>NC_060138.1:661565870-663965870 GCF_021461385.2 Schistocerca piceifrons
TTTTGAATTGTGTGCACCTGAGTCTCGCGACTTTAATAACCAAAGAGAATATATAGAAAATGACTTCGCTTGCTGGAAGAACAAGATCTCTATTCTGTTTCAAATTCGTCCAAGCACTGCTGTGTGCATCAGCAAGACATTCTTGGCCATTTCACACAAGCCTTGTTGGAGGCTCTAGCATGTCCATGCGTCATTTTTTTAATTTTACGCACAGTATGAAGTCTCTGCCATCAATGGAACCTCAGTTAAGTGAAATGATTTTCGGGTTTTCGTGCTGCGCCGCTTGCTTTGTTGACACCCTCCCCCCCCCCCCCCCAAACCCACAGAAGCTACGAAGTTAACCTCTATCTCAGACTTGTACTCTGCACCGATTTGTTATGCGCGAACTGAGAAAAATATATCCTGAGTGTTGTTTACTTCAGCTAAGAAGTCCTCCGTGGTGTTACATAACGAGAAAGAGGCGTTTAGATTCTACGTACAAAGATCGTTATCACGTATTGTGTGGAATAAACAACTGCACCAAGAAATGTTCAACTAAGCTAAGTAAAAGCATTTTACTTACGCTACTTTCGTCAGCTTCTCAGTACTAAATATATGAAAAGAAGGGCTGCTTCTTGTTCCCTTCCATAATAAGTGCAAATTACGACATTATATAAGAAACGCAGCTTTAAACAATATTGCACGTCCTACGCCTTGCTCTAATTGCATAGCGTTCCACGAATAGTAAAGAGGCAGTTTTATTGTATCATATTAATTTGGCAGGATTTGCTCAATAGCCGAACTGTTAATAACCCTGACGCACACCTTGTCCGTTCATCTTTACTACTGTCATGCTCTTCTTTACTGTTTGGTGACACTTCGCTGAATGGGGGGCTAATTCCGTGCCCTGCATTACATTTCATTTAGCACACGCCAATATCCGATTTTCGGTGGACTTCTTGCAACTATCTGCTGTTTAGTAACGCGATTATCGACCGTCACGTTGGTGGAAGATGCAGAAACGGAGTAGCCTTTTCAAGAGTCAGCTGCTCGTCATGTTGGGCGGGTTGATTGCGTCGTATCATCTGATGATGACTCCCGACGACAGACTGCGAACATTCCGCATGCTTAATTTTTCTTGGCTGAAATTCACAGTCATAGAAAACTAGTGGAAAGTCTTCTTCGTATCCGTTAACTGATAAACTTGTTTGTTTATAACATGCGCTATTGCAAAGTCAACCCTCTAGCCATTTTCCAGTGGAATATAGTGAAAATTTTATACTTCAGAACATCTGAAATGTAATGAAGACGTAATAGATTGTGCGTTGAAGCACACAATTTGCGCTGTATTCGAAATTCAAATCACTAAGCGGTCGAATTTGCTATAGTTAATATTATAAATAAACAGTTTTAATGACCAAATTTGATGACGATGTGTTTTAAAAATTTCACCTGCAGCGCGAGAAACTGTTTAGTAGTTTAACTTTCTCTGTCTTCCATCTTGAGCAGTTAGCTTATTTCCACCTTTGTGTGTCCCTCGGAGCGCGATCAAGTCAGGTGTGAGCCATGTGATTGTGGTGGCACTATGCCATGTATTTCTGCATCTAACATGCACTCAGGAAAAATGACCATAATGTAATTAAAGATCATCGAAAATCATAAATAAAGGCATTTGTCTACAAATTCTGTTTATTGCATCACAACCACTGCCAAGTAGCTTATTTTCAAATGCTTACATGTCAATATAGATCGATGTCTTTACTTTCTTAAGCTCGATTTTGATGATCATATTCAGTCACATACTTGTCAGCACTTGAAAATGGCCCTTTGGCGTGACACTGAGCAGCAGAGTTGATACAGGAAACAAAAAACTGCTATTTAAGCAACAACCTTGGTATAAGAAGTGTTGGTAACCTTCAATATATTTCTGTGGTATCCCATAAGAGGAAAGCTAAATCTTTTACAGCTGATGTTATTCCCATTCTGACAGAAACCAGATGGCAGTTATGAGTGTCGAGGGGATGAAAGGGAGGCAGTGGTTTGGAAGGGAGTGAGACAGGCTTGTAGCCTATCCCCGATGTTATTCAAACTGTATATTGAGCAAGCAGTAAAGAAAACAAAAGAAAAGTTCGGCGTAGGTATTAAAATCCATGGAAAAGAAACAAAAACTTTGAAGTTCGCCGATGACATTGTAATTCTGTCAGAGACAGCAACGGACTTGGAAGAGCAGTTGAACGAAATGGACAGTGTCTTGAAAGGAGGATATAAGATGAAAATCAACAAAATCAAAACGAGGATAATGGAATGTAGTCGAATTAAATCGGGTGATACTGAGGGAATTAGATTAGGAAATGAGACACTTAAAGTAGTAGATGAGTTTTGCTATTTGGGGAGCAAAATAACTGATGATGGTCGAAGTAGAGAGGATGTAAAAAGTAGACAGGCAATGGCAAGGAAAGCTTTTCTGAAGAAGACAAATTTGTTAACATCGAGTATAGATTTAAGCGTCAGGAAGTTGTTTCTGAAAGTATTTGTATGGAGTGTAACCATGTATGGAAGTGAAACATGGAAGATAAATAGTTGAAACAAGAAGAGAATAGAAGCTTTCGAAATGTGGTGCTACAGAAGAATGGTGAAGATTGGATGGGTAGATCATATTACTAATGAGGAGGTACTGAACAGAATTGGGGAGAAGAGAAATTTGTGACACGACTTGACTAGAAGATGGGGTCGGTTTGTAGGACATGTTCTGAGGCATCAAGGGATCACCTATTTAGTATTGGAGGGCAACGTGGAGGGTTAAAGTCGCAGAGGGAGACCAAGAGATGAATACACTAAGCAGATTCAGAAGGATGTAGGTTGCAGTAGGTACTGCACAGGATTGAGTACAATGGAGAGCTGCATCAAACGAGTCTGTAAAGACCACAACAACAACATTATTCCCCTCTCCGCTGCATCAACACAAAGGAACATCAAAGACGTGCAGTACAGACTGCTCCTGATGACGTAGTTAAAAAACGCTTTGTTGTCGTTTCAACCTGCCATATCACTTGCCCTGGCTATATTTGAGGAATCTGTGAGACTCTTGACCTTCTAAATTTTCCAGCTGAGGAAAACGTCCTCTAAGAGCTTACTCTCATTACTAAGTTAGAGTTTCTACTTCCAATCATTTATTCTCAGTCATTTGACATTTTTGTCGATATGAATGTACTTTTTCAAGTACATTTGCAAGTATTTTGTTTTCGTAACGTAAATAACGTTTACCTTTATCATTCTTATTTTAACTCCTTCTGCAAATAATATTTCTTTTAACTCTGTCTTTTATTTCTAAACGAAAATGATCGTACTGTTTTGAGATTTCTTACTGTCACCACTTATGACAGCAATATTGTTTGAACCGCACTCCATTCTATTCACATGTATCTTGATAACTATATCCATCTTTAAAACAAACGAGATACGTCGATACAATTATTTACATTTTTGCTTCAGTTTTTTGGGTCAAACTATTAACGTATTTTCTAATTGGGTGCTGTTCGTTAAATGTAACACGCTACTACGTTTGCGTTTATTATAAATCTTTATTCTGGAAATTTCTTTTAACAACATATTTTTGAAGAATGTATTTCATGTTGTGTCCTGGCCCTGTCTTCCTTGAACCTGATAAGTAATCTTACCATAACACTTGAGACTGCACTTTATTTGCAAACTGAACAACTGCTCCCGTGAAATCGATTGTTAACTGCCTAAGCAGTTTTTGCTAAGGAAGATCCACGTTCTTCCTACTGATATGCATTAAACAGCCACTAGCGCGGAAGTTTGTTTAGAAAGAAGTCTACTTTTCTGGAAAAGCGTTAGCGCACAATTTCTTAGGACTTCACATTGTCCAGAAATCTTCTGTCTTTGTATGTGGAGTCAGTTTAATATACATGTGAGACGTCGATAGGTAGTGGTTAAGTCATCTACGAAGTGAGCAAAATGTTACTCACCCTGAAGAGAAGAGCTGCAAAGTCGCTCGGAACGTCGTCATTTTAATTGTCTTAGTGTTTCATAATAGTCTTTTTCACGCGTTTTAGTGTTTCATAATACCCAAAACGATTTTATTTAAAATGAACAAATGTTATTAGTTAGAGGCAGTATGGACTGGATATCTACCGAAGATTATTACAAAATAAATTGATATTGCGTAATTTAAATAATAAACCAAGACATATCTCTGTTAATGGAACTGCAGTGCTGGAAAATTGTGCTATACCAAGTCAACTTACCTTTATAATTGTATGATATGCAAGCGTTCGTCCTTTTGGCAGCTCGTAATATTTCTGGTAGATGTTCGATATTCTCTGTCTAATGATTCGGACAAAGAACTCGATGTAAGAGTAACTTAACTATAACATTTTTCCGGTCGCTCCATGCTTTACTATAGAACTTATAAGTATAAGATATTGTCCATTTAGGCACCATTCAGTTTCATCGAGTCTTTTAGCTGATCAGTTTAACCATTTGGAAAGACGCGTCCATTGTGAAACTGATCTGTATTTTCCAACGTTCACTGTTATAGATTTCTCTCGTGTTCGTGGCGGCATTTGTACTGTCGAGATTAATTCTTGTGCCGAGATTATTAACTTTATATTTAAAGATCGAGGTGACATAACTTTGACATTTTATTATTTAACGTAGGTTCTCATCTTGGTACCTAGCATCTGAGTCCGAAGCGATGGCGTAGCACTTAGGTTGTTGGATTTGTATGTAGAGAGCACACATCATGTCCACTGATTAAACTTTTTGTGATTGCACTGCCATTTTCGACGGTCGACGGAATGGTTTCATCCACCATCTGTGATCAATAGAGCTGTTGCACGGGCAGGCGAAGCGTGTGCCTGGCAATAAGCCAAGCAATGCACAGTGTTACGCATTGGATGAAAAATATAATTTGCTGTTGGCATACTCTGGCTAAACGAAACATACAATATGAAGTATCATATGTTGTGATCCATATTATTGCTTCCTGCAGAAACGGAATATACAGGGTGAAAAGTATTTAAACCGACAAACTCTGGGAGGTTGTAGGGGACATCAAAACAAATATTTTTCCCTAATGTCATTTTTTCGTATGAGGAGTAGTTAAACCGGTAGAGGAAGATTTCTCTGGCGGCAAATCAATTAAACCAACAAACACTTTTCCATTTTTTATGACCAAGAGACAACACATTAACACAACCCAATTTCAATTACAGTAGATTTTCAAAAATGCCTCCATTGACACGTAAACAAAGGTTACACCGTCTGATCATGTTCTGACACTGGCAAAAAGCCCAGGAGTATCCTGAATTGTTCCTGCTGCTGCTAATATCCGGGCAACCAGATCCTCTTCTGATGCAACAGGAGTTGCGTAAACAAGGTTGCGCATCTCTCCCCACACAAAAAAGTCCATAGGGGACATATCTAGGGATCGAGCAGGCCATGGTACAGAACCTGAAACGTCCCCTTAGAAAAATTATAAATGACTGTGCTTAAACTGACACACGATATTTTTTAGCGCAACGCAATCTGATTTTCAAAAATCCCTACAAAAGAATGGCCCTAACTAACTAACAAATCACTTACCTCACAAAAATTTTCGTTACTCGAACTACTGCAATACAGAGAGCGCCACTACTGCCAGCTAAATAGAAGATTCAAACTACTGAAGGCACTAACTACTGATAGGCGTAGTTAGCGAATGAAAGATTTTGATAGGGAACAAACAATGCATTTACCTTAATAGTGTTCAAAAGTCATAATATATATATCAGTTCATGACATCCAGTCTTACAAATTTACTGTCTCTGATGGACACACGTCCACATCATCCGCTCTCAAAACTCCGCCGTTTCTCTCCCCACATCCACCACTGCTGGCGGCTCACCTCCAACTGCGCAACGCTACTCGCTGTTAACAGCCAACTACCCAACACTACAATAGCATATACTCCAACAATGCGAAGCAGCCACAGGCTGCACACAGCACTGTCAGTGATTTTCATATAGAGCTCTACATGGCGTTACCAACTTAAAAACCTAAACAGCCTACTTACAAACCACCTCTGCCAATCCACGTTTCTGGGAACCGTCGGTCCAGGAATCGACTCACACGACGACTGAAAAGCGCCGGCTCCCTGTCATGTTGGAACGACATGCGTTGTCTTGTAAGGAGCGGGTAATTGATAAACCCGCTGTGCAGCTCGTCCGTTGTGGTGCGCTACGTAGTACGCACCAACCATATCAATGTACTCACTCCAGGTGTATCGCTCCATTAGCAAATAGAGACAATGCACTACTACACTGGTGGACAGAAGTTGCCTACAACTGAAGAGCGTAATACGCCCTCTAACAACTGAAGATCGTAATACGGCCTCTAACAACTGAAGAGCGTAATACGGCCTCCACCGATTTAAATAATCTTCATAGGAAAAAATGACATTAGGGAAAAATATTTGTTTAGACGTCCCCTACAACCTCCCAGAGTTTGTCGGTTTAAATGCTTTTCACCCTGTAGAGCCATATGAGGTCATGTCAGGCTGTGTACTTTGAATACCAACTAGTCCCAGATTTCAGCACTGTTGCGTCCAGACATTTACTCGCCTTAGCCAGGCTGATACTGCCATGCGTTTGGTGAGGTGCAGCACGGTGTTTGCTCGCTGGGCCCACACGGAATAGCATCCGCCCACCCTCCCCCCCCCCCCCCCCCCCCGCCCCCTCCCCCCGCCCCCCGCCCACACAAGAGGACTTTTGAACCTGTGATGTCACCCTATTCGCCTTGTCCACCATACTACGCGAATGATCGTCGCCAGGCAGGCAAGGCTCCGAGGATCAATATGTCAATGAAACGGTACCCACTAAAGGTATTAAGTCTGTTGTGCGCTATCGAGGGCTTGCACGCATTTGAATGCCCAGTTAAGAATTATTAAAGTCGCCTGAAATAGTTACTAGCTCTCCGCCCGAGACGGCTGCAGGCACTCGTGAGACCTGTCGTGTCACGTGTTGTGACGTAAACGCAGCGGCGTGCCTTACTCGTGGGCCTCGGTTTGCCCGGTAATGGTGCTCCGGTATTTGGCCAGCGCGCAGGATCGCGGCGTGACGTCGGCGCCTCGCTGTGAGGGGGCCAGAGGTGCAGCCGGCGTCAAGTGGCGCTGATGCCGGCCCCGCAGCTGCGCCTGCCTGCCTCGCCGTCACCAGGGAACTTCATTCGGCTGGCGTACGGAACGACCTGCCATTAGCCCGCTAACCGCACGCCAATGTATCACAGCCACTTTGAAGTTAGGAAGCTTTGTGAATCACGAGACTACGAGCCACAAACATGCGAGGATGAGTTCGACTGCCGACAAGACGAAGATGTACAGTTGTCACAAAACCGGGTCTAAGCAACACCGACTCAAAGGAAGGCCTCGGCGCTTGTTCATGACGTCACGTCAGCTAGGCACGGCGAACACCAGGTCTGTTGCAAGCATACTCATAATGGTGGAGTCTCCCTCTCTGACACAGCAAAATGTGAAACTATTGGCGGTAGTTGACCAATACACATTGTTCTGAGGGATAATAGTGTACTTCTGAACTTAAATTTCCACCTGTTTTAAGGACTGACATACAAAAACAACTTCATGGTCCAGCAGCAACAGAATTCGTGCTTCTTTACCTTATTTCTAAATCTTAGGAAGTTACGTTTGTACTGGGTTGCGTTTACAAGAAACTGTGAACATATTGGTGCTCTTCTTTAGGTATCTTGGTTGACTATGGGGTGAGGAGCACTGAATGTTAATGAAATATCTTGCGATTGTACACGTTGGGGGAGGGGGTGGGGGACAGGAGAAGAAGCAAAAGAGAGATACTTGTTTTATAAAATAAAATTTTTTATCTTATTAAGTTTCTCCTTTCAGTTGCAAGAGGGGAATATTTATCTTTTCTAATGTGCATGTTTAAAAAAGTTTAAGCTCAGCGGTATTTTCGATGTATGAAGCTATTTTGTTTCCTGTTTAGAATTCCTTTCGTTGAAAACGACTGTAATCTAACGACTGGCAACAGTTGGACATTTACACATGTAAATTAGTTCACATTTCCAGTGACGATATCAAACGGAAATAAATAAATAAATAAAAGAAACGAGTTCATTGTAAGGGGGTTGGGGTGATATTCGATAACAAAATGAATCAAGTAAATATAGGTACTTGAGTGTAAAATTTCCGAAGCTTGCAATGGGGCAAAGCGCCTTCTCATATTGATCTACGTTTGTTTCGACAGGACTCCGTAATACAGAACTATGATCTTCATTTGTAGCTTTACGATAGTAAGAAAATCTTTCATCTAAATAAAACTGCAGAATCCAAAACAATACCAAACATTTTTCGAAAAATTAGAGATTGATAGTGACGAGCACGCCCAGGCGTTTCTGACTGCAACAGACCTGGCGTTCGACGTGCCTAGCTGACGTGACGTTACCAACAAGCGCCGAGGCCTTCCTTTGAGTCGGCGTTGGTCTAAGGCGCTTTACCATTGACAGATTATGTGAAGCCTGAAACACGTTTGAATCTACCCAGAAAAATTAATACCACCACGTGTTTGAGGAGAGAGCTAGATAAGACTCCTTAACACTATGACCTACTTGAACCAAATAAAGTAAGATTTTTTTTTCGTGCTACGCTCCTTTATCGCAAAGTTATTAATAGCTCCAGTCTCCTATTCACGTTCTACTCCACATCCTATAAATTCCTTTAATCTACAGGGTGACAGTTATTGAACTACATGAAATAAAATCGTCATAACTTCTGAACAGTTTGTGTTAGGACGTTCAAACTGCACGGTTGGCCGCGGGGCTGATGGGAATGGTAGGCGTTGTGTTGGCAGAAGAGCCAACACCGTGTTACGAAGGGAGGCCGAAATGCACGCGTTTTAGCTCACGCAGGCCTGCGTGAGGAGGGAAGAACTATACTGACGTAAGGTCCGGAACATGACAAGGAATTAGAATTCAGAAAGCGGACGTAGCTAGTTTGATACTTAACTTTAATCCATTAATGATGAACGTCGCTCTTGACGGTACGTGATTCACAATATTATCTGTTCAGAATACATTCATAGTAACTGAATATGGCGCCTTGTTAGGTAGTAGCAAACGACGTAGCTGAAGGCTATGCTTAACTGTCGTCTCTGCAAATGAGAGCGTATGTAGACAGTGAACCATCGCCAGCAAAGTCGGCTGTACAACCGGGGCGAGTGCTAGGGAGTCTCTCTAGACTAGACCTGCCGTGTGGCGGTGCTCGGTCTGCAATCACTGATAGTGGCGACACGCGGGTCCGACGTATCCTAACGGACCGCGGCCGATTTAAAGGCTACCACCTAGCAAGTGTGGTGTCTGGCGGTGACACCACAGTAGGTGCATGCGCACGCGCCCTGTTGTTGTCGGCCATTTGCACGTGAAAATGGAACGGTACAGTGTGAATGAACGACAGTGCTTGTGCAGGCCTACTATGGGAGCAACAACAGCTCAAATGCGGCTCAAAGGAAGCTGGTGACCGAAGTTAGCTGAAGATAACCGGTCAAAGTGTGCTAACAATCAAGAATTTGACTCGAGAGTTGAGAGAACGGGTAGTCTTCGCGATGACAGTCTTGGCGATTTTGGTCGTCCAAAAAGGGTGAAAACGCCTGAAAACATCGAGAAGACACTTTCTGTGTTTCAAACTAGCCCCAGGAAATCGATCAGACGAGCTGCACAGCAGGTGGGAATCAGCCGAGAGACACTATGACAAATTGTTGTTGAAGACCGGAAAGTCACTCCACCATCAACGGGTGACTGTGTCGTGTGCAATGTCCAATCACAGAATAATCGGTGCGACATTCCTTGATGGCATGGTGACTACCGAATGATACGTGAAGTTTTTGGAAGATGATTTCATCCTCATTATCCAGAGTGACCCTGATTTCGACAAGATGAGGTTCACGCGAAATGGAACTCGACCCCATCAAAGCAGGAGAGTTTTTTTTATGTCCTGGAGGAGCGCTTTGGGGACCGCATTCTGGCTCTGCGGTATCCGGGGGCCACTAACGTGTACCTCAGTTGGCCGCCATATTCTCCGGATCTGAACACTTGCGAGTCCTTTTTGTGGGACTATAGCGGGCCGAGGTGGCCGAGCCGTTCTAGGCGCTACAGTCTGGAACCGCGTGACCGCTACGGTCGTAGGTTCGAATCCTGCCTCGGGCATGGATGTGTGTGATGTCCTTATGTTAGTTAGGTTTAAGTAGTTCTAAGTCCTAGGGGCCTGATGACCTTAGAAGTTAAGCCCCATAGTGCTCAGTGCCATTTTTTTGTGGGGCTATGTTAAAGACAAGGTGTATAGCAATAACCCCTAAACCATTGCTGATCTGAAAACAGCCGTTGAGGAGATCGTGAACAGCATCGGCGTTCCGATACTTCAGCGGATCAGAATTTCGCTATTCGTCTGCGCCACATCATCGCCAGTGATTGCAGGCATATCGAACATATCGTAACCTAAATCCATATACCTGTAGTAACGTTGGTACATGCTGAATGAAGTGTTTACGCGCCGTAGTTTGTAACTAATTTACGCTTTTTTTCATATACTTCAATAATTGTCAGCCTGTATATGGGAAGGCAGGATTTCTCCGTGAATTTCATTGACGAAATCTTCTCAGGTTATTAGCCGAGTCGAGGGGTTGTGTTGTCGCAACGTTTCGACGAGTTTCCCACTCATCATCTTCACTCGGACAGAACGAGGAGGCAGAACCAGGATTCGACGCCTGGAGTCCCCTCCACCGCGCCGGGTGACGTACCCCCCCCCCCCCCGCCCCCCACCCTCCCCACCACACGCTCCCTCCACCATCACCGATCGAGACTTCTCTTCCCGAGGCACGGGACTGGTCCACTCATTGGGCTTTCGGCATCAGAGTCTGTGGTCCTGTGGTTATAAAGGAAGGAACCGGACATGAACCTGGTATTTCGCCTGAAGATGAAGAGTGCGAAACTTGTCGAAACGTTATGACCCCACGGCTCGTCTGATAACCCAAGACGATGTAATCAATTCACTCAGTTTGTTTACAACAGATATGACACAATTTTTATAGGATAGAACATGCTCATAGAAAACTGTGACAATGGCGGAAAGTCCGAGATTTTGAATGATTCTGTCTGCAATACATTTATTTGTTTATGGGTTAGAACTACTTGTACCGTTATACATCATTGTCATTTTTGTACAGACAATAAATTTATCTACGCAATCCCTACAAATTTCATGTGAAGTTATACACAAGATGCCAAAGTCAATCGAAATACATTTCGTAGACCTAACAAATCTTAGGCCCATATTCGTATATTATGTTGAAATTTACATATCTCTATTTTACTTATACAGGCATTATGGGTTGAATGCACCGTCTTCGATAATATTATCCTTAAAGTAAACACGTTGCAAAAAAAAAAAAAAAAAAAAAAAGGTTCAAATGGCTCTGAGTACTATGGGACTTAACTTCTGAGGTCATCAGTCCCCTAGAACTTAGAACTACTTAAACCTAACTAACCTAAGGACATCACACACATACATGCCCGAGGCAGGATTCGAACCTGCGACCGTAGCGGTCACGCGGTTCCAAACTGAAGTGCTTAGAACCGCACGGCCACACCGGCCGGCACACGTTGCACTAAAGTTAATTAGTCTCCCTACCGCATCACCTTCTCGTCAGCATTTCGTATGCGACAATGAAATTCTTATCAGTAGTTAATATTTTGTCTATAATGTGTAAATTTTTTTACAAACAACGCCAAATTATCCTTCTGCAGAATGTCCCAGGAGTAATAACAGGAACAATCATTCGAATCAATGAAGTCTAATAAATACGGTCTCTAAAATGCGTACCTTAAGACTTCTGAGCACAATACTATAAAAAAATCTCTTCTACTGCAAGCTTTTGCCTTCCATATTTTGAGACGTGGTAGTACGGACCAAAACAAAACAAAAAATGCCTAGTGTACATGGGCTTAAAGAGTTACGAGCACTTGTTCAGTAGAAGATATGTCTCTCACATTAAAAAAAAGATAAAAAGTGCTCATAGCTACGAAACTCTGTTGCGAAACCTTACACCCGATGTCCCTGATTCTTATACCGACGGGATAAAAAAATCGAAAATTAATGTCAGCATGCGAAATGTCATTCCAAATGTGAAATGTCGGCACATTAATAACCAGTTTAACCGCTAGAATGTTGAATGCGAGCATGGAAAGGTGTATGCATAATGTTGTACTGGTACCGGGTGTCTGTTTGTGGGGTTTGTTCCATGCCTTTTGCATTGGTCGATCAGTTCAGGGACGGTTAATGCTGACTGTGGATTATGCTGGAGTTGTCGTCCGATGTCCCATATGAAAAGCACAGGAAAAGGCAGTGCTTTGACCACGTTATCAAACTATTCAGGAGAGCAATTTTAAATTTCGAAACCAAATTTCATGGATACTAATGGACAAAACTAATAAATACAAAAGTCATTTGGAAGAACATGTTATACAAATTACATTTAATATAAGCTGATTACTCAAATATTTAAATTATAGTTTTATTGGCTTAATATTTACATTAATGTAATGGATTACAATGGAAAGAGTTGCTACTTGTATATAGTACAATAGTAGATATTGCAAATAAAACTGTGTTTTATGTTAAATATTTTGTGTTAGACTATTTTGTCACGAAAACAATGTTCGTAACAATAAAGATACTTTGGTAAGCAGTTACTTTGACTTCTTGTGATAAAGTGGTAATAAGAATAAAATATGTCAGTTCGTCCCAATATGCACTTCTTAGCCTAGTGTAGAAGGTATTTAAAACACACTAATTTCATGACTGCAGTGCTTCTACAAAATCTGGAAATGCTGACAGTTTTCTTTTGATGATGCCGGAGTATCCGTAAAGACAAATTATTGTTATTATACAAAATTATTCTAAAATTATATTTTATTATATTTTACCCCTGTGAGCGGCGGATAGATATTCTCCAGACTGCTGCTCTTGAGGTTGCTGTGAAACTCTCACCAAAGATAAAATTCAAGCTCCATCATAAGTTTCACAGTGTTGTTCTGATGAGCCTTGTTAGGAAAGGTCATTTCCTCAAATATTTCTTCTTGAGAAATGATTTCCAATTGTGTGACGTATCTTGACACACTTGAGGCGTTTGTCTCGGAGCTGTCCTTGAACTAACTGATTTGTAACAGTTCGTTGTGTCACTATCTACCCTCTCGGTAGTGTCACGTGGTCGTCTGGAGCCCGACTAGCGCAACCAGCAGTCTTGTACAGTACTTAAATCCCTGCCAAGTCTTTCTGCAGTACCGGAGAAGGAACATTCAGCTTTTCGTAGTACAATTACACAACCTCGTTCGAACTCAGTGGGTTGTTGATAATGGTGTCTCTCTCGCTTTAGAGGCATTCTTGACTAAAATCAAATCATCAAGTCCGATCTCAAAGGTAACTAAAGCTCACGACCGTTAGAACATGTATTTAAAGCAAACCTGATTTACACCCTCATACTGTATTTTGTCACATCGATAAACCTTTTGGTCTATTCCTTCGTTGGTTCTCTACTTCTTGGGTTTCGCTCTGCTGATACCTTGACTGCTAGGCTTGAGAAACCATTTGTGCTTGTGGCAACGACAGCATTACTTCCACGAAGTATTAGGTAGTTTATTTGTCCACAGGTCACTTTCACATGACAGATTGAACAGTAGGGGTGAAAGACTATATCCTTGTCTTGCGCCCTTTTCAATGCGAGCACTTCGTTCTTGGTCGTCCACTCTTATTATCCCCTCCTTGCTCTTGCTCTTATTGTATATTAACCGTCTCTCCACATAGCTTTCCCCTATTTTTCTCAGAATTTCGAACATATTGCACTATTTTACGTTGTCGAACGCTTTTTCCAGATCGGAAAATCGTATGAACGTGTCTTGATATTTCTTTAGTCTTGCTTCCATTATCAACCGCAAGGTCAGAATTGCCCCTCTGGTGTCTTTACCTCTCCTAAAGCCAAACTCATTGTCATCTAACACATCCCCAATTTTCATTTCCATTCTTCTGTATATAATTCATGTCAGGAACTTGGACGCATGAGCTGTTAAGCTGATTGTGCGAGAATACTCGCACTTGTAAGCTCTTGCAGTCTTCAGAATTGTGTGGACCAATTTTTTTCGAAAGCCAGATGGTATGTCGTCAGACTCACACGTTCTAAACACCGACCTGAATAGTCGTTTTGTTGCCACTTCCCCTAATGATATTAGAAATTCTGATGGAATGTTATCTATCCCTTCTGCCTTATTTGATCTTAAGTCATCCAAAGTTCTCTTAAACTCTGTTTCTAATACTGGATCCCCTATCGACTCCTGTTTCTTCTTCTCTCACATCAGACAAATCTTCCCCCTCATAGAGGCATTCAGTGTAATCTTTCCACCTATAAGCTCTCTTCTCTGCATTTAACAGTGGGATTCCCGTTGCACTCTTAATGTTACCACCCGTGCTTTTAATTTCACCGACAATTATTTCTCTTTCAATTTCTTCATATTTTTCATCCAGCTATTTCGTCTTAGCTTCCCTGCACTTCCTGTTTATTGCCATGCCTCAGTGACTTGTATTTCTGTTATCCTGAATTTCCCTGAACATTTTTGTATTCCTTTTTTCGTCGATCATCTGCAGTATTTCTTCTGTTACCCATGTTTTTTTTTGTTTTTTTTTTTTGCAGTTAACTTCTTTGTACCTATGTTTTTCTTTCCAAATTATGTGATTGCCTTTTGTAAAGATGGCCATTCCTCTTCAACTGTAATGTTTACTGAGCTATTTCTTATTACTGTGTCTATAGCATTAGTGAACTTCAAGACTATCTCGTCATTCCTTAGTACTTCCGTATCCCACTTCTTTGCACATTGATTCTTCCTGACTAATCTCTTAAACTTCAACCTACTCTTCATCACTACTGCATTGTGATCTGATTATATCTGCTCCTGAATGCGCCTTACAATCCAGTATCCGATTTCGGAATCTCTGCCTGACCATGATGTAATTAATCTAACTGAAATCTTCCCGTATCACCAGGTCTTTTCCAAATATACCTCCCCCTCTTATGATTCTAAAACAGAGTATTTACTGATACTAACTGAAATGTATTACAGAACTCTATTAGTCTTTCCCCTCTCTCATTTCTTGTCACAAGCCGATATTCTCATCCTTTTCTTCTACTCCGTCCAATACGACTGCATTCCAGTCCCCCATGACTATTAGATTTTCATATCCCTTTAAGTATTGCATTACCCTTTCAGTATCCTCATGTACTTTCTCTATCTCTTCGTTTACAGCTTACGACGCTGGCATGTACTCTATACCTGAATTATCGCTGTCAGTGTTGGTTTGCTTTCGATTCTGGTAAGAACAGCCCTATCACTAAACTATTCACAGTAACACACTCTGTGCCCTACTTTCGTAGTCATAGAGAATCCTACGCCGTTATATCATTTTCTGCTGCTGCTGATATTGCCCTATTCTCTTCTGACCAGAAATCCCTCTTTTTTATACTTCACCTTACTGTCCCCTGCTATACCTAGACTGAGGCTTTGCATTTCCCTTTTCAGCTTTTATAGCTTCCCTGCCACGTCAAGCTTCTGACATTCAACGCCCCGACTCGTAGAATGTTATCCATCCGTTGGTTGTTCAATCTTTTTCTCATGGTCTTCTCCCCCTTGGCAGTTCCCACCCGGGGATCCGAACAGGGGACTGTTCCAGAATCTTTTGCCAATGTAAAGACCACCATGACACTTTTTCACTTACAGGTCACATGTCATGTGGATGCACATTACATTCTGCATCCTCATGCCGTTGATCATTTTTGATACTTCCGCCTTTACGGGCAGTTTATCACCCTAAGGACAAGAGAGTGCCCTGAACCTCTTTCCACTTCTCCGTCCCCTTTGAGAAGGCCGTTGGCTGAGTGAGGGTGACTTCTTATGCTGGGAGTCTTCGGCCGCCAATGCCGATTATTTATCAAAATTTATGCAGTTGCGAGATTCGAACCTGCGACTGAGGACACTACAATGCAGTACTGTACTTATTGTCAGAAGCAAACTCTGTTTTTTTCTTCTTACCCCTAGCGCACTGAGGCATAGGAGAAAATTCACATGCGCTGCCATCAGGCCAGAGGGCAGAGAGTGAGGCAGAGATTGCTGTCGCGATCACAGGAAGTCGTATGTGGCCCTCTTGAGGCTGATGTCTTTGCTTTTCTTCATAGGACGTTACGATTGTGTGTTCCCCCACTGTCACGAATGAAAAAAAATGATCGTATGGCATTGTTGGCCGGGAGGCCCCATGGGGGGAAGTTCGGCCGCCGTATTGCAAGTCCTTTTTAGTTGACGCCACTTCGGCGACTTGCGAGTCAATGATGATGAAATGATGATAAAGAACACACAATACTCAGTCATCACGAGACAGAGCAAATCCCTGACCCCGCCGGGAATCGAACCCGGAACCCCGTGCGTGGGAAGCGAGAACGCTACCGCAAGACCACGAGCTGCGGTATTGTCACGAAATATGGCTTTTTGTAAAAACTGAAGCGCCAAAGAAACTGGTAGAGGCAAGCGTAATATACAGAGATATGTATACAGGCAGAATATGGCGCTTACTGAAGCGCCAAAGAAACTGGTATAGACATATGTATATATATATAAAAACTGAAGCGCCAAAGAAACTGGTAGAGGTACGCGTAGTATACAGAGATATGTAAACAGGCAGAATATGGCGCTTGGTGAAGCGCCAAAGAAACTGGTATAGGCATGCGTAATATACAGAGATATGTAAACAGGCAGAATATGGCGCTTACTTAACAAGTGCCTGCTGCTGTTGTTACCAAGATTTAAGTGAGTTTGAGCATGGTGCTGTAATTGGCGCACGAGCGATGGGACATAGCATTTCCGAGGTAGCGAGATATATATATATATATATATATATATATATATATACTTACTTATCGCGAATGGACCCAGAAGGATCACGCAAAGCTTTCTGACGTCGTTTCTTCCATACTTCTTTCATTCGTTCTCCATGTTTTCTTTTTCTTTCTTCTGTCCATTTTTTCCTGGTCTCTTTAGTGCTTCCTTCTCCGACAATACAATCCACTTTTCCACCTTATTTCTAAAAGTTTTTCTATCTTTGACATCTTTAAGTTCAATATTTGCTTTTTGTAAATCTAATTTTACTTGGCTAATCCATGGTGTTGTTGATTTGACTTTTTCTATGTAAGTGAGAATTCTGTTGGTGAGTCGTGTGGGGGGAAGTCTAGTGACATGTCCATAAAATTTTAATCTTCGCCTTCTTATGTCTGCTGCCAGGTTTGATATAGTTTCTGTGGTTCTTCTTGATTGTATCCGGTATCCTTCTTCTGTTAATTTTGGACATATATATATATATATATATATATATATATATATATATGTGTGTGTGTGTGTGTGTGTGTGTGTGTGTGTGTGTGTGTGTGTGTGTGTGTGCGTGCGCGCGCGCACGCCTGTGTCTGTATCTGTATGGTGTGTGTAGCCAGGTAGGCAAGCAGATTATGCCTGTCAGCAAGTTTACTTGTGTCACAGATTCTTATTCATTACCGTAGATGTACCTGTCCTGGCCTGTAATATCTTGTCTACTTGTACACTCCAGGACAAAAGAGCCCCGTGTGCCGACTGCTGCACATTCATAGGTTTTTGTGGTTTGTTGGTGTATTTTACTGGTGCTCTCTTTGTCGGCGAAAAATACGACACCCTTTATTAAGGAAGAATTGGTAGATTCCCCTCTCTGATTGTTTCTGCCCTGTTCCAAATTTCGTGCCAATCTATGTCAATCACACGCCTTAATTTGCTTCTTTAATTTGGCTTTTGTGCCCAGTAACTCGTCCACCTTTTTACATTTACCCTTTTCGATCCAATACCGAGCACCTCTCTCTCTCTCTCTCTCTCTCTCTCTCTCTCTCTCTCTCTCTTTAGGCTAGGGCTATCGTTAGTACACTGAGTTGACTAAAGTCATGGGATACCTCCTAATATCTTGTCGAGCCTCCTTTTGCCCGGTGTAGTGCAGCAACTCGATGGGGCATGGACTCTACATGTCGGTGGAAGTCCCCTGCAGAACTATTGAACCACCCTGCCTCTGAAGCCGTCTATATTTGAGAAAGTGTTGCCAGCGGACGGTTTTGTGCACCTCTCGATTATGTCCCATATATTTTCGATGGGATTCATGTTGGACGATGTGGGTGGCCAAGTGATTCGTTCGGATTGTCCAGAATTTTCTTCAAGCAAATCGTGAATGATTGTGCCCAACGACATGGCGCATTGTCATGCGTAAAAATTCCATCGTTTTTTGGGAACATGACCTTCATGAATGGCTGAAAATGAATCTCAAGAGCTGAAGATAACCATTTCCAGCCAGTGGGTCCAGAGGGTCCAGTCCATACCATGTAAAAACATAGTCCATACAATTATGAAGTCACTATCACTGCATAGTACCTTATTGACAACTTGGGTCATTGACTTTGTGGGGTCTGCGCCACACTCGAACCCTGCAGTCAGCTCTTACCAACTGAAATATGGTCTCATCTAACCACGCCAGGGTTGTCCAGTCGTCCAGGCTCCAAATGGTATGGTCACGAAGCCAGTAGAGAAGCTGGAGGCGATGTTGTGCTCCTAGCAAAGGCACTCGTGTCGGTCGTTAGATGCCACATCCCATTATCGCCAGGTTTCGGCACACTGTCCTTGCGGATACGTTTGCCGTACGTCTCACATTGATTGTTGCGTTTATTTCATGCAGTGTTGCTTGTCTGTTAGCACTGACAACTCTCCGCAAACGTCACTGCTCTCAGTCGCTAAATCTACATCTACATATATACTCCGCTATCCACCAAGCGGTGTGTGGCGGAGGGCACAATTCGCGCCAAAGTCATATTTCCCCCCTTTTGTTCCACTCGCGGATCGCGCGAGGGAAAAACGACTGCCTGAACTCCTCAGTACGAGCTCTTATTTCCCTAATCTTTGAATGGTGATCATTGCGCGATTTAAAAGTTGGTGGTAATAACATATGCTTTACATCCTCGGTGAAGATCAGATTTCGGAATTTAGTGAGTAACCCCTTCTGTTTAACGCGTCGTCTATCTGCAAGTGTATCCCACTTCAAACTTTCTATGAGATCTGTACCGCTCTCGCGATGGCTAAATGTACCAGTCACGAATCTTGCCGCTCTTCTTTGGACCTTCTCAATCTCTTGAATCAGACCCAACTGGTAAGGGCCCCATACAGACGAACAGTACTCCAAGACTGGACGAACTAACGTATTGTATGCTATTTCCTTTCTTGAAGTATTGCATCGCTTCAGGATTCTACCAATAAACCGCAATCTAGAGTCGCCTTACCCGTTACTTGTGTAATCTGATCATTCCATTTGAGATCATTTCGAATAGTCACACCCAGATACTTGACGGACATTACCGCTTCCAAAGACTGGGCCTTTATTTTGTACTCGTACATTAATGGGGATTTTCGCCTTGTTATACGCAATAGGTTACACTTACTAATATTGAGAGATAACTGCCAGTCATTACACCAAGGCCGTTGGCCACTGCGTTGTCCGTGGTGAGAGCAAATGCGTGAAATATGGTGTTCTCGGCACACTCTTGACGCTATGGGCCTCAGCATATTGAATTCCCCAACGATTTCCGGAATGGAATGTCCCATGCGTCTAGATACAACTACCATTCCGCGATCAAAGCCTGTTAACTCCCATCCTGCGCCCATAATTTGGAGGAAACCTTTCCACACGGATCACATGAGTACAAATAGCTTCACTAACGCATTGCCCTTTTATACCTTATGCACGCGATACTACCGTCATCTGTGTAAGTGCATATCGCTATCCTGTGATTTTTTACACGTCATTGTAAGCCTATTAAATCTGAGGTTCTGCACTCGCCTGTCAGAGGCAGGAGTATGTTTCTCTGTCTCCTGGCAAACCTGGCTGATACTTTGAAAGGCCGTTCGAGTACTGCGTGCAGTAGGCGGCTGCGCAGAGGGGAACCCCGGGCCGCATCTGGGTGGAGACGGCGGCGCGGCCGCACCTGGCCACGGCTAGGCGAGCTGGCGTAACGATCGCGCCGCCCGATGTGGGTCGCGGCCCGCCGCTCGCCTCCCCCACACTCCCACAACCGAACCTCTCGTGCTGCTGCGTCTGCGTCTGCGTCTGCACCGGGCCCATAACGATCGCTCTAGGGCGGCCATATGGTCACTGGAAAGCTGCACAGGGCGCGAGCGTCTGATGGTAGGACGTAAATTTGTAGGAAACGAGTGATGGAACGATTAAAGTCTCGCCGACATCGAATTCGTTAGAAATTAAACCGTAATTTTTTGCTGGGGAGGTGATCTTGCAGTTCACGTGATAGGTATGAAATTCTTTGGTTGAAATGGCTCCCATGTGTGAACGTAAACGCCCAGTAGGCGTCAATATAAATGTGCAAGAAGAGATAATTTTTGATGTTCGCTCTAAACAGTGCGACCGAGATTTCTTGTTTGTGATGTGGGAAACTTTAGTAGTCGAAGAATGACAGCTGGGAACATGAATGAATAATAAATCAAGAATATTAGCCGTTCAGTGATAGGTGGAATGCTTCAAGTTCAATAATCTTGAGACGGAAATGTGTTAAAATTGTTGGATGTGAGGTCCGCCAGTTACACAAAACACCGTTTCTCTCAGTACCCAAATGTGTTTCGGCTGCACTGTGCCATCATCAGTGGCTTTTCGTTTTTATTTATTCTGCAATGTCAACATTTTTGTTAAATGATTATAAAAGTATGTTTATTTTTAGTTCAAATACCTTTACCTTTGGTGTGCATGAATTTTCTGGATCACTTGTGTGTTAATTACTACATGTAGCTTGTCATATGCAACCAAACGTTTTTTATTTATTTTTTATTTATCTTCTAGGATGTAATCAGTTTTTTGCGATGTTTTCGCGCCTTTATTCATTTTTACTTACGTTTTCGTGTGGCAAGTACTTCCATTCTCCGCAAAATGCTGAGGTGTTGTGATGCACACGTAACTATAACAAGAATTTCTCACAAATAATTTAGTAAAACACTTTTCACTTCACCAGAACACAGTTTGATTGTGGTTTGTTATGTGTCCCAGCCCAGTCAGTGTACATTTGTTCACCAGAGAGTTCGGCGCCAAAATTTGAATTTTTGTTTGCATTTTATCTTTGTCTGTGTGTATGTGTGTGTGTGTGTGTGTGTGTGTGTGTGTGTGTGTGGCACCTGACATGCAACAATTTTAACTACAAACACGGCGGAGGTTCGATTCCTCCCTCGGGCATGGGTGTGTGTGTTTGTCCTTAGGATAATTTAGGTTAAAGTAGTGGGTAAACTGAGGGACTGATGACCTTAGCAGTTAAGTCCCGTAAGATTTCACACACATTTGAACATTTTTTTTTCTTTTTTTGCAAACACGGCCAATACAAGGAGCTGCAAATCAAAATGATGGAAATGTGTTAATTTATTGCCATTGTACTGATCACAACAGGCGTCCCTCTAATAAAACATACCTAAAGAAACGTGCTGTTATCCTAGCAGGGAACTGTGTCATCATCGAGGAGGACGGGATTCATTCGCCTGTACTCTCACACGGTTATGTTGTTTCGATGGTTTGTCCTGTAACCTAGGAAAAGTGGTTCGCACCAAGTGTGCATGATAGTAGTTTTATTGGAGAGAAAAGA
Source organism: Schistocerca piceifrons (assembly GCF_021461385.2). Lineage (NCBI taxonomy): Eukaryota > Metazoa > Arthropoda > Insecta > Orthoptera > Acrididae > Schistocerca > Schistocerca piceifrons. The sequence goes on from NC_060138.1 coordinate 661,587,653, forward strand.
GGGTAATCAAATTTTTTTTCGAATTTTCCGTTTTCATTGTCTTTCACATGACTTACGGTACTACGTCTTTGGTAAGAGAGTGGCTGAACCTGGGCTGGCATAGTAGGGGAAGTTAAGAATAACACCCACGCCCAGTCCTCGTGAGCATCGTCGCACGGTAGTACCGCTGACTAGAGACGGTATATCTGAGCACCACTGGCGAAGGGACACCACTGAAGCATCCTCCTCCCACCAATGGTAAGCGTCACAGGGGGCGCGGAGGACAGGTCGATAAGAGTGCTTCGGTATTCGGGACGCTCTCTTGCTCGCCAGTTCTGTCCACGACCAGAAGTGTTCACTAGTCCTCCCTTTGGGAGCGAAATGCCTCTCAATTTAACTGCGAAAGCCTCTTGTAGCCTTACGGAGTTTGATTTTAGTGTACCTCTTAGGTGTAGTCTTTTGGAGAAATAAAACCTGCGCTGATGACTGGAATCTTCTCTTTCGAATGTTTTCTCCCAACACAAACCGACGCCCCACTTTCCGCTCATTTCCATCCTGGCCAAGTCTGGCACGTACACAACCACTGTGGGGAAAATTCCGATATTAAGTAAAGACTGAATGGCAGAAAAGGTTTACGGAGTATTAAAGCCATGCCCCATAATCGTTATCTTGCCGTGAGTTTCCAAAACGCTCTACCGGTGTAGCAACTGTTCACGATGGAGGCATCGCGGCAGAATTTGGGTCACACACCACAAGACTGCTTATCGTCGGCTTCTAGAGGTTGTTCTTGTGTCGGATGTTCGTCATACACACACCTCGCACAGACGCACAGCCTCGAATCTTGCCCTCCGCGAGTGGATTCTGCGAGCAGGGAAGGTGGGGGGGGGAGGGGGAGGGGGAGAAGGGGATACAGGCCTCCAATATTATGAAAATGGGCCGATATGGCAGCGCCAATGCTCTCGTCAAGAATAGCGTGTTGGAAGAATGAACACCACAGCCGGGCTGTGGTAATAGTCGCCACGTGTAATGTCCGTTACCTGCTTGTTCACAGACTGTCACTATGGAAGGTACTTGCCAACCACGCTAGTCGTATGTAGGCAGCCATAATCAGCCATAAGATGCAACCAGGCACATACGTACGAAACTGCGCAATATCGTTTAGGTATATCGCAGGAGAATATTGGCTTAGCAGTAGAAAGAGAGAAGAGAAAGACTTTAATAGAGTTCTGCGGCAAAAGTCAGATGGTAATAGTGCATATCCTTTTCAAAAAACGATAAGGAGGAGTACTTGGAAAAGACCTTGAGACACGATACCAGATATATTATATCACAGCCAGAGAGAGAGAATCAGAAATCAGATCTTCGATTGTAACGCATAGACTAAGACTACAATTTTCACTGAAGAGCCAAAGAAACTGGTACGGCGGCCTATTGTCGTATAAGGCCTCCGAGAGCACGCAGAAGTGACGCAACATGACATGGCATCGACTCGAGTAATGTGTGAAGTAGTGCTGGACGGAACTGCCTCCATGAATCCTGTAGGGCTCTCCATAAATCCGTAAGAGTACGAGGGGATGCAGATCTCTTCTGAACAGCAATTCAAGGCATCCCAGATATGCTCAATAATCTTCATGTCTGAGGGGTTTGGTGGCCAGCGGAAGTGTTTAAATTCAGAAGTGTTCCTGGAGACACTCTGTAGAAATTCTGGACATGTGGAGTGTCCCATTGTCCCGCTGGAATTGCCAACGTCCGTCGGAACGCACAGTGGACGTGAATAAGTGCAGGTGATCAGACAGGATGCTTACGTACGTGTCATCTTTCAGAGTCGTATCTAGAAGTATCAAGGGTACCACATCACTCCAACTGCACACCTTCCACACCATTACAGAGTCTCCACCGGCTTGAACAGTCCCCAACTGACATACAGGGTATGTGGATTCATGAGATTGTCTCCATACCCGTACACGTCTACCCGATCGATACAATTTGAAACGAGACTCGTCCAATCAGGCAGCATGTTTCCAGCCATCAATAGTCCAATGTCGGTGTTGACGGACCCAGGCGATGCGTAAAGTTTTGTGTCGTGCAGTCATCAGAGGTACACGAGTGGGCCTTCGGCTCCGAAAGCCCAAATCGATTATGTTTCGTTGAATGGTTCGCACGCTGACATTTGTTGATAGCCCAGGATTGTAATCTGCAGCAATTTGCGGAAGGGTTGCACTTTTGTCACGCTGAACGATTCTCTTCAGTCGTTCTGTAATATCTTGTCCTGGCCGCAGCGATGTCGGAGATTTGATGTTTTATCGCATTCCTAATATTCATGGTACACTCGTGAGATGGTCGTACAGGGAAATCCCCACTTTATCGCTACCTCGGGGATGTTGTGTCCCATCGTTCCTGCGACGAATATAACACCACCTTCAAACTCACTTAAATCTTGATAACCTGTCATTGTAGCAGCAGAAACCGATCTAACAACTGCGTCAGACACTTGTTGTCTTATATAGGCTTTGCCGAACGCAGTTCCGTATTCTGCCTGTTTACATATCTCTGAATTTGAGTACGCCAGTTCCTTTGGCGCTACAGTGTAGTAATGATGGGGAGTAGGCTGAGGTTTGAAGAGAATCGTCAGGAAGATTCAGCCTTGAAAGAAGTAGAATACTGAGATACTGAAGAATGATGAGAAACATTTGAAGTTCTCCGAGACTGTAGATACTACCATTATAAACACCACAGTAGACTACCCAGTTGAAGAGGAATTGACATCTCTAAAAAGGGCAATCACAGAAGATGGACAGACAAAACTAAGACCAAGGAAGGTAAATGCAAAAAAAAAAACCTTATGTAAGAGGAGAAATGTTTCAGTTGATGGATGAAATAAGGAAGTATAAAAATATCCAGGAAAAAACATGACTACAGCAATCTAAATCAATTAGGAATGAAATTAATACGAAGTGTAGAGAAGCCGAGGTTAAATGGCTGCAGGGAAAATGCAAGAAATCGATCAAGAAATTATCGTTGAAAGAACTGTTTCAGCTTATACAAAGGTCAAAAACTTCGGTGAAATTAAAAGGAAAGGTGTAAACATTAAAAGTGAAGGAATAATTTCATTGTTAAACGGAAAGAAGAAGACGGAAGAAGCAAGGAATCTAGTGTTAGAGTCACAGTTTGACATAGCTTTGAAAGATTTGCGATGAAATAAGACTAAAGGCATAGATAACAGTCCTTCGCAATTTCTAAAACCAATGGGGAAATTGGCAATCAAATGCCTATCCAGGTTAGTGCATAGAATCTATGTCGGTACGTCTGGAGACTTTCCATCGGTTTTTCGGAACAATATCATTCACACGATTCCGAAGGTAGCAAAGGGAGATAATTGCGAGATCTTCCGCACAGCCAGCTCAAGGTCTCACGCACCCAAGCTTCTGACTGACAAGAATAATGTACAGAAGAATTGAAAAGAAAACAGAGGATTTCGTAGGTGACGACTAGTTTGGCTTTAGGGAAAGTAAAGATACTAGAGGGGCAGTTCTGACTTTGCAAGACCGAAAAATCAAGACATCTTCATAGTTTTTCCGACCTGGAAAAAGCATCCGGCATGTAAAGTGGTGTAAGATGTCAGAAGTTCTGAGAAAAACTGAGGTAAACTATAGGGAAAGCATGGAAATATGCAAGATGTACAAGAACCAAGAAATAACAACAAGAATGGACGACCAAGAACAAAGTGCAAGGATTAAACATAGTGTAAGACAAGACGCAGTCTTTCACCCCTACTGTTCAGTCTATACATCGAAGAAGCTTTGATGTAAGTAAATCAAAGATTCAAGAGTGGGATTAAAATTAAGGGTGAAAGGTAATCCATGAAAAGATTCGCCGATGACCGTGCTATCTTCAGCAAAAACGAAGAAGATTTAGAGGAACTACTGAATGACTTACAGAATGACCTTGGAGATTTGCTCCTGAATTTTGTCCTACAGAACTTGACGTGTAAGTATATAAAATATTTTGAGTAACCTAAAGGAGAACGAGAATAATGAGCAGTAGTAAAAATTATGTTAGAGACAAATTTAACATCAAAATTAGCTGCTGCTACTTTGGAAGCAAAATAATATATGATAGACTAGGCAAAGAGGACATAGAAAGCTGAATATCACACGCAAAGAGGATATCCCTAGCCAAAAGAAGTCTGCTAGTATCAAACATTGACCTTATTTTGAAGGAATGGTATCTGAGAATGTACGTTTGGAAACCGGGAAAGAAGAGAATCTAAACGTTTGAGATCTGGTGCTATGGAAGGATGTTCAAAATTAGGTGCACTCACAATATAAGGAATGGGGAGCTTTTCCGCAGAATCTGAGAGGAAAGTAATATTTCTAAAGCAGGAACGACTCAGGATGGTAGGATATGTGTTAAGACATGATGGAATAACTTCCGTGGTACTGGAGGGAAGCACACAAGGCAATAACTGTAAGGGAAGACTAAGACTGGAACATATCCAACAAACAATTTAGGACATTGGGTTTAAGTGCGACTCTTAAATGAAGAGGATGGTACTAGGGAGGAAGTCGAGGTTGACGGCATTAAGCCAGTCAGGCAAATGATGAACCAAAAAAGATCAACACTATACAGAAGACGACATTCTTCAGCAAGAGGCGAAGAATTTGTTACTGATTGAATATAGCGTTGACGACAAATCAATGGAAACAGCAAGTATCGTACTACATTTAGTAGAAACCATTCCGACCGACCTAAAGTGGAATGACCACATAAATGGAACAGTAGGAAAAGCAGTGCCACGCTCATATCCAATCGAAGAATCTTAAGGAAATGTACGAGGAGTAATAACAGATTTTGTTTCTGGAAGCAGGTTGATTTTATTCAGAAGCCCAGTGCACCACATTATTCCCTATTCTTTCGGCTTCAAAACCCTATTTATCAACATAATCTCCATTCAGAGCTACGACCTTACGCCTCAAAACTGGGAGGCTCTATATGCCCACATGGTACCACTCTACTGGTCGACGTCGGAGACAACGCCTTGCCCCACCTATAATCTCCCAACGGTCCCTCCCGCTGGAGGTTCGAGTCCTCCCTCGGGCATGGGTGTTTGTGTTGTTCTTAGCATAAGTTAATTTAAGTAATGTGTAAGTCTAGAGACCGATGACCTCAGCAGTTTGGTCCCTTAGGAATTCACACACATTTGAACATTTTATAACCTCCCCATCATCCACGTAGTTCTCCTCGCGGATTATATTATTCATTGGGCCAAACAGATGGAAATCGGTAGGAGCAAGATCCAGACTGTATGGTGGATGAGGAAGAACAGCCCAAAAAAGTTTTGTGACCTCTTCTCGGGTGCGCAGACTTGTGTGATGCCTTGCTTTGTCATGGAGAAGGTTCAAACGGCTCTAAGCGCTATGAGACTTAACATCTGAGGTCATCAGTCCCCTAGACTTAGAACTACTTAAACCTAACTAACCTAAGGACATCACACGCATCCATACCCGAGGCAAGATTCGAACTTGCCACCGTAGCAGCAGCACAGTTCAGGACTGAAGCATCTAGAGCCGCTCGGCCACAGCGGCCGGCTCGTGAAAAAGGAGAAACTCATTTTCATTTCCGTGGCAACTAAGACACTGAAGTCGTTTCTTCAGTTTCCTGAGGGTAGTACAACACGCTTCAGAATTCATCGTTGAATCATGAGGGAGGACATCAATCGGAATAACCCCTTCAGAGACCCAGAAGACCATCACCATGACTTTATCGGCTGAAGGTGCAGCTTTGAACTTTTTCATCGGAGGAGAGGTGGCGTGGCGACACTTCATGGGTTGCCGTTTTGTTTCCATTTCGAAGTGATGAACCCATGTTCCATAGTCTGTAGCGATGTTCGACAACACATCATCACGATCACCTTCGTAACAAACAAGAAATTCCGCACTGATTGTCTTTCGTTACCATTTATGGTCTTCCGTTATCAGCGATGAGCGCAGCCGGCACGCAACTTTGAATACCGCACCTGATGGACGAGTGTGTCAGCACTACCAACAAGACGCCCAGTTGAGCAGTGATCCGTCTATAAACTCGAATGAGAGTGTCCGCACGTTTCAAAATCGCAGGAATCACAGCTGTGTGCGGCCGGCCGGCACTCTGAAGATCGGACAAGTTTGCGCGACCTTGTGTTGATGACAGACGCCTCGCCCAACGACTCGTCGTGCTTTGTTCACTGCCAGGTCTCTGTAGAAATTATGCAAGCGCCTACGAATATCTGCGATATTCTGGTTTTCCGCCCAAAGAAACTTAATGACAGCTCTCTGCTTGGAACGCACCTCCGTTACAGACGCAGTTTTGAAGGCTACGCGTAGTGTCACTACCTACCGCAACTTCATGTAACTATAGGGGCTGAATGTTGCGTGAAGTTCCACAAGAAATTCAGAAGTTTTCAACCAAAATTGGCCGAGAAATGAAAATGTGTTGCGTTACTTATTGAACGCCCCTCGTAATTTCATCCACTAATGAAACTACCTCCCAAAACCCTTGTTTTACTGATTCTTGAGTATTGTTTATCAATGTGAGATACTTGTCAAGTTCAATTAATAGAATAGATAGAGAAAATAATGGTAGTGTAGCATGGATTATGGGACTCTCCTTGACCTCATTCGTTGTAGATGTTTCCCCCAGTCATTTCGATAGTTTTGATTATAGCGTGTGGTGTGTTTCAGCTTAGCTTCTTTAAACACATCTTGATTCCTTTAGTGATCCCATTTGGCGTAACAAGCTGTTGGTGCCAAGGTTTTCATTTCACAGTCTGTTCATCTTTTCACATCTTTTGCCTTAATTGTCCAGGTCTCGGTGCCAAAACACAGCACAGATCTTGCTAAGATCTTACGGTGTTCTTCAGGACTAGGAAGGTTTTCTTACATTATTAACAACTCCGTTTTTGTAGGCCTGGTTACTTTTTCAGCTAGGTCTGTTTCTTTCAGAACGGATAGTTTATAGCATAAAAGCGAATGTGTTCACGTATAAATCGGGCAAACCATCTCAACCCACCTGGCAGCGTGCGTTCCTCAGGTCAGAGACAGCTACCAAACAGTGTCGGTTCCCTATGCTAAGGACGGCTGAAATAACATCCAAATCTGCTCCAGAAGCTGTAACGTGGCAGCCCCTTCACTGGTTTTGCTTCCTTCTGGAAGGGTAAAACTTAGTGCTTTCAAGTCTCAACCGGAAATTATAGGATTGGCCAACATGTTGACTCTTGAAATTCCGAGAGCACATGTTCCAAGAAGACAAGGTCAACATCTTTTTTCTCACATACGTCTCGTGAAATGACCACTACGAGAATTCAGAGCTAATACGAATGTTTATCTACAGTCGTTCTTGCCACGTACCATTAGCGAATGGGACAGTGAATGGCGAGGAAATTTAGTGGTACCAAATGTAAGCTACGCCACATAACGTAAAGTGAGTTGCGGTGCGTAGATGTAGACTAAAAGAAGGGATAGGCTGCCAAGAAACGTTCTGACTCCTCAACAAATAGTTTTTTGGCAATGGAAGGTTTTGTATGTGAATGTATGAGAATTACCAGGTTGAAACGGAGAACACATAAACGTTCGCTTCTTTCCAGAATGCGATTTTCACTCTGCAGCGGAGTGTGCGCTGTTATGAAACTTCCTGGCAGTTTTAATCTGCCAGGAAGTTTCGTTCGCTTCTTTTCTTATGTGTCTACTATGCTCTTTCAGCACCTATTCTTTGCAGTTCGTACAAAACGTGTATCATAATAAAGAGTAGTACAGGAAAAGGGGGAAATGACAGTGGTTCATGAAGCACCTTCCGCAGAAGACAGTTAGCTGTGTCGGCCATCGGCCGGGATCAGTGTTAGAAAGGCTGGAGCCTTGCCCACGACAATGTACTCAGTGTATTTATAAATCAAAAATGTTACGTATTCCTACATCAGATAGTGTTGGTCAAAATAATAAGAAAAATTCCTATAATGACATGTTCAGAAACCAATACCTGTTGAGATATAGGCCAATCATCCTGTCACTCCGATCTGTCAGTTACATAGAAGCAAACACTGTATGGAGTGCTGTATGTGGTGATCACTAGAGTCGTAAAACTACCGTAGGCTACTGTAGACTATCATAAGTAAGCGTAGACTACGGTAGCTTTCCTAGTAGCTTTGGTCAGTTAAGGTGCCTGTACATTAGGTGTGTTGCATACCTATCGGGCGTTAACTCATAACGATCCATTTCTTGCCGTATGCGACCAGTGTCTTTCTGGATTCCCCTAGAGAGTGGAAGCAGTGAACTATCTAGAAACTGAGTGAGGATGTATAAAGGGCCGCATAATCTGTGGAACGTATTTGTTCTACAAATTTATCCCCTTGTCTGTTACTTAAAAATAAATAGTATTTATAGTAAAACTGAAATTGTTAACGTTCAGTTCATGTTTTATTCAAAAATCTTTGTTTTAAAGCGTGAAACAGAGGGATGTTGTAGTAAAAGTAGAAAGAAAACAATACCGATTAATCAAATAGCGCTAAAAAAACTGAGTTTCCTAAAAGAAATTGTAAAATGAAAAAACGCAAAACAAAAATATATCAAACATTGATTCAATACTTCCTCAAAATTATATTCATAAACAACTTCTGCATTATGAAAAAAAGAAAATTCTTGCCTTTGATCATGATGAATAACATTCTACTGAGCAGAAAAAAACAACAATAGTTATATATATTTTTATGTTTGTGCATGCAGGCTATACTTGCATAAAATGTAGTTGCTTTGGTTACAAAAAGGCGCAGAAGTTATGCAGTCAACTAATTTATTTTCTGTAGCTGTATGGAATACGCATTGGACTAGCGCTGAATGATGTGCGGCTCTAATCATGAGCAAAACAACAACAAAAGAGGAATCTTCGGCTCCCAGTTCGTCTCTTAGAAATTCATTTACGTTTCGTTACCTACCAATGCTACCAGTACTACTGGTACTCCTACCATTTACTACGTCATTTATGTACAGTACTAGAACTACCGAACTATGCTTTTGGTAGAGCTCAACTCCAGTAGCCACACATCCTTCAGCCGTACTTCGCAGTGAATCACACTCTTTCAGATACACCTGGCTCCATTGGGACTGGGTTACGCGCATTGATCCCGTTACGTCTGCACTGTGTTGATGAGCTGGGCATACACCAGTGCCTTTAAATGTCCACATAGCCATAAGGCTAACGCATTCATGTCCTGTCAACGGGGAGGCCATCCTATCACACCTCCCCGACCAGTCCATCGCCCATGAAATGTTGTGGTGAGGCGCTGTCGCTCTACTCGCAGAAAACGGTGTGGTGCACAGCCGCGCATAACAACAATCTAATCTTTCTGCAAGGGTACCGTTCTCCAATAGCGCTCGTAATTCATATCGCATAAATCGGTGAAACATTGTACCTATTAATCTGTTTGGCAAAATGTATGGCCCTGTGAGTCTGTAAGCAACATTGCTTGTAGATACATCGATACTGAGGCGATCCCGAAGACTTACCTGCATGACTGTTTGATGATTTTCGCCTGTCCACACGTGCGTACTGTGGTAAGTTATATTGTGTCTCACTGTTTAGAGGCACAAAACGCGTGGGTGTTTTCAACTCGTTACTAAATGCAAATAAGTAGGAGACCGAGTTGATAGGAGCTGAAGAAGTCCAGGTTGCAATAATATGCGGTACGGGACACTGTTAGAGAGAAGGATTATTATTCAAGAAACACACAGTACAACGAAAATTACTCATGTTCAGTAGTTTGTAGGACTGCAGCTGCGGCTATAACTAACAACATCGAAACATGGAATACCATGGACTAATGCAACATATTCTCAGGGACTAAGCCTGATGGCCCTCCTCAGAGAATCAATGCAAACAGAACTGGCTCAGTGCCGATTGTGAAGGTGCGTCTGCCTATCTAAGAAGTGAACGAGGCACACTCCAGTTCCGTCGAGCTGCACGGCCCGCTAGAGTGCGTTGTGCTCGGCAGACGACGGCCTGCCAACCTTGTGTTGGCGCGGCGTTGTAGTAGTATCTGTGGGAATGATAGCACAAGTTACTATACCATCTCTTGTGACACCTGCCTCCTCTGAAAATAAAATGCGGGCTGATAACTGTCTAGCTTCAATGGCTTGTATCTCAACTGGTATTGGTGTCGGGACATAGCATCACAGGAACTTTTCTAGTAGTTTTGACAAATGTTACCTTCTGTAAGAATATGTGACACACTTTTAACCTCTGTATTGTAAGCGCAAGCAGGCGCTGCGTGAGAGTGGCTCGTGCTCGCCCAGTTGCGACCGGCCTGCGAAAAAACGGAGCGCCGCTAATTGCGCGTAATGGGAGGCCGCGGGCAGGGCGCGCTCATTCTCGGCGCTCATCTAATTAACTTGTTGTGGGGTCGCCGCTGCACTCCTGCCGTGCCCGTCTGGGTTCCCGCTCTCACGCTACAGGCCTGACGGAAGTATACTCCCTCTCATCACTCTGTCTTCTTCACGGCGCACAGAAAATAGGTTATGTGAACTCCTATGTCAACAGCTCCTTTATGGTTTTATGTGTGGTTTTTACACGTGGTTCTGAAGGTTACATAACAGGGATAAAACTCTGGCTATGTGATACCTGACAGCCAGAATGGGCTAAGGGAGAAAAAATCGGCATGTGCATACCTGTTCTTCCTAGATCGGAATCTAGGTTATACTAGCGACAACAAAGAGGCTCCAACGACTCTGTTAATCACATTACAAAACAGGGAATCAGTGATCATAAGGCCGTTGTAGCATCCCTGAATATGGAAGTTAATAGGAATATAAAAAAAGGGAGGAAGGTTTATCTGTTTAGCAAGAGTAATAGAAGGCAGATTTCAGACTACCTAACAGATCAAAACGAAAATTTCTGTTCCGACACTGACAATGTTGAGCGTTTATGGAAAAAGTTCAAGGCAATCGTAAAATGCGTTTTAGACAGGTACGTGCCGAGTAAAACTGAGGGACGGGAAAAACCCACCGTGGTACAACAACAAAGTTAGGAAACTACTGCGAAAGCAAAGAGAGCTCCATTCCAAGTTTAAACGCAGCCAAAACCTCTCAGACAAACAAAAGCTAAACTATGTCAAAGTTAGCGTAAGGAGGGCTATGCGTGAAGCGTTCAGTGAATTCGAAAGTAAAATTCTATGTACCGACTTGACAGAAAATCCTAGGAAGTTCTGGTCTTACGTTAAATCAGTAAGTGGCTCGAAACAGCATATCCAGACACTACGGGATGATGATGGCATTGAAACAGAGGATGACACGCGTAAAGCTGAAATACTGAACACCTTTTTGCAAAGCTGTTTCACAGAGGAAGACCGCACTGCAGTTCCTTCTCTAAATCCTCGCACAAACGAAAAAATGGCTGACATCGAAATAAGTGTCCAAGGAATAGAAAAGCAACTGGAATCACTCAATAGAGGAAAGTCCACTGGACCTGACGGGATACCAATTCGATTCTACACAGAGTACGCGAATGAACTTGCCCCCTTTCTAACAGCCGTGTACCGCAAGTCTCTAAAGGAACGGAAGGTTCCAAATGATTGGAAAAGAGCACAGGTAGTCCCAGTCTTCAAGAAGGGTCGTCGAGCAGATGCGCAAAACTATAGACCTATATCTCTGACGTCGATCTGTTGTAGAATTTTAGAACATGTTATTTGCTCGAGTATCATGTCGTTTTTGGAAACCCAGAATCTACTATGTAGGAATCAACATGGATTCCGGAAACAGCGATCGTGTGAGATCCAACTCGCTTTATTTGTTCATGAGACTCAGAAAATATTAGATACAGGCTCCCAGGTAGACGCTATTTTCCTTGACTTCCGGAAGGCGTTCGATACAGTTCTGCACTGTCGCCTGATAAACAAAGTAAGAACCTACGGAATATCAGACCAGCTGTGTGGCTGGATTGAAGAGTTTTTAGCAAACAGAACACAGCATGTTGTTATCAATGGAGAGACGTCTACAGACGTTAAAGTAACCTCTGGCGTGCCACAGGGGAGTGTTATGGGGCCATTGCTTTTCACAATATATATAAATGACCTAGTAGATAGTGTCGGAAGTTCCATGCGGCTTTTCGCGGATGATGCTGTAGTATACAGAGAAGTTGCAGCATTAGAAAATTGTAGCGAAATGCAGGAAGATCTGCAGCGGATAGGCACTTGGTGCAGGGAGTGGCAAGTGACCCTTAACATAGACAAATGTAATGTATTGCGAATACATAGAAAGAAGGATCCTTTATTGTATGATTATATGATAGCGGAACAAACACTGGTAGCAGTTACTTCTGTAAAATATCTGGGAGTATGCGTGCGGAACGATTTGAAGTGGAATGATCATATAAAATTAATTGTTGGTAAGGCGGGTACCAGGTTGAGATTCATTGGGAGAGTGCTTAAAAAATGTAGTCCATCAACAAAGGAGGTGGCTTACAAAACACTCGTTCGACCTATACTTGAGTATTGCTCATCAGTGTGGGATCCGTACCATATCGGGTTGACGGAGGAGATAGAGAAGATCCAAAGAAGAGCGGCGCGTTTCGTCACAGGGTTATTTGGAAACCGTGATAGTGTTACGGAGATGTTTAATAAACTAAAGTGGCAGACTCTGCAAGAGAGGCGCTCTGCATCGCGGTGTAGCTTGCTCGCCAGGTTTCGAGAGGGTGCGTTTCTGGATGAGGTATCGAATATATTGTTTCCCCCTACTTATACCTCCCGAGGAGATCACGAATGTAAAATTAGAGAGATTAGAGCGCGCACGGAGGCTTTCAGACAGTCGTTCTTCCCGCGAACCATACGCGACTGGAACAGGAAAGGCAGGTAATGACAGTGGCACGTAAAGTGCCCTCCGCCACACACCGTTGGGTGGCTTGCGGAGTATAAATGTAGATGTAGATGTACAGAGTCGCTGTGAATCGGTCACACAGCACGCATCTGGGAAGCCTGGTCTGTCATCCAGGCTTTGGTTTCCTTTGGTTCTATGATTTCCATGAATCAATTAAAACCCGTACTAGGATGATTCATTTTGAAAGGTCGTAGCCCTCTCCTGACCAACTACTGTTGAATCCGATCTTGTGTCGCTTACCAACACAGGTCTTGTCACCAGCTTTGAACGAAGATGTGGTCTGTGTAGCGCAACTGGGACCAAGATGACACCCGAGCGGAGTAGCTGCGCGGTCTGGGGCGTCTTGTCAGTCCGCACGGCTCCCCCCGTCGGAGGTTCGAGTCTTCCCTCGGGCATCACTGTGTGTGTCGTCCTTAGCGTAAGTTAGTTTAAGTAAGATTAACTAGTGTGTAGGCTTAGGGACCAATGACCTCAGCAGTTTGGTCCCATTAGACCTTACCACAAATTTCCAAATTCCCATGATGACAATGTGGGCTGAGGTCTACGAAGTTACCTTTAATGGAGTGAGACACTTCAGTCTCCTAAACTGCGTAGCACAGGTAATTTTGAAATTGAGAAAAACATTTGTCTTCATAGGAAGTGAATAAGGATGTAAACGTGTAACAGTTCAATTTAAGAACAGTTTATTTCTTAATAGTTCAGCCTTACTTGGAGAGGTGTCTTACAGTGGTTTTAAATCTTTGCAAATCAGTGAGTACATCCCATCACTCTATATCAGAGGCAGCCATAAATTCGACTCACGAACCGTGCTGTGGCATGAGTGCCTGGCAGCACACTTCCCCCACCTCCACACCGCACTGTCTCAGCGCGAGGAGGGGGAAGAGGGGAAACTGCGACCATGCCACATTTAAATGGCAGTGCAGTCGCACTGCCCATGACTTGATTTTATAGTTCACATTTTGGAACCACACATATCACAAACGAAACAAATTTTCACTATTATTTCATTATTTTTCGCGCTCTGGAAACATAAAATAATTTGTATCTAATACAAACTTGTCAGCATACAGACAGATGTAGCAGTTTCATGGATTTTCGCATTCAGTTTGCCTTGAAATCGTGACCTATTTAATTTCATAATCAAAGAAAGGTCATTCACATGCTTTTTTTTTTTTTTTTTTCATCGGTCTTCTGACTGGCTTGATGCTGCTCGCCACGAATTCCTTTCCTGCGCTAACCTCTTCATTTCAGAGAAGCACTTGCAACCCACGTCCTCAATTATTTGCTGGGTGTATTCCAATTTCTCTCTTCCTCTACAGTTTTTGTCCTCTACAGTTCCCTCTAGTACCATGGAAGTCATTCCTTTCTGTCTTAACAGATGTCTGTCATCTTCTCCCTTCTCCTTGTCAGTGATTTTCACATATTCCTTTCCTCTCCGATTCTAAAGCAGAACTTCCTCATTCCTTACCTTATCAGCTCACCTAATTCTCAAGATTCGCTGGTAACACCACATCTCAAATGCTTCGATTCTCTTCTGTCCCGCTTTTCCCACAGTCCATGTTTCAAAATGGTTCAAATGGCTCTGAGCACTATGGGACTTAACTACTTTGGTCATCAGTCCCCTAGAACTTAGAACTACTTAAACCTAACTAACCTAAAGACATCACACACATCCATGCCCGAGGCAGGATTCGAACCTGCGACCGTAGCGGTCGCTCGGTTCCAGACTGAAGCACCTAGAACCGCACAGCCACTCCTGCCGGCTCCATGTTTCACTACCATACAATGCTGTACTCCAGACGTACATTCTCAGGAATTCCTTTCTCAAATTAAGGCCGATATCTGATGTTAACAGATTTCTCTTGGTCAGGAATGCCCTTTTTGGCATTGCTAACCTGCTTTTGATGTCCTCCTTGCTCCGTACGTCATTGGTTATTTTAATACCTAGGCAGCAGAATTCCTTAACTTCATCTACTTCATGACCATCAATCCTGATGTTAAGTTTCTCGCTGTTCTCCTTCCTACTACTTCTCATTACCTTCGTCTTTCTTCTTTCTGCGATTTACTCTCAACCCATACTCTGCACTCACTTGACTGTTCATTTCGTTCAGCAGATCATGTAATTCTTCATCACTTTCACTCAAGATAGGAATACCATCAGCAAATCGTATCATTGGTATCCTTTCACCTTAAATATTAATTCCCGTATTGATCCTTTCTTTGTTTCCATCATTGGTTCTTCGATGCACAGATTGAACAGTAAGGGCAAAAGGCTACATCCTTGTCCCTACACCCTTTTTAATACGAGCACTTCGTTCTTGGTGGTCCACTCTTATTATTCGCTCTTGGCTGTTGTACATATTGTATATGACTCGTTTCTCCCTGCAGCTAAACCCTACTTTTCTCACAGTTTCGAACATCTTGCACCATTTTACATTGTCGAACGCTTTTCCCTTGTAGACAAATCCTATGAACATGTCCTGATTTTTCTTTAGTCTTGGTTCCGTTATTACCAGAAACGTCAGAATTGCCTCTCTCGTGCCTTTGCCTTTCCTGAAGCCGAACTGATCGTCATCTAGCACATCCTCAATTTTCTTTTCCATTCTTTTGTATATTATTCTTATAATCAACTTGGATGCATGAGCTCTTAAACTGATTGTGCGCTAATTCTCGCACCTGTCAGCTCTTGCCGTCTTCGAAATTGTGTGGATGGTGCTTTTCCCAAAGTAAGATGGTATGCCGCCAGACTCATACTTACTACACACCATTGTGAATAGTCGTTTTGTTGCCACTTCCCCCACGTTTAGATATTCTGGTAAATTGTTTATCTATCCCTTCTGCCTTATTTGATATTAGTCCTCCAAAGCTCTTTTAAATTCTGATTCTAATACTGGATCTCCTATCTGTTCTAAATCGACTCCTGTCTCTTCTTCTATCACATCAGACAAATCTTCCCCCTCATAGAGACTTTCAATGTATTCTTTCCACCTATCCGCTCTCTCCCCTGCATTTAACAATGGAATTCCCGTTGCACTCTTAATGTTATCACCGTTGCTTTTAATGTCACCGAAGACTGTTTTGACTTTCCTATATTCCGAGTCTTTCCTTCCGACAATCGTTTCTTTTTCGATGTCTTCAATTTTCTCCTGCAGTGATTTCGTCTTAGCTTCCCTGCACTTCCTATTATTTTATTCCTCAACGGCTTATATTTCTATTCCTGAGTTTCCCCGAACATTTTTGTACTTCCTCCTTTCCTTCTTTCATCAATCAACTAAGTATTTCTTCTGTAACCTACGGTTTCTTCGCAGTTACCTTCTTTGGACCTATGTTTTCCTTCCCAACTTCTGTGATGGCCCTTTTTGGAGATGTCCATAACTCTTCAACCGTACTGCCTGCCGAGCTATTCCCTATTGCCGTATCTATAGCCTTAGAGAACTTGAACCGTATCTCGTCATTCCTTAGTACTTCCGTATCTCACTTCTTTACGTATTGATTCTTCCTGGCTAATGTCAGCCTACTCTTCATCACTACTGTATTGTGATCTATGTCTGCTCCTGGGTACGCCTTACAATTCAGTATCTCATACTGGAATCTCTATTTGACCATGATGTAAAATAACTGAAATCTTCCCGTATCACGCGGCCTTTTCGAAGTATACCTCCTCCTCTTCTTATTCTTGAAGAGGGTATTCTCTATTACTAGCTGAAACTTGTCACACAACTCAATTAGTCTTTCTCCTCTCTCTTTCCTTGTCCTAAGCCCATATTCTGCTGTAACCTTTTCTTCTACTCCTTCCCCTACAACTGCATTCCAGTCTCCCATGACTATTAGAGTTTCATCCACCTTTACATACTGTATTACCCTTTCAATATTCTCATACACTTTCTCTATCTCTTCATCTTCAGCTAGCGACGTCGGCATGTATACCTGAACTATCGTTATCGGTGTTGGTTTGTGTCGATTCTGACAACAACAACCTTGTCACTGAACTGTTCACCGTAACATACTCTCTGCCCTACCTTCCTATTCATAACGAATCCTATTCCCGTTATCCCATTTTCTGTTGCTGCTGATATTAACCTGTAGTCATCTGATCAGAAATCTTTATCTTATTTCCTCTTCCCTTCACTGACCACTACTATATCTAGATTGAGCCTTTGCATTTCCCTTTTCTAATTTTCCTACCACGTTCACGATTCTGACATTTCACGCCCCGACTCGTTCGTTGATTATTCAATCTTTTTTTAATGGTAATCTCCCCCCTGGCAGCCCTCTCCCGGAGATCTGAATGGGTTACTATTCCGGATACTTTTGCCAATGGAGAGATCATCATGACACTTCTTCAATTACAGGCCACATGTCCTGTGGATACACGTTACGTGTCTTTAATGCACTTGTTTCCATTGCCTTATGCATCCTCACGCCGTTGATCTTTGCTGATTCTTCCGCCTTTAGGGACAGTTTCCCACCCCTAGGACAAAAGAGTGCCCTGAACCTCTGTCCGCTCTTCCGCCCTCTCTGATAAGGCCGTTGGCAGAATGACTGGTGACTTCTTATGCCAGAAGTCTTCGGCCGCCAATGCTGATTATTAATTAAAATTTAAGCAGCGGTGGGATTCGAATCTGGGACGGAAAACGTTTTGATTATGAATCAGAGACGCTATCCCCTTTTTTCTTTTGTTGTTGATCTAATTATGTTCAATTTTGTTCGTTGAATTTGTTCGATTCGGACGTCTAATGACACCGTTCATATTTATTAAAGAGGGTAGCTCACTCTCTGCTTTTACAGCCTCATTATGAATACGTAGAAACTCTACCTGTGGACAACAATGTAGACGTCCTAACAGTTATAATGCAAAAGGAATTACGTTGCAGATCAGTCAGTTGCTTCTTTACATGCACGGGGGCGCTTTCAGCACAAATGGCAAACGGTCTCTATAAGAGTTCAAAGATTGACAGTGTCCTCAAACCGATGACGAAACTATCGTTGTAAATTCTTTCGAGACCACAATGAATTCTTCATATTTTGCATTTTCTTTAAAGTCAGTGAGCTCAGGGGTCTGGACTGAATTAGTCAGAAAGTGTCTCTTGTTTTCAAATGCATCCCCATCAAATCAGAAACAAGTTGTTTCTCACCTTGCGGTGTCTCACTGTGGCCCTGTGCGATGAAGTCCACATAAAATGCGAGGCCTGAAATCCATTTTGGATGTTCTAATTTTTGTTCCTCTACTCATTTTCCCTTCATAAATTCAACAATAGCGAGTTTTAAATCGAAAAATCGTTTCTGCCATATCCCTTGAGTTAACCAACGTTCTTTGCAGTAATATACGCTGACGGAAAAAAACGTAACATCAAGGAGGTGGTGTGCGGCATAAATGAAAGTTGGTAGGCGTGTTCCTACATCTGAAAGATGATGTCTATTGAAATTTCCCACCAGTCGCGTAAGAGTGGCGTTAGTAGCGCCGCTATGAGCACGAAAATCAGTTGTGCTTTATATACGCGCTGTAACGATCGTTTGAGATTGGACCTGATGAGCGGATGTCAGTCAAGAATGGCTTTAAGCTGACAAAGATGCAATTATCAACACTTCAGCGAGTTTGAACGAGCGTGTAACAGGGTACAAGAAGCTGAACGTTCCTTCTGCGATACTGCAGAAAGACTTGGCAGGAATGTAGACACTGTACACGATTGCTGGCAGCGGTGGTCACGGGAATGTACAGTCGAAACAAGACCGGGCTCCGGACGACCACGTGGCACTACCGAGAGGGAAGACCACTGTGTTCGGCGTATGGCTCTGGCGCCTCGTACGGCATCTGCAGTACCAATTTGAGTAGCACTTAGCACGACACTGACACAACGAACTGTTACAAATCGTTTACTTCATGGATAGCTCCGAGACAGACGCCTTATAGTGTGCGTTCCACTGACCCCAAGCCACCGCCAATTGCGACTTCAGTGGTGTCAAACAAGAGCTCATTGGAGGGCAAGGTGGAGGTCTGTCGTGTTTTCTGATAAAATCTCCGTGCCAGTAATGGCCATCTGTTTGTTAGAAGACTAGCCGAGGGCCTGCAGCCAATCTGTCGACGTGCTAGAAAAACTGGATTTCCATCTGGAGTTATGGGCTGGGCTGCGATTTCTTATGACAGCAGGAGCACTCTCGTTGTTATCCCACGCAGCCTGGCTACAAAATTGTACGTCAGTCTGGAGATCTGACTTGTAATGCTGCCATTTACGAACAGCATTTCAGATGTTGTTTTCCAACAGGATAACGCTCTGCCACATACCGCTGTTGTAAAACAACATTACTCTCCAGAGCGTCGACGTGTTGACTTGGCCTGCTCGATCGCCAGATCTGTCTCCAATCTAGCACATATGTGACATCATCGAAAGACAACTCCATAGTCATCCACAAAGAGCATTAACCGTCCCGTATTGACCGACCAGGTGCAACAGGCATGGAACTCCATCCCACAATCTGTCATCCGGTATTTTTAAAATACAATGCATGTACCTTTGCATGCCTGGATTCAATGTTTTGACGCTTACACCAGTTATTAATGTAGCAACATTTCACATTTGCAATGGCTCATGTTACACATACATCTTGCAACGCTTATCACTTACGTATGTTACCTAGAAAAATGTACTCCCAAACTTTTCATTATTCTACATTAACCGTTTACTGGTTTTGCGATCTTTTTTCGTCAGTGTATAAAGTGTCCATACTCTTCGTTCACACCCATCAAAAATTGTTGCAACTGACAGTGGAATAATGCGTGGGACTTTACAGATTTTATTATTCGTACCAACAATTTATTCACGTGCTGTGAGCATGAAAATTTACCTTAAAGTGCATCTTGATGTACAGAATAATGAATCGTGTCTGTAGATAATTGTAATTCTTTTTCTGTTTCGGTTTAAACTAAATCTTTAAGTTCTTTCTCTATTGTATTATAATGTCGTTTCACAGCAAATTTGCAGAACACGTCGTTTATGCTACTGAATAATATATTTTGAGAATTCCTCACTTCCGTCATTCCCATTCATTTTTCTAGGCTTTTGACGATAGACCGCAAGGCTGCCTCTTCTTGTGCAAACAGTAACTGAACCTGTTAACGTCCTTCATCCCACGAACAAATAGCGAAAGGTAAACAGCGCTGACACAACTATTCTCCCGAAATGAATAGAGTTGTGCCAGATAAAAAACGCCACATCGCATTACAAAATAACTTGTCGCGCTGTAGAGGGTACGTCCGAGAAGTACCGAGCAAGGCGGAGACAGGCCGAATCTTGGCCCCGCACGTGGTCCTCACACCCGGCATGCATGAAGTTTGGGACGCTGTGACCAGCACTATTCTGTGTGTTAGGCCTTTCCAGCAACTCCCGGTTTCTGAGTTCTCCTTTGCTCTATTAAAAATAAGAGCTCTATTTACAACTATTTCCAACAATACACAGTCAAATGCCTTAACCACAACTGGAAACAATTATGAGACTGCACTTGCTCCACTATTTATGTTCTGACAGGTAGAAAATGTTGCCTATTACACATTGTGACTTACGCACTCAGATACTTTATTCATATCAGGGGACAAGTGGGAGATAGCGTTTGTTTCTACCTATACTCTGACAGAGAGAAAATGTAAACTATTGATCGTTTCCACTAGAGGCAAACTCTATAAAACGCACATCACAAAAAGTTTTGGGTCACCACAGTTCCATGAACTCCTGTAGATAGACGTTGCCTGTGGACATTGCCCACAGACACAGTCCCTTTGACTCTTCAGAGATGTCCGCAGCTCGTGGTCGTGCGGTAGCGTTCTCGCTTCCCGCGCCCGGGTTCCCGGGTTCGATTCCCGGCGGGGCCAGGGATTTTCTCTGCCTCGTGATGACTGGGTGTTGTGTGATGTCCTTAGGTTAGTTAGGTTTAAGTAGTTCTAAGTTCTAGGGGACTGATGACCATAGATGTTAAGTCCCATAGTGCTCAGAGCCAAAGAAGAAGAAGATTGGATGCTGTTCGTCAGATATATAGCAGCCCAAAGATGTAAACAACCAGGCATGAGCAGCGCCTATTAGACGTAGGGGGTCCTATATCCGAAATGTTCCAGTCATTCAACCAGGAAGGAGGTACACGGATCGTGTAGTCTGTAGTTCAACCATACCTAAACGGTCAGTACCGCGATTCGATCGCGTCCGCATTGTTACTTTGTGCCTGGAAGGGCTCTCAACAGGGGAAGTGTCCAGGCGTCTCAGAGTGAGCCAAAGCGATGTTGTTCGGACATGAAGGAGATACAGAGAGACAGGAACTGTCGATGACATGCCTCGCTCAGGCCACCCAAGGGCTACTACTGCAGTGGATGACCGCTACCTACGGATTATGGCTCGGAGGAACCCTGACAGCAACGCCACCATGTTGAATAATGCTTTCCATGCAGCCATAGGACGTCGTGTTAGGTCTCAAACTGTGCGGAATAGGATGCATGATGCGCAACTTTACTCCCAACGTCCATGGCGAGGTCTATCTTTGCAACCACGACACCATGCAGCGCGGTATAGGTCGGCCCAACTACATGCGGAAAGGACCGCTCTGGATTCTCATCATGTTCTCATGAGTGTCGCATATGCCTTCAACCAGCCAAACATAGGGGACGTGTTTGGAGGCAACCGGTCAGGCTGAACGCCTTGGACATATTGTCCAGTGAGTGCAGCAAGATGGAGGGCCCCTGATGTTTTGGAGTCGCATTGTGTGGGGTCGACATACGCCGCTGGTGGTCATGGAAGGCGCCTTAACGGCTGTACAATACGCGAATGCCATCCTCCGACCGACAGTGCAGCCATATTGACAGCATTTTGGCGAGGCATTTTATCGTGCACATTTGGGAATGACTTCCTTCAGGATAACGACATCGCTCGACTAGAGTAGCCAGCATGTTCTCCAGACATGGACCCTACCGAACATGCCTTGGATAGATTCAAAAGGGCTGTTTATGGACGACGTAATCCACCAACCACTCTGAGGGATCTACACCGAATCGCCGTTGAGGAGTGGGACAGTCTGAACCAACAGTACCTTGATGAACTTGTGGATAGTATGCCACGACGAATACAGGTACGCATCAATGGAAGAGGACCTACTGGGTGTGTACAGCAATCTGGACCGCCACCTCTGGAGGTCTCGCTGTATGGTGGTACAAGTTGCAATGTGTGCTTTTCATGAGCAATAAAATGGGCGGAAACGATTTTTATGTTGATCTCTATTCCAATTTTCTGTACAGGTTCCGGAACTCTCCGAACCAAGGTGATGTTAAACTTTTTTTGATGTGTGTACTTCTTTAACAGGCAGAAAATTCAAGCTGATAAATGTTGCTGGATTCTTATTGGAAACTCAGTTATCCTCCCTCGTATGAGCAAAGGCTCCGGGTAGTTTACAGCAGAAGCATCGAAGTGCCACTCTATAATGACTTCGAGACTCGGCTGTGGTACTTCAAAGACCCGGCAGTGGTACCGCTCCTGAGCACTTCCTTATAATGACTGCTTCTAACTCATGGTACCGACTCCTCTGACTGCCTCCGCTATTCACTTATATACTGATTCCCTAGGGCACTTGGACCAATATCTCTCACAGCGTTGCTTTTCCTAACTCTTAAGGGCTGAGATTTTTCCAGAAGGTTCTAGAATGTTGTCGCTGTTATTACTTCTGCCTGGGCTCAGTCACCTTGGCCTTCTATCTACCGTGTGGGTGTTATCTTTGCCGGCAGTTACGCCACGACAGCTTTCTTGGCTGACGGATAACACGTCTTATTTCATACGGAGGATCTCTGGCCCACTTCCCGTTGCCCATCTGACACCAGGCCTTGTGCGTTATGTTAACATTACTCTTAATTACGTTTCTTTGTTTTCTTAGCACCCATGACGCTCGTGCTCCATGTCAATGACACCCTCGTCGACGCATTATTTAACACCAATTTTCCTTCCAAGTCGTTTTGTCCTGATCTTTGCTTACTTCCAAAAACTAAGGATATGTTCAGAAGCAATCCTGACCATTGGACCCGTAGTGACGTAATAGAGAATTATACTTAGAAAACGAAGTACAAAAATTTAACCCTAACTTCTTCTAGCGCATCGAAACGTGTGGTAAGTGAAACGCTGGTTAATTCGTGTTTGGCATGTGACAATCTCCCTAGTGCGCAACTAAGTGCATCGAAAGACAATTCTGTAGCTCATCGTTCAGTGAAATGACTGTCCATATAAACTCTGACAAAAAAACACCAACTGCTGCGATCAAGAGATCGTGGATGTCAGATAAAAGGTTACACAGACCAAGACGTAAAGTTTTCATGTGATTCAATATGTTGTATGCAATTTTGTCATATGATGACATATTGGAGACCGTGGCTGTTTTTGAAGACAAATGTTGATCGTGTTAGGACAGCAACCAGCCACAAATTTACTTTGAGTTCCTTTATTCAAAGGAAACCGTTACCGGTTTCGAATCATTGCGATTCATCATCAGACGGTTTACACGCTTTCTTTCTACATTTGGTGTGTAGAAAGAAAGCGTGTAAACCGTCTGATGATGAATCGCAATGATTCGAAACCGGTAACGGTTTCCTTTGAATAAAGGAACTCAAAGTAAATTTGTGGCTGGTTGCTGTCCTAACACGATCAACATTTGTCAATATGTTGTATTCAATTGTTTTATTAAAACAACAATATGCTAAGGTGTCAACAAATAATGACGATATCAGAGACTGGTAACCTGTCACAGAACTTGTAGAAATGTGCATATTCACGTAATCACAGCAGCAGCTGTTCGTCCTGATCCGATTCTTGACGAGTACGTAACTAAACCGGTCCGGGATAATGCAGCATAGATAGGTAATTTATAAAATCTTTTTCAGAGGCTTACATCAACTAACAGTCAAAAATGGTATTTCACTCATCGATACCAACTCAGATAATGTCATAATCCCGCATCTTTGTCCTGAGCAGCCTTAAAGCGGAGATGATCTGACGTTACTTTTATTCCCCCTGGCATCAAGTGTCAATGGTGTATTTGTATCATTTGAGCGATTTTGTAAAGTAATGTTATGTTTGTTTTGTTATCAGTTAGAGTGAAATAAGAGTGGGACGGTGAAACTGGGTGTTGGCTTATCTATTCTTGTCGAATAGCGCAAAGGGAGCCAGCAAGCTTACGACGGTACTATCGCCACCAACATTGTCATACGAGACACTGTAGATACGAATCAGTCTGGCTCCTCCCCTATAGCAGACCGAATACAGTAGATGGACATTGCTTCCACCACCGGACTCACAACCATTTACTTTCAGTTCAGTCACCACCACAACACCGCACCTCAAGGACGCAGTTTCTAATCGGCATAGATGTAACATATTTCTTTAGCTACAAGGACATTTGTAGTATTTTCTGTTTGTTAGCCTTACAAATCATTTCTCCTGTTTTAACTTTGTATTCAATTTGTAATCCCAGAAAGCCTTTAATGAGTTTCATAGTCCGATTCGTTGTTTATGAAAAAGTGTCTAGCATGATAACATTAATTATTTATCAACAGCATAACGCTACAATGTGTTTTTCAAAACATAATAGAGCGTAATAGCCCACTGCTGCAATTATAGAGAGAGAATTTTTCTGCCTTCCTATCGATTGGGGTCACTCTGATACTTTTATTTCGTTCTTTTTTTAATCGTAATCCATTCACTAAATGTAGCTTTTAGTCTTTTCAGTTTTCGTTTGGCTTATTAATTTGGGATTTGTCCTCAACCACGTACATTTTTCGCAATTCACCAGTAAACCACTGTATCATATGTTTCGACAAACGAATGAAAGCCAACTGATGATGAATTTCATAAATTCACAACTGGTCACGATAATTTTTCAATAAAGTAACCTAAAACTATTTTTTTTTTATTTCGCAGAACGGATACAGTCTCCGACCATAGCTTTATTTGACAAAATTGCTTCGTAAGTAGGTTTGGCTCATTCGTTTTAGCAGAGATCGAAAACGCTGAGAACTTGTACTGTAGAAACGATCGACACAACAGAGTACCACTAAAAAGCAGGCAGAACAAATTGGACTGAATTTGGCATAATATTCCTTAGGAGGATACCCAACATCTCTGTCAATCAATGCTAAGCCGAATAACTGTTTGTACAAGGGCCAGAGGCGGACCAACGCGTTGCTGACATTCTGAATTTGTGAAGCTCTTCCTCTTGATAAATCAGCCAATTTGCCGGAATTAGTTTGTTAGTACATGTTATAACATCTTACGATTTTCGTCCCATTCGTTTCGGATAATTCCTCGCTTTTTTATGTATATATACAATAAAAAGTAAGAAACCTAAGATGGAACCTTGTCGGACACCACTTGTAATTCGTTCCCTGTTGGATGATGCCTCATAGCTCAATACGAGTCTCTCTCCTAATGACACTCTTTGTTTCCTGTCACAGATGTAGTAAAAGATCACAAAAGTACCATTAGCCTGTAATTAACGATCTAATGAATAAGGCACATTTTCACCGTATGTGTAGATGATCTTCTTAATATCTGAACCCTTCATAAATCCGAGCTATGAATTTGACAACATATTATTTGTTGTAAGATGTCTAAGAATTCGAGTGCACATTAACTTTTTTTAAATTTTCGAGAATGCAGGAAAAAGAAAAACTGGACCGAAATTTGATAGTATTTCTTTATCTCCTTTCTGAAACAAAAGCTCAGCTTTAGAATACTTCGACGATTCACAATATCTTCCAGTATTAAATGACTGGTTAGAAAGATAACGTCTGTTATTAAACTCAGAAGCACTTCCTTTAATTAACTTTACTGATATTTTATCATAAACTCTACAATTTTTTGACTTTAAAGATCTTATGGTGGACTTTATTTTATTGGTGTAGTGAGGGTCATGCACACATTACTGAAGTTACTGATCTGAGGTATTCCATGGTAGCATTAACGAACCTGACAAACTCATCTTTTCAGTAATAGTCATTAAGTGCTTGTTAAAAAGTTTTCAATATTGCACACGTGTGTTACCAATGTTTCTTTTACTCTTAGTGCTATCTGATCCTTTTTATGTCTGGTTCTTCCAGTCTACTTGTTTACTATATCCACTATTGTCTTTATTTAGTTATCTGATGTGATTATATTTTTCTCACAATGCTTTTGCTTTGATATTCGTATTATTATCTTTAATATTTTGTAGTATGTCTTATACTGAACTACAGCATCAACATTATAGTTGTTTCTGCTGACAGATGTGGTTTCCTTTTTGTTTTACAAGACATCTTTATTCCTTGATTAATCCATAGCTTCTTAGTTGACTTTGGTCTAATGTGGGTTACCTTTGGAGGGTAACAGTATTCCAATAAGGTAATGATTTTTTTATGAAAGAAGTGTTGCCCTTTTCACTCATGCTATGAGCAGGGTATACATCACTCCAGTTCATATCTTTGAGGTGTGTCCTAAATTAATAAATTTTTAGCTTGCTGACTATCTTCTTAAATTCAGATTTTGTACATTTTGTGTCCTGTTCACTATTAACATTTAACAGAAGGAACTGCATGTCATGGTCTGAGAGGCCATGGAGTACTGGTTTTGTAATATAATTTTCTTCACTAGACCTTTCATTAAAGATAATATCAATAGCTGTTTGTGAGCAATTGGTTACCCTAGTTGGGAAATTTACGTTAGGAATTAAGTGGAGTAATAGTGTTATTCGCTGTAATAAATTCTTACTGGCAGAGTTTTTAAAAGGTAATCTTCATTAAAACCTTGAGCAGTCACTATTATTTTTTCCTGTTAAATAGGCCAGTAGGACTTCAAGATAAAGTGTGAACAGACTGAAGTTCCTTGCAGGTGCTTGGTATTCACTTATCATTACGAAGGATTTATTATGAATTTGTATTTCTGTCACACGTTCTTCCATACGCTGCTCTACACAGAATTCGTGAATATCAATGTTCTTAAATGTATGACAATTCCCGATGAATGTGTCAACTCTTTCTTTTCCCATTCCTGCTCTAAAAAAATGAGATGCTAACCTAGATCCTGTGACACTTAAACACTTAACAAATCCATACTAGAGATCACATGATGCTCAAGAGGCATTTTATGTCAAATGGGTTTGATGACACTAACTCATCAAAGCTGATACGTAGTTCATTAATTTTACTTCTTAGTCTTCGAATATTTGGATGCAAAACAGACAGCTAACATTTCATATAGACTGAGATCAAATTGCATGTAAATACGATTTTTTGCTGATTTCTGAAAATTTTTAACCAACAGCTGTTTGTGCCGACGCAGTATGCCAGAATTATATTGTTTATTTTCTTTCTCAAACTGAAGTTTGTTTCTACACAAGCTTCTCTTAAAACTTTGTTTCTTCCTGTCCTCCCTACTCTAAAACAGGTTCTACTCTGACACCTATAACCACTGGTATTTTACCACTCATGACAGCATCCACTTCACTTAAATTTTCTGCTATTAGCCCAGCCAATTCACCCATGCGCTTCCAGTTGAGGTGAAATCTATACCTAGTATAATCCCATCTACTGAGAGAATAAACAGGAACCCCGCCAATAAGTGATCCTGCACCCGACATAAGCAACTATTCCAACTCCAAATTAACTCTCCTAACAAGAAAGTTCCAATTAGATTGATCATGAGGTCTCAGAATAGATATAAGCTCAACATTGGTATGTCTCGATGCTGATACAATATTTACCAGGTTACATTCTATTTTGTACTACAGGACCTGTCAGTACTATTGCCAACCCATCCCCTATTACCTGGTTATCTTCCTTGGTAAAGTCTATGCAAAATAATCCTAAATCCTGTGTCGCAGTCTCGAGACCAGGACTAAGTTTTAAAAAAATGGTTGCCTGGTATTGTGAAGCTACTTCATCCTGAAAAAATTGGCCTACATCTCTAGCTTGAGAACGAGCTAGAGATGTCTTTGCTGACTTCCTTAATTTCTTACTTTTCAAATTTCTGCTGTAACTCTGTTATGCTCTTTCTACAGCTATATCTGCCTGAGGCTCAGCTGTTTCTAACTGAAGCAGATTCAACACAAAGCTGTCAGTTGAAGTTCTCAACTCGTTTCTTCTATCTCTTTTTACCCGTCTCTCTCCTTATTTTTAGTATGTTGATGGTTATGATAACTAACAAAATAGTGTTTAACAACTGTAATCGCATATACACTAATTAACAACACATTTTTTTCAGTATAGAATAATATCTAAGTATTTGCAATCGGCCGGTATATGTTCACTGTAAATACGAAATACCAAGGTGATAGAGCACGGTCTAATAATTATTCTAAACAGTTATATCACAGTTTCAAATATATGTAGTATACCACATATGTACTTTGTTCATGAACAAATAACCATAAGTACAAGATAGAGTTCTTCACTTCTCAACTCACTGACATGGCAGCAACTTCTGCAGGTAACAGGAGTAATAATAATAGTATACTTCAGAGCGTATTTGTTTAAACTAAAACCTAATTTTGAAGTTAATCAACTGAACTTGCTGGTTCACTTCGATTGACAATGACTGCCACAGGTTGAAACGAAAATGAATTACCGCTGCCATTAAAAAGAAATAAATAAAAAAATAAGTTAGTATTAGCGTCCTTGATGCAAGTAGTTACTGGAGGTTTTTTGTCACAGTCAAAGTAAATCCCACCCCTACAAAATGAACTTCGAAGACGAAACTGGATTCCGACTTTTCTACCGAGGACAAAGTCTGAGAAGGATTAGAACCTTAGTGGTTTCGGTAAACACAAGACGTATGAAAAGGCGCCTCCGTCTTCTAGATAGCATCGTTGTCTCGTATCTGGTTAAAACCACATTCTTTGTGTAGGTGTACGTTTTAAATGTTCTGTAACACTGTGTGTCCTATGGCGACAAAATTAAGTGATAGAGTTATGTGAACTCAGACTAAGCGTAATTCCTTAGTTTTAAAGATTAATGAAAATCACGACAGCGGTATTATTACATGTTTGTTATGTTATGATCGGTTCTGCTCTTAGAAAATATTTACGTTTTCGAGTTACGGTAAAAATATGATTAAATGGTCCTGTTGTCGTATATAATGTTACGACCAAATCCAAAAACAATGGTCACAGACATTCTGCCGACGGTCTGGAAATAAGGTGAGCAGACACAGCATGCTGTGTACAGCAGACTGTTCAGTCTTGTGACAATACCGTGGTGCCATTTTTCAACAAGACAATGCTCGTCCACACATGACACTTGTCCGTATGAACCGTCTGCCCCATGTGACCCCAGAGCTGTCCCCCATACAGCACGTGCGGGACAAGCTCGGACATCAGTTCCGTTCCTGTGCGAGTATCCGGGATATCAAGGAGCAGTTGCAACAGTTGTCTGCCAGCTTGCCTCAGCAGAGGAGACGACGGCTTTATGGCAGTCTTCCCAACAGAATCGGTACATGCATCCGGGCTAGAGGCACTGCAAAGCCATATGATAACTGGGATGATACTGCCACGTCCTTTGCGAATTTGACTCGTTTTGTAATCAGTGAAATAACATTTCTCAGCCCGTGAAATTTCATTCCCTTTCCTGCTCTATTTCTTGGTGCTTCACCTTTTTTGCTAGGCAATGTAGAAATTTTTCGCCAAAAAAACTATTCTCATCAGCTGTACTGTGAAGAGCAAACTATGTAACTTATTAAAATCAGAGGCTGAAGATACCGCTTCAGTTGAAAGTTCTTTTGTTATCACACGACCGGTGTCGGGTTCTTATAAGCCCATCTTCAGGTGTCGTAACTTAGTGTTGTGGCCCCCGAGCGCCGCGATGACCGAGTAATAGGTGCGGTGTGCTACCTATGAGCGCACAACTCCCTGTTCTGCGCTCGTAGGTAGCACACCGCGCCTATTACACGTCCATCGCTGTGCTCGGGGGCCACAACATCAAGTTACGACACCAGAAGAGGGGCTTATAAGAGCCCGAAACCGGTCGTGTGATAATAAAAGAACTTTACAACTGAAGCGGTATCTTCAGCCTCTGGTATAATGCTCAGTTGCGGATGTTCCTCCAACAGGATTGTTCGTTATTAAAATCATCTGAAGCCGTGCGGTTCCAGGCGCTACAGTCCGGAACCGAGCGACCGCTTCGGTCGCAGGTTCGAATCCTGCCTCGGGCATGGATGTGTATGCTGTCCTTAGGTTACTTAGGTTTGATTAGTTCTAAGTTCTAGGCGGCTGATGACCTCAGAAGTTAAGTCGCATAGTGCTCAGAGCCATTTTTGAGCCAGAATCATCTGATGATGACTTACGAGGAGAACACAGCAAATGGCATAACGCGATTTCCCACAAACTGTGCTCAGTGGAAGAGGGGTTTACGTATGCGAACACTTGTCTCAGCTTGTCCGTAGGTACTCAACCGTTTCTGAGAAAGCGACGGTCAAAGTTTCGGCCGTACTTTATATACGCGTATTTATATGCGCCTTTTAACAGGCGGTCAGTTGAACAGAAGCAGTGGCACAGTGGATAGTGTTACTGCTTCACACTTTTGCTCCCCATGTTGGAAACCCGATTACTGTCTTCAGTTTTTTTTTCTTATCATTTATCTATCCATGTCCGTAGAAGATTATTATACAACTGTTTCTTATAAAAGTAGAGGATACAAGGGCGTTACATTAACTATAAAATTACAACTGGGTTTCATAATAAGTGTCACACATTTATTATGTAATATATATGAACCTATGGTTTTTCCATGGGTTACATTCTTAAATTGTCATATCCTGCATTCGTTCTTATATCAATGCTTATACTAATTCTTACATTTTATTCTGATATTTATTCTTGAGGAAGATTTGGTGCTTTTCCTTGGGTGATACCGATCGTAGAACCATTGGAAGTATAGAAATTACGAACACCGTGAGCATCGAGCGAAGGCAGGTTGGCCTCACTGTCATTTACTTGTGTGAATATCACTCGGGAAAGAAACATCGTTAACATTGCTGAAGATTTCACTCATTGGCAATAATTTCTCGGCAAACCACGCATAACGGATCAGTTTTACGAAAACTCCGACTTGCAATTGATTATAAATCAAGCTACACTACAGGAATTTCATTGAAAATAATTTCAAATAATTTTCTTATTCATTTATTGTTTCCTTTAATTCGTTCACCAGACTGGCAATTGGCAGACGAATAAGGGCAGAGTTGTTTCAACATACATTGGAAAACATTGGTGCAGTAGTCTTCTACAGACATGGCACATAAATGAAAAACAAAAACAAAAATAAAAACAATAACCGGATTCCGAACACGGGGTGCAAAACTGAGAAGCCGCGACGACAGCCACTCTGCCATTTCCTGGGGTAGGTTGTCACTCGCTAAGCGGCATATAAACTACCTCGAAAACAGCGACCATCGTTACCTCAGACAAGATCTAAGGATAAGGCAAGACACGTTTTCGCTTATTTTGACCCCTCTTGTTCTGAGCGAAGTTTCCTGGGGAAATGGGGCGGTGGCACTTGCCGTGATCCTCGTTACTAAGAAGTCGAATCCAGTAATGGCATAATTCGTCTGACCTGAAGCTGAAATAGCCGGCCGGGGTGGCGCTACAGTCTGGAACCGCGCGACCGCTACGGTCGCAGGTTCGAATCCTGCCTCGGACATGAAAGTGTGTGATGTCCTTAGGTTAGTTAGGTTTAAGTAGTTCTAAGTTCTAGGGGACTGATGACCTCAGAAGTTAAGTCCCATAGTGCTCAGAGCCATTTGCAGCATTTGAAGCTGAAATATTTCATTGTTTTGAAAACTAAGTGTAATTGTAGATTGCGTACTAGCGAATCCTTACAAACATTGATTCGAAAACCGAATGTCCAGTTTAAAACACTCGGGACCCGAAGTTGTGAGACACCACTTCTCCACAGGCGCCTTGACGGAACGCCGCGGTAGTAACTTTTGGCAGCCAAGCGCCTCCCGCCTTGCTGCGGGACGTGCGTTTAGAAATAACACCAGGAGACAGCCCGTTGTCAGCGCGTGAATCGGTTTGCTACGTGACAGTCACTGAAACCTTTCTGCTGTCGTCGGACGCCCCTGTATTGCTGACGAGGAACTCTGACACTAGCAACTGAATTTATTTTCATTCAGCGGCGATAACTGTAGAAGAGGAACCATCATCGTATATCTTCCGCGAACTGAACACAATGCCTAATTAGTTATACTTTCTGAGGAAATGACCCACTAAAATCACCAATATTTACTGCAGCTGATTATAAAAACACTGTCGTCAAGGTAAATCTGCGACGAAGACACAGGTGTCCAAGTAATGAATTGTGGTTTGCTACTCCGATCAGCTCTTCCGCAATTTACAAGAACAAATGCAGCAATTTTATACTTCTTTGGACACAATGATAAACCTTCCTAATGACTTCGACTTCTACTTTAGTTTTGCCAGCACTTTCCTAAATCAGTCCTCCACTAACCGTGGCCCTTGTCGATGTGGAACATCCTGTGTGTCTCAACGATACAGACAGACGTAACTGTAGTTGTATCCACAACAGAGTGGTGTACGTGGTGAGACCAGACTCACCTACGATTCTTAAGAGGGACAGCAGCCTTTCGAGTGGTTGCAAGGTAGCGATCTGGATGATGGTCTAATCTGGTCTTGTAACATCAACGAAAACAGCCTTGCTGTGCTGGTACTGGGGAAACTACAGCGGTAATTTTTCCCGAGGGAATGCATCTCCACTCTGTGATTAAATGATGATGGTAACAAATGGTTCAAACGGCTCTGAGCACTATGGGACTTAACGTCTGAGGTCATCAGTCCCCTAGAACTTAGAACTACTTAAACCTAACTAACCTAAGGACAACACACAACACCCAGTCATCACGAGGCAGAGAAAATTCCTGACCCCGCCGGGAATCGAACCCGGGAACCCGGGCGCGGGAAGCGAGAACGCTACCGCACGACCACGAGCTGCGGACAATGATGGTAACATCTTAGGTAATATATTCCGGAGGGAATATAGTTCCTCATCTGTATGCCTGGTCGCATCAAGGGGATTTAGTCATCAGGAAAAACAAAATTGGCATTCTACGGATCGGAGCGTGAATATTAGATCCTTGTATCGGATAGGTATGCTATAGAATTAAAAAAATGAAATCAGTAAGTTGAAGTTAGCTGCTGTGGAAAATAGTGAAATACGGTGGCAAGAGCAACAAATTTTTGGTCAGGTGAGTACAACGTTATAAATACAAAATCAAATAAGAGTAATCCAGTTGTAGCTTTAAGAGTGGAATGCACATAAGCTTTTATGAACAGCACAGTGAAAGCATTATCGTAGGCAAGATGGACACCAAGCCAACACCCACGACAATAGTGCAAATTTACATGCCAGCTCGCTCCACTGATGACGTGACTGAAAGAAATACAATAAGATAAAAGAATTCATTCAGATAGTTAATGGACACGAAAATTCTATTGCGATTGGATTCCATAGTAGGAAACGAAAGACAAGGAAAATAGTAGGAGAACATGGACTGAGTGGAAAACATAGAAGACAAAGACGCCTCGTAGTATTTTCCGCAGAGCGTAATTTAATCATGGCTAACACTTGGGTTAAAAATCGTGTAAGTAGGTTGTGTAAATGGAAGAGATCTGGGAGACTGAAAGGTATCATATAGATTACGTAGTGGTAAGACTGAAACTTCGAACCCAGATTTTGAACCGTAAGACGATTTCAGGAGCAGATGTGGACTCTTACCATAATTTGTTGATTGTGAACTACAGATTACAACTGAATAAATTACAAAAAGAGAGGAAACTAAGGAGATGGGACTTGATAAACTGAATGAACCAGAGATTTTTAAGGGTTTCGAGGGTGTATTAGGCAATTATTGCCTGAAAATCAGGAAATAAGTACAATAGAAAATGAATGGGTAGCCTCGTTAGGGTGAAGGCAACAGTAGATGAAATAGATGAGAGGACAAGGCCTACCAGAAGTCCTTCGGTAAAACCAGGAGCTATCGTTTTTATTTGACGAAACGAATAAGTATAAAAACTCAACAAATGAAAATGAAATTGACGGAAAATGCAAAATATGTATGCAGGAATTGCTAGAGGGCAAATGCAAGGCTGCATAATCACGCCTAGCTACGGCGAAGGTGGATGCCGCAAAGAGGAAAACTGAAGACAGCTCTGGAGGAAAGAAAATCAGCTGTACTAATATGGAGAGCGTGTACTCAACAAAGAATGGAAAGCTGAAAAATGGAAATAATACGTAGTGGAACAAATATGTGGGCTATAGTGAATATGTAGAGTGTCTGTATAAGAGGAACAAACTTGAGGACAGTACTATAGAAACAGAGAACGACAACTGCCGGCTCCCTGCTCCGTCTTCGATGTTAGACAGTCATGATCTGTTTCCAGCTATATCCACGTCTACATCTACATACATACCCCGCAAGCCACCGTATGGCGCATGGCGGAGGGTGTCTAGTGCCGCTATTAGTCGTTTCGTTTCCTCATCCACTCGCAAATAGAGATATGGAAAAACGACTCTTTACTGCATATGCCTCCACACGACCGCTAATTTTTCTTATCTTAGTGGTCCTTACACGAAATATACGTTGGCAGCAGCAAAACTGTTCTGTTGCCAACTTAATACTCAAGTTCTCTGAATTTTCTCAATAATGTTTCGCGAAAAGAGCGTCATCTTCCCTCCAGGGATTCCGTTTGAGTTCACGAAGCATCTCCGTAATACTCTCGTACTGATCGAACCTATTGGTAACAACTCTATCAAACCGTCTCTGAACTGCTTCGATGTCTTCTCGTAATTCGACATGCACAGTACTCAAGAATGTGTTACACTGGTATTCCATAATATTCTACAATAATATTTATTATATCCTCTACAGCCCTAAAATATTTTTTCTACAGTTGCTATCAAACTGTGAAGAAAACAAGAATGCTCGTAGCTGCAAAGTTCATAGGTCGAACTCTGTCTACAGGCTTGCGCATTGGGCCACGAGACAGCTCTTTAAACTCTGAAACAAGCGACAGCTGATCTTTATGTAAATATGGCAGTCCGAGATTCGAACTAGGCCTTACATGGGCAGTGCTTTCCTGACTGAGTCGCTTGAACGCACGCCACAGACACATAAAGTTGCTGTCCTGTCTCGGAGCAGTAGTAATATCCTCGGTACGCTGTCACACAGGGTTAAACAGTCACTATTGTGTTCAAGAAAAATGGAGAGGAGTCAATAGTTGTATTAAGCCTTGAGAGAAACCATAATGGGTGTCTCAGGTGGCTCGGTCAGAAGAACAATTTCTGAGTGAGCCTCGTATCCCTGTTCAAGGCCAGTACATAGATAAACAGCTCATTGGATAATCCGCGAAGAGTAAAACAGTTTCTTCCCCAGTGGAACGGACTGATGATTCGTTGAAACCTCTGAGGCGGCGGATACTGTACTGCATAATATGTGATGTCGAAATACTGGCTGTCAGCATATATTTTCTGGTCTTCAGATTATGCGGTAATGTCATGAGCCAGGTCTAATCTCTTCGCAGAGTTCTTGTGGACCGAATGTGTAAGACAATGCAGATATTGATCCGTCCGTTGCATGAGAACGGGTAACACGAGGACCTCCGAGGTGCTTTTAAATTGGATCACTGGGTTCATCTGCTACTACGAGCTGGCCGCATTATCGACAACACTGTGTCCTATCCATGTTCACGATATTCTTCTGCCATGGACTGTTTCCTTCGAGACATCTCAAGGCACTGTCGCAAGTAGGTATGAATGGCGAGAGTACAGAAATCTTGTGCAACTAGGCGCCTAAGGAATATCCGAGCCGGTATGTCTTTGCCTTCTTTTTACTTCATTTGAGAAAGCGAGTATTACAGTTAAATACATGACTCGTGGCGCAAATCAAGTTTCATTTCGACAGCGGCGCCTGACCCGGTGCACAGCGCATAGCTCAACGTCCAGTAGTTTTTTTCCAGTCTGGTGGCACCGCAATCTGGAGGCCGCTTTCACCGCCCGTAACGTCGTCCACAGTTCCCGGAATGCACCGGTACGGGCCGCCTAAAACAGCCTAGGGTTAGACCTCCACAGTCCACACCGAAAAGGAGAATGTCTGTATCTGTAAACATCAATACCCCGCATGCCATTTCTCAGTGTGTAGCTGAGGATACTTGGTACCACTGTTAATCTTTGTATCAGTACTCAGCCACTCTCCGTTCTAATTCATTCGTGAAATATGCAAGAAGATAACTCTTTGTCCCTCTGTACGGGCAATAATCGTTCTTTTCCTCATGATTCCTGCCCAAAATGTACTCTGGATGTTAAGGAATTGTTGCACTGTCTGCCTCGAACACCAATTTACTCAATATGGTGAAGTGTAAACAACGTCTCCTGTAGTCAAAATATTTCCATTTTACACCCCACAGCATGTCTATTTTACTTTAGGATGTTCTTCTTGGAGATGAGAAGAGAGACATAGGAGAGAGAGTGTTGAAAAGCTGATAGAACCACTGAGAAGATGGATGCCACTGCACCCACCAAAATGTGGATTTCCATGATACACATCCAGATATCTGAAGAATACAGCTGATGATGTTGTAGATTACATCAACAAGTTCACATTCTTAATTGTATTATGTTGTTTATTTAATATTTATTCAGCTGCACTTCTGTGTCAGTAATACATGTCATAAAATGTATCATACCGAAACAGAAATTATGAAAGACAACAAAACAAACATCAGAATAAAAATAATAATAACAATAAACAGACAGTGCACCAATTAAGTTCATTTTACAAAGCTTGATAATGGGCATGAAATGATTACGTTGACCATTACCTATTAACAGGTACCCGGCTCCGACCTGAATTTATTGCGGAAATAGTTCAAAACTCATATCCTGATGTCCGGATTATGTAAACGAATCTGTGTAAGCTATATATAAACAGGTGTTTCTGAATGCCGGATCCATTTTTGTAACTTCCATTTATAACAGCAGAATCAAGCAATCCTAAACTTCCAGAATGAGATTTTCACTCTGCAGCGGAGTGTGTGCCGATATGAAACTTCCTGGCAGATTAAAACTGTGTGCCGGACCAAGGTTTAATCTTCCAGGAAGTTTCAATCCTAAACTTCTTATAGATGAACAATGTTGTCTATTGTTCCTTTCTTTTCATCTGAATCATCAAAATATCGTTAATTGGAACTAAAATATTCTCTCAGGGATATTACTGGCGTCATATATACAAAATAATTCAACTAGAGTTTGATAACTTGCATTTCGTCAATAACTGCCTTCAACTGTTTGCTCCCTGTATAACTAAAAGTGTTCTGCCTGAGCATACGAGTCCAAAACATTAACTCATATAGGTTGAAAGCTTTTAGCTCTGACTGTAGTTTCTATATTTGTAAAGGTAGCCGCACTCAACTTCGCAGGAGTCGCGAATCTAACAGTGCACGTGAAGTCTGGTGTCCTTCGCATCACTAATCTTTACGCGATTGAAAGGAACTTCCCGTCCACCCTTCCTTCACTGTATTGTAATTTAATTAGCAATCTTTACCTAACAAAGACGCATGTCGTCCAGATTTGTACATTTGTTATGTAACCGTGGTGTCCTTGGCATAAACGTTCAATGCACTTGAAAAAAATTGTAACTAAATCTAAGTCGGTTGTGATAATGAAATGACATAATCGCCAGCTAGAGTGTTTAATTTCAGTAAACATACAATCAACAGTTGCCGAAGAACACCAGCGTTTCGATGAGAGGGAACTAAGCCACTCCTTCACGAGGAAAACAATCTCTATTGTGGTCTACACTGTCAAAACACTACATTACACTGATGTGACAAAAATCATCGGATACCGATATGCGCATACATACAAGGCGGCAGAATCGCATACACAAGGTATAAAAAGGCAGTGCATTAGCGGAGCTGTCAATTGTTCTCAGGTGATTGAAGTGGATAGACTTCCGTTGTGATTATGGTCGCACGATGCAAATTATTAGACTCTGAACGTGGAATTGGAGCTAGACGCATGGGACATTCCATTTCGGAAAAAGAGTGTCAAGAGTGTTCGAGAATACCAGATTTCAGGCATTACTACTCACCATGGATAACGAAGTGGCCGACGGACTTCACTTAACGACCAAGGGCAACGGCCTTTGCGTAGAGTTGTCAGTGCTAATAGACAAGCAACACTGCGTGAAGCAACCTCAGAAATCAATGTGAGACGTACGACGAACGTATCCGTTAGGAGAATGCAGCGAAATTTGGCGTTAATGAGCGACATCAGGAGGTGGCCAACGCGAGTGCTTTTGCTAAGAGTACGACATCGTCTGCGACACCTCTTCCCGGCTCATGGCCAGATCGGTTGGACCCTAGATGGCTGGAAAACCGTGTCCTGGTCAGATGAGTCCCGGTTTCAGTTGGTAAGAACTGATGTAGCGTTCGAGTGTGGTGTAGTCCTCACGAAGCCACGGACCCAAGTTGTCAACAAGACACTGTGGAAGCTGGTGGTGGCTCCGAAATGGTGTGGGCTGTCCTCTGGTCCAACTGAAAGCATCTCTGACCGTAAATGGTTATGTCTGGTACTTGGAGATCATTTTCAGGTATTTATGGATTTCATGTTCCCAAGCAATGATGGAATTTTTTATGGCTGACAGTGTGCCATGTCACAGGGCCACAACTGTTCGCGATTGATTTGAAGAACATTCTGACCAATTCGAGTGAATGATTTGGCCACTCAGATAGCCCAACGTGAATCCCATCGAACAGCTATGGGACATAACTGAGAGGTCAGTTCGTGCACAAAATACTGCACCGGCAACGCTTTCGCAATTATGTAGGGCTGTCTAAGTAGCTTGGCAGATGTGACTTCCACAGACTTTTCGAGTCGTGTTGCTGCCCTACGCCGGCCAAAAGGAGGTTTGACGCGATATTGGGAGCCAGGCCTACCCCAAGACTCTCGTCACCTTGTTGTAAACCACAGAAGACACCCGACTGTCGCAGTTTCATCTACAACTACCTTCCACTGTGCCACGCGGCGTAGCAGTGCGGTCTGGGGCGTCTTGTCACGATTCGCGCAGCTCTCCCCGTCGGAGGTTCGAGTCCTCCCTTGCGCATGGGTGTGCTTGTTGTCCTTAGCGAAAGTTAGTTTAAGTTATATTAAGTAGTGCGTAAGCCTAGGGACCGATGACCTCAGCAGTTTGGTCCCACCGTCTTTACCACAAATTTCCTTTCACTGTTTTGTGCAAGGATTGGTACAGTGTGCTGTCAAATCAACTGTAGGGGTATTATGAGAACAGAGCTGTCATTTTATCATTAAGCTGTGATATAGAGGAACACGGTCGTTCGACAATGAGGTCATTAAAGATGGAGCACAAGCTCTGTTTGGAAACGATAACAAGTATGCATGAATGGTCGGATATTGGAAGCGTTGTCCTTCTGATTTGCGGTCGTGTGCGTTACAACTGCTCCACGTTCATCGGTAGTTATCCTCAAAGAAACACCAAATCCCACATTTTCCACAAATATTTCTAATTTTTTTTTAAAAAAAAGGTGCTTCACTCTTTAGTCACGCAGTGTGTCACACTAGGGATGTTGTGGGTGTGAATCTTTGGATAGGATATCGGTAGCTGCAAAGGTTACTGTTTATCAGAACTGGCTGAGAAGATCTTTATGTTAGTCTTTAATACATTCTTCTGTAAGAATGGAAATAGAAATGTACTTGGTAAGGACCAGATGGAACCAAGAAAGAAGCTGGCGGTATTTTATCACACAATAAAGATATTCTGATGGCCCAAAACCAGTTTACAATTGTTTCAACAACGAATGGAAGAATTTTTTTATAGCAAGTTTGAACTATGTTTGAAAATCGCGAATAATAAAACTAGAACAGAATATAAGCCAAGTATAGAAAGAATAGCCGGTCAGTGTGGCCAAGCGGTTCTAGGCGCTTCAGTCTGGAACCGCGCGACCGCTACGGTCGCAGATTCGAATCCTGCCTCGGGCATGGATGTGTGTGATGTCCTTAGGTTAGTTAGATTTAATTAGTTCTACGTTCTAGGGGACTGATGACCTTCGATGTTAAGTCCCATAGTGCTCAGAGCCATTTGAACCATTTAGAAAGAATACCGAACAAATTAATAATTTAGTCATGGAAGCAACTGAAGGGTTTTGTCCTAAGACAGTTGACAACAGCGAATGGATGAACAGCTAAAGACATAAAGAGAAAAATGAAAACAGATTTTCAAACTAAATCATCGATGAAAAATGCATTTTGAGTGATTAAAAGAAGCGACAGGAAAACAAACAAATGGATCAGGAGACAACTGAAGTGCAAGGCACAAATATGACGGTAATGAGAATGGAATGGGAGTACACAGGGCATGGAGCCAGGAGAATGGGTGACAGGTAGACCGAGAATATTCTTTTCCTGGATTCCAAGAGATGAGACAGGCCGAGACTAGGAACTAATCGAATGTCGGTAGACGACATTAGGAAATACTCAGGGGCGACATGGACAGCTGTAGATAAAGGCTGTCTATGGAACAATGTTTAGAAACTCCTTATCCTCCAATGGGCTTCAGACGTATTATTGTGCTGGTGGTGCTGAATGATAACGATGATGGTGATGGGATTGATCAACATTACAGTGGAACCTCGCGTAGTGAGCATTATTCGTTCCAGAACCTTACACGTAGTGCGAAACGCTCGTTAAACGAAACAATTTAGTCCATACAAATTAATGGAAAACACAATAATGTGTTCCGTGCAAAAAAAGTACTAGAAATTTTATGTTAATTGTACCATTTATTCAAAGAAAATTATACGTGCAGTATTACGAACTTTATTATTCACGATAGATAACTAATTCGTTTTTACTAGGAAACTATCTAGAGTCATTTGTTTCTGTCGACGCTTCAACACTAGGCGAAAATGCGACACAGGATTATCGTCAAATAAAGTTGCAGGGCGTAGCCACTGCTTTATTCGGGTGATGGTTTTCAATGCACGATGCAACACCAATTCCCATGCTTTCAGCATTTTTCTTATTGCGCCAGGAGAGTTCTGCTTTGCTGTTACCGGCTCCTACTCCTTCTCCTCTGAAGAACTCATCATATCTTCCTGCTGCGAGACACACTGCAACTCCATAAGCTCTTAGGTGGTCGTTTTTGATTGTATTCTTCCACAAGCTCATCGACGACATTGTTATTGAAATCTATTCCCATGCTATTGGTCAAAGTCTAGGTACAGGCCCCACAGGCACTGACTCAAATGCCTCATAATCACATTCGACAACACACTCTGGCCAAAGCTTCTTCCAAGCAGAAGTGAGAGTTCTCTTAGTAACCTCTTCCGATGCCTTTTCGATCATCTTGATGCAGACAACGATGCTTAAGTGATATTTCCAAACTCGCTGAGAGTGAGAGTGGTAGCTTCAGTCAGCTCAGAGCAAGGCTCGAAGAGTGCTTTAGCGTAGAGCTTCTTAAAGTTTGAAATAATTTGCTGGTCCGTAAGCTCAAATAACGGAGTGGTGTTAGGAGGCAGAAACCGGATCTTGATGAAGTTTTTCGAGGAGGTGGTCTTGTAGGCCTGGAGAATAGGCAGAAGCGTTGTCCATAACAAGCAAGTCATGGAATGCAGATTCATCCCAAGCAAATATTTTTCAACCGGAGGATCAAATACCTCATTGATCCAGCCACAAAAACGATCACGTGTCACCCAAGCCTTGTTGTTGGACATCAAATCGCATTTAACCTGCTCTTCTCGGCTTTACACTTCTTGAGGGCTCGTGGAGTTTCTGAATGTTAAACAAGCAGTGGCTTCATTTTCAAGTTGCCGCTTGCATCGGCACAGAATGGTAGCGTCAGGCGGTTTTTCGTTGGCTTGTGACGGGGCAATGCATTCTCCTCTGCTGTTATAAAAGTACGCTTCGGCATTTTTTCCAGAATAGATCCGTCTCGTCACGCATTGTGGTAGATAATCCTCAGAATTTGGGAGCATTTTGAAATTGCTGATGAGGTCCCCTGCTGTGTTTGAGTCGGAGCTGGCTGCTTCGCCGTGCCTCACAACGCCGTGGTTGTCGGTTCAACTTTAAACTTCTCGAACCACCCACGGCTTCTCTTAAACACTTCTTCGGCCGCTGATGATCGTGGCGTCTTAAAGAGGTCGGGGAAAATCGTTTTCGCCTTCTCACAAATCATGTTCTCATTAGTAGTGTCACCTTGCAATTGCTTTTCATTTCTCCATATAAGAGGTAACCTTTCGACAACGTCCAGTATAAGAAACCGTTTTTCAGATGCTCTTGTCACTCTTTTTGAAGCATCTGTCCCCTTTTCTTGTTCTTGAGGATCGCGCAAATAGTTGATTTAAACCGACTGTATGCGAGTGCTCAATCAGCAACGCTCACATCATGTTCGCGTTTGTCAATGATTTTACTTTTATTTCTAAGGTAATTTTCTTTCTCTTATGGCCGTCTTCTTGCAGTTTTATCTTTGGGGACATTTCTACGAAGGTTATTAAAATTTGCACACAAAAAGCACTGGGTGGACATAAGTTTAGAAAAGTGTGTGACCACAAGCTGGTCTAAGACGGCAGCAGAAAGAGCGTTAAA
The DNA here is from genome assembly GCF_021461385.2 of Schistocerca piceifrons. Taxonomy (NCBI): domain Eukaryota; kingdom Metazoa; phylum Arthropoda; class Insecta; order Orthoptera; family Acrididae; genus Schistocerca; species Schistocerca piceifrons. The sequence continues at coordinate 661,630,178 of NC_060138.1, forward strand.
CCCACGCTGCAGTACGTACTAAAGACATTGTTTTTATGCCGCTGCTGACAATGAAAGGCGATCATTTTGCTGAACGGTCCCACCACCGCGTGCGACTTTCTGGTGATGTCACACTACATCGTCGTCACTCGCTATGCGAAACATAGCCCTTCAAGCGAGTCATTTTCTCACAATTTGTTTTGTTCGTCATGCGAATTTTTTGTTATGAGAGGAGCTCGTCAAGCGAGGTTCCACTGTATCTGAATATCCTTCCTTGAAATGTCCAAAGTCTTTATGTATAAATAATCGGCAAGACTTAAAATTTCATTGCTGCCCAACAGTGGAAGATTCTGCAAAGAGACATTTCTCATATCTAATGAAAGATACTATCTTCTAAAATATAAACCACAAGCCTCATAACGAAAGGCAGTGTAGGTAACAGAAACCAAGAGAATAGAGTGTAAAAGAAAGTATGGATTGTATCGAACCTTACTTGACAATCAAGAACCATCTCTAACAGCTCATTTCAGCAAAAAGTTGTACGATCTTGTCAAATTTTGTAACAAACCCGAGGCACATGCGATTTTGCATATAGGGTACATAAACTTCAGAAAACAATGTAGAATATTACCAGAATAGTATTAGGAGCGGCTCGGTTGCTAATTCGCTGAAATTGGGATATAAAGAAGTCGCTAGAAGAGTTGTTAATATTACTGAGATTTGAAAAATGTTCAGTTATCATTTGTAGGCTACTGTTGGTAAACTAGAGCAATACTCGTAACACTATGCCAATTACACAGACTTCTTCTGAGGAGGATTTTTTAAGCGCACGGTAGGGTATATGGGTCCTGATGACTAACTGAAAGAAAATTGATTCTCTGACGAACGAAGAAGATATGTTTACGACAAGCTACCAAATTGTATAATAGTGACTCGAGCACCCTACATTAACCCGTGGAATTTGTTAGTTATGTAACACATATTGGATTGGTGCTTCAGTTCATAGCTTATTTCCGTAAGTGTAATAAACAGATACACATAACGGAGCATTGAGTCATCAAAATGGTTCAAATGGCTCTGAGCACTATGGGACTTAACATCTATGGTCATCAGTCCCATGGAACTTAGAACTACTTAAACCTAACTAACCTAAGAACATCACACCACACCCAGTCATCACGAAGCAGAGAAAATCCCCGACCCCGCCGGGAATCGAACCCGGAACCTTGAGTCATCAATAATATATTCTCCTTCACTGTTTACAACACTTTTGCCAACGCTGCCGTAAGTTTTCGATTCCGCCACTATAGAAATCACTTGGTTTTGAGACGAAGAACTCCTCGAACCAAGTTCGGAGCGCATTTTCATTCGGAAACGGAGTTTTGAAGGTTGTTCGGAAGAGAGCGGAAAAGGTGAAAATCTGAGGGTGGAAGATCAGGTGAATAAGGTGGGAGCAGAATGGTTTCCCAACCCATCTCCTCTGAATGTGGGAGAGCATTATCGCGGAGAAGCATCGTTTCACGCAGTTTTCCTGGTCGTTGTTCTTTGATTACATGTGCAACACGTCTCAGTCGTTGACAATAAAAGTCAGCAGCGGTGGTTACACCTCGGTGGAGCAATTTGTAGTGCACCACTCCGTCGCTGTTTCACAAGCTGCGTAATATTATCTTATGTAGACACACGCAGATTTTTGTAGGGGGAGTTGCTGCTTTTTTTGGGGGGCTGAAATATTCTTTTCTTTTCCCTATGTTAGCATAAAGGCATCGTTTCTCGTCACCAGTAACGATACAGGATAGGAGTTGTCGGTGGTGTTCTCGAGCCATTAGATGACGAGCAAGCAGAGATGCAGAGATGCCTCGTAGGATGTGTACCAGGTGCTTGTAATCAAACTGATGGCACTCCGAGTGCTACAGTGCGTTTCTATTGGGTGCCGCTTTGTTAAAGCAACTTCCCATTAGTCTTTTTCCTCAATAGCCATTGTATTTAGTACGGAAAACGTCAACCTTCTTAGCCTTTCATATCAACAGCCATTTCACAGTAGAAATCAACACCCGTCGCCAAACAACAAGCAGATACTGACGTCAAAACATTTCACATTATGAATAGTTGTACCGCCGTATTTTCATCTGGTAGCAGAAAATGGAACTATTGTTATATACAGTGAGTGCACCGATTAATGAACATACCTACGATGTTTCAGCATCCTACGATGTACACAGGCTGCGTAGCAGCATTCGGAACACCATCAGTTTAGTTACAGCCCCACGGTATATAAAAGTTGTGAACAGCGTCAGATGTTCAGTAACCAACGTGAAGGACCCAGAAATGCTGTTTACTTGTAGGAGACAGCATTATCATCACCTGACAGCGTTTGAAAGCGGCCTCATTGTGGGTCTCCGTTGAGGCGGCTGGTCGAATCATGCTATATGCAGACCTGTGCAGGTGCAGGCATTTGGATGTGACAGCGGCCTTGTACTAGAATGCTTGGTGGTATAAGAGCGGGCCCACTCATCGTGAAGGTTTGTTTAATCAGGTGTGACCACTACAAGTGATGATCGTCGTATCGTGCCCCGAAAACATCATAACTCCTTCACATTGCTCCTACCATTTGAGAGCAAGTAATGGACTCCCTGCAACATTCTCTTTCATCCTGCAGTATTGGTCAGATACTAGCAGCAGCCCGACTAGGGAACAACCGCCCCATGCCTAGGCTGCTGTTAACTTCTCAACGCAAATGGCTGCCTTTGGTGTGTTGTCTCGACCAGGGAGAGTGGACCGCTGGTGAATGGCGTCGCATTGCGTTCACCGATGAATCGTGGTTCTACACTTCCCCAAAAATCATCATCAGCGAGTGTGATGGCGGCCTGGAGAAGAACAGCAGTGTTATTCCTGGAACCAGGTGTTGGGAGCGACTGGTATGACTTCAGGTCATGGCAAGTAGATACAGGAATCCTGATAGCACAGTGATACGTCACAGACATCCTGCAACCTCATGTGTTACCTTTAATGCTACAGGATCGTGGTCCCAGTTTCCAATGAGTCAATTCTCGTCCACATAGGGTGTGTGTCTCTATGATATGTCTGGGTGACGCTGAGGCACTCCCATGGCCAGCTAGGTCCATGATAGAAAGTGTGAAGGATCTACGTGGACGTCAACTCCATCCCAGTGCCACTATCCAGGCCACCAACACTTAGTTAAAGCAGCTGTAGACTATCTTGCCTCTCACCGAGCGAGATGGAGCAGTGGTTAGGACACTGGCATTGGGGAGACGACTGTTCACACCCACGCCCAGCCATCCTGATATAGGTTTTCTGTGATTTCGCTAAATCGCTTCAGGCAAATACCGGGATGTTTCCTTTGAAAGGGCACAGCCAACTTTCTTCCCCATCCTTTCCTAATCCGATGCGACCGATGACCCACTCTCCCAAACCAACCAACCGACCAGCTTGCCTCAGGAGAGGATGCAACTACTTTATGACACCCTTTCCATTTAAATCAATACATGCATCCCTACCGAAGACTGTGCAACGTCATACTGATTAGTGGCCTCGGACTGCCAAGTTATTTGCAAATTTGACTCGATTTTGTAATCAGTGAAGTAAATTCACATACACTCTCAACTCGAGAAGTTTAATTTACTATCCACCCCACCCCATTCTTCTAAGTACTTCGCTTTTTTGTGAGGCAGAGTATTATATACCGTATTAAATTCCAGTATTATATGGTTGGTTGACATTACCTGTGACAGCAAGCGCAAGTAAGCTGCAGTTCATGATCTATGTTTATTGTGGCCAGTCAATTCAATACTGAAAAAGTTTTGCACCCCTGTGAATCTACGAAAGTGCATGGGCTTGGATTCAAGAGGGTTACGGATTGCAAGAATAAGCCTTCTTTTTTTTTGGTCATCAGTCTACTGACTGGTTTGATGCGGCCCGCCACGAATTCCTTTCCTATGCTACCCTCTTCATCTCAGAGTAGCACTTGCAACCTACGTCCTCAATTATTTGCTTGACGTATTCCTATCTCTGTCTTCCTCTACAGTTTTTGCCCTCTACAGCTCCCTCTAGTACCATGGAAGTCATTCCCTCATGTCTTAGCAGATGTCCTATCATCCTCTCCCTTCTCCTTATCAGTGTTTTCCACATATTCCTTTCCTCTCCGATCCTGCGTAGAACCTCCTCATTCCTTACCTTATCAGTCCACCTAATTTTCAACATTCGTCTATAGCACCTCATCTCAAATGCTTCGATTCTCTTTTGTTCCGGTTTTCCCACAGTCCATGTTTCACTACCATACAATGCTGTACTCCAGACGTACATCCTCAGAAATTTCTTCCTCAAATTAAGGCCGGTATTTGATATTAGTAGACTTCTATTGGCCAGAAATGCCTTTTTTGCCATAGCGAGTCTGCTTTTGATGTCCTCCTTGCTCCGTCTGTCATTGGTTATTTTACTGCCTAGGTAGCAGAATTCCTTAACTTCATTGACTTCGTGACCATCAATCCTGATGTTAAGTTTCTCGCTGTTCTCATTTCTACTACTTCTCATTACCTTCGTCTTTCTCCGATTTACTCTCAAACCATACTGTGTACTCATTAGACTGTTCATTCCGTTCAGCAGATCATTTAATTCTTCTTCACTTTCACTCAGGATAGCAATGTCATCAGCGAATCGTATCATTGATATCCTTTCACCTTGTATTTTAATTCCACTCCTGAAACTTTCTTTTATTTCCATCATTGCTTTCTCGATGTACAGATTGAAGAGTAGGAGCGAAAGGCTACAGCCTTGTCTTACACCCTTCTTAATACGAGCACTTCCTTCTTGATCGTCCAATCTTATTATTCCCTCTTGGTTGTTGTACATATTGTATATGACCCGTATCTCCCTATAGGTTACCCCTACTTTTTTCAGAATCTCGAACATCTTGCACCATTTTATATTGTCGAACACTTTTTCCAGGTCGACAAATCCTATGAAAGTGTCTTGATTTTTATTTAGCCTTGCTTCCATTATTAGCCGTAACGTCAGAATTGCCTCTCTCGTCCCTTTACTTTTCTGAAAGCCAAACTGATCGTCACCTAGCGCATTCTCAATTTTCTTTTCCATTCTTCTGTATATTATTCTTGTAAGCAGCTTCGATGCATGAACTGTTAAGCTGATTGTGCGATAATTGTCGCACATGTCAGCTCTTGCCGTCTTCGGAATTGTATGGATGATGCTTTTCCGAAAGTCAGATGGTATATCGCCAGACTCATATATTCTACACGCCAACGTGAATAATCGTTGTGTTGCCACTTCTCCCAATGATTTTAGAAATTCTGATGGAATGTTATCTATCCCTTCTGCCTTATTTGACCGTAAGTCCTCCAAAGCGCTTTTAAATTCCGATTCTAATACTGGATCCCCTATCTCTTCTAAATCGACTCCTGTTTCTTCTTCTATCACATCAGACAAATCTTCACCCTCATAGAGGCTTTCAATGTATTCTTTCCACCTATCTGCTCTCTCCTCTGCATTTAACAGTAGAATTTCCGTTGCACTCTTAATGTTACCACCGTTGCTTTTAATGTCACCAAAGGTTGTTTTGACTTTCCTGTATGCTGAGTCTGTCCTTCCGACAATCATATCTTTTTCGATGTCTTCACATTTTTCCTGCAGCCATTTCGTCTTAGCTTCCCTGCACTTCCTACTTATTTCATTCCTCAGCGACTTGTACTTCTGTATTCCTGATTTTCCCGGAACATGTTTGTATTTCCTCCTTTCATCAATCAACTGAAGTATTTCTTCTGTTACCCATGGTTTCTTCGCAGCTACCTTCTTTGTACCTATGTTTTCCTTCCCAACTTTTGTGATGGCCCTTTTTAGAGATGTCCATTCCTCTTCAACTGTACTGTCTACTGCGCTATTCCTTATTGCTGTATCTATAGCGTTAGAGAACTTCAAACGTATCTCTTCATTCCTTAGTACTTCCGTATCCCACTTCTTTGCGTATTGATTCTTCCTGACTAATGTCTTGAACTTCAGCCTACTCTTCATCACTACTATATTGTGATCTGAGTCTATATCTGCTCCTGGGTACGCCTTACAATCCAGTATCTGATTTCGGAATCTCTGTCTGACCATGATGTAATCTAATTGAAATCTTCCCGTATCTCCCGGCCTTTTCCAAGTATACCTCCTCCTCTTGTGATTCTTAAACAGGGTATTCGCTATTACTAGCTGAAACTTGTTACAGAACTCAATTAGTCTTTCTCCTCTTTCATTCCTTGTCCCAAGCCCATATTCTCCTGTAACCTTTTCTTCTACTCCTTCCCCTACAACTGCATTCCAGTCGCCCATGACTATTAGATTTTCGTTCCCCTTTACATACTGCATTACCCTTTCAATATCCTCATACACTTTCTCTATCTGTTCATCTTCAGCTTGCGACGTTGGCATGTATACCTGAACTATCGTTGTCGGTGTTGGTCTGCTGTCGATTCTGATTAGAACAACCCGGTCACTGATGGGTTCACAGTAACACACCCTCTGCCCTACCTTCCTATTTATAACGAATCCTACACCTGTTATACCATTTGCTGCTGCTGTTGATATTACCCGATATCTGACCAGAAATCCTTGTCTTCCTTCCACTTCACTTCACTGACCCCTACTATATCTAGATTGAGCCTTTGCATTTCCCTTTTCAGATTTTCTGGTTTCCCTACCACGTTCAAGCTTCTGACATTCCACGCCCCGACTCGTAGAACGTTATCCTTTCGTTGATTATTCAATCTTTTTCTCACGGTAACCTCCCCCTTGGCAGTCCCCTCCCGGAGATCCGAATGGGGGACTTTTCCGGAATCTTTTGCCAATGGAGAGATCATCATGACACTTCTTCAAATGCAGGCCACATGTCCTGTGGATACACGTTACGTGTCTTTAATGCAGTGGTTTCCATTGCCTTCTGCATCCTCATGTCGTTGATCATTGCTGATTCTTCCGCCTTTAGGGGCAATTTCCCACCCCTAGGACAAGAGAGTGCCCTGAACCTCTATCCGCTCCTCCGCCCTCTTTGACAAGGCCGTTGGCAGAATGAGGCTGACTTCTTTTGCCGGAAGTCTTCGGCCGCCAATGCTGCAGTGGCGGAGATCGAACCCGGGACCGAAGGTGTTTTGGTTATGAATCAAAGACGCTACCCCTAGACCACGGCGCCCCTTATGGAACTAAAAAAAATACTGTGCGCTAAAAGCTAAACGATAACCGTAATATAGGCAATCATCATTGTAGATCGGCAGCAGTCAGTGACGTCTTTCTCTCCCCATGCAGTGTAGCATGTTTGGACCCTCCTTGCCATGCACAAGGTAGTCGATGCTTTGCTACTCGTCCCACTCTTCAAAGGGGACCCGTCTGAACTCATCCAGCGCTCGAGGAGGTACCTGCGAGGACACACTGCAAGTTTCAGCTGTTCTGACCATGCTCAGCCAGGTTCATCACGGCACGTACCACAGACCATTCCAGTCCATCGATTCCTTCCCTGCCGGAGAAAGGTGATGACGTGGTGGACGTGGTGTGCTCGTGCCTTATCGTCTTGATAGAGAAACCCACTGCTGAAATGTGTACTCTACAGCTGAACAACTGGTTATGGGTTCCCATCACGATACTACGTAGGCATCAAAGTGTCACGTGGGACTGCCTGCCTGAGACTTGCATTGGTATCTGTCCATCTTCAGGTGTCATACAAATCATTCACTCGTAGGTGAAGAGCACCTGGCGCTATTGATCCAGGCTTCACTCCAAGTGTTCCCTGCCCTCCTTCTTAGTAAACCTTCACTCATTACTTAACACTTCGCTGAGTCTTCGAGGGATGGAGGAATAGAAGGAACTACACATATGTGATGTCGCCTGATGTTCTCCCTACGGCAGAAATATGATTCCGAGAAGACTCTTGACTATGTTCCTAATGCAGCTCTCAAAGTCAAACCACTAATGCCCAAACATGCTGGATTGGATTTACGTCTGTAGACTTCGTAGGCCATTCCAACACCGATAATTCTATATATTTGTACAGCCGTATTTAGTTGTTTTCAAGGTGTTGATCCTGCTGTATATGAGAAAGATGATAGGCTTACCTTCCGTTGGATAAAAGGATCGAACGGTTGACGGTTAAATTAGTCTAAGAGATGAGTGAATTTCTGTGAGTCAATCCTGGTCTAGATTATAACCAGCTAATCATTCTAGCTTAAGGAGTTATCCGACCTCAAACAGCAATCCACGGAGTCCCAGCAGCTTGGAGGTATTGGATACAGAACTCTAACCGTGTTTCCAAGCTATGAGTTCTAGTGCACTGTTTTTTTTTCTTTTTCTTTTTTCTTTTTTGGTGAAGACTTTGGCAGACGATATTCACACTTACTGGTAGATCGACTTTTCCGTCCACTAATGTCGCTGACGTGAATGTATTGACGATGTATCTAAAGTGGCTTGATCTTTGACCCTAGTAGTTGCTTTAGGCCTCAGATAAGCAAGGCACGGTTCAGTAGAGGCTCCTTCCCGTTATTAGTTTTCTTATCTTTATATAACTGTAGACTGAACTCGTGTGTGACACTTGAAGAAACCTCTCTGCAATGCCATAACTAATGAGCACGCTAGAAAGACTACGATTGCCGATATTTGTCGGCGAATGGTGGATGCTACACTAATGGCTAGTCGCTATACACTTCTTTATCAAGTGTTATGCACATCTTATCTCACGACAGCACCCTTGCGGTAGCCGCAGTAAGCATATACCGCACTAATTATAGAATATTGATCAATTCTCCCGAAGTCATAATTTTAAAAACATGTCTGTCGTCGGCGGGGCCCGTGGTCTTTAATGATCTTTATGCTGAACTTACAGGTCTTCAAAGACGAGTTTACAGGCAAACGCTACAGTTATTAATCACATGCCAGTCGCATGTTTAGACCTGGACCTCCATGGCATTATACGGGGTAATCTCTATCAAGATGCCTCTACACCAAGTGGGCTAACGTGACAGTCCTCTCCCGTACTCACAATGTTAAACATCTACCCACAATAACACACTACTGGCCACTAAAATTGCTACACCACGAAGATGACGTGCTACAGACGCGAAATTTAACCGACAGGAAGAAGATGCTGTGACATGCAAATGATTAGCTTTTCAGAGCATTCACACAAGGTTGGCGCCGGTGGCGACACCTACAACGTGCTGACATGAGGAAAGTTTCCAACCGATTTCTCATGCACAAACAGCAGTTGACCGGCGTTGCCTGGTGAAACGTTGTTGTGATGCCTCGTGTAAGGAGGAGAAATGCGTACCATCACGTTTCCGACTTTGATAAAGGTCGGATAGTAGCCTATCGCGATTGCGGTTTATGATATCGCTACATTGCTGCTCGCGTTGGTCGATATCCAATGACTGTTAGCAGAATATGGAATCGGTGGGTTCAGGAGGGTAATACGGAACACCGTGCTGGATCCCAACGGCCTCGTATCACTAGTAGTCGAGATGACAGGCATCTTATCCGCATGGCTGTAACGGATCGTGCAGCCACGTCTCGATCCCTGAGTCAACAGATGGGGACGTTTGCAAGGCAACAACCATCTGCACGAACAGTTCTACGACATTTGCAGCAGCATGGACTATCAGCTCGGAGACCATGGCTGCGGTTACCCTTGACGCTGCATCACAGACAGGAGCCCCTACGATGGTGTAATCAACGACGAAGCTGGGTGCACGAATGGCAAAACGTTATTTTTTCGGATGAATCCAGGTTCTGTTTACAGCATCATGATGGCCGCATCAGTGTTTTGTGACATCGCGGTGAACGCACATTGGAAGCGTGTATTCATCATCGCCATACTGGCTTATCACCCGGCGTGATGGTATGAGGTGCTATTGGTTACACGTATCGGTCACCTCTTGTTCGCATTGACGGCACTTTGAACAGTGAACGTAACATTTCAGATGTGTTACGACCCGTGGCTCTACCCTTCATTCGATCCCTGCGAAACCCTACATTTCAGCAGGATAATGCACGACCGCATGTTGCAGGTCCTATACGGGCCTTTCTGGATACAGAAAATGTTCGACTGCTGCCCTGGCCAGCACATTCTCCCGATCTCTCACCAAATGAAAACGTATGGTCAATGGTGGCCGAGCAACTAGCTCGTCACAATACGCGTCACCACTCTTGATGAACTGTGGTATCGTCTTGAAGCTGCATGGGCAGCTGTACCTGTACACGCCATCCAAGCTCTGTTTGACTCATTGCCCAGGCGTATCATGGCCGTAATTACGGCCAAAGGTGGTTGTTCTGGGTACTGATTTCTCAGGATCTATGCACCCAAACTGCGTGAAAATGTAATCACATGTCAGTTCTAGTATAATACATTTGTCCAATGAATATCCGTTTATCATCTCCGTTTCTTCTTGGTGTAGCAATTTTAATGGCCAGTAGTGTACTTATTGAGTTTTGCTGTGTACAGATGATGTAAGTTATACAGTTCTGTGTATTGTTTCCACCATATAAATCAGTTGCTCTTTATTTACCGATGTAAAACCCAAATGTGAATCCTTTTATAGTTCATGGAAATTGCTGTAGTTGAACCTCGTGATAATTAACAAGATTTTTTTAGTCATGACATGATGGAAAGCGGCTGCCCTGCTTTTTACCCTGCGTATGTAAGCAGCGAAGGTGCACTTTCGTATACTGCACCAGGAGGATCGTCTTTGTCAGGCGTACAAGGTTTGACCAGCAGTGTCCACATTCAGTGGCTGCCAGCGCACGGCTTCATTGAGGCCCCCTGGTGTGAGCTGCGTGGGGGAGGCGCGGCGCCCTTGCCGCCGGCCGGCGGACACTCACCCGCGCTAAGTTTAGAGGCGGCAGCGCCACAGCACGAGCTGCATTTATCCGGCCGTAGGTCAGGGCGGGTTACCACACGGCGCGCCGCCCAGCCTAACAAGCGCGCGCCATTGCGCAAGGTACACCTCCACGTCGCTGCACGGCACTTGCTGCTGTGCACCGTTAAATTTTGAATCGCTGCGAGAACACACTCCCCGCATGGCTGTTACAGTCAAGTATTTGTAAGTCTCATTTGCAATATGTCCAAACCTGAAACGAAAATTAAGGGCGTAGAGTGGCACGAAATTACTGTCATTTATTTCCCTCATGCACTAGAAGCGAAAGAACACATGAAAGGATTCACCACAGTTAACAACGTAGCGCTATACAGATATACAAATCTCCACTGATAAAATTTCAGAGATTGCTGAGAGACATTTTCTCAGTATTTTGGGATAAAAGACCCGTGGTCTCCAGTGGTTCGTTACATAGAAATAATGTAATTGTGATTTATTCGTTCTGTTAGCCGGCTACCTCACTTTTAATGACAATACTTCACAACTTGATACGTAGAATACGCAAGTAAAATTCGGTGTGAGGCGAAATTATAGTTTATAAACTCATGAAACATAGAAAACTCCTGTAAGGTGTCTTCGTTATCAGCACAAAGGTTCTGGAAACACCATGTTGTATTATCGAAGCAAACATAATTTTTTTTGCGCGTAAAATCCGATAATGTTGTTTGCAGCTTATGGTCATTCAACGGAGAGGCCATCAGCGCCATTACACTTATTAAAACAAACGGATGCGAGTGGAAACCTCGAAAATTGTTCCACACTCGTGCACTCGAAGCAAGCGCACCATCACTCTACCTTACATGCCCTAAAGCAAAGGAGATAGGGTAAAAGTAGCTACGCATAGGGTTAAAGCAAAAATAAAACGACAAAGGAGATAAAAGAAATGCACAGGCATGTGTGACTGGCTGACCATTTACAAAAATATAGGTGAGTCAGTCACCCTGCTAACATAGTAAAACCATCGCCCTAAAATCTGGGGAAAGATGTTGGACAATTCAAAAAACTTTAAAACTCGCACCACATCCATTTGAACATTACTTAAGAAAGAGGACAGGTCCGTCGGCAAATTCTCCGCGGCCCACTCGTCGGAAAGTAAAACACAGTCCAGCAAAATGTGACGCACAGTTACCTGCCATACGGCTGTGGCCTATGCGAAGACGAGGAAGGAGGACCTCGTACTGTCGACCTGGCTGGAAGGAGGTACGCCACGGTCGCCCTGTGGGCTTCTCTACGCGAAGTTTGTTGTCTGTCACTTCCAGCCACTCAGCCTCCCACCGACACAAGACTCGGGATATCAACAGCGAGACTATAGTATGCAAGGGGATGGCACACTGAAATACCTGAGGATCACGACGCGACTCCTTGGCTGCTAGACCCGCGCATTCGTTCCCCGCAAGTCCCATGTGCCCTGGTACCCAGCAGAATGACACCTCCTTCCCCAGTCGTTGAACATGGGGGAGGACAGCCTGGATATTTGGACTACTTTATCTGATAGGTGCAAACGCATCACAGCGTCCAGGGCACTCAGAGAATCGGAACAGAGAAGAAACCTTGCACTGGAAGAACGTCTCGTGCTCCAGTGCCCGCAAGATCGCATATAATTCGGCATGGAGCACAGTAAACACTTGAGACAGTAGGACCTTGAGAACATGATCCGGGAGAACAACAGAGCAGCCAACAGAGTCCCCCTGTTTCGAGCCATCCGTAACATAATATTCGGTCTGAGGTGTAAAATTAGTTGTGCGTTGTTTCAGTTTCACCTAACTAAATTCTAAGAAAGCAGAGGAAAATGCTCCCATCGGACCACAAAAAAGGCTAACATCGTCGTGTTTTAACAGACTCTGAGGGAAAATTGGTGTATCAGCTGCCTCATTCTACCTTCTTCAGCAACTTTAAACCAAAAATGTTGGCATGCGAACACATTCGTGCTTTTTTTATCCTGAGAGAGACATAGTGGCAGTGGAACATAGTTGACAGTAGCAGAACAGTGCTAGGAAAAGAGTGAAGGCGTCAGTACAAATGAGAGAGAAATAAAGAGAAAGGCAAAGTGTAAGTGTGTGGGAGCTAGTGATAATGAAGGGTAGAGTCTCTGACAATGAGAATAAGATAGGTATTGACGGTGAAGAGATAATAGCACTGAGAAGGAATGAATGAGATAGTAGCAGTAAGAGGGAGCAAGAGGGACAGCGACACTGAGATGAGAGAGTAGTAGTAGGACAGGACGAAGGAGACTATGACTTTGGCACAGGAGGCAGAAAGACGCAAAGATATAATTATAGTTAGTTGGGCTGAATGAGTGTATGAGAATGGGTACGTGAGAATGGATGGGTATGAGCGACTTACAGCGATGAAGTAATGGGTGTCAGCGAGTTACATTTAGGGGAGCTCGTGAGAGTGAGACCGAACATGTTCAAAAGCCAAAATTTTTGGTAAAATTTTTAAAGGTGCTAAGGAAGGTAGAATGGGACAGCTGGTACCCAAATTTAGGGTCGGTCATTTAAACAGGAGCACATTCGCCATTTTTGTGCTCAGAGAGGAGTATTTTTCCACTGGGTGGTATTTGTTCGGTGGAAGTTTCGTGCCGAGATCCACCGGAAGTATAGAATATCTCACTGAAAAAAGTTAATCTCAATCGGCAGCAGTCGAGGTTTGAAGTATAGGGCAAATATAAATTTTCCCACGAATGCACCTTCGTTAGCAAAAGTATAGACGCAACTTATTTGCTTCCAAACCCACCGCCAAAGCGTTGTGCTATGTACCAGTCTGGTGAGTCTCTGTATTATTTACGCAATGGTGCGTTGGACAGTAGCGTGTCAGCCGGCCGGAGTGGCCGAGCGGTTCTAGGCGCTACGGTCTGGAGCCGCGCGACCGCCACGGTCGCAGGTTCGAATCCTGCCTCGACCATGGATGTGTGTGATGTTCTTAGGTTAGTTAGGTTTAAGTAGTTGTAAGTTCTACGGGACTGATGACCTTAGAAGTTAAGTCCCATGGTGCTCAGAGCCAGTAGCGTGTCAGCCGACCATCACGTATCGTTGTGGCCATCGTTCACTTAGGACGTCAGCGACATTTGGGATACTGCAGCATCCATACTTTTTTGTTGGTTCCATCATTTTCAGAGTACAGTTTAATCACAGAGAAATGCGATACGCATCGCCGTTACAGCAATAACCTCAACAGACAAAATACTCGTTACTTATTTGAAAGAGTTGAGCTACAGAATTGGTACCAAGCGATCAGGTGACTCTCCACCGCTGACGTAAGTCGTACCAGTGAAAAGTTGTGTGTACGCCATTCATTTGGGTGGTATCAGTAAGTTGGGCCGACGTAGAGTCAGGACAGAATGGCAGTAAGGAGCAATCGTGTTTGAATATACCCATGACCACACAGATTTGTTTGTCTACCAACGCAGATTGTCCAGGTGTCTACGAGTAACGGGGTACCACTCGAAACCATGTACCTTGGCCTAATCGGCAGGAATGGAGGTTAATGTCATGCCTTTTCAGTGATAATTGGTTCCAAAACTCACACGACCTTAATCGCATAGATAAAGTATGACGTATCTGGCACAATGGGTGAACTTTAACAACAAACATCGTCGCAGTTTGGTAGCTCCAGCTAATAGTTAAGGAATGGCTTCAGCTGGATATAGCGCACCTAGGAAACTTGTCTTCTCTTTCTGTGCAAAGTGAGACTATTATCGACGCTACAGACGGTGTTACTTCAGCGAGATCTCTCCCAAGGGTGACTAATTTTTCGACCAGTATACTCATCTCATCACTCAGCTGATATGATATGAGAAAGCCATAGCAATCGGCTCGTCCAGACCGTGATTTCAACTCGTCCTTCTCCTTGGCTTGACCCGTTTCCCAACTCGGATAAACAGCTCCACCAATCATGACAACAGCGAATGAAATGCGTACAGACCGTACGTCAGTTTCCTTGTCATCAGTGTCCATCAAAAGACACACGTTGTGAAAGAACTGTGGTAGACGTCAGTCTAGGATTGTCACAAAAATTAGATTCGCAAGCTGTCACGAAAGGAGTAGCATGTGACGACGATGACAGCGAGAAATACTGCGGTAACGAGATCACAAATCGAGACGAATGGAGACGCTGACTTGGAAATGCAGCATCTGCGCGCGGTCCTAGGCGAGACAGTGGGTTCGTAGGCGGCGGCGGACTATTGATCGGGGCCGCTCGCCGCAGCTTGGCCCGGCCTTCACCTCTCGCGGGGGCGGAGCACAGAGGAAATCATTTCGACGGAAATACGGATCCCGCCGCCGCCGCCGCCGCCGCCGCCGCCGCCTCCGCCGCCTGCTACCGCCGAGAGGTACAACCGCCAGGCACGCGTCCACTACCGCCGCACCGAACCCATCTGTGCGATGCAGCACGATCACAAGTTTTGCGCTTCTCATTATCTTCTCTTTTATTGTAGAAGGTGAATTTTCTTTACGGTTCCACAGCTGATAAAGTACTTTTTCTGGAAATAGCAGTACCACAGCTAAACTTTATTGTTTTATTTCAGCCGGCCGCTGTAGCAAAGCGGTTCTAGGTGGCTCAGTCTGGAAACACGCGACTGCTACGGTCGCAGGTTCGAATCCTGCATCGGGAATGGATGTGTGTGATGTCCTTAGGTTGGTTAGGTTTAAGTAGTTCTAAGTTCTAGGGGACTGATGACCTCAGATGTTGAGTCCCATAGTGCTCAGAGCCATTTGAACCATTTTTTTGTTTCATTTCATTAATTTGCAGTCGCAAAGAAACAATAATGTGTAGCTGCGGGACTGCTGTTTCCAGAAAAAACTTTGCGCTTCTCCTAATCCACACGTAAGTTACTAGGTTATTGTATCTCAGCAATTTTTTATATTATGGAAAATTTTCGATGAATCACTGACTTGTAACTAGGAACTGCACGCTAAAATTTTGAAATTACGAAATTATATATTACATATGCTATGTGATTCACTCTGTCTGTCCGTCATCTGATATGTATCAGCAACATAATGCGTATAACTGAACATTTCATGTACATACCTACACTACGGGTTATTCATATTAGGGTCATTCGAAATGAAACGAGCCAAAGGCTGTAAAACCAAAGCCTCTGAAGGAATCGTAATGTCATTTCCTACGGAAGGTGGTGTGGTCTCTCTTAAACCGCTGAGGTCCCAACCTCACCGCCAGAGGAACTTGGGCGCACGTCCTCCTGACGACGCAGTGAGTGCGTGCGCGCCTCGTCGGTCTACTGCAGTCAGTCGTGCGGGAAACAAAGGAATGGAGTTTTCAAAAGAAGAACTGAAGGGTGCACCGCGTTTCCTTACAGCAAATGGAATGCGGGGAACGGAAATTCATCGAATAATGATACAAGTGCACCAAGAATACTAAATGCCCGTTGCAGTTCCAACGCTCTGTATGTCCCCAATGGCAATGTCTGCCACCGAATCTCGCCAGTCTTCAGTAATGACGGCATCCACCTGGTGGACAATGGTACTGGTAATGCGGTTTGGCATCCCTGATCGTGGGTCATCCGCTGACGACATACATCCTTGAAACTTCCTGGCAGATTAAAACTATGTGCAGGGCGGAGACTCGAATCTGCCCGGAAGTTTCATATCAGCGTACACTCTGCTGCAGAGTGAAAATCTCATTCTGGGGATTCATCCTTCTTTGAATCTCTTCCGGCACGCCTTGAGCATTGAAACTTTTTACCAACTCCAGCAAGTGGACAAATTACGTTACAACGAGTACCTCCACTGTGTGTTAGTGCAGAAGAGTTTAAATCGGTTTTTTTCTTACCTTTCTGACAACGTCACGTTTTCTTGAATGATACATGGTAGGTTTATGAACGTCTTGAGAGCAAATGGATTATCTAATGAAGAATATGCGGCACTATTTAAAACAGACCTACTCTTCTTCATATCTATGTAACAAATAAATTTACAAGAAAAGTTAAATCTTCGTGATAGCTAAGTAAAATGTGTGGTTTACATATGCGGACTGAAGCGACAAGTGAAAATTTACACCATGGAGAGCATTCAAACCCAGGTCTCCTGTTCGCTATAAATACGTTACCAAGTGGGCTGAGCCTAGAACGGGAATTTAGAATGACGAGGGAGGCGTGCGAGGGTGGTCTGTGGAGTTGCGCAATGTCGCTGTTCGAAGGTGGCGTAGTGGTTGCCCCGTCTGCCTACTGACCAGCACACCTGGGTTCGAGTACTGCCCTTACAACAAATTTTTACTCTTCGTTTCAGTCTGCATACAGACAAGTACATCATAGAAGTTTGAGGCTTGAAAATGTCTCTAGAACCAAATACTTTCATTTTATTTAAGCAATATTTGGTTGATTCATTTTCAATTAAGCTTCTGGGAAAAAACTTATTTTCTGTGGTCAAGATAAATAATGTCACCCGTATTCAGGGTGGTGACCGGGCCAAATATCTCACGAAATAAGTGACAAACAGAAAAACTGCAAAGAACGAAACTCGTCTGGCTTGAAGGGGGAAACCGGATGGCGCTATGGTTGGCCCGCTAGATGGCGCAGCCTTAGGTCAAACTGATATCAACTGGGTTTTTTTAAATAGGAACCCCCCTTTTTATTACATATTCGCGCAGTACGTAAAGAAATACTAATGTTTTAGTTGGACCACTTTTTTCGATTTGTGATAGATGGCGCTGTAATAGTCACAAACATATGGCTCACAATTTTAGACGAACAGTTAGTAACAGGTAGGTTTTTTAAATTAAAATACAGAACGTAGTTTCGTTTGAACATTTTATTTCGGTTGTTCCAATGTGATACATGTATCTTTGTGAACTTACCACTTCTACGAACGCATGCTGTTACAGCGTGATTACCTGTAAATACCACATTACACATTAATGCAATAAGTGCTCAAAGTGATGTCCGCCAACCTCAATGCATTTCGCAATACGTGCAACCACGTTCCTCTGAACAGCGAGTGGTTCGCCTTCCGTAATGTTCGCACATGCATTGACAATTCGCTGACGCATGTTGTCAGGCGTTGTCGGTGGATCACGATAGCAAATATCCTTCAACTTTCGCACAGAAAGAAATCCGGGGACGTCAGATCCGGTAAACGTGCGGGCCATGGTATGCTGCTTCGACGATCAATCCACCTGTCATGAAATATGCTATTCAATACCGCTTCAACCGCTCGCGAGCTATGTGCCGGACATCCATCATGTTGGAAGTACATCGCCATTCTGTCGTGCAGTGAAACATCTCGTCGTAACATCGGTAGAACATTACGTAGGAAATCAGCATACATTGCACCATTTAGATTGCCATCGATAACATGGAGGCCAATTATCTTTCCTCCCATAATGCCGCACCATACATTAACCCACCAAGGTTGCTGATGTTCCACTTGTCGCAGCCATCGTGGATTTTCCGTTGCCCAATAGTGCATATTATGCCGGTTTACGTTACCGCTCTTGGTGAATGACGCTTCGTCGCTAAATAGAACGAGTGCAAAAAATCTGTCATCGTCCCGTAATTTCTCTTGTGCCCAGTGGCAGAACTGTAAACGACGTTCAAAGTCGTCGCCATGCAATTCCTGGTGCATAGAAATATGATAGGGTGCAATTGATGCTGATGTAGCATTCTCAACACCGACGTTTCTGAGATTCCCGATTCTCGCGCAATTTCTCTGCTACTGAACGGCGGATTAGCCGCGACAGCAGCGAAAACACCTACTTGGGCATCATCATTTGTTGAAGGTCGTAGTTGATGTTTCACATGTTGCTGAACACTTCCTGCTTCCTTAAATAACGTAACTATCCGGCAAACGGTCCGGACACTTGGATGATGTCGTCCAGGATACCGAGCAGCATACATAGCACACGTCCGTTGGGCATTTTGATCACAATAGCCATACATCAACACGATATCGGCGTTTTCCGCATTTGGTAATAGGTCCACGAAGCAAATACCGTCCGCACTGGCGGAATGTTAGTGATACCACGTACTTACAAGTTTGTGACTATACAGCGCCATCTATCACAAATCGAAAAAAGTGGTCCAACTAAAACATTCATATTTGTTTACGTACTACACGAATATGTAATAAAAATGGGGTTCCTATTTAAAAAACGCACTTGATATCCGTTTGACCTAAGGCTGCGCCATCTAGCGGGCCAACCATAGCGCCATCCGGTTTCCCCCTTTAAGCCAGACGAGTTTCGTTCTTTGCAGTTTTTTCGTTTGATGCTTATTTCGTGAGATATTTGGACCGGTCACTATCAATGGACCACCCTGTATACTAGTGCCTAGCAACTGTGAAGCTTTTGCCGAAAAGGGATGCAGTCGGTGTTACACATTACTTTTTACAGATACGTTCCTCATGATGAGTGGATGGCATCTAACGTGTCCCGTGTATCACAAATAAATTTCGTAGTTTAATAAATGTGACAGTCGACGGCTTACTACGCACGAAGCAATATGAGAAATTAATCTCCCGTTAACACTATACGTTTCTGACGGATGTTAGCAAACCCTTATCTATTTTCGTGTCATTTACGTTACTACTTGTTTTTCATTTTTTCCTACTCTGTCCTCGTACTTTTATACCGACCATCAGAAGGAACTGAATTAACCCTATCCAGCTGTCTAAGCGCACGATTTACAGGTTTTCGTAATTTCCCACAGCCTAACACAGGAACCTGACCAGAGAATGTATGTCACCTGGGTTTGCACAGGGAACTGAATATGAAGAGATGATCCTCTGAATATTATCGATCTTTATTGAACTGAAAGAAGTATCTTCATTATAATGAGAAGAATATTGTTGTATATCGCCCATAGTGCTCAGAGCCATTTGAACCTAACACTAACTAGTGAAGTTCTCACTGTATTTGAGCAGGCCATCATATTACGTTAGAGACTTAGTAACCATTTTTCACTGTAACCTTTATCGTATAAAATAAATGGTTGCATGTGATTTTGAGCACAATAACATAAAACACGTGATTAGCTAATCACTGAACAAAACTATATTTCTTGTCTGACTAACACTTTTGTATATGAATCCTAAAATTTAATTGTAGGTCACAGTGGGCTGCATCCAGCATTTCAGACAAATAGCTGCCAGTATTACTCAACAACTCGCAAAGCTCGTAGTGAAACGGCGTGAAAATGGACAGTTGTAGGAATGTTGTATGCAGTGTGTCTGGTGTCAGCACTAGGCGTATTTTTTTTTAAATTTGAAACACATCGGTGTATAAAACAGGAAGATAAGATGTAATTTTCTATTTCTACAAGTCTAATAAAAGAAGGCTGCTATGGATCTCAGAGGAAACCAGTGGTCCGTGATGAAATACCGCCTGGAGCACTAAAAGTCTTGGGAAATGGGGCAATATTCAGGTCTCTTATCAATATGATATACGACGATGGCATTTGACCAAAGATTTAGTTAAAACTATTTTAGTCCCTTAACCAAAGAAATATAACGTCAACGAATGGAATCATTAGATGAGAGTTAATTTCGTATGCCACAGCACGAAGGCCTTAGGAATACTTTTAATTGTAAAATTAAAAAGTTGAAGGAAATATGAGAATCAGCAATGATTCACGGAAAGAAAATGAACTTGAGATCCTTTAGGATGATAGAAACTTATTGTATAAGATAACAACAATATCTACATCAGTTTATTGACTGGGAAAATTCATTTGACAGAGTTGATTAGATTATCTTTCTAAATACGTTGACAGATGTTGGTGTAGAGTGAAAGGACAGAAATCTCAAACTCTACACAAGCAAAAAGTGGTAGCCAGGACAGGAGACGAGAAAACGGATGAAACAGGCATTGGAAGAGTTATTAGAAAATAATATTATTCGCCATGAACGTTTTCAATGTTTCTTTTTCAGTTAAAACTTCCTGGCTGAGAGGCCATGGTCGGTGTATAAAACTGCTCCCTGACGTTTCGTCTCACCGTCCGTAGGCACCACCTCGATCTATTCCCTCTTAGGCCAGCTGTTGCCAATTTATTTATCTTTTTCGATCAGCAAGTGCTGCAGACGGCCAGTTAATTAGTCCCGCTATGTGGACGATATCTTTGTAGTGTAGACTCAGGTGAAGAGAAGTTTGATGTCTTCTTCTTGCAACCTCAATGGTATTAACTAAAGATACAGCTTACATTGGAGAAAGAGAGATATGGTTAATTTAATATGCTGGATGTATCTGTAGTTAATGTGAACAGAGAAAACATACACACTAATCGATACCTCCACAAGGAATCAAACCATCATCCTAGACAAAAAAGCGGTGTCATTAAAACCTTGGTGGATGAATTAAATCGCCTTCAATAAAAATGGAGGTACACTACTGGCCATTAAAATTGCTACACTAAGAAGAATTGCAGATATTAAACGGGTATTCATTGGACAAATAATTTATACTAGAACTGACATGTGATTACATTTTCACGCAGTTTGGGTGCATAGATCCTGAGAAATCAGTACCCAGAACAACCACCTCTGGCCGTAATAACGGCCTTGATACGCCTGGGCATTGAGTCTTTTACAGACCTTGGATGGCGTGTAAAGGTACAGCTGCCCATGCAGCTTCAACACGATACCACAGTTCATGAAGAGTAGTGACTGGCGTATTGTGACGAGCCAGTTGCTCGGTCACCATTGACCAGACGTTTTCAATTGGTGAGAGATCTGGAGAATGTGCTGGCCAGGGCAGCAGTCGAACATTTTCTGTATCCAGAAAGGCCCGTACAAGACCTGCAACATGAGGTCGCCCATTATTCTGCTGAAATGTAGGGTTTCCCAGGGATCGAATGAAGGGTAGAGCCACGGGCCGTACGTAACACATCTGAAATGTAACGTCCACTGTTCAAAGAGCCGTCAGTGCGAACAAGAGGTGACCGAGACGTTTAACCAATGGCACCCCACGCCGGGTGATACGGCAGTATGGTGATGACGAATACACGCTTCCAATGTGCGTTCACCGCGATGTCGCCAAACACGGATGCGACCATCATGATGCTGTAAACAGAAGCTGGATTCATCCGAAAAAATGACATTTTACCATTCGGGCACCCAGGTTCGTCGTCGAGTACACTATCGCAGGCGCTCCTGTCTGTGATGCAGCGTCAAGGCTAAACGCAGCCATGGTCTCCGAGCTGATAGTCCATGCTGCTGCAAATGTCGTCGAACTGTTCGTGCATATGGTTGTTGTCTTGCAAACGTCCCCATCTGTTGACTCAGGGATCGAGACGTGGCTGCACGATCCGTTACAGCCATGCGTATAAGATGCCTGTCATCTCGTCTGCTAGTGATACGAGGCCGTTGGGACCCAGCACCGCGTTCCGTACTACCCTCCTGAACCCACAGATTCCATATTCTGCTAACAGTCATTGGATCTCTACCAACACAATGTCGCGATACGATAAACCGCAATCGCAATAAGCTACAATCCGACCATTATCAAAGTTGGAAACGTGATGGTACGCATTTCTCCCCCTTACAAGAGGCATCACAACAACGTTTCACCAGGCAACGCCGGTCAACTGCTGTTTGTATATGAGAAATCGGTTGGAAACTTTCCTCATGTTAGCACGTTGTAGGTGTCACCACTGGCGCCAACCTTGTGTGAATGCTCCGAAAAGCTAATCATTTGTATATCATAGCATCTTCTTCCTGTCGGTTAAATTTCGCGTCTGTAGCACGTCATCTTCTTTGTGTAGAAATTTTAATGGCCAGTAGTGTACTTGTAAGGAAACCGATTGAATGCTCCATAGAAGAAGAACAAAAGCCGGTAGTACTGAGCAATAATGGCTGCCACCTAGAAAAGTTTTTCTCTCGTTCATGAATAAAATTACGGATCTTTTCGGGAAAGTTTTGGCCAAGTATGGGATCCAAACGATCTGTACACCTACCAGAAGGATTAATGAATATTTAAGAACGGCAACACCAGGGGTATATAAAATTACGTGTAGTTGCAGACAAGTGTATATTGGAACCACGAAAAGAAGGGTCGACACCAGCATAGCCGAACACAAAAGGAACAGTCGTGTGGGTACATGGAAAAAAATCGGCCGTAGCATAACATGGTTTTCTAGATGGGAACCACGAAATAAAATTCTGTGAGACGAGCGTTTTAGGAAGGACATCGCGATGTTATACACTCATGCATAGAGAAGCAACAGAGATTCATGAACACCATAATAATTTTAATAGAAAAGAAGAAGGTTTGAAATTAGATAAAATATGGATGTCGACTTGGCCCCAACAGAAAGTCGGTTATTTTTAATTAAGAATGATGACGCCATCCAAATATAGTCACACAGTCGACATCATGTGACCTATAATGGTGCCCTTTTTGCTCTCTATAAATGCGAGAGCCCATCAAGCCTTACTGGCAGTAGGCGTTTGACCTCGGAAGATGTCTCCAGCGGTTGGAGACGCAACGTCAGGAAGCAATTTTATGCATCGACCACGGCGTTTCAGCCTAGAAGTTTTAACTGAAGAAGACGCCTGTTGTGAAAGCTTACATTGTACGATTTTCCATGTTTGTTCTGATGAACGAACAGACAATGCATTAGAAAAAAGAGATCCTTCTTTAGGCCTTTGAAGGCCCAAGGGATTTCGACTGGCCGCCGTCTCCTCCTCTGCCTTGCGGCAGAGGCATGGGGCCAGCACTCCACTCCCCTGCCGTTTTGCCGACTTTCCAGACCATGGAGCCGCTATCTCTCATTCAAATTGCTCCTCCATTGACTTCGCGAGGCTGAGTGCAACTCCGTATCAGCTCCCGCAACAAAGGAAAATTGCCTGACAATCCCGGGAATCGAACATGGGTCCTCCGCATGCTAGCAATCCACGCTGACCACAGAGCTTACGGAGGCGGACTGCGTTACAAAAAGTAGGGGTCCAAAACTAAGAGAAGAAAGGATAAAAACAATTAAGTATCCATGTGATCAGGAAGTGGTGGTTCAATCGTAGGAAAAACTACAATTTATAATGGGAATAATCTTCAAAGACACAAAATAATATGAGAAGATAAACACAAAAAAAACAAATTATGAGAATCAGAAAACATGAAAAGAGAAGCTTTGGAACCAGTAGAATCTAATAAGTACTTAGGAAGTTTGGTACTGACGTAGAAACTGTGTAAAGGAAATAAGTAGTAGAATGTGCATGGTTAAAAGAGTTTTTCACAAAGTGAATTGTTAGTTAATAACAAAAAGAATCGCCGTAGGATTAAGAAATAGATTCAACGAGTGTTTTGTCTTAAGTGTAGTACTATACGGTAGCGAATCATGAACAGTAAAAATAAAGAGTGAAAATATTTGATTGGTTCTGAAACGTGGTTCTGTAGGGTAACGTTAAAAGTGAATCGTACTGGGAGAATGACGAATGAAGAAATACTTCTAATAATAAGAAAGGAAAGAAAATTAGTGTAAATGATTAGAATGAGGAAAACATATTGACTAAGATATATGTTGCGAAGAAATTGTGTGCAAGAAACGAGTAACCTGTACTAAGAAGTCGCTGTTTTCTTTTCTCCGTTTCCTAGTGGGTACCGGCAGTGCGTGTAAGCCTCACCTGGTGCTGATCCTCACTTGCGAGCTCCTCTTTTCTCCTATCCACGAAGCTAGTGTCCTTAGCCTCTTACTTCTATGGAAAGCTATCACAGAATCGATTTTGCTTTTAGTATTTCCCTCTTTCTCATATTCCCATTCTTTTTCCAAATTCTTATCTTCTGTATATTATACCCGCTATAGTGCAACACTCTCTATCTTAAACAGGAAATATCGATACACTGTAATCACTTGATAGTTCACAGGTCCCAGGCCACGCAAGTCATCGCAAATTGTAGAACACTCCATGATAGTACACAGAGACTTCAGGGTGCAGCAAATACGTCAATAATCCTAGAACAGCAATCCAAAACGTAGTAGTTACAATGCCATGTACAAAGGATTTTAAGATTTAGTTGACAATGAAAGGGCAACAAATTATAACGATTGACACAGGGGATTCATTATTCTGACATTAAAAAGTACTTTGTAATAAATTTGCAAGCATGCAGCAAACGAAGAAATTGGTGCTATGAATATTAAAATTTCTGAAATTGGAAATTTGTGGTAAGTTCCTAAGGGACCAAACTGCTGAGGTTATCGGTCCCTAGGCTCACACACTACTTAACTTAAGCTAACTTACGCTAAGGACAGCACAAACACCGATGCACGAGGGAGGACTCGAACCTCAGACGGGGAAAATGTCTGAAGTCACACGCAATATCTCACTGTCCGTTACAACAGTTTTCGATGGAACTGACCGAAGAGTATGGAGACTTGATATGTTACTGCCAGATACGTTGGTTAAGAAAGGCGATATGCCTTGAAAGATTTTTCGATTTAAAGCTTGCTGTTGTTAATTTTCGAAAGGCAGAATGAGAGGCGGAAAGAAAATTAGAACATCTGGAATAGATTGTCAGACCTCGCATTTTAAGTGACTACACACCGCTCACAGTGAGAAATTGCAAGATTAGGAACAACTTATTTGTGATTTCATGGGGAAGGATTTAAAAAGAAACTTGCGTAGTAGAAGGGATACATTCTGAGAAACATAGTCCAGTTCCCTAAGAATGCTGCCGTTAAAGAAAACATTGTGACCGTCGAAGAGTTAGAACGATAGTTTCCCAACGTTTTGAGCACAATACCAGTCTTATCTGTTTTCGAGGCCTTTTACCATTTACGTTAAAAATGCCCATGTGTATGTGCAGATGTAATTGGTGGATCTGCAAGGTAACTTCCGTTTTAAAGACAAATCCTTTTACGTCAAAACTGTCCTGAACATGTACATTACTTTCGTCGGCTAGCGTCCTCACGTCTCCACAATCACATTGCAAAACTGCTGAAATATTTCGATCGACATATATGTATGAAAGACCTGTTTCCGATTATGAAACTATATAAGTCAAGATTACATAGCTATCTGAATACGAAAATTTGTGAAATTGTCTGCGTCTGTGCAACGAGGCTGAGTGCTTTGGCGCTCGTGTCAGGGCACGGATTACGAATCGAATTCTTGGCGGCCCCTGCTCTACTGCGTAATACCATTAGTGCCCAAATGACATAGTCAGTTCGACATTATACCGGGAAAACTGTTTCACCAGTAGATGATGTTAGTGACAGTAGTATCGCGACATCAGGAATAAATATTATATTACAAATGCTTACTAAAAATTACATTTATTATTTAGACTATACACAGCGCGAACATGAATCAAACCGATAAACTACAGGAACGGATTCCTGACTGAATAAGAAGGAAAAACGGTCCTATTAATATGTATCCGGAAATGGTCAGTGCAGTGCATGCAACGACAACAAATAGTCCCGGAACACAGTACAGAGCTACATCGCCTCCATATCACAACAGATGTTCAAAGTGGCGTCCCTGGTATGCAATGCATGCGTTCACACGTCGCATCGTGGATTTATGGACTCTTTCGCATATTCCGGCCTGTCTCTGAATAGCGTCACAGGCGTCTTGAACACCCTGTTGTAGGATCTGCACATCAGGAACTGGTTCAGCATACACAACGGTTTTCAGATGCCCCCAGAGATAAAAATCCATGGAGTTTATGTCCGGTGATCTGCCTTGCCTTGCTAAAGGACTTCCCTGTCCTAACCAACGTCCAGGGAAGATGTAAATGTAAATGTCGTGTGACTAGGGCCTCCCGTTGGGTAGAACTTTCACCGGATGCAAGTCTTTCGATTTGACGTCACTTCGGCGATTTACGCGTCAATGGGGATGAAATGATGATGATTAAGACAACATAACACCCAGTCCCTGAAAGGAGAAAAATCTCCGACCCAGCCGGGAATCGAACCCGGGCCCTTAGGATTGACATTCTGTCGCTCTGACCACTCAGCTAGCGGAGGCGGACCAGGAAAGATGTTGGTGAGGTGTCAGCGAACCGTAATGCGGAAATGGGGTGATGCACTGTCATTCAGAAACCAGATAACGTGTCGTATTGCCAAAGACAGATTCTCAAGTAGCCCAGGCAGAGTATTCTCCAGGAAGTCCAGGTATGTTCCTCCGTAAGTGGTCCATGTATGTGGTCGTTATGAATCCCTGCCCACACGTTGATGCTGAACCGTTGCTGATGAGATGCCTCAACCATTCCCCGAGGAGATTAATGATGCCAGTTCTGGTAAAGGTTGCTCGTCAGTAAAGAGGACTGGTGACAAATATCCCATAACTGTGGTGGTCTGATGCAAAAACCATCGAAAAAATCCTTCTCGTAGAGGGAAATGGGCTGTTAACAAGCCTTGCACTCGTTGTGGGGATTAGGGGCAGTAGCGATTGTCATGCAGGAGGCGCGTATTTTGGCTTACTCCAAGTTGGCGGGCCACTTGCCTGGAGCCACATTCATCTCAATGTCTTGAAGAACCTGGGCCTCCAAATCTGGTGTGCGGACTTCCCATCGACTCCCTGCATATTCGGCTGACTCAAAGGACCTAGGACCACACAAACGCCCAAAAAGGGCTTGAAATGTTGTGATGTTGCTGGTGTCCGTGAGGTATTTTTTCTGATATCACCGTACTGTCTCTCAACCGTTTCCATCTGCCTGGCCGTACACAATACAATCTCGGCTTGTTCCTGACATGAATACCAGATCATTCTGTTGCTTACTATACTTTGCGTCAATCACACAGCCTGCAACATACAAGGAACACACGGTGAAGACTCGTCTGGAAGCTGGAACCTGCACGTGTGGCGTGGTTCACTGAGTGGCTGGGTGGCTGGGAGCGGCGGCAGCTGGGAGTAGTGTGGCCGCAGTGGGGCAGGCCAGGCCAGGCCAGGCCAGGCCGCGCCAGCTCCGGCCGTATCGAGCCGCGCGCACCGCTGCACGGCACAGCCACGCCCCGCCTGCTCGTCCCTCATAGCCGACATTCACTCTCTCTCCCTGGGTTTTGTTTGCTCTTCCGTCTCTGCGTGGTGGCCTGCTTCCTGATGTTACAGCCTCTGAGCACCATAACCTTTAACATGAAACTGCAGGGCGTCTCAAAGAGGTTCATCCGACGTCATAAGACTATATAGCTTCTACATTAATGAAGATAGAAACTTGCATTGGCATCAGTTATGAGATGCTGCATCATGTGGTTGCCGGTAGGGGTCCACCTCATGCCGCAAGCTCGCTCGTTCGTCGATTGAACAGCGTTCGTCGAGTTGAGATGGCAGTAACACAGCAACAAAAGACGTTTTACAACCGATACAATTACTTTACAACTGTACGACACGACTGTCGTCGAAAGTACAGCACTGCACCACCTACAGACTGAAGCACCTAGAACCGCTCGGACACTGAAGCCGGCTATAAAAGTGACCTTCAAACGAGTTTTTCTTGAATAACTCGAAAACCGTGGCCTCTAGCGAACCATGTCCCAATACAAAATTTCTTAAAGAAAGGCCTCGTTCATTTTTTCTGTTACTCTAATTCACTAAGGTGACAAAATCATGGGATACGCTCTGATATCGCTTCGGACCTCCTTTTGACCGTCGTAGCACAGCAGTTCAACGTGCCAAGGACTCAATAAGCCATTGAAACTCCCCTGCAGAAATACTTAGCCACGGTGCCTCCATAGGCACAATTGTGAAAGCGTTACCGGTGCAGGTCTTTATGCACGCACTGACCTCTCGATAATGTCCCATGTGCGATGAAATTCATGTCACAATGTTCTTCAAACCAATCGTGAGCAGTGTTCTCCTGATGACATAGTGCATTGCCATCTATATAGGTTCCATCGTTGTTTGGAAACATTATGTCCATGAATGGCTGAAAACAGTCTCCAAGTAGCCGAACATAACCACGTCCAGTCAATGAAGGTTCAGATGGATCAGAGGCCCAGTCCATTCCATGTAAACACAGCCCGCACCAATTTGGAGCCACCTCCAGCTTGCACAGTGCCTTTGGCAACTTGGGTTGGGATCTGCGCCACACTTGAACCATACCGTCAGCTCTTACCAAGTGAAATAGGGAATCATCTGTCCAGGCCACGGTTTTCCAGCCCTCTAGGTCTAACCGATATGGTCACGAGTGAAAGAGAGGCGCTGTAGGAGATGTCATGCTGTTAGCAAAGGCACTCGCGCCGTTTGTCTGCTGCTATAGACCATTATCTCCAAACTACGCCGCCCAATCCAAAGGGTTACGTTCGTCGTATGTCTCACAGTTATTTCTGCGGTTAGTTCATGCAATGTTGCTTATTTGTTAGCACTGACAACTCTACGCAAACGTCGCTGCTCTCGGTTGTTAAGTGAAGGTCGTCGGCCTGTGTGCTGTCCATGGTGAGAGGTAATGCCTGAAATTTGGTATTCTCGGCACACTCTTGACATTTTGGATATCGTAGTATCAAATTCCCTAAAGATTTCTGAACGGAATGTTTCAAGCGTCTAGTTCCAACTGCCACTCTGCGTTCGAAGTCTGTTGATTCCTGCGTTCAGCCATAATCCCGTAGGACACACTGAATCGCACGGACCACAGCTCTGCCACTGAACTGCCCTTCTGTACCTCGTTTACGTGATTCTACCGCCATCTGTACTTGGGCATGTCTCTACCCCATGACTTTTGTCACCTCAGTGTAGTTTGCGCGTGGTGAGCGAGACAATATTAAAATCTCGCCTGTGGTTTTTGAAGGAGTTGAGGGTTGCATAAAACCCATAGATAGGGTCGCTGTACCAGCCTGTATGTCTGCCATATTTTAAGGCTACTTTTCTGCTTGAAACCACATACGATTCAAGTTATACACACAGCTGGTTTGAATCATACTTAATGAACAGAAAGCAAAAAGTTGTGCTGAATACCACAAATAATGTTGGGAGGGTGGTAAATTCTAGTGAATGGAGACTTATCACAAAGGGAGTCCCACATGGTTCAATTTTAGGTCCTCTGCTGTTCCTTATTCATGTGAATGACCTCTCACTTAACGTTCAGCAAGCAGAACTAGTACTTTTTGCAGATGACACGAGTGTTTAATGTAAATCCCATTCCAGAAAAAGCAGCTGAAGATATTGTTAAGGATGTCTTTCAAAGAATTATTAAGTGGTTATCAGAAAATGGAATCTCCCCTAATTTTGAAAAAACTCACTATATCCAGTTCTGTACACCGAATAGAGTCATACCGACAATTGATGTAGTATACGAACAGGGCTCAGTTAACAGGGTAGGTTTCTCCAAATTTTTGGGTGTTCACATTGATGACAACTTGAACTGGAAGAAGCATATTACTGAGCTTCTCAAACAACTAAGTTCAGCTTCTTTCGCTCTTTGTATAATCGTAATAAACAGATCAGCCTCCTAACGTACTTTGCATATTTCTACTCAATAATGTTTTATGGAACAGTTTTCTGGGGTAACTCACCACTTGGACATAAAGTATTTATTGCACAAAAGAGAGCAGTGAGAATAATTAGTGGTGTTCACTCAAGGACGTCACGTAGGCACCTTCTCAAGGAGTTAGGTATTTTAGCTGCACCATCAGAGTACATATATTCGCTAATGAAATTCGTTATAAATAATCCATCTCAATTCGCGAAGAACACTGATGTTCATACGTACAACACTAGAGGGAAAAATGACCTTTCCTATCCGTTATTGAAGCTGTCAGTTGCTCAAAAAGGAGTACATTATTCAGCAACAAAAATCTTTGATCATTTTCCCAACAACATAAAGTGTCTGGCAAGTAGCAGATCAAGTTTTAAATCTTGCTTAAAATCATTTCTTTTGGACAACTCCTTCTACTCCATGGGCGAGTTTCTGTTTCGAAATGGTTAAAAAAAGAAAAGATTGTACCTCTAAATGTAGTTGCATTTGTAGAACTAAAAATTTCAGTAACATTAGCACTATTCATATATATATATATATATATATATATATATATATATATATATATATATATATCTTGTAATCTGACTTATTCCACATCATATCGATAAAATAACTGGGAAAATGATCTACAGAACATGACGTAACTAAAACTAAAAAAATACTAGTTGGTAGGTGATAAACAATAGCTGACAGAGTTTAGTGAATTAATTCGTGGCGTGCAGATGACATAAAACAGTCTCGTTTGTATTGATTTTTTCGTAAGCTAGAGGAGGTGCTTCCCTCCCAGGGGACACCGCCTTATCGTAAGCACCCCCAGTGCCGGGTGGGAGGGCTTGCGTGCATTGATGAAGTCGAGAGCTATGCCGGCGGTAGCATAGCTACTGGCAGGGTCTTCCAAGCCGGACTGGTCTCGACTGAGGAGCCAGACAAAGTGTGTCACGCAACATAGGACGGAGGGGGGTGGGGGGAGGGGGCTCTGCAGGCGTAGGAAGCCAACATCCCTAGGGTAGTAAACCCTAAAGAAATCTAGGTCCTCCAAGATGGGGGTTGGCCGATAACCCCACACTGTAAAAATGACACATTACGGTATCTCAACAAGAACCTCGTATGATGGATGAGGCACAAAAAACACGACCTCGGCAAAGAAAAAGGACAAAAGATTTGGCAATGTTACATGGAATGTATAAACAATGTTGAAACCTGGAAAAGTGAAAGAAATAGCTGATGAGATCATGAAGTTTAAGTTCAATATTGTAGCGCTAAAAGATATAAGATGGTAAGGACGAGGACGGATAGATATGCCCCAGTATTCTCTGCCGTATAGTGGACCAGACGGAAGAACAGGACAAGTCGGAACAGGATTCGTTATTAAAAAGGAGGTTGGTAAAAGTGTTTTGGAATTTGAACCCATAAATGAAAGACTTAGCAGACTGAGAGAGAAAGGTAAATACAGAAATATAACGATAATAACTGCATACGCCCTAACAGAGGAATCACAAGAAGAAACAAAGAAAAGGTTTTATGAAGATCTAAAAAGGGCATGCAGTAAAGTATAAAGTATGAATTGTTCTCAGTTATGGGAGATTTTAATGCACAGTTTGGACGAAGCGAATATGGAAGAGTATCTGGGAGATACACATTACATGAAGAAAGTAACAAGAATGGAGAAATGCTATGTCAGTTTGCTACTAGAAATAATCTAATCATAAGGAGCACGTGTTTCCCACATAAAAGAATACATCTCGGAACAGGAAAATCAAATTAAGTGGAATAGTTAAGTGGAGTAGTCAATCAAATAGGCCATCTGTTATTAAAGGCACGACATGCCACGTCAATTGTCGATGTGAGGAGCTGCAGGGGTCCTAACTGAGACTCAGACCGCTATGCTGTAGAAGCTGTAGTGAGAGAGAAACCACCTTTAACACTTAAACATGGAATGGAGAAAAATACATAATGGGACACAGAAAAACTGAGTGACCCAGAAGTTGTGAAAGCATACCAAGCAAACGTGCACTAACTCCCAGTGAAGAAACAAGGCGAATCCAGGAGAGATGGACTAAGATCCAGAAAGCGTTGAGAAAGGCAGCAGAAGACATAGTCGGGATGATAAGAAATGCATGAAATGAGTGGTTTGATGATGAATGCAGGCAAGTAATAGAACGTAAAAATACAAAAGTGGTTCAAATGGCTCTGAGCACTATGGGACTCAACTGCTGAGGTCATTAGTCCCCTAGAACTTAGAACTAGTTAAACCTAACTAACCTAAGGACATCACACACATCCATGCCCGAGGCAGGATTCGAACCTGCGACCGTAGCGGTCGCGCGGTTCCAGACTGTAGCGCCTAGAACAGCTCGGCCACCCCGCCCGGCCGAGGGGGTGGGTGGCAACATCTAAGACGTGAAATATTTAAACTAATAAATAACATATGGGTAAATGAAAGCATGCCGGAGGAGTGGAATAATAGAATAATATGCCCAATATATAAGAAAGGAGAAAAGCTCAATTGTGAAAATTATAGAGGCATAACCTTACTGAATACAGTATATAAGATTTTCTCTGGACTGCTGAACTAAGGAATAGAGAAGTGCGCCAGAAAGACACACGGAGAATACCAATGTCGATTCCGACCAAACAGAGTTGTTGTTAGACAAATAATGGAAAAATTTTATGAATATGATATAGATCTCCACTTCCTGTTCGTTGACTTTAAACAAGCTCTCGATAGTATTAATAGACCAGCATTGTATAAAGGGCTAAGTGAATTGGGCATATGTGATAAACTGAGAAGGCTAACAATGAAGGATAAAAAAGTAAAAGTGAATAACAGAATGACCCGGCAGTTTGAAACAAGGCGATGACATCTCTGCAGTTATGTTTAACTTAGCACTGCATAGTATCACACAAAAAGTAGATAAAAGAGGAACAATAATCATGAAGTCCAGCCAGATATGCGCATATGCAGATGATATTGGCATCCTGACAAGGGATGTAACATCGCTTGAAGAAGTAAATGGACAAATGGAAGCAGAAGGAACAAGAACTGGACTTACTGTAAATGAAAGAAAGACATAATATATGATTATGTCCAGTTCTGAAGCTAGAAGAACACCACAGGACCTGAAGATCTCTGATAAGTGCTTCAAAGCTGTTAGATACTTCCGTTATTTAGGTGTCCTCCCAACCAATGATAATAGTATGAGAAAATGTGTTAAAGAAAGGATACAAGCAGAAAATAAAGCCTATTATGCAAACCTAAAGATACTCAAGAACTCTCTAATTACAAGGACAACTAAATTGAGAGTATACTATTCACTTGTACGACCTGTTGCCACATACGGATAAGAAACATGGACAATAACAGACGCATACAGTAAGAGCCTAAGGGCGTTTGAAACTTACGAAAAATTTATGGGCCTGTGAGAGAGGCAGAAGGTTGGAGAGTGAATGTACTACTTGCGTAACTCAGTCTCGATAATGCTCTTGGGAGCTCGGCTGCTCTATCATTTATGTTTCTGTTTTAATATTGGCCGTTGTCAAATAAGGTACCAACCATTCTGATATAGTAGGAAGCGGGTGGGCACATTAAATCCAAAAACATAATTTGACATCCTTTATTGAAAGATTAATTGGAGTACACTAGACGTAAAACAGTACAGGACTACTCAAGATGGAAAATTTGGAACAATTACTGAATAGCCTGTAACAATATCAGAATCTTTGAAGCAATTATTATATAGCTTATTAGCGAACGCTTAACTACAGTGTTAAGGTACTGATTCAAGAAAACAATTTTTCTCCAGTATTCGCGCTCGTACAACTCTGTCTTCAGATTCATCGATCTTTACAAGTTTTCAGTACACCACCATGGCAATTAATCATATTCAGGTACAAGTTAGTACAAAAAACAAGTGGACATAAGGCAGCTACAGTTCTGCTGCCACGACTCCACGGCACCATGACAATCAGCGGTATTCAGATGCAAGCTGCTACAATAAACAAGTCGGCATAACGCAGCTAAACGCTGCAGTCAGGGCCCCATGGTCCGTGTCAGAGGTGCGACTGTAATGAAATTTAAAACAATTTAAAAATTAAGTAATTCTGCTAAGAGGTAATCAGGTTCTAGACAAGTTTTGCAAATAACGATTAACTGTCATAATGGCCAGCGGCCCGTTTCAGAAACTAAATAAAACACTCCCAGGGCAAATAACCATCGTTAAGACAAATCTTGAGTTTATTTGCTTAGTGTATACTTTAACAAGACTGAGATTTAAACGTGACGCAAGTCACTTCAAGCAGTCAGAGCAATAGACAGATAGCAATGCGTAGTTGTTATTTACAATAATGGCCTAAGCGGCTTTAAAGAAAGGAGGTAAACATTCAGTCACTAAGCTACATCTCTTTACAGTATTTGAGAGCAACAATACAGAATTTTAGTTTTTGGAGGCACCAACTAAACGAGGATCATAACACTGATTACCTCAGGCAGAAAGGTATCAGAGCCAATTTTCAATATCGTAACGGCTTACTCACAATAACTACCAATTTTAAGTTTGATAAAAGTGATTTACCCAATATCGTAAGTAACAACAGCACCGATTACAGCCCCACAGTAATAGATTACTGCTAATGACGCGGACATTAAGCTTTCAGTAGAAATTTGAGGCTTTATTTACAGTCCACAGCCTTTGAAATGAAAGGAGCACAGTAATATGTGAACAAGACAGGTGGAGTAACACGCGCCTCAATGCAAGCAAGTAATGGCGTCGACAGCAAACACATTTAATAACAATAATAATACACACATCAAAAAAAGTCTCGCGTCACCTCAGTTCCGAGAGTTCCGGAACCCGTACAGAAAATTGGAATAGAGATCAACATAAACACCATTTCCGCCCTTTTTGTTGCTCATGAAAACCACACATTGCATGTTGTACCACCATACAGCGGGACCTTCAGAGCTGGTGGTCCAGATTGCTGATACATGCCTGTATTCGCCGTGGCATACTACCCAGAAGTTCATCAAGACACTGTTGGTCCAGATTGTCCCACTCCTTAACGGAGATTCGCCGTATATCCCTCAGAGTGGTTGGTGGGTCACGTCATCCATAAAAAGCCCTTTTCAATGTATCCCAGGCATGTTCGATATGTTCCATGTCTGGAGAACATGCTGGCCACTCTAGTCAGGCGAAGTCGTTATCCTGATTCACACCGATGTGCACGATGGGGGCGCGAATTGTCGTCCATGAAGACGAATGCCTCGCCAATATGCTGCCGATATGGTTGCACTATCGGTCGGAGGATGGCATTCACGTATCGTACAGCCGTTACGGCGCCTGCCATGACCAACAGCGGCGTACGTCGGCCCCACATAATGCCACCCCAAAACAGCGTGGAACCTCCACCCTGCTGCACTCGTTGGACAGTGTGTCTAAGGCATTCAGGCTGACCGGGTTGTCTCCAACACGTCTACAACGATTGTCTGGTTGAAGGCGTATGCAACACTCATCGGTGAAGAGAACGTGATGCCAATCCTGAGTGGTCTATTCGGCATGTTGTTGGGCCCACCCGTAACACGCTGCATGGTGTTGTGGTTGCAAAGATGGACCTCGCCATAGACATCGGGAGCGAAGTTGCGCATAATGCAGCCTGTTGTACACAGTTTGAGTCGTAACACGACGTCCCGTGGCTGCACGAAAAGCATTATTCAACATGGTGGCGTTGCTGTCAGGGTTCTTCCGAGCCATAATCCGTAGGTAGCGGTCAACCACTGCAGTACTAGCCCTTTGGGGGCCTGAGCGAGGCATGTCATCGACAGTTCCTGTCGCTCTGTATTCCTCCATGTCCGAACAACGTCGCTTTGGTTCACTCCGAGACGCCTGGACAATTCCTTTGTTGAGAGGCCTTCCTGGCACGCGATCGAGCCGCGGGATTGACCGTCTAGGCATAGTTGAACTACAGACAACACGTGCCATATACCTCCTTCGTGGTGGAATGACTGGAACTGATCGGCTGTCGGACCCCCTCTGTCTAACAGGCGCTGCCCATGCATGATTTTTTACAACTTTGGGCGGGTTTAGTGACATCTTTGAGCAGTAAAAGGGACTGTGTCTGTGATACATATCCACAATCAACGTCTATCTTCAGGAGTTTTGGGAAATGGGGTGATGCAAAACTTTTTTTGATGTGTGTAGGATGGCGCCTTCATACGAAAACACAGCCCCCTAAGGGTTACCCAGTTACGTCACGTAAATCAGCTAGTAATTTACCTTAAAACATACTGAAGTACTACCATAAACATACAATTTTATAGAATAGTAAATGGTAAAAGTCACCTTTTGAGATGGCAGCAGTCGAAAAGATAAATAGCCACAGCCGTACAATCAGCAACACCACTCGTTTAAGATCTTCACAGAACATGTTTAAGTCAATGGTCTAGCTACAAATGGTGCCATTCAATGTTTTTATGGTTCAGAAACTTTATACCGTGGCTGCCTGAAACTTATTACATGAACTACACACACGAAAGAAGCAACACAGAACTACTGGAAACTGACTGCAACAAGCGATATAATCGCCACACACACATGCATGTATTATAACTCCTCGCTACGGTTACGAGCATGTATATCAGCAAAGCAATTTAATAAAACTTGAAACGCCGTTAAGAGCCACACACTTCCTGTATTCAATGTACACAATAACGACACTTGGTGGACAAAATGCCGGCCGGTGTGGCCGAGCGGTTCTAGGTGCTACAGTCTGGAACCGCTCTACCGCTACAGTCGCAGGTTGGAATCCTGCCTCGTGCATGGATGTGTGTGATGTCCTTAGGTTAGTTAGGTTTAAGTAGTTCTAAGTTCTAGGGGACTGATGACTTCAGCAGTTAAGTCCCATAGTGCTCAGAGCCATTTTTGTGGACAGAATGCTGAACCATCAGAGACCGACTAACTCCACAGGTCTGTCATTCACCAGAAAGTGCAGTCGTAAACGAATGCACGGCGCGTCCACTCAACGGACTTTAATTCAAACTTAACAGCCACAACAGCTCGCGCAATTCCCAGTCTCGGCTGCCGCCATCGGTACTGCTTAACCGAACCCATAAACATCCAGTGCCTCAGCCTTGCACTCGCGGACATGCGCTGCCTTAGCTGGGAAGACTCACAGCGTACCTCCGAACAAACTCCTACTACTCTCTCCCGGTTCGAG
This sequence comes from Schistocerca piceifrons, assembly GCF_021461385.2. NCBI lineage: Eukaryota > Metazoa > Arthropoda > Insecta > Orthoptera > Acrididae > Schistocerca > Schistocerca piceifrons. The sequence goes on from NC_060138.1 coordinate 661,667,656, forward strand.
CAACCAAACATAAAATCTTTTTCCGCCAAGTGTATTGACCTCTCGCGGTCGGTCATCCGCCACAGATGTTCCAACTTGCCGCAGTATCGATGCTAATCTCCAAAGACACCGATACAGCTGGCGCAAGGCACACACTGCGGTACTGGATGTCAGATTTGTGTGTTCCTTTTATCTGAGATTCCAAAGGGAGTGTCAGTGGTAGCATGTGTGTGCTCGTGTGATTTAAATTTGTCCGTAAGGGTTGCATTTTCTAAGCGCCATCTCACCGTAAATTGCTTTTGTATTTAACCGCCTGAGATGCCACACAGTTCAATGCGACTCTGCCAAAAGGGCCGTTTAGTTAACTGAGTACTTGAATACTCATTTGATAAATTCAATCGTGCCATTAAATTGTGCCTTCTCTTAAATTAAATGTGTTTTAAAATGTTATGGTATGTGTGGTAATTATGTTGTTTTTTGTTTTAGAACTCTAAAATCTAATTGTTTTATTGTGACCTGTCAAGACGACCTCCGTTCCACACGGCCTGCAAACAGATTGAGTACCGAGGACCATTCGCAGGAGTGAAGGGTTCCCTGGCGATGAGATCGCCACCCTTGTCTTTCTAATGCTGCGGTGGAAGAAAGCCTACAGACAGGCGAGAACCCCGCCCATGTCATTTGCGCCACAGACTTTGTTTTAATTTATGAAACTGGGTTCCGTTCAAGGAGAAAAGGAAATCATCAGAATGGTTCAAATGGCTCTGAGTACTATGGGACTTAACTTCTGAGATCATCAGTCCCCTAGAACTTAGAACTACTTAAACCTGACTAACCTAAGGACATCACACACATCCATGGCCAAGACAGGATTACAACCTGCGACCGTAGAGGTCGCGCGGTTCCAGACTGTAGCACCTATAACCGCTCGGTCACCCCGTCCAGCCGGAAATCGTCACAATGTGAAAATGTGGAGAACATAGCAGCCATAAACTGTAGTCGACCATGAGAGAAACACTCGAAAACATGGCGTGTTTTGCACCTTTTTCAGAGAAAAAAGTACAGCCCGATTTTTCTTGCGCAAAACGCGATTGGATCTCTAGCTTTTTCCATATATGTGGGAACTTGCCAAAACTTTCGTTTATCAATAGGACGAAGCACAACAGCGTTGGCACCTGTATATAAGAGCTTTTTTTTTTTTTTTTTGGAGTGATTTGCATTAGCTATCGATCGGCATTAAGCGGCATACGTCCTCACATTGCATAGTTGACCTCCTCGGTCGGCAAATTTCACGACATGATATTGTTTTTTTATGAAGTTTGTAGAAGACTTCTGCTATGTGCCTCACTTCCCAACAGCTTTAACGAAATTTTGGATTTTTAAAAATTTTTGTAGTGATCTTAAAAACACCCTTCCCCTTTGCGTACTCATAACGCAAAATGTGTTGGTATTGCTGAGACTGTGCTGAATGACATTTTCAGCTTACGGACCCTACCTACATATCAGTACCTACTTAAAACGTGTGCAGTTAATAAAGGTTGACAGCAATTAACGATATTTGTTTTTTATTTAACTTTTTTGTGGTGAGCATAAACTACTTCTCCTCACCTTCTTGGCTGTATGATCTGCATATTCGAAAGACCATGCACGGTTTTCACATTCGGCAGGACCGCTCCATTCCTAACCGTTGGATTTTGGTGCTTCAGAGTGCAGCGTCTCAATTCATTAGAGGGTGGCTCGTGAAATAAACTGTATAGCTTCCACAGATATGACGTTTCAATTGTGTGCACCAGTTCTCATCTGCTGAGTTTGTCCGTTTCTCTACAAGAGTGTGATGCCGTAGCCCCTATCTCGTAACAAGTCCTACTGATATCTTGGAACATCCAAGAAGCTGTTTAAATTCCTTTACTTAAACAGTTCTTTTATGGGGTTGGATTTAGTTCTAACCACAGACAATACATGTTACGCGTGCATGTGAGAGTTAAGATGGTGTTGGTGGTAGTGGTATAGTACTGCCGGGGGTATAAATAAAATAAAGGTCTGCTATAATTCATATTTCTTTTATTGGTTGTTGAGAGCCCAAAAAAGAGACCGAACCCTTAAGTTGCTAACAACACCTTCAGTATTAAGGTGTTTTTCGTACAGGCTGCGGCAAACGCGGTTAGAACATCATCCAGACAAATTAGTTGAAGAAATACAGCAACAAGCAACTTTTTAGCAATTTTTTGCCAAAAATCGTGTCCTGTTATCGCCCTTCTTCTGCTGGCGTAATAAAATTATATGTTCATCATTATTGCCTTCGTGTCGACTGCATTTTGAACGCTGCACTTGCCTTGTGGTTCGTTTATATACGTAGTTTCTCAAATGAAAATTTTCCAGGTGGCTACAATTAAACTTTCACCACTTGAACCAGTGCACACGGAAAACTAAGAACCTTATGGCTATGTATAGGAATGATATTCAGTCAGTACTCTGCAGGATTTGCGTTGTTGTAGTGTTACTGTCGTGTCTTGCCGTTAGGCGCTGATACTGGTACGGAACTCAGATCCCAAGTACCAAGGATAAGCGGCGTGAACGATACACATTAATGTGATCCGCTTCGCTAACATGTGATCCTTGCCCTACGGGAGAGAGGCGCCTTGGACTCAGCTGGTTTTGATGTCCTACGGACCTCCACCTTACTTTACTCGTGAGGTCGCTCGGTTACTCCTTAACACATTTGGAGAAAACGGAATCATTGACCAATCGTTCTAAGCTCCGTGGCTCCCAAGATCACTAAATTTGAATCCGTGTAATTTCTGGCTGTGGGGTTAACTGAAGGACAGGATTTATCAATTGGACATTAACACACGTTCGAATTTGAAGATGAGTATTGCGTGGGAGGTAGCCATCATCCGGCGTGAGATGTTTCGGGCAGAAGTAGAGCAGTCTCAGGTGCGGTTCCAGGCTGTACATGGGCGCCACACTGAGTAACGTTTGTAACCTGAAACGTAAACATGATATGCCATTAACATATGTTACCCTATCATGTAGAAATTAAAATATGTTTCCTTCAGTGGTTTATTCTTACAAATGTTTCCATAAAGTTTCATTGTCCTACGATCACTCATTTTGCATGCGGGCCCTCTCAAGTAGCGAAAGTTTAATCATAACCCTCCTGTACACCTATGTTCCAGTTAGGAGCAATTATTTTTATTTAGTTTTTTTTTTCCTGTTACGAATATATGTATATGCACGGCGTTGGAAATGTAGTTGACATAAACTGAATAATGACGAAGACATTATTGTATTATGCCAACAGAAATAGCTGAAAACCCCAAAGACGTTTTGGTTTGAATAAAGTTTCATAAAAGGCGGCTGGTAGTTATATTTCTTTGAGTAATTTAATCCACAGGTATGGAATTCAACCACTATTCATGGATAAAGTATTCGGACAAATTTCTTCAACGCAAAAAAAGTCGAACGCGGAACCTTGGCTTTTGTGGGCAATGCTCTTACCGACTGAGCTACCACGGCAGGGACAGCTTTACTTTTGCCCGCAACTTCTCCTCCCCCCCCCCCCCCAAACCTTCCACCCCCCCCCCCCTCCCAACCCTCAACAGCCGAAGTTTGTAAGTCGCGGGTCGTGGCTGGATAACTCAGTCGGTAAGGACATTGTCCATAATAGTAAAGGTTCCGAATTCTAGGCCCACTCTGGTAAAAAGTTTTACCTTTCCAGGGTGTATTTTAAAAAAAGTCAGCGAACACTCGGCTGCAGATTTCAGTTTCATCCTGAAAATTTATATTTTCTTGAGTGATTGTAAAAAGCAGCTTTTGATGGGAGACAGAACGGACACCGCCTCCGCGCGGTCAGACTTGATGAGGAAAGTGGTGCGGAGCAAGGCCGCAGCCCACTGACCGACATGGCTAATGGCGGCGCTAACTGCCCGCTATTCCCACGGCTGCGGGCTGCAACGGCCGACTCCGATCCCCTACGCAACCTCTCACATAACTCTTTCTGGCTCTTAGCATTTCAGCTTTACCCACACCTTCGTATGTCTTCTGGTTTCATGTATGTCAAAAAGTACAAAAATTATGAAATGTGTTATCAGTAATGTAATCACTTTGAGGCAGTAAAGCAATCATTGCGGGCACGTTAACTGTTCACCACAAAGTGCAATGAAAAATCTGTTTCCATCGGTGGGCGAAGACATAAACACACCCACACACACACGCCCGCGCGCGTACAAGAATGCTTGATATTGAATTATTGCTACGAATACTTCATTTCCACATAATTCTTCTGCTACTGCAACTGCAACTGCTGTGTTCGGATGCAGGCTGAGTTGGCATCCCTTCGCTTCCAGCTTCAGGCAGTGTTGGCTTCGGTCACACAGCTTGAGGCTGTTGCCAATGGGCATCACTGTGGAGGTCCGGATGGGGGTTTGTCGGGGACGGCCAGCTAGTCCCACGCATCCACCGATCGGACTACGACTGTGGCTGCCCGGGATACTGCCCACATTGAGGCTGATCCCTCACCTGTGGTAGAGTGGGAGGTCGTCTCGAGGTGTGGCAGGGAGCGAAAGACATTCTGGAGTGCTGAACGGAAGGCCTCTCCAGTTTGTCTGACGAACCGGTTTCAGGCTCTGTCTCAGGCTGATACTGATCTTCGGCCGAACATGGCTGCTTGTCCTGTTCCACAGGTTGCCCCTCAGTCTGCAAGATCCGGGCGGTCGCAGAGGGTGGGCTTATTGGTAGTTGGGAGCTCCAACGTCAGGCGCGTAATGGGGCCCCTTAGGGATATGGTAGCAAGAGAGGGGAAGAAAACCAATGTGCACTTCGTGTGCACACCGGGGGGAGTCATTCCAGATGTGGAAAGGGTCCTTCCGGATGCCATGAAGGGTACAGGGTGCACCCATCTGCAGGTGGTCGCTCATGTCGGCACCAATGATGTGTGTCGCTATGGATCGGAGGAAATCCTCTTTGGCTTCCGGCGGCTATCTAATTTGCTGAAGACTGCCAGTCTCGCTAGCGGGATGAAAGCAGAGCTCACCATCTGCAGCATCGTCGACAGAACTGACTGCAGACCTTTGGTACAGAGCCGAGTGGAGGGTCTGAATCAGAGGCTGAGACGGTTCTGCGACCGTGTGGGCTGCAGATTCCTCGACTTGCGCCATAGGGTGGTGTGGTTTCGGGTTCCGCTGGATAGGTCAGGAGTCCACTACACGCGGCAAGCGGCTACACGGGTAGCAGGGGTTGTTTGGCGTGGACTGGGCAGTTTTTTAGGTTAGATGGCCTCGGGCAAGTACAGAAAGGGCAACATCCTCAAAGGGTGTGGGCCAAAGTCAGGACATGCGGGGGCCAAGCAGCAATCGGTAATGTAATTGTAAACTGTCGAAGCTGCATTGGTAAAGTACCGGAACTTCAAGCGCTGATAGAGAGCACCGAAGCTGAAATCGTTATAGGTACAGAAAGCTGGCTGAAACCAGAGATAAATTCTGCCGAAATTTTTACAAAGGCATAGACGGTGTTTAGAAAGGATAGATTGCATGCAGCCGGTGGTGGTGTGTTTGTCGCTGTTAGTAGTAGTTTATCCTGTAGCGAAGTAGAAGTGGATAGTTCCTGTGAATTATTATGGGTGGAGGTTACACTCAACAACCGAGCTAGGTTAATAGTTGGCTCCTTTTACCGACCTCCCGACTCAGCAGCATTAGTGGTAGAACAACTGAGAGAAAATTTGGAATACATTTCACATACATTTTCTCAGCAAGTTGTAGTCTTAGGTGGAGATTTCAATTTACCAGATATAGACTGGGACACTCAGATGTTTAGGACATATGGTAGGGACAGAGCATCGAGTGACATTATACTGAGTGCACTATCCGAAAATTACCTCGAACAATTAAACAGAGAACCGACTCGTGGTGATAACATCTTGGACCTACTGATAACAAATAGACCCGAACTTTTCGACTCTGTAAGTGCAGAACATGGAATCAGTGATCATAAGGCCGTTGCAGCATCCCTGAATATGGAAGTTAATAGGAATATAAAAAGGGGAAGGAAGGTTTATCTGTTTAGTAAGAGTAATAGAAGGCAGATTTCAGACTACCTAACAGATCAAAACGAAAATTTCTGTTCCGACACTGACAATGTTGAGAGTTTATGGAAAGAGTTCAAGGCAATCGCAAAATGCGTTTTAGACAGGTACGTGCCGAGTAAAACTGTGAGGGACGGGAAAATCCCACCGTGGTTCAACAACAAAGTTAGGAAACTACTGTGAAAGCAAAGAGAGCTTCACTCCAAGTTTAAACGCAGCCAAAACGCAGCCAATTCGAAAGTAAAATTCTATGTACCGACTTGACACAAAATCCTATGAAGTTCTGGTCTTACGTTAAATCAGTAAGTGGCTCGAAACAGCATATCCAGACCCACCGTGGCATTGAAACAGAGGATGACACGAGTAAAGCTGAAATACTAAACACCTTTTTCCAAAGCTGTTTCACAGAGGAAGACCGCACTGCAGTTCCTTCTCTAAATCCTCGCACAAACGGAAAAATGGCTGACATCGAAATAAGTGTCCAAGGAGTAGAAAAGCAACTGGAATCACTCAACAAAGTCCACTGGACCTGACGGGATACCAATTCGATTCCACACAGAGTACGCGAAAGAACTTGCCCCCTTTCTAACAGCAGTGTACCGCAAGTCTCTAAAGGAACGGAAGGTTCCAAATGATTGGAAAAGAGCACAGGTAGTCCCAGTCTTCAAGAAGGGTCGTCGAGCAGATGCGCAAAACTATAGACCTATACCTCTGACGTCGATCTGTTGTAGAATTTTAGAATATGTTTTTTGCTCGAGTATCATGTCGTTTTTGGAAACCCAGAATCTACTATGTAGGAATCAACATGGGTTCCGGAAACAGCGATCGTGTGAGACCCAACTCGCTTTATTTGTTCATGAGACCCAGAAATTATTAGATACAGGCTCCCAGGTAGATGCTATTTTTCTTGACTTCCGGAAGGCGTTCGATACAGTTCCGCACTGTCGCCTGATAAACAAAGTAAGAGCCTACGGAATATCAGACCAGCTGTGTGGCTGGATTGAAGAGTTTTTAGCAAACAGAACACAGCATGTTGTTCTCAATGGAGAGACGTCTACAGAGGTTAAAGTAACCTCTGGCGTGCCACAGGGGAGTGTTATGGGACCATTGCTTTCCACAATGTATATAAATGACCTAGTAGATAGTGTCGGAAGTTCCATGCGGCTTTTCGCGGATGATGCTGTAGTATACAGAGAAGTTGCAGCTTTAGAAAATTGTAGCGAAATGCAGGAAGATCTGCAGTGGATAGGCACTTGGTGCAGGGAGTGGCAACTGACCCTTAACACAGAAAAATGTAATGTATTGCGAATACATAGAAAGAAGGATCCTTTATTGTATGATTATATGATAGCGGAACAAACACTGGTAGCAGTTACTTCTGTAAAATATCTGGGAGTATGCGTGCGGAACGATTTGAAGTGGAATGATCATATAAAATTAATTGTTGGTAAGGCGGGTACCAGGTTGAGATTCATTGGGAGAGTCCTTAGAAAATGTAGTCCATCAACAAAGGAGGTGGCTTACAAAACACTCGTTCGACCTATACTTGAGTATTGCTCATCAGTGTGGGATCCGTACCAGATCGGGTTGACGGAGGAGATAGAGAAGATCCAAAGAAGAGCGGCGCGTTTCGTCACAGGGTTATTTGGTGAGCGTGATAGCGTTACGGAGATGTTTAGCAAACTCAAGTGGCAGACTCTGCAAGAGAGGCGCTCTGCATCGCGGTGTAGCTTGCTCGCCAGGTTTCGAGAGGGTGCGTTTCTGGATGAGGTATCGAATATATTGCCACCGTTGGGTGGCTTGCGGAGTATTAATGTAGATGTAGATGTAGATGTAAGAGTAAATAGATCAGCACCAGAGGGAGATGGTGGAGCATTACATAGGACACTCTGTGCATTAATTTCTCGAAGGAGAAATGGCAGGAAGTGGGGGTGGGGGGGGGGGGGAGAGGGAAGCGTGGAGGCAAGGGAGGAGGGCGGGGGATTCAATGAGCCACTTGAGAACTTGACTGTTGATACTACTGTTGCACGTGGAACCTACACAACACAGCTGTTGCTTCTAGTTGGCTGCTGAGGGTAACAGGAGTGGTAGGAATCGCCGATACGCACAGTGACTCAATCCTTAGCCTTTTCACAACTGAGGCTTCTTCCCCTCTTAGCACACGTATCACAAGGCTTGAATTGTGTCTCCTTTAGACTTAAGAAGGTAGTCGTTAAGTACCAGTTATCACTTCGAATAAAACGAGACGCTGCAGCGAAGGTTGGTCTTGGTCTACACATTCACCAGAAATCTCTGTTCTGGAAATGTCTCCCACACAGAGGGTGCCATACCCGGATGAGGTAAGCTCAGTGATATAGATGCATGACTGTGTCGTGCGCAGAATCAGCTGGAACATTGTTGTGGAACAAGAAAGCTCTGTGGACATCTTTTCTCGGCGCTTCGTGTAGGCGGCCTCCACGTATTTCGTCAGAAGATTTCGGTACTATCCTCCTGTGACAGTATGCCCCTTAACGAGAATAACGTGTTACCACCGCACCACAGCAGTCCCAAAAACACCTAATATTTGTATCCAGCGTCCATCAAAGTCAAAACAACCTCCGGTGAAATGAAAACCGAGGGCGGTAACATTAAGAGTGCAATGGGAATTACACTGCTAAAAGTACAAGAACATCTAGGGAGTACTTGCCTGATGACGTGATAGAAGAAGAAATTGGAGTCGATGAGAAAGAGATAAGAGATCCAGTATTAGAGTCAGAATTTAAAAGAGCTTTGGAAAACTTGATATCAAATAATACAGAAGGGATAGGTAACATTCTATCGGAATTTCTAAAATCACTGGGGGAAGTGGCAACCAAACAACTATTCAATTTAGTGCAGAGATTCAATGAACAGGCTTTCGGAAAAACATCATCTACACAGTTCAGAAGATAGCAAAAGCAGTTAAGTGCGACACATTCAAATTAATAGCTCATGCATTCACGTTGCTGATAAGAATAATATACAGAAGAATGGAAAAAGAAAATTAAGATCAAGAACAAAGTGCTCGGATTGAAAATGGTGTACCACGGGGATGCAGTCTTTGTCCCCTACTGTTCAGTATATACACAGAAGAGGCATTGGCGCAATCTAAAGAAAGGCTCAAGAGAAGGATTAAAATTCTGGGTGAAAGGATATCAGTGATAAGAATAGCTGATGACATTCCTGTCCTCAGTGATGGTGAAGTAAATTATAGAATCTGTTGAATGAAATGAACAGACTAATGAGTACAGAATACGAACTGCGAGTAAAATGGAAAAAGACTAAAGTAATGAGAAGTAGCAGAAATGAAAATAGCTAGAAATTTCAAGATTTGTGATCACGTAATATGCAAAATTAAGTAATAGCTCACCTTAGAAGCAAAATCACCTATGACGGACGAATTTAGGACATAAAAAGCAGACTGGCACAGTGGAAGAGGGCATTATTGGTGTGGGGTGGCTGTTGAGCTGTTTCAGCATACCGCCAGGATGCTGAAGTCCTATCTTTCGTGACCGACAGAGAAGGGAAGTTCCCAATAAGATCAAGCAAATTTAAAACAAAATTATAACGTTGTGCAAACGGAAACATCTTGTTGAATGCCAATTAATAGGGGTGGCCCAATCAAGTATGAAAATATTGGTTGCACACCAGACAAGGATATATCACTGGGAGAAGGATCGTCTATTTATAACAGGAACAAGTGGTCACTGTAACAGGTTTATTACTGTAAAGCATCAACCCATGAATTACCCACTGACATAAGTAAATGAACATTTAATAAATCGACAAGGGGTTATAACTGTGAAATCTAACCTTGACATGATGAAAGCGTAATTATGAAAATAATATGAATAATTTTCAGATACGGCCAATGACCAGAAGAGTGATCAGTGTATTAAAAAAAACACGGAAAAATAAGTATTAACGCCAGTAATATTGCCGAAGTGCAAGATGGAAGCAACTAGTTGGCTGTAAAATGTTAAAACTGTGAAATTAGCTCCTGGTGGGAGCTAACTAATATTGTGTCCATAAAATGCCGGGACATTCTTATCACACCCACAGCAGTAGTACGAAAATGGTGACATCCTTCATGACACCAAGTTTCATTTGGTAGCAAGTGTTTACTCTTTATCGGTCCAGAAGTATTCTGTCTTAACACTCCGAAACCTTGTTGTTTCTGCAGGAGCTAGAATCTTGCCATCTAAAGTAGTAGACATTGCGAGTCCCATCCAGTAATAATTTTATACAATGGTTAAAGGAATTTCTATTCCTGAGGGTTCTGCTATAATTAACCAGTAGTGCTGTGGCGTGAGGAAACCCGAAAAGTCCTTCCACGGTACGATTCTGAAGCGATAAAACAGAAAGGCTTAATTATAGACAGACATGACAAAACATGTGCTCTACGAACCAATCAGAAGCCTGTTACAAGGGTTTGATATGAACTTTCTTCCATAGCGTAGCTGCTAAGGTAAGCAGCAGTTCTCGCACTGTAGTGTCTCTGAAAAGCTGCACCTGGCTTAGAATGTTATCTTTTCTAAAGCGATTTTTCCCTGTGTCTCGAACAATACTGTTTTTGGCAGATAGCTGGCCTTCTGTACGGAGTGCAGGAGTGGGCAAAGCGAATTCAACTTTCAGCTACCTGCACTGAAGTTAGCGCTCAGCCCTAAACGGGTTTATGGTTTCTTCTGTCCTTTTTAAGTGAACTGTGGTGGCCCATCCAGCTTGGAAGCTTTCAACTCTGCAGAAAAATAGTAAGGACCTCGCCGCAATAAAAGAAGAGAAGAAAAGAAGCATTTCGCTGGAGAGTCAGTGGTAGTACTGAATATTGTCTGTAGTTGTGATCCAGGGTAAGAGATCGTCTAGAATGACCAAGGTGATAATCATATAGTATCCTGCAAACGTTGCGCGACAGTTTTAGGGAAAAACTGGCCCAAAACAGTGGCCAAAAGAGAAGCCTATTAGTGTAAAATATGGACGTTAAGTTGAGGAAGAAATTCTCGCGAATATGTTCCGAGTATGGCATTGTATGGTAATGAATCATGGACCGTGGGAAAACCGTAACAGAAGAGAATCGAAGCATTTCAGATGTGGTGCCACAGAAGAAGATGGAGTGATTATGTAAGAAATGAGGATTTTCCATGCAAAATCGGCTAGGAGAGAAATATATGCAAAACGTTGACAAGAAGAAGAGACAGGATATATGAAGACATCAAGGAATAACGTCCATGGTACTGGAAGGAGCTGTAGGAGGTAAAGGCAGAAAGACAGAAATCGGCATATTTCCAACAAATAATTCAGGATGTTGGGTGCAAGAGCTTCTCTGAGTTCTAGAGGTTGGCACAGGAGAGAGGGCAGCTTGTTCTATGATGGCTGAGTCTAGGCCCTTTTTTGGTTAGCCACTGTTGTAGAGAAACATCTAGCACTCTTCTATGGTAATTAGGCGACAGAAGAAGTTATTTGGGTTGCCCTGACATAGCTGTTCAAATGGTTCAAATGGCTCTAAGCATTATGGGACTTAACATCTGAGGTCATCAGTCCCCTAGACTTGACTACTTAAACCTAACTAACCCAAGGACATCACACACATCCATGCCCGAGGCAGGATTCGAACCTGCGACCGTAACAGCCCCGTGGTTCCGGACTGAAGCGCCTAGATGACAAAGCTGTAACAATTTCACTGTGGCTTGGGTTTGGTGGACTTTTTAGGTGGGTGTGAGCAGTCGGGAAACGCAGAGGGCGAAGACCTGTGTAATGTTCAGACTGTCGTGAAAGATGTGGAAAACTGATCCATGACATTTTCACTTTTTATACTGTCGCCTTGATTGTCATACCACGGTCTTCGAGCACCACGGCCTCCACTTTCCTGGTTCCGCGCAGAGAATTGGTCTACCACTTTGTTATTCGTCGTTGACTTGTTTCACCACACTAAACACTGTGTCATACAATGGTAGCATTATTACATACAGTACACTTTCACCAGTTCAGCATCGGCTGTTGCCACGTTGTTCCCCTTCAAAGGCAGAAAACAAACTACCATACCATGCTCCTTTTTATGTACGGGCTGTGCCATTTTGTTGAGGCTGCTCTATCGGCGTGCTACGGTACTGCGGCGAAGGTTATAAATATACCTGCAAACAAACAAAAAATTAATTATGTAACTTAATCTTTTCGAGGTGACAATTGAAACTTTATGTCGGTGCGATAATCTTTAGCTCCTCTCTTTGTGATTGTTTAAATAACACTGAAGCTGGACGTGATCCTTCCCTCTGTTCACCGTGATGGCGACACTTGAGACCAAAGCGAAGGCACAAGGGGAGTAGGTGACTCTGTACCTCAGTCATCTCTAAGTTAGCACCCGATGTTTTTGGTGTTGGACACATCTACGTCTATACCTCCGTCACCTCTAAGTTAGTATCAGATGTTTTTGGTGTTGCTTTCACAGTGCTTGATGTGCTTTTACCTGCAGCAGCTTTCCTCCTTCTGCAGTGAGGATACTAGACTAAGTCCAATTATTGGTCCTAGCATTCATCGTCTCCGTTTGAGTTGGATTATTAGCCCTCACAGTACTCTTTTTCCAATGCTGGTGGTAAGTTCCTATGGCACCAAACTACTGAGGCCAGAGGACCCTAGGCTACCCCGCGTGGCTTTCCAGTGCTAAATGTGTCCTAAAGCCGGATGATACAGCGTCTGAAAACTCTCTTGGTTTCAGTTTGCGTTATGAGCCATTATCTTCAGTTTCCTTTTCTCTTCTATGAACTTTAGGTGCTCCCGATCCATAGAAGCTGCTTAACTATTCAGTTAATGCACCAAGGACGAGATGAACATATCTCTTGTCGGTAGGTTTCCTAGGCCCATCTTCCACGGAATGCTTAGTCATTACAGCAGACGATGGTAGCAGCATTGGGCGTTTTGACTATAGCTGTACAAATAAGGCTATCACGTAACTAAGGTCTCTCAAAAGTTTTTGGGTCATCTAGACTCCTAGTGTAAATTGGAAATTTCGAAACGACAGCGCAGAACGCTCAGATGAAGATACTGACTGCAGAAACAACGCAATAAATCCAACAAAGCGTTGTCTTCGGCGTGACTGCATGAAGTTTACGGCTGTGCTGTCGTAAAATCCAGTCAACTTGTATGCCGAGCCAGGCGTCATTTCGTCAAGCGTTACAAGTAACGAAAGGACTGTGTAGCTCTGTAATAAAATTTACTGCCCGGAACCCCACCGTATCTCTTGTTATCAGGCGTCCTTGTGTAGTCTTGTATTGCCATGGCTTCTACGAAATGTGTTGAACGCCTACTATTCCTTAGCTGGCAGTTAAATCTTCCGGTTATGTCTACCTCCTGAAAGTGTCCATCATTACAACACAAAATATAATTAACTTACTATCACGAAAGCACGAGAAAATAAATGATAATGATTTCTTACACTGAAAATATGATATGTAAATAGGTTAAATCAATTTTTCTTTTACTAGCTCCTTCGACTTGCATGTTTCTGGTCCAACTGCTCGGTGATTCCTCTAAGCCGTAAAGCGAGCAATTACCACACGTCGCTTTCAAAAAGATCAAAACCTTCAAAGAACATTGACTGATAACTTACAGTATTTGCCACTTAGTACGCACTAGAAGCGAAAGAAAAGAACTGTGTCCCACGAGGCAAGTTCTGGGCTCTATGGAGGGTGCACCTTACGTTCTATGTGTTTTTTGTGAGCTGATGCATTTAATAAGAAGATGGATACTGATCACCAAATCAATACATAGTGGCTACTGTTCATTTTAGGCAGTGAACGAGTAGGTTAAAGAGGAAAATGCGATTTAATGTTGGTTTAACGTTTCCTGGTAGCCGAAGAAGGTAATCTATGTTATTTCTGCCGCAAACAAACCAGCCGTAGCATTCTGTAATGAGCCTTGTAAGTTTCAAACTGAGCTTTCATGTTTGTTTCTTGTGCGTTTACGATTTTTAAGACACCAGCCTGGCAATTGGCTTAACGCAGCCGCTTTGCTAACTCGCAGGCATATTTTTAACTCTGCACACCTGCAACACTCAGTATTTCTGAAAATCTGCTTTACATGTTCCGGTCATTGTCTATGCCTACAATGTTTCTGCCTTAGCCCCTTCTTTGACTAACGGTTTTCTATACACTTCTTTTCCCACCTATACTTTTTACTCTTACCTAAGGCATCCACGTAAAGTTAACCCTTCATCTGTAACATCACACTTCAAAGTCTTCACCTTTCGAGTTAGCCCACGATCCATCCACAAAATGTTATGCTACAAAGCGATACTGAAGGAAACTTTCTTCGCCCATGGAAATGTTTAAGGACTCCCTTGTACTTCAAATACAGTGTGCATATTTGATATCCACGCAGGAGTATTCTCCCACTGCGTCATCTCAAGATTTGATATTTCTAATGCTGACAGTCTCCTTTCTATGATCTTCATCAGTCTTTTCCCTTTGTTTATATCTAATCCAAATTCTGTACTACTTATTGAATAAGACGGCTTTAGTTAACAGTACTGGCATGAGATAGCCTTTCTCAATAATCCACTGAAATGTTCAACAAATTCCCTTTCGCACCTGGGTATTCTTTATTTATTTTTATTTTTTTTTAGTTTGTAGGTGTCCTCATGACTAAGCGTTCATCTAGGATGGTGAACGGAATTTTTTTTTTTTTGTGCTGTTGAATTTTTTGTGGCCGGCTGCCTAATTGATTACTGCCGGCTCTTGAGATCTCTTAGCCACTGGGTCTGATATTATGCGTAGAGGCTACCGGGAAGCCACCCCAGTACAGACCACTACAGGCGCCGTTGCTCGTCCCCACCACGTGGAGGCGGACTCTTTTCATTTTCTCTTTTTTTCTGTTCTTTTTATTGTTTGTGTAATGCAGCTTTACACTCATCCTTAAAGAACTTAAAATCTACGCTTATGCGAAAGAGGAAATCATGACATTTGAATTTTAAAAAGAGAATTAAAAAATGACAGGATAGAGCAGAGAGAATAAGTTTATAGGTTTGTCGCACCACCTTAGGCGTCCGGAGATGAAAGTCTCGTTATGGTTGCTCGAGCCATCGACTTTCGGACGGCCTTAATATTCTTAATTTTTATAATCCCGACATTAAAATTTATGTTGTGCCTTTTTTGGCTATGTTATGTACCTTGTTTGTTAAATGTACGTGCTGTTCTAACTATTATAGAACTATTGGTCTTAGAACAGACTTAACATGACGCCTTGCAATCACAGTTCATTATTTAAATCTACTATTTATGTCTCTTTATATGTTTTAGGCTATTATTAAATGGTTCAAATGGCTCTGAGCACTATGGAACTCAACATCTGAGGTCATTAGTCCCTTAGAACTGAGAACTACTGAAACCTAACTAATCTAAGGACATCACACACAGCCATGCCCGAGGCAGGATTCGAACCTGCGACCGTAGCAGTCACGCGGTTCCGGACTGAAGTGCCTAGAACCGCACGGCCACCGTGGCCGGCGGCTATTATTAGGTTTAGTTTATAATCGCTTACTATATCTAAGCTTTGTACGTTAATAGTCTGTATTTGCTTCTGTCTGTTACTTTCATGTGCGTATTGACTTCTGTGGATTCGTCTTTCGTCGTTGTTTGTGCACCCTGTGGCATTTGTCCTAGTGCTGCATATTTTGCTACGGACTACGTCTTTTCCTGTTTATACAATGTACTTTCGTGATATCTGTTCTGTGCTGGCAGAAGTTCAGTTGGTCATTTTTTTTTTTTTTTTTACCTTGGAGTTCGGAATAAGTTGACTAACTGCTCAGTTCTCATGATGAAAACTTTGAGTCTTTCCATGCATCTACGACTATCCCTTGCCAAAGACGTAGACGTAAGCCCTTCGCTTCGCCTTAGAGTACTTGAAGGTAGCAAATTTCCTTTTGCAGGATGTCGGAACAACAAGATAAACCTTAAAGGCATTGCCCACGAAAGTCAGGAGTTCGAGTTCAATTTGGAGTCGCAACAGTATACGAGTACACTCCGCTGCAGAGACAACGTTTCAGTCTCGAAAGTTAAACATTATAACACGCTAGCGCGCAATTTGTTAACCCTGCCATGGGAAGTTATATATATATATATATATATATATATGTGTGTGTGTGTGTGTGTGTGTGTGTGTGTGTGTGTGTGTGTGATTAGAATTTTGCGTATTACAGTGTAATTTGTTAGGATGGCACAATGGGCAATCAACTTAGGTAGTCTTCCTTTTCTTGTCCTTTTCTCCCGCATCGGTGCCGGCTCGGCATGATTATTAACGGATTTGAAATGGTTAGTTTAAGGGGTAGGCTGATGCCCTTTCTGCCGCCATCCCGTTACCCCACAGGGCGAATATACGTACGACAAGTGTCGGCGTGAAGCGAAATAGAAGTGAAAGCGAGCGAAAGTTTTCTAAATGGTTGAGAATCGTTTAACTGAGGTGGGCCTTGGGTACTACCAGGTATTCACCTATTCGGGTGTGGGAAACCGCCTAAAACCGCATCCAGGCTGGCTGGCTCGCAGAGCCTCCTCGTCAATCGGCCGGGTGGGTTCGATCCGGAACTGACGCACATCTCCTCCCGGAAGCGGTGCTTTAAAACGCATTGCTTTCCGGGCGGGTCAGACAGTTTATGTGGTGATGAAATTAGTATGCCATTCTGCTTTATGAGAAAATTTGCGTTAATTACATTTACAATGTACCAACAAGGCATTTAAGCCACACAAATGGCAATTATGTAGAGTAACTAAAATGATGCATTTGTGCATCGCATTTGAAACTAATTACAGAAATGTGTTTAAGACATATTACAGTTGCTTTATTCTCCACATAACCAGTCTATTTTAGACTATGGCTGTGATTTGTCTTCATAATGCATCTCAGACATGCTCTATGGCACTCATATCTGGGGATCTCATTGGTCAGTCCGTGTGATGGATCTATTCAACTAAGAGAAATTACACCACAAGAGCAGCACGATGCGGCGAGATTTACTGTCCACGAAGAGAATCTGATTTCTGTATCTCTGATAGCAATATTTTTCCGCCCACCAGCATCAGCACGTCACCACCACCAAACTGATTTCTTTGAGCATTTTCCCTTGACACGAGAATCTTTCTCAACCTGCGGCAGTAGTCCTCTTTAAAGAGCACGTTCCTCCATTCATCTTTTGTCAGTCTCGCCGTTGCTGAATAGACAATACAAGTACCCGTTTCGCCGAAGTTGGCAATGGGACACGCACTGCCAGATGTCGGGCAAATAGATCAATGAGCCAAAATATTTCGATCTTCTGCTTAATGGTGTGCTGGTCCACCTTTGGAATGCAATACGGCGTTGATTCAACAAGTTCTTGGTATATTTCTGGAGGTATGTGGCACCAAATGTACACGCACAAATCACGCAATTTCCATAACTTACAAGACAGTGGTTTGTGGATGCAGAGATAGCGCCCGATAGCGCCCCAGATGTGGCCAAGATATCAACGTGATTTCCCGTCTTGTTCTTCAAACGTCACGTCTCTCTGCCCTTGTGACACGGGCTGTTATCCTGCAGATGAAGCCACCGCCGTCAGGGCACGCATCCAGCATGAAAGCATGCTGTTGGTCCGCAGTAATGTTCGTGTAGTCCACAGTTGTCATGGTTCCGTGAAAGCCAAGGTGAATTTCCGCCATAGCACAAGACCGTTTCCACCAGCCTGCATCCGTGACTCGTTGCAAAGTTTGGGGAACCGTTCGGTGGATGACAGTTTACCCAAACTCGACCAGCGTCCTTGTGACATAAGAAACACGAGTCATCCGCCCAGGTGACACGTTGCTATTGATCTGCGGACCAGTTTCGATGATCCCACGTCCACTGCATTGACAATGTCGTTGTATCAAATTCAGGAACACGTAGGGGTCGTCTGCGGCGAAGCTCGCATGTTCAACAATGTTCGCTGAATGATCTGCTCCGAAACACTTGTGCTGGCACCGTCATCGTATTCAGTCATCAGGTGTGGCACATATCGCCGCCTGTCCTGCCTCACAGAGCGAGCGAGCCTCCGGCCTTCACGTTCTGTGATGAGGCGTGGTCCTGCACCTTGCCGCGTTATTCATGGTTTCTCTGTCCTTCACCCACTTTCTATAGTTGCTCACGACAGTGGCACACCAAAAGCCGAGCCGGCTCGCCGTTTCCGAAACGGTCGTTTTCAGGCGCCAGACCATAACATATCTGACCTTTGTCAAAGCCGCTTATAGGTTTGTTATCTGATATAACTTTTCTGCTTATTTCATAAACAAAACAATTGTTTACACAATCTCAGGTTTTCACCAACTATTTCAAATGGATAAAATAAGAAAGGTCATTTATGCGATTTTCCCACTTTCGGTCCTTGTCGTCACTGGAATGACTCTCCATTCGCCTCTGCTAAGCTTATATACTTCCATTAAAGCGTCATGTGTCCACAACGCAAACAGGCGACGTTCTGTCTCACATTGGATGGTGCTCGTAATCTACAGCCACAAGTTGTAGCTGGTTGCAGTATTCCCTACAGTGTAAATTACGAAAACAGCTGCGGTGTTCTCTAACCAAAATGGATCAAATAAGTGGTTATAAAATTTTGGCTGATCAATGTATATCAGCTTCTGTAAGCTTCCGATACACAGTTCCTTTGGTAACATCCTGAGGCAGCTTTAAATTCTGTAGACGTCTTGCAGACACCATCAGATTTAATTTACTGCCTGATGTTAATGGACCTCGACTGCCGCACGACAAACATTTACTGCATTCGAAGAATCTCGAAATCTTTTAAACAACGTTTCGTTGCACATTATGACAGTAATCGCAGCAAAACAGTGTCAGAATAGCGTCTTTGTGGCATTACGTTGTAAACCTTGTAGGAACCAGTCCCAACTCAGAACAAAAGAGACATTATTGCCCTTCTGCATTGCTTATTGTTATCTTTTAATCGCGTCATTCTTCGAAGCTGTTTTATATAAAGAGCACAGTGAAGAAACTTTAAAGGTCTTTTTTGGTAACTTCCCACCTCTTCTATCTCCTTTTTCTTCTTTTCTCGATTACACTAGAGAATACACAACGTATCGTCGTCCTCCATAGCACATGCTCCTCATTTCAAATAGTCTCAATTTTTCGAATCGAGTTGCAATTTGTTGTCAGACGCATAGGTAGGCACTTCAATTATCGTATTGACAATCGTGACTGACCCAGTTTTATTATGGAAAATTACACGTGCATTGCACAAAGGAGCAGTTTGCTTTTCGTTTACTCACCACACATATCCGAAGCTAAAATAGCAATGAGGGTAGAATGAATCCAGGCCAACAACTTTGCCTCGAAATTTTAACAGGTTTTAATTCAAAGTTCTCACTTTTCTTCATCTAGATACTGACTGGTACAGTCACAATTTTTTGTTTTTTAAAATTTTATTTCTAGCTTCACTCATACGGTACGAACTAATGCGACATAAATACACATTGCATCCCCTGAGAAAGAGAATAGGAAACTTGAGAAATAGATCTTTGAAAATGAAGGCGACACGGTAATAACTGGCAAGTGCTAAAGTAGATGATGAAAAGAGAGTGAGCGGGCTTGTACCAATAAATGAAGTACAAGCAGAAATATAGTACCGATCAAGGTACTACAAGTACAAATGCCACCTAGGGCAAAAAGGTGCTGAGCAAAGGCCGCTATTAAGGGTTCATTTAAATTCAAGTATGTTATTTTCACGTACGTGTTGCTGCTCAATAGTTTCCAGAACTCGGATGAAGAGCGCGTGTTGTCAAACAGATGTTAGTTGCAGCGGATGTTTACCTCATTACGTTCTATGAGGTCGAAGGCCACGATTAGCGGCCACCGTCTCTCTTACGTAACGCATTACAGCAGCAGCTTCCTTAAAGTGAGGAGCAGTCGGCTTAAAGGTTGCTCCAAGTTTAACGTATCACACAGCAGCAACACCACGTGTCTTAATTACAGTTTAGATCATTGTGCGCTATAATATTGACTTGTGGCTCCATACCATCGTCAAAAGTGCACTGCTAACGGAACGGCTTTCTATATGCTGTGGTAATATTTCAACTACGATACCGACGTAGAGACTTCACTAAAGGTTCAACTAAGTAACTGATCAGTACAAAACTATTTCCATTTATTTATTAATGTCTGCAATATCTTAACATGATTTCCGCCTAGAATTACACTACTGCGTCGTTTAATATGCTACACTATTGGCCATTAAAATTCCTACACTAAGAAAAATGCAGATGATAAACAGGTATTCATTGGACAAATATATTATACTAGAACTGACATGTGATTACATTTTCACGCAATTTGGCTGCATAGATGCTGACAAATCAGAACAACCACCTCTGGCCGTAATAACTGCCTTGATACGCCTGGGCATTGAGTCAAACAGAGCTTGGATGGCGTGTACAGGTACAGCTGCCCATGCAGCTTCAATACGATACCACAGTTCATCAAGAGTAGTGACTGGCGTATCGTGACGAGCCAGTTGCTCGGCCACCATTGATCAGACGTTTTCAGTTGGTGAGAGATCTGGAGAATGTGTGGCCAGGGCAGCAGTCGAACATGTTCCGTATCCAGAAAGGCCTGTACAGGACCAGCAACATGCGGTCGTGCGCTATCCTGCTGAAATACAGGGTTTCGCAGGGATCGAATGAAGGGTAGAGCCACGGGTCGGAACACATCTGAAATGTAACGTCCACTGTTCAATGTGCCGTCAATGCGAAGAAGAGGTGACCAGGACGTGTAACCAATGGCACGCCATACCATCATGTCGAGTGATACGCCAGTGACGTATACACGCTTCCAATGTGTGTTCACCGCGATGTCGCCAAACACGGATGAGACCATCATGATGCTGTAAACAGAACCTGGATTCATCCGAAAAAATGACGTTTTGCCATTCGTGCACCCATGTTCGTCGTTGAGTACACGATCGCAGGCGCTCCTGTCTGTGATGCTCCGTCAAGGGTAACCGCAGCCATCGACTCCGAGCTGCAAACGTCGTCGAACTGTTCGTGCAGATGGTTGTTGTCTTGCAAACGTCCCCATCTGTTGACTCAGGGATCGAGACGTAGCTGCACGATCCGTTACAGCCATGCGGATAAGATGCCTGTCATCTCGACTGCTAGTGATACGAGGCCGTTGGGATCCAACACGGCGTTCCGTATTACACTCCTGAACCCACCGATTCCATATTCTGCTAACAGTCATTGGATCTCGAGCAATGCAAGCAGCAATGTCGCGATATGATAGACCGCAATCGCGATAGGCAACAATGCGACCTTTATCAAAGTCGGATACGTGATGGTACGCATTTCTCCTCCTTACACGAGGCATCACAGCAACGTTTCACCAGGCAACGCCGGTCAACTGCTGTTTGTGTATGAGAAATCGGTTGGAAACGTTCCTCATGTCACCACGTTGTAGGTGTCGTCACCGGCGCTAACCTTGTGTGAATGCTCAGAAAAGCTAATCATTTGCATATCACAGCATCTTCTTCCTGTCGGTTAAATTTCGCGTCTGTAGCACGTCCTCTTCGTGGTGTAGCCATTTTAATGGCCAGTAGTCTATTAATATTAAAAAGGAACACAGAGAAATATTGTTATGATTGGTGCAATAAACAGTCTTCGGTCGTGTTTAATCAAGTTCATAACTCAGTCACTATCTCGGTTTTTGGTACTTACGGAAAACGTACCCTAATTATCAATTAAGTAAAATTAAATATAAGATTGTAAGCATACGAGATAATGTCTATCATTTATAAACCATAATACTACAAGTACTTTCATACCTGAAGAATTAAGTTATACGTACTATGGATGGACGTTGACTGCTTAAGTCTTGCATGTGCGATACCAAGTCCGAGATTCACTTGTCTAACGCACATGCCACGACTGCCGCCACTTTAGTGCCGTACTCATCAACTGTCTGTTCGGGAAATACCTGAACATGTACATACTTAATCCAC
This sequence comes from Schistocerca piceifrons, assembly GCF_021461385.2. Lineage (NCBI taxonomy): Eukaryota > Metazoa > Arthropoda > Insecta > Orthoptera > Acrididae > Schistocerca > Schistocerca piceifrons. The sequence continues at coordinate 661,689,723 of NC_060138.1, forward strand.
TACTACATGCTTATGTATGCTTGCTTTTCAACACCCCGTTTTGTGATGCTTGTGGTGTGCACATCTCTATCTGCCACATTTTAACGGAGTGCATTTTATACCGTGATGCAAGGTCAGAAGCAAATATTGGGAGGATCTGCCCCCTATTTTAAGTGATAATCAGGTGAGCGTAACTAGGGTTTTAAAGTTTTGCGATGTGTCTGGACTCTGGCCTGAACTTTTAGGCTGGAGATTTTAGGGTGTTGCAGAGTGGCTTGCTCCTCCTTTTTTTGTCTTACGATCAGCCGGCCACATCCATCTGCTATATTGTTTAGCTCCTTATACCACTCTCTTCTTGTATCGTTAACGTTTTACTACAGACGGAATGCGTCGTCCTGTGCTTCTGTGCGGGTACGCACATAGTTTTCCAACTTTTGTTACCTGTGTTTTGCATGCTGTTTTATCTTCCTGTTCTGAGTATTTTACTGACACTCGTCTCAAACTATTTTTTCGCGGGCGCTAAAGACCTTGCTGTCGCGCAACCTCACAAACATCTTCGTCCATCCATCCATCCTGCTTTTCAAAGTGCACCACGACTTATTGTCTGCTGCTGCGTATTTTATTAGGATGAAAGAAATGGCTCTGAGCAGTATGGGACTTAACTTCTGAGGTCATAAGTCCCATAGAACTTAGAACTACTTAAACCTAACTAACCTAAGGACACCACACACACCCATGCCCGAGGCAGGATTCGAACCTGCGACGTAGCGGTCGGGCGGTTCCAGATTGTTGCGCCTAGAGCCGCTCGACCACCCCGGCCAGCTTATTAGGATTGTACTATTACCCTGTAAATCTGAAAAATAATTTTATTACTACCTCTTCACACTGTATCTTTCCCCCACTTCTACATCCTCTTTTACTAAATCGCCATCGTGGTGCTCGTTATCTTTTATAGGTAGTACCTGCTCGACGGTGCGTTCATACTAAGTAGCCTTGCAAGAAACTTGCCTTTCGTTGTTGGCGGTGGTTGTTGGTTGTTGATGCACGGGATTAGTGTTTGAAGTTAACTGTCACTCGAGGTTTTTGAAACTTCCTGGCAGTTTAAAGCTGTGTGCTGGAACGGGACACGCACCCGGGACATTTGGCATTTGCGTCAAGTGCCCTGTCGACTGAGCTATCCATGCACAAATTACTATGCTCCCTCACAGCTCAAACCCCGCCATTATCGTTTCAATGCTTGTAACTACACGCTCACGTGAAGTGGAACTATCACACTCAACTGTACGACTTAGTGTCAGATCATTGCAATTTTAGGTCCACCACGATGAATTTAAGTATCTTCAGTGGTGTTTACTATTTTTTATGCCTGCGAAAAGAGGAGAGTGCCTTTCATGAGGTTCCCTGTAGGGAGCTTTGGCAAGATTCATTACGTACTACGTATTGCCAGACAGAATAGTGGAAGGCATGATATGGAGCACAGTCAGAGGAATCTCTCTTTTAGCATCACGTGCTTTACACGTGAGGATAAACGCTTGATGTGTAAGATAATGGGAAATGCCCTCAATAAAGAAAGTTCGTCATATGTACGAACATAACCATTACGTAGAATTTTAGAAAATAGTAGGAGTATGAGGCTGCTTCCAGGTTGACTTTTAGCCTTAAGGTAGCTGTCCAAAAAATTTCTTTTTTTCTTCATTTCTACAATGCGAAACAGAATTAAAGGACACTTTTCCGAAATCCCTTAATATCCAACCATTGTTACGCTTAAGTTTGAAATATGGCTCGAGGGTCCGTATAAGCGTGGTGTCATGCGACGTCATCCTCGGGATTGGCGGCGTATCAGACAGCAAGGTGCCGACACATGCGAAAAAAAGCTCACAGCTCAGAAGTTCACGTGAGCTGTGAGGTGGGTTATTGATGTCACATTCGTGCCAAATTTCACCGTAATTCTGCCCGACGCTGCCACGGACGGGTCACATGCTCCTAAGGTCGTCACACCCACTCCCACCCACATTTCAGCCCTTCTTTTGACGACTCTGCCACGGAGCCTAGAACAGCGATGCCCAGCGTTGAAGTCACGAAGTTTTCCTGTGGGTGGCTTAGGAAAACATTCCAGGCACACTGTTGCTCAGAATCGGCATGAAAAGGCTCGAGAGGGTGGCACAAAGTCACTAAAACTACCCCTTTCGCTGGGGCGTTGATTCCCACACATTTCGCAACCGAAAACGACAGTTTGCAATACCACTTTCACAACCTTTGACACTGCTGACACCCTCGGGCGTTTCATTCATTCCGTAAGGACCTGTTGGGGCGGTATCCCCATCATCCTTTTGGAGCGCAGAGCGAACGCAGTTCTTGCTCTTGACTAGAACTACTAGAGACCGTTCAAAATCAGTCGACGAAATCTGAAGTGATCCAAAGCAGTAAAGGATACTTATGTCTTTTCAGCGCTCCTATTTTTAAAATTTTCACCCTATATTAGAGCCCGTGACGACGTCCTAGGCGCTTGCAGACCGACAACCCCTTCGACAATCTCCGACCCCCGATGGCCTACTGTCAGGTAGATTTTAGCGGCGAAAGAGCACTCTCGACACGGGTTCAATAAAGGTGGGCAGATGCCACCGTGGGTTTTGAAGAACTGGACGGACTCAGAAGGACTTACGCAATTTTATTCACACATGTGCTATTGTCGCATCTCCCCATGATCATGACACAGGAGGACACAAAAAAGGAGTGCTGAAAACGCATAAGCATCCTTAGCTACTTCGAATCACTATCAAAATTCGACCATCTCGCAGCAGGAATCGTTACGGTCGGAGGAATCTTTTCGCGGCAATCCCTGAGTAATCTCGTCGTGGTTCTAAGAACACCAGTATGAATTTAGCGTACTTTCATGGCCACCAAACTCACCGCATTTAAACTCAGTCGGGAGTCTGTGGGACGAACTCCACTGGGGGGTACGCGCCATGCATCATCAACGGAGAAACCTAGTGCAGCTGGCTACAGCACTGGAGTTGGTATGGCTCCACATTCCTCTCGGAACCTTCCAGAACCTTTTTGACTCTATTCTTGCACATTCCGCAGAGGTGCGCGATACAAAACATGATTATTCAGGCTTTTGACTGGTGGTAACATTAATGTGACTACAACGTGTATATTTCAGAACATACTCCGTGTGATCAAAAGTATCCGGACACCTGGCTGAAAATGAGTTACAAGTTCGTGGCTGCCTCCATCGGTAAAGCTGCAATTCAATATGGAGTTGGCCAACCCTCATCCTTGATGACAGCTTCCACTCTCGCAGGCATACCTTCAGTCAGATGCTGGAAGGTATTTTGGGGAATGGCAGCCTATTCTTCTCGGAGTGCTGCACTGAGGAGAGGTATCGACGTCGGTCTGTGAGGCCTGGCACGAAGTCAGCGTTCCAAAACATCCCAAAGGTGTTCTACAGGGTTCAGTCAGCGCTCTGTGTAGGCCAGTCCATTACAGTCATGTTATTGTCGTGTAACCACTCCGACACAGGCCGTGCATTATGAACAATTACTCGATCGTGTTGAAAGATGCAATCGCCATCCCTGTATTACTGTTCAACATTGGGAAGCAAAAGGTGCTTAAAACATCAATGCAGGCCTGTGCTGTGATAGTGCCACGCAACACAACAAGGGGTGCAAGCACCCTCGATGATAACCACGACCACACCATAACACCACCTCCTCCGAATTTTACTGTTGGCACTACACACGCTGACAGATGACGTTTACCGGGCATTCGCCATACCCACACCCTGCCATCGGTTCACCACAGTGTGTACCGTGATTCGTCACTCCACACAAAGTTTTTCCACTGTTCAATCGTCCAATCTTTACGCTCCTTACACCAAGCGAGGATTCGTTTGACATTTACCGACGTGATGTGTAGCTTATGAGCAGCCGCTCTACCATGAATCCAAGTTTTCTCACCTCCCGCCTAATTATCATAGTACTTGCAGTGGATCCTGGTGCAATTTGGAATTCCTGTGTTCCTGTGTGATGGTCTCCATATATGTCTGCCTATTACACATTACGACCCTCTTCAACTGTCGGCTGTCTCTGTCAGTCAACAGACAGGTCGGCCTGTACGCTTTTGTGCTGTACGTGTCCCATCACGTTTCCACTTCACTAACAGTTTCCACTTCACTAACAGTGTACCTAGAGATGTTCAGGAGCGTGGAAATCTCGCGTACAGTCGTATGACACAAGTGATACCCAATCACCTGACCACGTTCTAAGTCCGTGAGTTCTGCGGAGCGCCCCATTCTGCTCTCTCACGATGTCTAATGACTAATGAGGTCGCTGATATGGAGTAGCTGGCAGAATGTGGCGTCACAATGCACCTAATATGAAAAACGTATTATTGTGGGGGTGTCCGGATACTTTTGATCACATAGTGTATGTGTAATGGAAACAATTAACACAGTGTAGGGAGAAATTACATCCAACCAGTAGAGAGACTGATGGCTTTCTTTTTAATTCCTTGTTGATAGCCGGCCGGAGTAGCCGTGCGGTTCTAGGCGCTACAGTCTGGAGCCGAGCGACCGCTACGGTCGCAGGTTCGAATCCTGCCTCGGGCATGGATGTGTGTGATGCCCTTAGGTTAGTTAGGTTTAATTAGTTGTAAGTTCTAGGCGACTGATGACCTCAGAAGTTAAGTCGCATAGTGCTCAGAGCCATTTGAACCATTTTGAACCTTGTTGATAGAATACAATACACAATACAATGATACAACGAAACCCACCACCAAGGCTGACGACCTATGAAAACAGAAAAATGTTTAAAGTAGAGCCGCAGGTCTATTAAGCCCGTTTTGCACAACCGTAAATAAGCTGCCAACTACGTCGCGATAGTGTGTGTGTGTGGGGGGGGGGGGGGGGGGGGGGAAGGCGGAGGGGGTGCGGCAAGAAGGTGGCAGGTGCTGTAGGCACACAATGGCACGTTTTATTGACTGAAATCTGTCTATTGCGATCCGCAAGCAGGTAATTCTAGTAGGGAGAACGTCTTTACAGAGGCCAGTAAATTGTTTAACGCATTGCGTTCACTATGGGAACATATGACGTCAATAGCTAATGGAGAAAGTCGACAACTAAATAAGATCAGAAATGTATACTCTCACAAGCTGGTGCGCACTGAAAAAAAAAGGGTTCAAATGGCTCTGAGCTCTATGGGACTTAACATCTGAGGTCATCAGTCCCCTAGAACTTAGAACTACTTAAACCTAACTAACCTAAGAACATCACACACAGCCATGCCGTCGCGCGATTCCAGACTGAAGCTCCTAGAACCGCTCGGCCACAGCGGCCGGCTTGCGCAGCGCAAAGTGTTCTTAGTTTGCCTAGCGTGAATTCCCAGAAAGTGGCCAATAGCGCGAGTTTCGAAGCTGCCTAACGGGAATTTTTTGTAGCAGCTAGATGAAAAACACCGAATATAAAGGCACTCTCGCTTTCGTTGGACGTTAATGTCAATCTATGAAACTACGACCGCTACTTTTCCTCCATTTGCCAGACATTTTGACCGCCTTGTCAGGGAGGCGTAAGAGAATATAAGAAATGGCTTACAGACGTTTGATTCTGTTGCTCACACCATGTTGCTCCAGAAGTTGGACCATTATGGAATACGGGGAGTAGCTCACAATTGGTTCACAGCTTACTTTAGCAACAGACAGTAAAAGATCACTATTCACAGTGTTGAGAATGGCTGTGATGTGGAGTCTGAGTGGAGTACAATCAAATGGGGGATGCCCCAGGGATCAGTGTTCGGGCCACTCCTGTTCCTTATTTACATAAATGACATGCCCTCTCGTGTTATGGGTAACTCTAAAATATTTCTGTTTGCTGATGACATTAGCTTGATAGTAATGGATGTTGTGTGCAACACTGGCTCGGTTTCAAATAGAGCAATTCATGACATAAGTTCATGACTTGTAGAAAATAAACTAACGCTAAATCACAGTAAGTCTCAGTTTTTACAGTTTCTAACACACAGTTCAACAAAACCAGACATTTTAATTTCATAGAATGGGCATATGATTATTGAAACTGAACAGTTCAAATTTCTGGGTGTTCAGATAGATAGTAAACTGTCGTGGAAAGCCTACGTTCAGAATCTTGTTCAAAGATCTAATGCTGTCTTTTTTACTATTCGAGCGGTATCTCAAGTAAGTGATCGTCCGACCCGAAAATTAGTCTACTTTGCTTATTTTCATTCGCTTATGTCGTATGGTATTGTATTTTGGGGTAACTCTTCCCAATCTAAAACGATATTTTTCACTCAGAAACGGGCGGTTCGGGCAATAAGTGGTGTAGGCTAAGTTCGCGAACCTCTTGTCGACCTGTGTTCACTAGTCTGGTACTCTGACATTGGCCTCTGAATATATATATTCTTTACTGTCATTTCTTGTTAACAACTTATTCCTAAGAATAAGCAGCTTTCACTCGGCTAATACTCGGCAGAAATCAAACCTGCATTTGGATCGGACTTCCTTAACTCCTGTGCAGAAAGTTGTGCAGTATTCTGCTGCATCCATTTTCAATAAGCTACCACAAGAATTCAAAAATCTTAACATTAATCCATGCGCTTTCAGATAGAACTGAAGAGTTTCCTCACGGGTCACTCTGTCGAGGAGCTCCTTGAAAAATTAAGCTGTTTCTTGTTGTATTGTTGATTGCGATTACTTAAACTTATGGCTTGACTTTTTTGGCTTCACAAAAATTTTATTTTTATCTGTTATTACTTTCACGTTGTAATTTCATGTACTGACACGTTCCATGACCTTGGAGATTTGCTCCTCAGTTTGGTCCTACGGAACTTGACGTGTAAATAAATAAATAAATAAACGAGGGGGAAGAACTAATTTCGTAACAGGGAAATAATGCTGTCTGGCCAGTTGAACAACTGCATAAATGAGCGATATCATCATGAGCTCACATCGAAAATTTTTATCTTCCCTTTAAAAGAACTCCGCTCGCATAAACCATAACCACCTCCGGGACGCGTCGAATGCTGCTCATTTTCTGTTTCCAGCACAGTCCATGCCCTATCAGACGGGCAGCTAATTGCATACAATGCGTACACGGCTTTCTAGTGTTATCTGCCATCCGGCTCTTCACACCGAAGCCAACAATCTCTGTCCGCAACTAATCACTGACGGAGCTCTAGCTCAGTTGGAAGGGGATTGCGAAGGAAATCAGCAGTGTTGTTCACATATTAAACTAACCAATATATGAGTCATCCTGTTTGAAAAAGCACACTGCTCTGTTTGGAAAGCCTTAGACGGTGTAGAACTGCTACCGTAGGTCATCTGACCCTCTATCGCTAAAGTAAGTACTGGCAGTGAGATGGTGTTTATCTGCCAGTTATTTGGACGAGCGCAGTAACATGAGTCGACTCGAGGACGTGATAGAATAGCAGAAAAGAGCTGTCGCGTTTGGGCATACTCATGATCACACCGTGAATGCAGCTGCCCCATTTGATGCTGTGTGAACACAAACCTTCCAATTTGCCTACAAGGAATGGTACACAACTCGCAACCATTTAAGACAGCATAAGAACAGCGGTGGCAAAAAGATCCTAACCGACAGGGACTAGAGACGGGAACCACGCCTTTTCAATAACAATCTGCTTCAAATCCGACAGGAACTGTTACTGTCAGTGATTGCAAATGCATCTCAATCTGCTTCCAAATGAAGGAAACTGCATGTAATGGACGTCCAGTGCTTGGTACCTTACCTCGTGGAAGGCCGCTGCTCACTTCCTCAGTGGGCCTTACAACGCAGAAGCTGGACAACTGCCGACTGAGGGAGTGCAATATGGTGTGACGGGTCGCGATTTTCCCTCTACTCAAATGATGCAATTCGCCAAGAGGACTGACAGCGCTTCATGAGACATTTACTACGCTGTGTGTGGAGGGTTCAGTTAAGGCTTAAGTTGATTCTATGATGTTTTTGAAGTGTTTTTCGTATAATGAATTGGGCCCATTCGTTCAGGTTACCAGGAATATGAAACAGGAGATTTATTTCTTCGCGGTTACCCGTTCTTCTATATTTTCGTGGAGAGTACTCTTCGAAGATACAAGAGTTATCTTCACAATGCTGCATTCATACGTTTCTAATATGACTGGTCCGCTGGAGGATCCAATCTTTATCAGGTAGCAAATGTCTGAGACTATTTGAAACAACGGACGAAAGACAGAAATTAACATTCCCGCAATTTGGTATGTGTACGTGAGCTATAGATCAACGAGTGGCTGGATGTCGTACACCTGAGGAACCTTACCGAGTTCTCTCCTCTCCAACCTGAGGCCATTGTCAACAATAGAGACGTTGTTACACGGTATTAGCGTGATGGCCACTGGAGGTAAGAAATCTTTTGACCGATGTGTTTCGTTGTGACAACATGAGCAATAGAGCAGAAGGGCCATTCCGAATTCAGTCCGCAGTCGCAGTAAAGGCAAGTTTTATGGCACGTCAGCGCCTTCCGGTTGGTCGCTCTGATTTACGAGCCATCAGCCAGAGCTGAGAGGAGACGCGGATATTCGCGCGGGAGCGACCTCCGGGCGCAAGCGGCCGTAAATCTCGCTGGATTAAAGCGCGGAGGCTTTTAGCCGATCACTCGGCCCATCTCGTGGGACCATATTCTTGCTTTCCACTTCGTGTAACGATTGTGCCGTTGCCGAAGGATTTTTTGAGTTAAATGGTTGATACTGCTGTGACAAAAATCTTTTGATGCTCTGTGTAATTTTTTTCATCCGCTTCACGACAATCCGCCGGTAACCGTGTTTCCATGTTACGATGATTCTCCCCTTGTTATGAGATGATGAAGATGATGATACATTGGTTTCAGAGCGTTTAGCGGCATGACTATCAACGCCCTTGCGGAATATGAACCAAATACTGAGAGAATAAATTCTTTCCAGATAAGCAATCGTCTTGGGAATATGCCCCACGGGCACATATTAGAGACTACAAAGACTGTCTGGCGATGACAACACGTACAGTGAAACTTCCTGGCAGATTAAAACTGTGTGCCGGACCGAGACTCAAACTCGGGACCTGGAAACATCCCGCAGGCTGTGGCTAAGCCATGTCTCCGCAATATCCCTTCTTTCGACAGCGCTAGTTCTTCAAGGTTCGCAGGAGAGCTTCTGTTAAGTTTGGAAGGTAGGAGATGAGGTACTGGCAGAAGTAAAGCTGTGAGGACGGAGTGTGAGTCGTGCTTGGGTAGCTCATATGGTAGAGCACTTGCTCGCGAAAGGCAAAGGTTCGAGTCTCTGTCCGGCACACAGTTTTAATCTGCCAGGAAGTTTCGTATCAGCGCACGCTCCGCTGCAGAGTGAAAATATCTTTCTGCAATACGTACAGTGTTTGCCTGTCAATACGTTAAAATAGATACTAAAAATCACACATCGGACCGTACATTTCTACATGCTCGTTCACGCCTTCTTCGCACGCTAAGAAAATCTATAATGTCCATGACATGAAATATTAAATAAAACGAGAATTCTGTGATAAAAACGCTAAACATTATTTCCTGGTACATGGGGCGAGCTGATTACTGAAAGAGCCAGCCACTGTGAGAACAAGTAAGTGTTGGGTAACAGTTCTATACACAGATGTTGTTAATCCTTACCTAAGTCGCAGCTTAGAAATATATACAAACGGACACACAGTCAGAACTGAAAATTGATTCAGATAATCGTCACTAGCTATATCATTAACTAAAAATGGATGAAAGAGTGACTCCGAGATGCGTTACTATAACCTACACAATAATTTGGGCAAGAGTCATGAAGCCACAAAGCCACAAAACATTTTTTTTTTCATGCTGGTCTCATTGTTATTTAAAACAGTGAACATAGCTTTATGTCGTAATCCGTTTACACACTGCCTCCAAATTATTTTAATCAAAGGTTAGGTGACTTCACGATGTCTGATTCCCTCCTGGCCCAAATCAGGTGATGACTGCATTTAATGACTTCATCCAGCAAGTTTAACACCAACTTCCAGAATACATGCATGTTTTGCCGTATATTCTAGCAGTACCAGAAACTTGAAGTTGCTGAACATTAAAGAACAATGTGGACACCTGTAAATTCAAAACAATTATTTTCCCTAGAATATCACGGTTGATTACTAGGTTTAAACCTACGAATCAGTGTAATCAAATGTGATGAGCTAGACGAAAAAGAATTTAAATAATTCTGTTGAACTATGACATCTATCTTCTTTTGTGTATTTTTCAAAATGTTGTAACACTGCACCCGTCACTTATCTGCTTTTGGTGTATGTTCGCCCCAGCTAATTGACTAACAGATCAACAGAGAGTGGAAAACTGCCGCAATATTGGATAACGCAAAGAAAGTAATAAGGGCTTGTGACTCCTAATTGAACTGTGGTGGCAGTGTTGACATTAATTGATTCAGAATTGATCATTTTTAATTAAAAAGGGGTGCACATTGATGTTATATTCAGCTATTGAACACCAGATGCAAATGTTGAACATAAAATTAATTAAGAAAGTGACTTGGGATTTCGCCTACTTGATTGAAAACAGATGCAGTCGATTAGCACAAATTTATTTTAACTCCTGACTTTCAATCATCATATTATATGACTCTCCTATCAGGCAGTGGTAATAAATTGCGTTTACTTGGAGTGAAGCGCGATAAATCAAAATTAATTCCTATCGACTGACCCATGGCGTAATGTGAAGTGTGAGATGAATTCCCCGATACACATCCCATGAAACCCTCGTGGAAACTTCGCCGACGTGATCCAACAAATTAATCAGTGGCCTAATTCAAGCCAGAGTGGGTGCAATATCACCGAATTCAGCGTGGCGGGGCGGCATCGTTGTGAGGACGTCGGCCGACCTCTTGATGCTGCTAGGCTGCGCTCATCTATTCACTCCTAGCTACCTTACTCAGTACGTAGCTGAACCAAAACTTTCTATCTCCAAGCTGAATTGTTCCATTTGCTAAGTCCTAAACTGCAGAGATGCTCGCTCTTTCTCAGGCAAGCTGAGTAAAGAACGCCACGTCCGCACTCTAGGCAAGCTGGGAACGGAAGACCTCTACGGAGAGTTCTGCCAGTCTGCTCTTCGACTCGATTTCCCCTCCAGCAAAATCACTTACGCCAATTGCAGCGCAAGACGCGTTAATTATGTGTCACTTCCCAGTGCCGACCAATGCCTGCTCTGGGAAGTGAACAAATTCCCACAAAATTTCCCTTCCTCTCACTTCTGCTATTTAGCTCCTCCCAGGCCACCCATCAAGGTTAGCGTCTGCACAAAACACCATTGTTTCCAGAATTCTGACTCCCAGGAGAGTACTTCAAATTCTGTGGTCCTACGTTTCCATCGGAGGCCGGCGTATTTCATTCTGTCGCTCTTCACCTGATTTTCTTCAGACTCTGGCGTGAAGTTGCTATAGTCACGAACGCGCATATTTTGGCCTCTGTTGACCGTTCCACCGTAGCTTTGCGTGGCTTTCTCGCATGTTTCACTGAAAACGGGACGACGGACATTTATCAACAAGAATACAAGTTCTCCGTCTGCTTCCCGGTACACCAGCATGGGGTCAACCACCCTCTCACCATCACTCATCTTAAGGCAGCTGGAGGCCGCGCCCGTTACCGCTTTCTCAGCATTTGAGCCGTCCTAAGCTGCCAATTGTCGCTTCCTTTCGCCGCTCCCCAGCCGACCACGGTCAACTCTGAATACTTCCCTGGGATAAACTAGCCTCCAGTAAAGCGACGCGATTCCACAAAGTTTTCATGTCGTGTAAATTACTTTAAAACCGTAACCCAACATTAATTATTCCAATACATCCATGCATTGTGCCTTGTCAGGCATTTTTGTTCAGCCCTACTGTTCGCTCAACGTGAGTTAGGTGATCTGTAATGACTTCAGGTAAGGGGCATAGTTCTTGCCATTTTACAATGTTTCGTCTAATTCCAGCTTTCAAAAAGTATCATTTTAACTAATTTCCTCCAGTCTTGCTGACGGGGACAATATTAGTGTATTTCATGTCCAACACCATGCTACAGACTGTGTTGTAATTCGTCAGAACATAACTCGACTGATGTACACAGGAAGTGAGGCCACACACTGTGCGAGTTGTCTGTCCACACTAGTTCTACATAATCTTGACAATCGGTATTTTTTGTAAGATGAACAGAAAGGAATTTCCTCCCGGTAAATATTTCAGTGAGCGATAAATTGCTACTTTGTACATGTCATACCTCCGAATTCGTTGCTTTTTGGGACACTTTCACTTTAGCATACTAAGAAGCCATTTTTATTTCAATGGCATAGGAACATAATTCATCGAAAGAAGAGCTCGTCAGTACGATAAAATGCGATATAAAGCTTAAAAAGTAGCCTTGGCTATCTGTTCTTTTCCTTTAAAAAGAGACAACGACGTCTGTGCCATGACACTTGTCTCAAGCAAGTGAAATGCCGTTGCATTTATGTTTGCGTATTGTTAAGATGAGATCATTCCAGACATCCACTGAAATGATTAAGATGTCCATGAAAAGCATGTAAAAATCTACAGTATTCTAGAGCGGGATATCTCTGTAATAGCTACGTAATTACATCGAAAAACAGCAGAGCGCTTTTGGACAAACTACGCAACAGCAAACAGGTGACTTTTGAACTCAGTTTACATTATCTGATGACGGAGTGAAGCACTCAGAAGCGGAAGAGGAAATAAACGAAACGCCATAGGTTAAGAGAATATGCGATGTTATTTTACTGATTGCAAAATCGAGTCAAATGTGCGAAGAATTTGGCTGTAAGAGCCCACGTACCGGTATTACGCTGTAACCCTTTGTCGTAGGTGCATTCACTGATTCAGTTGCAAGGGTGCCACAAAGCCGTTGCATCCAACCCTGAGGCAAGCTGGCTTACAACTGCTGCAAATCGTCTTCTATATACTGGATATTGACACTGGGATGGAGATGACGTCCGAGCTGGTCCCACAGATCTTCTGCTGGGAACAGATCTGAGGATCTCGCTGGCCAAGGAAGTACCTCAACACCACGCACTCAGTTCGTAGAGGCACGTGCCATGTGTGGAAGAGCACTGTCCCGCTGAAAAATGGTGCCACGATACTTTCGCATTTGAGATTAACACCGAGGACGCTGAATGTCCGTGAAGTACCGTTGTGCCGTTAGAGTTCCCTGAACACTACCAGCCATGGCCTGAATTCATATCCCATACATTGACGCCAGGAGTAACACCACTCTGTATCTCCACAACATAGCAAGAATGAGGCCTATCCACCGGTCACTGCCATGCTCGTCGACGATGTTTACCTGGGGTAGTGTAGAACTGTGATTCATCGCTGAATGCAGTGCCAAGCCATTCACCGACAGTCCATGCTTCGTGGTCACGGGACACTCCAAACGCAGCCGTTTGTGTTCTGGTGTTACCAGAAGCCTACGTGCGCGACGTTAATTGGCTAGTCTGGCTGGTAGCAGACTCCAGTGAATGGTGGGGGTGAGACATAATGTTTCAGAGAGAGCATTTACTTGTTCTCAATTGTCAGCTGCAGAAATGAATTGCTTAGGATGTACTTAGTGCACAATATGACGATCGTGCCTTTTGATGGTCAGATGTGGTCGACTGGAAGCTTGACAAGTATACCTGCCATGTTCCTGCATAGTCGAACAATGGGCCCTGTGAAATCTGAATAATGCACGACACGATCAGCCGACGAATCGGAGGCTCACAATGAGGTCCCTTTCAAACTTTGTCAGATACTGATAACGCTGTTTCACACGAGTACGCGGCATCTTCGTCTCCTCCGTGTTCATTCAACCTCTGACACACTTAACATCGCTTATATACCCTACCAGGCACGGTAACAACACTAAACACGAGCAACGTTTACCTGTCACAGGGAAATACAAGTCGAATCATTTGCATAACCCTGATGGTGGTTACGTGTGCGAAGTTACATTGACATCCAACAGTGTCTTCTGGGTGCTTCACCTCTTTGTCAGGCAGTGTATGATAGCAACACAAATTCTGCTCTGCGCGTATCATTGTCCCCAATTGAGTTACACATCTTTTTTTCGTCTCCAAAGAGTATAGCGGGCTACTTGATATCAGGCCCGTTATAGAGTCGTGCTTCGTTTCCGCTAATTACCAGGCGAGCTGTTAGTGAGGTACAGCGGTTTCCAATCGGTAATAAATAGGCGGGATCCAGCAGTTCTGACATTTGCCTTACAATGAGAAGGAACGTCTGGAAAACCTTGATCGGAATCGGGAATGGACCCATTTTTAATTTATTTGAGATAACATTGTTGTCGACAAAAATCAAAGATGTATTTGTGTGAGTGTGTGTGTGTGTGTGTGTGTGTGAAAGAGTATAGCGAGCGCCAAGTAACTTTTATTGAACGCTACACACACTTCAAAGTGACACAGGTACTTGACACTAGTAGTCAACACAGACACCACGTCTCAGTAAACAACTGTCAGAACGTTCTACCAGTCGTTTAGTTCCTCGACTTCAGAAATTGGCTCCTCGGTCACGAAGCTATTTCAGAGCCTCTGTGTGAACCTCTTCATCATTAGTAAATCTCTTTCCCGTCCAGACGTTCTTTCAGCTTGCCGAAAACAATGACTGGACACCGTCGTCGATGGGGCTGGCGTTCCTTCCCGATCAGCATCGCCCAGAACTGAGCGGCCTTGATCAAACTGTTGGCACTATTTCCCTACGACTGGACCCAACATTACATTTGCTACGTATAGAGCCAGAATTTCACCGTGAATGCTTGTGCAATTTAGACGTTTTGCTCACAAGAATCGTATTGTCCCGCGTACTTCAACTCTGGCCTACATTTCCAGTCGCCACGTCATTTCAGTCGCATATTGTGGTGCACCTCTTGTCCATAACACAACAGAAAGGCTCTACAGGAAAAGCAGAAGATGTGCTCTCTTTTGACGATGGGTGACATATGTTGAGGAATAGTTTTAGCATGGGAAATTTGTAACTTACTTTCTGAATTGTTTACGTTATTTTGTTTCCGTACTGTTGGCTGTCGATCTAGAGCAGGTTGTTCTAGAGATGAGTCACGGAATTTTGACTGAGAATGGGACGTAGGAGGTGACCAATTGGATGTAGATATCACATAGGTTTTGCTCTGTAGCGCTCAGTACTGTGGGCAGAGGCAAGGACATAAACGAGACGACCGGTGGCCGGCAGGCGCGAGCTGGAGCGCGGCAGTGGCGGGGTGGGGGCGGCCCGCGGCCCGCGGCCCGCGGCACGCGCTGGCGGCTGACTCAGGCCGAGTCGCGGGGGCGGCGAGTTTCCTCGTTACGTCGCGGCCGCAGGCACGCCGGCACCCCGCCAGACACGCGCTGCCGTGGAGGCTCTGCACGGCCCCGGCCGGGACCAGTTCTGACCGACCCGTCGTCACGTATGCGGCAGCTCCAGCAGCTACGAGAATATCTCCCGGCTTCCTGCGTACCAGCTAAAACTGAGAGCTACAGTAACTCTTCTTATACTTCTTTTAGCCAGCTCCAAAGTACGAAACTCCCACGACTCTGAATTTCGGTCCTGCAGGCAAAGGTTACATTCATTACATGAGCGGACTTTCGCTGTTGAGTGAAGGTTATACAGAATGTTACTGCACTATCTCTCATCACCAGATTGGTTAGTATGTAGCCCATAGAAACAAGAGCACTATTGACAACCATACATCCAAGAGATTGCAGAGTTATCTTTAATGATCGTTTACCAGCTATCGAGAGTCACTTCATGTTGCAACACCGTTTCCTGCCGTTTACTGTCTTCCACTTCCACCAACAACAATTCTAATGCTGTACATTAAACAAACTTACCACGAATATTATTTCTCAACAAATACAATAAACTAGTAGTTTATACCCCACTCAATCCCAAACTGGTTTCATCCATTGTTACTCTTGACAGATTCACTACCTACTGTTTCTCCAGCGAGCAAAACCTTGCCTACACACGTTGGTTTTGTTTCTTTTTCATGGTGCAGTACGCATTTTTCGCTTGCTTCTTTTATCACGCAGACAACACCGAATGTTGCAGACAAGGCTATGTTCAAACTGTGCGTCACCGAAGAATAGTGAATGTCTGAAGATGACTTTTTAAACTCGAAATCAGTTACAACTGACTTATAGACTTCTTTGATAGGTTTAGACTACGACTGTAATGAAATATTTGTTTTGGAAATAGAAAAAAAATGGTTCAAATGGCTCTGAGCACTATGGGACTTAACATCTGAGGTCATCAGTCCTCTAGAACTTAGAACTACTTAAACCTAAGGACATCACACACATCTATGCCCGAGGCAGGATTCGAACCTGCGTCCGTAGAGGTCGCGCGGTTCCAGATTGAAGCGCCTAGAACCACTCGGCCACACCGAACGGCGGAAGTGGAAATAGACGTTTTACAACTAAGCTTTGTCTCTGTGCGGCTGATCCCGGTGGAGGTTCGAGTCCTCCCTCGGGCATGGATGTGTGTGTTTGTCCTTAGGATAATTTAGGTTAAGTTGTGTGTAACCTTCGGAACTGATGACCTTAGCAGTTAAGTCCCATAAGATTTCACACACTTTTTTTTTTTGTCTCTGTTTCATCTAGTCATCTTTCGTTCTTGCCACGAGATGCGAGATTGTAGCCCCATTTCTAAGCAATCATTCCTGTCATTAGCCAAAGTGTTAGATTACAATCATGTATCACCACTGCTCATAGTGTTGGTATATTGATCCCAGCCTGTCAGCTTTGCTGACGACCGTAATGATTGCTTGATAATGGGGCCACGACCTCGAAACTAGCAATAAGAGCGAAAAATAAATAAATAACATAAAGACAGTCTAACTGTGGAACATCTGTGTCTAACTGAAACATTTTATTAGCTACAAACCCGCCAATAAAATTCTCCTTTTAAAGTAAAGGGGGAGGCCACGTAATAAAATAGTAATTATACCAACGCCTTCTGTACATACTCATTGTGGCATTATGTCTATAGTGCTAGTTATACAGCTACGGTAACTTGAAACAGAAAACCTCAGGAGAGCGAGACAGAATCTTCCCGGCAGGTCTGCTAACTCACTCTCTGCGAGAATAACAGACTGCAGACAATTTACACCGGTGGCAAGCCGTGTACGTAATAACAACTCTACTCTGTAGCAACGCCGTGTCTCTTCTGCAATAAGCGACAACTTGCAAAAATGAGAGCGTCTGCCGAGCACAAAAGATCTCTGTAGAGCTTTATATTCACGAATTATTTACGCAGGTAGAAAATTATGTACGTTAACTCACAGGTCGTCTCGGTTCTTACATCAACACTGTCATTACTATCGTCGTGACTTCATCACTTCTTTTCGATATATAACTTCTCTGCCTTGGTTGGTAACACCAGACAAAAAGATGAAACTTCGTAAATAAATTTTCACACGTGTACTGCAAATAGGCTACCGAACATGCGTAGAAGAAACGATGTGCTGCGTGTAGGGAAGATACCCGTTTTAAATCGTATGTGCTACTGCGCGTGAAACTACTGTAGTAACAGAAACAATTATCACTGCCCTAAAGAAATGTATTCGACGATTTTTGTAGTATAAATTAACGCTGATGGTTCCTCCAACAGTTGAACTTTCTTAATGTGTTCAAATTCACAATAGAAAACGCATATTTTCTTGAAATTCCCCATAACTATTACACTAATGAAGGGTAATAGAACTAAAATAAAGCGCATCAAGTTTATATTACCTAACGCAGCCTGAATGTTCCGTGCTAACGACACATGCAAATCTCCGACACAAAATGATGACGGGCTATTTCGTTCTTCAGTAAGGCAAAATTTAACTAATCCACGAAAATTATTTCGTATACTCCAAGTGCACTGAATGTGAACATCTTGCTTGGAATAGGTGTAATATTTACTTTTTAACGGCTGCCCTTTTGTTACGACAGTACGATTCGGATTTGGGAGGAAAATTTCCCCTCCTTCATCTTTCAGCTATAATATCATACATAGTGCCCATTACGTCTTTCTCTGCAGAAAGTAAGGGCGTGCATGTCAACGTTTACCGTCGATTGTCTTAAAACCCAGTTTGGAGGTTTTTATTCAAAGGGTTTAGCTTAATTCTTGTTCTTCGATGCCAAAGGAGCTTTTGAGAATAATTATGATCGTAGTGAAATGAGCAAAAGGTGTACGCATGTATAAAAAATTTGGTATGGTCTTTTTTTATGTTTCCTATCCTTCAGAAGTTATTTCGTAAGCACTGGACTGTGATTTAGATGGTTCAAATGGCCCTAAGCACTATGGGACTTGACATCTGAGGTCATCAGTCCCATAGACTTAGAACTACTTAAATAAACTAAGGACATCACACACATCCATGCCCGAGGCAGGATTCGAGCCTGAAACCGTAGCTGCCGCGTGGTTCCGGACTGAAGCGCCTAGAACCACTCGGCTACAGCGGCCGGCAGTGATTTAGACCGTTTATGATATTATCTTATGTGAAGAAAATAAATTCTCACTTAAACCACTGAGTCGCCTGAAGATGAAGCTATAAGCCGTGGATACTCGTTGTGGAAGAAAATAGATGTGACTGACACAGATAATTGTTTTGATTTGTCTTTTATTATTTCGGCGTTTACCTTGGGAACAAACTTGTTGACGTGTGAGTACTGGGAATGGGCTGAATGCTGGGTGCTTTAGGGGAATGAGAGAAAACATGGATAAAGACGTCCGAGGTGCAATCTGAAGGGTGGTTCCGCTACGTTAGTGCAGAACCAAGTACCTGGACCCCACGTGGGAGATTGACTTAGCGAGCGGTAGACAACAATCTCAATAAACATCGCTCATATTTCCACAAAGTATTTATACATAGTTACCATCATATAGGAGGTGTAAACGGGTTCTATATCAGCAGCGTACCGATGGCTTAGCCGCACGTGACCATTTTTAGAAACTGGCTAGCAGCCAAGGAAGCGGCTGGCGGGCAGCTGAAGGAGAGGCGGCCGTCGGATGTGCATTACGGGCTGGGATGGGAGCCAGACGGGGCCGGACCCTCATCCTCATTACGGCGAGGACGGCGGCTGGCGAGGCGGCGGCGGCCTAGGTGTCCTCCGCGGCACTCTGCCACGCCGGCTGCCGCACACCTCCCAGTCCACACACCTCCCTGGGTGGCTCGGCAGTCAGGAGACAAACTTCCGAGTTCTAAAATTTTATGTAGTACAACCCGAAACATTTACTTAATACATTTTCCTTCCTCGAAACATCCACCTGACACACTACGCAAGTGGCCTGAATGCACTGTACTAAAAGTTTCCTTATGACTTTCAAATACTTCACTCGTTGGCCGATCGTCCAAGGAAAGGGACAAGGAATCTTATTGTTTAACAATTCAAATAACGGCCTCCAGATTATATACGCGTTGGATTATTGGAAAGGACATTTCACAAGTTTCGATCGCAGCCACCACATTATTGCTATCCCGAAATGAGTTACTGTTCTCGGTACAATATTGCAGAGTGTTTTCACTTAGGCGAAGGAAGTACTTATTGCTGAAAAAAATTAAACATTTACGTATCAGGTTCAAAGACGATTTCTTAAGAGTGCTTGCTACAGGCTCACGTTCATTTACTCTCTAGTGGAATTTATTTTCAACAGTGCATCCCATTTAGCGAATAAAAACAGTATTCAGAAACGTGCACCACATGGAAAAAACGTCTCTTCAATAGAACGAAAACCCAGTCCAAAGAGCAAATATTTTGTTTTTCATTCGATGACTAGTTTCGGGCGGAGACCCATTTTCAGATCAACATAACAAAGTCAAAAATGGCATTTCCGAAGATGCCAAATAAATGTGTTTATACACACTCTCTTCAATAATCTTTTCTGATGTGTCTGTTTAAACACACTCTCACGAAACCGTTTCATAATGTAGCCATGAAAGTCAGAATCCTGGCAGAAAAAACATATGTTCCTTAAAATATATTAAAGTTGTTTCTTGTTGACAGCTTTTCCCAGGCCCTCTCCCGCGTCTTCTCGAGGTCGTCATGTTATTCCGGATTTGGGAAATTTAGTGGTAGAGGGTCGCCGAGACGAAATTTGTGGACCCCATCTGTTTGCATCCAGTGTTATTCATATGAAAGTGTTCGAAAGTTCTCGAAATATTTTCGAATCGAGCAGATGAGGCGGGACGTGGAAACCAGCCCGGTATTCGCCTAGGCGGACGTGGGAAACCGCCTGAAAACCGCTTGCAGGCTGGCCCTCGTCGTTAAGACGCCGTGCTGATCCCGCCTGGGGCGGGCGCGCCTCCTCGAATACCGGAAGGGGTTTGCTAAGTCATATAGCCATCTGCGGCGGGTCCATTATTTATGTTGATGAATTACTTAGTATAAGCAGTAAATCTTGTAAGTACCTGTAACCGCCTAGCAGGTAGCCATCCATAAATATTAATTAATTATGCACTATAACTTCGAAACTTTACGCTTCTTAGAAGTTTCCACTCTTAGATGCAGTAACCGTCGGAGAACATATCCGGTTGGCTACACTGCGTTAAAGGTGTCTCGCTCAGTAGGAGGCGAAACGTTAACCTGGAAGAACGACATGCCTTACATCACAGTATGAATCCCTAAACGATGCAGCATTAAAATTACGGAACTATTATTGTTAAACTGCACCATTGGCGATCAATCGATGTAAACTAACAATCGTAACACGTCTAAGGATATTCGTTCGGAGTGTGTTAAACTAGTCGCAACGAAATCATGTGCTAGGCTGAGGTTCAGTGAAAGTAACATAGGAGACAAAATTCATCCATGAAACTCTTGTTCGCGAAGCATAACAGAGAAGAATATTCAGGTCACTAAGGTGATAAAAAGTCATTCCATAGAGATATGAATATATACAAATGGCGGTAGTATCGTGTACACAGGGCATAAAAGGGGAGAGCTTTGGCGCAGCTGTCTTTTGTACTCAGGTGATTCATGTGGAAAGTTCAAAATGGTGCAAATGGCTCTGAGCACTATGGGACTTAACATCTGTGGTCATCAGTCCCCTAGAACTTAGAACTACTTAATCCTAACTAACCTAAGGACATCACACACATCCGTACCCGAGGCAGGATTCGAACCTGCGACCGTAGCAGTCGCGCGGTTCCGGACTGAACGCCTGAACCGCTAGACCACCGCGGCCGGCTCATGTGGAAAGGTTTCCGACGTGGTTACGGGGGCACGAGGGGAATTAAAAGACTTCAAAAGCGGAATGGTAGTTACAGCTAGACGTATGCAACACTCCAGTTAGGAAACTGTTAAGAGTTCAACATTCCGAGATCTACAGTGTCAACAGTGTGCGGAAAATACAAAACTTCAGGCATTGCCTCTCACCACAGACAACGCCTTCACTTAACACAAAGCGCAGCGACGTTTGAGTAGAGTTGTCAGTGCCAACAGGCAAACAACGCTGCGTGAAATAACCGCAGATATCGATGTGCGACGTACGACGAACGAATCCGTTAGGACAGTGCGGTGAAACGTGGCGTTAATGGGCTACGGCAGCAGACGACCAAGGCGAGTGCCTTTGCTAACAACACGACATCGCCTGCAGCGCTGCTCCTGGGCTCGTGGCCAGATCGGTTGCACCTTAGACGTCTGGAAAAACTTGGACTAGTCAGGCGAGTCCCGATTTCAGTTGGTGAGAGCTCATGATAGGGTCGAGAGTGGTGCAGACTCCACAAAGTCATGGACCCAAGCTGTCAACACGTCATTGTGCTAGCTGGAAGTGGCTTCATAAGGGGGCGGGCTGAGATTACATGGAATGAACTGGGCCCCCTGATCCAACCGAACCGATTAATGACTGGAAATGGTTATGTGCATCTACTTGGGGACCGTATGTAGCCATTCGTGGACTTTATGTTCACAAACAACGGCTGAATTTTTATGGATGACAATGTGCCCTCTCATCGATCCGCAATCATTCGCGATTGGTTTGAAGAACATTCTGGAAAATTCGAGCGAATGACTTGCCCACCCAGATCGCCCGACACAATCAGGAGGTCAGATCGTGCACAAAATCCCGCACTGACAACACTTCCGTAATTATGTACGGCCGGCCGGTGTGGCCGAGCGGTTCTAGGCGCTTCAGTCTGGAACCGCGCGACCGCTATGGTCGCAGGTTCGAATCCTGCCTCGGGCATGGATGTGTGTGATGGCCTTAGATTAGTTAGGTTTAAGTAGTTCTGAGTTCTAGGGGACTGATGACCTCAGATGTTAAGTCCCATAGTGCTCGGAGCCATTTGAATTATGTACGGCTATAGAGGTAGCATGGCTCAATATTTCTGCGGGGGGCTTAGGCCACGTCGAACTGTAACACTGCTCTGGGCAAAAGGAGGTCCGACACGATATTAGGATTATCCCATGACCTCTGTCACCTCGACGTAAGAGCACATTGTCACCTGTTGGATTAGTCATCGTGAGAGTGGCACTGACAACCTTTTTTTTTTTTTGAGTCATCACTCTTGTGACTGGTTTGATGCGGCCCGCCACGAATAACTCTCCTGTGCCAACTTCTTCACTTCAGAGTAGCACTTGCAACTTACGTCCTCAAATATCTGCTTGATGTATTCCAGTCTCTGTCTTCCTCTCCAGTTTTTGCCCTCCACAGCTCCCTCTAGTAGAAGGTTATTCTCTGATGTCTTACGTCATATCCTGTCATCCTGTCCTTTCTCCTTGTCAGTGTTTTCCACCTAATGTATCCTCTCCGATTTCTCACAGAACCTTCTCAATCCATGTTAGTCCATCTAACTTTCAACATTCGTCTATAGCACCACAACTCAAATCCTTCAATTCTCTTCTGTTCCGGTTTTCCCACAGTTCATGTTTCACTACGATACAATGCTGTACTCCAAACGTGCATTCTCAAAACTTTTTCTTCCTCAAATGCAGACATATGTTTGACACTAGAGGACTTCTCTTGGCCAGGAATGCCCTTCTTGCCAGTGCTAGTCTGCTTTTGATGCCCTCCTCGCTCCGTCCGTCATTGATTAATTTGCTGTCTAGCTAGCAGAATTCCTTAACTTCGAATACTTCGTGCCTATCGATCCTAATGTCAAGTTTCTCGCTGTTCTCATTTCTGCCACTTCTCATTACTTTCCTCTTTCTTCCATTTACTCTCAAGCCATATTCTGTACTCATCAGACTGTTCATTCCATTCAGCAGATCATGTACTCCTTCTTCACTTTCATTCAGGATAGTAATGTCATCAGCGAATCAAATAACCTTGAATTTTAATTCCACTCTTGAACCTTTCTTTCATTTCCATCACTGTTTATCCGACGTACAGATTGAACAGTAGAGGGGAAAGACTACATCCCTGTCTGACACCCTTTTTAATCCGAGCACTTCGTTCTTGCTCGTCACTTATTATTATTCCCTCTTGGGTCTTGTACATGTTGTATATTACCCGGGTCTCCCTATAGCTTAATCCTATTTTTCTCAGTATTTCTAACATCTTGCAACATTTTACACTGTCGAGTACTTTTTCCAGGTCGACAAATCCTATAAACGTGTCTTGATTTTTCTTCGTTCTTGCTTCCATTATCAGCCGCAACGTCAGCATTGCCTTTCTGGTGCCTTTACCTTTCCTAACGTGATAGTTATCCTCATCTAACACGCCTTCAGTTTTCTTTTCCACTCTTCTGTGTATTGTTCTTGTCACCAAGCTGGATGCATGAGCTGTTAAGCTGATTGTGCGATAATTCTCGTGCTTCTCAGCTCTTGCAGACTTAGGAATTATGTGGATGATATTTTTCCGAAAGTCAGATGATATGTCGCAGACTCATACATTCTACACACTGACATGATAGTCAAAAAAAATGTTCAAATGTGTGTGAAATCTTATGGGACTTAACTGCTAAGGTCATCAGCTTACACACTACTTAACCTAAATTATCCTACTGACAAACACACACACCCATGCCCGAGGGAGGACTCGAACCTCCGCCGGGACCACCCGCACAGTCCATGACTGCAGCGCCATAGACCGTTCGACTAAACCCGCGCGGCACATGATAGTCGTTGGAATGTTATCTATTCCTTCTGCCTTATTTGATCTTAAGTTCTCCAAAGCTCTCTTAAATTCTGATTCTAATACTGGATCCCCTATCTCTTCTGAATCGACTCCTGTTTCTTCTTCTGTCTCACCAGATAAATCTTCCCCGTCATAGAGGTCTTCAATGTGTTCTTTCCACCTATCCGCTCTCTCCTCAGCATTTAACAGTGGAATTCATGTTGCACTCTTAATGTTACCAGCCTTGCTTTTAATTTCACCGAAGGCTATTTTGAGTTTCTTGTGTTGTGAGTCAGTCCTTCCGACAATCGTTTCTTTTTCGATTTCTTCACATTTTCCATGCAGCCATTTCGTCTTGACTTCCCTGCACTTTGTATTTATTTCGTTCCTCGGGGACTTGTATTTCGCCGGCCGGTGTGGCCGAGCGGTTCTAGGCGCTTCAGTCTGGAACGGCGCGGCCGCTACGGTCGCAGGTTCGAATCCTGCCTAGGGCATGGATGTGTGTGATGTCCATAGGTTAGTTAGGTTTAAGTAGTTCTAAGTTCCAGGGGACTGATGACCTCAGAAGTCCCATAGTGCTCAGAGCCATTTGAACCATTTGAACTTGTATTTCTGTATTCCTGAACTGCCCGGAACATTTTTGTACTTACTTCTTTCGTCGATCAACTGAAGTAGTTGTCCTGTTACCCATGCTTTCTTCATACTTTTTTTTAAAAAAAAATAGAGGTGGAGCCCCTTCCACACCCACACCGGCATGATGGCCAACACAAAAGGTCTACTGCCATCTCTGCATAAGGGTTAGTATTCACTAAAGTGAGGTGTCGCAGGATGTGGGTACTGCGATGTTTGCATACGTCTGGTTAGGATTAACCATTAATACGCGCTCCTCTAGAGATAGATTGGTCGAAATCTGACGAAGGGTAGCGGTTTGAAGGGCAGAGGAAAAAAAGTGCCAAGGCAACGGCCAAGGGAAAAAAACCTCTGCGAAAGTTAGGTTGGGCGGCAAGAGCAGTAGCGGTTGTCTTGCTGCCTGCGATAGGTTGTGTAAGGATAGGCTTTGTTAGTAGTGGGTATCATGCATGTCGATACCTTGACGTTGTGCGTTTGTGCTGCTCGGCGGCTGGCGCTGGGTGCTGGTACAGAGTCCTCGTTCAGCGTCAGCATCCTGCAACAGTTAGGTTTGTTATCGATCTTGTGTCCGATAGGTCATATACCGGAGGCACAGTGTGAGGGAATGTTGGCAGATTGTTTGTCCGTCTGTGGGCGAGGACGTCGGTGTCCCTGCTGTGGCCTGTAGGTCGGCACTAATAGCAGCTGGTAGTTGCCAGTCAGTGTTGCTGATATGCAGGGGCTTGCCGACGTTTGTCGCTGTTTGCGTGTGTTAGTTAACCATAGGTGGCTATGCCCTAGCTAGCAGTGTCTTTGGCTGCTTGTGTTTCCACCTGTGGTTGTGATCGTAGTTTCCCAGAGTGAGGATGAAAGGATTGTTCGAGTGTCTCGAGTTCCTGTATAGTCGTGTGGCGTGTTTTTTGAATACTTCCTTGAGAGTATCAAGGCGGTATTCATGGTGAAGATCCACGGTGCGTGTGTAGCGTGGAGCATGGCTAATGATTCGTAGCACCTTGTTCTGTATGATCTGCAAGCGGCGCAGTCGTGTGGGAGCTTCATATCCCCAGACGGGAGCTGCGTACATCAGAGGTCTAATCAGTGTCATGTATAAGGACCTCGACACCCTCTCATTCAGTGTGCTTTCCCTGTTGAGCATTGGGTAGAGCTGTTCGAGCCTCGCGTGCGCTCGGTTGGCAACGTATTCGATGTGGTCCCCCCATGTAAGTTTCCGGTCCAGCCAGACACCAAGGTACCTGACTTTCTCTCGGAAACGTATTGGGCGTGTATGTAGTGCTATTGGTCTACAGTGTTGGTGTTTACGCAGTAGTTTCGGTCTGCGTGTGAACAGAACTGCTTTGCACTTGTAGACGTTTACTTTAATACGCCATCGCTCCAACCAAGGCTCAGCTGTTCTGAGTGCTGTCTGTATTCGTGAATGTTCGACGGTTTCCAGTCTTGCGCGAGGATGGCTGTGTCATCCGCGTAGACGGCTAACGTCGTGTTTTGTGTCGCTGGGAAGTCATTAATGTACAGGTTAAACAAGATGGGTCCTAGGATGCTCCCTTGGGGTACTCCAGCTTGGATACCGTGTTGTGTTGATTGTTTATCCTGCACGTTAGTGTTGAAACATCTGTTCGTGGGATATGAGTGTATGAGACGTACGAGTCCGTCTGGGAATCCAGCTTCGCTTAGTTTGCGTATGAGTCCGTTGTGCCAGAGACGATCGAAAGCCTTTTCGATGTCCCTTCATACTTAACCTGCTTTGTACCTATATATTTAACCTGCTTTGTACCTATATATTTCTTTTCAAATTCTGTGAGTCCCCTTTTTAGAGATGTCCATTCCTCCTCAACTGTACTGCCTATGGGCTATTCCTTATTACTGTCTCTATAGCTTTAGAGAACTTCCGTATCCCACTTCTTTGCGCATTGAGTCTTCCTGACTAATTTCTTAAACTTCAGCCTACTCTCCATCACTACTACATTGTGATGTGAGTCTACATCTGCTCCTGGGTATGCCTTACAATCCAGTATCTGATTTCGGAATCTCTGTCTCACCATGATGTAATCTAAATGAAATCTTCCCGCATCACCCTGCCTTTTCCAAGTATACCTCCTCCTCTTGTGATTTCTGAACAGAATATTCGCTATTACTAGCTGTAATTTATTACAAAACTCAGTCTTTCTCCTCTCTCATTCCTTGTCCCAAACCCATATTCTCCTATAGCCTTTCTTCTACTCCTTCCCCTACAACTGCATTCCAGTCCCCCATGACTATTAGATTTTCATCTGCCTCTATGTACTATATTACCCTTTCAATATCCTCAGATACTTCCTCTTTCTCTTCATCTTCAGCTTGCGTCTTCGGTGGATTATCGCTGTTGGTGTTGGTTTGCTGTCGTTTTCTGATAAGAACAACCCTATCACGGAACTGTTCACAATAACTCACTCTCTGTCCTATCTTCCTATTCCTAACAAACCTAATGATAGGTTTGCTGTTGATACTACCCTATGCTCATCTGACCAAAAATTCTTGTCTTCTTTCCGTTTCACTTCACTGACACCTACTATATCTACATTGAGCCTTTGCATTTCCCTTTTCAGATTTTCTAGCTACCCTACCACGTTCAAGCTTCTAAACATTCCACACTCCGACTAGTAGAACGTTATCCTTTACGTTGGCTATTCAATGTTTTTCTCATAGTCACCTCCCCTTTGGCAGTCCCCTCCCAGAGATCCGAAGGGGGGATATTTCGGTATCTTTTGCCAATGGAGAGATCATCATGACGCTTTTACAACTACAGCTACATGTCCTGTGGATACACGTCATGTGTCTTTAACGCAGTTGTTTTCATTGCCTTCTGCACCCTCGTGCAGTTGATTATTGCTGATTCTTCCGTCTTTAGGGACAGTTCCTCACCCCGAGGACAAGAGAGTGCCCTGAACTTCCGGCTGCCCCTCCGCCCTTTTTTAGGAGGCCGTTTTCAGAATGAGGGTGACTTCTTAAGCCGGAAGCCTTCGTCCGCCAATGTTGACTATCAATCAACCCGGAACCGAGAAGGTTTTTGATTACTAATCAAAGACGCAACCCCTAGATCACCGATGGGAGAAGGAATATCAGGAGGAGGCAGGGATACAACCTATTTTTAAGCAGCCAAATCCATCATTTCTTCGATGCCCTCCTCTCTCTCTTCCTATAATATTGTATTGTTGTTGCCTACTCTTGCTTTTTTAATTTGAAGATCTATTTCTTAAGAACCGAAAGGTTTCCAAACAAACTAATTTCTCGTGTTATCTGTGTACAGACTACAGCCAACATTCTAGATAATAACCTTTACGTATTTTAGTTTGTGCGTGCCCTTCAGTTTACCGTCTCCATCGCTTGTTGCAGTGTCAAGTTACATATTGCTTAATGGCTTAGCACATGCCCTATTAACCTCCCTTGTCCTACTGACGGTTTCCCATAGTCTTACCTTGCTAGTACGATTTAATTTCGTGACTAAATTTCAACAATTTTCTGAAGTACCTCATTTCAGAGGCCACTCATTTCTTCTTGTCTCCAACTGTCCTAGACTCACTATCTCCTTCCACACAATTCTAAGCTGCTGACTTGGGTTTCAGAATATCCGTTTTAATGCCAAGCCAGTATCTGCTGCAAGTGAAGCTCTCATTCCAGCACCAGTCTGGCTTCTAATATGTTCCTTGTTGTTACCACCTAAAATAATCTTGCTTCCTCGTTAATTAATTCGTTTTTTCTAGTGTTTCATCCCTATTTTTTAGTTCTCTCATACTTATATTCTGCATTATATTCGATCTTGCTCTGTTTATCCTTATGACAATTTCTTTTAGTAATAGTCCGTCCATTCAACACGTTTATGTTTTCCTTACTTTCAGCCATTAATGGCTTTTGAGAAACTTAGTGGCGATGCTATTATTACAAGCAATTATTACAGTTCAGATGTTCTCTTTCACATCCTTCATTGCTTCGTGGAGAGATAAGTGAAACAAAAGTAGTTATAAACCATGACTCTAGTATACATCCATCTTTATTTTCTCAATTTTCTACTTTTAATATTCTCACTTGCTTTCTGTCAATATTTCCGTTTGCTCGTGTGCGACTATAGAGACCTAGGTTAAAAGTGCAACATATTGTGTATAAAGACCAACTAGTTTCGACTGCTAGGGTTCCGTACTTCAGTCGGTAAAAACGGAACCCTTGTAGGATCACTTTGTTGTCGTCTGCCTGGCGTCCGCTAAGACCCATTTTTCTCAGGAACGATTAGACGTACCAAGTTGAAGTTTAGTTCCTTGCCTGTGTAAAAAAATTTAAGCTTCTACGTCAAAGCAGTCAAAAGATACGGCCAATTACGTCACATACAGAATATGGCAGAAAACTCGGCTGTTTTAATTAGTCTCTGAAAGTGTAATGGTATTATTGGCATCAATAACTATTTGTCATATGTTTCAGGTAAGTACGCCAGTTTGCTGAGACGGTGCGCTCGAGCGGGGCTGGACGTATTGTGGCTGTGAAGGACTTCTACAAAAGCGGTAACCATTTGTTGCTTCTAGACGGGAATACCGTCGTCATTTCAATCTTAGACCGAATAATTCTGCACCATCAGCACTTACGATCAGGTTACGGGTGAAAAATTGTGAAGCAACAGTCGTAGTGTGCATAGAATTTTACGGAATGATTTAAAGTTGCAATTGCACAAGATACAAGTTGTGCAACAGTTAAATGAAATTGATTATAAAAAACAAATGACTCTGTCTGTTGAACTGTTGACTAAAACCAGAGAAAATGAATGCTTCTTAAATTTTCTATGGATGAGTGACAAAGCACATTTTCATCTTAGTGGTTATATTAACAAACAAAGCTGCCGTTACTGGTGCGAAGATCATCCTCACGAGCTCATCAACGCAATCTATACGGCCACAAAGTCACAGTTCATGGCACTGTCTATTCAATAGACATAATTGGCCCTTTTTTTAAAAGACGAGCCTCCACAGTCACACCTCAGAGGTATGCTGCCGTGATTGACATATTCCTAGCACCTGAACTTGAACAGCTACCTACTAATGAGTATTGATTTCAACTGGATGGTTCTTCGTCTCATCGTGCTGAAATTTCAATAGCAGCAGTGCACAGAGTGTTTGGTAACCACATCATTTCAAGGAATGGGGACACTTTGTGGTCTCTCAGATATAGAAAAAAAAAAAAAATCTTATTCAAATGCTTGAAAGTGCCGTGGGCGATTTACATCGCAAGTTGTCTGAACGTCAACATAAATCGCGTGAAATGGCGGTACGGAATAGTTTCGTTGTTGTGAAAAAATGTCTTATAGTGTAATCCGCGCCCTGTTTGGCTCTATCCAAATCGGCCTATTTTTCTGCCACACCCTGTACTCTGATACTCATAAACTCACTCATCAAAGTTACCGGGCACATCTCATTGACCTAGAATCGTGGCATTTGCCAAGAAACAACGTTTTATAGTAGGAGTAAAGGAAAGAATCCGAAAATTGTTAATTTGTAATTACATAAAAAATATTTTTTGCCATTTGTTGTTCGTCTGTCTGTCTGTTAAGGCTCCTATTCCTCAGGGAAGGTTACATGTATCAGGTTGAATTTTCTTGTCATACACTAAGTGCTATAGTTCTTGGCGGTGTAAACAATGTAAGCTTCTAAGTCACTGCAATCAAAAGATAAGGCCGTTTGTTAAGACTCCTTTTTCTCAAAAAGGGGAGAGGTATCAGGTTGAAATTTACTTAAACTGCTAAGATCTACGGTCCCTTAACGGTGTAAGAAGTTTAAGCTCCTAGATCAATGGAATCAAAAGATGTGGCCATTTATGTCACACATTTTGACACTCGCAAACTGTCATCAAAACTTTTAGATGAACTGTCTGTCTATACAGGGTGACCGGAAACAGGCTGAAGAGGTTGTAAGGGTACTGCTTGGTATGTTGTGCTGAGAAATAACTGTTAACAAAAAAGTTCGGTACGCTGCGTCGCTTCCGAGTTAATTACCATTAAAGTTGGCCAGTCAGGCGCTGCGCGCGCAAATTCAAGTTGCCCGCCAGAGCCAGTGTTGTGTACTTCGTTTGGCCATTTATGTCACACATTTTGACACTCGCAAACTGCCATCAAAACTTTTAGATGAACTGGCTGTCTATACAAACTTTTATACTAAAACTGAACAAGATTTGTAAATGGGACGTTAGTAAGGATCGAGCCAATGGTTGAACAGTCTCGTGCGCTATCATCTTCGTTATGAGAACAACTGATATACCCAATGCATCTGGCGGGCCGCTTGAATCTGCGTGGGCGACGTCCTGATTGGCAAAATTCAAAGGTAATTAACTGGGAAAAGGCGCAACGTATCGAAGATTTTTCTTGAGAATTATTTCCCAGCACAACGTACCCTGCGACAACCTAACAAGCTTTTACGATTGTGTCTGACTATCCTGTACACATAATTAAGTTTGTTCGGAACACTCATTGTGTGATTCGTACTAACACTTGTCTGTGTTCTTTTATTTTTTATAAAAAAGAAAAGGAGAGTAGTTATAATGGGGCATCTATGAATCAAAAGATGTAGACTGTGTTAATACCAAAATCAAAAATGCAGTGTATGACCTTCAATAGTATAAACGAGACATGTTTTGGGTAATGAGCTTTGATGCGTACTACATATGTGCTTCCATATGGCTAGGCAAGCTACAAATCCGATATCTGAGATACGTAAAGTTTTTAATTAATCCAGGAAAGCTATTCCATCTAAAGAAAATCATTAGCGCTCCAGATTTTGACATTTTCACTCGGACCACCGACTCCGTCAGGCTTAGTCCGACCCACCGGCTATTCTCACTCGTTGCAGTACCATTTAGCTCACTTACCAAAGTAGTGACGCCTCGAGATCTGGGTTACGTTACTCACACATTAACAATCAGCTGGCTGGTGAGGAAATCCGGTGCGGCACGCGCTGCGTCCGACTAGCGCACGCATTGGCAACTCCTCACCTACGCAGGAAGAAACACACCACTTTTCACCTTTTCGACCTCTGGCAGCAGAATAATGTCCTTTTTAACTAAAGGAAACCATATGTACCTACCGCACATCCTATCGACAACATTAAATTAGAGATTTTCCAGAATATCGTTATATGCTAACCAGTGCACACATTGATCTATGCAGTCTTTTGGAATCGTATAAATCAGGAGAATGTATTTGTTTTCTGTTTTATTATTTATGTTAGAAAGAGCAGAATTTGGTATTCTTGTATGAGAACGTAGCACCGCCATAGACGAACTCTGATTGACAAGTAAGCCACGTATATGCACTTCCCGAGCACGTGTATCTCAGTGTTCGGCAGTGAGTAGCTGACACTCACTGACAGCTATTTGCAGTCATCGCTTAACTTGGTGACAATGCGGAACCACTTGCTGACGTACTAGTGAAGGTGACTGGCATCTACATTCCTCCGGCAGTTGTGCAGGTGTATCATGTGGATGACGGCGGCGAAAGCCTGTACTGCTATACTGTTAGTGTCATGTGCTTGTTGTGTGGGTGTATCTGGAGGAAGTGTGTGATACTTTAAGCTACATAGTGTTTTTTTTTTAATGCGAACATTTCAGGTCCAATTTTACAGTGACTAGTATTGACAGTAAATGAAACAACAAGTTTACTGTTACCAGTCACTATTTATTTGTCTCCACGACGCGTTACAAAGGTTTTTGACAGTAAATGAAACAACAAGTTTACTGTTACCAGTCACTATTTATTTGTCTCCACGACGCGTTACAAAGGTTTAAACCTCTATCATCAGGTGGATTTACATTTGTTAGTGTGGCGAGTATGTGCGTGTGTATGTGTGTGTTATGTTACGATTCTTTGGAGGAACCTATAGCACTGTCTAGTGGAGAAACAAAATACTATTCAGAAGACGGTTTTGGGTTTTTTGACAAAAATTAAACGTATATCTAACGGTAAAAATAAAATAAGTAAAATACAGTACCAACAGTGGTCACAGGTTCCTTTCATTGTCGTAACACATCACTAGTATACTGTCGTGTTTTGTAAACAAATTTGGCGTTTGGAAACTGTTAGGTGTAAGGATCATATAGCGTAAGAGAAACATTATCACAAAGTACAAAGAACATACATCATAACGCCATTATCATGGAATAAGCTTTAAAGGATTTTGGAGATCTTTGTTTTGAGGCGTTGAGGTGGTGGTGGTGGGTAGTGTTTAACGTCCCGTCGACAACGAGGTCATTAGAGACGGAGCGCAAGCTCGGGTTAGGGAAGGATCGGGAAGGAAATCGGCCGTGCCCTTTCAAAGGAACCATCCCGGCATTTGCCTGAAACGATTTAGGGAAATCACGGAAAACCTAAATCAGGATGGCCGGAGACGGGATTGAACCGTCGTCCTCCCGAATGCGAGTCCAGTGTGCTAACCACTGCACCACCTCGCTCGGTGAGGCGTTGAGTACCTGCATTAGAGTAAGTATTCAGATGTTATATAAATTCGATTTTGTCACGTTTTATAGCTTAACCTTCATACTCGTCTATACAGTGATGTGACATGTTAAAAGTACAATAATTATATTTTGACTAAAGTTCAGTCTTGATCACCATTTATGTTTCAATGACATAGGTAACCGGTTTCGGTTATTTTTACATAACCATCATCAGACCTGTGGATTAATTTTAGGAAACATTAGAAACCAATGACGTCAAAATCTTTTTTAACAAGATAAAATAAAATTAATTATACCCATGGCTCCCTTAGGATGGTAGGTGGAGCTCTCCTCAGCTGCTACGAAGTCCACTGATGGTTATGAGTGCTGAGCACGAGCTTAAATATGCAGAGGCTCCGCCTACTTCCTGTCACACTACTTCACAACTGCCAATCAGCGTTCATAATATGACGCCATCGTCAAAGTATAAAAATAGGAAATACACTAATAACATAAAACTGATTCATTTAAAATATCTGATTAACAGATAGTTAGTATGTGTACAGTTTATTTATATTTTAGAAAAAACGGTAAACTATGATGTGTAATAGTTGTGCCCTCTATGGGCAACCTTGATACTATTACAGTGTCGGGTGCATCAAAGATGTGAAAGTCCTTGGAGTTGTGGTAAATATCGATTATACCGAGTGGCCTACATCACAATTGCATCTTTGTTGGATGTTGCAGAATCGTCTTACTTTAACTGTAGTTTTCATAGCAATATTCTTTATAGCAGTAGGGTAGCAGCCAAGAGTACGTTCCGCATTATGTATGTCTGAATAACTGATGAGACCGCTGATTACATTTTTAGAACTCATCGATCTAATAGTTTTTATAATAATCAATGTCAATTTAATAAAATTTTTATGTGTTGTACAGCATATTTTACATACATAGCTTTTGCCATGGGTATAACTAATCTTATATTTTAAAACAAAAGAGTAGGTGCTTTTATTACAAAATTTCGTCAAAAAGGTCGTAAAAATATTTTTCGCGAAAATCTAATTGTTCATTGAGCAGCATTGATGATTTGGTTTTCAAATGAGCAAATATCTCGATTTCTTCTAAGATATTCATAAGTAAGCCTTTATTTGCATAATGAAGAACTTGTAAATTCTGCTCTACTGTCCCCTCAGCATGATTATTGAATGATATATGATGGCCGAATACAGACTTTGTTCGTGAGGTACCCGACGTATGTTCTTTGTACCTTACTGCAAAATTTCGACCTGTTTGTCCGATGTATATTTTCTCACAGTCTCTACATTGGATCTTGTACACTCCTGATCTGGTACATTTTCCCTTATCTTTACTTACGGTATGTCTTAATTTTTGTTGTAAAGTATTGTCATTTGTAAATGCTATTGTTATTCCAGAATTTTTGAATAAATTAGTAATTCTATCTGATATGTTTCCCATATATGTCATCTTCATATATTTTGGATTACCTATTAGTGGTGTACTTTGTGATTGTTGCACTTTATTAAAAATGATATCTACCTGTCATGTGTCGAAAGAGTTGGTTTTTGCAATTTGTTTTAAGATGGTCATTTCCTTTTTGATCTCATTAGCTTCTAGGGGTAATTTTAGTATTTGGTGTATCATAGACTTAAAAAATGCTTTTATATACTTGTCAGGATGACATGATGTGGCATTAATAATAACATCAGTGGCTATAGGTTTCCTGTATATGGTGAAGAAATGTTTCCCATTGTTATTAGTTATAGTGAGATCTGGGTAGTTAATAGATTTTCGATTTTCATGCTCAACCGTAAATTGTAACTTCGGATGCATAGAGTATAATTGTATAGCAAGCTTCTCAATTTCATCTTTTGAACCATTATAAAGCAGTAATGTATCATCTACATATCGCTTGTAATATATGATTTTATTTGCGATATCAGGGTTATTTTTCAGGAATTGCGTCTCAATGTGGTTCACGAAAATGTCTGCAACTGTCCCAGCCAAAGAATTGCCCATTGCTTAGCCATCTTTCTGACAATAGATTTTAGCATTAAAAGAGAAATAATTGTAATCTAAAGTGCATTCAAGCAGTTCTATAAATTCGATTATTTCGTCTTTAGTCATATTTTGTATTGTACTAAATTATCCCTAATTATATTAATCATCTCATTAATGGGTATATTTGTATACAAATTTTTAATATCTAATGAGGCAAAACTTGCACTAGTTGGAATGTCTATGTTGTGGATTTGTTGTGCTAGTTCATAACTGTTTTTGATACTGAAATTGCTGTCATATATATAGAATGCTTTCAAAATTTTATTAAATTTCATATTTAGTTTATATGAAGGACTACTTTTCTAGTTGACAATAGGTCATATAGATTTCTCTTTTTTATGCAGTTTAATCTGTGATCTTAATTTAGGTATTTGGGGATTCATGTTTTTCATCATATTCTTTTCTTCAGTGGTTAAGAGGTGAATATTTTCATCGACTAATTTCTTCATCTTTATCTGGAACTTTGGAGTGGGGTCTTTAGTTATTTCGACGATCCCATTTTCATTAAAAAATGAGAGGTGTTTTAAATATATAATCGTCTTTTTTAATAATAACAAGGGTATTTCCTTTATCGGCCTTTACTACAATTGCTTTCTCTGCTAGTAGTTTGTTATTGATATATTTAAGTGTTTTACCTTCAGTTTTTCTGTGCATTTTATTTTTCTCTTTCGTTTTTAGGGCTATCTTACATGCTGCGGGTTTATTTATTTTCAATATTTTGCTTGTTGCTATAACATCACCAATTATGTGTTTAACATTGGTATTATTTAGTGGGGGAGTTAGGTTATATTTTAAGCCTTTGTCAAGTAGCGACATTTCGGACTTTGTGAACTGAATATCTGTAAGAGTCATTGTCCTTGGATAAAATTGATGTATATTGTTGACCTTTTCTAAAAGCTTATTTTGTTGTTTAGCTACGAGTAAATCAATTTTTCTCCGATGTCTTTGGGTAATAGCTTTACGTAAAAAGTCTATTTTCTCATCAGTGCTGCTTAGTAAAATAGAAAAAATCAAAGGTGAGAGTTCATTACTTTGCAATAAATGCAGACTATACATTTCGACATTAAAAAGATCTTTTATCTTAAAAGCATCTCTAA
This sequence comes from Schistocerca piceifrons, assembly GCF_021461385.2. Taxonomy (NCBI): domain Eukaryota; kingdom Metazoa; phylum Arthropoda; class Insecta; order Orthoptera; family Acrididae; genus Schistocerca; species Schistocerca piceifrons. Next base: position 661,726,043 of record NC_060138.1, read on the forward strand.
TTTCAGATTTAATCCATAAGACACTACTCTTTTGTTGTACATATGTTACATTACTAGATTCTGCAACATCCAACAAAGATGCAATTGTGATGTAGGCGACTCGGTATAATCGATATATACCACAACTCCAAGGACTTTCACATCTTTGATGCAACTGACACCGTAATAGTATCAAGGTTGCCCATAAAGGGCACAACTATTACACATCGTAGTTTACCGTTTTTTTTTTCTAAAATATAAATAAGCTGTACATGTACTAACTATCTGTTAATCAGACATTTTAAATGAATCAATTTTATGTTATTAGTGTATTTCCTATTTTTATACTTTGACGATGGCGTCGTATTATGAACGCTGATTGGCAGTTGTGAAGTAGTGTGACAGGAAGTAGGCGGAGCCCCTGCATATTTAAGCTCGTGCTCAGCACTCATAACCATCAGTGGACTTCATAGCAGCTGAGGAGAGCTCTGCCTACCATCCTAAGGGAGCCATGGGTATAATTAATTTTATTTTATCTTGTTAAAAAAGATTTTGACGTCATTGGTTTCTAATATTTCCTAAAATTAATCCACAGGTCTGATGATGGTTATGTAAAAATAACCGAAAACGGTTACCTATGTCAGTGAAACATAAATGGTGTGATCAAGACTGAACTTTAGTCAAAATATAATAATCTATTGATTACTGTATTCCAAAAATGTTTACCAAAATTGTACAATAATGATGTTGGCTACAGTGGTAAAATTATACATAATTAACAATTTTGGTTGGGATTCACAGATAGGAAGGAAAGACTGGAGGCAGCGGGGATTGCCATTTTTGTCATTTAAGTTGAATTCAGGTGGTTTTGTTCGGTGTTTGTGTATTTGGAGGGTTTCAAGTATGTCTAGTTTTTTTGTCTTTAGGCTGGATGTGTGGGCTGCTGATACTTACGTTGTTACCTTGGTTCTTTGTTTCATGCAGGTGTTTTGTTTGGTGTTTGTATATTTGGAATGTTTCAAGGATGTTTTTTTCGTTGCCTATATGTTGGATGTGTAGGACACTGATACTGGTGTTGTTAACATAGTGCTGCATTTCATGCAGGTGTGTGGCGATTGCTGATGTGCGGTATTTTTTGTTTTTAATGCTTCCATCTGTTCTTTGAATCTAATCTCAAATTATCTACCTGTCTGGCCTATGTAGAAGCAGTCACAGTCCAAACATTCAATTTTGTACACACCTGTGTGATGAAGTGGGTTTCACGTGTTGATGTTGTGACCTAAATTCTGCCCAAACTTGTTGCCTGTGATATGTTTATTCCTTTTCGTTTGAAGACGTTGGTAATCGGACTGGAATATTATCTAGAAAGGGATTGTGTGGAAGATGTTGTTTTCTTTTTGTTTTTTGTTTTTTTTTGTGATTTGATTGCTTTACCACTATTCAATGTTTTAGGGTGTCTACTGTGGAGTTGTTGCAACCATTTGCAGTAGCTGTTTGTTCTATTATTTTCGTTTCTTGTTCACATTTGTCTTCAGAGAGTGGTAGTTTGATAGCTCTACCGATCATGTACCGGAAGGCTGCCATTTTGTATGCTGTGGGATGACAGAAAGAGCTGGGATTGTAGTATGTGTTGTGGTAGGCTTCCGATAAACTTCAAACTGATGTCAATTATTCTTTATTCTAATGGTAAGATCTAAAAAATTTATACTGCCACCTGCTCGGTGTTCATTTGTAAATTTGATGTTCCCATTGGAGTTGTTGAATATTGGTTCAACTCACTGATGTCATCTTTTGTGCCATTGATTAAATGATGGTATCATCTACACATCTGTAGTAGTTTTGTGGAGGTAGTGACTGAAATTCAGGATTTTGTCTTCTAAATTACTTACAAATATTTCAGCTAACAATCCTGAACAATTTGAGCCCAGTGCCAGGTCGTCTGTTTCTTTGTAATTTTATCGTTAAATTTGAAATATTTGTGTGAAGGTGTGTATTCGAGCAGGTCCATTGCTTGTAGAAAGGATTTTTTTTGTGCTTTTGTAGGTTGGCATTAATTATCTGCAGTGTGGGATCTATTGGCACAGAGGAATAAAGATTTTCTATGTTAAATGAAGCAAGTGTGGCTCCATCAAGAACTTCTATGTTTTTGACATGTTCTGTAATTTCTCTTATTACTGAATGTGATTGCTTCTTAAAGAATTTTGAGGAGGATTTTGTTGAGAGCGAATGTTGGGTTGTTCCTACAGTTCACTGTAGGCCTGATGGCAGTCTCATTTTTGTTTATCTATCGTTGCGATCTAAGGCAAGGTGCTTGCGGGCTCATTGTTACAATGTTTCTTGCTTTTTGGATGGTGAATAGGAAGTTTATGTTATTTGGAGTATGTTCAATCTCGTTTCGTTTCTGGCTGTTGGATCTTTATATATTTCTGTTATGTTGTTGGCTCGGAAGAAGTCTAAAGCTTATTCTATGTATGTTACTCTGTTCAAGCACGAAAACGAAGAGGCATAAACGTATCCTTTACCACAGGCAACAAGATGGGACAGAAGTTACCTCACAACATCAACACACAAAACCTACTTCATCACACAGGTGTGTAAAAAAATTGAATGTTTGGACTGTGACTGTTTCTACATACATGGCAACACTAAAAAACAAAAAATACCACACATCAGCAATAGCTACCGAACTGCATGAAACAAACAACCATGTTAATAACACAAGTATCAGCATCCTACACATCCAACCTAAAGGCAAGAAACTAGATATTCTTGAAACACTCCAAATATACAGACACCAAACAAAACCACCTGAGTCCATCTGAAATGACAAAAATGACATTATTTACAACAGTACCATTTCTGTTTTCAGCAGCTGCCTACGGTATTAAATCTGCAATGCGCACGCGTGCGCACACAAGCACATCTATCTGCATATTTTAAAGCATTAACCAATGTATTACCCCAAGATTTAGGCAGTTATTATAAATCTTAAGAATCCCCTACTTTGGAAAGTTTGCTCTCATCCAATCACTCCTTCCACACTCTCTCTCCCTCTCATATTCTCTTTCTTTTCATCTACCTCTGCATCCAGCCTTTCATTCCTATCTGTGAATCCCAACAAAAATTGTAATTTATGTATATTTGTACCACTGTAGCCAATATAATTACTGAACTTAAAGTTTGAAACATGTCACACCATTGTATAAACGAGTATGAAGGTTAAGCTACAAAACTTGACACAATCGAATTTATATACCATCTGAAATATTTACTCCAATGCATGTATTCAACGCCTTAAAACAAAGACCTCCAAAATCCTTTAAAACTTATTCCATAATAATGCTATTCTTTTACTTTGTGATAATGTTTCTCTTATGCTATATGATCCTTGCACCTAATAGTTTCCAGGCGCCATATTTGTTTACAAAACACGACAGTATACATGTGATGTGGTATGACAGTGAAAGAAATCTGTGACCTCTGGTGGTACTGTATTTTACTTATTTTATTTTTACCGTTAGAAATACGTTTAGTTTTTTGTCAGAAAAAACCCAGAACCAGAAATTTGTAAAAATTTGTACAAATGTAAATCCACCTGATGATCGCGGAGTAAAGCTTTGAAATGCGTCGTGGAGGTCAATAAACAGTGACTGGTAACAATAAACTCGTTGTTCCATTTAAGGTACATAATGTACACTCCTGGAAATTGAAATAAGAACACCGTGAATTCATTGTCCCAGGAAGGGGAAACTTTATTGACACATTCCTGGGGTCAGATACATCACATGATCACACTGACAGAACCACAGGCACATAGACACAGGCGACAAAGCATGCACAATGTCGGCACTAGTACAGTGTACATCCACCTTTCGCAGCAATGCAGGCTATTCTCCCATGGAGACGATCGTAGAGATGCTGGATGAGGTCCTGTGGAACGGCTTGCCATGCCATTTCCACCTGGCGCCTCAGTTGGACCAGCTGGACGTGCAGACCGCGTGAGACGACGCTTCATCCAGTCCCAAACATGCTCAATGGGGGACAGATCCGGAGATCTTGCTGGCCAGGGTAGTTGACTTACACCTTCTAGAGCACGTTGGGTGGCACGGGATACATGCGGACGTGCATTGTCCTGTTGGAACAGCAAGTTCCCTTGCCGGTCTAGGAATGGTAGAACGATGGGTTCGATGACGGTTTGGATGTACCGTGCACTATTCAGTGTCCCCTCGACGATCACCAGTGGTGTACGGCCAGTGTAGGAGATCGCTCCCCACACCATGATGCCGGGTGTTGGCCCTGTGTGCCTCGGTCGTACGCAGTCCTGATTGTGGCGCTCACCTGCACGGCGCCAAACACGCATACGACCATCATTGGCACCAAGGCAGAAGCGACTCTCATCGCTGAAGACGACACGTCTCCATTCGTCCCTCCATTCACGCCTGTCGCGACACCACTGGAGGCGGGCTGCACGATGTTGGGGCGTGAGCGGAAGACGGCCTAACGGTGTGCGGGACCGTAGCCCAGCTTCATGGAGACGGTTGCGAATGGTCCTCGCCGATACCCCAGGAGCAACAGTGTCCCTAATTTGCTGGGAAGTGGCGGTGCGGTCCCCTACGGCACTGCGTAGGATCCTACGGTCTTGGCGTGCATCCGTGCGTCGCTGCGGTCCGGTCCCAGGTCGACGGGCACGTGCACCTTCCGCCGACCACTGGCGACAACATCGATGTACTGTGGAGACCTCACGCCCCACGTGTTGAGCAATTCGGCGGTACGTCCACCCGGCCTCCCGCATGCCCACTATACGCCCTCGCTCAAAGTCCGTCAACTGCACATACGGTTCACGTCCACGCTGTCGCGGCATGCTACCAGTGTTAAAGACTGCGCTGGAGCTCCGTATGCCACGGCAAACTGGCTGACACTGACGGCGGCGGTGCACAAATGCTGCGCAGCTAGCGCCATTCGACGGCCAACACCGCGGTTCCTGGTGTGTCCGCTGTGCCGTGCGTGTGATCATTGCTTGTACAGCCCTCTCGCAGTGTCCGGAGCAAGTATGGTGGGTCTGACACACCGGTGTCAATGTGTTCTTTTTTCCATTTCCAGGAGTGTATTTCTCTCCAGTATCGTCAGGGGCTCTGCTGAGGTCAAATACGCGCCCATTAGACGCCGATATAACACCATCAACAATGTCGTATCCCACCGCTCCACGATACAAGCTGTCGGATATAGTGCAAGAAGCGGGTGCCTAATGTTGCGAAGTGATCAGAGACTGTACAGCACCGTATCTCTTACATTTTCCGTCTGAACAGTGGTGATGTAAATATCTTCCACTCTTGTGTTTTGTTCTGGCACCTTCCGCCTTTACCGCCACCGCACTAGCTTTCATCACAGTATGGAAACGTGCGTTCTGCTGACGTTGTAGACGCCCTAACATTTGTCTCATTAACTATCTACAACAATATGCTGCACCAGGAGCTTTTTATTTCGTAGTTAAAAATCCTCGATGTGCTCTTCACTTACAGACTGTACATTATTCTGTATCAACAACAAAGAGTTCACTCACTCGAGAAAACTTCCTTCATAAATATTTTGATCTTACGAACAAAAATGAAGTACATCGTTTTGTTATATACATTCTTGGGGTACGTATTTGTGTCTATAAACAACTCACGTAGAGTGTGATGTTTTCTGATGTAGGGGTTTCATGTTCCGTATCGACTTATTTACCAGTTATATGAATTAGGTGGCGAATGTGTTACATTTACTTCTGTATCTACATGAATACTCTGCAAGCCACTACACATCACATGATAGAGAGAACAGCGTCAAAATGCTATCGATTTTCTGTCCTATTGCATTCGCGTAATGAAGGAGAGAAAAATGAGCACTATACGCGTCGTAATCTCTAATGTCTTTTTCTCATAATCCCTAGGCAGATACACGTGGGTGGCAGTATAATGGTTGCTCAGTCTTATTTCAAAACAGATTCTCTAAACCTGCTCAACAGTGTTTTGCGGAACAACGTCGTCTTTCCTCCAGGGATTCCCTTTTAAATTCCGCGAACACTTCTCGTACAACTCCATATGGGATATATTGATCTGTATACGATGCTAGCAGCGCATCTCTTAATTCATTCGTGGTTTGCTGTCATACCTAGTTCATAAGAATGCCTATGCTTCCATTCGCCTTTTCGTGGTGGTCCCATTTCATATGTTAAAAAATAGATTAAAAACAGTGTTGTCAGTAATAAAAAATTTATTTTCAATGGAAACTGGTTACGGTCAGACTATTTATACCATGACGACAGGCTCAACTGCTCAACTTGAGCAACTGATGGACGTTCGTGGAGCCACGACGCCTGCTCCGTTCGTCGCCACCATCTACCATCATGGTGTAGTCTGAAGACAGTCACAATCTGAAAGAAACCGGGTACCACTGAAAATAAATATTTTATTGCTCTCAAGACTGCTTTTAATCCATTCTTAAAGTATTTTACCTAAACCGCTGATTTTCTCCAATACAAATGATCTCAAAAATTACCCATTTCATATCGATAGTTGTAATTATATCTACATACTTCAACTATGTGAAGCGCTCAAGATGTTCAACACTTATCCTGTAATCAGATTCAAAAACTTTTTAACTGTAAAATAGTAAAAAAGGTAAAAAATTTCTGGACTGTTAAACTGAGTCGTATTTGTGCTATGCGTTTGAGGTTTTGACCCATTTACTGTGATCTTCTTCATGATCTTGTTGTGTCCATCCTTTACTATGCATTCATTCCCGGACCCCACAAAAACCTGAAGAAAATCCTAGCATAGTGGTCGGAATGTCTACTGTACAGAACTACCTGTAATATGACTTGGCGTAATAATCCAAAAGACATTGCCTCGAGCGACAACGACCACGAAAATCTGCAGACTTGTTTGCTTTGATATTTAGTTTAAGGACAACAGGTGAGAAGAACGTGAGTTGGGTTTCACAATCCTCCTCAATTATTTGCTGGATGTATTCCAACCTCTCTTCTCCCACAGTTTTTACCCTCTACAACTCCCTTTAGTACCACGGAATTTATTGCCTGGTGTCTCAATAGATGAACTGTCATCCTGTCCCTTCTACCTGCCAGTGTTTTTCCTATATTCCTTTCCTTGTCGATTCTGCGGAGAGCCACATTGTTGCAAACATTATCACTCCACGTAATTTTCTTGTTTAGCACCACATCTCAAATGCTTCGATCCTCTTCTGTTGCGATTTTCCGACAATCCATATCTCACCGACAAACGATGCTGCGCTTCAAACGTACCTTCTCAGAAATTTGTTCTTCAAATTGAAGCCTACGTTTGATACCAGTAGACTTCCCTTGGCCAGGAATGTCCTTTTTTCCACTGCTAGTGTGCTTTTAATGTTGTCATTGCCCCGTCCGCCATGAATTATTTTGCTGTCTAGATAGCAGAATACCAAGGGTGGCGTTGATGAAATTGACCAAAAATCAATTTTCGATTTATTTTTTATTTGTTAGTACAACTCATGGACAATAAGTTCCCAAAGTTTCAATGTTGAAATCGCATCCGAAGTGCCTGAAAATTAATTAAAAGTGTGACGTTGTCTTCCTGCCACGCCCACGTTTTGAAGCAGCTCTTCAATACCAGCTCAGTGAACAACGATTCTGAGTATTACTTTCAACCAGACGTGTGCGGAATACACCTAGAAGGCCGTGATACATACTCTTTGGTTTTATAGATCATCTTTGGCCGATCCTGCACTTCTCAAAAACCGTGTTCATGGCAAAACCCAAAATCCAAATGAGTCTCTGAATTCATTGATATGGAAACTATGCACTAAAAACACATTTGCGTTTGCTACAGTTGTCAGAATTGCAACTTATGATGCAGTTATTGTATTTAATGATGAGAACGTCGGGAGGATGAAAGTATTAGAAAGAATGGGCTTCAAGATAGGAAATTTTACTCAAGACATCATGACAAAAATAGATTTACAGCGCGTCTCTGCAGCTGAAAAGTCAGTTGAATACCTGGTAAAGGGAAGAAGACAGACAACAAGAAACCAGAAGAGAAGCCTTGAAGGGAAAGACGACCCAGAGTACAAATGTGGTGCCTTATGAAGAAGTGACATAAGGAAGAAAGTTAGGTTGAACTTTAAATTGCGTTTCCTGAAAAGTTTGTTTTTTAAAGTTTACGTACCTATTCCTCAGATTCTATGACTGCTAGAATTATGAAATTTTGTACACATATTTCTGTAAACCTAATAAACGTTGCTTCAAGAGAAAATTTTGAAATTCTGATTGTAAGCTGAGATACGGGGCAACGTGCTTGGAATTTTGCATGAATTTAAAATTGTACTTGTGTAATTATAATTAAAAAATTATGAAAATTCTCCTTTTTGACCTACTCCAAAATCCTCACGAGAGAAGCTTACAACATATAAAGAGATGAAACAGAGAAATTTTTGTAGAAATCTCTTGAATACTTTCTGAGAAAAAGGAACATACTTTATTTTTTGAAAATAAAACTTCAAATTTCGTTAAAAAAATGTTGAATACATATAATCAAAGGATTTTATATGTAAATCTGTTACTTTCATGTAAAGCGTGGTACAAAATTTCATTGACATATCTCCAAAACTGTGAATTCGGTGCATTTTTGAAATAGTGTGTGTTTTTCATCAACGTCCCCCCTTAACTTCGTCTACTTCGTGATCCCCAGTTCTGATGTGAAGTTTCTCGCTGTTTTCGTTGATGCTACTTGTGATACTTAAGTTGCTCTGCTAGAACCCCGGTATTCCTCCACACTCGTGCCGCCAGTAGATGCTGACGGAGTAGGAAGGGTCCTAAGAGAAGCAGGTGGACGGGCGTCGTTCCTCTGCCTGGAAGGGCGGAGGCGGGGTGCGCCGCGGCGGTAGGTCTGCTGCTGGCAGAGCGCCGTTCCCAGCCACGACGAGGCGCGGCTCGGCGCCACGCAGGACGCGCGCAATTTGGGGTCGCGAGCCGCCGCTGCCGCTGCCGCTGCCAGTCCACACTCCGCCTCGCCTCGGCTAATGGGCGCAGCCCCGCTCGCATAAATCCTAATCTCCACGTCTGCCGCCCGTTTTTTGTTTCCCACCCGTTCCGTCCCCTGCCTGCGCACTACAGCCCAACCTACACGGCGTTCCTGCGGTCACCGTCAGTCGGGTGTCGAAACCGAAACCGACAATCTTCCTCCACTGCGGATCATTATAATTGCAAAACAAGAAGACGACATGCAACACCTGTCAAACTGCCATGCGCTTGCATTTGCAAATGACAGCATTTCTGCATTTCGAAAGTAAAGTTCTATCTACTGACTTGGCAGAAAATCCTAACAAATTTTGGTCTTATGTCAAAGCGTTAGGTGGATCAATACAAAATTTCCAGACACTCTGTGACCAAAATGGTACTGAAACAGAGGATGACAGACTAAAGGCCGAAATACTAAATGTCGTTTTCCAAAGCTGTTTCACAGAGGAACATTGCACTGTAGTTCCTTCTCTAGATTGTCGCACAGATGACAAAATGGTAGATATCGAAACAGACGACAGAGGGATAGAGAAACAATTAAGGTCGCTCTAAACAGGAAAGGCCGCTGGACCTGATGGGATACCAGTTCAATTTTACACAGAGTACGCGAAGGAACTTGCTCCCCTTCTTGTAGCCGTGTACCGTAGGTCTCTAGAAGAGCGTAGGGTTCCAAAGGATTCGAAAAGGGCACAGGTCATCCCCGTTTTCAAGAAGGGACGTCGAACAGATGTGCAGGACTATAGACCTGTATCTCTAACGTCGATCAGTTGTAGAATTTTGGAACACGTATTATGTTCGAGTATAATGACTTTTCTGGAGACTAGAAATCTACTCTGTAGGAATCAGCATGGGTTTCGAAAAAGACGATCGTGTGAAACCCAGCTCGCGCTACTCGTCCACGAGACTCAGAGGGCCATAGACACGGGTTCACAGGTAGATGCCGTGTTTCCGTAAGGCGTTCGATACAGTTTCCCACAGTCGTTTAATGAACGAAGTATGAGCATATGGACTATCAGACCAATTGTGTGATTGGATTGAAGAGTTCCTAGATAACAGAACGCAGCATGTCATTCGCAATGGAGAGAAGTCTTCCGAAGTGAAAGTGATTTGAGGTGTGCCGCAGGGGAGTGTCGTAGGATCGTTGCTATTCACAATATACATAAATGACCTTGTGGATAACATTGGTAGTTCACTGAGGCTTTTAGCGAATGATGATGTGGTATATCGAGAGGTTTTAACAATGGTAAATTTTACTGAAATGCAGGAGGATCTGCAGCGAATTGACACATGGTGCAGGGAGTGGCAATTGAATCTCAATGTAGACAAGTATAATGTGCTGCGAATACATAGAAAGAAAGATCCCTTATCATTTAGCTACAATATAGCAGGTCAGCAACTGGAAGCAGTTAATTCCATAAATTATCTGGAAGTACGCAATAGGAGTGATTTAAAATGTAATGATCATATAAAGTTGATCGTCAGTAAAGCAGATGACAGACTGAGATTCATTGGAAGAATCCTAAGGAAATGCAATCCGAAAACAAAGGAAGTAGGTTACAGTACACTTGCTCGCCCACTGCTTGAATACTGCTTAGCAGTGTGGGATCCGTACCAGATAGGGTTGATAGAAGAGATAGAGAAGATCCAACCGCGAGCAGCGCGCTTTGTTACAGGATCATTTAGTAATCGCGAAAGCGTTACGGAGATGATAGATAAACTCAAACACTCTGTAGGAGAGACGCTCAGTAGCTCGGTACGGGCTTTTGTTGAAGTTTCGAGAACATACCTTCACCGAGGAGTCAAGCAGTATATTGCTCCCTCCTACGTATATCCCGCGAAGAGACCATGAGGATCAAATCAGAGAGATTAGAGCCCGCACAAAGGCATACCGACAATACTTCTTTCCACGAACAATACGAGACTGAAATGGAAGGGATAACCGATAGAGGTACTCAAGGTACCCTCCGCCACACGCCCTCAGGTGGCTTGCGGAGTATGCATGTAGATGTAGATGTAGATCTAGATGTAGACTAGGTAGAAATAATAACATCATGCATTCCGTATATAAGGAACTGCACTGATGGGACTACCTACACTGCCCTTCTCCGTCTTGCGCGGTATGTGATCGCTACCAGTCAGGACCGACGGAGGACATCGAAAAGATTCAAGAACGAACAGCTCGTTTTCTATTATCGTGAAATAGAAGCGAGGGCGTCACAGATATGATAGGCGAGTTGCAGTGACAATCATTTAAAAAAGCATTTTCGATTGGGGTGAGATCTTTTCACGAAAGTTCAATCAAAAACTTTCTCCTCAGAATGCTAAAATATTTCGTTGATACCCAGGTAAGTAGTGAGAAAAGATCATTCTAAAGAAATCAGACCCCGCACTGACCTTAGGGGTTCATTTCTCTCACGTGTTATTCAAGAGTGGAATTGTAGAGAAACAGTCTGACAGTATTCCTCCCAACCTTCTGCCTAACTGTGAATTGCAGAGCAGTCAGGTGGAGTTTCTCATTCATAAATCGCAGTAGGGTGATATTTGTTTGTGAGAAGATCGTGTTACGCCTCATATAAGAAGGCTGCCAAAACTTGCCAGTGGCAGGATCATAGTCTATCGAGATTGTAGTCAATCATTCTTCGATACTGCTCTTCGTATTCTTCAGGGTCTCACAAGTGATATGCGACCATGAAATCGAAGGGCTCGGGAAGGCCATTTTCCGAGCCACGCAGGATCTCAGCAGGCATGCATGACTAGCGCCCGAGGGACAGACGAATTACTCCAACAGGCGTGCAGAATCGCACAACCGCGTATCGCACCTTTAGTCAAATAGGCTTCTTTACAGTAACACAAGTATCCACAAGGGCAGTGAGACGACGGTTGAAACACCACGAACTCTCCATGGTGGTCATTGCTGGGCTTTGTTTGATACGACAGCAAGCAAAGCCGTGCCTACAGGAGCGCCCAATGACAACTCAGGACCACACTGCATTTACAGACAAGTCTCGGATCTGGGTAAAGCATCACGATGCGTACAAGCACCAAGGAGAACGAAATATTATATTCGTCTTCATATGTGCTCAGGACCTTGCGTCATAGTATGCGTTGCGATTGGGTAACGCAGGCAACAGCTGTTAACATTTCTCTCGTGTAAAGGTGTGTGTATCTTTGTAAAGGTGTGTGTATTTTTCCCTACCTCTTAGGCCCCCGTGACGTTATGTTTCAACAAGATAACTCAAAATCGCATGTTGTCCGCTGTGTACAGACCCACATTGATGTATAGAGTATTCTAGTGTTGCCCCGTACATCCATAAAAAATGTCTGGACATGGCCCCTCCATGAAAAACACGACCACACCACAACACCGCCGCCTTCGAATTTTAATGTTGGCACTACACACGCTGGCAGATGACGCTCACCGAGCATTCGCCATACCCACACCCTGCCATGGGATCGACACATTGTTTACCGTGATTCGTCACTCCACTGTTCAATCGTCCAACGTTTACGTTCCTTACACCAAGCGAGGCATCGTTTGGCATTTACCAGCGTGATGTGTGGCTTACGAGCAGCCGCTCGACCATGAAATCCAAGTTTTCTCACCTCCCGCGTGACTATCATAGTACTTGCAGTGGATCCTGATGCAGTTTGGAATTCCCCTGTGATGGTCTGCATAGATGTCAACTGTCGGCGGTCTCTGTCAGTCAACAGACGAGGTCGGCGTGTATGCTTTTGTGCTTACGTGTCCCTTTGCATTTCCACTTCACTATCACATCGGAAACAGTGGATCTAGGGATGTTTAGGAGTGTGGAAATCTCGCCTACAGACCTATGACACAAGTGATACCGAATCACCTGACCAAATTCGAAGTCCGTGAGTTCCGCGGAGCGCCCCATTCTGCTCTCTTACGAAGTCTAATTACTACTGAGGAGGCTGATGTGGAGTACCTGGCAGTAGGTGACAGCACAATGCATCTAATATGAAAAACGTATGTTTTTGGGGATGTCCGGACATTTTTGATCACATAGTGTATCTTTGCCGTCTCTACGTATCTGGTCGTAACTCAGTATTTTCTTCACTGTCACGTGATTTTTTTTTTCGTAACTTCGCACCCGCAAAACACAGTACTTCTTTTTAGTTTGCTAAAAAATCAGTTTCAACTGTGAAACCAGATATTTGATGTCATTCACCACTAATTCCATCTATTTTCTGGTAAAACAAATAAGAATTTTTCATTTGGACTAAATGTTAGGAAGGACGAGATTATGAGCTCGAGAGTAACATCCTGCGTCCTTGCGTCCTTGGAGCACGGTGTGCAGCCCCCACAGGGACGCCTGCGCGGCTGGACTCCTTGCCAGCTGGCAGGTGAAGCACAGGACGCAGATGAAGCCACGGACGTCATAGGCTGCTGCGTCGTAACCATTGCGACAGCAGTATTCAGAACTGTGTAGAAATCTGTGGCGGCGCACTCCAAATTCGGACGCCAGATATGTAGGTCACTAGAAACATGATAAGAAATTTTTCAGGAAGTGAGGGACCTCCTCAACGACTTCTTTCTCTGTTCGAAATGTGTAACGAGTACAGGAAATTCTTCGTACTTTTCACCAATCCTCTCCTCTGTCTGTCCCTCGGTCCTTCATTGCTGCCCAGATTATAATCGAAGAATAGCAACCGATTGTGTCTTCCAGCCACTCGGTCACAAGTTCAGCTGCCGTGCTGTTCAACTTAAGTAACTGCCAATAATCGATGAATAACGATCAAACTCCTAGCAGACGACAAAGCATGTTTAGTGGAGGAACGAGAACATAAATAACTTCTAGTTGGTGATTACAATAATGGGGAACGCGCAAGTTTTTCAAAGCACAGCGTTCACCAGACTTTATGGAAAATGGATCTCAGGAATAGGTGAATAATTCATATGCTTTGCTAGAAGTCGCAGGTTACAATTAAAATGAACCGCGGAATATAGCAACGATTTCCTGATTGTATCGTGCCTTATACTATACCATCGTTGATGATCGTTCAGTACAAGCTGGCAAAAAAATGAGGAACAAAACATTCTGGTGGAAGTGACAATATTGTGGTGGTTAATATATATATATATATATATATATATATATATATATATATATATATATATATATATATATATATATATATATACTCCATGCACTTATGCACTTAAAAACACAAGTGCACGTAGAATTCGCGCTCTGAGTGTTCCGTACAAAGTAAATTATGTATGTAAATACTTTTTTGATATAGTTACAAATTAACAATATTTTCATTTTTTTCCTTTACTTGTACTGTGAATAGCTTCTCCTTACCAAATATGTTTTTAAGTCAAGCTTAAATTTTTTACACTCCCAAAGAACCATAACAATATTTGGCATAAATTTCAATTTAATACCTCAATCAGTTTTTGAAAAAAGGGGTCTTAGAAGTCAGACAGTGACAACAAAGTGATCGTATGAGGGTTCCGTTTATACCGACTGCGGTACGGAACCCTGAAAATGAATTAATTTCACTGAAACGATGGATCTGTGGGGATGAAATTAATGAAGATACAATTAAATCAAATAATGCTAGAGTAAGAAGTGCAGATACGCTGAACCAGTAAAGTAGATGTAACCATCATTGATAGTGAACATTCTAGTCAAATCTCGACGTGTGCTAAGATACACTAATGGTTAACACGAATGATGGCCACGTATATCAAATCAAGGTTGGAATACTGGCATGAGACAAGTTTTCTGTTGTCATTACATTTTCATTATGTAAATTTTATTACTGATCACTTGCGTCCCCTGTGACGTCTTCCTCAACAGATTCGGCGCTTTACAGAGGAGCATTTGTTCGTACTACAAGGTCGCAACCGGCTACAATGATTTGACGAGTGAAGGGCATTTTCATGTATATCCTTAACCCAAATTGAGTGGTTTCATCGACATAGATCTTTTGCAAAGTGTCTCTTACATCAATGTACATTTCTTCGTCTTCTACAGAATTTTCACAATTAATTTGCACAGTTGTGTTTCAAAATTAGCTGTTTCTCGTTTTTTAGTTCCAGAAAGCAAGCCATGATTTTTCACCTGAATTGTTGCTCGCCATCATGAAATTGAAATGAAGTTTTATGAAAGTGTAATATGTCGGCTACATGGGGTCATTGTTGCTGTAATAGAAGTGTTAGAAGCATATGGAAAGAGGAAAGACATGCCGACATTTCTGAAGAGATACTAGTTTACTTTCTGCTACAGTTCTCGTGTCCATCAACCGTCCGCCAATGCGGACTAGCCGTTTTATAGGAGCAAATGTTTACTTTTGTGCGATACTGCACGTCACGGCACCGTCTGTTTAAGCCGAAACCAGAACGACGTCTTCAAGAATAGGGTAGTGAAGAGTAACACTCCACTTGCGATTTCTCGGAACTTCTCCGAGGAGTGCTTGTCATACTACTCGGCCTTCTGGTAGCCGTTTGAAGTCGTATTTGTTTTGTCGTTGCTTCTTGGATCTAATTCCCACTCATCACTTAAACATACAGCTGGCCACTTCATCTCGGCACTATAACGCAGCTGTAAACCGGACCGCCATGCCAACGCGGGCTTGGCGGTTTACCTGCGGGAACCTGAAGCGGTCACGGAGGACGCGAAATTTGATAGGAGGGCACACTTCCCGACGCCACAGCGGTCCTCCTTGGATATATCTAGCATTCTCCGGATGTATCTGGACTGTGCTGCCGCTCCCGGCTTCAGGAGTCTGCTCGCGACCACCCCCACTGCTCAAGTATTCTGCAGTTTTAGCGCACACAGCATTACGTAGCCTGGTGCATTTGTCATCCGACATGTGATTTCCATTTGCTTGCGAGTACAAGACATTACTGACGCCGTCGCTGAGTGTGAATGTTTAGTAAAGACATGCAGAAGATATGCAACAGAAGACAAATATATTGAGCTCTGGCTAGAAAAAGAAAAGATCGCTGGTCACACTTGTTTACAAAAAGGCTAATACGACGAATGCACATTATTACAGATCAAAACTGGTAAAGTCTCTTTGTTGCAGTATATAAAAAAGTATTTTAAGCGTGAACGCAACGGTTTTCAAGTAGGAACAGATAGTTCTCTCAAATAATCAGCATGGATTAAAAATAACTACACGCAGTATTGTTTATTCAAACACGACACCTTGGAAAGGGTACATATAGGTGAACAAATAGAGTCCTACTTCCTATTTTTTCGAAAAGCGGTCGACTCTGTATCAGATTGGAGGGCTGATAACCAACGTGATCATATGGAATATATTCACAAATACGTGATATGCTCCAATATGTTTTGCTTTACAACCCAGTATATTATTCTTAACGTCGAATGTTGCATAGAAAAGGAAGAAATGTAGTGTAATGAAATCGCTAATGTTCCTGATACACGTAAACGATTCAGCAGTTAAGGTCAGAACCCTACCAATTTTTCTCACCGACGCTGCCGTTGTCTGCTGGAATGTATGCGCTGGGGCTGTTCCCTTTTACGCTCGTCTCCATTCAACCGATACGTTGATTAGCGTCATACCACCATAATGTTGGTTCAAACAAACCAGTGAATTGTAAGACATTGCTCCACTCCATTTTGCGGTAACAACAAGTCAATGTTCCAAAAATAGAAAAGAATATCTGTTGCAAGTGTTTTATGAATAATGACGCGCTTCGCACGGTTGCGCGCGAAGCGCGTTATTATTCATAAAACACTTGCAACAGATATTCTTTTCTATTTTTGGAATAGTTTAGTGTAAGTTCGGAAAGAAAACTACCTCCCCATCACCTGAGAATCACAAGCAAAATATTGTGATTCAGTACTGTCACTGGAGATAAGGATTGCTATTGAATCTCCAGGTTCGAATAAAGTACATCTCGACTTGTATCTCAATTGCAGTTTTAATTAAAGTTGCTTGGTTTCATGAGGTGGCAACAGCAATATGATGCTACTTGCTTAATACTGTACTGTCTTAACTGATCTCTGTATTTTAACAGCGTTAGACAGATATTCGAAAGAATGACTGCTTTTTCTTTCCAACGAAAAATGTCGGTAAAGTAGGCACTCGTCTGGTGGCGCAGTGTTGCTTCTGTCCAGCTTTCTGATATTTATAGACCAAGGAAGAAGAAACTGTATCTGTGAACCTCACTTTCAGCAAATGGCAAAGATGCAGAAAAATCCAGAATGAGATTTTCACTCTCCAGCGGAATGTGCGCTGATATGAAATTTCCTGGCAGATTAAAACTGTGTGCCGGACCGAGACTCGAACTCGTGACCTATGCCTTTCGTGGGCAAGCGCTCTACCATCTGAGCTACCGAAGCACGACTCACGCCCGGTACTCACAGCTTTACTTCTGCCAGTACCTCGTCTCCTACCTTCCAAACTTTACAGCAGCTCTCCTGCGAACCTTGCAGAACTAGCACTCCTGAAAGAAAGGATATTGCGGAGACATGGCATAGCCACAGCCTAGGAGATGTTTCCAGGATGAGATTTTCACTCTCCAGCGGAGTGTGCGCTGATATGAAACTTCCTGGCAGATTAAAACTGTGTGCCGGACCGAAACTCGAACTCGGGACCTTTGCCTTTCGCGGGCAAGTGCTCTACCAACTGAGCTACCCAAGCACGACTCACGCCCCGTCCTCACAGCTTTACTTCTGCCAGTACCTCGCCTCCTACCTACCAAACTTAACAGAAGCTTGCAGGAGAGCTGTGAGGACGGGGCGTGAGTCGTGCTTTGGTAGCTCAGTTGATAGAGCACTTGCCTCCGAAAGGCAAAGGTCCCGAGTTCGAGTCTCGGTCCGGCACACAGTTTTAATCTGCCAGGAAGTTTCAAGTTTCATGCAGAAAAATGGTGCGAATATTAATCGTACAAAAATATCCTTGGTTTCTTTTTAATATCATCACTTGCTAAAAACTTTGAACTATATTTCGTGCAGCTTGAAGTATTAGAAGTGTTTACGATACGTGGAACACCATGTGTATGTGTGCAGATTGAATATGACTGACACGTCTAGGGGAGTAATGTATTGTACGATACCTTGGGTTAGTGAGGTACACGATACCTGCATATTAAATAATCAAAAAGTATGGCATTCGAACGGGCTCTTTATGAAATATCATTGGTGGAAGCAAATAAGAGATTTTTTTATTTTGAAATTCGTTTTCTTAAATGTACAAGTCAATAATGCAAGGTAAAAAACGCAGGTACTGAACACTGCATTGTTTAATGGTATATAAATGAACGAATAATATGTGAAAACAAGATTATCTGAAGAAGAATACATTGCAGGCGACTGAATGTAATAATAAATTAATGAAAATGGTTACAAAAGCGCTGAAACCCAGCATTAGTTGAATAAGTAAAATTTTATTTTACAGTTAAAACTAACGTACGAACTGTTGATGTTTAGCTGTAAAAATAGTATTTCCTAAGATATGAGATAATACTAGAGGAAATAAATGAACTTTTGTTAGGAAAATAAAACATGTAACAGATAAAGAAGAAACTTGGTTGCCCATTGAATGAGCGATAGACTCACCATTGTACTGGTCCCATAATGCCATAAGTACACGACAAAGGTGCGTGACCTCCAAACTGGATTCTACGCGTGAGTTCTAATACGATCAATACGAACATCGACTAGTGAGTCACTAGCTCGTTTATAGCATAATACGGGCTTAAAATATGTAGCCCGGGGCGACTGTGCTCCGTGAAGGTAGAGCAGTACTGACAACACGCTGCGAAACTGCCCGCATTCAATTGCTGGAGTGCCTCACATAATTGCCCCAGTCACGTTTAAGCTAACGGCTGTCATCCTTCCTGGCTTACACAAGGTCTTGCTATAAGGACGTGGCAACCCACGAGACCCATGTCTGCAGTAGCGCACGCCTACGAAGTAAGAGATCTAATTTTACATCAGTCTCGTAAGAATATTTACTTCAGCCGGCGTACAGTAATCTCGCCAACGGGTCTGCTTGTGCCTATCATTCCGTAAGCAATCTACCAGTGGTTTCTGCCTGTGACATAGTCTAGAGGTTATTTACAGTACAGTGTCCCGTAAGAGAGCGGCCAAAATAAATACCAGTGGATCATTAAATGTTTGGCAGATAACTCACTCAGTCAGTTGGCTGAAAGTATCCAGTACGGCATAATGAGGTTGAAAAGAAATAACGTGTTTTCCTTTGTCACCACAATAGTCGGATTTCAATAATACCGAGATTCTTTTCATTTTCTGCAAACTACGTTACATAGTCGGCAGAAATCGGTTGGAAGAATCCATAGTTCCGATAGGCGTATTGTCTTCTAACAATGCTTTACTTGATCCTAGTGACCAATTTCAACACAATGGTAATACTAAATCTACCTAGTGCGTATCAGTGACTCGTGTAAGAACATGAACGCATCGTAGTACAGAGCATAACCACATTGTCATGCAGTCATAAACGCTTTAAATGATAACAGATTGCAGATCAAAGACAAAATCTGTAAGCATACTTCATACACATGCATACATCTGTATATTACACATTCGTACTTATTTGTGATGTCTTATTCACGAATTTATCTATGTATGTTGCGCATGTTCGAAGATTTTGTTTTTGACGACGTAAGACGGCTCACGCACGAAGGCGGGGTAAGTCTGAGTAGTTTCTTGACGAAGAAGCAGTGACATTGACACTCTGGTTGCTGAAGTGACGTGTTGTAGAACGATTTCCTCTAGGGTACTGCCGACACGAGAAACGCTAGAGACCATGCCAACTGCGTATTCGCGACGACGATCGTATCCCAGACGGGCAAGTCTTCTCCTAAAATAAGCGCGGATATTGGCGCTTCTTCAGTAGGTGTGCCCCTCTGTCGTCAACGTCACGTCGCGCAGGAGGGGTGGGATGAGTGACGGCGAATGCCGTGTATGACGTAGGTGTAGTGACGCAACCTGGGAAGCATGAAGCTGCCCACGTAAACGGGCTCCCAGAAATATCTGCCGTCGTGGAACGCGGCCAAAAAGTAGTTCGGAACACTCCCCATGTCCACAACACTACTGATGTCTCTTGACTGTCTACATACCCATACATACTTTGTAAGGCCGAGCAGAAGATAACTGTTGCGAATACAAATGCCTTCTTTATGAACGGACTGATCTTGTGCCCGCGATATTCACGAACGATTCGCTGGGTTGTGAATGCCGGCTATGTCCACAACTGTGAGACAATGACCACTGTATCGTGAGAGCATCCTGAGAACCATGACGACGGTTGACAATAACAGCTGGTTCCAATTTGAGAGCCACAGAAGTTTTAGTCATTCAGTGACAACTGCTTGTTACGTAATTCATGGTCCTGCAAATCTCTGAGCTGCTTCAAGTAACACTACACGATGGTGCCGATCACAGTACTCAGCTGTAGGTAACACTTCGGTCAGTCAGTGGTCATCCTATCGAATACGACCGGATGAGGTACATTTCATTACAAATGTGCAGAAGCCGTACTTTTTTTCTTTTTTTTCGTAGTCCGGTAGGATCCGCTAAAAAGGTATTTTAGACAATTGTTCCACTTTGATGATGAGAACGCTATCGAACCTGTGACATAAATGTCTGAAATCGGCTGTACTGACAATTGCTCGATGACAGTAGCACGCAAACAATGAACTTTCTGTAGTGATAATGCCTCCCACTTACACTAAGTTTAATAAATCAGTCTTTCTTTCACATTATTGCAATTAACGTACTTCATCAAAACTCGTACTGTGCGCCCCGCGCTCACCACAACAGGTCATGATACTACATGGCGTCGTTGATTTGCTAGTTCGATCCGACGTCAGATTCAGACGACGGCCATAAAGCACTTCAAGTTAGGATACTGCACTTGTCTGTCCAGTCTCACTTTTTCTTCCTAAATCACTGCAGGCGACTACCGGAGTTATTTCTTAAAGACTTCATAGACTGTTACTTCTAACACCCTTGATAAACAGTGTTATTGTTCCGTATCTGTTGTCTCCGAGGCCTCGAGGCCTTACAATCGTAAGTACCGGGTAATCAAAATGTCAGTATAAATTTGAAAACTGAATAAATCACGGAATAATGTAGATAGGGAGGTACAAATTGACACGCATGCTTGGAATGACAGGGGGTTTTATTAGAACCAAAAAATACAAACGGTCAAAAAATGTCCGACAGATGGCGCTTCACCTGATCAGAATAGCAATAATCAGCATAACAAAGTAAGACAAAGCAAAGATGATGTTATTTACAGGAAATGTTCAATATGTCCACCATCCTTCCTCAACAATAGCTGCAATCGAGGAATAATGTTGTGAACAGCGCTGTAAAGCATGTCCGGAATTATGGTGAGGCATTGGCGTCGGATGTTGTCTTTCAGCATCCCTAGAGATGTCGGTATATCACGATACACTTGCGACTTCAGGTAACCCCAAAGCCAATAATCGCACGGACTGAGGTCTGGGGACCTGGGAGGCCAAGCATGACGAAAGTGGCAGCTGAGCAAACGATCATCACCAAACGACGCGCGCAAGAGATCTTTCACGCGTCTAGCAATATGGGGTGGAGCGCCATCCTGCATAAACATCATACGTTCCAGCAGGTGTTTATCAGGCAGGCTGGGGATGATGCGATTCTGTAACATATCGGCATACCTCTCACCCGTCACGGTAGCAGTTACAAAACCAGAATCACTCATTTCCTCGAAGAAAAAAGGCCCGACAACGGTAGATGTGGTAAGTTCGTCTCATACCGTGACTTTCTCGTCGTGCAGTGGAGTTTTCTTGACAATTCTAGGATTTTCGGTAGCCCAAATTCTGCAGTTGTGGGTGTTGACAGACCGTCGGAGAGTGAAATGAGCTTCGTCGGTCCACAACACGTTACTCAACCAATCGTCATCTTCCGCCATCTTTTGAAACGCCCACACCGCATATGCCCTTCGCTTCACTAAATCGCCAGGTAACAGTTCATGATGCCGATGGATTTTGTACGGATAGCACCGGAGGGTACGCCTAAGTGCTAACCAAACAGTAGTGTATGGAATGCCGGTGCGACATGCGAATGCACGAGCGCTGACTTCCCCGTGCATAGACGAACCCGCTACAGTCTCCATTTCTTCCTGAACTGTCTCAGCAACATTACGCCTTGTGCTCGGTCGGCCACTACAGGGTCTATCGTCTAAACAACCTGTGGCTTCGAACTTCGAAATCATTCTCGCCACAGCTGCATTTGTCAACGGACCTTTACCCGTTCGAATCCCCTTCCTATGGCGATAGGATCGTAACGCTGAACTAGCACATTCCCCATTCTGATAATACAGCTTCACTAAAAGCGCCTTTTCAGGTAACGTCAACATGCTGCGACTGCTGGCGCATCTGATTCTCTCTCTCATTACAGCTCCTTTTATACACGATTGTCATGCGCAGTCACTGACGTTTTGCTGTCCAGCGCCATCTCTCGGACATTTTGTGAACTTTGTTTTTTTTTAGTAAAACCCCATGTCATTCCAAGCATGTGCGTCAATTTTTACTCTCTATCTACATTATTCCGTGGTTTATTAAGTTTTCAAATTTATACTGAGTTTTGATCACTTGGTATAATTTGATCTATTGTGCTGCAGAAGTCTTTAGCTGGTTTTATCTGTGACACACTGTAACGAACCTTGAAAAGTATCAGAGCGAGTGGAAACGTTCAACATCTTGAACTTAACTTTTAAAGTAAGACTCAATGCAGACTTCTAAGACTTCGCGTTGACATGCCTAAGGGAGACAGGGAGAAGACAGTAAGTAGACGGTACTGAAGCGTTCTTGCGTCCAGCGGCAGCAGCAGGGTACAATATTGACACTATGGTTAAAGTAACAATTCTCCAGGTTGTAACTTTCTTTTATGAATCATTTCTGCTAAAAATAATTTGTCACTTTTGTAGGCTTCCTTCGAACGGCGAAGCATTGCCCTACTGGAATCAGCGATCTTCTGGGGAAATTACTTGATCTCTCGTATCAGGGTAGCTTCCTTCAAATGGAGCCATGATAAGCCTTCTAACACGAACGTAGTGAAAGAGTAAGGATTCCGAGTTGTTCTACGGCTGAAGTCACAGATGATTTGCTGGTTGGACTGTTGCGACGCCCGTCAACTGCAGCATGATTTCTTTGCGCATTATCATAGTTTTCTGTATCACTCATTCACGTAACACGATCAGGCTGTAAGAATAACTGACACCAACGGTTTTCTAGATCCACAATTGTCCTTCCGTCATGAAGACTCTTTCACTCTCAAAACTGTTGCATAATCTTGAGAAAAGGAGCTTCAGCACAGTCATATCGTTGATGGGTAGGCCGACACTTTTCTGCTCGGTTGCAGTTAGTACCAGTTAGAGCAATAAAAATGTACGTTGTACTTTTTCCGAGTTCCAGGACATCTTCTATACTAAATATATCACTCTGAGCTTGCAGCACCTGAGGCAGCGATACCTCTTCTTCAGAAATATAACAGCCTTTAAAAGCAACATGCCACATTCTACCTTTTACTATACTTCATTTTCTGAACATTCATAAAGTTAACGGCACTCTGTGCATCACATCAGCTCTTTCGTTGATGATATTCTCTATCTATGATTTAAAAAGACGGAGAAGGTTGTATTTACTTGAACATGTGTAGAATTAATGTGTTTAACATAGAAGGTCAAAGATGTAACAGACGTATCTCAGAAACAACGTAATCGTTTTCCTGAGTTAGAAAATTTTTCTTGATCTCTTGTAACAGCTGTAACTTGATCACTATTGCGAGACTCTGTAAATAGTGTCGATTTATGATGCACGTTTTCAGGTATGAAATTCCTGGCAGATTAAAACTGTGAGCCGCATACGGGGCTCAAACCTGGGAGAGACGTACCGATGAATGTAAGGCCGTGAGGCCGGTCGTGAACAGTGCCAAAGAGCTCAGTCGGTGAGAGTGCCTACCGCCAAAGACAGAAGCCTTACGTTCGAGTCCTGGTGCGGCCAAGAAGTTTCAGATTAGTTCACACTCCGCTGCAGAGTGAAATTTCGTTCTAGCCTGCCACAATTATCAAATAATTCAAGCAAGTAGTCACATGTCGGAAGTGACGTCGCTCTATAGCCATAAACTATAACTGACATTCCTCTAGATTAGATCAGATTCAGTTCTCATTCCATACACCCAAAAATGAGATGAGTCTCATGGGTGTGGAACATGTCAAAAAGTATAACATAAAAGAATATAGAACATTTGAATATAATACTCATTTCCCAGATCATTTGTCAGGAAATTGTCAGATATGTGAATACACTACAGAAATGTGGAACTGCTAATATTTACAGAATCAATATGATGTCCGAATGAAACATAGATAAGCACTTTTAATAAATTTATCATACATAAAGTACTTAGTCTCGACTGTTAGGACCAACTGCTGTCAAAACTGAAATGTAACATTTTTATTTAATCTGGTCTAACAGTTCCTGTTAAGATATTCCTCTATAGAGTAGTAAGAATCGCCTACCAAAAAGCCTTCAAACTCTGTTTAAACTGTGCTCTGTCTGAAACAAAGCTTTTAATGGTTGCTGGCGATCTATTGAAAATGTGTGTTCCTGACTTTTGAACCCCTATTTGGAGCAAGTCAAGCGATTTTAGGTCTTTATGTAGATTATTCTTATTCCTAGTATTGATATTATGTATTGAGCTATTGGCTGGTAATTGACAGAATTCATTAAGGAATAAATATACTAACATGCAGTGGTTAGAATACCAAGTTCCTTGCATGATGTTCTCGAATTTACACCGCAAATGCATCTAATAGAGATTCTTTCTCTGTAGATGGTCTAGGGGTAGCGTCTTTGATTCATAATCCAAACGTCTTCGGTCCCGGGTTCGATCCCCGCCACTGCCTAAATTTTGATAAATAATCAGCATTGGCGGCCGAAGACTTCCGGCATAAGAAGTCAGCCTCATTCTGCCAACGGCCTTATCAAAGAGGGCGGAGGAGCAGATAGAGGTTCAGGGCACTCTCTTGTCCTAGGGGTGGGAAATTGCCCCTAAAGGCGGAAGAATCAGCAATGATCAACGACATGAGGATGCAGAAGGCAATGGAAACCACTGCATTAAAGACACGTAACGTGTATCCACAGGACATGTGGCCTGTAATTGAAGAAGTGTCATGATGATCTCTCCATTCGCAAAAGATTCCGGAATAGTCCCCCATTCGGATCTCCGGGAGGGGACTGCCAAGGGGGAGGTTACCATGAGAAAAAGATTGAATAATCAACGAAAGGATAAAGTTCTACGAGTCGGGGCGTGGAATGTCAAAAGCTTGAACGTGGTAGGGAAACTAAAAAATCTGAAAAGGGAAATGCAAAGGCTCAATCTAGATATAGTACGGGTCAGTGAAGTGAAGTGGAAGGAAGACAAGGATTTCTGGTCAGATGAGTGTCGGGTAATATCAACAGCAGCAGAAAATGGTATAACAGGTGTAGGATTCGTTATGAATAGGAAAGTAGGGCAGAGGGTGTGTTACTGTGAACAGTTCAGTGACGGGGTTGTTCTAATCAGAATCGACAGCAGACCAACACCGACAACGTCGCAAGCTTAAAATGAACAGATAGAGAAAGTGTAAGATGATATCGAAAGGGTAATGCAGTATGTAAAGTGGGACGAAAATTTAATAGTCATGGGCGACTGGAATGCAGTTGTAGGGGAAGGAGTAGAAGAAAAGGTTACAGGAGAATATGGGCTTGGGACAAGGAATGAAAGAGGAGAAAGACTAATTGAGTTCTGTAACAAGTTTCAGCTAGTAATAGCGAATACCCTGTTCAAGAATCACAAGAGGAGGAGGTATACTTGGAAAAGGCCGGGAGATACGGGAAGATTTCAATTAGATTACATCATGGTCAGACAGAGATTCCGAAATCAGATACTGGATTATAAGGCGTACCCAGGAGCAGATATAGACTCAGATCTCAATATAGTAGTGATGAAGAGTAGGCTGAAGTTCAAGACATTAGTCAGGAAGTATCAATACGCAAAGAAGTGGGATACGGAAGTACTAAGGAATGACGAGATACGTCTGAAGTTCTCTAACGCTATAGATACAGCAATAAGGAATAGCGCAGTAGGCAGTATAGTTGAAGAGGAATGGACAGCTCTAAAAAGGGCCATCACAGAAGTTGGGAAGGAAAACATAGATACAAACAAGGTAGCTCCGAAGAAACCATGGGTAACAGAAGAAATACTTCAGTTGATTGATGAAAGGAGGAAGTACAAACATGTTCCTGGAAAAATCAGGAATACAGAAATACAAGTCGCTGAGGAATGAAATAAATAGGAAGTGCAGGGAAGCTAAGACGAAATGGCTGCAGGAAAAATGTGAAGACATCGAAAAAGATATGATTGTCGGAAGGACAGACTCAGCATACAGGAAAGTCAAAACAACCTTTGGTGACATTAAAAGCAACGGTGGTAACATTAAGAGTGCAACGGGAATTCCACTGTTAAATGCAGAGGAGATAGCAGATAGGTGGAAAGAATACATTGAAAGCCTCTTTGAGGGTGAAGATTTGTCTGATGTGATAGAAGAAGAAACAGGAGTCGATTTAGAAGAGATAGGGGATCCAGTATTAGAATCGGAATTTAAAAGAGCTTTGGAGGACTTACGGTCAAATAAGGCAGAAGGGATAGATAACATTCCATCAGAATTTCTAAAATCATTGGGGGAAGTGGCAACAACACGACTATTCACGTTGGTGTGTAGGACATATGAGTCTGACGATATACCATCTGACTTTCGGAAAAGCATCATCCACACAATTCCGAAGACGGCAAGAGCTGACAAGTGCGACAATTATCGCACAATCAGCTTAACAGCTCACGCATCGAAGCTGCTTACAAGAATAATATACAGAAGAATGGAAAAGAAAATTGAGAATGCGCTAGGTGACGATCAGTTTGGCTTTAGGAAAAGTAAAGGGACGAGAGAGGCAATTCTGACGTTACGGCTAATAATGGAAGCAAGGCTAAATAAAAATCAAGACACTTTCATAGGATTTGTCGACCTGGAAAAAGTGTTCGACAATATAAAATGGTGCAAGCTGTTCGAGATTCTGAAAAAAGTATGGGTAACCTATAGGGAGAGACGGGTCATATACAATATGTACAACAACCAAGAGGGAATAATAAGAGTGGACGATCAAGAACGAAGTGCTCGTATTAAGAAGGGTGTAAGACAAGGCTGTAGCCTTTTGCCCCTACTCTTCAATCTGTACATCGAGGAAGCAATGATGGAAATAAAAGAAAGGTTCAGGAGTGAAATTAAAATACAAGGTGAAAGGATATCAATGATACGATTCGCTGATGACATTGCTATCCTGAGTGAAAGTGAAGAAGAATTAAATGATCTGCTGAACGGAATGAACAGTCTAATGAGTACACAGTATGGTTTGAGAGTAAATCGGAGAAAGACGAAGGTAATGAGAAGTAGTAGAAATGAGAACAGCGACAAACTCAACATCAGGATTGATGTTCACGACGTCAATGAAGTTAAGGAATTCTGCTACCTAGGCAGTAAAATAACCAATGACGGACGGAGCAAGGAGGACATCAAAAGCAGACTTGCTATGGCAAAACAGGCATTATTGGCCAAGGGAAGTCTACTAATATCAAATACCGGCCTTAATTTGAGGAAGAAATTTCTGAGGATGTTCGTCTGGAGTACAGCATTGTATGGTAGTGAAACATGGACCGTGGGAAAACCGGAACAGAAGAGAATCGAAACATTTGAGATGTGGTGCTATAGACGAATATTGAAAATTAGGTGGACTGATAAGGTAAGGAATGTGGTGGTTCTACGCAGAATCGGAGAGGAAAGGAATATGTGGAAAACACTGATAGGGAGAAGGGACAGGATGATAGGACATCTGCTAAGACATGAGGGAATGACTTCCATGGTACTAGAGGGAGCTGTAGAGGGCAAAAACTGTGCTATTCTGAGATGAAGAGGTTAGCACAGAAAATGAATTCGTGGCGGGCCGCGTCAAACCAGTCAGTAGGCTGATGACCAAAAAAAAAAAAAAAAAAAAAAAAGGATAGTCGAAAATTTTATGCGTTAATCTATTTGCATATCATAGCATCTTCACTAAAATGTTTCTGACGTAAAAAAATGCCAGCTCCCGATAACTTTGGTAACTAGTGACTCATCGTTCCCTACCCTTTCTACTATCCTTTCATCTAGACGTCGTTCTTATCTGAAACTTCTGAACTATCTGGAAATGATACTATTATTTATTAAGAAATAAAAATTCACTGAGAAGTAATAATTAATGAAAACAGACTGTTAGATAAAGTCTCTAAGACCTTGGTCGTAAACCACCCTTTCCAAAAGAAAAGAGCAAAATACTGTCCAGTTTTGCAACCTGAATCTGTCATATAGTTGTCATTATTTAGAGAGAAACAAATACGTGAGCGAATGTGTGGAGTAATAACCTCGACTACCACAGTTCTCAGTTTCGGACTCAGAAAGGTAAGTGAGGTCACAGAACAGACATAATCGACGATACGACACAGAAAGCACCAGAAATCGAGCTAGGCAATAGCAGGCCGTCACCGACAAGGCAACGAAACCGTCGCGTGACGGCTCCCATTGAAAGGTTTTGCGACAGATGGGACGTCGAGCTTTACTGGTACAGCTTAGCTCGCGAACGGTCTGGATGCGAATCCGGCTCCTGCAAATAGTTTTACGTTGTCACATAGTTACTGCAGTAGATATTCTACTTAGAGAAAAATAATTGATTCTTAGTCACTATGAAATGTCTGGTGCACGAAATCAAAGCCAGTTTAAGGCACACAAGCGTCCGCTTGTGGCGACACACTGAGGGGAGCGCCAGATGCACCCCTGGTCCACAGGGTGTACCATGATTGACAGCGAAAACAAACAATTTCCACGGTCATCAGATTTCGATTTATCTTTAAAGGACTAACCAAAAGGCCAAGTAACGGTAAGTAGTGCATGAAGTTTCATTGGCAGGACAGTTAGAAGATGCAACAAGTCCACTAAAGAGACAGCTTACACTACACTCGTTCGTCCTCTGTTAGAATATTGCTGCGCGGTGTGGGATCCTTACCAGGTGGGATTGACGGAGGACATCGAAAGGGTGCAAAAAAGGGCAGCTCGTTTTGTATTACCACGTAATAGGGGCGGGAGTGTGGGAGATATGATACGCGAATTGGGATGGAAGTCATTAAAGCAAAGACGTTTTTCGTCGCGGCGAGATCTATTTACGAAATTTCAGTCACCAACTTTCTCTTCCGAATGCGAAAATGTTTTGTTGAACCCATCCTACATAGGTAGGAATGATCATCAAAATAAAATAAGAGAAATCAGAGCTCGAACAAAAATGTTTAGGTGTTCGTTTTTCCCGCACGCTGTTCGCGAGTGGAATGGTAGAGAGATGGTATGATTGTGGTTCGATGAACCCTCTGCCAAGCACTTAAATGTGAATTGCAGAGTAATCATGTAGATGTAGATGTAGATGTAGAAGAAAGGAAGGGAAAGAGGGATGGATGGCAAATGATACGTAGTGTGTGTGGAAAATGGAAGAAAGGGCTCATAATTATGTTTCGCTTGTATGGAAAAAATGTTCTCGAGTATATGAAGATGGTATCTTCTTTCGGACAGGTCCGAAAGAACACATACCATCTTCATATAGTTAAGGCTAACCTGCCATTAACCTTCTTCTTGTGCTGGATGCACACGCATTGCCCGGACTCTCACGTGACTCAGTAAGATTGCCCGTCACGACTAATGAGTGTAATGGGCAGGGGCACTATGACTGTAGTGTGTGGACGTTAAATTGGGAATGGGGGTCTCACGGGGAGCGTGCAAGGGATAAATCCCTGCAGTCGCACTATCCTCTGCGCCCTCGGTGGCTCAGATGAATAAGTACCAAATGCAACCAGTTACGTTTATTGAAGAACTTTTTTAGCTGGAATTGCATTAGTGATTTACATCTTTATTACTTTTTTTGTTTACTCTTTGAATTCCACCTTTGTTGTTGTAACACTCAGTTACTAGAATTATCCTTTTTACAGGTTTCCTAAATGTAATCAGGTAAAAAAATAAATAAGTAAATAAAATAAAATAAAAATAAAAAAGTGAGGGAATAGTTAGGGGCAACGCCTGGAAAGGGCTAGTTCATTTCTTTTTTATGGCAAAGTGGCGGTGCCAAGTAAAGCTTGATTTCATTTATTTCTTTTATTTTTGGAGATTAAACTTGTCTGAATGAGAAGATAGGTCCACCAAAAAGTAGTCAAGAAAACAAAAAATTAATTTAAAAAATGGGAAAAAAGAGGGTTAGCAAAAAAATGAAAATAAAAAGGGGTAGCGTCTTTGGTTAATACTCAGAACGTCTTCGGTCCAGGGTTCATATTCCGCCGCTGCTTAAATTTTGATTAACAAAATCCTTTAATTACAAAAAAAAGATGGATAGAGCGTCTGCCACGTAAGGAGATCTCAGGATCGAGCCCCGGTCGGGCCACACATTTTCAACTGCCCCCGTTGATGTATATCAACGCCTGTCGACAGCTTAGGGTCTTTATTTAATTGTAATTTGTTCTCGGGTAGGCCCGGTATGAAATGACACTGCAGTACGGTACGGTATAGTTCCGTTTTGTTCCATTTATCTCATCACATCGGTTTTCTGGCTGTGCCAATGACCAAGGTCACAGTTATACTTCTTTTTAACCAGTAGGCGTTTTGGAACTGAGATTAATTTGGTGAGATGCCAGAATGCTCATTCGATTTTCAAGCACTCCAATTACACTAACCGAAAAAATCGCAGTACCAAGAAATAATTAATGTAGGGTAATGAAATTTCGGGAATACATTTGTCTAGGTAACATATTTAAGTGATTAACATTGCAAGATCAAAGGTTATTGTAAGTGCGAGATAAGCCGTTGCAAATGGGAAATGCTGGTACATTAATAACCAGTGTAACCGCCAGAATGTTGACTGCAATCATGCAAACGTGTTTGCATTGTGTTGTGAGGTGCGGGATGTCAGTGTGTGGGACGGTGTTTCATGCCTGTTGCTCTTGGTCGGTCAACCCAGGAACGCTTAACGCTGTTTGTGGATGACGCTGGAGTTGTCGTCCCATGGTGTTCCATTTGTGCTCGCTTCAAGGCAGATCTGATGATCGACCATACCAAGGCCACTTGCTGACACCCTGTAGGGCAAGCTGGGTCAAAATAGCGGTATTTAGGCGAGAGTTATCCTGCTGGAAAACCCACCATGAAATAGGTTAGGTTAGGTTAGGTTAGGTTAGGTTGTTCATGAATGGTAAGACAACTGGTCGAATCACCAGATCGATGTACAACACTGCAATCAAGATGTGTGGGGTAAACAAAAGAGTGGTCCTGCTGTAAAACGAAATCGCACTGCAGACCATAATTCCAGGTGTAGGCCCAGTGTGTGTAGCACGAAGAGGGGTGGTTGCAGGCTCTCAGGTGACCTCCTGCTAAGCGACACACTACCGTTATTGGCACCGAGGCAGAACCAGCTTTCATCAAAAAACACAGCAGACCTCGACGCTGCTCTCCAATGAGCTCTCGCATAACACCACTGCAGCTGCAAAAGGCGGTGCTTCGGGGTCTGTGTTATGGACGCCACAGGGTGTCTGGCTCGGGGTGTCCTTGAAGTAACCGATTTGTAACAGTTC
This sequence comes from Schistocerca piceifrons, assembly GCF_021461385.2. Classification (NCBI taxonomy): domain Eukaryota; kingdom Metazoa; phylum Arthropoda; class Insecta; order Orthoptera; family Acrididae; genus Schistocerca; species Schistocerca piceifrons. The sequence continues at coordinate 661,757,810 of NC_060138.1, forward strand.
GTTGTCACTGTGGTGCCAAATGCTGCTCAAATTGCTGCTGCAGATGCAGCACCATGCCGAATACGATGGGTCTCCCTCACGGTAGTGCCCGGAGCTCGGTTTTCTTGTGACCGTACATACGCGCAACCACTGCTGCCAGCAATCATTTATAAGGGCTATATTCGTGCCAAGTTTTTCTGCAGTATCGCTGAAGGAAAATCCAGTTTCTCGTAGCCCTGTTATACGACATCATTAAAACTCAGTGAGGTGCTGATAATGGCGTCTTTGTCGCCTAAAAACATTCTTGACATAAACTCAACACGTCCAACCTCAAAGGCAGCTAACGTTATCACATCAAAATTGCAATTGGCTTCTGTATAGCAAATAGGTCGCGTAAGGCGGAAGAATCAGCAATGATCAACGACATGAGGATGCAGAAGGCAATGGAAACCACTGCATTAAAGACACGTAACGTGTATCCACAGGACATGTGGCCTGTAATTGAAGAAGTGTCATGATGATCTCTCCATTCGCAAAAGATTCCGGAATAGTCCCCCATTCGGATCTCCGGGAGGGGACTGCCAAGGGGGAGGTTACCATGAGAAAAAGATTGAATAATCAACGAAAGGATAACGTTCTACGAGTCGGGGCATAGAATGTCAGAAGCTTGAACGTGGTAGGGAAACTAGAAAATCTGAAAAGGGAAATGCAAAGGCTCAATCTAGATATAGTAGGGGTCAGTGAAGTGAAGTGGAAGGAAGACAAGGATTTCTGGTCAGATGAGTGTCGGGTAATATCAACAGCAGCAGAAAATGGTATAACAGGTGTAGGATTCGTTGTGAATAGGAAAGTAGGGCAGAGGGTGTGTTACTGTGAACAGTTTAGTGACCGGGATGTTCTAATCAGAATCGACAGCAGACCAACACCGACAACGTCACAAGCTGAAGATGAACAGATAGAGAAAGTGTAAGATGATATCGAAAGGGTAATGCAGTATGTAAAGTGGGACGAAAATCTAATAGTCATGGGCGACTGGAATGCAGTTGTAGGGGAAGGAGTAGAAGAAAAGGTTACAGGAGAATATGGGCTTGGGACAAGGATTGAAAGAGGAGAAAGACTAATTGAGTTCTGTAACAAGTTTCAGCTAGTAATAGCGAATACCCTGTTCAAGAATCACAAGAGGAGGAGGTATACTTGGAATAGGGCCGGGAGATACGGGAAGATTTCAATTAGATTACATCATGGTCAGACAGAGATTCCGAAATCAGATACTGGATTGTAAGGCGTACCCAGGAGCAGATATAGACTCAGATCACAATATAGTAGTGATGAAGAGTAGGCTGAAGTTCAAGACATTAGTCAGGAAGAATCAATACGCAAAGAAGTGGGATACGGAAGTACTAAGGAATGACGAGATACGTTTGAAGTTCTCTAACGCTATAGATACAGCAATAAGGAATAGCGCAGTAGGCAGTACAGTTGAAGAGGAATGGACATCTCTAAAAAGGGCCATCACAGAAGTTGGGAAGGAAAACATAGATACAAACAAGGTAGCTCCGAAGAAATCATAGGTAACAGAAGAAATACTTCAGTTGATTGATGAAAGGAGGAAGTACAAACATGTTCCGGGAAAAATCAGGAATACAGAAATACAAGTCGCTGAGGAATGAAATGAATAGGAAGTGCAGGGAAGCTAAGACGAAATGGCTGCAGGAAAAATGTGAAGACATCGAAAAAGATATGATTGTCGGAAGGACAGACTCAGCATACAGGAAAGTCAAAACAACCTTTGGTGACATTAAAAGCAACGGTGGTAACATTAAGAGTGCAACGGGAATTCCACTGTTAAATGCAGAGGAGATAGCAGGTAGGTGGAAAGAATACATTGATAGCCTCTTTGAGGGTGAAGATTTGTCTGATGTGATAGAAGAAGAAACAGGAGTCGATTTAGAAGAGATAGGGGATCCAGTATTAGAATCGGAATTTAAAAGAGCTTTGGAGGACTTACGGTCAAATAAGGCAGAAGGGATAGATAACATTCCATCAGAATTTCTAAAATCATTGGGGGAAGTGGCAACAACACGACTATTCACGTTGGTGTGTAGGACATATGAGTCTGACGATATACCATCTGACTTTCGGAAAAGCATCATCCACACAATTCCGAAGACGGCAAGAGCTGACAAGTGCGACAATTATCGCACAATCAGCTTAACAGCTCATGCATGGAAGCTGCTTACAAGAATAATATACAGAAGAATGGAAAAGAAAATTGAGAATGCGCTAGGTGACGATCAGTTTGGCTTTAGGAAAAGTAAAGGGACGAGAGAGGCAATTCTGACGTTACGGCTAATAATGGAAGCAAGGCTAAATAAAAATCAAGACACTTTCATAGGATTTGTCGACCTGGAAAAAGTGTTCGACAATATAAAATGGTGCAAGCTGTTCGAGATTCTGAAAAAAGTAGGGGTAACCTATAGGGAGAGACGGGTCATATACAATATGTACAACAACCAAGAGGGAATAATAAGAGTGGACGATCAAGAACGAAGTGCTCGTATTAAGAAGGGTGTAAGACAAGGCTGTAGCCTTTCGCCCCTACTCTTCAATCTGTACATCGAGGAAGCAATGATGGAAATAAAAGAAAGGTTCAGGAGTGGAATTAAAATACAAGGTGAAAGGATATCAATGATACGATTCGCTGATGACATTGCTATCCTGAGTGAAAGTGAAGAAGAATTAAATGATCTGCTGAACGGAATGAACAGTCTAATGAGTACACAGTATGGTTTGAGAGTAAATCGGAGAAAGACGAAGGTAATGAGAAGTAGTAGAAATGAGAACAGCGAGAAACTCAACATCAGGATTGATGGTCACGAAGTCAATGAAGTTAAGGAATTCTGCTACCTAGGCAGTAAAATAACCAATGACGGACGGAGCAAGGAGGACATCAAAAGCAGACTTGCTATGCCAAATAAGGCATTTTGGCCAAGGGAAGTCTACTAATATCAAATACCGGCCTTAATTTGAGGAAGAAATTTCTGAGGATGTTCGTCTGGAGTACAGCATTGTATGGTAGTGAAACATGGACTGTGGGAAAACCGGAACAGAAGAGAATCGAAGCATTTGAGATGTGGTGCTGTAGACGAATGTTGAAAATTAGGTGGACTAATAAGGTAAGGAATGAGGAGGTTCTACGCAGAATCGGAGAGGAAAGGAATATGTGGAAAACACTGATAGGGAGAAGGGACAGGATGATAGGACATCTGCTAAGACATGAGGGAATGACTTCCATGGTACTAGAGGGAGCTGTAGATGGCAAAAACTGTAGAGGAAGACAGAGATTGGAATACGTCAAGCAAATAAGGTTGCAAGTGCTACTCTGAGATGAAGAGGTTAGCACAGGAAAGGAATTCGTGGCGGGCCGCATCAAACCAATCAGTAGACTGATGACAAAAAAAAAAAAAAAAAAAAAAGGATCCTTTAATCGCAAGCCTACAAGGACAGCGTTTCAAATAGTCAAATAGCTCACGAACTGCAGACTGTACACAGGAGACTATGTGTTATTTGTGATGTTTGTATGACTTTGGTACATAAAGTAATTGAATTTCCAGCGGTTATCGACCCCGCCCATTGTCGTTCTCTATCCATGCAGACAGGAAAATTTTACAGTTAACTGCTCTCATGATGTGGGTGTACGTTCATGGACTCAGACACGTACGTATGCGATCATCTGGTGGTATTCAAGCCCATAAAGCTGCTTTACAGCTGCGCTTGATGGTTGGTACGGGATTCTACAACTACTGAACGACATCTGTTAGTCTTACTCCTCGGCGGCTTTGTGAACACAAGATCAGCTCATTACCTAACACAGTTAGCTGCAAAGTTTGCGTCGGTTTCATGTCACTGTATGACAGAAGACAATCGTAGAGACACTTGGTATTTATAGTTTAGATTACTTTTGAGACTGATGTAGGAACTCATTTTACTCGTACAAGTTGTTACTGGATGTCGGCTGCGAAAATGGAAAACGTTCGTAAACACCAAGTGTACAGCTTCCAAGTTAAAAGCATTTGCCAAAAAGGGTACTTGTAGAGGAATAGGTCAGAATATAGCCAGTTCTTTTGCTTTTGAAATATTTCTAAATTTTGAAACACATTCACCCAAAACATGACTGTGAAAAACGGTACTATAAACGAAATTGTGATTTCATTTCTGATGTACAACGCGTTCAAGGTTTTAATCATTATCTTGTCTACAGTAAATCTTGAGAATCGCGAGACTCTACAACTAATATAATTTGTGACTAGATATCGATGTTAATCTGTGTTTTACACATTCTTTAGAATTATTATTGTTAATTCATTTGGTTATTTTCATGTAGTTCGTAAAATGTACACGTAGATAAACTAATTTCTTCTCTCCTAAGCTTACTATAATCATTGTGTTTCGTCTCGAATGTATTTAAGGACTGAGTTCGCTTCACAACAGAATAAACCTGCCTTTTTTATTTCTTCTGGAACAACAAAGTCATTGATTTGAAGTTTCGTTTTGTTTGCCGATGATATGGCGCTACTAATGTTTTAGCATCAGTAACCCCCTTACCCCCGAGCCTTGAGGGATGAAACTTCCATGAATAAAACAATTCCAAATGAGTTAAAGCGTTAAATATTTAACGTGAAGCATGTAAAACTTTTATGCACGAAGATACAAAAACCATGATCATGTTGGTTTTATTAGTTTTGGATTACTCACTGGACGAGTTTTCTCTGAGTAATTTGCATTGCATTTTCTGAAAAGTTACTTTTCATAGCAACTCATTGTTTATGACGTCATATCTCCTGAACTATTTATCGCGCAGTTACCTAATTTTGCAGCCACATTCAGTGGTGTTTTTGGGTGCTATCTGGAAAATATGAATTTTATTAGTCATCCTGATTCTAGATCACTTTATCTTTGCCCATCCGGTTGCCTACAAACAGGACAGGGGCCTGGCTAAATGCAAGGGGCAATTTTGTCATTAAGGTGGCGGCTGGCGGGAAAATTAATTATGGTAGCTGGTAGGAAATCGAAAAACAATAAAAATGGCTGGAATTAAAGATGATGCCATAACATAATATCCAAACTAGATCATGAAGCCAGACCTCTATATCAGAACCCAGGGCTGAGGAGTGTGCTGTTCGGCATTTCAGCGTTTGGCAGTCAGCATTTGGTGTCGGCGTATGGCATTCTGCATTCTGCGCAAGGCGTTCTCTATTCAGAGTTCAGCACACATTCTGGCGTGACGTCATCGACGACATCGAGCCATGGTGACGACCTTCTCAGTCAATAACCTCAATACATGCACAGTGTCTGTTTTTATTGCTGTTGCATCAAAAATTAAATTACATTTGGTGAATTAAATTACATTTGGTGAGAATAATTTTGCCTGTTCTTCGCACAGTAAGTTCAACACCTTACAATGCATAAATTTACGAGTATAGAGTAAGTATTGAGGGACGAGTATTTGACGAGAGAATAACATTGTTTACTCCCATCGACAAGTGACTTTAAGCTGAAGTGCCATTGAGTGTTTTTCAATGTGATGTGCATATCATATTACGCTGACTGGATATCAGCAAGACAAGACTTGTCAGAACAAGCAGATGGTTCACTTAGCGAGGTGAGTCTAGCCAATTCCTGCCTGACACTTGATAGCAATTTAGATGTGGGAAATAATTAATTTTAGGCCCCATTCAAACTTTGCATATACGCAAGGGCTGCTTTACTAATTTTTTTGGACTTTCATAGTTTTTGGTCGAATATGGCGCACGAAAGAGCATCCAGACGCAGGGCTGAAGGATGTGCTGAATGCCGAATACTGGGCAGTGGTTTCTGAGGTCTGGCTTCATCATATGGTGAGGGCATTCTTGCTCCGACGTCATCAACTACATTTTTTAAATTTCCTACCCAACACCATTTCTTATTTTTAAATTTCCAATCACCTTTAATTTTTTTTAATTTCCCGCCATTGCTCCTGGCATTTAGGCAAGCCTCTGCCCCTGCTTGTAGGCAACCCTACGGGTAAAGGTAAAAGTTGTCCAGAATCGGCGTAGGTAATACTACTAATGTGTGCAATAGAATTAGCAGTAAAGAAATAATAAATTAAAACTTCAAGCCCAATGCATGAACAGCGAAAATAGTAAACGATAACCTTTTTTTCCTTTCATTATTTTGTAGAGGAGTCAGCGAGAAAAAGTTTCGAAATGGCTTGCAATTACTTGTAAAATTTGTTGGAAGTCGCTAAATGCTCTCTTGATTATACCTTCTAATGGGTAGATTATGACAGCATTTTAAATTTTTAAATTCAGTGAATAGTTATCTTATATACATTTCTTACGAGTTGTTAATATAATTTTATCTGCATGGTCGCTACGGCAGCGGTATCTAAAAGACTGAAGAATGTTAATATATACTGATGAATAAAGTAGCTATCGAAATTTGTAGTGCGTCGCGAGATATTAATCATCTTTCTTGCAGCGTCTACCTTGTCAGATTTTCATATAAATGTGATGTAGTTGTCTTGGGCAATAGCAGATCAGCTGGAAGTAATGTATATTTTATGAAAAACTTCCGCGGTCAAACCGCAGTTTCCGAGTTTCTTTCTAGTGAACGGAGTCAGCTGCGTGCTTTACTCACGACTGACCGTACGTAAATGTTCCACATTTTGCCTCCAAGTACTGAACCTCCCTGGTTGTTCTTACCATACCACAACCGCCAGTTATGACTCATTAAACGTATAGCAACGTGCATGTATATGTAAAACTCATGAGGTCAAGATCATTAGTGGAACAGCCTATACAAGTTTATTTTTTCACACGGGGAGTCCTAAGAAGCTGGTGCAGGGTTAAGACTCTCACATTCTGGAGGATCTGCAATCAAATCCTAGTCTGTCCGTCCAGGTTTGGGCGTTCCGTGGTTTTTCTAAATTCCAATGTGATTCATTCGAAAACAATAAGGGTAATTTCTGCCCTCATTCTTCTCCAATTCGAGCTTCTGCTCCCCCTCATAATGGCTCTGAGCACTATGGGACTTAACATCTGAGGTCATCGGTTTCCTAAACTTAGAACTACTTAAACCTAACCAACCTAAGGACATCACACACATCCATGCCCGAGGAAGGATTCGAATCTGCGACCGTAGCAGCAGCTTGGTTCCAGACTGAAGCGCCTAGACCCGCTCGGCCACAACGGCCGGCGCTCCGCCTCTGATGGCTTAGTCGGCGACGAGATACTAAACCTTAATCTTAAAACTTACAATATCGTACCTTCATTTAGACTTAAGGTAATGTTTTTACCAGTTAGTAGCTTGCCAAGATAAGGAATGGTACAGGATTACTGAAAGTTCCACCAGATAATACTTCGTCATGTACTATAACCACCTCACCGTCGATATGTTTTTGCATTTCAAATTATTCTCAAAGTCATTAACACCCAACATGAATGCATCCCTGTGTCAATTAAAAATTACTATTTGGATGACTCTTGCAGCAACAAAACATGTTGGATATTGCGTTTGTACTCTAGAAACCGTGGTTGCCACATGTGCGTCATAATGGCTCAGCCCAGTCACTATGGGAGCATACTCAGATTCATCACGTCTATTTATTGCCAACAAATCTATGTTTACGTCATTGGTAGGTTTCTGAACTATGAATTCTAACTTGTTTTTAGAAAAGCCCATAGAAGGGTTAAGTAGTTTTGCGTCATCCACTACTAAGGAATTTGTGGTTTTCTCAATCTGTCGTGGAGCAGCCAAATCCTTCTTGTCGTACAGCGAGTTTCATAGACTCTTAGTACATACTGGTGTTATCTAAAATCGCTAAGGGAGATGAGAGCATCTACACAATCATTTGTCAACCAGTCTAGTATGGAAATATTGATAGTAACCTCAGATTTTTCGCACACGACGCAGTTATCTATAATGAAGTACTGTGCGAAAAAAAAAATGTGCAGAAATATTCAGTCAGAACTTAATTAGATTTTAAAGTTATTCAAAGATAGGTAATTTGTTTTGAATGTTACACTTCACAAAACAATTGTTGCGTCACAACTGGAATCAATCAACTAATATAAACCTTGGTGATACAGTTTGTAGGGATATGAAATGGAATGGCGCAATCACTGGTAAGGAAGGAAGCAAACTTCTTTTGCTTTGGAGGATATGGAAAAATGCACTATTACAATGGAGACTGTTTACAAATAATTTGTGGGTCCCAAAACAGAATATTGTTTAGGTGTGCGGGATCCATACCGAATAGCACGTACAGCGTATAGTAAATGTATACAAAGAAGAGTGGCACAAATCGTCACAGATTCGTTTGACTTATTGGAAAGCGTCACGGAAATGTAGAAAATCCTGAACTAGCGAACTCTTGAAGATAGACGCAAATTATCACATGAAATAATACTTTTATCCCACTATGCCTTCATGGAAAAACGTTTGCTATTGCCTACGGAACCATTGTTGTACCCAGACGGCACCACTTCGTCCGAAGCAAATCGGCAGCCATGAATGTCTTTCTTCAGAGCTCCAAAAATATGTGCATCGCATGGGGAAAGGTCGATACCGTACAGAGGATGTGTAAGGGCTTCCCAACCAAACTCCTGCAGCTTAGTCGAAACAACCTTGACAACATGTGGGCGGGCATTGCGCTGCAACATTCCGTCGTATAGTAGACTTGGGGCACTTAAGTTTATACAAAGTGTCCACATACCAATTGAAGCACCATGTTCCAAAAAGTCATTGAGCAGCGGGTTCTTGCAGTCAAATAATTAGGTCGTCTTGACTTCTCCAGAGCTGGCGTCCTGTTGTTTCGACTGCCCTCCAGAAGAGTTGCTGGGAATCCCTTACACATCCTCCAAACAGTCCCGATATCTCCCCATGCCATATTCGTCGTTTTAGACTCCTGAAGAAAGACATTCGTGGCCGTCGATTTTCTTCGGACGAAGAGAGAAATCACCATTCCGTACGCAACCGCAAACATTTTTCCATGAAGGCACTGACCGTCTTGTCTCACAGTGGGATAAAAGTATTAACAGTTACGGTGATTACTTTTGAAACAGTAAACAAAGACGAGGTTACTCCCAGGTATAAAAAAAAATTGTATCAGTAAAATTATAGTCCAACATCTCGTGGCTGGGGACAGACACAAGCCGTATCGTGAAAATTAATCTCATGATAAGTTCAGTTCACCTTCTACATTATTTACTAAACTAAACTAAACTCCGTCCGAACAGGCCTTGCTAGGTCCAACCGAACCGACCGGCCGCCGTGTCATCCTCAGCCCACAGGCGTCACTGAATGCGGATATGGAGGGACATGCGGTCAGCACACCGCTCTCCCTACCGTTGTCAGTTTATGAGACTAGAGCCGCTACTTCTCAATCAAGTAGCTCTTCAGTTCACCTCACACGGGCTGAGTGCACCCCTCTTGAAAACAGAGCTCGGCAGAGCGGATGGTCACCCATCCAAGTGGTAGCCCAGCCCGACAGCGCTTAACTTCGGTCATCTGATGGGAACCGGTGTTACCAATGCGGAAAGGCCATTGACTGTCTGTATTATTTAGGACACACACATTACACTACTGGCCATTAAAATTGCTACACCAAGAAGAAATGCAGATGATAAACGGGCATTCATTGCATAAATATACTGTCATGTGATTACATTTTCACGCAATTTGGGTGCATAGATCCTGAGAAATCAGTACCCAGAACAACCACCTCTGGCCGTAATAACGGCCTTGATACGCCTCGGCATTGAGTCAATCAGAGCTTGGATGGCGTGTACAAGTACAGCTGCCCATGCAGCTTCAACACGATACCACAGTTCATCAAGAGTAGTGACTGGCGTATTGTGACGAGCCAGTTGCTCAGCCACCATTGACCAGACGTTTTCAATTGGTGTGAGATCTGGAGAATGTGCTGGCCAGGGCAGTAGTCGAACGTCTCCTGTATCCAGAAACGCCCGTACAGGACCTGCAACATGCGGTCGTGCATTTTCCTGCTGAAAAGTAGGGTTTCGCAGGGATCGAATGAAGGGTAGAGCCACAGGAGGAGACCGAGACGTGTAACCAATGGCACCCCATACCATCAAGCCGGGTGATACCCCAGTATGGCGATGACGAATACACGCATAATGTGCGTTTACCGCGATGTTGCCAAACACGGATGCGACCATAATGATGCTGTAAACAGAACCTGGATTCATCCGAAAAAATGACGTGTTGCCATTCATGCACCCAGGTTCGTCGTTGAGTACACCGTCGCAGGCGCTCCTGTCTGTGATGCAGCGTCAAGGGTAACCGCAGCCATGGTCTCCGAGCTGATAGTTCAAGCTGCTGCGGACGTCGTCGAACTGTTCGTGCAGATGGTTGTTGTCTTGCAAACGTCCCCATCTGTTGACTCAGGTATCGAGACGTGGCTGCACGATCCGTTACAGCCATGAGGATAAAATACCTGTCATCTCGACTGCTAGTGATACGAGGCTGTTGGGATCCAGCACGGCATTCCGCATTACCCTCCTGAACCCACCGATTCCATATTCTGCTAACAGTCATTGGATCTCGACCAACGCGAGCAGCAATGTCGCGATACGATAAACCGCAATCGAGATAGGCTACAATCCGACCTTTATCAAAGCCGGAAACGTGATGGTACGCATTTCTCCTCCTTATACGAGGCATCACGACAACGTTTCACCAGGCAATGTCGGTCAACTGCTGTTTGTGCATGAGAAATCGGTTGGAAACTTTCCTCATGTCAGCACGTTGTAGGTGTCGCATATCACAGCATCTTCTTCCTCTCGGTTAAATGTAGCGTCTGTAACACGTCATCTTCATGGTGTAGCAATTTTAATGGCCAGTAGTGTATTTATTACTTTAAAAAAGGAGCAGAGGACTGAGGTAGAACTTCCAGTCGACAACGTGGCTACTACAGACGAAGCACAGGCTACACTAGGGCAAGGACTGGGAATCGAACCAGCGAGCAAGTATCATAAAATTCGTGTCAGTCAATTTAGGGAACACATGATTATGGAAATGGAAATATAAAACTAAATTTGAGTCGCCAAAAGGGGATCTAAACACTGCTCTACTGCTTTAGTGATTGCATCATCTCGCTCTGTATCGCTTGAAAATAAACTTACATAACAGCGAGATAGACCTTTACTTCAGGCGTTTCTTTAACCGCTAACGGAGATCTACATTTCACCTAACAAATGCAGCTGCTTACGAGAAAGTGGTACAAAACTAAGTCATGCATGTCATATATGAATGTCTGACGGACAATGTAGAGTAAATTGTAAAAACAGGCACTGCAATATAGTATAGTCAATGAAACACGTTTGACTGTTGTGTAGCTCTCCCACGTTCTCAAACAAGACCTACATCATCATTCGTAATCAAATGTGCAACCAATAGTATGGTAAGTGACTGAGACTAAAGAGTAATCCGGTATCATTTTTCTCTCTTTACATTCCATTCACGCATAGTGTTCTTATGAAACTAAAACTCTGCAATTTTACAGACATTTTCATTACTCGAAGTGTATACGGGAGAAATTAGTGGATTCCTTTACGTTTTTGGAACATCTAATCTCATTCTTTTAAGTTCATGACCAACAGATACCACGCATCTGTTGCGAGCAATTCTGTGTTGCTTTTTCGATGTCAGCGCAAACACTCATGAGTCTCTGTTCGATGTTCACGATAATTTCCGTCAATCTATTGGAGGTCCAGACTACCATGGGCGAGAGTTTTGACGACGACCGACTTCGTAGTTAAAATATGTTCCTCTGGGTTGTTCAAAGGAATCTGTCTGGCATCTATCTGAGCTAAATTTTTATAGTTGTTCACAATGTACATTTTAAGAGAGTGTCTCATTCCAGCGATTACTGGACGATCGTGTACTCGAACAGGATCAGTTTCCATTCGTTGCAGCAAGTATTCATCAGTAACTATTTTTTCATTTAGTAATAGTTTTGAATAGTCTCAGAGAGCTACTAACGTTAATTGCTGTGTCCAGCAAAACGCAAATCACTGAGGTACACCCGAAGTCGCTTTTTTCTGCTGATGCCTCTCACTGAGAGTGACGCTTTGAATCCTGTTTCCTAAGAAGTATTCTGCCCATACACTTGCTTGGTCTAATATTCTGCGCTCCTTTCTGCGAGGCGCCACTGCACAACTACATCTAAAACGTTACAGAAGTCGGAAATACGTCATTAACGTGTGATGTGCGGTCTGCAGCCTTCTATATCTCGTGAACGACGTTCTCCGACGGAAATGTATGCAGATACACAGGTACAGGTACCATACTCACCAGTGTAGGTGGCCTCTTTCTTTTAGAGACTCTGCAAGTGTTTTCGTGTTAGGCAGTACTTAAGTCTAACATAATCAATTGATGTTTTTTAGCACTTTCATTGCAAAGACCGCGAAGTAAGATTTTTTTTCTTTCATATGATTCCTCTACAGAGCTTCCTGTTACTGTTAAACAGTCTGTGTAGCCTGTCTAGCTATGCGTATTCGATTCCATGGTCCTCCTGTGTCACTAGGTCCTGAAAAACATACGCTATTATGGTTCGTTGTACATGTCATGCTATTGTCCAGGCTTAAGAAAGTGTAATACATTGAGAGAGACGAACAGGTAGACATAACTTTGAATGTAGTCGTTCAGCCTGCCCATCGCGTGTTCGTAGTCAACTGCTTTATTTTCGTTCTGCACGATTAGCACAGGTCTGCTAACACGAACCTGGCGATCTACGGTCGTCAGCTAATATTGTTGGCGTGTCTCGGCTAGCTTACTAAAGAGTTCGCTTGAGTAACGGGTTACCAGCACACAGACTCTTCGGCCAGTCTTTCGCAAACGGCTTCTCCCCACAGTCACATCGACTTGTAGGAAGTTGAAGACAGTACAGATCAGAGCGATTTTCGACCAGTAACCCTCGCCCTGCACTGTGACTCTGAGTTAGTACGTAACGCAATCTCCGTGTTTCGCTATATACCTATGTAATTCTGGTACGCTGACGACACCTAATGTTAATCACCTGTCAATTTGGTACACACAAGCGGCAGCTGCTTAGATTGTTGGGAACTTCAAAGTATTTCTTACCATTGGACACAAGGATCATCCTTACTTTCCCGAGGGTTAGTCATAAGTAAAGTTACCATATGACTGTGAACAGAAATAAGATTGAGTTATTTAGATATATTTCCTGGAATAGAGAAATAAATCGTTGAGAGACGTCAATAAATTCACCACCGGAGTATGTCGTCTTTCTGAGGCGACTAAAATCTTCACCTGCAAAAATACACACATTGCTGCAGCACCATGTCCCATAAAGCGCGTAGGAACCAATCAGTAAAATAATATTTGTGCAAATATCAAGCAGATTGGACTGTCCAGTTCAGGAGGTCATTAACACTTGAACGCGGACTTAGTTTTCACTTGATGCCAATTATTTAATGGCGCACCCTGTAATTGCTTATAGTTGGTCTGTAAGAGACTCTTGGCCGTTGTGACAGGGTTCGGGGTCCGAGGTGGCTACGTGATACCACCCCGGCTCCCGCCTCCACTTACACCGTTGCCCGTGACCCGCCACGTGGAGGCGGGCTCTTGTTTCCTTGTTTTCTTTTCTGCAGCTCTTTTAAAACTTCACAGATTAACAAAAACATGAAACAATTACAGTTTCTAATTTCTACAAGAATCAAAAGTGGATAGAGAGGAGAGAAAAGAAAGGAGAAGAGAAAGAGTGTCGGACTGCGAGATTGAAGCACTTATCATATATTTTCACTTGTACCCAAGGACTTACATGTACAAAGTAATGGTGGGTGTTTTCATTGACTTCCTACTTGAGGCAGAAGCAGTTATTCAAAAAATGGTTATATGTCCCCCGTCTATTCTATGAATACCCTCACTATGACCCCACGGACATAATTATGTAATTACATCACTGACGTTCATCTGTGGCATTGTGCTATAGCAAATCATAAGCTCAAACATTACGATATTCCTGGAGGCAAACAAGTTTCTCTCAAAAAATCAACACAGATTCAGAAAAAACACTCGTTTGAAACACTTATTCATACATGATATCTTCCAAACGACAGCTGCAGGTGAACAGGTAGGTTCTGTCTTTCAAGATTTCTGTAAGGCGTCCGACATTGTACGATGTCGCTGACTGCTAACCAACATACGATAATACGAGTTGTCTTCGCAAATATGTGACTGGCGCGCACAGTCTTCCCGCGTTTCAAATATTGTACGTAGGCTGTTTAGGTTTTTATGTTGGTAACGCCATGTAACGCCCTGTATGAAAATCGGTGACTGCGCTGTGTGCAGTGTGTGGCTAGTTGGACTCATTGTTGCAATATTCGCTTGTCTAGTGTTGGGCTGTTGGGCAATTGGATATGAACAGCGTGTAGCGTTGGGCAGTTGGAGGTGAGCCACCAGCAGTGGTGGATGCGGAGAGAGAGATGCCAGAGTTTTGAGAGGTTACTATGAGCGGACGATCTGGACGTGTGTACGTCAGAAAAAGGAACTTCGTATAATTGGATGTTACATATATATAATGTTCAACTGTTCGACTGTGTGTGAAATCGTATGGGACTTAACTGCTAAGGTCATCAGTCCCTAAGCTTACACTCTACTTAACCTATATTATCCTAAGGGCAAACACACACACCCATGCCCGAGGGAGGACTCGAACCTCCGCCGGGACCAGCCGCACAGTCCGTGACTGCAGCGCCTGAGACCGCTCGGCTAATCCCACATGGCCATATATATAATGACTTTTGAACATTATTAAGGTAAATACATTGTTCTCTATCAAAATCTTTCATTTTCTAACTATGCCTATCAGTAGTTAGTGCCTTCAGTAGTTAGAATCCTTTCTTTAGCTGGCAGTATTGGCACACGCTGTATTGCAGTAATTCGAGTAACGAATATTTTTGTGATGTAAGTGTTTCATGAAAGGTACAGGTTATTGTTAGTCAGGGCCATTGTTTTGTAGGGATTGTTGAAAGTCAGATTGCGTTGCGTTAAAAATATTGTGTGTCAGTTTAGTGATGATCAGAATAAGTAAAGAGAGAACTGTCTGAGTACGTTCAGTTTGCTGAGCTGTTTGAAAATCAAACACCGTAAGAGTTTTACCAGCACTGTCATTCTTTACATAAAAAGGGGAAGTTTCAATATGACTGGAACGAGGAGAATATCTGATATAACAGTGCAATCAGAAACGGCCTCTGCACCCAACTTCACAGTTATTTGCAACGTACGGATGCAGATTTGAGTTCATTCACGCCACGCGAAAGTATTGGGTGGTTATAATTAAAGTACTCCTGTTCACGGTGGTCCCTTGTGAACTGTAATTATCGTGTGACAGCGAAACTTGGTACCTACTTCTGCAGAAAAAAAAGTTTCAGTTGTGACCCAGGCGCTTTGCATTGTTATGACGGTATGACATCCACGCCGTGACTTCTCAAGCTATAACGTGAGTGAACAGTATGGTTATCGAGAAGAGAGACTGTGCACTGTTACTGAAACCGTTTTATGTGAACGGCAGCAATTACATTGCTCCACTGAGAGAGTATCGTCGACTGAAAGGTCTGAGGAGAGACCAGATGTCATTAAATGGTTTAAATAAGATGATAGTGTAATTCGGAAACACGAGTGAGTTTGGTGTGGCACCTGGAAAAGTCCCGGTGGAACTTATTGACGAGACTGGTGTAGCTGTAACCGATTGCAGCACGCGCCCTGGTTAGTGCTAGTGCTCGTGCGGTGTCACGAGAATCGTCCATCCCATGGTCAAAAGTACGGGAGGTCTTGCGGTCTACCTCACACTGGTCACCCGTACAAGATCCAGACGGTGCAACAACGGAAAGCTCATGATCCGCAGAAACGTTGTGATTTTGCTCTTCGGTCTCTGGCACGGGTCGCAGTTGATAAGGCCGGCCGAAGTGGCCGAGCGGTTCTAGACGCTACAGTCTGGAACCGCGCGACCACTACGGTCACAGGCTCGAATCCTGCCTCGGGCATGAAAGTGTGTGATGTCCTTAGATTAGTTAGGTTTAAGTAGTTCTAAGTTCTAGGGGACTGATGACCTCAGAAGTTAAGTCCAAGACTGCTCAGAGCCATTTGAATCACTTTTTTTGAAGTTGATGAGACGTGGCTGGGAAATGGTTCAAATGGCTCTGAGCACTATGGGACTTAACATCTGAGGTCATCAGTCTCCTAGAACTTAGAACTACTTAAACCTAACTAACCTAAGGACATCACACACATCCATGGCCGAGGCAGGATTCGAACCTGCGACTGTAGCGACCGCGAAGTTCCAGACTGAAACGCCTAGAACCACTCGGTCACAGCGGCCGGCCGTGGCTGAGCAATATTCTATGGAGTGACGAGGCATGTTTTACACTAGAGGGTGCAGTGAACACGCAGAACTGCCGAATTTGGAGTTCTTTTAAACAGTGTGTATTGCACGACGAGCCGCTGCACTCGGCGTTTGTGACTGTGTGGTGTGGAATCACAAGTACCTTTATTGTTATTCTGTTCTTCTTTGAAGACAATACACCAAGAGGACCTGTCAGGTGTATCGTGACGTCCGCACTTTATCGAGATCTCCTCGTACACCATGTGATTCCTGCTTTGGAAGAGCGCAACTGTGTGGAAATCTCGATTTCCTGGTGAAAGATCTACTTAATACAATTTTCCATGAACATGTTATCTTCAGACGTTTCCTAAATGCATGGCCTACAAGACAGCTTGATCCGCGTCCATGTGACTTGTGGCTCCGGGCATATCTAAACGAAAGCGGCTACCAGGGACGGGTTCGGTCTCCACCTGATGTGAAGGGCAGTAAACAGGAACGCTTTGCACAGATTCCACCGGAACTGCTGCGAGAAACTGTTGATCACGTCGTTTTACAAACCCGGCATCTCGTCGACATCTCCGGTGCTCATACTGAACAAATTATGCAAGCGGCAGTTAATAATAGAAATCAACATTTTTGCCTTTCTCGTCTGTTTGACCTTTTCAGTTCACGCCACGTTTCTAAACCATTACGTATGGAAGGATTTCTGTACGTCTTTCTTGCACTCACAGCGCCAAATTTGAACCTGGTGGCAGTAACTGAAATCTTTCCAGCGTAAATCGGTTCCGCACTAACGCATTAGAATATCTACCACGTTTTGCTGCCTTACGGTAATTACAGCCTAAACCGGACCTCTGTGAGTAACTGCACATTACTTATAACCATTGGTTACACAATGTCTTCACATTGGACGTCACATCCATACAGCTCACCTCCGCTAACAGGGACAATTCATGGCTCATGAATTCAGCCAAAAGTAACATACAAATACACCGAAATGACAAAAATCGTGGGATGGCGATATACACATATAGAGATGGCAATAGTATCGCGCACACAAGGTAGGGCAGTATATTGGTGGAGCTGTAGTTCGTACTCAGGTGTTCCATGCAAAAAGATTTCCGACGTGATTATGGCCACATGATGGGAATTAACAGACTTCGAACGCGAAACGATAGTTGGAGCTAGAAACATGGGACATTCCATTTCAGAAATCGTTAGGGTATTCAATATTCCGAGATCTTTAGGGAATTTGATACTACGATATCCAAAATGTCAAGAGTGTGCCAAGAATACCCATTTTCAGGCATTACCTCTCACCAAGGACAACGCAGTGGCCGACGGCCTTCACTTAACGACCGAGAATAGCAGCATTTGTGTAGAGTTGTCAGTGCTAACAAATATGCAACACGGGGTGAAATAACCGTAGAAATCAACGTGGATCGTACGATGAACGGATCCGTTAGGATAGTGCGGCGAAATTTACGACAGACGCGAGTGCCTCTGCTAACTAAGAGCAGATCGCCTGTAGCGTCTTTCCTGAGTTCGTGACGATATTGGTTGGACCCTGGACGACTGGAAAACCGTGGCCTGGTCAGACGAATCTCGATATCAGTTGGTGAGACCTGATGGTAGGGTTCGAGTGTTGCGCAGACTCCACAAAACCGTGGACACAAATGGTCAACGAGGCGCTGTGCTAGCTGGTGGTTGCTCCATAATGATGTTGGCTGTCTTTACATGCAATTGGCTGTCCTCTGATCGCCGGCCAGTGTGGCCGTGCGGTTCTAGGCGCTTCAGTCTGGAACCGCGTGACCGCTACGGTCGCAGGTTCGAGTCCTGCCTGGGGCATGGATGTGTGTGATGTCTTTTGGTTAGTTAGGTTTAAGTAGTTCTAAGTTCTAGGGGACTGATGACCATAGATGTTAAGTCCCATAGTGCTCAGAGCCATTTGAACCATTTTTTTGTCTTCTGATCCAGCTGTACCGAACACTGACTGGAAACGGTTGTATTAGGCTACCTGGAGATCATTTTCAACCACTGACTTAATTTTCTCAAACAACAGTGTCATGTCACTGGACCACACTTCACACTTATTCGCGATTCGTTTGAACTTTATGAACAGTCCGAGCGAATGATTTCGCCGTCCAAATCGCCCAACATGAACCCCATCGAACATTTATGGGGCATAACCAAAATCCTACACCGGCAACACATTCGCAGTTATGGACGGCTATACAGGCGGTGTTACACTGAATAGTTCAGTGATAGGGCTGTTCTTATCAGAATCGACAGCATACTGACAACGATAATGCAGGTGTATATGTCGACATCGCAAACTAAAGATGAAGAAATAGAGAAAGTATACGTGGATATTGAAAGGCTAATACAGAACGTAAACGGAGATGAAAGTCCGATAGCCATAGGGGCTGGAATGCAGTTGTAGGAGAAGGAGTAGAAGAAAAGATTGCAGGAGAATATGGGCTTGGGACACGAGAGAAGAGAAAGACT
The DNA here is from genome assembly GCF_021461385.2 of Schistocerca piceifrons. Taxonomy (NCBI): domain Eukaryota; kingdom Metazoa; phylum Arthropoda; class Insecta; order Orthoptera; family Acrididae; genus Schistocerca; species Schistocerca piceifrons. The sequence goes on from NC_060138.1 coordinate 661,776,705, forward strand.
GATTGAGTTGTGTAATAAATTTCAGCTAGTAATAGTGAATACGCTGTTCAAGAGGGAAGATTTCAATTAGATTACATCATGGTCAGACAGAGATTCCGAAATCAGATACTGGATTGTAAGGCATATTCAGGAGCAGATACAGACTCAAATCGCAATGTAGTAGTGACGGAGAGTAGGCTGAAGTTGAAGATATTAGTCAGGAAGAATCAGCAAGCAAAGAAGTGAGGTACAGAAGTACTAAGGAATGGCGAGATACGATTGAAGTTCTCTGAGGCTACAAATACAGCAATAATTAATAGTTCATTAGGCATTACAGTGGACGAGAAGTGGACATCTCTAAAAAGGGCAATCATTGAAGCAGGAAAGAAAAACATAGGCACAAAAAAGGTAACTGCGAAGAAACCATAGGTATCAGAAGAAATCGGTGAATTAAGGCAGTACAAAAATGTGCAGGGAAATTCAGGAAAACAGAAATACAAGTCGCTGTGGAACGAAATAATTAGGAAGCGCAAGGAGCTAAGACGAAATGGCTGCATGAAAAATTTGAAGAAATCGAAAAATAAATTATTGACGGAAGGAGTGACTCAGCATATAGCAAAGTCATGTACCTACATGTAGCTACACGTTTAGTTTGACGATGATACTTCATCAGAATATTTTATGATCTGAAGATGGCAGTAGCCGAAACTGGTAATAGTGAAGTGTAAAAGCTTGTGTGACCAAGTCGGACCTGTAAAATAAAATGCCAAAAATATGATCACGGACTCATTTTCAGACTTTAAGTCTTTAATTGATAAAATAATCTTCGTTGAAATTAAAAGCAAGGATGGTAACATTAAGACTACAACCGGAATTCCGCTGTTAAATGCAAAGGAGAAAGCGGATAGGTAGAAAGAGTACATTGAAGTCCTCTGTGAGGAGTAAAATGGTTCAAATGGCTCTGAGCACTATGGGACTTAACATCTGAGGTCATCAGTCCCCTAGAACTTAGAACTACTTAAACCTAACTAACCTAAGGACATCACACACATCCATGCCCGAGGCAGAATTCGAACCTGCGACCGTAGCAGTCGCGCGGTTCCAGACTGAAGCGCCTAGAACAGCTCGGCCTCACCGTCCGGCTCTGTGAGGAGTAAGATGTGTCTGATGTGATAGAAGAAGAAACAGGAGTCGATTTAAAAGATATGGGGGATCCAGTATTAGAATCAGAATATAAGACAGTTTTGGAGGACTTAAGATCAAATAAGGCAGAAAGGATAGATAGCATTCCATTACAATTTCTAGCTCACTGGGGAAAGTGGCAACAAACCGACTATTCAGGTTGGTGTTTGGAATGTATAAGTCTGGCGACATATCATCTGACTTTCGGAAAAATATCATCCACGCAATTCCGAAGACTGCAAGAACTGATAAGTGCGAGAATTATCGCACAATCAGCTTAACACCCCATGCGTCCAAGTCGCTGACAATAATAATGTACAGAAGAATGGAAAAGAAAATTGAGGGTGTGTCGGATGACGATCAGTTTGGCTTTAGGAAAGTTAAAGACACCAGAGAGGCAATTCTGACGTTGCGGTTGATAATGTAAGCAAGACTAAAGATAAATCAAGACACGTTCAATGGAATTGTCGACATAGAAAAAGCGTTCAGCAATGTGAAATGGTGCAAGATGCTCGAAATTCTGAGAAAAATCGGGGTAAGCTGTAGGGAGAGACGGGTAATGTACAATATGTAAAAGAGCCAAGAAGAAATAATAAAAGTGGACGACCAAGAACGAAGTGCTCGGATTAAAAAGGGTGTAAGATAGGGATGTAGTCTTTCGCCCTTACTGTTTAATCTGTACATCGAAGAAGCAATGATGGAAATAAAAGTAAGTTTCAGAAGTGGAATTAAAATTCCAGGTGAAAGGATATCAGTGATAAGATTCGCTGATGACATTGATATCCTGAGTGAAAGTGAAGATAAATAACAGTATCTGCTGAATGGAATGAATAGTGTAATGAGTACAGAATATGGACTGAGAGTAAATCGAGGAAAGATGAAAGTCATGAGAAGTAGCAGAAATGAGATCAGCGAGAAACTTAACATCAAGATTGATGGTCAAGAAGGAGACGAAGTTAAGGAATTCTACTGCCTAGGCAGTAAAATAACCAATGACGGACGGAGCAAGGAGGACATCAAAAGCAGACTAGCACTCTCAAAAAGGGCATTCCTGGGCAAGAGGGGTCCACTGGTATCAAACATAGGCCTTAATTTGAGAAAGAAGTTCCTGAGAATGTACGTTTGGATCACAGCACTGTATGGTAGTGAAACATGGACTGTGGGCAAACAAGAACAAAATAGAATCGAAGCATTTGAGATGCGATGCTACAGACGAATATTGAAAATTGGGTGGGCTGATAAGGCAAGAAAAAAGGAGGTTCTGCGCAGAATGAGAGAGGAAAGGAATATGTGGAAAGCACGATAAAGAGAAGGGATAAGATGATAGGAAATCTCTTAATACATGAGGGAATGACTTCCGTGGTACTAGAGGGAGGAGTGGAGGGAAAAAACTGTAGAGGAAGACAGAGATGGGAATACATCCAGAAAATAATTGAGGACGTAGGTTGCGAGAGCTACTCTCAGATGAAGAGATTGGCACAGGACGGGAATTCGTGGTGGGCCGCATCAAACCAGTCAGAAGACTGATGACTCAAAAATATATATATAGAGAGAGAGAGAGAGAGAGACAGCATGGCTCAGTATTTCTGTAAGGGACTTCCAACGTTTTGTTGAGTACACGCCACGTCGAGCTGCTACACTACGCCGGGCAAAATGAGGCCCGACACGATATTTGGAGGTATCCCATGACTTTTGTCACCTCAGTGTAATATTTACACACCATCGGCATTTCAGCGACCTTTCCTAATAGGTCCAGTTACTACAGAGTGGCAAACAAAATTCAAATGGCTCTGAGCGCTATGGGACTTAACATCTGTGGTCATCAGTCCCCTAGAACTTAGAACTACTTAAACCTAACTAACCTAAGGACATCACACACATCCATGCCCGAGGCAGGATTCGAACCTGCGACCGTATCGGTCACGCGGTTCCAGACTGAAGCGCCTAGAAAAGCTCGGCCACCCCGGCCGGTCAGTGGCGAACAGCTGGAGCATTAATTAGTAGGGATACAAAACCTACATTCATATGGTCAACCCTCCGCTTCGTATCCTCATTTAGACGTACAACAACAGCATTTTGCATCTGGTCGATGTGCGATGATTCAAACACACATTTTGGCAGTATTTTTCCTCAACGCTGCTGCCAAGCTGTTTTATACATTCACACGTTCAGCCTTAATCAACGGGTATATCACTCTTTAACATACAATTTAGAATGCATTGCGAATTATGAACCAACAGTGGTGAAGTGTGTTGTCTTGTGAACTCTTTCGAAGCGATTCCAACATTCTTCGTGCTTTCACAGCGTATTTTCTTTTTTATGATGTTAATATACATCTGGCAACACGATACTCTTCTGCGCAGTTCATCGCTAAGTTACGTAAGTTATGACACATACATAAAAAATAATGTAAGCTCACATCTTGTGTCGCGTTTTATGAAAATGTCTTGCCGGTTAGTGATGTCGGTGGTTGCTGTAAAAGGTAAGTGAAGTGTTGATCTCCGAAATAATCACGTTTAAGTTAGTTGTTACTGGATAATGTACAGAAGCAGTATGGGAGGGAGAGCGAGCCGTAAAGCTCTCTCCACATCGGTGCAAGTGCCAGTTGATCTAACAGAGACAGGGGATACACCTTGTACGAACAACGTAATCTAGCACTGACCGTGCTAAATTCAGGAAGTTTATAGGTTAACCCCAAGAACTCAGTAACATTTATAACGTTGGAAATCATTCGAGGACACAATGTTGGAAAAACTTGTGTTGGATGCCGCACTCCTGAATACCTGTTCATTTTGTGCACAATATTTCCAGGCGATTCCATGCACTGTCAGGAGGTGTGTTTAAGGTGAGATGATCATCATCATCTTCACAGCGGACCAGGCAGTCTGGTCTGTTCAAAGTGGAGTTCCAGGGTTAACACCAGTCTTTCCTGCAGGCGTCCAAATTTGCACTGGCCAGTTGGTTTGTAGAGAAACGCCTTTTACATGAACTTTTGTATTCTATTTTTTTAATGAGATGGTAACACTTCATTTTGTTCTCCTATTTACTTTTTTATTAAACCAATAGTCCCATATCCCCGATTCTTTAGCGAAACGAGCTCATAATAATGAAGAGCTTCAAACGTCTGACTACAAATGAGATAATGTGTTAAATATTTGACATAAAGCATCTAAACCTTTATGGTTGAAGACGCAAAACCTGAATTCACTGCATGAACGGCGAAAATAGTGATAAACTTTATTGCTTTCCTTATTTTGTGGAGGGGTGTTAGGGAGAAAAAGTTTCGAAATGGTTTGAAATTACATGTAAAGTCTGTCGGAAGTCTCATATAGTGGAAGAATATACTCGCGTAAATTGTGCACCTGACTGACGCTGCCTCAAAATACGCAGAGTGTTCAAAAAAAAAGTCTCGAATACTTTGAGGTGACGCAGTACTCATCGAAACAAGAAACATTAGTCCCATAAGCATTGGTCCGGAAATGCATACTTTCCGAGATAAACACATGTTTATAGGAAGGGCTCCGCAATGCTTGGTTGCGGATATTAGCACAATAGTTGCATTGGCGCTCAGTCAAATGTGTCGGTAGGGAATTATGACGTTCATGTGGTTCAAATGACTCGAAGCACTACGAGACTTAACAGCTCACTCCATCAGTCCCCTAGAACTTAGAACTACTTAAACCTAACTAACCTAAGGACATCACACACATCCATGCCCGAGGCAGGATTCGAACCTGCAACCGTAGCAGCCGCGCGCTTCCGGACTGAAGCGCGTAGAACCGCGTTTTTTTTTTTTTTCGCTGATCTCATTTTGTTCGTAATTGTTCGTTGGATATGTTCGGGGCAGACGTCCCATAACACCCCATCACACCAGTTGAAGTTCATCGTTGGTCCGTTAGCTCAGTTTTTTATTACAGAGGGCAGCTAACCCTCTGACCGAATACGATGAGCTACAGTGCCGGCGTCAACCACAGCGAATTATGACGTCTTACGCACATTACTCTACCTACCATTAGGTGGTCTGCAGTCAGTTGTGTGGTTCGAGTAGTGTTTTAGGCTACTTTAGTAATGGTCGTGTTTGTGTGTCCTATTATACAGTTTTGGCATCTTCCAAACGCGGATTCACTTACGTGTTTACTGTTATTGCAGTGTCTGTACAAATGGTGTAATAGACATACATTCTCTCTCTTCCACCGCTTGTTAGCAATGGAAACCTACTACTCGACAAGTGAAATGACGGATATGATTTTCTACTATGGTTTAGCAGGTGCATATAGCCCGTGAACCCTTGCCCTCAAAGCGGAAAGACATCCACAGGGCAGAGTGCCCTCTGTTCGACACAGGTACGCTTGCACCTGGGAAGACTGACAGTGGAAGGCCCCGCACAGTCCGAACGCCTGACATGGAGGAACGTGTGCTACGTTTAATGGAAGAAGCTCCTGGGTCCATGGGTCCAATGTGCGACGGTTAGCAGCAGCAGAAGGCGTGTCTTATCTGAACAACTGCTGTACCCATATCTTTCGGGCCCTGAGGCCACAGGATCATCATGACAGACGGCGGTTGCAAAAGTGCGCCGCACATCGACTGTTCACGTCCAAGATTTTATTTACCGATGAGGCAGGGTTCACAAGAGATGGTGTTGTGAATTGTCATAACCAGCATGTATCGGTAGATGTAAATCCCAAAGCAGTTCAGGAAAGAGGGCATCAACACCGATTCTGAATCAACGTATGGGCAGGTGTCCTTGGCGACAGATTAATAGAGCCATACGTGCTACCGCAGAGATGAACTAGGGCACATTGTCTGGATTTTCTCTTTATTATATGCCGATCTTGCTAGAAGCTGTGGCATTGCAGCAACGACTACAAACGTGGTTCATTCACAATGGCGCATCACAGTTTCGGTTGGTAGGGGGGGGGGGGGGGGCACACCTTGGCCTGCTCTTTCTCCGGACCACAATGCCCTAGACTTTTGGTTATGGAGACACTTGAAGGAATTGGTCTACGTCACGCCAATCAACGAAGTACGGGCATCACAGGTTCACGTCTTCAATGCATGCTAGCTCTACCACACAGGGTACACTTCAAAGGCTGCGTCATTCCTTATGCCGGAGGGCAGACGGGTGCACTGTCACTTAATTTATCAGACCTTTATCGTGATCAAGCACTTGTTTATCGCAGAATGTTTGGCTTTCCGAACTCATGTTTATTGAACTTATTTCTCTTGTTTCCATGAGTACTACCCCCTCCCAAAGTATTCGACAATTTTTAACACCCTGTATACGCAGTTCCTAGCTTTAATACTTATTCTGTTAAACCTTTTAACGTAAGCTTACACCTCTTAATGAATATATTATGAAAGTATTTTTAAGTCAATCAATAATTACATAAAATACTGAAAATCAAATTTTTATTGTTCCTGGAAGCCGTTAGATAGGTAACCTGCAACTGGGACGGGATGGCCGTTTTAGTAGCTGTTTTAATAGCTCACTTTGGCCCTATTCTCACAACCATGCAATCGGAGGTACCGCCAAAACTTTACAATATATCATTCGAGTGTTCTTTTTTATTTTGTTGGTAAACATTCTGTTTTTTATTTCTCAGACCCACATTTTGATCATTAGAAACTCTAAACAGTGAAATATTCTGACTTCCTCAATCAAGTTACTGTCAATTACTGTCTTTGAAATGACTGAATAGTCCCCTGAATGTCTTTACCTTAGAGCTGTTGAGGGATAAATCTAGCTTGTCGTTTAAAATCGAGTAGGAAAGGTGATGCATCTTCAGTTATAGATTAATTCAAATGGCTCTAAGCACTGTGGGACTTAACATCTGAGGTCATTAGTCCCCTAGACTTAGAACTACTTAAACCTAACTAAGGACATCACACACATCCATGCCCGAGGCAAGATTCGAACCTGCGACCGTAGCAGCCACGTGGTTCCGTACTGAAGCGCCTAGAACCACTCGGCCACCGCGGGCGGCTATAGATTAATGACGAAGCTCGCAAGTAATACTTTATCGTCATAAAATTAACTCGTATTTTAAACAGTTTTTCAAGTTTCAATATGTTTTATATTACTTTACCACTCGTTTATATTTGTGTCAATATACAGGGTGTTGGGGTCATAAGTGCAAATATTTCTACTCGTAACTGAGGACAGTGAACTGAACATCAGTATTTACTACATTTGCATACTCACACGTATAGCTATTACGATTAGTATATTTTTAGGTTGGTTAGTACCTCTAAGTACGTGTGGCACAAGCAAGTCAGCTGGACAGTAGGTCAGGTATTGAAGTGAGGACGCGTGGAAACAAAACGGTTGTTCTCTACTGACGGGAGTATTCCACTTTGCAGTGCAGTTATGGCCGTGCAGGAAACGTCAGATAGTAAATTATGTCATGTGTCTGCTGGAATGCTGATAGAAGCAGAAAAAAAAAGTAACACGGAAATGGGTACATATTATGGTACCAATGATCAAAATAGCTATACCGGTGCCCCTAACACCTATTATTGCCCAGTAAATAATGAAACTTTGCTTATTGTGCGTATAAATGTAGTAAGAAGAACACTTGAATAAATTTGTAGATGATTCGAAGATATACAAGCTGCAAAATGAAATACACAGAGCTGTCACCGCTACCATCAATATTTTGTCTAGCCTGACTGGGCATCAAATCGAAGTGAGCTAGGATGACAGGCATGGATAAGTCATTCCATGCCTCTTCATCTCTGTACCAGAGAGATCACCAGGCATAGTGGCTGGCGAGTGGCGGCTTGCGACTCTCCCGGCAACCCATGACCAGATGTTTGCCGTCGGTGAGGGTCTGGCGAAGATGCTGGCTGGGGCAACGGTCGAACATCCTCGCTATCGAGGTACACCAGGAGAGTAAGGGCAACATGCGGCCTTGCGTGACTTTGTTGAAAGACAGTGTCACGAAGATCTCGAAGATAGTGCACAGCCGCCGGCCTAACAACGCCGGAAATGAACCGCCTGCTGTCCAGATCAGCGAATGTGCGAAGCAGAGGTGATCTTGTATTCTCAATGGCTCTTCATACCATCACGTGATGTGCTGGGCCTATATGACGATGATGAAAGTGATCTGGTAACGTGTGTTCTCCTCGGAGCTCTCACATAGGAACGCTGCCAACGTGACGTTGTGCGCAGTACCGGGACTCGTTGTGCCCCATTGTCGACGCAACTTTCTGTTGCCCCGTCAAAGGAACCCGCAACAATGGTCGCCGTGCTGACTGTCCATTGCACTACAGACATTATGTTTTAAATTTATCAGACCTTTATTGTGATCATAAGAAATTCTAAACAGTTAAATATTCTGACTACCTCGATCATGTCATTGTCAGTTACTGTCTTTGAACTGAAAGTTGGTCCGTGTGGACGTATCTTGCAGCATGCAAGTCCATTTCCTGTGTCAAGTTACGTGACGTGATTACACTATCCTGTACTAACAAGTGAACAATATGCCTGTCCTCTCGGCGCTAGTCGCGTGGGGCAGTTGGGATCCTGCAAGGCATTGAATATGTAAAGTTCTCTTCTACCGTACTTTTTCATCGACTTATGCAGAAGACCTGCATAGTACTCGCTAGTTTTTGTTTACCCTTTACAAGGTAACTCATAAGAACAGTAGCCTTTTACATCCCAGAAAACACTAGGTACTTTTTTAGTTCTGGGCCACCGGCTGCCGTCCAATGCTTTGACTGACATTTTATTTCTGATCAGAAATGATGTACTTAAGTTTGCGGCACACAAAATAAGTTGGACTTATTGTAAAAGATTGCTGAGGAACTGTAAAAGCCGGCCGTTATGGACGTGCGGTTCTAGGCGCTTCAGTCTGGAACCGCGTGACCGCTATGGTCGCAGGTTCGAATCCTGCCTCGGGCACGGATGTTTGTGATGTCCTTAGGTTAGTTACGTTTAAGTAGTTCTAAGTTCTAGGGGACTGATGACCACAGAAGCTAAGTCCCATAGTGCTCAGAGCCATTTGAACCACTTGAACTGTAAAAGATTGCTCAGGAATTCTTATTGCATTTACTTTTGAATAGCTTTCACCAGACCGACCACCCATCTTGCACGAAGTTTTTTCATATTTATTTTTTCTTATAAAATTTACCGTGCCCTTCCTTCAAATATGACTATTTCCGAGCGGGAAGGCGTGCCGGTCCCCGACACGAATCCGCACAATAACCCTGGGTTCGGTGTGGAGCGGCGTGGGAAGGGTGGACTGCCGTAGCCTGTTGCGGGGTTGTGTACCACTGAGGGCTTCAGCGGGGACGGAGCCTCTCCGTCGTTTCTAGGTCCCCAGTTCCATACATACGTACATACAGCTGTTGAAAATGAAGAAGTAGATTCTGTAACAGACTTCATCAACTTTTACCGATTTTCCGTTGACCATAAACTGTTCAAAAACCAGGCAAAAAAATTTTTATGTTATTTTAACAGGTTTCTTTTCTTCTTCTTTTTTTATGTTACACACACTACATGACTAGTTCAAAAAGCCGTAAAAACGAAACTAGTTCATAGATCAAGCTTACATATGGCTTACGTTGTTGTGAAAGCTGTAAATATATGAAACATTAACTTCGGTTTACATCAACACCATCTTCCTACTGCCCTATTACCTTAGTTTCTGATCTTGCACAGAAAACGAGTGTGGCGAGTAGTTAAACTGCAACGCAAAGCGTGTACACTTAACTACTCTGGTCTAGGTTTACGCCTCGTGGGTCATAAATTCGGTTAACTGCACACAGCAGAAGACGATACCATTTGAAACGCCGTCCACAGTCGGACACGTAGCAAAATACATATTACCTTGTGCGTATTAAACGCCCTCCCACGGCTGCGTCTTCTGCTCCACAGGTTCCTCCATCACGGCGCTATTTATGTAGTCGACAGCTGCTGTAGTCCATGCCGTAGCCAGAATTATCGCTTCCCAGAAGTCCATAAAGCTGGAACAAAGCTGTCGCTGTTTGCTCGTACGTCGTTCGTCAGGAAAATGTGCCGTGGCATTCAATCGTTTCCATTATTCTGGGCTCTGCCTCTTTGGAGTCAGCTGGAGACAAAGTGACATGGACAGACAGTACCTGTCTTACTTGCACTTCTGCTTAATAACGTACATTATCCAGCGAATTAACCATAACTGTTGCTTCGGGTATCACAAGGTAGTAACAGCATGGGGTCACTTTGATGTAAATGGGCAGGAGGTTGCGTACAGCGATTTAATACAACTGAAAATACACTACTCGCCATTAAAATTGCTACACCACGAATATGACGTGCTACAGACGCGAAATTTAACGGGCAGGAAGAAGATGGTGTGATATGCAAATGATTAGCTTTTCAGCGCATTCACACAAGGTTGGAGCCGGTGGCGACACCTACAACGTGCTGACATGAGGAAAGTTTCCAACCGATTTCTCATACACAAACAGCAGGTATCCGGCGTTGCCTGGTGAAACGCTTTTGTGATGCCTCGTATAAGGAGGAGAAATGCGTACCATCACTTTTCGACTTTGGTAAAGGTCGGATTGAAGCCTACCGCGATTGCGGTTTATCGTATCTCGACATTGCTGCTGACGTTGGTCGAGATCCAATGACTGTTAGCAGAATATAGAATCGGTGGGTTCAGGAGGGTAATACGGAACGCCGTGTTGGATCCCAACGGCCTCGTATCACTAGCAGTCGAGATGACAGGCATCTTATCCGCATGGCTGGAATGGATCGTGCAGCCACGTCTCGATCCCTGAGTCAACAGATGGGGACGTTTGCAAGCATCTGCACGATCAGTTCGACGACGTTCGCAGCAGCATGGACTATCAGTTCGGAGATCATGGCTGCGGGAGTGCTACGGTCACAGGTTCGAATCCTGCCTCGGGCATGGATGTGTGTGACGTCCTTAGGTTAGTTAGCTTTAAGTAGTTCTAAGTTCTAGGGGACTGATAACCTCAGATGTTAAGTCCCATAGCGCTCAGAGCCATTTGAACCATTTGAACCATGATGGCTGCGGTTACCCTTGACGCTGCATCACAGACAGGAGCGCCTGCGATGGTGTACTCAACGACGAACCTGGGTGCACGAATGGCAAAACGTCATTTTTTCGGATGAATCCAGGTTCTGTTTACAGCATCATGATGGTCGCATCCGTGTTTGGCGACATCGCGGTGAACGCACATTTGAAGCGTCTATTCGTCATCGCCGTACTAGCGTATCACCCGGCGTGATGGTATGGGGTGCCATTGGTTACACGTCTCGCTCACCTCGTGTTCGCATTGACGACACTTTTAACAGTGGACGCTACATTTCTGATGTGTTATGACCCGTGGCTCTACCCTTCATTCGATCCCTGCAAAACTGTACATTTCAGCAGGATAATGCACGACCGCATGTTACAGGTCCTATACGAGCCTTCCCGGATACAGAAAATGTTCGACTGCTGCCCTGGCCAGCACATTCTCCAGATCTCTCACCAATTGAAAATTTCTGATCAATAGTGGTCGAGCAACTGGCTCGTCACAATACGCCAGTCACTACTGTTGATGAACTGTGGTATCGTGTTGAAGCTGCATGGGCAGCTGTACCTATACACGCCATCCAAGCTCTGTTTGACTCAATGCCCAGGCGTATCAAGGCCGTTATTACGGCCAGAGGTGGTTGTTCTGGGTACTGATTTCTCAGGATCTATGCAATTTTAATGGCCAGTAGTCCGCAGCTCGTGGTCGTGCGGTAGCGTTCTCGCTTCCCGCGCCCGGGATCCCGGGTTCCATTCCCGGCGAGGTCGGGGATTTTCTCTGCCTCGTGATGACTGGGTGTTGTGTGATGTTCTTAGGTTAGTTAGGTTTAAGTAGTTCTAAGTTCTAGGGGACTGATGACCATATATGTTAAGTCCCATAGTGATCAGAGCCATTTGAACCATTTTAATGGCCAGTAGTGTATATTGCTCTTGAACACGGTGTCGAAAGTCCAATATTAAGAATAATAATAATTATTATTACTATGTACGTTGTTCTGCTGCACTACACAAATTCGCGTTTCCACATTCAGTAAAGCCAGTTATAAGTAAGAAATAACTTATGTTTGGTTCAAATGGCTCTGAGCACTATGGGGCTGAACATCTGAGGTCATCAGTCCCCTAGAACTTAGAACTACTCGAACCTAACTAACGTAAGGACATCACACACGTCCATGCCCGAGGCAGGATTCGAATCTGCGACCGTAGCAGTCACGCGGTTCCAGACTGAAGCGCCGAGAACCGCTCGGCCACAGCGGCCGGCTCCCGAGGCAGGATTCGAACCGGCGACAGTAGCGGATGCGCGCTTCCAGACTGAAGCGCCTAGAACTGCTCGGCCACTCCAGCCGGCTAACTTAAGTTTGGTTTTAAAGTTAAGTTTGTTGTCTTAAGTACTTTACATTAATGGATGAGAGATAGAAGATTTCTCTCAGTACATAATTCATCAGATTATTAATCAAATTCAGTGTTAGGAATAAAAGGTATTTTTGTTTTCGAATAAATTACGAGTTTTATTGTTCCCCTTGAGCTGCAATAAAGAATTGAAAACCAATTTCACTAGGGAATCTCCGTTTTGTAGAGCTCCACTTGACACACGTAACTACCTCAACAGTTACATGGAAGAGACTGATTATCTAGAGTCAGATTCACTAAGCAGGAATAGGAAGAATTTTCAGCGAGAAACCTCGGATTATAACGATATCTTCCAGTTCTGAACTGTAGATAGGTATTTTGGTGCACCGAGCAACGTGTCCAACCGCTCGACCAGGAATGAAATGTGACAGTGTTTCCATGGAAGGAGGACGAATTTCGAGTGCATTCTGTACACTATAAGCCCATTCATACGGATTCATACATATAAATGTCCAGTTGCTACGACGCTTCAGAATCTATGAAAGTCATTAACTTTTGGTACGCAGAGGGCATGTTACGTCTTACGCCGACAGCATTCAGGACAATCTGTAGGCTGCACTCAAGAGAAGTAGTTGCAATATCAACTGGTCAAGACGACCGCTCTCCTGGCCACTTTAAAGGACTATCTGCTTCAACGGAAGATATCTCTAAAAGTCCGTCCATTTGATATCCAATGCGCTGCCGCCAATGAAATCTGCAGTGGCTGAGCATCTTTTATCCATGGCCGTTCTGTGAATTACGACATTGTTCTTTTTACTGGCAGTAGTGTAATCTTTTTTGTGATTCTGTGGACAAAGAAACGGTGTAAATACGATTATCAAACCACATTACCAGCTGGGACGAGGACCTCCAGTTAGACAGCTACTGGAGTCCTACCACTTCACATCATCACTCTCAGAGAAATTCCTGTCCCCAGCCTTCGCTGCCTGGCGTTGCGCCACCTGCCACCATCTTGTACGATGCAGTATCATTGTCAATTTGCGGCTTGTTTAAGCAGCTTTGTGTTTATTTTTCCTTCATGCTTGCAACATTTTATCTTTGACATTTAAATTCTTTTCTCTGACTAGCGCATTTGTGCCAAATATGTAACCCGTGCACGTTATTTTAAATTGCGTGCAGCCACTGCCAAGTTTCCACATTTTGAATGAGTACTACCTTGCCTGCAGCCACTCAACCAGCTTCATGCTTCTGACACAGTTCTGTGCCACACCCTTCATTTTAAACATGGCGTACCGCTTTTTGTGCACCACGTGGTCATAACTTTACATGACTGATGGGGCGTGGCTCTAAGGCAGTTACCTTTCCACTATGAGTTGTTAAATGCAACCTGTCAACTGAGAGTGCGTCTTCAATTTGACGCGAAAACGGTCGCCAATGCGGATCATTTCGTTCAAAATATGTTATTTGTTACTCAAGCCCATTGAAAAATAATAGAATACTCATCTTTCTTTCTGCCAGTTTTCTACACCACGAGGCATATCTCCCATCAAATTTTCCATCTAGCTTGTCAGTCCTTTTTTTTTTTTTTTTTTTTTTTTTGCATTGCTCTGTTTCGCATCACACGCCTCACTCCATTGTTCCAACGTAGGCGGGGTGAGGTGTCGTTTTCTGTATCGTGGAGGTCTCCAGTGGTATATTTTATAATCCAATCTTTCCTCTGGCATTCTTTAAAGATGTCCTTAAAATGCTAGGTGTTTGTTTCCAGTTATGTCTACAATGTCCTTGGCAACTCCCATCTGTTCTCGTAGCGTTTCATTTCTTATTTTGTTCTCTTGTTATTTCACAACTTCGTCTTGAAAACTCCATTTTCATTGCCTTTATTCCATCTTATTGGCCCTGGAGGCTTCCCACAGCTCAGTAACATAACGTTCAATACTGTTACCTATAGTTTTGTGTATTCTCCATTTCTAATTTGTTGGCGTATTTTTATTCCAAATAGTGCAGTGCAGCTGCTTCATTACCATCTTTCTTTTTCCATTCTGAGCTTGATTTCCTCGTTGCTCCCAACTTTGTCCGAAAGGATTGTGCCTAAATATTTATAGTCATGTTTTTTCAACAAATCTGTCGCTAATGACGAGATCTCTTTCTATACCTCCGACCACCAAGTATTGTGTCTTTGTGAAGTTTATTTTTGCACCCCACTGCTTTCTTATAATCTTTATCCTCTTCTTCCTCGGCGAAAACGATCTAGTGCCGACACATTATAGATTTTCTTTGAGAAATATCGACGGGTCTGAGAACTGAAGATCCCATCCGAGCACAATTTGGTGACTGTGACGCTTCTTTGCTGAGCAAATTCTTGCGATGAAGATCTATTTCACCAGTAGCACTGAGAGAGGCAGCGCAGTTGTTGAAACAGTAACATCGTATTTTGGAGGAAGTGCGTTCAAACACTCGCCCGGACAACCTGGTTTAAGCTTTTCGTCGTTTGGCTGTCTCACTTCGGGAAAATAACGCGATCAGAATTTCAAGTAGTGTGCTCCTTGGTAGGCAACGAACATGGCACAAAGTTCCAGGACATAGCCGAGGTACAGAAGACAGTGAAACATTCAGAAATGGCAGAGCACCAGGACCTGGAGATGTTTATATGTTGTTGAAGGCCGTGCAAAATGCATTGTTTGAACGTCTTTCGAAGACATTTAATCTCCGTTTTAGAGGAGTGGAAATCCTTATCGAGTTTAAAGAAGGGTACATCACAAACTGTTTACAAAAAGGAAGCAAGGATGGCCGGTCGGAGTGGCCGTGCGGTTCTAGGCGCTACAGTCTGGAACCGCGCGACCGCTACGGTGGCAGGTTCGAATCCTGCCTCGGGCATGGATGTATGTGATGTCCTTAGATTAGTTAGGTTTAAGTACTTCTAAGTTCTAGGGGACTGATGACCTAAGCAGTTAAGTCCCATAGTGCTCAGATCCATTTGAATCATTTTGAAGCAAGGATGATTGCGCAAATTATCAAGGGATCACAGCTTACAGCTCTATATCGAGAATGTTCCGTAAGATAATTAACACTGAGAGGATGACTGGCGAAGGAGGAAAGCAGTTTGGCATCCTCTCAGCCAGGTCTTGTGTCATAATACCTGCAGCATCGTGAAATTTATGGTGAACGCTGTGTCATCAGCTATTCTAATTCTGACGATTTTGCACAGCCTTTTCCAATTTTCCAGTGTTTCGTTCAAAAACATTTTAAGGAGGTTATACGCTAAGAAGCATCATTGCCTCACGCCTTTGCTAATCTTAAATTTCTCTGTTAGTAGCTTCTCAGTTTTAACACGATAAGTATTATCTGAACACAGCTTTCTAACAGCTTGAATACGACATTTATGACTGCTCTGGTTATTCACTGTTTCCCACAGCCTATAGTGTGGTACACTGTCGTAGGCCTCACGAAAGTTTATAAAAACCATGTACATCTCCATGTTATGTGCCATTCTCGTCAGCCATCTACCTAATGCTGCAGGCATTATGAACACAAGACCTGGCTGAGAGGATGTCAGACTGTTTTCCTTCTTCGCCAGTCATCCTCTCAGTTTTAATTATCTTACCATACAGTCTCATATAGAGATGTAAGCTGTGATCCCTTGATAATTTGCGCAATCATCCTTGCTTCTCTTTTTAAACAGTATGTGATGCAACCCTTCTCTAAACTCGATAGGGATTTACACTCCTCCAAAATGGAGAGTAAATGTCTTCGTGAGATGTTCAAACAATCCATTTTGCACGGCCTTCAACAACATACACTCCTGGAAATGGAAAAAAGAACACATTGACACCGGTGTGTCAGACCCACCATACTTGCTCCGTACACTGCGAGAGGGCTGTACAAGCAATGATCACACGCACGGCACAGCGGACACACCAGGAACCGCGGTGTTGGCCGTCGAATGGCGCTAGCTGCGCAGCATTTGTGCACCGCCGCCGTCAGTGTCAGCCAGTTTGCCGTGGCATACGGAGCTCCAGCGCAGTCTTTAACACTGGTAGCATGCCGCGACAGCGTGGACGTGAACCGTATGTGCAGTTGACGGACTTTGAGCGAGGGCGTATAGTGGGCATGCGGGAGGCCGGGTGGACGTACCGCCGAATTGCTCAACACGTGGGGCGTGAGGTCTCTACAGTACATCGATGTTGTCGCCAGTGGTCGGCGGAAGGTGCACGTGCCCGTCGACCTGGGACCGGACCGCAGCGACGCACGGATGCACGCCAAGACCGTAGGACCCTACGCAGTGCCGTAGGGGACCGCACCGCCACTTCCCAGCAAATTAGGAACACTGTTGCTCCTGGGGTTTCGGCGAGGACCATTCGCAACCGTCTCCATGAAGCTGGGCTACGGTCCCGCACACCTTTAGGCCGTCTTCCGCTCACGCCCCAACATCGTGCAGCCCGCCTCCAGTGGTGTGGCGACAGGCGTAAATGGAGGGACGAATGGAGACGTGTCGTCTTCAGCGATGAGAGTCGCTTCTGCCTTGGTGCCAATGATGGTCGTATGCGTGTTTGGCGCCGTGCAGGTGAGCGCCACAATCAGGACTGCATACGACCGAGGCACACAGGGCCAACACCCGGCATCGTGGTGTGGGGAGCGATCTCCTACACTGGCCGTACACCACTGGTGATCGTCGAGGGGACACTGAATAGTGCACGGTACATCCAAACCGTCATCGAACCCATCGTTCTACCATTCCTAGACCGGCAAGGGAACTTGCTGTTCCAACAGGACAATGCACGTCCGCATGTATCCCGTGCCACCCAACGTGCTCTAGAATGTGTAAGTCAACTACCCTGGCCAGCAAGATCTCCGGATCTGTCCCCCATTGAGAATGTTTGGGACTGGATGAAGCGTCGTCTCACGCGGTCTGCACGTCCAGCACGAACGCTGGTCCAACTGAGGCGCCAGGTGGAAATGGCATGGCAAGCCGTTCCACAGGACTACATCCAGCATCTCTACGATCGTCTCCATGGGAGAATAGCAGCCTGCATTGCTGCGAAAGGTGGATATACACTGTACTAGTGCCGACATTGTGCATGCTCTGTTGTCTGTGTCTATGTGCCTGTGGTTCTGTCAGTGTGATCATGTGATGTATCTGACCCCAGGAATGTGTCAATAAAGTTTCCCCTTCCTGGGACAATGAATTCACGGTGTTCTTATTTCAATTTCCAGGAGTGTATATACAGCTCCATGTCCTGGTGCTCTGCCATTTTTGAATGTTTAACTGTGCCGCGTGGGATTAGCCGAGCGGTCTAAGGCGCTGCAGTCATGGACTGTGCGGCTGGTCCCGGCGGAAGTTCCGAGTCCTCCCTCGGGCATGGGTGTGTGTCTTTGTCCTTAGGATAATTTAGGTTAAGTTGTGTGTAAGCTTAGGGACTGATTACCTCTGCAGTTAGTCCATAAGATTTCACACATTTTGAACAATGTTTAACTGTCTTCTGTACCTCGGCTGTTATGTCCTGGATTTTTGTGCCATGTTTATTGTCTACCAAAGAGCACACGACTTGAAATTCTGATCGCGGTATTTTCCCGAAGTGAGATAGCTAAACGACGAAAAGCTTCAACCGGGATGTCCGGACGAGTGTTGAACGAATTTCTTCCAAAATACGACGTGACTGTTTTAACAACTGCGCAGCCTCTCTCAATGCTACTGGTGAAACAGATCTTTGTGGTGTCACCGCCAGACACCACACTTGCTAGGTGGTAGCCTTCAAATCGGCCGCGGTCCATTAGTATACGTCGGACCCGCGTGTCGCCACTATCAGTTATTGCAGACCGAGCGCCGCCACACGGCAGGTTTAGTCTAGAGTGACTCCCTAGCACTCGCCCCAGTTGTACAGCCGACTTTGCTGGCGATGGTTCACTGTCTACATACGCTCTCATTTGCAGAGACGACAGTTTAGCATAGCCTTCAGCTACGTCATTTGCTACGACCTAGCAAAGTGCCATATTCAGTTACTATAATTACTTCAAGAATGTATTCTGAACAGATAATATTGTGAATCATGTACCGTCAAGAGCGATGTTCATCATTATGGATTAAAGTTAAGTATCAAACTAATTACGTCCGCTTTCTGAATTCTCATTCCTTGTCATGTTCCGGACCTCACGTCAGTATAGTTCTTCCCTCCTCACGCCAGCCTGCGTGAGCTAAAACGCGTGCATTTCGGCCTCCACTCGTAACACGCTGTTGGCTCTTCTGCTAACACAAAAATCTTCATCCCAAGAATTTGCTCAGCAAAGAAGTCTCACAGTCACCAAACTGTGCTCGGATGGGATCTCCAGTTTGCAGGCCCGTCGATATTTCTCAAAGAAAATCGATAATCTGCCGGCACCAAGTTCTGTCCTCTCGTTTGCCATCTGGGTATTCACCAAGACATGCCTTGAAACATACCGATGAGCACGTATCACGGTCGACGACACTGTTCTGTTACACACGTAACATATGGGAGACGCAAGTCGTCGAAGAGTCTTTTGGTCGTAAGAATGCGAGTCGCTCTGACAGAAAGTCAGAACCAGCGGCGGTGTAGGCATGCATGAAGAGCCTGACCGTGGACAGGGCCGTGCTGTGCAGAACTCGAGCCGGCAGTGCGGTTGCGACGTTGGCTGCGGTTAGGGCGAGCCGAAGGACAGCCTTCGCTTAGCCTTGCGGGCTGCGCCACCACGTGCTCGCCGGCCGCAGCGGTCTGCACGCCGCCCACGCGTGGCCGAGCCTTGCTGTTCGAGGACAGGCGCCACTGACTCACCAGTGCACTTTAACTGTGCACTCGAAGATTATGGCCGCGTATTCTGGCCAGTAAACACCAAACGCAAAACAACAAAAAGCTTCAAGCGACTTTGTAAATTCACGCCCTGTAAAAGTCAGGTACAAGCGAGATAATAGCCTCCAGGACTTCAAAATGTCGTCATCAGGATTTCAAGGAGCAGTGTGTGCTAGAGGCCATTGCTGTGTCTCCTACTTCATCAATCCAGAGAACTTACCGCAATGCCATTTTTATCAGTAAATCAGTGACAGAGACGAGTACCGAAATCGCTCTGAGCACTATGGGACTTAACATCTCAGGTCATCAGTCCCCTAGAACTTAAAACTACTTAAACCTAACTAACCTAAGGACATCACACACATCCATGCCCGAGGCAGGATTCGAACCTGCGACCGTAGCGGTCGCGCGGTTCCAGACTGAAGCGCCTAGAACCGCTCGGCCACCAGCGGCCGGCAAGTACCGATCTCGAAGGTCTATCTCAGTAAAAGAACCAGTAAATGTTTTAAAAAAAGCCTCAAGGTTCCGAAAGTGAAATAAATACGATCACTCATCACTGAAGGACGAAAGATTCCTTCCGATGAAACAGTCAGGCGGCATCCATGAATGAAGGAAGGATGCTTAGAGTTATATTTTGTCGGCATAGAGGTCATTAGGGATGAATCACCAGCACTTGTAGGCAAGTATGATGGAGGAAACCGACCTTGAATTTATCTAACAAAACATCGCGGCATATGCCTAATGCCATTTTGGGAAAGCACGGAAACCTGACAGACCGTGGACGGGGAAAATGGCTCTGAGCACTATGGGACTTAACATCTGAGGTCATCAGTCCCCTAGAACTTAGAACTACTGAAACTTAAACAACCTAAGGACCTCATACACATCCATGCTCGAGACAGGATTCGAACCTGCGACCGTAGCAGCAACGCGGTTCCGGACGTGGACGGTTTTTTCATCATCACTCCTTCCGAAAAGATATTCAATGTTGTATTCAAACACCTCTAAACCGCTCATTTTTTGTGATAGCACAAGAGAACTGGGGGAAGGTGGAATGCTAAGATGTAACAATTTAAACACGCGCAAGTTTAGACTCGCCGCAGTGACGACAAAGACGCTGTGCACCATTTTCTACCTGAAGGCGTCAGATACGGATTTGTGAAGCTTAAAAGTGAAATAGCAGAGAAACTGCTAATTTTATATTTCTTTATATGAATTAGTACCGGAACAACTTCACTACTTCAATTAAGAAAGAGGTCATGAACTTTCGACAGTACGCTGTGCGTTGAACTTAGGAACCACTTTCAGCAGTATCTTCACACAGTGCACTTGAAAATGAAATTAACCCCATATCAAAAAGGACACAGCTGTTACTTCATACGCTTATTGGACGATTACTCATGGGCAAGAGATGGTGAGCCGTCATTGTGAAATGGATTTCACGTTCTTCCTCTGCTGCACCGCATCGGGACTTTTAACTATGCTTTCCTGTATTCGTCGCTCAGTTCATTTCTTCATTGCGTAAGTATCTCACGCTGCCGCTAGGAATCGGGAGACCTACACATCAGAAGCCAGCCACACTAAACACCAGCGGCAGCAGTGGCGGTATTAGACGGTGTCCAGTATCGGGATGATATACGCCTGAGACTCTTAAATACTGACAGCGTTTCAATGAATCGAAAAGTATTTGCACGTTATTTGCATCGCTCCATCCGGTACAGGACTAGAGTGTAAGCTACAGTGCCACATGTTAGTACATGCGAGGCTGGGGTGATTTAAATACCACTTCTTTTCCTTTACGTCTCTAAACGTGACTACAGCGCAACGTACACTGCTGTGGTCATCAATAGAGCATGTGACACAGTAACGATGCAATAGTTAAAGCCATTCTCATGTTGGAATTGAGATACGGGGAGACGGGAATCCTATCTGTGTGTGAGCTCCTAAGAGCAGTGATAACTTAAAGGAGAAGCTTTTCTTGCCTTTTTCTTTTGTACGAGCCACTGAAGTAGTACGACAATAATATGTTGGCCTCGTAATCTAGGAAACCATGGAACGAGCAACTGACAGACACACCGATCAAATCATGGCCCTTGAATATCTCCATGTTTCTTTGATGGAAATAATGTTCGTCTTTCCCCAGTCATTGACAGATCTCACATAGACGCTTTTCTCTAATGGTCTCACACTGAACAGGAAGTTACAATATAAACAACTGTTTCCGTCTATTGGAATTTTGATTCAAATGAGCTGGATAAGTCTAAATAATTGGCAAATTCTACAGGTGTTATCTTCCACAGAAACAAACGGTTTTCGCTGAATCAGTTGTTTCACTTTCACGAGGGACAAGCCTATTCAAACGAAGGACGTGGGTTGTAAAACATAGGATAGCAGTATCTCATCTCCACATAACCTTTGTCGATTGTATGCAGAGAAGCTTCTTCGTGACTTATTCTCTAGATTCTAGAATTTGGAAGGTAATCAGCGCTTTCTCAGAACTACTTCCCCTACAATGACATCATAGCTCCGAAAAACTTAACAGCCGCATAGCGACGCAAACGCTGACTAATGACACCTAAATTGTGGGTGACACTCTTTGAACCGACGTACCCTTTACTGCTGCTAACTATCGTAATATAAGTCAAGAGCAGCTGTATATGGGAATATGATAAACTGCATGAGGAGACTAAGGACAGAGTTGCGACAGAAATAAGTGACGGAACAAAGCAAGGCTCATCTGCTGTGGTGCAGAATATGATATGTGGTGAAGAATGAGGGTTTGCCTGTTAATTAATACAGGTAAGTGTTAGACAGAAGTTACTCAGTGCTTATACCTTCAATATAAAGTAATTGTTCAAACAGGTGAATGGAAGCGGAACAAGATAAGTGAGGACAAATCCGATTGTACAAGGCAGAGCACAGAGGTTAAATTCCCTCCAGACCCTGTGAGTATGGCTGGCAAGGACTACGTAAAGCCCCGTATGTCGAAATGGCAGGTGAATGATCCAGGGGTAGAGCCTTCCTCTTGAAAGACATCTCCCGAGACAAACATGTTCTACACTATGTCAGGAGAAAGGAACAAATAAGTTCACTTATTTCTGCATAATACTCCGAATTGGAGCGTAATTGTGGATCAGGCAGGACGCAATATACGACAGTCCAAATTATGACAAACCATTGATCATGCTTAACCACTGACATAAAAAGCTCCATATACAAATTATGACAACCCATTTATCATGCTTAACCGCTGACATAAAAAGCTCCAGATCATAAGCTTGGATCGGCAGTTTCTATACAACAACGTGATTTCTTGGAAACTTTGTGGCGATTCGTCGAATCAGAAGAGAATTTTCCGTTGAGTCGTAGTTAAAGACCAGTGATTGTTACATAGTTCTCCACTTTTCTTGGCAGTACATTTTCTTACCAGTGATTTGGCTGATAAGGTACTTGTAAAAACGCTTCCCCATTTTCCTTTCGCCTCTGTCTCTTAGCTTGAACTTTATTTGGGTTCTCGTGGTGTTCTTAATCAAGATTTGCTATGTACTACCATGTTCTAGGATACTTTTGATTAGTCACTGGCACACCGCAAACAATCATTTGCAGAAGTGATTCTCATTATTCAGGAATAATAAAATAATGCGTTATAGAGATTGTAAGTTGCTCTTACCATGATATTCTCACATCTTCGTAAGTATTGAATCATGAATTTTACTTGATAGTTTTGTTTATACAGATGAGGTACTGACAGAACGCATATGCCGTTCGCGGTTGAATTTATTTTTTGTGTGAATTTACATAAGTGGGAAAATTATTGGTTTCATCTTATGCATATTTCTAGAATATAACGGTCTCATAAATTTGTGTAATTATATAAATATGGCTACTTTAAGTACGTTTAATACTAATTAATAAGTATTTGTTATTCCGTGATTGGTAACACTTGTACAAAACCGTATTGCGAATATCCTTTCTACGATTGACAACTTTCCTGCAGTGATGACTCAATAACTCGAACAGTGACGCATTTCACTCCCCGAGGTTTATTACTGCAGTTTCAGTAGAGCGCGTGAAAAGCATGGGCTGCTTTGTTGTCAAGTCTGTCAAGGGTCATGTAATGGGTTGCCAATAGTCCTGCAGATTACAGAGATTTCTCCAGTAACCTTACAACGCCCATGATTCTTTATGTAAAAGATTTGTACTCACAAACTTCCTGAAACCCCATGTGAATGTTGACTCAGTTTCTTGATGTAAGGAAACCGTGGTCTAAAGTGAAGAAAAACTAAGCAGTTATATTTCTTATTTCTACAGAAAATCTTCTTCCAAGTCCTTTTATAGACTGCACAGCTCAGCTGATAATTGGCAGGCATGTAGTTGAAGGATAGGCGTCGTAGGGGTTGACGGGGGAGGGAAGATGATAAATAGCAAAATTTTCGAACGGAAGTGATAACATGAGAAACACTTTTTAGCAGGCGGGCTAGTTGTGGTGGCCTTGTTCCTTATAATCAGAGGCGACTTCAGAACGTTTCCGCCATATTACATAGTGAATTTTGCTACGTAGCAAGTGCCGCTCATGTTGGAGATCCACATCCTCATCTTGAGATAATAGAGATTGTAAGGGGGTACATAGCACGTTGCTGTACAGCTACTGGTCCCAATGTGCCTTAACTTATTGTATGTATTATTTTCTTACTGTTAGCATTGAAGCACTGAGCCATGTGTTGCTGACTTGGTTTCCTTTCCATTTCCATTACACAACCTTCCGCCATGGATGATGACACATTACACATATCTCAAGCATAAACTACTCTGCGTTACAAATCAGCACATAGTGACCTCTTTTTTTTTCATAATATCCTTCAACAATTACTGAAATACGTAATAAATTTTGATAAAACACTCAACTAAATAAGAAGTTGTCACCTTTCGTGTTAGGAAGAGAAACTACATCTTTCCAGTTTGACTTACTTCTTAAATTAATACAAGATAAAGTTCACTTAGCAAGTAAAGAAGCGAGACCAAGTTACGCAACGAAATCGCCCATTCTTAACTGATAAAACAGTTGGTATCATTTGCTTTTACTCTGAAATTCACACCTCCACCATCCAAAAACTGTATGGCGATTCGTAAATCGTAACACTTCTCACTGTTACCCTTTCAGCGTCTATTCCGTTAGACCTTTCTTTGACTTACTTCAACATGGGTTAGACATAACTTAGGTAATGAAGTTTGTGGACTCTGTCCGATATACATCACAAGATTTAAAAATCAACAGCAAAAAAGAGACAGCTATGCATGCTACTACGACCATATGCGTTGGAAACACGATCCGGGACTTCTCATCAACTCCAGCAGCAAATAATATGAGCGGTTGGTAGAGTATAATCTTTCTTGTCTTACAGTGAATATCATTTTTTTTTGTTTACTCAATCAAGTTTTTTGGGAACATTTTAGTTAAAGCTACTGCGTCACAAATGATACGCTAAGTATGTTGATGTTCAAGAACGAAACAGAGTGCACGGGTAACAAGAGGTTAACTCTTAAACCATAGAGAAGATGCGGTAGGAAAGTTCAGGCGTTTGAAATGAATTTTCAAATGGATAAATGAGAACGGACTGTTCACAGAACGTCATATTCCGCCAAGAACATTAGACCTTCGTTGCAGATTATAAAATTGATGGCAATGACCTCTGAACACCTTGTCAAAACCGAACAGAGACATTGTGTGGGCGATGAAAGAAAAAGCCAAGTAATGAAACGAAATGGGGCAACGTCATACTGCTCATCTTGCCCACTGTACGGCAAGTAGACAGAAAAACTGTATCCGTAAAGTGTCATCACTAAGCTCTATAATCTGACATTTGCTTGTCCTTAAAGCTTTTTTTCAGTTTTCAGTATTATGACAGTATTATGAACAATGTCCAAGATTTATTGCACTCCATCTTTGCTGGCACTTTCATCGGCAATATTGCGAATTCTGTCAGTCAAGTAATCAACAGAAGCATATTGTCTTCTTGGTACTCCTGCCTCCACGACCAAATCACCACACAAGTATCACGTCTCAGATACCATTAGTGCTTTTCAAACAACTCGCCACTGACCAGCCGTTAAACACTAACTTACGTTTCCATCTGGTAATGAACTGTATAACCTAAACTCATCTATTTACGTATAACAGTCTTAGTACCATAAGATCAACCTTCTGGATATTTATTAATTTCACCTTAGTTATACCATTTGAAATTAAAAATCTGATGTTGCTGTATACTGCAGTGCTTTACCATGGTTCCGTAGGCACCGCGTGACGACGAGAAAGTATTTGATATTCAGAGGTCGTTTACTGAATACTAAAACAGTACTAGGAATTTCACGACCAGCAGGAACGTTAATCCTCTGCATCTGAACCATCTTGTTATCTGTGCAGTAGGGATCCTCAAATTTGAAAGTGTAACGAGATGTGTAGCACACATAACTTCCCACAGCGTGCACCTGAAAGCAAATATTCACGAGTCTTTGTATAGAATAGTACATTGTACACAACATAGTCTTGTTTTCATGAATACACGTATTCGATGCTCTCCTGAAACTGATTTAGAGACTCTATAGTGAGTGAACCTATTCTTGAGTACTATTCGATTCTTTAGGATCGGTAACATGTCAGTGATGCAAAAGGAAAATGTAACTTAAAGTGTGCTAGTAAAATTGTGACCGAGCACTTTAATCTGTTTGAGAGTTATCCAGAGTTGCTAATGGAACATAAACGAGAAACTCTGGAATAAATATGACTTCTCTTGATTGAATGCTTTTGGCCATAATGAAAGGAACTTTATTTCAAAAATGATTATTTCGCTGCCTTTTCCACATATTTATAGTATAAGAAAGAGTTTGAGGCACAGGTATAATAAGCAAAGCCTGCTTCGAACACTGTAACTGTGGTACCATAGATTAATACCACCCCACTGGTGTCCCACAGTTGGAAACGAGAAAGCAAGTTCCCGTAGCTCTTTATTCACACGAAGTGCTGAGTGCTATTGATAAGGGATTTCAGATCGACTGCGTATTTCTGGATTTCCGGAAGGCTTTTGACACTGTACCACAAAAGCGGCTCGTATTGAAATTGCGTGTTTATGGCATATCGTCTCAGTTATGTGACTGGATATATGATTTCCTATCAGAGAGGTTACAGTTCGTAGTAATTGATGGGAAGTCATAGATTAAAACAGAAGTGATTTCTGGCGTTCCTCAAGGTAGTGTTATAGACCCTTTGCTGTTCTTTATCTATATAAACGATTTGGGAGACAATCTGAGCACTGTCCTAGGTTGTTTGCAGATGACGCTGTTGTTTATCGACTAATAAAGTCACCAGAAGATCAAAACAAATTGCAAAACGATTTCTAGAAGGTATATGAATGATGCGAAAATTGGCACTTGACCCTAAATAACGAAAAGTGTGAGTTCATCCACATGAGTGCTAAAAGGAACTCAAACATCGGTTGCACGATAAATCAGTCTAATCCAAAAGCCGTAAATTCAACTAAATACCTAGGTATTTCAGTTACTAACAACTTAAATTTGAAGGAACATATAGAAAATGTTGTGGAGAAGGCTAACCAAGGACTGCGTTTTATTGGCAGAACACTTAGAAAATCTAACAGATCTACTAAGGAGACTGCCTACACTACGCTTGTCCGTCCTCTTTTAGAATACTGCTGCGCGGTGTGGGATCCTTACCAGATAGGACTGACGGAGTACCTAGAAAAAGTTCAAAGAAAGGCACCACGTTTTGTATTATCGCGAAATATGGGAGAGAGTGTCACAGAAATGATACAGGATTTGGGCTGGACATCATTAAAGGAAAGGCGTTTTTCGCTGCGACGGAATCTTCTCACGAAATTCCAATCACCAACTTTCTCCTCCGAATGCGAAAATATTTTGTTGACAACGACCTACATAGGGAGAAACTATCACCACGATAAAATAAGGGAAATCAGAGCTGGTAAGGAAACATATAGGTGTTCGTTCTTCCCACGCGATATACGAGATTGGAATAATAGAGAATTATGAAGGTGGTTCGATGAACCCTCTGCCAGGAACTTAAATGTGATTTGCAGAGTATCCATGTAGATGTAGATGACGCCGATAGCGGTGGTGCGGGATCCAGTAGCCCACGCCTGCTGAGCCACGCCTGTGGCGGCTCCGTACCACGAGCGCCGTCTGCCGCTGCGATACTGGATGACCGGCGGCAGCCACACTACCCATTCGCAACAAGGCGCGGCTCTGATTATCGCTCACGCATTAGTTAGGAGAGCCTGTCCTTGCGATGATCTTACTGCTGTTGTATTACCTGGGCTTCGCTACTGCGTGTTCATCTGTAAAGTGTCGTCAAACACTTGAAGAAAGCTACAAGTTAAGCAAAGCTTCTGTTTACTGTATTTACTTGTTCGCTGATCATTTCTGTTCCTGTCTAGCTTTCCTACGACGACAGCTGCTGCACGAGTCTGCAGACGCTCTCTCCTTACCGTTGTGTACGAGGTAGTACACAACAATAACACTCAACAAATAATGTTCCTGTCGTAGATTATAAGCTCTCAATTTTCAGACAGCATTGGCATCATAGCTCCGATTAGTAAATAATGCAGCCTGCCTCGAAATTTCGTTTTGTATAACCAGTAGTAGGACTAGATCAAATGCAGATCAAGAGTAATATTAGCTTGTTAATATCACCGAAAGTATTTTTGTAGTACAGAACAAACATCTTCACCCCCCCCCCCCTAAAATAGTGCATGATAAGGCAATACATTACCAACAGATGATTACAATTCGTTTCACGAACGCCAAATAACACAACCCCCGGTTGAAATATCAACACCCTAGATGTATTTCAGATGTTGAATATCGTTGTAATACTTGTGAAGCATCATAGAACAATTTAGATGTGGAAATATTTAATTTGAAAGTTTGCTGTACCTTAAACCAAATGTAGGCCTAAACCTTATCTGGTTACAATGTTATTTTGTTTTATCCAAACGTGTTTTATCAATATTTAGGCATGAAAATAGCATTGCGTTACTCAATTTCGGAATTCACCTGTGTGTGTATGTGTGTTTGTGTGTGTGTGCGTTTGTTAGAAATAACAGTGTGACACTTGTAAAAATTGTATTTCTTACTTTGCTAACGTATTTTTTCAGAAATTTTAAACATTGATTTAGCATTTGACACTTGACAAACATCAAAGAACAATTTAAATTCGGAATGTAATTAATTTGAGAGTCTACTGTACCTTACACTATGTATGTTACAAAAATAGTACTATGAAAGCTTTCATATGTTGGCGACGCCAAGCAACAGGAACATAAAATAGCAAAAAAATGGTTCAAATAGCTCTGAGCACTATCGGACCTAACTTCTGAGGTCATCAGTCCCCTAGAACCTAGAACTACTTAAACCTAACTAACCGAAGGACATTACACACATCCATGCCCGAGGCAGGATTCGAACCTGCGACCGAAGCGGTCGCGCGGTTCCAGACTGTAGCGCCTAGAACCGCTCGGCCACCCCGGCCGGCCATAAAATAGCAGCTGATATTATTTTGCATTTTATTCCATAGCGAATGCTATATGTTTTCCAATGAAATTTATAGATATGGCATGAAATATACTGAAAATACACTACAGTATGTGTCGTACACAATTTCCTTTTAGTGAAATATGAAAATATACAATTTGTTTTTTGTAACATGGCGCCATTTTGCGCAGTGCGGGGGAAGGGGTTAAATACTTTATTTAAGTGTGTGTGTGTTTTGTGTTTTTGTTTTGCTGACATATTTTAGACATGGAAATACTACAAGTTGCACCCTTTACACACTTTTTTTGGATAAGTACATTAGAACATGTGAAAAAATTTTCAGATCATTCAGATACTTTTTACCTCACCCAGGGATACTTTTTACCTCACCCAGGATGGTTGCATTGTGATAGGCTGCTTCATTTTAATGCTTGCCAAAGTACTACACTTCAATTGGTTGTTTCGTTTTAATGGTGATTAAAATACCGTACTCGGCTCCGAGAGAACGGGAAGGGGAGGGGGTGGAAGGGGAATAGGGACGTCGCTTGTCACTTGATGATTATGATGATAATGTCGTCATAGATAAGAGTAATGACGTCACCAGGTAAGGTCAAAAGTGACTGACAACATAATTGCCCCTGACGTGTAGGCAACCCAAAATCAAAGGTTTAATATGTCCCTGAGTCACTACAGAATTCGTTAACAATAACAATCGTAAAATGATTAGAAGTAAACAACAAGTTCAAAATGGTTCAAATGGCTCTAAGCACTATGGGACTTAACATCTGATTCACTTGCGAAAGTAGCGTCACAGAAAAGACTCCTCTGACAGGCTCTCGAGTATTTGTCAACAGTTTGGAACTCTTATCAGGTAGAATCAGCAGAACAGATAGAGAAGAATCAGCGAAGTGTGGCACGTTTTGTGACGTTTTATTTTAGTAAGCACGAGAGTGTTTCGCAGAAAACTAACAAAAAAGAGTCGGGCAACATGTTACTTCCTCACACATACGTCTCAGAAATTGACCACGACCTGAAAGTCAGAGAATAAGATCTCGTATCAAGGCTTATAGACTGTCGTTCTACTCACACA
The DNA here is from genome assembly GCF_021461385.2 of Schistocerca piceifrons. Classification (NCBI taxonomy): domain Eukaryota; kingdom Metazoa; phylum Arthropoda; class Insecta; order Orthoptera; family Acrididae; genus Schistocerca; species Schistocerca piceifrons. The sequence continues at coordinate 661,806,698 of NC_060138.1, forward strand.
TAATTCACAACGTTTCGGGAAAGGGGGAAGTAATAATGGTACGAGAAGTATCCTTCGCTATATTTCGTAAGATGGTTTGTGGTGAACAAATGTAGATGAACGAGCACAAAAGTCAGTTGCAGGAAGTATACTCCCATACTACTATACAATAGCGTTCCATGCAGATGAACTGCAAAATAGTCTCGTGCCTCCCGGAGACTTGTCAGATACTTGCGTAATAAGGTACGGCGCAACTGTAACACGCTGCATCAGCACAGACCATGTCACTCGCGTTTCCTTCGATTTCATACCGGATACGACGAACTAAAATCAACATTTTGCTCTGAAGTCTGAATATCTGATTGCACAGAAAGCGCAAAGTAGCTTCGTTACAGCATCAGTTTCGCGAATCTCTCCTGTTCGGAGACAACCTTCAGAAAAGATCTGGTTATCGCTGGATACGTTTCGTAGCCTTCTACAACATCTGGTGAAAAAACATACCGATTATTTCCGGTCTGTGGGCCACAGTCATTGAGGCACTGCCATGTGGTAACGATTTAGTTCTACGATTGTTAGCTATTTCTGTTGATCGCAAACAGGTTAGGGCATTGCGTCAGAGATGATGGACTTTGATAACCGTTGCTAGGGACAAGAATCGTGACTCTTCTTTTCCTTGTATACATAAAGTTCTCTAGTGTCGCAACTTCTCTGGCTGCAAAGACGAACGCTCTTGTCGCATATTGATGTACAAGTATTTTGCGCTGTTGTGTCATTATTACTGGCGCCCTTAGCTGTATGAAATAAAAGTCTGTTAGGCACAAATGCTTTCTTCATCACTCGAAGTTATTTTATACCTCTTTACTGCATTCTGAAATGCCGAGATTGTTACTCCCTGTAGCTTCGGACATTAATTTTTCTCCTGGCTTGTTTCTGTTCTGTTTGTCGACGTCTACTCCGTATGAATAGAAATATAGAGATAAGGCCCCTCCCCCCCCCCCCCACCGCCACCACCACAAACCACTCACCACCATCCCTATGCCAAACTCTCTGTTTATCGCATTTCATTAGAGCAACAGGTACTTCCATTTCAATTTATCATTCAGATCTACGTTCGTAAAACATCTAAGTGTTTCCTTTGAATCAGTCTTTCTGAAATCTACGATTACTGATAATTTTTCTGTCACTGTGAATAATACATACTCAAAGTGATATTTCTATCTCTTTTTCTGGATAAAAATTCACTGCCTGTATGACGTCAAAGATGGAGACTCGTGCATCTGTACCTGTTAATTAGTTAGTTAGTTACTTACACAATAGATGAGATTCGCGATAAACGTTATGATTCGGAACGTGTCACTAGGACAGACAGTTATATACAACTTGTAAAAGGTAAAATAAAAGGTAAAAAATAATTTCTATATCGCTACGTGCTGGCCATTTACAGTTTATTTTAACTACTAATTATCCCTACTCAAGAATCTACGGATAGAAGGAGTCATCAAAGAAAATAATCTACATTTGAAAACACTCGTGCTATTTGTCAGTTCATTTCCATCGGTAGATTATCAAAGAGTTTTGTGGCTGCGTATTCCACACCTTCCTGTGCAAAAGTTAGATTCGTTAAAGGGTAATGCAGGCCATTTTTCCTCCTAGTATTGTACTTTTAAATATCTTTGTCAATCTCAAACTTTGATGGATTACTGATAACAAATTACATAAGTGAATAAATGTGCTCTGAAGCTACGGCTAATTTTTTCAGCTGCTTAAAAAGATATCTGTAAGATGTATATGTGTCAACTCTGTACATAATGCTAATCACTTTCTTCTGCGCAATGAATACTTTTTGCCTAAGCGAAGAGTTACCCTAGGCTGTTATCCCACAAGAGATAAATGAATGAAAATACGCAAAATACGATAACTTACTGATTGCTATACACACAAAGTTGGTAACTACTTTTATGACAAAGCTGTACCATAACGCTTTAGCAAATCTACTATCTGGCATTTCTGGTTAAATTTTCATCATTTTGCACATATAAGAACTTATAATTTTCTACCTTGCTTATTATTTCTTTTTGGCATACTAGGGTAATAGTAGGTGGAATATTTTTGACAGTGCAGAACTGGATGAGCTGCGTTTTTTCGAAGTTTAAAACTAAACCATTTGTACAAAACCGTTCAGTAACTCACAGAAACATTATTTACTGTTTCCTCTGTTGATTCTTCTTTGTTCGACTTCACAATCATACGCAAACACACCAGTCAAACGTTTTAAGCGGTTAATGGGTGATAGAAATATGGCAGTGAGTAAAAAGAATTTCTTAGTCTCACATCATTAAACACTTTGTTATTGACCTGTGCAATGTTTTATTTATATCTCTTCCGGTGTGCACTCAGTTCATTTACTTTCGTCATTGCTTCACCAGCAGGTTGTTATACCTAACTTCGAATCACATTTCAACAGACACGATGTCGTTTGTCTCAAGGTATTGGTACCAACATAAAGGAGAACAGCAGCACTATATGATCAGAAGTAGCCAGACACACCTATGTAATGTGGAATTTACCGTCAAATATCACGGGAGGCGGATCCACCATTATAAAAGGAAGAGGGTAGTATTGTATTGTCCATGGAGAACTAGTAATGTCAGAATGGGTCGGTCGGAAGAGGTCAGTGACTTAGAACATGGACTAATTATTGAATGTCACTTGAGTAACAAATCCACCAGTGACATTTCAACCCTCCTAAAGCTGCCCAGCCTACCGATGTGGCCGAGCGGTTCTAGGCGCTTCAATCTGGAACCGCGCGACCACTACGGTCGCAGGTTCGAACCATGCCTCGGGCATGGATGTGTGTGATGTCCTTAGATTAGTTAGGTTTAAGTAGTTCTAAGTTCTAGGGGACTGATGACCTCAGATGTTAAGTCCCATAGTGATCAGAGCCATTTGAACCATTTAAAGCTGTAGAAGTCCACTGTTGGTGATGTGGTTAAGAAGTGGAAATGCGAAGAAACAGTCACAACTATACCAAGAACAAGTAGACCTCATGTATTGATGGACAGGGACCGTCGAGCATTATGAAAAGTGGTTGTAAGAAGCCGCATGAACCACTCGTGCGTTCTAAAGTGCTACCTGCTGTCCAGTCAGCACAATGCGTAGGGAGTCAAAAACATTGGGGTCCAAGAGTCGAGTGGCTCCTCATAAGCGACACATTTCTGTAGCCTATGCACTGAGGTGGTGTAAACATCGACGTCACTGAACAGGGATCACTGGAAACGAGTGATACGGCGCGATGAATCACGCTGTATCCTGTGGCCCTTCGATGAAGAGTTTTCCTTCGGCTATTGCCTGGAGAACGTTATCTGTCTTCGCATGCAGTGCCGACAGTGAAGTACAGAGGACGTGATGTTTTTTTGGTAGTTAGAGCGTAGTCCCCTTATTGCGCTTGAGGAAACGCTAAATGAGGAAAGATAAGAACACATTTTACAGCACTGTGTACTCCGTACATTTCAAAAATGGTTCAAATGGCTCTGAGCACTGTGGGGCTTAACATCTGAGGTCATCAGTCCCCTAGAACTTAGAACTACTTAAAGCTAACTAACCTAAGGACATCACACACATCCATGCCCGAGGCAGGATTCGAACCAGCGACCGTAGCGGTCGCGCGGTTCCAGACTGTAGCACCTAGAACCGCTCGGCCACTCCGACCGGCACTGCGTACATTTGAGAGATAATTCAGCATTGGTGATTGTGGACCGGCGTGCTCAGTATCCCGACCTGAACCCAACAGAACACCTCTGAGATCAGTTAGAACGTCGACATCACTTCAGACCCCAAAGTCCTTCTCTGGTTTCGTCTCCCGGGGAAGAATGGGCTGCCATTGCTCCACAGAATTCCAAGCAGCTCATCGAAACCGACCCCAACAGAATTCAAACCGTCATAAAGGCGAAGAGTAGACTCACTCCATATTTATGTCCACTAATATGTGTCCAGACACTTTTGATCAGATGACGTATTTTGGTACTTGTAGATGCCCTAAGCTGTCGCATGAGATATGTCTTTTTCTTGGATGGCACCGTTGTTGTTGTCTTGTGCAGTCGTTCAGAGTTATGCACTGTTGAACTCACTCATTCTCGGGCTTACAGGCTATTGTTCACTGTGGTTATAGTATATAACGTCTGACTTAGTAACTCTTGTGAATAACGCCAATTAACTTTAGAAGTGAGTATTTTAGGTAGCTCTTCACTGTGACTGTTATAAATATCAATCCAAACTACAAGATACTGCAACCAGACACAATCGTTTATATTTTTATATCCACTTCACGTTTGGGAAGGTCCAAGTTCGATCATCTGTTGGATTTATTTCTGTTAATAACACAGGAATGTATTGTATTTATACGCCTTTCGGGTAACATATTGCACCGTGTAGTAGGAGAAAGAAAAACCTAAACTCTATTTTATTACATGGCTCAGAGTTTTATGGTGAGTCTTAGATTGTAAAAATGAAGAATAGTACACAAGCTGATTCAAAAGTCATGTCCCACAGGACAAAATCTATTCTGGCGCTTCACTAGTCTTGCCCATAGGACAAAGTGGCATTCAGGAATATGACAGCAACGACCATTCTAAGCAAAAAATTCGAGTAAGCATGGGCTCTAAAACGAACGCCTTGAGAGCTGTGAGCACATATTCAGTAGAAGAGATGTTTCACAGTAGCGAAGAAGAAGGAAAAAAGGTTTTCATAGCCAAGGTGTTGAAATAAAAATTTTCTGTTACACTCTAAAGGAGCCAACGCCCTTGCCGTAGTGGTAACATCGGTTCCCGTCGGATCACCGAAGTTAAGCCCTGTCGAGCTAGGCTAGCACTTGGATGAGTGACCATCCGGTCTGCCGAATGCTGTTGGCAAGCGGGGTGCACTCAGCCCTTGTGAGGCAAACTGAGGAGCTACTTCATTGAGAAGTAGCGGTTCCGGTCTCGGAATCTGACATGCGGCCGGGAGAGCGGTGTGCTGACCACATGACCCTCCATATCCGCATCTAGTGACGCCATGAGCTGAGGATGACACGGCGACCGGTCAGTACCGTTGGGTCTTCATGGCCTGTTCGGGAGGAGTTTAGTCACATTCTAATGGATGTATGTTCTTTTTATCTTTCATGACCTTCGTTACTTTCTTACAATTATTGTTATGGTGATTTGTGTCAGTGGCGTTGAGAAACACCTGAAATCGCTAAAATTAAACAAAGCTCCAGGGTCCTAAGGATTCCCTAACATATTCTATCCAGAATTTGCGACTGAGATTTTAATCATAATACACCGTAGATCCGTTAAACATAAAACTGTATCCAGTAGTTGGATGACAGCACATGTCACTCCAGTCTACAAGTAACGTAGCACAAATGATCCAGAAAACTACTTTCCAGTACCATTGAAACCTGTCTTTTGTAAAATATCACATCATATTCTGAGCTCAAAAGTTATGAGGCTTATCGAGCGGAATGACCTCCACCGATCCAACCAGGGAGATTCCGAGAACACTAGTCATGCGAAACCCAACTTATTTTCACATGACATCCTGAAAGCGTTGAGTCAAGTCAATCAGGTAGATACAGGAATTCTTGACATCTAAAAGGATTTTGACTCAGTACCACACTAATGTTTATTAACAAAAGTACGATTATGCAGGGTATCAATCAACACTGGGACTGGGTTGGAAATTTTTTGGTAGGGAGCACGCAGCATGTTATCTTGGATGGAGAGTCTTCGGTATACGTAGAAGTAACTTTAAGTGTGAGCTAGAAAAAGGTGTTGGTATCCTTCCTATTCATGTAGTATATTAACGACCTGTCAGACTGTTGTAGATGATGCACTTATCTACAATGAAGCACTGTTTGAAAAAAAACTGATCCTCGTAAGGCTCAAATGGCTCTGAGCACTATGGGACTCAACTGCTGAGGTCATTAGTCCCCTAGAACTTGGAACTAGTTAAACCTAACTAACCTAAGGACAACACAAACATCCATGCCCGAGGCAGGATTCGAACCTGCGACCGTAGCGGTCTTGCGGTTCCAGACTGCAGCGCCTTTAACCGCACGGCCACTTCGGCCGGCGATCCTCGTAAGGTTTCACAGTAGTGCAATGATTGGTAGCTTGCGTTAAACGTTCTGAGATGTAAAATTCTGCGCTTCGCAGAAAGTAAAGATGTGGAGTAGGGTGCTATATTTTCGAATAGCTAAGATATCTAATGATATGGTTGGTTAAAAGTGAGTTAAAAGCTCCAAAAATGACTGACGTATGTAAAACATAATAGATTTTTGTTATTAATAACGTTTTATAGCGAAAGTCAACAGATTACACTTATTAATTTATGTCAAAGGAACTTGTGCATTTTGGGAAGTGTATTAAAAGAATGCGCAACTTCAGACAGTGTGGTTCTCAATTTCGTATAGGGTACAAAAAGTAATGTTGAGATATTCCAGTCTGATTACAATAATGATTCACTTATAACTACATTGAGGCACACATTTGCAGTTTTTATACACTACTGGCCATTAAAATTGCTACACCAAGAAGAAATGCAGATGATAACGGGTATTCTTTGGACAAATATATTATACTAGAACGGACATGTGATTACATTTTCACACAATTTGGGTGCATAGATCCTGAGGAATCAGTACCCAGAGCAACCACCTCTGGCCGTAATGACGGCCTTGATACGCCTGGGAATTGAGTCAAACAAAGCTTGGATGGCGTGTACAAGTACAGCTGCCCATGCAGCTTCAACACGATACCACAGTTCATGAAGAATAGTGAATGGCGTATTGTGACGAGCCAGTTGCTCGGCCCCCATTGACCAGATGTTTTCAATTGGTGAGAGATCTGGAGAATGTGCTGGCCACGGCAGCAGTCGAACATTTTCTGTATCCAGAAAGGCCCGTATAGGACCTGAAAGATGCGGTCGTGCATTATCATGCTGAAATGTAGGGTTTCGCAGGGATCGAAAGAAGGGTAGAGCCACGGGTCGTAACACATCTGAAATGTAACGTCCACTGTTCAAAGTGCCGTCAATGCGAACAAGAGGTGCCGAGACGTGTAACCATCACACCAAGTGATACGCCAGTATGGCGATGACGAATACACGCTTCCAATGTGCGTTTACCGCGATGTCGCCAAACACGGATGCGACCATCACGATGCTTTAAACAGAACGTTTTGCCATTCGTGCACCCAGGTTCGTCGTTGAGTACACCAACACAGGCGCTCCTATCTGTGACGCAGCGTCAAGGGTAACCGCAGCCATGGTCTCCGAGCTGATAGTCCATGCTGCTGCAAACGTCGTCGAACTGTCGGTGCAGATGGTTGTCGTCTTGCAAACGTCCCCATCTGTTGACTCAGGGATCGAGACGTGGCTGCACGATCCGTTACAGCCATACAGATAAGATGCCTGTCATCTCGACTGCTAGTGATACGAGGCCTTTGGGATCTAGCACGGTGTTCCGTATTACCCTCATCAACCCATCGATTCCATATTCTGCTAACAGTCATTGGACCTCGACCAATGCGAGCAGCAATGACGCGATACGATAAACCGCAATCGCGATGGGCTACAATCCGACCTTTATCAAAGTCGGAAACGTGATGGTACGCATTTCTCCTCCTTACAAGAGGCATCACAACAACGTTTCACCAGGAAACGCCGGTCAACTGCTGTTTGTGTATGAGAAATCGGTTGGAAACTTTCCTCATGTCAACATGTTGTAGGTGTTGCCACCGGCGCCAACCTTGTGTGAATACTCCGGAAAGCTAATCATTTGAATATCGCAACATCTTCTTCCTGTCGGTTAAATTTCGCGTCTGTAGCGCGTCATCTTCGTGGTGTAGCAATTTTAATGGCCAGTAGTTTATATAAAATTTTGTAGTAAAAGACAACAGATTATACTTAATAATTTATGTCAAAGGAACTAGTGCATTTTGGGACGTGTACTAAAAAAGTGCGCAACTTCAAATAGCGTGGTTCTTAATTTCGGATAGGGTAAAAAAAGTAATGTTGAGATATTCCAGTCTGATTACAATAATGAAACACTTATAACTACATTGAGGCTCTCATTCGCAGTTTTTGTATTTTTACATCTTCCAGTCATGTTTCTCAGTCCCAGCATGTAGTTCATGTACCGAGCGCAAACATATTAAACACCTTACCCAATCTTCTCCAGATTTACCTTCCTGGATAGGAAAATAGATTCATTCCTCATCTACGCTGTCTTCATTATCTGTCAATTCCGCCCCTAGTAGCTGAGTGGTCAGTGCGACGGAGTGTCATACCTAATGGCCCGGGTTCGATTCCCGGCTGGGACGGTGATTTTCTCCACTCAGGGACTGGGTGCTGTGTTGTCCTTCTCATCATCATTTCATCCCCATCGACACGCAAGTCGCCGAAGTGGCGTCAACTCGAAAGACTTGCACCAGGCGAACGGTCTACCCGCCGGGAGGCCCCAGCCACACGGCATTATCTGTCAAGGTAACTGAAACAGAACTTTCGGAATCGTCAGCAGATGATAATTCACATGTAAGTTTTCTTTGTCGCCTACTCATTTTAGCCACCTTTGTGTTCTGGCTGCCGTTTTTGATGGTTTGATGTTTTCCCCTGTTTGAAGAGTCTAACAGTTTTCTAAAATTGCCCTCTTGCGTTTTATCTTGTATATCCCAGTTTATCTTCCAAGTTTCGTGCCTTTACGTAATCTAAAAGTGTAGATTTTGACACTTGAAACACTTTAGACGCCTTTAAGAATCCCGTTTCTTTATTTCTAATGGAATCCATAGCATTCCTCATATTTTGCTCTGCTCAACACTTTCTTTTCTTCCCATACTTCTTCTGAAAAGAAATAAAAAGCGAAATCTATGAAGATCTGAATTTGTTAGGTAGTCGAAATTATGCTCCCTGGCAGCATCAGAAGTTAGGCACCTGGACCACCTGACTGGACTACCGAAACATGTAATGAATTATTGCATTTAATAGCTGCTCGCACGTTTCATTATATATGATGTATCATTAATAAATAAATCTTAAATAGCAAATAAGTTATCATGCAGTTGTGACGCTTGCATTTTGTTCACAAAGTATTACATCAAATTTAAGATATTAAGAAAAAATCAAACGCGAGCACGGAACGCAACTGACGCGCTTGGTAGTTAACAGGACACCAAAATAGTGGAAGCACAAGGGTTTCCCAATTAGAATCAGTCAGTTCATACAAATAACTGAATGCATCAGATTTTGGGGTTCCGGACTGAAGCGCCTAGAACCGTTCGGCCACAACGACCAGCTAAGATTGCTTATAAAACACTCAAGTGCCTCAACCTACAATATTGCTCAAACGCGTGGGACAGATACCAGATAGGACTAATGTGTACTAAATTCAAATGGCTCTGAGCACTATGGGACTTAACATCTATGGTCATCAGTCCCCTAGAACTTAGAACTACTTAAACCTAACTAACCCAAGGACATCACACAACACCCAGCCATCACGAGGCAGAGAAAATCGCTGACTCCGCCGGGAATCGAACCCGGGAACCCGGGCGTGGGAAGTGAGAACGCTACCGCACGACCACGAGATGCGGGCAACTAATGTGTACTAAGAAGGACAGTACGAAGGGTCTCAGGTTTAATTGACACGTTGTGGAATGTCATGGAAATGCTGATAATGTGAACTGGTAGTCGCTAGAAGATGTCAACTAACGAACGAAAGGCTTCTTATAAAGTTTTAAGAACCAATGCTAAGTGATGAAACATTATACTACAGCGCCATACGTATCGCTCCTATAGGAGTTGTGAAGAGTTTAGACTAATAGCAGCGTGTACAGAGGTGTTTAAGAAATAATTCTTCTGTGCTGCTTACACGAATGGAATGGGGGAAACCCTGATACGTCATACAATGAAAATTGTTCTCCAGCTTTCACCAGTGTTTTGAAGAGTAGAGATGTAGATGCAGTAGATTTTAGGTTCCAGCATTCGGACTTCCCTGGAATCTTCATCAAATCACTTCGATAAAATTCTGAAGGAACGGGAAAGCGCATAATGTGTCTGAAAGTACATGTCTATTGAATGATACCCGAAAACACGCGGATTTCCAGTTAGTTTCTTTCTCCTGGGTTCCGTAACCCCCCACAATCGTGCAAAGGAGATCTCATTTCTTCTTTTACCTAAGCTGCTTTATTCTTGAGTAATTTACTGTGTCGTTTCCCCCGTACTAGATATCTATGATCCGCCACGACGTCCATGTATTGTGAGATCTTGCAGAGATGTACTGAAAGTTCATTATAGTCGGAGTACAAGCGCGGACTGGAGAATAATTGGAAAGAAGGAAAAAAAATCAGCCACATTCTTTTCAAAGGAACCATGCGAGTAATTTCCTAGAGAGATGTCGGGAAACCGCGGAACACCTAAATTTGGATGGCCGAACAAGGACTGGAATCACTGTCTTAGTGCCTTAAACATTGCATCACCTCCTTCTGTACAAGTACTAGAGGTTCGACTTCACACCGCACAGTCATTCCACAGACAAGACAGCGAGCGGTAGAATTTCCTGTCGACGAGATGAGTCCATCGTTCCTATACTTTTCTGTCCCAGTGGCCTGCCATTGCCAAGTAGCTAACAGTGCACCAAATCAGAAGTTGAGTGGACTTTTCTTCATGCACCGAGAGTTCAAAGTCAACGCTGCTGCATCCAGGCTAATTGCAGTGTCCTGTGATGAGTGGCTTGTCAAGAAAGTCATTCGTGATGAGCAGTGACTCCTTTACTATGTGGGTCGTACGGCTACTCATGTAGCGTTCTGCAGCACAGAACTTCGAGTGCTGTGGTGTAGTCTACGTGGTTTATACCTGGTTACAATTCAGTCTTGCCGACATCTTCTCTTCACTCTGTCATGACCATGGCAACACACATTTACTGCAATCGATACACTCGATACCAGCAAAAAACTGTGTACCTGCAATACTTCGAAGATAGAGCATAATGTGCGTGTGCCCGCTGATGCAACGGTGAAACGCTTTAATATCCTTAGATGGATGACGCCAATACAGCAACGAGTTTTAGAATTATTTACCTAGATATAAATTGTGAGCTCTTGCAGCATCTTATTTTCAATAATAATAATGGTAGCATACATATTAAAATGAAACCAAAAGGATGAAAAAGCATAAATACACTGTTTAAAAGAATTATGGAAACGCTTGTATCACCGTCCGGTATGTTAAATCTGTTTTGATACAGGCGGCTTGAGATCTTCGCTTACAGTGTAAGCAACAATTAAAATCATTCGGCATCTATTGGCTGTGTAATGCATTACAGTTTCAGGTGGCTCCTCAGAAGAAAGTGAGAACTCGTGTCCCAATGTTTTCTAGTGAGGTACACAGATGGCATTTGTCAGTTGTAGTCGTTGTATTCAACCAAACTCATGCAGTGCGACATCTTAATGCTGTGCAAGTTACAAGGGTGTACTTTCGGTCATGTTGCTACAAATGTCAATTCCTCAAGGTCTGTCGTCTGTTGACACCTTACAGGCAGACAGACCAGTACCGTACACAAAGCGACCTAGGCAACTTCGCCGATGCATTATATCCCCACGTAAAGACCGACAGTGGCTATCTCTGCATTGCGGCGTCATGCCAATATCGCCAGAGCACTGCAAGACGATGTCAGAAGGGCCGCTGGAGCCGCTGTGTCCGATCAGACTGTAATGAACAAGGTACGAAAAAAGACGTTACTTCCGGGACGTCCTGGCCGAATACCGCGGTTGACAGGATAACATTTTGCTGTTCCCCTTCAGTTCTGCCGTTGCGACGTCAACTTGAAACTTCATCACTGGAGAAGCGTGTAACTCACAGACGAATCCGGATCTCCTATGATGCAAGGTGATGGCCGTGCTCGTGTGCGGAGACCCGTGGTGAGCGGTACCTGTCAAACGTTGTCCAGCAACTCGACAGATTTCTGAGGTTCTGTGATGTTGTGGGGAGCCTTTAGTGTTGACAGTCATATGGATCTTGACGATGTCCATAGTCACCTTACCGTCAGGCACTACATAGAGCAGATCCCGTAGGACGAAATGATGGTTGCTACATAGGGTGCTGGCACGGAACTCCCTATAATACAAGGGCCTATAGGGCGGGCGTCAGCAAGGATGTCTTGTGAAGCCTGGACATTGAAGTAATGGAATGACCGGCGGTGAGTTCCAGCCTATACCCCCATTGTGCATATACCCAGTCCTCAATTATTGGTCAACGGAGTATCGCAGACGCCCAAAGTCATATTCCCCTAATTCTTGTGAGCAGCCTAGAAACAACTTCCTACCAGAATGAAATTTTCACTCTATGAAACTTCCTGGCAGGTTAAAACAGTGTCCCGGACCGAGACTCTAACTCGGGACCTTTGCCTTTCGCGGGCAAGTGCTCTACCAACTGAGCTACCCAAGCACGACTCACAGCTTTAATTCCGCCAGTACCTCGTCTCCTACCTTCCAAACATCACAGAAGCTGTCCTGGAAGAAGAGCAATTCTGCAAGGTTCGCAGGAGAGCTTCTGTGAAGTTTGGAAGGTAGGAGACGAGGTACTGGCGGAATTAAAGCTGTGGGGACGGAGCGTGAGTCATGCTTGGGTAGCTCAGTTGGTAGAGCACTTTCCTGCGAAAGGCAAAGGTCCTGAGTTCGAGTCTCGGTTCAGCACACAGTTTTAACCTGCCAGGAAGTTTCAGCTTCCTACCAGTCTTGAACGCAAATGGAAGAAACATGTCAGATATTTTTATTATACTTGCGAATATATTAAATTCGAGAATATGTGAGTAATTTAAGTGGGCTGTTTCATTTCAAAACCCTTAACCGATAAGATAGAGACAAAAAGCCTAGCCTTCCTCAACAGGTTAACATCTTCATGTTCGTTTGTTAACTGTTATCTTGTTTATGTACTGCCAATCCATCAGTTTACTGTTACATTTTCTTCAATGATTTATCAGCATTAGGCTATTGCTATTTTCATGCCAATGGCAAATTTTGTCGGTTACGAGCATTACAGTGGAAATCGTTTCAGATGAGTAAATGAAACACAAAGTGCGAAACTCAGATTGGCGAATAATCCGTGCATCAATTAGTTGTGCCCTGGAAGAGTAGCAGCGGCAACAGCAACGGCCTGATCGGGTTTCAAGTCCTGTGGCGCGAATGGCGCTCGGGAATTGAATTTGGAGCAGTCCCAACTTGGGCGTGTCGCAGAACTTAGATTGCCTGTAGGTCTCCCCCGGAGAGGGGATTAAGCCCCGACGAAAGGCGCACAGCGGAGCTGCGGGCAATTTGTAAGCAGCGGGCTGCGAGCTCCGGGAGCGCTCCGCCGCGATCGATGGGCTGCCCTAACTTTGGACGGGCCGTCTTTCTTCTCATCGAGCGGCGCTTAGTTGTGTGTGTGTATGTGTGTGTATATGGGGAAGGGGTTGGCCGCGAGGCAGACGAAAAAAGGCCGAGTGCTTCTGAATAGCGCCCGAAGACGTGAAAGATTCAGGCTGTAAAAGGCTTCTTTTGTGAGGGTGCTTGTCGAGATGGATGGCCTGTCCACAACAGCCGCCTGCGGCGGAACTCCTCAACCTGCGGCTTCTCTTCGCTTGAGAAAATAACGCGATATTTCCGACTGCGCTCAGAAAACCGCAAAGCGTCACAAGCAAACTTAAGCTGACGTGCAAAAGAGAGAAAACTAAGAATCTGTCTCGTTAGGTGTCTAGCACAGAATAATCATTTGTCGTATTGGAAAATTTGTTTCTGCGTGACTGCGTTATAGTAAAGTACATATGTACACTACTGGCCATTAAAATTGCTACACCAAGAAGAAACAGAGATGATAAACGGGTATTCATTGGACAAGTATATTATACTAGAACTGACATGTGATTACATTTTTACGCAATCTGGGTGCATGCATCATGAGAAATCAGTACCCAGAACAACAACCTCTGGCCGTATAACGGCCTTGATACGCCTGGGCATTGAGTCAAACAGAGCTTGGATGGCGTGTACAGGTACAGCTGCCCATGCAGCTTCAACACAGTTCATCAAGAGTAGTGACTGGCGTATTGTAACGAGCCAATTGCTCGGCCACCATTGACCAGACGTTTTCAATCGGTGAGAGATCTGGAGAATGTGCTGGCCACGGCAGCAGTCGAACATTTTCTACATCCAGAAAGACCCGTACAGGAGCTGCTACATGCGGTCGTGCATTATCCTGTTGAAATGTAGCGTTTCGCAGGGATCGAATGAAGGGTAGAGCCACTGGTCGTAACGCATCTGAAATGTAACGTCCACTGTTCAAAGTGCCGTCAATGCGAACAAGAGGTGACCGAGACGTGTAACCAGTGGCACCCCACATCATCACGCCCGGTGATACGGCAGTATGGCAATGACGAATACACGCTTCCAATGTGCGTTTACCGTGATGTCGACAAACACGGATGCGACCATCATGATGACCTACACAGAGCCTACATTCATCCGAAAAAATGACGTTTTGCCATTCGTGCACCCAGGTTCGTCTCTGAGTACACCATCGCAGGCGCTCCTGTCTATGATGCAGCGTCAAAGGTAACCGCAGCCACGGTCTCCGAGCTGATAGTCCATGCTGCTGTAAACGTCGTCGAACTGTTCGCGCAGATGGTTGTTGTCTTGCAGATGTCCTATCTGTTGACTCAGGAATCGAGACGTGGCTGCACGATCCGTTACAGCCATGCGGATAAGATGCCTGTCATCTCGACTGCTAGTGATACGAAACCGTTGGGATCCAGCACGGCGTTCCGTGTTACCCTCCTGAACCCACTGATTTCGTATTTTGCTAAGTCACTGGATCTCGACCAACGCGACCATCAATGTAGCGATACGATAAACCGGAATCGCGATAGGCTTCAATCCGACCTTTATCGAAGTCGGAAACGTGATGGTACGCATTTCTCCTCCTTACACGAGGCATAACAACAACGTTTCACCAGGCAACGCCGGTCAACTGCTGTTTGTGTATGAGAAATCGGTTGGAAACTTCCTCATGTCAGCACGTTGTAGGTGTCGCCACCGGCGCCAACCTTGTGTGAATGCTCTGAAAAGCTAATCATTTGCATATCACAGCATCTTGTTCCTGTCGATTAAATTTCGCGTCTGTAGCACCTCATCTTCGTGATGTAGCAATTTTAATGGCCATTAGTGTACGTTACACAACCAGTCACCATGTTGAATGATTATTAACCTTACGATATCAAGTTATTAACGACGCTTTTCGGGCTATTAGTTCTCATCCTGAGACATAATTGCAAGTAAATTACTTAAATACATGATGGACCCATTTTCAAAACTTCGTATTTATTCAAGCACAAATCCAAATGAAGAAGCTTTATACCAATGAAAAGAGGAAGTTTCAAAGTGTTTTTCTCATAACGTCTAATATCAGTTTAATAAACTTAATAATTTGTAATTCATTCGTCTTTAATAATTAGAAATGTGATAAAAGTTATAAATGTTCAATGCGGCCACCGTTGGCTGCAGGGCAGACATCGACGCGGTAGCCAAACTCGTCGCACACACGCGAACGCGCATCTGCCGTTACTGAGTGCACGGCAGCAGTGATTTGGTTCCGCAGATCGTTCAGAGTGGCTGCCAGAGGAGGGACGTAAACAGCTTCCTTCTCATAACCCCATAAGAAATAGTCGCAGGGTGTGAGATGAGGAGATCTCGGTGGCCAGAAGTGCAGAGCCAGGTCCTCAAGTCCCCGGCAACCGATCCAGCGCTGAGGAAGGGAGTCATTCAAAAAGCCTCATGCATCACGGTGCCAATGGGGCGGAGGCGGAGCTCCATCCTGTTGGAAAATGAAGTCCAGGGACTCTTCCATAAGTTGAGGGGACAGCCTATGTTCCAACATGTCCAGGTACGTGATTCACGTTACAGTTCTTTCTGCAAAGAAAAATAGTCCATTAACCTTTGTACGGGATGCGGCACAGAACACGTTGATCTTCGGCGAGTCTCTTTCATGTTGCGATGGTGAATATAGATTTTCCAAACCCCATACGCGAACATTGTATCTGTTGACTTTTCCAGTAAGGTGTGACGTCACAGGCTGTAGAAAAGCGTCATCCTCCATCTTTGCTAGCACTTAACCAAAAAATGCGAGACGTTTTTCTTTGTCATTGGGGTTGTGAGACTGCACAAGTTGTAATCGGTAGGGCTTATAAAGCAAACGCTGTCTCAGAACTTTCCATACCGTTGGTTGGGGTTATCCAAGTTCTCGACTGGCTCTGTGGGTAGACTTACTGGAACTACGCACCAAACTTTCTAGAATCCATCGGACATCGTCCTCTGGCACACTCGGCCAGCCTGTGCTTTTTCCTTTGCACACACTCCCAGTCTGTTTAAATTGCTTAAACCAACGGCTAATGCTTTTGCGAGTTGGTGGTTGAATACCGAATTTGATACAAAATGCCCTCTGCAGTGCAATTTGCGACTCACTTTTTGCGAACTCAAGAACGCAGGAAACCTTGTACTCCATAGCCTTATCTCACTCATAACTGACAGTGAAACGGAGTGACGGGCCTGTTTATCTGTGCCGGCCGCTTCTGAAACCATCACCGCCCGCCCGCCGCCGCCCGCCAAAGACTTTGAAACTTCATTTTGTATTTGTACTTGAATACACACGAATCTTTGAAAATGGGTCCATCATTTAGAATAACCCTGTATTATGAACAATCCTCCCCCCTCCCCCCCCCCCAACACAAACTAGATTATCACTAATGTGTGGCGTTGCCACAGAACATTCAGAAACCGTATGTTCCATTCCTAATGAAGATCTTGTTAAAGTAACCAGTTAGCGATAATGTAGCCAACACTATTAGCAGCGTAAATCATAATTAATTAGTCTTCATGCATGACGACGAGACTAACTGCTCGAAACGTGTCACTAATAATTACAGTGGCTTGGGAAGCATGATACGCAACTCACACCGATGCTTTGGTCAGTAATTTCTCCTTATCTGAACCAGATGGATTTGACCTGGAATACTATTGGCCACTACTACGCACCCACAACCACCGGTCCTTAGGCCGGCCGAAGTGGCCGTGCGGTTAAAGGCGCTGCAGTCTGGAACCGCAAGACCGCTACCGTCGCAGGTTCGAATCCTGCCTCGGGCATGGATGTTTGTGATGTCCTTAGGTTAGTTAGGTTTAACTAGTTCTAAATTCTAGGGGACTAATGACCTCAGCAGTTGAGTCCCATAGTGCTCAGAGCCATTTGAACCGTTTGAATCGGTCCTTAATTTGTGGGAACTACGTAACATGCGCGTAGACCTCTGGTGCAGCACAGCTCAAGAAGCCTATGGAGGAGATGTAGAATTCATGCCACGCAGAATCGCTGCTGTATTATATTCCAAAGAAGGGCCAACACACTATTAAATAAGTGATCGTCATGTGTTGCCTTGTTTCAGACTCACCGAAAATTGCTGTTATCATTGAATGAAGGTCAGTATCAGCCAGTTTCCAAGCAAATCTTTTGAAGGGAACAGCATGCAAGGAATGTTTAAAGTCAGGTATCACGCAAATATAACGAGACACGAAAATCTAATAATCGGGGGGAATTGGGAATGTGATTGTAAGAGAAGGATTGAAAGAAAGGGTTACGGGAGAATATGAGCCTGGCAGTAGCAAAGAGAGAAGAGAAGTATTAATTGCGTTCGCAATAAATTTCAGATGGTAACAGCGAATAGACTGTTAAAGGATCGCAAGAGGAGGAGGTATACTTTGAAACATGCAGAGACACAGCAAGATTCCAATTGTATTACATGTGGTCAGACAGAGACTCAGAAATCAGATATTGCACCGCAAGGCGTGCCCAGGAGCAGATATAGACCCCGTAATGTTACGAGTATGCAGGCCAGCTGATCGGCTGGCTATAATTGCTACGAGGTAAGGCGTACCTGTATTTCATGTACGCCTGAAAGCTAGTGGGCCCAGCGCTCAGGGCGGGCCTCCACGGCCGCTCCAGGCGAACCATGTACGCCAGCTAAGGACCGGTACTGCGTTAATCGCAGTACGAACGATTTTGGCGACCGGCGGTCGTTAGGAGGACAGACAATGCTCCAAGAAATGGAGTATCGGACAGTCTTAAGGGTGACTAAGTTATAGCTCTCTGAACTTCGACAATAAATGTTCAAATGTGTGTGAATTGCCGGCCGCGGTGGTCTCGCGGTTCTAGGCGCGCAGTCCGGAACCGTGCGACTGCCACGGTCGCAGGTTCGAATCCTGCCTCGGGCATGGATGTGTGTGATGTCCTTAGGTTAGTTAGGTTTAAGTAGTTCTAAGTTCTAGGGGACTAATGACCACAGCAGTTGAGTCCCATAGTGCTCAGAGCCATTTGAACCATTTTTGTGTGTGAATTCCTAAGGGACCAAACCGCTAAGGTCATCGGTCCCTAGACTTACACACTACTTAAACTAACTTATGCTGAGAACAACACACACCTATGCCCGAGGGAGGACTCAAACCTCCGGCGGGAGGTGCCGCGGAATCCATGATGACGTGGCGCCCAAGACCGCGCGGCCACTCCGCGCGTTACCAACTTCAAAAATAAATCACAATGAAGTATTGATGCAAATCTGAATACATCAGCGATCTCATAAAATTAGGTGTATCCAGCGACATGACATTATCTGAATATCTTTAAAACTACAGAAACTAATATTTCACAGTGAATAAACATTTACACAATGAACCCCTGAATTAACAACTTTTAATCACTTCATGCAGTTTCAACAAACGATATCTCAGATGATAACATTGCACTATAACTATCATCTCCGAAAGCTATATATCTGTATGTATTTTATTTCTTGATTTATTACGTCTTTTATATATTTTTAATTACACAAATTGAGTGGTTATTACCTTTATCTTTTCTGGTCGCAACTCTCCCATCTGTTGCATCTAGCAGTTAGGCATACTAAGTGTGAGGCCTGCCATACGAGTACTTTTAATAATTATGCATCGGAAATGTTGAAATGACTTATCGTAGCCACTGCTACTGTACATTGATAGCAAAGCCCTATCATCCAACTGTTTTACTATAATTTTTTTAATTATCTCAACGCAACGGAATTAAACGCATCTGACTAATAAATTTTAAATATGGCACTGTCTGTAAACATTTCCGATGGACTCACTCCACCTTAGCAACACCACATTGTCATTCTATTGCATTCATTTTAATCAGAGCTGGGCTGTTCTAGTAATAGGGAGCTTATGGCAAAAAAGTCTGAACAAAATGGCTACCCTCTACTGAATTATCATGACCACACTTTTGTTTCACATCTCCTCTTTTATTTTCTGAGATTCTACCACCGCAATGATACAACATTTCCTCCAATACATTTAACCATAAAAGAAAAGAAGGAATTCTCTGCCGAATGAAATTACGAAAGCATTTCAATGTCCTATGGTCTCTCAATGTTTTTTCTTATTACTATAGTGCACTTTCTGGACTGGTACAGGTATCCACTACATCTCTCTTCTCTCTCTCTCTCTCTCTCTCACACACACACACTCTCATAAGTTCATTCATTAATAACCTAGAGAATTTACTAGCGGTCAGGCTATTCAAAGAAAATTCTTGCTTTTTGGTACACTACTTGTAACTAAGTCGCCACATTCAAATTACACAGATTAAACATGTAAAAGAGATCAGGACTTTTGCCAGTACACATCAAATCTTCCCCACAATAAAATTTCAAACGAGATTAAGAAGTCACAGACCTTCGGATCAAATTTCACACGCAACCCTTCCTACGGACCTACCACATACTCTGGAGGATTTACGCTCATCTCCTACTGCAATGTAACCCTCATTGTGTTGCTGGGCAGATCGCTAACTCACCTTTTTCACTCTCAGAGTATCAAAATTTCTAACTTGCTTCACACGAATGTAATTAATAACAGTAATTATGGTATCATGATTACTTAATTATATCACACATGGATCGTCAACTGAAGCTTCCACAAGCACTTCTGTTTTCCATTGTCTCTTCGTCAGTACTCACCATGTGGAAGTGCTTGTTCCTAATTCAAATTATGCACACGCAGTTCTTAAATACTCTCAGTTTAAATTTACACAAGCAAGTATCTCAGCTTAAAATTTCCACATACAAATATCTCAAAATTACCACACGTGGTTTCATTGTGACTGTTGGTCACTACCAAAGCATCCTAAGTTTCCCATGAGTTTTACCTGCCTACCTTTGCATGTATTTCCCACCAAAATGTTTTGTTCTCGTCGATATTCTGAAAGGGGAAATCATTATTTCTAGCTACTCTTAAATATTCCACGTGCATACCATTCCCATATTCTTTAGTTTTATGGAGCTCATTAAAAATAGGTGTTTCAACTTCAGGAACCAGCGACAGAGTGTTGGAACATGGCCGTTCACCAGGCCACCCCACGCTTCCTCAGAAGTCGGGGAGGATCCTGTTACCGTATTGGTCAGCCACACTCCAGGCCCTCTAATACTCTTAAATATTTCCTGTCTTTGGTTCTGCCAAAGGTGACCAGAGGACTGTCTCAAAGATAATTACAGATTCTACATCCACTATCTGCGGTCAGCAGACGACGAACCATTCACTCATTTCTCAAACATCACAAAACTAGATATAGGGATCTATTTTTTGAAGGAAGTGCACATATGAATAATGAAATATGCAAACTGTCCTTCTTTTCTATATCAGTATCGGGTTTCAGTGTCCTGAATAAAACTGTGTTACCATAAAACCGCTGTTCTGACAAGAGCAGCGAAGTATGTTGTTATACAATGGGTATTACTGTACACAATGAGGCAAATCTTTTCTATGTCGGGTAGCACTGTACCCTTTCAAAATGTTTGTCATAACATCGTATTGTCCACATTAACACGGCAAATGAGCACAGCATAAATACCTCATATTTTGTGATACTTGTGTAGTTATTTAATGAACGGTTTAATATTTTGCCAGTAACTTTATTTAAAAGTTGTTTGCAAGTGCTATTAAAAAAATCTGCTAATTTAAAAATGATCAGTCACATATGTTAGCAGACACCACAACTGAAAAGAGAACCAAAAGACGTTTCTGTCAAGAAGACATAAATAATTATTTAAATCATTTTAAGGGCAATTCGTTGTTTTTTAAAGTGAGTGCACTTGCTCAAGAAAACTAGCTTATTTATTTACGAAAAATCCTTTTTTTTGTAATTGTTGTGAGTGATCTGAGTGTGATTCTTTATTTACAACATTTCTTTATTTAAATATTGTTGCAATTTAGTCCTAAAAGTGGTCATGATGAGTGAAATAATGTTTGTAGAAGATAAGAACGATCTATTTTTGGTGGGGATGGTCTTCAGCCAATGAAACAGCAGACAGTACTGGAACACTAGGGAGTCCATTGGAGACTGGGACTTTTCGAGTGAAGAACTCAAGGGAGCGATTCTGGCACTTTGTGTCGAGTGCTGGAAGAAGGCAGACCTGCCTACGGGTATGGTAACGTACCTGTTTCAGACGTATAGGTGATATATTATTGGCGGTGAACAGCTGGTATGAAACTTCGGGACAACGAACAACCGGTCAGAGACTTTAACTTTTCAGGACACTTTTCGGTTAGATCTTTAAGGGGACACTTTTACATTCGCTCTGGAAGAAGGCAGACCTGCGTTTGATATAGTGCGGCCATTACGACACTTTAACTTTTACGTTAGATTCCAAAGAGAAACTTGGATGTTCGTGCTGGAAGAAGACAGGCCTCCCTGTGGTATCAAGTCGTTTATGATGCAGTGGGTTATAGATTCTCGGCATTGAATGGCTGCTACCATACTTTAATTTCTCAAGGCACTTCATATTTCGGGAGGTCTGAAGGTGCGTTTGGCAAAAGGGAAATGGTATAAGATATCCGAAACTCTAAGAGAAATGGGAGTAAGATATAGTGAAGGACGAGTAATATACAATACACGCAAGAACCAAGAGGGGACAATAAGACTGCAAGACTAAGAGCGAAGTGCACGGATTGAAAAGGCTGTACGACAGGGATGCAGTTTTCTGCTCCTACTGATCATGCCGGCCGGAGTGGCCGTGCGGTTCTAGGCGCTACAGTCTAGAGCCGAGCGACCGCTACGGTCGCTGGTTCGAATCCTGCCTCGGACATGGATGTGTGTGATGTCCTTAGGTTAGTTAGGTTTAATTAGTTCTAAGTTCTAGGCGACTGATGACCTCAGAAGTTAAGTCGCATGGTGCTCAGAGCCATTTGATCATTACACGTACCTCTACGAAGCTATGACGGAAATAAAAGAAAGATACAAGAGTAGGATTAAAGTTCACTGTGAAAGGATATCAATGATAAAATTCGCTGATGATGTTGCTATTAACAGTAAAAGTGAAAAATTACAGGACTTGTTGACTGGAATGAATAGTCTAATGAGTGCGGAATATGAATTGAGAGAAAATCGGCAAAAGACAAAAGCAGCAAAAATAAGAACATCGAAATTGGTGATCATGAAGTAGACGAGGTTCAGGAGTTCTGCTACTTTGGAAGCAAAATGACCCATGAAGGACTGAGCAAGGAGGACATAAAAAGGAGACTAGCACTGGAAAAGAGGGCATTCCTGGCAAAGAGAAGCCTACTGGTACCAAATATAGGCCCTAATTTGAGAGAGACATTTCTAAGAATGTACGTCTGGAGAACAGCATTGAATGTTAGTGAATCACTGAAAGCGGGAATACCGGAAGGTGAGAGAGTCGAAGTGTTTGAGATGTGGTGCTACAGAATCATGTTAAAAATTAGGTGGACTGACAAGATAGGGAACGTGGAGGTTCTTCGCAGAATCGGCGAAGAAGGGACATATGGAAAACATTGACATGAAGAAGGGACAGGACGACATTGACATGTGTTAAGACATCATCAGATGACCGTTATGTTACTAGAGGGAGTTGTAGAGGGAAAAACTTTGGGAAAGACAGAGATTTGGAATACATCCAGCAAATAACTGAGGACATAAAATGCAAGTGATACTCTGACACGATGAGGTTGGCTTAGGAGAGAAATTCGTGGCGGGTCGCATCAAACCAGTCAGATAACCACCACTATATATATATATATATATATATATATATATATATATATATATATATATATATATATCGTGAAAAGTCTTTTCTCACAGCAACAAATAAAGCTGCTCGTTTTCAATGGGCCACAGAACACAGCAATTGATTATAGACGTGCAAAGCAGAGTGAGCCGACGAGTCGTGATTCTGACCATTTAAAACGGTGCAAGTACATCGACGGCCCAATGACGTATTTAACCTGCAGTGTGTGGAGGGTAACAAGAGTGAATTTAGAATGAACTGAACATTTTATAAACACAATACTAGAAGTAAAAGTAATTTGCCTGTAGACTCTTCATACTCGTCTAGAATACAGAACGAAGTTTACACTGCTTGACAATTGCCAACGAACAGAATCATTGTTGGACAGGAATGATCGCAGGTAATGATGGACGACGTGAAGCACAGTACACATGTAACAGAGAAGGAGTGGTATATTTATAACGAAAAATGGTACAGATTTCACCACATGTTAAAGCAGGATGACATAAATAACCTTCGTACACCCATATTTAAACTGGTATAATTTTTTTATTGAAACTGAAACTCCTCCAGCTATATTTAAGATTTCATATTTATTTGGCCACTAGTTTCGACGTCGCGTCAACGTAATCTTCAGGCCCGTACACTTTGATGATATCAGCTGCGTGCGGCTGAGTACTTGAAATCCGCGGTGAGACCAATACTAGTTACACAATACTATTTACACTAGTTACTGCCCGCCACCCATGTGGAGAACGTATTGGTATCACTTTGGACTTCCAGTTCTCAGCCACACACAACTGATATCATCAAAGTGTACAGGCCTGAAGGTGACGTTGACGCGACGTCGAAACTACTAGCCAAATAAATATGAAATCTGGAATACAGCTGGAGGAGTTTCATTTTCAATAAAAAAAAGACATAAATAACGTTCCTAAGTCAGACTACCAACAAAATGGTCACTATCAGACTCTCAGTAAGGAATACGTATGCCCTCCTGCCACAGTAATGCACTTTGTGAAATTGTTATTCATGCTGGCTACCAAACTGTTGAGAAGTCTTTGAGAGATATTGTCCCAGTCCTCTCTCAAGGCGATTTTCATTTCTTACACGATCCAGGCAGAGGGCGTTGGTTGAGAAACACGTCTGCCAAGAGCATCCCAGACATGAAGTATAGGGTTTATGTGCGAGGAGCACGCAGGCCATTCCATACTTCAAGATCCTCAAGTCCATTGTGTCCGACACCTTAGCGGTTCTTTGTGGGCGGGCATAGTCGTTTATAAACAGTGTAAGTAGCCTGTTTATATGTCTGTATGTTGGCAGCGCTGTAGACTGCATTAATATCACTCACAGCGCTTTGCGCCCTCGCTAAGAGACTCTGTGGTTGGACGGACTCGTAGTTGAAGTTAATAGTTAGCAGTGTTGGAGGTTGGCAGTGTTAGCGCGAGCGGATGATATGGACGTGTGTCCGTCATGGAGATTTTGTGCTGTTTGGAAATGGGTTGTAAAATGATGATTGATGTATTTGCTAATGTCTGGGAAATTGAATTATTGACGATTATTTAATTTTGGAACTGGATGTCACATGATTAAGGTAAAATCTGCTAAATACATTGTTTTCTCTGCAACAAAATATTTCCTTTGCTAACCACATGCCTATTAGTAGTTAGAACCTGCAGTAGTTAGAATCTTTTTATTTAGCTGGCTGTATGCTTGTTGTATTTGCTGTAATTCGTGTCATAAAGATTTTCTTGTTAGGATCTCTTCTAATTCAAGGCTATTTTTTTGTGTCGATTATTTGCAGTCAGATTGCGTTGCCTTTGTATATTGTCGGTCATAAATGAACAGGATAAGTTTGAGCTGTATTTGTCAGGAAAAATTCTGTAAGTCAGTGTTGAAATGATAAAAACAAGTAAAGAAACAGTAGGTTCTGTTTCACTCAACAATTTCGACTCGTGATAAAGACTAGAAGTTTTACTCAATAGTCCGCAGCTCGTGGTCGTGCGGTAGCGTTCTCGCATCCCACGCCCGGGTTCCCGGGTTCGATTCCCGGCGGGGTCAGGGATTTTCTCTGCCTCGTGATGACTGGGTGTTGTGTGCTGTCCTTAGGTTAGTTAGGTTTAAGTAGTTCTAAGTTCTGGGGGACTGATGACCATAGGTGTTAAGTCCCATAGTGCTCAGAGCCATTTGAACCATTTTTTTTACTCAGTAGTTTCAGAAGGTTCAGTTGAATTCAGCAGTTTCACACATACATATAGAAGTTTCAACAGAAAGCTGTGACCTACCGCACCCCTATACAGACGGAAATGATCTAGAATAATCTCCCTGCAATACCACTGTGCTGTAACGGTACTTCAGACAGTGATACACAGCGGTGTCGGCCATTTTGCAAATGCTTGCCGACACCATAACGCTTAGATTAGATTAGATTAGATTAGATTAGATTAGATTAATACTAGTTCCATGGATCATGAATACGATATTTCGTAATGATGTGGAACGAGTCAAATTTTCCAATACAAGACATAATTAAGCTAATTTAACAACATACTTAAGTTAATATAACAACTATTTTATTTTTTTGTGTTTTTATTTTATTTATTTTTTATTATTTTATTTTTTAAATATTTTTTTTTTGTTTTTTTTCTTTTTTTCTTAATTCATATCTAAAAATTCCTCTATGGAGTAGAAGGAGTTGTCATTCAGAAATTCTTTTAATTTCTTCTTAAATACTTGTTGGTTATCTGTCAGACTTTTGATACTACACTCCTGGAAATTGAAATAAGAACACCGTGAATTCATTGTCCCAGGAAGGGGAAACTTTATTGACACATTCCTGGGGTCAGATACATCACATGATCACACTGACAGAACCACAGGCACATAGACACAGGCAACAGAGCATGCACAATGTCGGCACTAGTACAGTGTATATCCACCTTTCGCAGCAATGCAGGCTGCTATTCTCCCATGGAGACGAGCGTAGAGATGCTGGATGTAGTCCTGTGGAACGGCTTGCCATGCCATTTCCACCTGGCGCCTCAGTTGGACCAGCGTTCGTGCTGGACGTGCAGACCGCGTGAGACGACGCTTCATCCAGTCCCAAGCATGCTCAATGGGGGACAGATCCGGAGATCTTGCTGGCCAGGGTAGTTGACTTACACCTTCTAGAGCACGTTGGGTGGCACGGGATACATGCGGACGTGCATTGTCCTGTTGGAACAGCAAGTTCCCTTGCCGGTCTAGGAATGGTAGAACGATGGGTTCGATGACGGTTTGGATGTACCGTGCACTATTCAGTGTCCCCTCGACGATCACCAGTGGTGTACGGCCAGTGTAGGAGATCGCTCCCCACACCATGATGCCGGGTGTTGGCCCTGTGTGCCTCGGTCGTATGCAGTCCTGATTGTGGCGCTCACCTGCACGGCGCCAAACACGCATACGACCATCATTGGCACCAAGGCAGAAGCGACTCTCATCGCTGAAGACGACACGTCTCCATTCGTCCCTCCATTCACGCCTGTCGCGACACCACTGGAGGCGGGCTGCACGATGTTGGGGCGTGAGCGGAAGACGGCCTAACGGTGTGCGGGACCGTAGCCCAGCTTCATGGAGACGGTTGCGAATGGTCCTCGCCGATACCTCAGGAGCAACAGTGTCCCTAATTTGCTGGGAAGTGGCGGTGCGGTCCCCTACGACACTGCGTAGGATCCTACGGTCTTGGCGTGCATCCGTGCGTCGCTGCGGTCCGGTCCCAGGTCGACGGGCACGTGCACCTTCCGCCGACCACTGGCGACAACATCGATGTACTGTGGAGACCTCACGCCCCACGTGTTGAGCAATTCGGCGGTACGTCCACCCGGCCTCCCGCATGCCCACTATACGCCCTCGCTCAAAGTCCGTCAACTGCACATACGGTTCACGTCCACGCTGTCGCGGCATGCTACCAGTGTTAAAGACTGCGATGGAGCTCCGTATGCGACGGCAAACTGGCTGACACTGACGGCGGCGGTGCACAAATGCTGCGCAGCTAGCGCCATTCGACGGCCAACACCGCGGTTCCTGGTGTGTCCGCTGTGCCGTGCGTGTGATCATTGCTTGTACAGCCCTCTCGCAGTGTCCGGAGCAAGTATGGTGGGTCTGACACAGCGGTGTCAATGTGTTCTTTTTTCCATTTCCAGGAGTGTATTTGGTAAGTGACCAAAGACTTTAGTGCCAGTATAATTCACCCCTTTCTGTGCCAAAGTTAGATTTAATCTTGAATAGTGAAGATCATCCTTTCTCCTAGTATTGCACACTGCTATTACTTTTGAATTGGGTTTGGTTGTTAATAACAAATTTCATAAGAGAGTATATATACTGAGAAGCTACTGTGAATATCCCTAGATCCTTAAATAAATGTCTGCAGGATGATCTTGGGTGGACTCCAGCTATTATTCTGATTACACGCTTTTGTGCAATAAATACTTTATTCCTCAGTGATGAATTACCTCAAAATATGATGCCATATGAAAGCAATGAGTGAAAATAGGCGTAGTAAGCTAATTTACTAAGATGTTTATCACCAAAATTTGCAATGACCCTTATTGCATAAGTAGCTGAACTCAAACGTTTCAGCAGATCATCAATGTGTTTCTTCCAATTTAACCGCTCATCAATGGACACACCTAAAAATTTGGAATATTCTACCTTAGCTATATGCTTCTGATTAAGGTCTATATTTATTAATGGCGTCATACCATTCACTGTACGGAACTGTATGTACTGTGTCTTATCAAAATTCAGTGAGAGTCCATTTACAAGGAACCACATAGTAATTTTCTAAAAGACAGTATTGACAATTTCATCAGTTAATTCTTGTTTGTCAGGTGTGATTACTATACTTGTATCATCAGCAAAGAGAACTAACTTTGCTTCTCCATGAATATAGAATGGCAAGTCATTAATATATATTAAGAACAACAAAGGACCCAAGACTGACCCTTGTGGAACCCCATTCTTGATAGTTCCCCAGTTTGAGGAATGTGCTGATCTTTGCATATTATGAGAACTACTTATTTCAACTTTCTGCACTCTTCCAGATAGGTATGAATTAAACCATTTGTGCACTGTCCCACTCATGCCACAATACTTGAGCTTGTCTAGCAGAATTTCATGATTTACACAATCAAAAGCCTTTGAGAGATCACAAAAAATCCCAATGGGTGGTGTTCGGTTATTCAGATCATTCAAAATTTGATTGGTGAAAGCATATATGGCATTTTCTGTTGAAAAACCTTTCTGGAAACCAAACTGACATTTTGTTAGTACTTCATTTTTACAGATATGTGAGGCTACTCTTGAATACATTGCTTTCTCAAAAATTTTGGATAAAGCTGTTAGAAGGGAGATTGGACGGTAATTGTTGACATCAGATCCATCCTCCTTTTTATGCAAAGGTATAACAATAGAATACTTCAGTCTATCAGGGAAAATGCCCTGTTCCAGAGAGCTATTACACAGGTGGCTGAGTATCTTACTTATCTGTTGAGAACAAGCTTTTAGTATTTTGCTGGAAATGCCATCAATTCCATGTGAGTTTTTGCTTTTAAGCAAGTTTATTATTTTCCTAATTTCAGAGGGAGAAGTGGGTGAGATTTCAATTGTATCAAATTGCGTAGGTATGGCCTCTTCCATTAACAGCCTAGCATCTTCTAATGAACACCTGGATCCTACTATATCCACAACATTTAGAAAATGATTATTAAAAATATGTACAACTTCTGACTTTTTGTTCGCAAAGTTTTCATTCAATTTGATGGTAATACTGTCTTCCTGTGCTCTTGGTTGACTTGTTTCTCTTTTAATAATATTCCAAATTGTTTTAATTTTATTATCAGAGTTGCTGATTTCAGACATGATACACATTCTTCTGGATTTTTTAATAACTTTTCTTAATATAACACAGTAGTTTTTATAATGTTTGATAGTTTCTGGGTCACTACTCTCTCTTGCTGTCAGATACATTTCCCTTTTCCGGTTACAAGATATTTTTATACCCTTAGTAAGCCATGGTTTGTTACAAGGTTTCTTACGAGTATATTTAACTATTTTCTTGGGGAAGCAGTTTTCAAATGCATTTACAAAAATGTCATGAAATAAATTATATTTTAAATTGGCATCAGGTTCACGGTACACATCATCCCAGTCTAACTGCTGTAGGCTTTCCCTGAAATTTGCAATTGTTAAATCGTTGACTGAACGTACTACTTTGGAAGACTGTTTAGTATTGCTGAATGGAGCTATGTCATATATTGTAACTAGCTGTGCACCATGATCAGAAAGACCATTCTCAACAGGCTGAGCATTTATCTGGTTAAACTTATCTTGGTCTATAAAGAAGTTATCTATCAGTGAGCTGCTATCCTTTACCACCCGAGTAGGAGTAGGAGGCCATACCGATAATGTTCACGAACAATCTGTCATTTGTAACGTGTTACTCTCTCTCTCCGCACAAACATGTGGCCAGAATAATTTGTCGTAGTGAAGCGGAATTCGTCGAAGAAAACTACTTTGGATCACAGTTGTTGACCCCAACAAGCATACTCTCTATAGCAAAGAATCCTTTCTCGACGATCGATGGCGCTATTTGCATTTAACAGGCGTCTGAGCATACGAACCATGGTTCTGGCAGAGACACGTGTACCGGTAGGGATTGCAAGATCTGCAGCCTTCTGTCTAACAGTGAAATGTCTGTTCCTTTTCGCCACTAGAACTACATATCGAGCCTCTTGCTGTGTTGTGGTCCGTCTACGACCGACAACATGCTTTCGCAATGGATTTCCATCTTCAGCAGCCTTTATTAATAGCAAGATAACACTTGTGTAGGCACACATTACTGTTGTCACCGGCTTCGAGCCATCCAGCTGCTCGCCCACGGTCGTATGCACTCAAATGAGGTCTTGCAGACGTGTAAGCTTACCACACGGAATGTCACACTAATCTGTTCCACAACAACCTTCGTCAAAAACCGATCACCACAAACTTTCGAATGCATACAAAGCGCTTATGCACATGCTTCGCTGCACTTAACACATCCCCCCCCCCCTCTACACTGCTTTTACTATTATTGGTCAGCTGTTCGGTAGCAATTGATGGTCGTTCCGTATAAACTGGCGGTTGTTCCTTGGGAAGCGTCAGTTGTTCCTTAGCAGCTGCCAAGCAGTGTATATTATGCTGCAAAAGTATGTAACATTTTGCCTTTTGACATCCTGCAGGATACTGAAAATTCCAAAATATTCAAAGGTAAAGTAAAACAATACATTCTCTCCCCACTCCTCCTGTAATTTATTAGATTTCTGGTTTTCAGTGATGTACACTACTGGCCATTAAAATTACTACACCAAGAAGAAATGCCGATGATAAACGGGTATTCATTGGACAAATATATTATACTAGAACTGACATATGATTACATTTTCACGCAATTTGGGTTCATAGATCCTGAGAAATCAGTACCCAGATCATAGATCCTGAGAAATCAGTACCCAGAACAACCATCTCTGGCCGTAATAATGGCCTTGACACGCCTGGGCATTGAGTCAAACAGAGCTTGGATGGCGTGTACACGTACAGCTGCCCATGCAGCTTCAACACGATACCACAGTTCATCAAGAGTAGTGACTGGCGTATTGTGACGAGCCAGTTGCTCGGCCACCATTAATTGGACGTTTTCAATCGGTGAGAGATCTGGAGAATGTGCTGACCAGGGCAGCAGTCGAACATTTTCTTTATCCAGAAAGGCCCACACAGGACCTGCAACATGCGGTAGTGCATTATCCTGCTGAAATGTAGGGTTTCGCAGCGATCGAATGAAGGGTAGGGTCGTAACACATCTGAAATGTAATGTCCACTGTTCAAAGTGCCGTCAATGCGAAGAAGAGGTGACCGTGACGTGTAACCAATGGCACCCCATACCTTCACGCCGGCTGATACGTCAGTATGCCGATGACTAATACACGCATCCAATGTGCGTTCACCGAGATGTCGCAAAACACGGAAACGACCATCACGATGCTGTAAACAGAACCTGGATTCATCCGAAAAAAATGAAGTTTTGCCATTCATGCACCCAGGTTCGTCGTTGAGTACACCATCACAGTCTGTGATGCAGCGTCAAGTATAACCGCAGCCATGGCCTTCGAGCTGATAGTCCATGCTGCTGCAAGCGTCGTCGAACTGTTCGTGCAGATGGTTGTTGTCTTGCAAACGTCACCATCTGTTGACTCAGGGATCGAGACGTGGCTGCACGATCCGTTACAGCAATGCGGACAAGATACCTGTCATCTCGACTGCTAGTAATACGAGGCCGTTGGGATCCAGCACGGCGTTCCGTATTACCCTCCTGAACCAACCGATTCCATATTCTGCTAACAGTCATTCGATCTCGACCGACGCGAGCAGCAATGACGCGATACGATAAACCGCAATCGCGATAGGCTACAATCCGACCTTTTCTCCTCCTTACACGAGGAATCACAACAACGTTTCACCAGGCAACGCCGGTCAACTGCTGTTTGTGTGTGAGAAATCGGTTGGAAACTCTCCTCATGTCAGCACGTCGTAGGTGTCGCCACCGGCGCCAACCTTGTGTGAATGCTCTGAAAGGCTAATCATTTGC
The DNA here is from genome assembly GCF_021461385.2 of Schistocerca piceifrons. Classification (NCBI taxonomy): domain Eukaryota; kingdom Metazoa; phylum Arthropoda; class Insecta; order Orthoptera; family Acrididae; genus Schistocerca; species Schistocerca piceifrons. The sequence continues at coordinate 661,838,497 of NC_060138.1, forward strand.
ATATCACAGCATCTTCTTCTTGTCGGTTAAATTTCGTGTCTGTTGCACGTCATCTTCGTGGTGTAGTAGTTTTAATGGCCAGTAGTGTAAATCCAACTTAACTCCAATGTTTACATAGATAAATTTATAACATTGCAAGTTACGAGGGCTATTCGGAAAGTGAGGTCCGATGGGATGCGGAATGGAAACCACAGTAAAAATCCGATGAATCTTTGCACAGATATGTTGGGCAGTGTGTCTAGTATGCCCGTCGATCGCGTCACGTCGCTCTTTTCAGTTCTGAGCGCACAGTAAGCACGTAAAGATGCTTCTAACAATAGAGTCTCCCACCAAGTATGAGGGCCTGGTGTGAGATTTCGCCTGATGTCATTCAGCCCACGTAACGTAATTGTCATACGTTTCCTTCTGCACTCTGAGGGGGCAATGAAGATGCTCCTGCAGCGTTTTCGATGGGAAGCGTTTGATCACCCATAACAGAGCCAGTAACTGACTCTCCCTGAGCTTCATCTCCGCTCACATGAACTGCTAGCTATGAAGACAACCTTCTGGCACAGAAGCTGTAGACCAGCCTAGAGAATTGGCAGGAAGCACAGACGGCTTCCTTCCATGACGAGGGCATGGAAAGTTGGTACAACGCTACGACAAATGTCTAAATCGGAGCGGCAGCTAAGTGGCGAAGTAGCTGTTGTAAATAAAACATTTGTGATTTTCACGTTGGTTTCCATTTAGCGACAGATCGGACCTTACTTTCCGAATAAGCCTCGTAATAGTCGGCTGACAGCGCTTCTGTGAAGTTACATAATTCAGTGTTTGAATTATTAGATGGACAGCAGCTGAACAATGAATACGAGCAGCAGTTACCCTTTTCAAAATAGATACCTTCTTACATCACTGTCGGGTCTTTCTCTAGGTGTAACGAACGGAGCACGATGAGTGAATTACTGGGTTCAAATGGTTCAAATGGCTCTGAGCACTATGGGACTTAACATCTATGGTCATCAGTCCCCTAGAACTTAGAACTACTTAAACCTAACTAACCTAAAGACAGCACACAACACCCAGCCATCACGAGGCAGAGAAAATCCCTGACCCCGCCGGGAATCGAACCCGGGAACCCGGGCGTGGGAAGCGAGAACGCTACCGCACGACCACGAGATGCGGGCTGAATTACTGGGTGATTTCGTCCCCAAAAAACCAACCTGGAAACGACCAGCAAGAATGTCTGATATATATTAGATGTGGCATTTGCCTTGTCATTTACAGTGGTTTAGACAGTACATTTTCCGTTGTAGGGAGCCATTTAAATAACGTGATACATTCATCCAACCTACAACTAAATAAAACTGCGATAGATAAGAGATGAGTTTTGGCCACGAGCAGAACCCGTCGCTTCTGTGCAAAAGTACGGGACGGCATTGGGTCGCTATGCCGCCAGCAGGCGGATACGGAAGGTGTTGCTGCACGTAGCAGGGCGTCCGCTGCGAGAGAGGAAGCACCATCCAATCCGAGTTTGTACTCCACCTCTGATCACCTCGTCTCTGACGTAATGTTCCTTCTTAAAGTTCATGATGGTCATAAAGGAACGTAAACAGAATGTGCCAGCCTGCCTAACTATAACACTTGAATTGCTGTGACATAGTTAAAATAGTGAAAGGCGCTGTGTTATTCGGGTCACAACTGGAGGCAGCCACAAACGGAGCTACGTCGTCAACAGTCCACTGCCTGCCGCAGGCCTTGTTACGCGTGTCGCAAGTTTAGCTGCAGGTGCCTAGTGAATAGCTCCATTGCCGTGCGTGGTAGACATGGCAACCTGCCAGGTTCCGAAACACACGAATGCTGCAGTCCCGTGACGAATGCATGACCCTGAACTATTTCAAAACGAGTTTCAACGAAATGCTGTTACAGGTTCTTAATTCAGATTGTGTATTCATAAAATTAATCGTAAGTGATTGACCACAGAAATAATGATAAGAGCTGCAGTAAAACAGCCACCTGCTGTGAAGCCTTCAGTATTCAGACTGTCTCTGATAGGTTCATCCCATCTAAACGTGTTAATCTACTTTAAATACAAAATATTTTTTCGTGTTTCAATATAGGCTAACTGAGCTTACATAAGATTTAGACTGAAAGAAAGTTTCTTCTATGAAATCTCCTTGGGCAAATACGAGGTGAGTCAAATGAAAACAAATATTTTTTAAAATGTTATTTATTGAGCAGAAGTGGTAAAAGCTGTATCACTTTTCAAGAGAATCTTCCCCACGCTCAATGCAAGTCCTCCAGCGCTTACAAAGTGCATAAATTCCTTTAGAAAAAAATTCTTTTGGTAGTCTGCTCAACCACTCATGCACCGCGTGGCGTACCTCTTCATCAGAACCGAACTTCTTTCCTCCCATTGCGGCTTTGAGTGGTCCAAATATATCGAAATAACTTGGGGCAAGGTCTGGTGCGTATGGTGGATGAGGAAGACACTCAAAATGCAGGTCTGTGATTGTTGGAACTCTTTTACGGGCAGTGTGGGGCCCTGCATTGTCATGTTGCAAAAGCACACCTGCTGACAGCAATCCACGTCGCTTTGATATTTGATTATTGGCCGCAGATGATTTTTTAGGAGATCTGTGTATGATGCACTGGTGACAGTGGTCCCTCTAGGCATGTAATGCTCCAAAATGACGCCTTTTTCGTCCCAAAAGAGAGTGAGTTTAACCGTCCCTGCTGATGGTTCTGTTCGAAACTTCTTTGGTTTTGGTGATGAAGTATGGCGCCATTCCTTGCTCGCTCTCTTGGTTTCCGGTTGGTGGAAGTGAACCCAGTTTTCGTCCCCAGCAACGATTCTTGCAAGGAAGCCATCACTTTCTCGTTCAAAACGCCGAAGTAGTTCACAAGCATCAACACGTCGTTCTCTCATTTCAGGAGCAGCTGCTGTGGTACCTATCTTGTAGACACTTTGTGAAACTGGAGCACATCGTGCACAATGTGGTGTGCTGACCCGTGACTAATCTGTAAACATGCTGCAGTGTCATTCAGTGTCACTCGACGGTTTTCCTTCACTATGGCTTCAACTGCTGCAATCTTCTGTAGTGTCACAACTCGTTGTGCCTGGCCTGGACGAGGAACATCTTCCACTGAAGTCACACCATTTGCGAACTTCCTACTCCATTCGTAAACTTGCTGCTATGCAAACATGCATCACCGTACTGAACCGTCATTCGTCGATGAATTTCAATAGGTTTCACACCTTCACTACGCAAAAATCGAATAACAGAACGCTGTTCTTCCCTGGTGCAAGTCGCAAGTGGGGCGGCCATCTTTATACTGATACTGCGACGGTATGTGTGCATCTGAACTATGCTGCCACCTACAGGACATTCTGCACGCTGTTTTTAGCACGCTTACCAACTTACAGGGTAACGGTGCGAAATTTCGATTTGTTATTACAAATTTAAGGCTTTCATTTGACTCACCCTCGTAGCGCACATGCAATCCTTACTGGACCTTCTTCCATGTACTACGTAACACGTCTACGTTTTAACGAGTATCTTTAGTTCATCTATTTATTAGCGAAAGCCCCTACGTCGAAATGTATATCATCCCCCTCCCCCCCCCCCCAAATTAGAGTAATTTCCCCCAAGTCAAAGTCAAAAAACATAGTTCTTCAAAATTTCTATCACAGCCATCTGGCGAACAGTTGGTATATCAGTGTATTGGGAATTCTTTCTGTCCAATTTTGGAAGAAGCCACTCTATCAGCATCCCAAGGCATACATTTTCGGAGACAGCATTGTTTGCCAATCAGTATGGATCTTGTTTATCACATCTAATAGCTGAAAATTCATTAACGTTGGGCGACACTCTTTCAGATTCTACAATAGTGTGCCATGATGAATTCCTAAATTTCAGTACTACGTCTGTTAACTTCTACATATAAGTGAAGCGACGCCTCGTCATTTGGAAACATAAGGCACAGAAGCTTTTAATTTTCCTCTTATCTTTCTTAAATATCGACATAAAATGCGTTTCCTCTTAATTATTTGCAGTTCTAAGGACAAGCATCATTCTTAGACTGTTTGAGGGGTCTGCCAACCTATCGCCTTCGACGTCAGGTAAGTTTTCACAGACATAATGAATTCCTGTCGAGTAGGTTCGCCGTTTTTCTCAGATTTACGACAGTAATCTGACTGTTTAACAGTATATCAACAAGGCCTCTTATCGAAAGTACCACTCGATGGGAAACAAATGTGCATTCCGACTGGTTTGCCGTACTGAACAAAACTGCGCCATTTTTTTTCCTACTCTCTTCTGACATCATTCACTACTCTAACAAAAGTTTTTCGTCCCTCTCCCTCTTTCAGACTGTGGCCGGCTGAACCGAATACGTTTAGTTTTGTGTCTACAACACTTTGAAACTGGATGAAGATTAGAAGTATTCTGTATTACTGCGATTAGTTTGGGTAATTATTGTTATTATTACAGAATTGGTAAGATCAATTACAGCCACGTTATTCTGTATTCCTATCTTCTGAAAGCATCTCTAATTAGTGCATCCTCCTTGCGTACACTGTGATGCTACGTCATTTCATTGATACGGTCTTTCCAAGAACGTCGTGGTCCACCATATTTATGTCTGCCAGGTGGCTTCCAATTACAAATTTTCTTTTGCCACCGATGATCTGACATTCTCAACAAATACTCATACCACTTTAATTTTTTCTTTCAATTCTCTCTATCACTGTTTAATTTGCCTTCATTCCAGCTCATATTTCGTCATTCGTTTTTCTATCAGTTCATGACATTCTGGTGTAAATAATCAATTCCCACAACTGTTAGTCTTCAGTAGAGTTCAGTATTTACAATCCATAGTACTGGTCCATAGCATAGAACAGATTCAGCCAGTAGTCTACCCACTCTTTGTCATTGTTGTAGGAATGTTCTTGTCCCACTTGACACGTTCCACATCGTAACGGCTACTGTATCGTGCGATTGATCCATGGAACGCGCAACCAACTAACTAACTAACTAACGAAAAAGAATTCATACATCCTGTCACTTTTCTGCTTTGTTGTATTATGTATTACCCAATCCACTTTTGTCTATGTATGTACCTAGACATTTAAATGTTTCTACCTGACTCACAACTACTCCGTCACTGATGTGCACTTCAGTTCTATTGTCACTATTTTCTACCAGATATTGGTTTTTATTAAACTCATATGTAGTTCCAATTTCTCCTATTCCTGATATAAACGTCATATCGTTAACTCAAGATCTCATTTATCTTGAGCTGGAATGTCTTGATCATCAACAAAACTCAATGAAAACACCTGTACGTCATTAACAAAGATTCCCATTCCTCCACAACTGTTATTTCATCTTCGGAAGCCATTTCTATGAGTGACATACTGCAACTATGTCGCAGAGCTTTTGTGACATTGTTTATTATAATTCTGACGCCCTTTTAATCTGTACCTTATTATCTTTACATTTCAATAATAATCTGTACGAGATGGTCATCCAGATATGTTCCGCAGTTTCCCACAGTTTTCTCTAGGAACCGTGTCATTAGTTTTAGCTAAATCTGCAAAGACAATCTGTAACTCCTTCCCTACTGTCATAAATTACTCCAACAGCTGTTTTAGATTAAAGAGGTTATCAGTACATAATCTTTTCTATCAGAATCTTCTCTAGTATTCTCCGGTATAGTGGCTTACATTCTGCCTTAATTTCTCATACATAATTCTGCCAAATAAGCGGCTCATCGTGCAGTTCACGCTAATGCCTCTGTAGCACTTAGGGCCTTTTCCATTTCTCTTTTGGGAAATGGAAATCATATACGATATTTTCCACAATGATAGAATTGTAATCCGTTGACAACATTTTTTTGTCGGGAGCATTACGTATTCTCTTCTTCAAATGGTGTCGTTCAGCCTTCAATAATTCCACAAGAATATTTCCAGGACCAGGTGTTCGACCATTATTCCTTTTCGTTAATGCGCTGCTCACTTCCTCTATCGTAATGGGCATATTTCGAACAGTTTCTTCAGTCTTACATTATTCCTCTTTTGTGTACTGGGGTCTGCCTTCAGTTTGAAGATCTGCAAAATGCTTTCTTTATTTCCTTACTGGACTTCAGTTATCTATTGCTTTGTTTACTCGTGTTTTGTTCATACCAGTAACTGTCCCCCACACTTCTGTCGTTTGTGATCCACCCACTAAACTCACAATTTCAATGCATTTCTGTTCCCAAGTCTTGTTCTGTTCTGGTTTAAATCTGTTCCTTAAATCCTAATTTATAGTCTACTAAGTTTGTCTATTTGAGATGATTAGTTGATAACCTTTTTTGCATAAATTCTTCTTTTCCCAAATCATCTTCTTAAGATCATCCGACATTCATAAAGGATCCTGTTCGCTATGCTATTACTCTTAGTCCCCAGCACCTCTAGAGCAATTTTGCTAATTGCTTGTTTAATATTCTCATATTACCTTTCAATATTGTTATCTTCTGGCATCATTTGTAGTTCACAGTCTAATCTTCGTTGAAATAAATACTTTATGGAGGAGGAGAATGAGCTTATACTGTGTCTGCTCCAGTTCCTCTTCATTGCTCCGGGCAGTTAGCGTCCCATTGTTGATTGTTTCCTCCTATACGAATATGAAATCTTTGATGAAATTTAGAAGTGATCAAATCCACACTTGGCTTCCTGCATTGCTCTATAGTCTTGAACTAATATGTTTGTTCTTTGCTTAGTAGTAATGTAATTAGTATTTCGCATGTATATCTGTGAATATATTTATGTGAACAATGTATGTTCAGAATTCTCAAGTATTTTGGTTACGGAATTCTACAAAATTTTCTTCAGCATTATTAACGACTTTTTCTGCATATCTTCCTACTACCACACAATTTACTTGTGAACCCACTCTTGCACTAAAGTCTCCTGCTGTTATTACTTCTCCGTAGTTTGCTTGAATAGATTGTTTAAATTTCTGGTAGAATGGTCTTTGGTTTGCTGTGACATACCATCATCCAGTGCATACACTCCTATTATAAAGCGTTTCAGTCCCATAGAACCTGATAGTGACGGTGACAATTATTTCATATAAAATGCGTAGTCCATGATGTAAACGTTCAGAGATTTGGTAACTGGAATGGAAGCACCTACTTTTGACCGTTTGTTTCTATCAACTATAGGCCAACAATGGGTAAAATTTCTCATTTCCTTGTCCCTTTTTTGTTTCTGACAAAACAACTGTGTTCACGTACGACGATTTATTTCGTTCTTTTTTTCAGTGTATTTGTTTGTCATGCTCTGGACGTTGTCTGTGCCAACTCTTAGTGTCCTTTACCCTTGTCAATAACTGTCGTAATGTTTTTCCACCCACGTTCTGAGGGCTCACTTTCTAATTTGGACAGTCTTGCAAAACCGAGCGAGGTGGCGCAGTGGTTAGATACTGGACTCGCATTCGGAAGGACGACGGTTCAATCCCGCGTCCGGCCATCCCGATTTAGGTTTTCTGTGATTTCCCTAAATCGCTCCAGGCAAATGCTGGGATGGTTCCTTTGAAAGGTCACGGCCGACTTCCTTCCCCATCCTTCCCTAATTCGATGAGACCGATGACCTCGCTGTCTGGTCTCCTTCCCCAAACAACCCAACACAACAGTCTTGCACTAAATACGGAAATGTGAAAACAATATGCGCTAGATGTTAAAAAAATTAAGTCAGGAGAAAGACTTCTGACCTAAAAAGTGACATAAAGACAGAAAAACAGCACAGAAAGACTTTTATTACTGCGCAGGAACTACTAACTTCCACGATTTTCTCTTAGAAGCGCCCATTCCACTCTCAAAAAGATGCGGTTTGTCGCCACATTAACTTTCGTTTGCGGCGGCGAAATGTTAATTTCCTGGTTACATGGCACAACACAAGTTGAAGTTCTTGAAGCATAATGAGGCGCGTGTTTCTGAAAGGAGCGAAGGAAATTTCCGCAGCACACAATGCAATTACGAGCACGGCGGAAGCGACATTACCGTGACGTGGCGCTGCGACTCTCAGATAAGGACCATCAAGTCCAGTTTACAGCTCAGCGAGTCTGGCAGCTGCGCTCAGCAGCTCGTAAGGACGCAATTACCGAGCGTCAGCCTTTCTGCACGGCGCCTGCCGAACTGACAAAGTGTGCTAACGAGGGTCGTTCGTGCTGACGGACATTTTCTTTCTGGTTACGGTGAGGAACATCCTCTGTTTTCATGTAGCTTGCGAAGTAATTGAGAGTGGGAGGAGCGGGGGGGGGGGGGGAACACTAGCTGTACAGCAGCTGACTTACACAGTGGGTCGGTGTGCTTTGGGCCGTGATAGCGAGAAATCGACATTGCTTATCGTTCAGTATGAGCTTTGCAATTGAGAATTCAATCAAATGTGAAATCGTTTGATATACGGCTTTTAGCAGCTAAAAATCTCAGAGATGTTGATGTGCCTCACGATATTTGTATCGCATACGGACAGAATGAAATGAGTTAACGCGTTGTCCTTCAATGGCGTCTTTTGTTTAAGAGTGGAAGGCCGATTGTTCATGATGATGCCAAAAATGACCATTCGTCTGTAGTCACCAACAAAATGGTACTGAAAATCTACTACAAAATTCCTGAAGAATAGCGTTCCACAACATCTTTGTTGGTGGATAAGTTTCCGCAGATGAGTTCGAGGTGGCCTGGCTCAAATGACCAACTTTTATCGTCTTAGATGCTGTGGGCCCTAAGAAGCGAGGTGACCTTTTGAAAGAATGGTTATAGTGAAAGGCAGTTCAGATGCGGTTTCCGCTATCGACCAACCGTGAATCGGGTGTATGATGAAAACAAAGAGGTTGCACTTAAGTCAAAGGCTTTTTTTAGCTTACGCAGGTATTTCAAACGGCGTTAGTCGTATTGCGCACGGTGCAAAATGTGTTCTTAGACCACCACCTAAGATTAGGGCTTTTGAGCACCCGTAAAGAATGATTTTGGTTTGTATAAGGCGAGTTATGTACCGTGTGGCATGCAGTTGTGGCATATGAAACATTCGTCAGACCATCAGAACCGTGGAAGACCGGTGTACTCAGCATTAGCATCACACGCGTTCACAACATCCGAGGCAATCTGCTATTGCAGCAGACTGCCTTGGCATCGGCTATCCTGTGCAATATAGCAACACAGAGATTCTGGAGTGCACTTAAAGTTTTGGACAGTGTTATTAAATTAGCAAGTGGCATAAATAGAAACCAAGATTTTTGCTTAAATTCAGCTCTCTCTCTCTCTCTCTCTCTCTCTCTCTCTCTCTCTCTCTCTCTCCCTTGTCGGACAACAGAGGGACGGAGATGATGCTACTTACTCACCTGTATTCATTACTGATAACTGCTGACGTTGGTCTTTCTTGGTTGTGTGCTAGCGGTTTACGGTGTGTGTGTGTGTGTGTGTGTGTGTGTTGTCTTTCTGGATATCCCACGTATACCGAGGTTTGATATTTCCTTGGAGAGTGCTCTCTCGTTTCATTTTTGCCTTGAAAATGACGGGGCCTACACTTGTCAAAATAGTGATTGTAGTCAAAGGCGTCACCCGGCTGCATTCCGGTAATGGATATGATTAATCCACTAAATTACGTGGAGAAGTAATACGAAGATTTAAGATTTTTTTTTTAAATTCATTCGCTTTAACTATTCCAGTATTTTATTTATAGCCTAATGTAGCTTACTTTCTGGATAATCCTTTTACTTACATGCTTTACAGTATGTCTTGAGATGAATTTTTACTGTAACCGACATAGGGTGAATGTCCTTCTGCGACGTCATTTAATTGCTCGCCGACTGAAGTTGTCTAGTAGCTCTTCACCGAAAAGAAGTTTTGGCAACGGATGTGTTGAGATCAGGTCCATTCGACAATGGGTACTAATGAGCTTTAAATCAGTTCGACAGTCATTGCTCTAGTAGCCTCGAATGAAGAAGAATGGGGGTGCAGGGGAAATAAAGTGGGGGAGGGGGAGAGGGGGACGGAAGAAATATAACACTCATGCTACACATACATTGCACAGTACATACCCTGGAGTTGAACGGATTATTAACTCAAACCTAAGTCAGTTAGTAAAACAGTAGTGGGTACAGTAAGGCACATTAGGGCACATTATATGCTACTCGTGGGGGAAAATCAAACATTCAAATGATTACCAAAATCATAAGGGAATCCGTATGTCCAAAAATATTAATCTAAAATGCTATGAACCAACATTTTACTAGGCAGAGAAAAAACAGCAAATGTTCATTAGTAAAAACAAATCCAATAAAATGAAAATGTTTCGCTGTTCTTTGGGAACAAAAGGAGGTAGCGCTGTGGTTAAAGCACTGGATACGCATTTGCGAAGAGCGGGATTCAATTCGTTGCCTTACATTCAGATTTAGGATCATTTCAGATAGATATTGGGATGGTTCTCTTGAAAATGTCAATTTTCTGTCCCATTCTTATCCGTTCCTAATGACCTTGTCGTAAAAAGGACGTCAGTCCTCTATCTTATAGTCTGCTGCTTTCGAAAATATACATAATAAAGACAAGATGGATTAAGGTTTAATGTCTCGTCGAGAAGAAAGACATATGAGATCAAACGACATGTCAGAATGGGCAAGGATTTGACGGAAATCACGCGTGGAACTCTTCAAGCACCCATTTCAGCCTTCGTCTCTAAATGGTACGGCCGGACGGGGATTTTAACCACATTTCTCCTGTATGCGAGTCCAGTGCTCGATGACAGTACAAAGTTTCTGTATAAAAAGGTTGAAAAACACGATGTATATAGTTTCATTCACGTTGGCTGACAAGTTCTTGCTAAACAACGTGATGAACATGTGACGAGACGCGGAACTTATTCTAAATAACATTATAAACCTAAATCAAGTCATCAATTGTCTCGTTAATAACTGAACGATATGGACGAGAAGCTCAACTAAAATTGTGTTCAGTATTCGGTGGGGTGGGTTATGTAAGCACCTAGCTATATTTTAGCTGTCGGAGAGAAAACACACCAAGACAGGCAAATCACCACACTTTCCTGAAGATGGTTCGATCTGAACCAGTAATGTGGATTTCTGTTCTTGCAAAAGGAAGTTGGAGGGAATTTTTGCCGCCTTATATAAAACACAATTAATTTAGTTTTCTTTCAGCACACTCAAATTTCAGCTGTTTTTGTGCTAGTGTCTGATTATTTCGTGCCATTATTGCCGTACGTAACATTCTTTCTACACTTGTCAGTGTGTCTGGTACTGAAGTCTTGTTTACTGTTATGCTTGACTTGTTAAGATACGTATTTTGTTGACTACCGCTGAATCAAGAGTCACACAAGCATTATATTTCTCAACGAAAGCAATCTTTCTAGCGTTAGCATAGTTGGTCACATTGGGGGTTGCTTTACCCAGACAGGTGCATTCATGAGAGGTCACAATTTCACCAGTGAGCCCCCGAATGTTTGCAGGAACTTCGGACATCGAATGCCCTCATCGGACTGCACTGCTTGATCTGGATTCGAGGAGATTTCACACCTCGTGCGTGAAGTTGGCTATTGCCAATTGGGAGCTAGCACACGGTGAAATGACATTACGGTCACACACCACGGCTAATTATTCTGTTCATAGTCTCGATTGGAGTACTATCCCTCTAATGTAGTAGCTGTCTCTAATTCAGCTTTGCATCAGTGTTAATAATTGTCATTTCTTCATTACAGAGTTGTACTGTAAGTAGTTAAACTATGTAAATTACTCACAATACTTATTTTCACGCTGTTTTAATTCCTCTTGGTGCCTTCCCATGTATGAATAGAACAGTGTAACTGACTGTTGGCCGCCTCTTGCGACATTCCTGTTTGGATAATAAGATACGATGCGTGATTTACATCATGAAGTTCTGTTAAGCTCCGTGTAAGAGAAAGCTGTTGATTCTGACCTTGAACACACGTTGTTCCTTTAGGAAATCGAAAGCGCCCTAGAACACGTTCCCCGGGTTGGTGTCCTGCTGTCTGACTTCCTGGTAGGTATGGATACATTTCTTAAATGTTAACTTTTTCCTGCATAGGCTCTTTTATTATCTGTAATAGACATTTCATAGCATTATTAGCGACCAGATAATATCTCCCTACTTCGGTATTTTCAAGATACATGCTAAGCTTGCACAATACTTACTTGTGCAATGAACAAACATTAATCAGTTCTAAGGGACATCGCGTTAATAGCACAAAACACCTCCGTTTCTGTATGGTGTCTTTTATAGCCCTTTCTCCACGTCCTTATTTTTAGCTGTCTTCTCTTACGTCAATTGGGATTGACGTATTGTCGTTTTTTAACACTTCTCTGCCTTCGTGTTCAATAGTTTTGAGTTGGGCACGTATGACCCCAGTTGTTTTTGCGCCATGAAAGAAAACAAAAAACCTCGATAATTGTCTTAATTTGGCGAGGAAGGGAGGCCACGGGATTCTCCACGATCTCCACACACTGATGTAACCATTAACTGATGACTGGAGCCCGTGGAGCAACCAATAGCAGGTATGTTGATCGCTACGTTTCATGTGCTGTTCCACGCGCTTCTCTACGGTGTTAAGATCGGACGATTTAGAGGGCCAGTCAAGGTGCGACAGCGAACCTGAATGTTCATCAAACCGGGGACGTACACGTGCTACCCCTTGAGGTCTGCTGATATCACCTTGGAAGAAGGGAGTGTGTGTACAGCCTACTCACCATGCAGATGTAGAAGAGATGGGAACCTTTGAGCGCCAGTAATGCTTCCGGTTCATGTTTTCGGCAACCAGAACGTGTCTTCACCGTCATCCATTCATGTCCATTGTACATTCCGACGGACTTGGACAATTCCAGCAGGACAATGCGACAAACCACACATCCAGAATCGCTACAGAGTGGCTCCAGGGACAATCTTCTGAATTTAAACACTTCCGATGACCATGAAACTCCCGAGACATGAACATTATTGAGTGTATCTGGGATGCCTTGAATCGTGCTGTTCAGAAGAGATCTTCACCCCCTCGTACTCTTAGGATTTATGGACAGCTCCGCAGGATTCATGGTGTCAGTTCTGTCCAGCATACTTCATACATTCGTCGAATCCATGCCACGTCGTGTTGCGTCACTTTTGAGTGCTCGTGGTGGCCCTACACGATATTAGGCAGATATAGAATCGTATGGAAGGAAAGGCAAAATCGTGTTCTCGGACCACGCTATATGACTCTAGGCAGGCAATATCCACTACCTGGTCCTTTGTCCACTGTTTGGTCCTTTGCATATGTGCAGCTTCATGTTCCACTGTGAGCAAGGCGTTTTGCGAGGTACCTGACTTTAAATGTCCTCTGGGCGCAGTTCCCTTCGCAGCGATCGCTTTAAATCTTGTTGAAATATTATTTTCACTGACAGCAACAATTTCTGTTGGGATTTGAAAGCGATTGATATTTTTCAAACCGGTCCCTATCGAACAGGATATATTTACGACCGCTGTTCTCACACTGTTACGCGCCACGGGTGGTATACCATTTCTCTTAAATTCGCTCTACAGCCCGCATTGATACAATGGCATTACGGGTGAATCCCTTAACGGTGCGGTCACGAGCACGTCCATCGGCGTTACTTCCTTTATGTCATTCTGTGATTTTTCCACGGTGACCCGTCTTACGGCGCTGATTCCACACAACAAACTCGCAGAGACTCACCGCCTCAATGCCGTGACGCATTTTAAAGACCGAGCATCACATGACCGCCTGTGTCAGTTCTGCACCATCTATGGCGTCCCATAGCGACCAGTGTGCTCTTTTAATGGCGGCGTGGCTAACGTTTTGCCTGGTGAGATCATACACGATCCATCATATGTTCGGTGTCAACGCGCCATAACGGCTCACAGACGGCAGGTGGCAGAACTATCGTTGGAGGGAGTATGGATCGTATCGAGGTGCGTTGGAGGGTTCGTGGAAAACAGTGCAGTCGTTGTCTTAATGCGGAAACGAACCAATTTATCTGACGTTGATCACTGACTTTCGAGCCAAGGGTGGAGCGTTTCCAAAACGGCTAACTTACACTACCGGCCATTAAAATTGCTACACCACGAAGATGACATGTTAAAGGCGTGAAATTTAACCGACAGGAAGAAGATGTGATTTGCAAATGATTAGCTTTTCAGGGCATTCACACAAGGTTGGCGCCTGTGGCAACACCTACAACGCGCTGACATGAGAGAAGTTTCCAACCTATTTCTCATACACCAACAGCAGTTGACCGGCGTCATCTGCTGAAACGTTGTTGTGATGCCTCGTGTAAGGAGGAGAAATGCGTACCATCACGTTTCCAACTTTGATAAAGGTCGGATTGTAGCCTATCGCGATTGCAGTTTATCGTATCGCGACATTGCTGCTCGCGTTGGTCGAGATCCAATGACTGTTAGCAGAATATGGAATCGGTGGGTTCAGGAGGGTAATACGGAACGCTGTGCTGGATCCCAACGGCCTCGTATCACTAGCAGTCGAGATGACAGGCATCTTATCCGCATGGCTGTAACGGCTCGTGCAGCCACGTCTCGATCCCTGAGTCAACAGATGGGGACGTTTGCAAGACAACAATCATCTGCATGAACAGTTCGACGACGTTTGCAGCAGCATGGACTATCAGCTCGGAGACCATGGCTGCGGTTACCCTTGACGCTGCATCACAGACAGGAGCGCCTACGATGATGTACTCAACGACGAACCTGGGTGCACGAATGGCAACACGTCATTTTTTCGGATGAATCCAGGTTCTGTTTACAGCATCAAGATGGTCGTTTCCGTGTTTGGCGACATCGCGGTGAACGCACATTGGAAGCCTGTATTCGTCATCGCCATACGGGCGTATTACCCGGCGTGGCGGTATGGGATGCCATTGGTTACACGTGTCGGTCACCTCTTGTTCTCATTGACGGCACGTTGAACAGTGGACGTTACGTTCCAGATGTGTTACGACCCATGGTTCTACCCTTCGTTCGATCCCTGCGAAACCCTGCATTTTGCAGGTCCTGTACGGGCCTTTCTGGATACAGAAAATGTTCGACTGCATGTTGCAGGTCCTGTATGGGCCTTTCTGGATACAGAAAATGTTCGACTGCTGCCCTGGCCAGCACATTCTCCCGATCTCTCAGCAACTGAAAACGTCTGGCTCGTCACAATACGCCAGTCACTACTCTTGATGAACTGTGTTGAAGCTACATGGGCAGCTGTACCTGTACACCCCATCCAAGCTCTGTTTGACTCAATGCCCAGCCGTATCAAGGCCGCTATTACGGCCTGAGGTGGTTGTTCTGGGTACTGATTTCTGAGGATCTATGCACCCCAATTGCGTGAAAATGTAATCACATGTCAGTTCTAGTATAATATATTTGTCCAATGAATACCCGTTTATCATCTGCATTTCATCTTGGTGTAGCAATTTCAATGTCCAGTAGTGTAATAAACGGTTCACGTGCCACTGTGGTTAAATTGCACAGTGCATGGCAAATTGGCCCTATCCAAAACCTAGGCCGAAGTAATTATGATGCAGCACAGGCCATAGGTAATAGGGGTGAGCAACGGCTGCGGCGATGTGTACAGGCAAATGGACGTGCAAGTGTCGAACAAATGACCGCCCAGACGAACCAAGGGGCTACCAATAGTGTCTCCTCAAGGGCCGTCCACTGAATGTTGCGTAGGGACGTCTGGAGCAGGCGCCTGTTTCATGCAGTCGTGGTGACTGCTGTTCATCGGCGAGGAAGGCTGGAATTTGCACGCGACTACCGCAGCTGGACGTTCACTGCGTGGCGACAGGTTGCCTTTATGCTCCATCGGACAGATGGCCATTGGCGTGTACGAGGTGAAACGTCTGAAAGGAAACATTCTGCAACAATCATCGGAAGGGTACAGGTCGGAGCAGGGAGCGTTATGGCCTGGGATATGTTTCTGTGGCGTTCCTTGGGTGATCTCTTCATACTGAATCAACACAAGTACGCATCTATCCTTGGAGACCACATCCACCCCTACAAGCAGCTTGTTGTTCCTCGGCACGATGGCATCTACCAGCAGGACAATGCAACGTGTCACACAGCTGACAGTATACGTGCGTGGTTGGAAGAGGACTGGGTTGAGTTTGCTGTACTTCCCTGGCCATCAAATTTCCCATATTTAAACACGATTCAGAGTATGTGCGACCGAGGTGGTGGCTGTGGGCTGTAGACGTGGCGAGAAATCTAGCGCAGCTGGCCACTGGAGTCGGCACGGCTCCACACCTCTGTTGGTACCTTCCAGGCTTTTTATAGGTCTTCAAGTTAAGGTGACTGGACAGTGCATAATTCATTTTTCCATTAAATTACAGTTTGAGGTACAAAAATACTAATATATAAGTAATATTAGTATTTTTGTACCCCAAAAGTAAAATGTTACTTGCGGTACTTAACATCTAAATTATAAACTTCCAACACACAAAAAACTAGTAACAGTCATGGTTGGTGTTGTGTACATAGTTCCGCGTAGTCAGCGCTAAGCACAACAGTGCAGCCGCAGCGCTCGCCCCTCTCCGCACTATGAGATGGCGCTGCCATAGAGACTGACCAAATTCTGCTTCGGCCGATCCACGTATTAATATGTAACGCAGCCAGTGAGATTGCTGCTAACGTAGAACCTTTTCTCCTCACGGATCACACTCGCGCAGTGATACATGAACGCGCGAGGTATTATAACGAGTGTACAGACCTCCGATTAGTCATTCTGCATTTGTTTGCACCAGTCTGTACCAGTCTGCATTAGTCGGTACCAGTCTATACGAGTTCTACATTTGTCTGTACCAGTCTATAGTCAAGTTTCAGTCTGCGCCTGATAAGATTACCATATTCCTGTACATAGCCATGAAGATAAATGTGTAGACACTTCTGTCAAGTATCAGAGATATATGTGAGAATAAGATTAACGTACCAATACCAAAGGAACTTCAGATTGCCAATTGTAAATAGCATCCAGAACCAAGTTAAGTAATTTTTATGCTTGTTATTATTTTAATAAATGTGTGTGAAAGTTAATCAAGTTCTGTTTAAAGTTGGTCACCGTCAATCTGCTACTCTAAGCGTGCAAGTGGCATTTCTATCGTATGACCTAACGTCAGAAGATAAGCACGCCATGTTAAGACCACGAGACATACTGCTGACACTCGCCTACTTCGTTAGAGCGACAAGTCAAATAATCTGATGGTGTGTGTACTGAAGGTCTTACAGTACGCACACCACAGTTGGACAAAATAATGCTGAGACGGATGCCTGTGTCACTGAATAATCTCGCCACTCTGAATTGCATCACAAGCGCTCAAATTACATTTCATTTCAGTGTCTCTGTAGAGAAGCCACTACATGACAATCCAAAACAATTGCAGCACTGCAACTATGCTTCAGTTCGGAAGGAAGCGGTCTGGATTTAACTGCTTCTCTGGTATTCTCAGCAAGTAAAAGCGTTCTGAGCTAAGGAACAGCGTAAAAGTGAGTGCAACGAGCCGAATTATATGCTTCACTTGGTCAGTAGTCCAAGGTTTTTACTGTTTTCGTTCTACTACTTTACGATAGTTTTAAAATTGCAAATAAGCATGAATTTCAGCTTAAACAATTCCCTCTTCGCCTTATTCGTTAATAGTGTATCTAGACACATATTAAGGTCAGCATTCACGTTCGTTGTAGTGTTCTTCTGTCGATATCAGTCTGTATCACTTTCGTAGGTATTTGCAGCAGACCCAGTTTCTCCACGAACTCTGCATAATGTAATGACACTACACACAAAGTCTCTAGAAAATCCAAGTGGATTTTTGGTGCCACGGATGTACTAACTAATCTGGAACTGACAGTTTTTTATTCTCTGGAAATATATCAGAGATATATTGTCCCTTGCAAACTTGGTGTAGTGCAAGTGGAAGACAATATCATTGCCCCACAGAAAAGACGGAGAAGAAGTTTGAGAAGAGGCGTTTGTACCGCAATGATTACGTATTTTGCTCAAAACGTGTGTAATATTCGGCCTAAAACGTAGGAATGATATTTTAAGACAAGCGTCTGTCATCTTTCAGTGATTTCCCTATCCGTGAGACGTTGATATACTACTGTCGCTCTCCTAACGCGTTTTGGGATCAACTCTATTCTCTTCTGATGTGATTTCCTTTGATGGCAAATGGCCGATTAGGATTATGTTAATAATCATTACTTTAGAGCTGTCTAATCACAACTGGATAAAACGATTTTTATTGCCATACATGTTTCGTCTTTATTATTTCTAAGGCGTCTTTAATGGCCTGAAATATATACATATTTGTTTTATTATTATTTTGTCTTACAGTTTGTCATCGGCCAGTTCCTCTTTTATAAACATTTCTGCCTCAGCCAACTCTCTATATTTGTGGAACTCTGGATTTCGAGAAACTTTCATGATTGTGATCTCATCATCTTCAGATACTGGGGAAACCTCGTACGCCAGATTCTAATTTATACTCTGTAACTATGTAAAACTGTGTGTTATGGTATGCCTTATACACCTTACGAGCAATACATTAATTCGTTGCCTTTTCATTTTGTTACAGGTATGTTGACGTCTATGGCTTTCACCAGATGCTCGCAGCAGTATGGTAATATACGAGAGACGTTCAATAAGTAACGCAACACTTTTTTTTCTACAAGCAGGTTGGTTTTATTTCAATGCACCACATCACTCCCCACTCTTTTGGTCAGAAAACCGTATTTTCAACATAATCTCCTTTCAATATGACGGCCTTACCCCATCTTACTGGAGATGGAAGTCGGAAGGTGCGAGATCCGAGCAGTAGGGAGGACGAGGAAGAACAGTCCAGTGAAGTTTTGTGAACTGCTCTCAGGTGCACAGACTTAGGTGAGGCCTTGCGTTGTCATCGATAAAGAGAAGTTCTTTTGCATCTTCGTGGCGATCAACACGCTGAAGACATTTCTTCAATTTCGTGTGGGTAGAACAGTTCACCTCAGAGCTGATCCCTGCACCATGAGGGAGGGCATCAAACAGGATAACCCTTTCAAAGTCCCAGAAGGCAGTCGCCATGACAAGCGGGGGATCGGACTGGTTTGCACGACCTTCTTGCGATGACGACCGACGCCTCGCCCAAAGACTCATCGTACTTTTGTTCACTGTCAGGTCTCCGCCGACATTCTGCAGGCGCCTATGAACATCTGCGATGTTCGGATATTATGCCGAAAGAAACTCAATGACAGCTCTCTGCTTGGAGTGCACCTCCGTTGCAGACGCAATTTTGAAGGCCACATATTGCGCCGCCAGCAATCGGAACTTCATGAAACTATTGCGGCTGAGGTGGAAATATTCCACGATGTCCCACAGCAAATTCCGCTGTGTTTCAACCGAAACTGCCGAGAAAATACTGTGTTGCATTACTTATTAAAACGAACCTCCTAGAATGTAGCTTGAGCGTTGAGAGATCGAATACACATGTTACACACTGCAATTTCATGAATCCTAATAGATAGTACAGCGTGCATGATAACATTACAAAAATCAAATCTGCTGCTGAACAGTTTGCTGGAACGCTTTCAGTTTCCTTCATAAGTAAGGAACTATTGCTGTGTGAAATAAAAAAGCAAGCATGCGACAGCGAGTGTTCAACGTTAACTGTGGCTTAACATTTCCTGGCTACCATGAAATAAGATGGTATAACCATCCTCAACTATTATAGACATAGTAATATTAATCGTGAACTACACTCGTAAAGTACAGCTAGACGTAAAGGACGTTTTGCATTTTTTTCTCGCCCGTGTACTGTAAGCAACTACAAAGCTCTTGGCAGAGTTACGATAAATGTCTTTCTCGGTCTATTCGATTACGTGGTGTCGAAAGAAGAATTCCTTATATGACACTTTGTGAGGTTCAGTTACAGTAACCATTTTCAAAACCTGTTCCTTTCGTTACATCTTTGTATCGTATGCAAACTGAATTTCTCATGAAACATTATACTTGGTGTCGCCTAAATTTTGGGCACAACACGTCTCTCAATTAAGTCATTAGCCCTTCTTAAGAAAGTTAATGAGTGTGGCACACGGGTTCATGTTAGGGCATTGGACATTTACTTGTAACGAAAGACTGTCCTTCCATTAGCTCCAATTACTTCAACATACAATAATATTTAGATATTCCTATGGTACTGAGTTCCCTTTCTTTCTCCTTCTTCCCCAACCCCCTTTCACTCTGTCTCTCTCTCTTCTCTCTCTCTGTCGCTCTGTCCATGTTCACAATGCATTGATGCATTTAGAAATACAGGACCTGAAGAAAGAGTGGGAAAATGGAGTGACTCCTAAAGGGAGTTAATGTCGAACTCCAGCAATCTTCATCCTTATTCTTACATTCACTTCAGATTGCCCGAGTATATCAATCCTGTCTTCAGCAGGCTCAAAATCATACCATATAGTCCAGCTACAATGCGATGAATAAATAGTGATGACTATGCAGTCTGGAACCGTGGTTTCCCAGAGTTCATTGAAAGAGTAAAGACCCGATAGATAAATGTAATAAGGCGTATATTGTATGTTGACATGATAAAGTCAAGTAAGCCATTTCTGCCAGAACGTTTACGACTTTGTTTGCCGCAACTCGAATCAAGACTGTTGCAAAACTCATTGCAGCTACACAAACCGAGTCTTTGGAAACTAATACAAACATCTGTACATGCAAATGCCCTTGTAAGAAGACAGTTGACATAACGAAAACAATCATTCGTCCAGAAAACTGAAAACGGCGAAATCGAAGTTAACTAATGAACATGACTTTACTGCAATTAATGAACTAAAAACTACACAAACTCCGTCTTCTTACCAGATGGATAACCATTAAAAATGAGAAAAATAGGTCCAAAACCTTCGTATTATAGAGCTCAAGTTTGTGCCTGGTGGACGTGATGAAGATTATCCTCTCGAAAATATGATATTGAAACTTTTCCGCAGGGAACAATCTAGTGTCCAAGCTAAACCACCTTCAGCTGTATGCATCTCTTCTGGACAGAAAGATAAAGCCAAAGAAAAAGAAACACCCCATAAGTAGAATGACTCCCTTACTGAACTGGATCAGGTTTGGTATATAGGAACTGATTTTCTTAGCGCAGGTAATGTTATAGTGACGCTGAATCCAAGTGATATCCACGAGACTCACTTGAGGAAGAGTGATTCCGTTATGCTAAGCTGAACAGAAAGGACAACCTCAGACCTAAAGGTACTGTGGCGATGTTCATCCAAGATAAATGCAATCCTCACCTCTCCACCTGCACACAATCTAAGAAAATTGCAGGAATCCAAATTAAGCTCTAGATACCGAGGCTATCAACAATTCATTTACACAGCTGCCTCGATCATACCTCCTTTGCCAAGATTTTAGTGCACACAGCAGGCACCGAAGCTCAGCCGCAACATATCCGCGGAGTAGAACTGTTTAGAATCTCATGAGGAGCAAGAATTGTGACACCTGAACACGAGCATTTCAACATTGCTGATACTGCTCAGTAGGAAATGATCGACGATTTCCGTTCAAGTTACGATATCCTTGACATATCCTTACCGGCATATAGCTTGCATATCCAGAAGTACACAGAGAATTTTGTGGAGATCACAAATATGCACCAGTTTGACGTTTTCTTTGTTCAGGACGAGTTTACAATCCTCATAAACTAGACATAAGGGACATCATTCTGAGGTGGATGGTTCGTTCAGGCTTCTGGGCCTCGTCCATAATAAGAAGTTCTTTTGAGTACTACACCTGACTGATCTAAGCAGGGCGTAACGTCTTAAACTGATAGGATGCATCTTCTTGAATTTTATAAACCCTCATAGCTCAGCAAGACCTAAACATCTAAAAAACATGAGAGGATCAGGCTGTTCAAAGGCATCAACAGCACCAGAACCGCTGACGGCCTCCGCTTGAAGGCCAAAGAATTGTCATTGCCTATTCAGCGGCGACTGTTCTTGGTGCATCGCGAGTAGAGATTTTTTTTTTTTTTTTTTTTTAATCTGAAGTCACCAGGATTCCGTCTGAGCAGTCACTTGTTCGTGGAGCTACCCTCGAGTAACAAAGTCATCTGAGACATGTGTGATGTGAGACCTTACGAGATTCAGTGTGGACCAAGTTACGGTCCTTGCATTGTGGGTTGGAGAGATGTATTACCATAGATGCTGAAAAGGTGCAATATGACTCTAGAATCAGTACAGTAGAAAATAGGCTATGGTATAGCTTCATCCAGTCACTGTAGCAGTACGAAATTCTACTGCACGTCTCCAGATAGTTCACTGACCCCTGACGCACCGATTCCTTCTAAAGCTAGATAATCTATCAGTTTGCGGTGATTACGGCCAGATTTTGACTAGTAGACACAAGAGATTATATTCCATAATATGAACAGAGACCTGCCCTTCAAAGTGTCAACCACCTCTAAAATTTCTATGGAACATAAACTTCCTGTCAAAATGTTAAGAAATAACTGTTTGATATTTATTTCCCTCAGTCTGGTACCAACAGTGACAGTCTTAAAAGTTCCATTGTTTTATTACTAGATACGCTTTCACTTACTTTCTTATACACTTTTATGTTTTCCATACTACCATATTTTATATGATTATGCGTCGAGGTTAATATATTTTTCTACATACATTTACAATGATTAGTATTTGACCTGGTCATACAGCTTAACGGGAAGTGCTCTAGTTTGCGAGAAGGGAGGTGAACCAGACAAGATCGAATTCGCGTGGCTGATTGAGGACCATTGGTCTGGTACGCTGGCCAGCTTGAGGCGGATTTAGGCGGTTTTCCATTCTCATTTTTGCAAATACTGGACTTGAAACTGGACTTATCCCAACCCTCCACTTCAGAAAATATGCCAAAAAAAGCATTTAAAAGTGCGAAAACACACAGAGAAAAGTTTACACGATTCATACATGTTGCATACGATTTGCCTCCCTCTCCTTAACTGACGACTATGTGACAGGAGGGGCAACCGGACGCAAAGTTAAAATGAAAATGACTTAGCCAAATCACATGAACAGCCGATCACTAGCAAGGGATAATCGCGATGGAAAGAGGACTTTTGGGTGATAACGACCAAGCTGTCATGTATTCTGTTACTAATAACAACAATAAAACTAATTCCCCTCTTTCTCTCCCTCTCCCTCACGCCACATTCCACCCCAACAGCAACAGCAGGAAGTCGCTGGGCGATGCGTCAGCGTGCGTGTGCTGACGGCGGAAGCCGCGAAAAGTGCGTGACGCATCGCTTCCGTAGCAGTGTGGTTTGTACACCATAATTCTGGAGACAGGAAAAATACTGCACATTCTGGTTTTTCCCCACTGAAAAACCTTAAGCTCTACGACATATTTTAGTATACAGCTAATGAATTTAGTGCATATAAGGCACAGGCCACCGTTGACAACTGTTCCAGAAAGAAATAACTCGCTCAACAGATTTCTCAAAATACATCCCAAGTGGATGATATATACCCTACATGAAAAAATGTTCCGTTAGGAAAGTGGAACGCGCTGAACGACTGTGATATGAATTTCAAAATGGTAGAGAGCAGCAATCAGTCGTTTCCATTCTAGCTTTATTATAGCAGATCCAGATTTCGGCTAGTAACTTGCCATTATCAATGCAGTATTTCAGAGTTGTTACACATGCCCTAGCACGTCTCTATCTGTTGTTCAGGCTCCTGTAACAGTTCATTAACGACTGAAATATGTAACCTAGTTTAATCAGATGTATAAGACGTTCGGTGAATTAAAGATCATATCGTTCAATCGTTATAAAATGAAGAGTAAAAATGGAAAACGCTCTAAGTGCCAAATCAAATATTTTTTCAGGAGGTTGAAACAACTCTGTCTCTGTACATAAGTGTTTTGTGTCCAAGAAATTGAGAAGGTATTCCGATACCACAGAACTATGCTGCTACTTTATCACGCCAAAAAATAATGTGACGAATTGTAAAATAAATATTTTATTATGAACGTTCTACGTAGTACCATACTAAGAAACTGACTGATTTTAAGTTACACTGAAAAAGCTTACACAATTTGATTCTTGGACAGAACAAAACAGCTATCAGTCACTGTTAATAACGTTATTTGTTTACACAGATAGCGCCGTTACCGGTTTCGAAACGACCTGTTTATCTTTAGAAGCTTGTTATGTTTATATTACATTTGTTGTTGTTTACATTAGTTGTTGGGCGTTTTCTACAAAAAACAATGTAAACAACAGCAAATATAATATGAATTCGAAACCAGTAACAGCGTATTAAATGTGTATAAACAGTATTATTAACAAAGGCTGGTTGCTGTTTCCTTATTTTTATGAATCACTTTGTATTTCTTACATGGCAACAGTCTAAAAAAACGTCAGTTTTCGACAGAATACTTGGAACAAAGTTATTGTTCAAAGTGCCATTAATACTGAAGCTCTACGTTTTATTTGTGGTAATACAAATACACAAATACAGCTTTAGGTTTCTAGTTAGTTAAACTAATAGTCAATAGAAAGCGCTTCTCAGCTTCTCATATCTTTCAAATTGTAGTATCCAGAGGGAAGCACAGCCTAACCAAAGACCATGCGCCATCTACCAACGCGTGTATGAGAGACTTCCTCCATGCTTTGGCACCTGGATGAAGTCTAGGGATGTGCAACGGAGACCCAAGAACACAGCAGCACTGAAAACGCCTTTTATGAAAAAACAGCACATAAAACGTTTTACACATCCACTATTCAAATTGTCTCCTATTTTAGGAATACCACTGCAATTACAGTAGAAATGAAGTAGCAATACTGACAGAAAATATATTCCTGTTACCTAGATGTAAGGGAAAAAAATAAATTGTACGCTAGTCTCAGCTGTAAATTGAAAAAAATTTCAGACTGCTTTGAAAGTGTGATATCATTCTGAACAGTGGCAAGTGGAACAGTTAGAGAATAATGCAAAGAGAAATTTCGTCCAGTATGTATGTCAATGCACTACATCAGAAACGAATTAATGTCTGTATCTTTTAGGAGAAAATAAACTTAGACCTACACAGCTTGTTACGCAGAAATAGACATATTCGACACGACGTTTTCTTCTCTTCTGTTTATAAAAGATGAGCCCTACACAGCCGGCAAAACGACATCCCCATCCATTACTGGCGTTTCTGATCTCTACACTGGAAATTGTGACTTGTTGGCTGGATAGCTACATGTTAAATAAAAAACCGAAGAACTCGTGATTCTGTTCCCAGTCAATCTCGGGGTTCTTGCGGCATTTAGTGTGTCTCTCAAATCTGTAAATCCCTGTTATGCCCTTCACAAAAAATTTATTTTTTGATAAAAACTGCTTAAATACTTTTTGAGCTACTTAAGTACCTAGTATTAGTGCTGTGCACTTCTAGAGTGTAGTGATAATGACCATTCTCGTACAAAGTGCGATTGTATTGTAGCAATAATTTTATTGTATCACAATCTCACACCATATTTCCGTTATACACACGGCTATAAAGGTTTCGGTGCATCTGTCCCTTCATGTAGCCTGTTTCCAGTCGTTGATGTGTCCCTCTAGGCTGTGAAGCATTTGTCCACAGTCAGTCACATTGACGCCCACGACTGGAGACTAGCTATGAGAAGACTGCACAAATATTCGGAACCGATGGAACCTTGTATACTGACGGAAGCTTTTCATACATAAGCAGTCACCATGGCTATGACAATACGGCTGTTGTCAATGAAATATTGTAACAGTCACATGGAAGTCGTTTAAATGTTGATATTACGTATTGTGAACAGTCGCCATAAGTTGCATCATCAAACATAATTTCATTTTCAGTCGTACGATAATTCTGCTGTTGTAGGTAAAACTCATATTTACGTTATGATTGCGTTCACGTGAAATTCGATAATGTCTTCAGCGGCGTCTCTGGAGAAGCTCTCGCAAATGGCCAGTTACAAGTTTGATGCGGGATACTGGAAGATTAATCACAGTGATCTGAGTATAAAGGTAAAACAATTTAACGATGTCATTTTCAGGATTCTCCGTTTACTGCAAAAAAACGCCAAATGCTAGGAGAAATCGATACGTTTAGCGCTTCGAGAGCTGAACTACTTTTGTCACCATTTCCTTTTGAATGCTGAACGTAAATAAAGAGTAGTGGCCACGTCACGCTTGGCCAGTTTGAAGTCCAACGCACGACAGGTCTACTGCGTGCGCCGACAAAACTGCAAATGAACGAGAGTTGCAGGAGGAACGACTATTACATCTGGACATAATGTCACCAACGACATCTGATATAGAAAATATTCAGGGTTCAAGGTTTACGTTCTGTGTGGACTTCTGAAATCGATTAAGGCGATTAGATGAATATCGGAATGATTCTTATAAAAAAAAGACAATACAGCACTTTTCCCCCGCGATACTTGATCTGCCAGAGATTTTGCTGCGTGTGAAACAGTCTCGTCGGTGACGGATGTTAAAAGCGACATGGACGTGCGGGGAAACTGGACACTCTGTTAGAAGAGTCATCCTACATTTAAATGAAAAACTGCGGAATATCTAAACTGAGATATTCCATGAGGGATTACAGTCGGATGATATCGATGTCTTGATACGATATTTCGTCTGAGAACCAGATACACGCCTACAGCTGAGGTTTACAACTTGAGGTTGTTGGGTAACGTCGCCGACTTTATACCAAAATTTGGCGAGATGGCGCATGCGCATAAGTTTTGGCTGCATGGCCGCTCTCTGTCGAACATCGCGCAGGTCCATGCGTAACGGTATTACTGCGTGCACGCATACCCACAATGCGTTTACTATAAATTAAAGATGTTTTCACCAGAAAAGAAATATGGCATCTGTTATATTGGATCCCAAAATACCGTTTTTTATTGTTATATGTCGACATAACCATGGAAAGCGATGGTATCAGTTTATCTCCTTCGGAAAAAAAAAAACTGTTCTCAATTGCTTTCCAGATGAACACATAAAGTGTGATTTTATTTTACATTTACAACAACGTCCCTTATTGAACTAATATTGTATATGTAACTTACTGGGTAAATAATGAAATAATATACATGTTCTGATTCTTGTTTTCAGTTCTTTTCAGTGGTATTACTGGTTTTACATTACACATCCATGCGCAAATGGAAATTTGTTGGGACAATTGCTGACGCTAAACTATCCAGTTATAATAACAACGAACGCCGAAGACTTCAAACAAGTAATACAAGGAATAACTCCTATAATGTTTATCTAGATTCTAGATATATCTATACACGTGATGTAGCCATATATTTAATCCGTCGTAGTTGACGATCAGTTACCACCGAGACACACTGCAATAGAAGAAAGAATAACGAAGAGCATTTTGTTGGTACGACATTCCTTGAGGGTTGCCAGTGATCAGTATTTGGAAAAAATTTCAGCAGCGCATAGAGATGATCGCCCAAGTCGCCAGTCGAGAGTTTAAGAATGGTAATTTCAGCCCCGAGAACAGGTGCAAATAGGGTCAGTCACGTAAAGCAGCGCCAAACGGAAAATAGCCGAGGAAATCACTGGGTTTGTTCGGCCTACAGTTCACGCGATTCAGCAAAATTGCAATTCTGAGAGGAAGCTACGTTCTTCATAGAAACTACGCTTCTCGTATGAGCACAGAAATGCCCAAAACATTCCCAAGTGCGCATCTCATGGTAAGGAATACACCGCGTTCGAATATGAAGTATGAAAGAATCCATGGGGTGTTAAAACATGTGGTACTAAATCATAAAAAAAGGTTGCGGTCAGTATTTGAGAAGTCTCATCATCCAAGAAGGACATCCGAAAGTCGGTTGTTCCGCCATGAAAGAGATGCTTCTGCCTATTGCAGTCAGTAACTACTTGAAGAGCACCTGCAAGTTGGAGTGCATGTACTTAACTCGTTGCCTGAAGGAAGAAGAAGTACTTTGCCTGTAGCGATACTTTTTTGGTGCCTTCATTCGCGCTGCTTTGATGCAGCCTGCCACGATTTGCTCTGCTGTTGGAACCTCTTCATCTGGGAGCAGCCCCACACCCAATTTCCTCAGCTGGTTGTTCCTCTACAGTTTTTGACTTCTACGTTTCTAATGCACCGGAAGTTGTTCCCTGGTATCTTAACACACGTTCTATCACCATATTCCTTTTTCTGCTCAGTGATTTCCATATATTTCTTTGACGCCAATTCTGTGAAGAACCTAATCAGTACACTTATTTTTCAGCATCCTTCCGTAAACATCACATCCGAAACGTTTCGATGCTGTTCCATTCCGGTTTTCCCACCGATATAATCCCTCATGGAATATCACAGTTTAGATATTCAGTACTTTTCCATTTAAATGCTGGAATGACACTTCTAACAGGTAATGCCCAGATTCCCTGTACATCCTTGTCGGTATTAACATTGGTCGCCGACGATACCGTTTCAGACGG
Organism: Schistocerca piceifrons; assembly: GCF_021461385.2. Classification (NCBI taxonomy): domain Eukaryota; kingdom Metazoa; phylum Arthropoda; class Insecta; order Orthoptera; family Acrididae; genus Schistocerca; species Schistocerca piceifrons. The sequence continues at coordinate 661,866,997 of NC_060138.1, forward strand.
AGGAAATGTTCTAGTTGATGAAGTACGGCGGGGGAAATTGTTGAATAATCTTCCCGTATTGTTCCCTCTTAGTTCTTAAGCATATTTCGTATTATGTGAATGTATTTTCACCCCACAGAGGTATGTGTTCAAATTTGAAACTTCTTCGCAGGTTAAAGCTGCGTGCTGGAAATTGACTTGAACGCAGAACCTTTGCCTTTCATAGGAAAAAGCTCTACCGACTGAGCTATCCAGCTACACTGACGACACATAGATTCCCTTATGCCAGTAACCCTCGCCTACTTTCCAAATCTTATAGAAGTTCTCCTGCTTACCTGTGCCTGGATAGCCCGCGAAAGGTTTCGGTTACAGGTTCAAATGGCTCTAAGCATTATGGGACTTAACATCTGAGATCATCAGTCCCCTAGACTTAGAACTACTTAAACCTAACTTACCTAAGGACATCACACACATCCATGCCCGAAGCAGGATTCGAACCTGCGACCGTAGCAGCAGCGCGGTTCCGGACTGAGGCGCCTAGAACCGCTCGGCCACAACGGCCGGGGTTACAGGTTCAAGTCACGATCTGGCGTATAGTTTTAATTTGCCAGGAAGTTTTGTATATTTCGGATATTTTGTATATAACCTCGAAGAAAACGATTTATTGACAAATCAATAAAACTGATTCAGAAAGTATCGTTGTTATTAAATAAGCCAATTCTTTCTTATCTCGAAGTTAATGAGAGCTATCGACAGAGGGTGTCAAATTGACTCCATATCTTTAAATCTTCAGGAGGGTTTTGACACCTTTCCACAGAAGAGACTTCTAGCCAAAGTGCATGCATATGGAGAATCGTCTCAGCTCTGCCATCGGATTCGTTATTTCCTGTCAAAACGGTCGCAGTTACTAGCAACTGACGGAGAGTCATCGAGTAAAACAGAAGTGTTATCTGGCGTTCCCCAAAGAAGTGTTATAGGATCTCCGCTGTTCTTGATCCACATAAACGACATGGGAGGCAATCTGAGCAGCCCTCATAAATTGTTTGCAGATGATGCTGTCATTTACCGTCTTATAAAGTCATCAGATGATCAAAATGGATTGCAAAACGATTTAGGCAAGATATCTGTACGGTGCGAAAAGTGCCGATTGACTTTAAATAATCAAAAGTGTCAAATAATCCACACGAGTACAAAAATAAATCTGCTGTATTTCAGTTGCACGATAGATCACACATATCTCAAGGATTTATATTCAACTAAATACTTACAGATGACAGTTGCCGCTAATTTAAATTGTAACGATCACATAGATAATGTTGTAGGTGAAGCAAACCAAAGACTGAGATTTATTGGCAGCAAACTTAGAAAGTGCAAGAGGTCTACCAAAAGAGACTGGTTACACCACGTCAGAAGTACTGCGAAGGACATCAAAAAAGTTCAGTCAGCGCATTTTATACTATCGCAAAATAGCGGACAAAGTGCTACAGATATGAACGCGAACTGGGATGGCAATCATTAAAACAAAGCCGTTTTTCTTGCGGCAGGATTTTCTCATCAAATTTCAATCACGATACTTTTTTGGCGTCCACCTACCTAGGAAAAAATTACCATCATAATAAAGTAAGAAAAATCGGAGCTCGCACGGAAATACACTACTGGCCATTAAAATCGCTACACCAAGAAGAAATGCAGATGATAAACGGCTATTCATTGGACAAATGTATTATACTAGAACTGACAGAACAACTACCTCTGGCCAGAATAACGGCCTTGATACGCCTGGGCATTGAGTCAAACAGAGCTTGGATGGCGTGTACAGGTACAGCTGCCCAGCAGTTTCAACACGATACCACAGTTCATCAAGAGTAGTGACTGGCGTATTGTGACGAGCCAGTTGCTCGGCCACCATTGACCAGACGTTTTTAATTGGTGAGAGATCTGGAGAATGTGCTGGCCAGGGCAGCAGTCGAACATTTTCTGTATCCAGAAAGGCCCGTACAGGACCTGCAACATGCGGTCGTGCATTATCCTGCTGAAATGTAGGGTTTCACAGGGATCGAATGAAGGGTAGAGCCACGGGCCGTAACACATCTGAAATGTAACGCCCACTGTTCAAAGTGCCGTCAATGCGAACGAGAGGTTACCGAGACGTGTAACCAATGGCACTCCATACCATAACGCCGGGTGATACGCCAGTATGGCGACGACGAATACACGCTTCCAATGTGCGTTCTCCGCGATGTCGCCAAATACGGATGTGACCATCATGATGCTGTAAACAAAACCTGCATTCATCCGAAAAAATGACGTTTTGCCATTCGTGCACCCAGGTTCGTCGTTGAGTACACCATCGCAGGCACTCCTGTCTGTGATGCAGCGCCAAGGGTAACGGCAGCCATGGTCTCCGAGTTGATAGTCCATGCTGCTGCAAACGTCGTCCAACTGTTCGTGCAGATGGTTGTCGTCTTGCAAACGTCCCCATCTGGTGATTCAGGGATCGAGACGTGGCTGCACGATCCGTTACAGCCATGCGGATAAGATGCCTGTAATCTCGACTGCTAGTGACACGAGGCCGTTGGGATCCAGCACGGCGTTCCGTATTACCCTCCTGAACCCACCGATTCCATATTCTGCTAACAGTCATTGGATCTCGACCAACGCAAGAAGCAATGTCGCGATACGATAAACCGCAATCGCGATAGGCTACAATCCGACCCTTATCAAAGTCGGAAACGTGATGGTACGCATTTCTCCTCCTTACACGAGGCATCACAACAACGTTTCACCAGACAACGCCGGTCAACTCAGCAACCTGGTGTGAATGCTCTGAAAATCTAATCATTTGCATGTCACAGCATCTTCTTCTTGTCTGTTAAATTTCACGTCTGTAGCACGTCATCTTCGTGGTGTAGCAATTTTAATGGCCAGTAGTGTATTAAATGTTCGTTTTTCCCGCCCGCTGTTCGAGAGTGAAACGATAGAGAAATAGCTTGAAGGTGGTTCAGTGTACCCTCTGCCAGGCACTTAATTGTGAACTACACAGTAATTGTGTAGATGTAGATGTTTATTACCAGTCTTCCCCTACAGAGTGTACGGAATTTATGAGAATTTCGAAAATTTGAAACGATAAGGAGTTTTACTGCACAGCCCTGTTATCACCCCACGTGGCGCTGCAGTGCGGATCAGGGCGCGCCGTGCTGGTATTTTGCCGCCTGAGGCTGGAGGCTGCGCCGGCTGCCCCGCCCTCTCCCGGCTCCTGGCCGCTGACAGCCGGCCTATCGAACCCAGGCGCCGGTATTGAGCGACCCACATAGGAATGCTCGCGGCCGGAGCCGAGTGGAGAGCAGAGGTCATGCCGCCCGCTCTTCATACTGCTCTCATCCGCCTGCTGAAAACGTCACTAGCCGACGAAAGCGCTGCATCCAGAAGCAGGCTTTCATTTAATGGGCAACTCCAAATGGAAGGCGAGGATATCGGTGTTAAATCATTACAGAGTGCGCTCCACAACGACAGCCTGTTGTCCCGTCAGTTCCGTGAACTCTTCCGCGGGCATAACGATAGTTCCGGTTTAATCTCGTCTCCATCGTATTAGGACAGAGATCAGCCAATGTAGTATCGCATGGGACGATCTCAGCAGCTTTTCATACTGTTCTTCTTTACGGAACTTGTATGAGGTCATGTGTAGCGCTGTTGGAACATTCCCTCAGGACCGATGCCTCATGAAGTAACGTAACTTCAGGATCCCCTCAACGCCGGCCGGAGTGGCCGAGCGGTTCTAGGTGCTACAGTCTGGAGCCGCGTGACCGCTACCGTCGCAGGTTCGAATCCTGCCTCAGGCATAGATGTGTGTGATGTCCTTAGGTTAGTGAGGTTGAAGTAGTTCTAAGTTCTAGGGGACTGATGACCACAGCAGTTAAGTCTCATAGTGCTTAGAGCCATTTGAACCATTTGATCCCCTCAACGTACCGGCATCCATTTAAGTAGCCTGAAATGAATGGACGGAAAGACTTGAAATGTAATAATTTTTGAGTCACTGAGGGACCACACCGGTCGCACCTAATATTGTAACTGGAACGCTATCCAGATAGCAATAATGGCTTATTTTTAATTCCGGTAACCGGTTTCAATCTATACGACCGTCTCCAGGCCAGAGGATGAGATAACGTGAAGGGCCAGTAAACGGAGCTGCCATGAGTACCAACTGGTACCTGCAAACGACCGCTCAAGCAGTTTGTTAAAACTACTTGTTAAACTATGATTTGAAATTAGTGAGTCTGTCCCTACGCAATGACGTTAGATCTTAGAACGGAGTAAAAACGAGGGCAATCTGTGACAGGTGGCATAGTCCAGGAATCGTACGTAAAGGGTTTCACAAGTCACCACACAGAAACAATAGTCATCATATATCAGCACGTTGAGGCTGCCCATGATGACCTGACATGAAAGTAGAATTGGAAGGAGAATCAGCATTGGCCGTATTTTGTTGTTTTATTGTAAGCAAAATCGATTTTCGGTCACTTAGTGACCATCCTCAGTACTGTAATATACAATTAAAATTGGTAGGCACTGGTATCAAGCTATAACCATAAGCTTACAGCGATCACATAGTGATTTTAATTGTATCTTACAGCACTGAGGATGGTCACCAAGTGACCGAAAATCGATTTTGCTGACAATAACAAAATACGGCCAATGCTGATTTTCCTTTCAATTCTATCCACTATTTGGTCGTGGTGCACACAACACGCCATAGAGTCGCCAATCAATGACATGAAATTCGTCACGAGAGTATTCCGCCGTCGTGGAAAATTCTGGCAGTAGTGCAACCGAAGAAGGGTGTAGTTTATTCCAGGTCGCAATATCGTCTGAGTGTCAGAAAGTGAGGGGACAATGGGTCACTTTGAGTTTGGACCTAACTGGGTTCGGTATATCAGCGTATTTAAGACGCTTTTCATTGGTGGCGTCAGCGTTCTCTAAACCATTCCTTCCAACATCAAGCACTGTTCACATTTCTGTGCGAGCTTTCGACTATCGATGTGTTTAAATGTCGAACTAGCTGTCTGTACACATAAAACGGCGACCTTCACGAACGCTTAAAACTCTGTCTCTCTGTCTCTGGAAGGAGTAAGCCCTATGCTTCCTGGAGCACGATGCCCAGTTAAGCGTGAAAATACAGTTATCCTTCGTATCTTACGATGTGAAATATTCATGCCAAGTTAGCAACAATTCCATGAGTTCTACCGGGATTTAACTTTTTAAGACAAAAGGCGTACATACTGCAACAGGATAGCGTGTTCAGGTTCCCTGTCCCCATTCCAAAATCAAGAAATTGAGCTAAGTGGTTCACTGGCTGAGCCAACAAACTCATATGCGGAAGTAACAAGATTGAAATTCACACCCCTCATTCGTCAGTTACACCTCCATTGGTCCCGCCAAATTAGATAAGTTGAATGTCGGAATGGTTGATTGAAATTTCAGTAGTTCCCTCAAATCACTCTGATTATCAGAATGGTTTCTAAAAATCTAAAAAAAAAGATCGCGATGGAATTTTCCCTGGAACCTTGTTCAAGCTCTGTCTCAAGCACCATCGTTATCGGCGGGATGTCGGCCTCTAAACTTTCTTAATTGCTTCGAAACCAGAAAATTCCATGTTCCTTCGCATCACCTGCTCGGTAAAATGTAAACATTTGCAGCAGAAACTATCAGTACATTCGGGCTCATTTCCTGCTTTTGGAAAATCTTATAAATTTTCCCTAACTTTTCTGGTTTCACACGTTGCTGACGCCTTTCTATCGCTTAAGTCCTACACTTCTTCTTTTCTAAAAAACCACCCAGCATTGAAACAATACAGCTGTTGAATTATTACCTGCACTATCGTCGCCATTTCAGCATCTAAATTATACTTTTAAGGGGAATAAGTTCCTGTGTTTTAGCTACGGTATATCCAAATCTTTTTTAATCATGCTATATAGCAAAACATTATTTTTACATCCTCGTTTCCAGAAATTGTGCCTGTTGAGGTATGCCTTCACTAGCTGGTGTTGAAAATACGCTGGTGTCCAAAATTAAAGCTACAAACTGCCGTTTCCCCGTTCTGTGTCTAATTCGCAATGTAATCATACAAACTGTCCACAGATGTCCGTATGATCGTGTTCTGCACGCAAGATGGCATTTCTGTCAAAGGACAACCACGCCAATGGTGACGTCAGGGCCCCTACCAAACACGGTAGTGTTTGCCGAAGAGTCCGACATCCATAGTGCTCGTGTACACAGTCACAGACGGTGCAGTGCGGCACAGAAAGACGCCTACCAGACTCTCTGCAGTGGAGGGCCATAGGAAGAATGTAGCAGGACAGTCGCAAGCTGACGTAGTCCGATGGCTTAATGTGGTCGTTCTGTTGTTTCTCGAATGGGGCGTCAGTTTATAGAGACCGAAACTGCATCCCAAAGACCAAGGCATGGCCGACCACGTGTGACATCAAAGAGAAGGGCTGTTATTTAGCTGTAAGGTCACGAGGCACGACTTCACCACCTTAGTACTGCACGGCAACTGGCATCTGACCTCGCCGCATCTACTGGGCGTGTTGTATCGATGCCAACTGCGTACAGAAGGCAGAGTGGCTGTTATTGTCGGGGACCTGCTGTATGTTTACCTCTGACGCGCCCACAGAAGTGAACATCTAGAGCCGTCAACATGCCACCTGTGCTGTCGAACAGTGGGCCAATGTTCTTTTCACAAATGAGTTCCGATTTGGTCTGGAGAGTGATTCTCGACGGATTTACATCAGGAAGGAACATGGAACACGATTTCGGGACGCAAATACTGTGAAAAAAGACGGATATCGAAGAGGACCCCTACGATTTGGGCAAGGATTACGTTGACCACTCGAACACCTCTTCGTGAAACTGTACAGGTGAATGGGCAAGGTTTAACGGGTGTCAGATATTGTGACAGGATCTTGAGACCTTATGTCCGGTTGTTGCGAGGTGTTGTAGGCCCAGGCTTCGTACTGATGGACGATAATGCTCTCTCAAAGAGCACAGGTCGTTGATGTTTTCTTGGAAACGGAAGATACTGCACGCACGGTATGGCCTCCTCGCTCTCCCGATTTCAATCCCATAGATCAAGTATGGAGTGCACTAGGGAGACGGGTTGCATCACGTCAGCATTCACTAATCACTCTCCAAGACTTGCGAGCAGCTCTGCGTGAAGAATGGGCGTTATCGCCCCAACGTGAGGCTGAAGACATCATTCACAGCATGCCCCGACGTTGTCAGGCGTGTATTGGTGCCAGAGGTGGCCACACCACATACTGAGCACATTAACCAGTTGTAGGAATGTGTCTGCAAATCCATTAAGTTGGAAAAACGTTTACCTTCTGTACTCCTTACCTCGTTTCTACCATACCATCAACTGTTTATACCGTCTTTGGCAAAATAAAAGAAATCTTGAAAATTGCCGATTGTTGCTTTCATTTTGGATACCAGTTTATATACAAGAAGATCTTTTACTGAAGAGTTAGCCACTTCTTTAAGCACGGTAAAAATTATTGTTTTACGCATTTCATGGCCATCAATTTTTTATAATTCTGACACAGCCATACAATTATAAAATGACAACGTGATCGGCGTCGTGATCGAAACCTTCTTGTGCGTAATCAAATTGGATCAAGGCGTTGTCTCTCAAGAATAGTTTTAATGTAGTTGTCTCTAGTGTTCTTTATTTCGCAATTCTTTATGTGAAACAGTGTCCATCGTACAACTGTTCCGAGTAGTGTAACGGACGTCCTGCTAATGCACCTTTTACACTCTCTGCTAAAAAGGATGAGGCACCGTGGAGGCATGGTCTGATGCCGGTGTAACGTCGTACGCGTACACACCATCGTCGGGTATGTAGATTATTAGAGTTGCAATTCTGTTTGACAGATAGAGTGGCCATCAGAGAATATTACTTTTGCTCGTATTTAGTGTTGTTATCAAGCCTCATAGGATATACACTGAAGCGCCAAAGAAACTGGTATAGGCATGCGTATTCAAATTCAGAGATATGTTAGTAGGCAGAATACGGCGCTTTGGTTGGCAACGCCTATGTAAGACAACAAGTGTGGCGCACTTGTTAAGTTGGTTGCTGCTACTACAATGACAGGTTATCAATATTTGAGTTTGAAAGTGGCGTTACAGTCGGTGCACGAGCGATGGGACACAGCGTCTGGGGACGTAGCGATGTAGTGAGGAATTTCCCGCACGACCATTTCACAAGAGTACCGTGAATATCAGGAAGTCGGTAAAACATCAAGTCTCCGACATCGCTGTGGCCGGTAACAGACCCAGCAAGACGAGACGACTGAAGGGAATCGTTCAAAGTGACAGAAGTGCAACCCTTCCGCAAATTGCTGCAGATTTCACTGCTAGATCATCAACAAGTGTCAGCGAGCGAACCATTCAACGATACATCATCGATATGGGCTTTCGGAGCAGAAGGCCCACTCGTGTACCCTTCATTGCTGCACAACTAAAAGCTTTACGACTCTCCTGGGCCCGTCAGCACCGACACTGGACTATTGATGACTGAAAACATCTTGCCTGGTCGAACGAGTCTCGTTTCAAATTGTATCGAGCAGACGGACGTGTATGGACATGGCGACAACCTCATGAATCGATTGACCCTGCATGTCAGCAAGGAAGTGTTCAATCTGGTGGAGGTCGTATAATGGTGTGAGGTGTGTGCAGTTAGAGTGATATGGGACCCCTGATACATCTAGATATGACCGTGATAGGTGACACGTACGTAAGCATCCTATCTGGTCACCTGCATCCATTCATGGCCACTTTGCATTCCGACGGACTTGGTCGATTCCAGCAGGACAATGTGACACCCCACACGTCCAGAACTGTTGCAGAGTGTCTCCAGAAACATTTTTCTGAGTTTAAGTACTTCTGTGGGCCACCAAACTTCCTAGACGTGAACATTATTGAACTATCTTGGATGCCTTGCAAAGTGATGTTCAGAAGAGATCTCCACCCCCTCGCACTCTTACGGATTTATGGACAGCTCTGCAGGATTCATAGTCTCAATTCCCTACAGCACTACTTCAAATATTAGTCGAGACCATGGCACGTCGTGTTGCGGCACTTCTGCGCGTTCAAGTGGGCCCTGCACTATATTAGCCAGGTGTACCAGTATATTTAGCTCTTTAGTGTACAAGTGGCGCGAACAGAGTCACATGTTGACTGATCACTGTGAAGGACACGGACATGCGGTGTACTCGTGTAGGATACCGTTATCAACTCCTGACAGACTTTCCAAGGGGCCTCATTGTGGGTCTCCTTTTGACCGGCTCGTCGAATCGTACAGTATCAAGATTTTTGGGGCATTCGGATGTGACTGTGAGCCGATTGGGACTGCATATGAACCTGAGGGCATGCGTACTTGTCGTGAAGTTAATGGTCGACCGCATCGGACCACTAGAAGGGACGGTCACCGTACAGTGCACCAAGCACATTGTAGCCCCTCCAAGACTGTATCTACCATCTGAGACCAAGTAATGGACTTCCTACAAAGTTCTACGTCATCCCGCGTCATTTGTCAGAGACTAGCAGTTGGAATCGGAAATTATCGCCTCATGAATAGGCTGCCTTTAATACCACAACATAAACGGCTTCATTTGGAGTGCTGCCTTGAACGGAAAGCATGGAATGCTGATGAAGGGCTTCACATTGTGTTTGTCGATGAACTGCAGTTCTGCGCTACCCCGGATGACCACAGTGGTGAGAGATTGCATGCTTCCAATGTTTTAGAGAGAAACAGCGGTGTTCCTCATTGCGTCACAGTGTGGGAAGATATCGTGCATGACTTCAAGTGACGTGTGGTACCATTTTTCAATAAGACAATTTTCGACCACATATGGTACGTATCTTTATGAAGTGTCCCGTGATGTCGAGGTATCCCAGCAAACTTCCCAGATCTCCACTCCAAAGTAGACTACACAGGCTCACTTATATTGAGATCTGGTGACTGTAGTGGTCAAGTGACATGTGACAGTTCATCCTCGGCTCATAACATTAGTAACTGGCAACGAAAGCTGTGTGAACGGGAGCGTTGTGATCTTGGAATATAGCAGCACCATTGGGGAACAAGCATTGTACCATTGAATGTACCTGATCAGCCAAATTAGTCATATAATGCTTGGCAGTAATGAGACCTTGCAGAGTACCCACGGACCCATCGAACAGCAATATATGGGCGCCCAAATCGTCATCGAATACACCGCCGTGCCACACACTTGGGACGTAAACTCGACCAGAAGCTGGAAACAGTGTTAAACAAGACTCATCCGACCAAATGACTTTCTTTCATCGCTTCAAATCTTTGGTTTTGTGGCTTCGGCACCACGTTTACCTGTGACGGACGTTTGCGTCAATGATGTCTGGCTTTGGAACTCCATTTCAACCTCCGGTTCCTAGGTTATGGAGTTCTTTTCATGTTGATTTGGTGCTGACAGGTTCGCGAGTAAGACGTTGAGCCTGCAATGACTTTTGAAATTGTTGCCCTCTTTGTCTTCGTCACAGTATTGTCCAATGGTCATCCGTCACGATCGCCCAACACTCACATTCATCCACGTTGTGACCTACCAGACGATATTTTTGCACTTTCCCTGTCTGCAGTGTAAATCTTCGACACGCTGCTTCTTGAAACATCAAACACTTCGGCCACCTTCGTTATGGAAGAACCCACCACATTAGCACCAACAATTTGCACACGTTCGAATGCAACTACACAGAACACTTTTCTGACCACGACTAACATTTGCAAAGTAGTGAGGACCTTGCAGGGATGGTGTTCACGGCCAGATACAACAGCGCAACCTCATGCTTAGCTAACATCTGCATTTCTGTTCAAGCACGCATTTCGCGCTGTTTCTCCATGTTTTTGGCTACCACCTGTATGTGTAATGCATGTAGGGAGATGCACCAGCTGTGGTAATTCAACGAATTAAGGAGAGAGGTAGAACTGATTTGGAAGGCGTGGCTTAGCCATTCTTAATCTCTTATATTCTGGGTCAAGTATGTTCACTCGCCAGCCGGTTCCATCCAGATGTTTCAAGACTTCAAGCAGTGAAGTATGCCGTCATTAATGACCTTTCTTATCCATTTCTTTGACTGAAAAACGACAGCCTTGATCTCTCTTGTCACAAAGAAGAATATTTGATTTTTTATTGGCATTATGTCCAATTAATCGGTATCGGTGACAATTATGACTAGTTCAGATGACCTTTCCCACATCACGTCCACAGCTGTGATCCCTAAGGCAATGGAGCGACGCGTTTCTGGTTGCATGTTATGACTTTCGCTTTTCCCGTTTTATGGTTAATACATGAAGAAAAACATCCTGTGGAATTGTAACGTATTTCAGTGCCTTTTGTTTTATCACAGGAGCTCTCACACTGTTTGTGAACACGGGAGGTAATGATTCTTAGATTTATCTGTTAAGTGAGATTCTCAAAGTTTTAAAAATCTCCCGTTAAAGATGCCCCATGCATTACTAATTGTGTTACTGACTACGACCATTATCTGTATTCTCAATAATATCGTCATTAATGTAATAGTTTTCAAGCGAGTATTGTACTATAATTAGATCCTTCATATAAAACTGAAAATACGTAAACGACATACAAAAGTTTGAAGGGATTTTTCATCATTCTTCTCGTGCTGTGTAAGTTTCTTTCCTCATTGGCAGTCTTTCAACTTTGGAAACAACTAAAAGTTCCAGGGTGCGACCCCTGGCCTTTATTGTGGGTGAGTCGCACCTCCCATTCCATTGCAATGCAACAGTCGATGCGTACCAACGGATGTTGCCGCACAGAAAACAAATGGCGCGTTATATACTTCTTTGGATATTTTTTTTTTTTTTGCAACACTAGATACAAATTTTGTACATTCTCAACATAGACAATAGCTAGGAGTACAAGATATTTGACAACAGATGGTCCTTTTCTGTTTTCGTAAATGGTTGCCACGTCTCCTCAGCGCGGGTTGTTTTTAAATGGTGGTGTTTGTGTGTACGGTGCGTTTCCATCAACCGTCGTCTCTTCTGAAATATGTGCTGAGCTACGAAAGTTCCTCCGGTTTTCGCAATGCAATTGAGAAAACCATCTCATTGTTTGAACTCAATTTAAGAATGCAATAGTGCGAAACAGAGATCTGTTGTCTAATATCAGTGAGCCGGCCGGTATGGCCGTGCGGTTCTAGGCGCTTCAGTCTGGAACCGCGTGACCGCTACGGTCGCAGGTTCGAATCCTGCTTCGGGCATGGATGTGTGTGATGTCCTTAGGTTAGTTAGGTTTAAGTAGTCCTAAGTTCTAGGGGACTGATGACCACATATGTTAAGTCCCATAGTGCTCAGAGCCATTTGAACCATTTTTCTAATATCAGTGTTGTGCTTAGTAAAAAGGTATTTGGCCTTCCACTTTTATTTTAATTTTGTCTTTGCCTTTTTCAAATAGCTGTGTGGTCACGCTATGTTTTCGTAATTATATACCAAATCATTTGTGCTTGAAGCGACATTTCGCGTCGCCATGATCCCCATTCAAGTTACGTTTCGTTTCTAAAAATGGTTCAAATGGCTATGAGCACTATGGGACTTAACTTCTGAGGCCATCAGTCCCCTAGAACTTAGAACTACTTAAACCTAACTAACCTAAGGACATCACACACATCCATGCCCGAGGCAGGATTCGAACCTGCGACCGTAGCGGTCGCGCGATTCCAGACTGTAGCGCCTAGAACCGCTCGGCCACCCCGGCCGGCACGTTTCGTTTCTGACAAGATCCTTTGTTCAATAATGAAAGCCATTTGTAGACGTTTACAAAATTAGATTAGGAAATGAGACAGTTAAAGCAATCGACGAGATTTGCTACTCAGCAGCAAAATAACTAACGACGGGTGAAATAGAGAGGATGTAAAGTGGAGACGAAATAGCAAGAAAATCGTCTTTGGAAAAGAATTTAACGTCGGTAATAGATTTAAGTGTTAGGAAACCTTTTCTGAAGGTATTTCTGAAGGCGTTGTCTTTTACGGAAGCGAAACGTGGACGTGTTCAAACAAGAAGAAATAATAGCTTTTGAAATGTGCTTCTACGGAAGATTACTGAGGATAAAATGGGTAGATCGAATAATGCGGAGGTACTTACTCTAAATTTGTGCCAAAACTTGAGTGAAAGAAGGAATCGACTGATAGGTCATTCCTGAGGGATCAAGGAATCATCAGCGAACTGATGACTTGTTACTGATTTGGCCAACAGAGCAGAAGCCAGAAATAATATAAATTTCACGCAAGTTCATAAGATGACTTGTGGTATTTCCAAATCGACTGTACACGATATTAACAGTGCAGCAGCATCGACAGAATCTCTAGAAGTGAGCACGTTTTTGGATTCTGCAAGAAAGAAATATAAATGAAAACGGAAATCAACAGAATTTGACAATTTATGATAAAACGTTTGAGCGTGGAACTGTACTTCGATACTACGACACAGGAGAGTATCCGATGGCTAGAAAAATACAGAGAGACTTCCTTGAAAAATTATTTATGCTGGCTCGGAGGCATCCGTTCTGTGTTTTCTCTGCTCACTCGGTCTTTGATCCAGAAATTTTTAATGGAATGCAGAGACATTGCAGCACTAAGAACGAAGTTTTGTGTAAAATTCACTTACTGCGTGCCGTTATATACTTCGCTAGAAGTTGCGGTTTCACAAAACCACACGCAAAGATAAATTTTTCTGGACTTAAAAGGAAACAGTGACCTGAAAGCAGCTACAGTTACTTTTGTATAGCGTATATCGGCGATCTGGGTGCCGGGTGCAGTGAGGAAGGGTCAGTAAGAGCTGAAAATAAAAAAAATTCGGGAGGTAGGGAATAATCTCGGTCGTATTAAGGCGACATCTAGTGATAGATAGGTGTATGCGGATACTTTAGATCAGATAGTGTATGGTTCATTATGTCGCAAAATGGTCACTGTTTAGATACCCAGTTATGAAAGATCAGTGCTCCACCCTGGCAACACACGTGTATTTAATTGCCTAGTGGAATTGTGATTGTTTTCACATATACAGAGCAACTGGTCAGTTTCATTGGAGCGTTGTCAGAATGTTCTCCAGTGTATGAACTTTGATGTCTATTCGAAACACGCTTTTTCGCCTTTCCGCTAAGATGAGTAGCAGTGCCCGGTCTCCTGTTTAAACTCCAAACCTACGCCCTTCCTATCAACTACGTCCGTCTGATTGCCTCCTTCCTCTCTCGCCGCCCCTCCTATGTTACCATCCATAACGCAGATTCTCGCACCCTCCGCAGGTGTGCCCCAGGGCTCTGTCCTCTCCCCTCTCTGCCTCCCGTACACAGCAGATATGCCCCAACCGCCCCCTCCAGTACACCTCCTGCAGTATGCCGATGGCACCGCCGTCCTTGCCCTCGCTCCTACCCTTCAACGGAACTAACGCCTTCTCCAGAATCGCCTTGACCTTTTTGCCGCTTAGTGTAACCAGTGTCTCCTGAAAATCAATCCTTCCAAGACCCAGGTAATCATTGTAGGTTGTACCACTCGCTCCTTCTGGCTCCTTGATTTCTCCCTTACCATCTGCGCCCGTCCTGTCCGCTCTCCCCCACCCTCACCTACCTTGGCCTCGCCATTGACCATCACCTCACCTAGGGCCCTCATCTCCACTCCCTCCAGTCCAAAGCCCACAACCGCCTCCAACTCCTCTCTGGCCAGACATGGGGGCTGAACCCCTCTACCATCCGCCACAGCTACAAATCCTTAATCCATCCCATCCTCTGTTATGCCTGTGCCGCCTGGATATCTGCCCCCCCCTCCAAATTCTGTAAGGCCCTCCAGATCCTTGAGTACCATGCACTCCGCCTCGCCTTCCGTATACGCCTTCCGTCCCCTAAGCGGGTCATCTACGACCTGATTCCTTTCCCCCATCTCCTCCTAATCTTCGAACATATCTGCATCCTCTACACCTCCTGCTGCCTTGATTCTCCTCATCCTCTGGTTGCTGCTCTCCTCTCCAACCCCTGCCCTCTGCCGCACGTTCACCGTTGTGTCCCCCCTACCTCCACCTCTACACCCTTCATCTCCTTTCCCAAGGTGGCTTCCGTTGACTTCCCCTCCTGGATGATGCCCTCTCTCCCTCCATTTATCCCTCTTATCAACTCTGATTCTCCCCTGCCCCTCTGTCCTTTTTCCAGGCTACCTCCCCCACCTTCCATCCTGTTTTTTCCCCACCTACCCTCCCTCTGCCTCCCTTCTCTCCCATGAGTCCTTTTGCTCACTCCTCCACTGCCTTTCCTACTCCTTCTAGCGTCCGCCAAGCCTCCCCTTTTTCCTATGTCCCCTCCCTCCCTCCATCGGCTCCCTCCTTTTTTTCCTGTCCTCTCCTCCTCCCTTTTTCCCCTTCATCAGTCCGGGTCCTCCCCCCCCCCCCCCCCCCCCCCGCAATCTGCCGCCGTGTCGCCTCTACAGTGCTGTTGAAAGTGAGTGTTCAGTGTTGTATGTCCCCTTTGAGTGTTGCAAACAGCCACCATACTGTCGATAGTTACGTTTTTATCTCATGCGAACAGAAATCAAACTGTCGCCGTGTTTTTTAATTGTGCCTTTCTCCTTCCTGTGTGTCTTCATCCGCAACGTCAACGCCGTGTTTTTGTATTTTATGTTTCGCGACTTTTCGCCATTTTACTGTTGTTAACAAAGTCACCGATTTATCGCCTTTTTATATTGCTTGTTCTCTCACCACTGTTTGTTTAACTTTTCTCTCGGCTGTAGAGCAGCTTATTAAGCTGCTGTCAGTCCGCCCCTCCCCAGTTGGGGGGGGGGGGGGGATCGAAAATCAATAAAGGAAAAAAAAGAGTAGCAGTGCTGACATTGATTACTTTCTGTGAGCCACAGAAAGCTGGGTGACTGACATAAATTGTGTGTTCTGCTACTGTTAGGAATTAACCTATGTACAACCACCCCATATAACTTAAAAATAAATCCGTAATGTGTCGCCACTGGATACAGTTATCATCTAACAGAGCACGCATACCAGCATAACGGAAGAACACGTTCACATGACAGGACGGTGGTGAGTCGAGGTGCCCCGCCACTCGGTGGCCAGTGTTGAAAGCTATGTGCGGACGGCGTTCTGCCGGTAGCATCCCGTGTGGCAGGGCGTTGGTGTTTCGTGTTCGCTGCCAGACCGAGTGTGCTGCTGGCAAAGGCAGCACTCACCGGAACTGGGCCCGAGTGCGGCGAACTGCCGACAGCTCGCCACCGGGTGCGCTGAGTCGGGGATCCACGCGTCGCTGCCTCTGAGCACCCCCCTCCCCCCCCCCCCCCCCATCACTGTTTTGGGCTCGTGCATTGCAAGTAGCCGGCGCGCCGTCCAGTCGTCAACGGTGGCTCCATAGCGCGTGGGTTTTGCTTGCCGCTCCAAACGCCTGCTGTTCCAGGAGAATATCCGGCCCTCCTGGAGATAATATGAGGGCATATTTTTATAGCTTCAACGGGTGCGTGTCATGACTCTTTCTAAGCACACCTGTATATCCGTTGTATTCAAGTAGCGCGACATATACAGGGTGGTCCATTGATCGTGACTGGGCCAAATGTCTCACGAAATAAGCGTCAAAAAAAAAAAAAAAAAACTACAAAGAAGGAAACTTGTCTAGCTTGAGGGGGGAAACCAGATGACGCTATGGTTGGCCCGCTAGATGGCGCAGCCATAGGTCAGAAGGATATCAACTCAGTTTTTTTTAAATACGAACCCCCATTTTTTATTGCATATTCGTGTAGTACGTAAAGAAATATGAATGTTTTAGTTCGACCACTTTTTTAGCTTTGTGATAGATGGCGCTGTAATAGTCACGAACGTATAAGTACGTGGTATCACGTAACATTCCGCCAGTGCGGACGGTATTTGCTTTGTGATACATTACCCGTGTTAAAATGGACCGTTTACAAATTGCGGAAAAGGTCGATATCGTGTTGATGTATGGCTATTGTGATCAAAATGCCCAACGGGCGTGTGCTATGTATGCTGCTCGATATCCTGGACGACATCATCCAAGTGTCCGGAAAGTTCGCCGGATAGCTATGTTATTTAAGGAAATAGGAAGTGTTCAGCCACATGTCAAATGTCAATCACGACCTGCAACAAATGATGATGCCCAAGTAGGTGTTTTAGCTACTGTCGCGGCTAATCCGCACATCAGTAGCAGACAAATTACGTGAGAATCGGGAATCTCAAAAATGTCGCTGTTGAGAATGCTACATCAACATCTATTGCACCCTACCATATTTCTATGCACCAGGAATTGCATGGCGATGACTTTGAACGTCGTGTACAGTTCTGCCACTGGGCACAAGAGAAATTACGAGACGATGACAAACTTTTTGCACGCTTTCTTTTTAGCAACGAAGCATCATTCACCAACAGTGGTAACGTAAACCGGCATAATATGCACTATTGGGCAACGGAAAATCGACGATGGCTGCGACAAGTAGAACATCAGCGACCTTGGTGGGTTAATGTATGGTGCGGCATTATGGGAGGAATGATAATTGGCCCCCGTTTTATCGATGGCAATCTAAATGGTGCAATGTATGCTGATTTCCTACGTAATGTTCTACCGATGTTATTACAAGATGTTTCAGTGCATGACAGAATGGCGACGTACTTCCAACATGATGGATGTCCGGCAACATAGCTCGCGTGCGGTTGAAGCGGTATTGAATAGCATATTTCATGACAGGTGGATTGGTCGTCGAAGCACCATACCATGGCCCGCACGTACACCGGATCTATCATCCGCGGATTTTTTCCTGTGGGGAAAGTTGAAGGATATTTGCTATCGTGCTCCACCGACAACGCCTGACAACATGCGTCAGCGCATTGTCAATGCATGTGCGAGCATTACGGAAGGCGAACTACTCGCTGTTGAGATGAATGTCGTTACAAGTATTGCCAAATGCATTGAGGTTGAAGGACATCATTTCGAGCATTTATTGCATTAATGTGGTATTTACAGGTAATCACGCTGTGACAGCATGCGTTCTCAGAAACGATAAGTTCACAAAGGTACATGTATCACATTGGAAAAACCGAAATAAAATGTTCTAACGTACCTACGTTCTGTATTTTAATTTAAAAAACCTACCTGTTACCAACACTTCGTCTAAAATTGTGAGCCATATGTTTGTGACTATTACAACGCCATCTATCACAAAGCGAAAAAAGTGGTTCAACTAAAACCTTCATATTTCTTTACGTACTACACGAATATGTAATAAAAAATGGGGGTTCCTATTTAAAAAATGCAGTTTATATCCGTTTGACCTACGGCAGCGCCATTTAGCGGGCCAACCATAGGGCCATCTAGTTTCCCTCTTCAAGCTCGACAACTTTCGTTCTTTGTAGTTTTTTCGTTTGACGCTTATTTCGTGAGATATTTGGCCTGGTCACTATCAATGGACCACCCTGTATAGGATGTTTACGTGTTTCCGTAAGAGCGTGGAAAAATTTAACAGGACATAGAGGAAACTCCACTGATCAATTTGAGGTAGGGAACATGGGGTCGGAGAAACCAGCTTAAGAAAATAACAAGAATAAAATCACATCACTGTGTACGTTTTTATTTGCATTAGTTACAGTTAACTGCAAATACCGTCTTTGATACAATGAACGTATCATTTGTACTGCATCTTACAAAATGCGCTGAAACTGACGTCCATCAGCCTCAATGCAAGCATGACATCTACGAACAAGATTCTGATGCACCCTGGTGTGTTTCGAATCACATCTCAGGCAGCTACAATTCTGTCAACTAATTTCATCTCTATATCCATTGGGGTCTCATACATAAGTGACTTTAGATATCTCCGTAGGAAATAATCAAGGGGATTCAGATTAGGTGACCTCACATACCGTGGAATAGGACCTCCCCTTCCAATCCAGTGACCAGGAAATACAGCACTGAGATGGTTGCGGACATTCACACTGAAGTGAAGTGGTGCGCCGCCATGTCGATTCATAGCACTTTCTGTCACGAGACAAGTAAATACTATACAACAGAGCCACCTTATAGACAAGTAAAGGAAACAAAGCCTGCGTCGTGACTTCCTAGTAATCATATGAAGACGGCATCTGTTCTTTCGGACATGTCCGAAAGAACAGATGCCGTCTTCATATCGTTAAGGCTAACAAGCTGCTGACCTTCCTCAGTGCGGATGCACACGAGTTGCCTGTACTCTTACGGGACTCGGTGGATTGTCTGCCGCGAATAATGGGTATAATGGCAGGGGCATTACGAATGTAGTGTGTGGACTATAAGTTGAGAATGTGGGTCTCACGGGGAGCGTGCCGGCGATAAGTCCCTGCAGTCGCACTATCCTCTGTGCCCTCCGTGGCTCAGTTGGACAGAGCGTCTGCCATGTAAGCGGGAGATCCCGGCTTCGAGTCCCGGTCGGGACACACATTTTCAACTCTCCCCGTTGATGTATATTAACGTCGGCCGGCGGCTAATTGTATTGATTTAATGGTAATTTCATGCTAGTAACCAGGCTAGTCCCCCTTGTTCCTTTGCAGGAAATAAAGAATGTGCTGGTAAATAAACCTCACAGTACATGTAAACTTGTATGCATGTTAGTTGTAAATAAGCTGGGAAACAGAAGTGTTAGACAAAGTGGTAGACAAGTTTACTTCCATGTCTCCTTACGCTGACTTCTCCGACCCCAGGTTCCCTGCCTCAAATTGTTCAGTGGAACATTCTCTATGTTCAGTCACCCTTTGCACGCTCTTACGGAAACACCCTATATATATATATATATATATATATATATTAGAACAAGAACAGGCGGTATCAAATTTCATGTTCCTTTTCCAAACACAGTGCAGTTGAGGTGGTTTAGGATCACCTGACCATGTGGAATTCACATGTGAAACCTTCCCGTCTCCTCTACATCTCTTTTGTTACGCAACCTTCCCTTTTAATATAACCTATGAAACCTTCCCTTAGGATTTCTACCGCTTGCCTAATAACAAATGAAATCTTCCCTTTGAAATTAATTCTCTTTCTCAATAATAATAAGTGCAATCTTCGCATACAAATTTAAATGCTGCTTATTAAAAGTTATTTTCTGATTATTTCGACGAAACACTGCAATAACCCAAAATTGTTCCTTACCTTTTTTACTGTTACTGAATCGCCATCTGACTGCTACATCGAACTGCGACATGAATATACTTACTCTGTTTTACTATACTCTATTAGCTGCTGGTGGGCTGTCATAATAAGTGGCTGTATTTATTACCAAAGCTGACTTTATTCTTTAATAGCAAATCTGACGTTATTCTTTAATTAATTTGACTGAATTTACGTAATTCATGGTTAAACTTTTTATTGACAACAATAAAATTTTGCAAAGTTTTACGTTGATGGTTTTTGGGATGGATTATAATCAGTAATACAATATTGCTGGCAAAAATTAATTATATTCTGAAAATGATTCTTCAAATATTTACTGTTAATAATGAAATGATTTTACAAACGTTCAAATGGGACTTACTTTTTACAATGATCTTACAACTAGCATTGCGCAAACATACCTTCAATAGTCTTGAGTTTCCAAAAAAAAATAATTCAATAATATTAGTTCCTCCTATGGTAATAGTTTATAATCTCTTGTAAATCATAGCTGGTGGCTGGCAGGCACACCGCTCCTCTCAACCTCTCGCTTCAGACATGCTACCGACTCTCTTCACATCTCGCTTACTACTGACTTCCTACGAACGCTGAAGTGCGGTCTCTCCCGCCAACAATGCCTTCTGGTGCAGACAATCCCTGCTACCATTACAAAATGTATCAATGCGCGGTGTTTCCCGCTCTTTTCTTAAAATGTATCCATACGTGGTCTCTCCCGCCCCTTTTAAAATTTTATCAATGTGCGGTCCCTCCCGCCAACAATACTTTGGTGCAGACATTCCCTGCTACCACAGTTATTTCCAAAATGGCATATATTAATTATTCCTACTTAATCCTATTAATAAAATATAAACATCTTTCATAAATTGTAGTTTAACAATAGACAATTGGAAGCTAGGAAACATGAACTCCTCAGAGCGAAACGTTGTTGTTAATTATGAATGCTGAAAACTTTAGTTACTGAAAATTTAAGAAAGAACAGATCTAGAAACGAATGAAACAAGCTGAGAGTAAATATTAGACACCGAAATGGAGGTGTTAGAAATGTTGTACAGAGGGCAGGGGCGAGTGAGAGGGAAGATGTCAATCATGACGAGGTGTAAACAGACGTCATTAGTGCCAATGTTGAGGGAGTGTGTGTTGTCATACTGTATATTACGCAATTGACAGGAGCCACGACGAGCAGGTATCCGTGAGCAATAAACGTATGGCTGTAGTTCATTTTCCCGCTCGGTGCAGCTTAAACGCAAGACATTCCCCGGCATCCGCAAAAGGGCAGCAAGCGATATACACTTGAGAAGCAACTTTTATGTATCATTACTCATTTTCATATCATAATGTTTCTAATCAATTATGATTCTTGTATACAGAGTGTCAGAAACAGCCAGAGAAACTCGTAAGGGTGTAGCAGGGTAGGATGTGCTGAGAAATAATTGTTATTAAAACAATTCGATATGCTGCACCATTTCAGAGTTAATTAACACTCAGGCCGTTGCGAGCGCAAATTCAAGCGTCCCGTCAGATGAAAATAGTGTCAGTTGTTCTCATCAAGTAGATGACAATGCACGAGACTGCTCAGTTTTTGGCTCGGGTTCGATACTTACTACCGTCCCATATCAAATTTTTGTGTCACTCGCTTGTTCGGTTTCAGGAAACCAAACGAAGAACACGTCTCGCGGTGCCGGGTCAGGCGGGCAGCTTGAATTCGCGCGCGCAACTTCAGTGCTAGTTAACTAGCAAACAGCGATACGTATCGAATTTCTTGCTTAACAGTAATTTCTCAGCACAACCAACGCTGCAACATCCTTAGTCGCTTTTCAGACTATTTCTGAACTGTTACTCTTAAGTTATACGATGTAAGTCAATGTGTTTATTATTGCACTCTTATATTCGATCACTAAGAAGATAGTATTATGCAGAGAAATTTCAAGGTATGGAATATGTTGTGGGACCTGATTTGGTTACACAAGATGGCAGGTTTTCACAATGCACTAAACAAATAACAGCCGGAAGAAAAGAGACAAGTCAATAGTCGTAAGGCACTGTTGACTGGGAGACCGCAGGAGGTTGTTCAGCGGGCTAATCGCAATGGTTTTTGTTCCTCCGCGCACAACGGCTCCTAACTGAGGGCGTTTCTAATAAGTCTAACGACAAATTTAGCTTTACTGCGTTAGTAAAAATCTAAACTTGTGAGTTAAATACAGCTTATCTTATTATTCCGTGAAGTGACCAGCGTCCGGTCGGCTGTATTTCATGGGCATAGGAGAAAGATGGTCACTCATAGCAAAATGTGGTCAAGAGGAGCCCGTAGAAGAAACACGGCGGCCTGTTCAGCGGGCACTGTACGTTAATCGCAGACATGAAGTGGTATATGCACTCGTATGGCATAACGAACAAAACGACACCCCTTGGCTGTGACCACGTTATTAATAACGTACATAAATTTTCCCAATTATTTTCCAGTGATAGTAAATTTTTTGTGAGTTAAGCCGTTTATATAGCTTATTATATTTCTCTATTTAAAATCCGTTTCGGTTACCGCCATTATCAGATCTGTAATCAATGTTTAAAGACATAAGAGTGAGAGGTGTTTCCTTCACGTCATGACGCTACGGAAGATAAAAATGTGAAAAGTTAAAACATTTTGAAAAGTTCACTTACCGAAACGTAAAACTCGTGAAACATTTTTCAGTTTTCAATAAAACTTATGCGTAAGTGGGCGTCAGCTTTCAAGTGAAAATTAGTTTTATGAATGTGCAACAGTTAAACCAAGTTTCATAATTTAAATTCGAATGTTTGTATTTTCAAAACAGTCTGTCGTTTTACGAATATGTCTGGGGGAAAACGAAAAAATGAAGGCAACGTTCCTGCTCCCCTCCCCCCCTTGCCCCATCCACATTTTCCGAGTCGAGTTGGCAGATGATGCCCTCTTTAGCATAGGTTTTATTGATACTGACACTGAACGTGGTTTTGTGAGGTCTAAATTTTGTTAAGTGAACGTTTAATTTTCTAACCATTCATTTTTTTCATCTTTTGTCGCCTCATAACGTACAGAAAACAACTCTCATTCTTACTTTTATTTAATCTTAATAGATCTGACGTTGGTAGTAACTGAAACGACGTTGTAAATAAAGGGCTCATACGTAGCATGTTACGGTACGCATGCTTTCGTGCATACAGTAAAGGCACAATATCTATCATTTACCAACAATCTGATCTAGTCCTAGTTACAAGCAGTAAATGATACTTTCTACTGAGCCTCGTATAACGCTTAAACCGCAAATGTATGTTAGACGGCAAAATAAATTAGGATTAGTGTTGTTTGCTCATAGCAACGACAGATGTAGGAATATACTTTTTCTCCACTTCTCCTCATCTTCTTCGAGCACTTGCATTAGCCGAGTACTTTTCTTTCTCCCAAAGTTAAGTTAAAGTTATTTCGAAGGCCGTGACCTTCTACACAACTATTTCAGATGCCTAACTGGTAATTAGTGGTATCTGAGCGTGTGTACGCTGTGTCGAGATATCGCGACTGGCCATAGGGAAGTGTGCGCGGCTATAGCTGCGAGCTATCGATTATCGCGGCCACAACATGGCCGCCTGCTGACTGCGGCGTCGTAAATATCGGCGCTGGGCAAATGTTGGTGGGTCTGGGCTGCCGCGCAAACACCGCCTGCTTTCATAGGCCCGCAAACATTGTTCCAGCCGCGGCACGGCGCCGGTCTGCTACTCTTCTCTCTGCTCTGCGGGAAAACCTCACGCCGATTCGCGGCTACTTTTCTGTTACCGTTGCCTGGAGATGTTCAGTTATCACAAGCATAGAGTTGGCTTAACAAGATATAGATTTCGGCTCGGCATAATTAAAATAGTGTTGCCAGATTTATCGCTCCCATCCTACATACAGTGTCTCATATGCTCACTCTGTGAGACACTAACGTGACGGCTTTACACTAACTTGAGACATTAGCAAGTAATTTGGTTCATTACGCTACCAATCTTCGCCCGTACCCTCAGTCTCCCTCTTGAAGTGAAGACTGAGTGAAGCAAATTTCCTCTACCAACAGAACATTAATGCATTACCACAATTGTATTTTTCTCACAGCTAAGAGTAAGCAGCTAATTTCAAGTTCTGTACATTATTTGTACCGTCTCTATCTTAATGATATGGAGTTCTCAAGCTAAACGAGCTTTTAATTTCCTGCTGGTCTTTTACTGGTTACGAAATATCACGCTGACGTAAATTTAATAAACATGAATATATGTCTTAAACAATATGTTACAAGCGACATTCACTTAAATTAACTAAATAAAAGTCCAAGAAAAAATATTTCAGTTTAGTTTTAGTATGTGCTTTGCTACCTGTCGCAAATTTCAGATTATTAGACAATCCAATCACACTTTGGGGCTCTCGATCAATCCCGATATGTTGAAATTAAATGTTTATTAATCGATACATAATTAAATATATAGAGATTTACCAGCTACGTCCAGCGTACAACCATCTCATCAGCATTGACGATCAAGGTCAGGCATGTGCAGGCAAAAGTCTCGAATAGAAATAACATTAAAAAAGCCTAAGGCCAAAGTCTTCAACAAGAACTCTTACATGAAATGTATTTCTTTCCCTGTTATAGCTCAGAGCATGCCTTGCTTGCGATTACTCAGCTTTTGTTTTCAATGTAACCAATCAAAGTACACCATTTTTTTCCCAGTACCTTATATCTTCCCACGAGTAATCTAGAACATAGGGCCATGAAATTTTCGACTTCGGCGTCCCATGGTTCGACTCTCCCTCCCCGGGCAGTCCTCCCTCACAGGTAAACAGCTTGAGCAGAAGAGCTCTAATCAAAGCGACTGCGTTTTATTGGCACGACACTTAGAAAATGTAACAGACCTACTAAGGAGACTGCCTATACTACGCTTGTCCGTCCTGTTTTAGAATGCTGCTGCGCGGTGTGGGGTCCTTACCAGATAGGACTGACGGAGTACATCGAAAAAGTTCAAAGAAGGGCAGCACGTTTTGTATTGTCGCGAAATATGGGAGAGAGTGTCACAGATATGATACAGGATTTGGGCTGGAAATCGTTAAAAGAAAGACGTTTTTCGTTGCGACGGAAACTTCTCACGAAATTCCAAACACCAACTTTCTCCTCCGAATGCGAAAATATTTTGTTGACACCGACCTACATAGGGAGGAACGATCACTACGATAAAATAAGGGAAATCAGAGCTCGTACGGAAAGATATAGGTGTTCATTCTTTCCGCGCGCTATACGAGATTGGAATAATAGAGAATTGTGAAGGTGGTTCGATAAACTCTCTGCCAGGCACCTGAATGTGATTTGCAGAGTATCCATGTAGATGGAGATGGAGATGTAGACACAATACAGCGGACTACTACTATTGCCGGGATAAAGAAGTAAGGAATAAACACAAGGACACTTACATTTTGTGCTGCGACACCGAAAACCGGTTGGTGCCATATTAACACACACACACACACACACACACACACACACACACACTAACAGAGAATATGGTCACGTAATCATGATAAGCTATTAATTCAGTATTCCAAGTGTTTTCCTGAAACATGAACAAAAGAACGGTGGATTATTTGTTGCTTCTGTTTGACTGAGAACAATCATGCTGACTACTGTGCAATATCTACAGTTATATGCATACTACGCAAACCACTGTGAAGCGCTTGCCAGGGGACACTTAACACAGTACGACGTGTTTGGGTCTCTGCCCGCTCCAATTGTGCAGGGAGTGAGGGAAGAGTAATCGCTCAAATCCCTCACTGCACGTTATTCTTAGCCTCATCTTGTCCTCGCGGTCCCTACTCAAACGATACGCAGGGCGCAAAAGGATAGATATAACATCTTTATTTAATAGGGATTTTTGAAACTTTGTAAGCAGGTTGTCATGGGATAACAGCATCTAATTCAGGTTTTCATCATTTCTGTGACATCTTCTCGTGGCTCAAACAAAACTGTGACCAATCGATCCGCTCTTTTTTGTGTGTGTCCAACTTCCATCTTTAGTCTCATATAGTTTGGATCCACGAACTAGTCGTATAAAAACAGTCTCATCTGTAGACGTCCACTTTTCCAGCATGTTCCAAAGAACTCCCTAAAAGCTCTGTTAAACCAGGTATGGCCTTTATTTTCACATCTTGTATTTCTTTTTTTTTTTTTTTAAATTTCGCTATCGCAAATCATATTAACCGACGCAGTTCCCAAGACATTCATTCAAAATTCTTAATTCTTCAATCTTCCTGTAAGATAGTTCGGTAAACAATAACCATCGAATAACACCAGAGAAATAGCGAGTTGGACGTCAGAAATCAGATGCAATTATTATTCCCAAGATCTGTGGGAGAAAGTTCTTCAATGACGATGACCACACTTCTACGAGCTATACAGTTACTAATAAACGCATCCAAATGCGCTGTTCGAATCCAGGCATACATTATAATCCGAAATTATTGCGACTTATTGACGCCTCTTCGCATAGAGTCTGATAATACGAACACATCATCCGACGTTGTTCATCATCTATTTTCAAAGGCATCGCTCGAAGAGATTATAGAGCTGCGTGTCTGCAGGTAGTTTCACCGTGTGGGGCAATATAGGCAACCCCCACCACCCTATGCCCCATCACACAGCAAGGCAACCGCAGAATTCAACCAATACCAATCTCATTGTGGCTTGCGACTCACAATACTTTGCCAAGTGTAAATCGGATAGTTTCGCCATGGTCAATACACTTAAAGTTATTACTTCACGCAGGAATAATATGTCATAACTTTATGTGCCTTCATTTATGCATTCAGTAATCATACGCCTATTACAAACGATTACATTAATTGACAACTACCCATAACATTACAGTACGACAATGTTCCGCTTATTAGACTTCTTTCCTGCGTTTATCTACTCGTATGTCTCCGTTTTCCTTGTGTATAACTATTACTTGTAAGCAAAGGGTTTCGTTGCACATTTTAGTCTCTTCTGTTTTCCATTTCATTTCTTAGGCTACAGTTGTTCAGTTTCGAGTCTATCTGATCATTAGTTCCACCTCTTTCAAAGTCATTGTTGATGCATAAATATTACACACTCGTAATTTGTTTGTAACCTTTAATTTCTTTTTATGTAAATTAGTTTCAATTACTGCTCTGTGCCTACTACTCTTTCAATATAACATGCTATATAGTGAACGAGATTCTCCATCCATCAAAATCACGCATCAAAGCACGCTTTCCGCATGTCCACTGATAGACCCTCATGTTCACTGGCAACAAGTCTTCGCTCACAGAAAATTCAGTTTTTTATGTATAAGCAAGACAAAGGCACGGGCGTCAATATTCCAGTTGAAACCTATTGTAGGTAAATAATCGCCACAGATTTTAGATGTATCTGTTTTATTGTGATCAAATAGTGAACTGATGGGCCTAGACTTTAAGATTACTATTAAATATGCCTTCAACTTCGGAAACATACCGATAAGTCAAAAAGTATTAGTCCATAAAACAATTGCTCAACAAAGAATTTGTTACATGGTCAGTTATCGTTATACAATACAAATTGAGTATAATTCTTTCATATTCGAGCACCGCTGGTTTTAGCGGATCAACTACTGTCAGAGAAAACCTTTTCAGTGTTACATATCAGCTAATTTAATTCTGTTTGAATGTCGCTTTCCATTATGCGTATATTAAAATGTCGTACTGAAAATTTGCGCCTCTTTTTTAGCACTTTTGAATACTTGTAGTCTTCCTCGTGATAATCGATTTAATCTTTCTACGCTAGCTTCATAACTCATAATTTTCTTTGCTGATAATGGAAGGACTTAGTCTTGCCACGGTCAGACCGAACACCCCTGTATGTCTCATGTCGCCCCTAACCATACTTTCCCCGTAATGAGTTCATACAGTTAATCGGTTGTTTGCTTGTTAGACACTTTTAGAGAGTCTTTTGATGGATCCATGCCTGGAGAAAGCAATATCCTATTGGCAGATCCAGTACAATGCAAGAAACTGTTGTTTGTGCTTACACAAACATGTTTCGGCACTTTTTCCAGTCTTCAGAAACAAATAAATTCCGCTTGTAATGGCACAGGTTTACCGAAGCATGTTTGAAAGGCAAACAACAGTGAGTCAAGACAGATCTGCGCAATCCACATGGTATTATTTATTCGCTTTTAGTATTTTCAGGTCTTCAATTGCTGCATATCAGTATTTGATTTTGAGAGTCTGGCCATCATTGTAATCGATGGGTGATGCACAAATACGAAGAGCGACAAGGAAACGTTGTAGAATCAGGAAGCCTTTCTAAATTTTATTCGGAGCATCTGACAATATGAAAGCTGTATGATACGGAAAATGCCTTTGCTAACAACCCACAGACAACGATAAAAAGGAAGGCAATTTCACTGCACGACTTATTATCGTAGGGATCCCACAAGCCGTTTCGTGTCGTCGGGAACTCCGCATGAGTCACGGCCGACATATCCGTGCAGCATTGTGCAGGCGGCGGTCTAATTTCCCCGGGTGGGTCGGGGTGAGACGGAAAGTTGGCAGGCCTGACCAGCTTGCACTGGTTCGGACCGGCGCTCAACTGTTACTTCCTGTAGTCTGCGGCCGACTCAGCGCGCGACCGCCGCGCTGATTGGATGTCCAGGCCACTCTGCAACGGCGACGCAGTCTGGCAGACATTTGACGTCTCGAGGCGCGCCAGCCGTACCTACACGTTCCACGTGCACACCTTCTGCGTGTTGGTTGCCAGCGTTCCACGCTGTCGAGTTCCTAGTGGACGATATGGATCCTTACTGCCAGATACTAGCGTTAGAAATTTTTTATAACGCAAATAGTTCAGTTGTAATGCCAGGCGACAAATATATTTATGCAATATTTGAAAAAAAAAAAAAACACGAAAATTTGTGAATTAGTCGTCACCAGCCGGCCGTTCTAGGCGCTTCAGTCCGGAACCGCGCTGCTGCTACGGTCGCAGGTTCGAATCCTGCCTCGGGCATGGATGTGTGTGATGTCCTTAGGTTAGTTAGGTTTAAGTAGTTCTAAGACTAGGGAACTGATGACCTCAGATGTTAAGTCCCATAGTGCTCAGAGCCATTTGAACCATTTAGTCGTCACCGTAATCTAAGCAGCATTGTTGCCCAACAATACACTTAATCCGTCTTTGCATCCAGAATGTAGCAGCTGCTATTTAACTTCCCATCTACTTAAACGTGAGTTGTGAAATTATAATTATTTTAACGAGTCTCTTCCAGAAGACTGAAAGTTTTGATACATAACAATTCTGATTCATCCTGCATGTACTTAGTACATCACTTTCAATTTTCGACCCATTTCCACAAATTATTTTAACTTAAACAATCGATGTGTTTGTAACTCAGCATTTATACACACGATATGTTTCTATCAGGCGGCCTCCGCAGCTGAATGGTAAGCGTGATTGACTAGGATGCAGGGGACCCCGGTTCGATCCCCGGCACTGCCAGGAATTTTTCCTTGGTGGGAGGACTGCACCCAATCTCATGATAAACGAGAAGCTACTTGATTGAGTAGTAACGGCTCCAGGGCACGAAAACTGACATCCGCCGGGAGAATGATGTGCTCACACGACAGCCCTAGGGTGACCAGATGCAATTGTTTGAAAAGGACGACAAAGGAAGAAAAAAGAGGACACATCAAACGGGTCTACTGTAGATGAGGGTACCACCCGTCAGCTTTGGACAAGTCGCGTGACTGCCGTGAATTACCGGTAAAACTAGTAGTTAATTGTTACTGGTGGTCAGGTGGTGATTCCCAGAGCAATATTTTTTATATTTTAGATTAGAAACATTGATTGTGGTGACAGTGTGGCGTCAATTGTTTTGTTATGTCAACAACACGGAACTGTTTACAAAGCGAAAAACGTAAGACCATTCACCTCCCTTCATTCGACGCACCGCTACCAACATCTACAATTCAAGCAGCACCTGACGACCGGTAAACTGCACTTCAACCTTCCGAATAGAAATAAATTGAATGACTATGAAACAATGAAATAAAACCATGACAGTTAATCTGTCGAGTTACTTATTACCTTTATTGGCCACTGAGACGTACGTTCCAGCCCCACATATCTTACATTCCGCTTCAAATTCATTTCTCTCTTTCTTGAAAGCCGGATATTTGCAGGAAAGGACTTCAGAAAATGTACACTTTCGTTTAGGCATAGCCAAATATTTTACGTAACTCACTCGGTTAAAAATTACACTCACAAATCACACGTGCACTACAGGAAGCCAAGCCAATACAAAGCGAAGATACGAAACGAAAATTTTAAATAATCGATATTTGCATTCACTTATAGGTCGATCAACGACAATATCGACGATCCTGGTGCCACCTGCTAACACCGCCTTCGTGCGTGTTTATCACGAAGGCTGTGCCAATAATTAAAGTATTTAAGAAAAGAGCAATAGAACGGAAAGAATTGTAAATTTAACTGTATTACGCTCAACTTTGCGTAAAAGCTGGACACTGTAAAAATCCGCCCAGATCCCGGACAAAGAGCTAAAAAGGAGGACATGTCCGGAGTAATCCGGACGTCTGGTCACCCTAGACAGCCCTGCTTACTTTATTCAATGACGCCATTGGCGGAAGATGACACGGCGGTCAGTCAGTATCGATGGTACCGCCAGAGGCTGTAGACGCGCTTAACGTATGTTTCTGAGCATCACTACTATGAAAATGATAAGTGCTACCACCTACCATTACACAATATTACAAATTGATATTCGTGTTGGTAAAATCACACAGCACTAATTTATGTCAGCCGTCTTTGGGAGACAAATAAAAGACGAACAGTAGGCGAGCAAATTACAGAAATACAAACATCTCTCGCTCTTCTAACATGGTTTGCTAAGATCTGAAGTTATAGGTGATCAGTCGGATATTATGTTTCTAGTATATGAGAAAGATTACGAGTCAGAGCCACAACTACGTCTGCAAATAACAAAATAAGAATAAACTTCTTATGGGATATCTATTCAGCTTTCGCGAGTGAAATGTAGAAGATTTTTGAAAAGAAAACCTCAACACAACATCCTGGACAGTTATTCAATAGAGATTCATCTACAGGCGTGCTTATAACGTTAGGTACGCCTCAGGGAAACGTGATACATCCACGTTGACTAACAGCAATTTTTAGATGATTCCGTTCAGATAATGAAATTCATGGCGTTGATGGCGACACCTCAGTCTTGGTCTCATATGAGCTATAGAGGGTCCATAATAGACATAAGAGTGATGTACAGACTATCCTATAAACGGTACACAGAAACTTGCAACAGATAGTAAAAAGCGCTGCCGTAATAATAAAAAAATATAATTCGGTCACATTAAACCTTTGGTACACATTTGATAATGCATAAAATATAAACGTGATGCACCTAATCCGTAATGTAGGAGAGTGTAAAGTATTACACATGACAAAACCCAATGATGCAGCCTATGATCATAGTATTACATAGTTACAAGTTGAGACTGTCTTGGCGGACAACAGGCATTTCCACTTAAGATAAGGAATCTTCTGGGTCATGATAGAAAGTTCCTGATCACCAGACTTTACGCCAATTTCCTAGATCAAACCCGCGCGGGATAGCCGCGCGGTCTAAGGGCGTCTTGCCACGGTTCGCGCGGCTCCCCCCAGTCGGAGGGTCGAGGGTTCCCTCCGGCGGTGAGTGTGTTGTCCTTAGCGTAAGTTAATTTAAGTCAGATTAACTAGTGCGTAAGCCTTGGGACCGATGACCTCAGCAGTTTGGTCCCATAGGATCTTACTACAATTTTTTCCTGGATTAAAATCGAGATCTCTCGGCAGAGTCTCGTGGAGTGAGGGCGTGCGAAGCTGTTGATGGTGATCCGCCTGTCGAATGAGGACGATTAAGTCGGTGGACCCCTTGGTGTTATTCGAAAGTAAAAAATTATCTGACTGTACTGGTATTCACCCGCTTCCTTCTTGCATCATAGTTCAACACAACACAATATCATATATACACATTTCACACACACACATAAGGCACAACTCTCACATTTCACTTTTCTCTAAGTAAGGGCTTTATCGTATACAGCGAAAGAAAAACCTTTCCAATGAGTAGGTCGAACCTACTCCTTGGTGTCTTCCAGTAAGGAATGCCTCATAACTTTACTTTGCGAAGTATGGCCACTGCAGACCCCCTGGCAACATTGTGACGTGATACCGCGCTACAGATTCAAGTTTATACGGAAAACTGTTACCAGATCTTTTGTGACACCGCTGATTCTTTACACAGTATCAACATAGTACCTCCCATTATTGTCAAGCAGTCGTCTATGAAAGCAATGTGAAGACTGCAAATTTTCGGCCTACAACGCCCAAGTCAGTCCGGGAACGCAACTGATCCCTCTAAGACACGCTATGTCTTACGTTGCTAACACTCGCCCATCAGGCTAGCCCCATGTGCTCACACCCATTAGAAGAACGCACATACTACTACACACTATCAACGCTGTACATCACAACCGTCACAAAACTCGAAGGAAACATATTGCAGTGGCTTAACATGATACCACCCCAGAAGAAAGGACTGCTGCCGCTATATCGGACCCACCGGACAACACTATCAGAATTGTAGCTTATTCCATAGGTACGAAGATAAACAGCCTAAGAAACAACTTACCAGTGAACAGGGTGCCATCCCAATGCTCCTAGACCCGTCGACAGCGGGCCAGACACTACGAGTATATTCATCGACCAGTATGGTATCTTTCTGCTAGGGGAATGCATTTGACGGGTAGCTTGCCACATAGGACAATAATTTGAAACCGACGGCGAGGGACGTACGAGTACATCAGTTACGGATTGTAGATAGGTGCAGCGCTAATTGGATGTCTTTGGCCACGTAAGGCAAGGTAATGATTCTGTGATGACAGTGGGCGCCCGATAATCTTTCAGTTGTATACTCACGCATAGTACCATCCACATGTGTATTCTGTGCAATTCCTTTCTCTATAATTCGAATGTTGTGTAGTAAGTTCACATGGCACACATTCAGAACCACTGAATTTAAGGTCTCTACCTACCTGGACTGTTTTGAAACACTGAGCGCTCTCCTGCTGTTTTGCCATTTAAGTCACGTGTTTTCGCATTGTTCTGCCGCAGCTTAATCCCCACAAGCGTGATATATTTTCGTACATTTTGAAGGTTCCGTGACTCACGGAGATGAGTGTACCTTGGAGTAAAGCTGCTGTCTATAGTCGAGTTGAGAAATCGCGGAGGGTCATTTGTAGATAAAACAATTGGCAGTATTCATTTTATGGGTAGGACACTGGGGAAGAGACGTTTTCTTACGAAAGAGACTGGTTACAAAATACCATACAGGTTGTACACGAAATCTGCTGAGGTATGCATTTAAATGCGATGTGACTGCCTTGGTGACTGCTGACAGCGTACTATATAAAGTGGCCGACGCCCGAAGTCAGGTGTTTAATACCTATTGAAACTTAATCTGTAAATTCCAGGAGTCTGTTTTAGGGTTAAAATTTAGATATTTTCTCCAGCGTTCAACACTGCTCTCGAGGTGAAATTCTCTTAATAATAGCTCAAGTAAAGATCTGTAAAATCATGAATGTTACTACATACAGGGTGTAAAGAGCCTGTGTATACAAAGTTTTAGAGCGGTTAGGGGACATAAAAAGAGACACTTTTTGTGTGACAAAAATGCCAGAGATGCAGTTACCCCGCTAACGGTAAGTGAAGGGTTTGAGGCACGCTTCCCTTAGGCCAACGTTCACAGTTGTTTTGACTGCTTTTTATACAAAGCGTTGACAATTGAATCTGATTTGCCACACAACTACTTCTTACAGCTACTAAGCATAAGTTTTCATTAATGCTAGCAATGTGCACGTCCTTGGATAAACAATTACGTTATATTATTACGTTGTGTTTACATAAACGTTATTACTGATGTTTATACGTTTTTGATGGCTGATCACATGATTGTGGTTCCGGAATGACGGGAGTCTACCATACTTCTCCGTTGAGGTCAGAGAACATTTAGACAACGTTTTCCCCAGTTATTGGATTGGGATGGGTGGGGCAGAACTATGGCCACCACGTACTCCAGATCTCACTCCAACAGATTTGTTTTTGGGAAGGAAGATGTAGCATTTTGTGTACAAGACACCCATAGACTCTCCAAATGAGTTGGTTGCCCGTATGGCTCAAGTTCCAGCCACTCTTCGTGAAACACAAACGCTGGTGTCCAAAATTAAAGCAAAAAGCGGAAATTTTGCAAGGTTGTGTGTATTTCGCCACAAAACAGTATAAACAGGCGATAGTAAAGTAAAAACAAAGTGAAAAATACAGGACGTAAACATTTGCAACATGCGTAATGCTAGACAAAAAAGGTTCTTCTTTTTCTCCAACTTAACGGGTTTCGGCACACATTCCGATAACTGGTTAATGTGCTCAGCAGGGGGTGTGACCACCTCAGGCAGCAATACAGGTCACACAACGACGGGGCATGCAGTGAATGATCTCATCTTGAGACAATTACACCCATTCTTCCTGCAGAGCTGCTCGCAAGTCTTAGAGAATGGTTGGTGGATGCAGACGTGATGTAACATGTCTCCTTAGTGAATCTCAGGTACGCTCTATGGGACTGAAATCGGGAGAGTATGCTGGCCACGCCATGTGTACAATATAGTCCATTTCCCAGAAACATCAATTAACGGTGCTCCATGAGGAGGAGCATTATCGTCCATCAGTTCGAAACCTTGTCCAACTGCAACTCGCAATAACCACACTTGGGGTGCCAAGATCTCGTCACAATACATGACAACAATTAAACCTTGTCGATTCTCCCGTTGCAGTTTCTTGAAAAAGTGTCTGAGTGGTCAACATAATCCCTACCCACATCAATAGGGAGCCTCCACGATATCGACTCTTTCCACAATGTCTAGATCCCGAAATCGTGTTCCACGTTCCCTCCAGGTGCGAATCTGCTGAGAATCACTCTCCATATCAAATCGGGACTCATCTGTAAAAAGCACATTGACTCGGAGTTAGACCGCACAGGTGATATGTTGACGACTCCACTCTAGACGTTTCCTTCTGTGAGGAGGAGTCAGAGGCACACATACAACAAGCCTTTTGTTCCGTTTGCCTCGATATAACACATCTAGTGCACGCTGCGAGGTAAGATGCCAGTTGCTATGCAGTACTGAGGCAGTAACGTCGTGCCCTTACAGCAAAATAACAGTCCTCTCTTTCTGACGTCACGCGTGCACGGTGCTTTCTGGTCTTCGGCATACAGTTTAGGTCTCTACAAACTGTCGCCACGTCCGAGAAACAACTGAACGATTCACATTAAACCATCTAGCCACATCAGTTTGCAACTTACGACCCTCCACAGCAGAGAGTCTGGTAGGCGTCTTCTCTGCGCCTACTGTACTGTCTGTGAGTCTGTACACAGCGATTGTGAGTGCGGGGCTACTCGCCAAACACTACCGCGTTTGGTAGGTGCACTGACATCGTTCGCGTGGTTGTCCGTTAACCGGAATGCTACCTTCCGTATAGAACACCGTCGTACGGCCATTTGGTGACAATTTGTACGATTATGTCATGAATTAGACACAGAAGAAGGAAATTGCGGTTTGTTGTTTTAATTTTGGACACCAGTGTAGTTGCCTTGAGCGTATCAGACAACCATTAACGCGCAGATGCCAGCCGTGTATTGATGTAAATGGATGTAATTTTCAGTAACATCTCTAAATACACTCCTGGAAATGGAAAAAAGAACACATTGACACCGGTGTGTCAGACCCACCATACTTGCTCCGGACACTGCGAGAGGGCTGTACAAGCAATGATCACACGCAAGGCACAGCGGACACACCAGGAACCGCGGTGTTGGCCGTCGAATGGCGCTAGCTGCGCAGCATTTGTGCACCGCCGCCGTCAGTGTCAGCCAGTTTGCCGTGGCATACGGAGCTCCATCGCAGTCTTTAACACTGGTAGCATGCCGCGACAGCGTGGACGTGAACCGTATGTGCAGTTGACGGACTTTGAGCGAGGGCGTATAGTGGGCATGCGGGAGGCCGGGTGGACGTACCGCCGAATTGCTCAACACGTGGGGCGTGAGGTCTCCACAGTACATCGATGTTGTCGCCAGTGGTCGGCGGAAGGTGCACGTGCCCGTCGACCTGGGACCGGACCGCAGCGACGCACGGATGCACGCCAAGACCGTAGGATCCTACGCAGTGCCGTAGGGGACCGCACCGCCACTTCCCAGCAAATTAGGGACACTGTTGCTCCTGGGGTATCGGCGAGGACCATTCGCAACCGTCTCCATGAAGCTGGGCTACGGTCCCGCACACCGTTAGGCCGTCTTCCGCTCACGCCCCAACATCGTGCAGCCCGCCTCCAGCGGTGTCGCGACAGGCGTGAATGGAGGGACGAATGGAGACGTGTCGTCTTCAGCGATGAGAGTCGCTTCTGCCTTGGTGCCAATGATGGTCGTATGCGTGTTTGGCGCCGTGCAGGTGAGCGCCACAATCAGGACTGCATACGACCGAGGCACACAGGGCCAACACCCGGCATCATGATGTGGGGAGCGATCTCCTACACTGGCCGTACACCACTGGTGATCGTCGAGGGGACACTGAATAGTGCACGGTACATCCAAACCGTCATCGAACCCATCGTTCTACCATTCCTAGACCGGCAAGGGAACTTGCTGTTCCAACAGGACAATGCACGTCCGCATGTATCCCGTGCCACCCAACGTGCTCTAGAATGTGTAAGTCAACTACCCTGGCCAACAAGATCTCCGGATCTGTCCCCCATTGAGCATGTTTGGGACTGGATGAAGCGTCGTCTCACGCGGTCTGCACGTCCAGCACGAACGCTGGTCCAACTGAGGCGCCAGGTGGAAATGGCATGGCAAGCCGTTCCACAGGACTACGTCCAGCACCTCTACGATCGTCTCCATGGGAGAATAGCAGCCTGCATTGCTGCGAAAGGTGGATATACACTGTACTAGTGCCGACATCGTGCATGCTCTGTTGCCTGTGTCTATGTGCCTGTGGTTCTGTCAGTGTGATCATGTGATGTATCTGACCCCAGGAATGTGTCAATAAAGTTTCCCCTTCCTGGGACAATGAATTCACGGTGTTCTTATTTCAATTTCCAGGAGTGTAAAATACCCATCACGTCTCTGAACATGACTAGGGTCAAACCCTTCATCATCCCTAGAGGGGAAAAGATGCAGCAGTTTCCTATATATTTGTCACATAACAGAATGTTTCTTTATTTCGTCTCTACTTTTTCTCTTCTTGTCCTCAGTCTTCTAATTCGCCCCGCCACGAATACCTCCCCTGCGCCAACCTCAACAGCACTTGCATCATCTGTCATGAATTATTTGCTGGATGTATTCAAATCTCTATCTTCCTCTGCAGTTGTTACACTTTAAAGTTCTCTCTAGACCATGGAGACTATTCCCTGATGCCTCAACACATGTCGTATCATCCTGTCCC
Source organism: Schistocerca piceifrons (assembly GCF_021461385.2). Lineage (NCBI taxonomy): Eukaryota > Metazoa > Arthropoda > Insecta > Orthoptera > Acrididae > Schistocerca > Schistocerca piceifrons. The sequence continues at coordinate 661,904,794 of NC_060138.1, forward strand.
TTCTTCTTGTTAGTGTTTTCCATATGTTTCTGTCTTCGTCGATTCTGCAGAGAACCTCTTCATTCCTTATCAACATTCTCCTGTATCACCACATCCCAAACGCTTCGATTCTCTTCTGTTCCAGTTATCCCACTGTCCATAATTCACTACGACACAATGCTGAGCTCCAAACGTACATTTCCATAAATTTATTTCCCAAATTAAGGCCTACGTTTGATACCTGTAGGCTTCTCTTGGTCTTCTTCTTACGATCTCTTTGCTTCTTTTCCATTGGTTATTTTGCTTCTAATGTAGCAAAATTTCTTAACTTCGTCTACTTCGTGACCACCAATTTTAGTGATGAGTTTCTCGCCATTCTCATTTCTGCTACTTCTCATTACTTTTGTCTTTGTCCGCTTCACTCTCAGTCCGTATTCTGTACTACTAAACCATTCCATTCAACAGATCCTGTGATTCTTCTTCATATTCACTGAGGGTAACAACATCATCAGCAAATCTTCTCGTTGATATCCTTTCATCCCGAATTTTATTCCCACTCTTGAAACTTGCTTTTATCTCCATCATTGTTCTTCGATTTAACAGTAGGTGCAAAAAACTGCATCCCTGTCTTACACCCTTTTTAATTCGAACACTTCGTTCTTGGTCTTTCAGTCTTATTGTTCCCTCGTAGTTCTTCTACATATTGCATTTCATCAATCTTTCTTTGTAACTAAATTTTATTTTTCTCAGAATTTCGAACATCTTATACCATTTCACACTGTCGTGTGCTTTTCCTAGACCGACAGATCCAATGAGCGTATTTTTTTTTCACTCTTGCTTCTGTTATCAAGCGCAGACAGAACGGCCTCTTTGCCTTTCCTAAAGCCAAACTAACTGTGCTCTAATAGATCCCCAGTTTTCTTTTCCATTTTTCTGTATATTATTCTTGTCAGCAGCTTGGAGCATGAGATGGTAAGCCGATTGAGTGACAGTTTTCGCACCTATCTGCCATTGTTATCTGCGGAATTGTGTGGATGATATTTTGTCGAAAGTCCGAAGGTACGTTTGCTAGCTATTTCCCCCAATGATTTTAGATATTCCGATGGAACGTTATTTACTCATTTACTTTATTTGATCAGGTATTCCATAGGTCTCTTAAATTTTGACTCATATACCAGATTCCCTATGACTTCCTTATCGACTCCAGTTCTTTTTTTTCTTTCATAAAGTCAACAGACAAGTTCTCCCCTTCATAGAGGCCCTCAATGCACTCTTTGCGACGTCTATTTCCTCTGCGTTTAACAGTAAAATTCCCATTGCACTATTAATGTTACCACCCTTGCTTTTAATTTCACCGAAGGTTGTTTTCACTTTTCTAAATGCTGAGTCAGTTCTTCCGACAATCATTTCTTTTTCGATTTCATTACATTTTCCCTGCAATCAACTGGCTCTGTCTCCTCTGCACTTGCTCCTTATTTTATCCCTAGGGAACTGCTGTATTCCTGTCTCTCCCTGAACATTTTTGTACTCCCCTTTTTCATCGATCGACTGTTTTTGGGGGTGTCCGGATATTTTTGATCACATAGTGTATGTCCGACTATCTGAATCTGTGATTGCCCTTTTTTAGAGATGTCCGCTCCTCTTCAACTGAGCTGCCTACTCTCGTGTTCCTTATACAGTATCCACATCCTTAGTGAAATTCAAAAGCCTCTCATCGCTTTTCAGTACTACAGTAGCCCACTTCCTTCCACTCTGATTCTCCCGTACGATTCTCTAAAACATCATTAAACATCACTACAAAATTAAGGTCTACGTTTACATCTGTTTCTGGATACGCCTTACAATCCAGTATCTAATTTTGGAATCTCTGTATGACCATTATGGAAATCCAACTGGAATCTATCCGTGTCTCCGAATCTTTTCGGAGTATACCTCCTCCTCCTCTAAACACTCTGAAAGTTCTAACTAAACCGGAATCCGTTGGATACCGCTGGTGCACAACGACCGTTGTATATTCAGGTGTAAAGGACAGTAGTTAGTCGTAGAAAACAGTAATTTTCTACAGATCTAGATTTCGACTTCATTAATAGTCATCATCGCTGCATTAATAGATGTTATAGTCGCTGTCAAGATGTGGAATAAATAATGGATTTCTGCGACTGACTGATGAATGCTCTCCTTCCTTAAATTTGAGTCTAACAGTCTATGTATGTGATTTTTATACCGAGTATCCTACAGTAAAATGTATGTCTGCGTTATTTTGACAGCGGTTTTCAAAGTACCTGTGTACATTTTTATTCTCAATATGAAAACTCCACAAGCTTTCTTTAAATTAAGAGGAATAATAAATCTGACACACCTAACTGCAGAATATTTCATATTGGCTGACCATATGATTAGGGTGTCGTCTTTGTTAGGTATTAACTAATTTGGATAAGGGTGTGAGTGGAAACTGGCTGTGGACTTGTTTAAGAAGTATCCTGGAATTTGCGTGAAGCAATTCAGGTAAACCATACAATATCAAATCAAAATCACCACGGGAATTTAGGTTCCACTTTCTCGTATAAAATTCTGGTCTCTTGCTTAATGCAGCACATTGATCAACAAGTTTCGGCACCCTGTTTCTTGACTCCAAATCGGAACTTTGCGATGCCCCTACAAGCGTCAGTAGAAGACTCTGTAAGTGACAATACGTCTAACGGCGTTCTTACGCACCAATCTCACAAATTGTTATATAGCTCTTCAGTACTGATTGCTGAAGAACGCTGAAGGACAAATTGCGTACGTACTGCAATAGGCTACTGGCATGTTTCGTTTTATTGCGGAACAATGACAAAGAAAAACACATAAAATTCGGTCCCTCAGTCAGGAGAAACCCACGTAATGGATATCAAATATAAAAGTATAACCATGAAGCGGTTGAAAATAAGTTATTTCGAAACCGATCGAGCTCAGCATAACAAAACAATGATTACTGGTAGCAGTAATTGCTCACTCTGTATGAGAAATAACCTTATAAATCGAGATTCACGTGTTGTCTTGTTGTAATATGACACTAGTATTATGTGAATAAATATCTGAACTTCATCTTCTTTAGACTCGTTAGAGGCTGTGCATTATGTTATGAGTTCAGTATAGCGCTTTCAGCCAATAATATCCTATCTCTTCAGCCACCCAGTTCAGTCTGCATTTCACCGTGTAAGATGCTTACACACACACACACACACACACACACACACACACACACACACACACATGCTTGCAAATATTTGTACACACACGTATCCTATAACAGCAGACCTGACTTTGTTTCCCCATCCCTGCCTAATCCGAGCTCGTGCTGTATGTTGATGACATATGTAGAGGGGTTATCACATTGTGAGTTCCTAATTTACCGCATAAGAATTTCATGGCGTTGTACAGCCACATACAATCCTCGTGTCAGAGCTTGCAGTGAGTAAGAGGCTTGACAATTGCAGGATGAATCACTCTTGGCAAATTGACATCCATCAGTGGTTTCCTTTCTCACCAATCTCAGATGAAGTTTAATTTGAAACTAGCCTAACAGAGAAACGATTGTGACTTGCATTACTTTGGTGTGAGAGTAGGCTGTTATACTGCAGCGATAATTGGCTAATGAAAGTAACAGAAAGAAAATTGGGAACTCTACTTTTCAGAAGTGAAGTAGGTAGAATGCAGTGGAAGAGGAAAGCTGGCTGTTTAACGGAGAGTTAAATATGGAAGCACTGAAAATACGATCGTAGATGTTCCGAATAGTGTTGGAAATCAGTGTTTTCCATAAATATCGCTTATCAGGGAGTCTGACGAAAAAAATTCAAGGAAACATTATAAAACTGGGATTTCTATTACGTAAATATAGTGAAAATCAATGTGGTGTAATTTTGTTTGTTGGGTTTTGAATCATATCTGCAAACAGTTCATTATCACATGGACTGTGTGAAAATTTCGCAACATAGGGTCAAGTTACTTTTTGACCATATCCTATCCGTTTAAGCAGATTTATGTAACGATTATGATAAATCTACATCTACATGGATACTCTGCAAATCACATTTAAGTGCCTGGCAGAGGGTTCATCGAACCACCTTCACAATTCTCTGTTATTCCAAACAAATGAACTTAATTCGGTGCTGAAAACTGTTTTCTCTCTCTCTCTCTCTCTCTCTCTCTCTCTCTCTCTCTCTCTCTCTCTGTCGCTCTGCGATATTAATATTCAACAAACACCTGCCCACCTACACGACTGCCACTCCAATGGCCGTCATCACAGGAAGCGTGGACATCGCTACCGCTTTTCGCCAAAGACGCGCCGGCCAAGCTTACAAATGGTATTCCGAGACAGACCAGAAGCTATGCTAGCTGACTACGCCTCTTCGTCACTGGCCACTGTCCTCAGACCGAGGACGCGAAACAGACATGTGCTGCTACATGATACTGCAGTCAGCTGCTCTCATGGAGCAAAGAAGGTACAATTAATCTCTCACTCAGACGTACCAGGCAAATTTCATTGGCTTCGCTTGTAAAAATTAATAATGCATGAGGTCCCTTACTTTCCATTCATAGTACCTCATCCTAAATAAATAAATTTCATGACTGATACCTCCACACAAGCGGTTTATCGTCCACTTATTAAGACAAAAGATATCTGAAGAGCTGCTAACAATGAAAGAAAGTATCTTCGGAAAGTCTATAGTGTTGGTCGAAGTCCTGGCTTTCATTTAGTTTATCGTAGACGAAGTAAGCTTTAAATCAGACTGACTCCACAAAGTTATAGTTTTACTAATACTAGTATAGAGGGTTTGTATTTCAGAGCTTGTGCTGCTGAGAGTTCAGAAAGGTGGCGTCGTCATGAACTCCGCCGTCATTTTCAGATAATTAGAGAAACGGAACTGAAGAAATACATAAGTATTTTCTGCCCGTAGCTATTGTGACATTAATGAGTAAACACAAAACTGGACTGATCACTAACAGCTTGTGTCAAAATGAGACACTTGAAGAGGGCTCCAAACTGAACATCAAAAATAGACAAAAGACTTTTGTTCAAGCGCATCGCATCAGGGCCAATGACCGCGAATGTAGGTGGAACAAAATCAGTGCTCGACAGAGTATAGAAAAGACGGAAATAAGTTTCCAAATTGAAGGCGTTATAGTACACCCAAGGTGGGTACTTTGTGGAACATGACCAATTCGATTTTATCACTCTTACATTCCTGTGTGGTACAATGTTGAAGTAAGCTGAGGGTTTTGTAAGTATAACGTAGCCACCACCGTACCAACTGTAACGAAACACATCACTTTTCTCACCACTGATAAAAATCATCCCACGCAGTCTATATCAGAGCCATCAAAATAACTCTGAAGTCATAATGCTTCTAAGCATACGAAACATAACAATTAGCAACACGAATTTCAAATAATAGCAGTACCAAGTAACCCGGCTGAAGAAAAGCGTATACTTGTAACATATAGTAGACACTGGTTTGGCACGATTTTAAACTATCAACAAAAAAACGTTCAACATACACGCATTTACCTGTTACATATGGTAATGTAGTACAGAATTATGTCGTAATCTCGATGGAAAAAACCTAAAAACAATTCAACCCAAGGAGATTAAAAAACATCAGAATAAAAATCAATCCCTATTATCGTCATTGGTAGATTTGCTGAAATTCATGTTGTAAATGGAATAAACATTTGATCATATCTGCGGAAAATTGTACCCGAATTTGGGTTCTAGTTATGCTACATGCCTAGCATTGAAAAATTATTGTTCATATGCGCATCCCCCTGTCCACTCTATTTGGCGAGTCAAAATCATCATTTCAGTCATCTCCGCGATTTGCCTAATGAGCTGAAAAAACATTCAAACTTATTATTCATTATTTAAGGAATAATGTTTAGTCATACTGGTAACCAAATAGCACTGACTAGAAAATAAAACTAATTCACATATAGGTATGGGAATTGAATATTTACTTATGACATTCATTTTACATGTCTCCGTTTCTTGCTCACAATATAACGACATCAACTCAGAACGTAACTTCTGTGTCTAGTTGTTGCTAATTTAAATTCACTCAGAAAGAACAATGGACTGGCAAAATAACACAACATGCATATAAAATACTTCGTCAGTCAGTTCATCGATAAGAAAGGCTGATGATCGAAACTGCACTTAAAGATTTTAAAAATAAGCCATTCGTCGAAGGCAGCAATGATGTACTTCAAGAATGGAATAATGTTCTGGCGTAGGAATCTGCGGCAATGCATTGTAATCGGAATAAGGTAGTTCAGTGAGAGAATGACCAGATTACATTTTGCTGTCTTCCATTTTCACCTACAGTTAATTCTCAATAGGCGACGCTCGTCAAAAGCCGCCTTCCTCTACACAACCAAGGCAGAATCAAAGGTGTCTCTCGATAAGGTCTGCTTAATCCGCGTAGTAACATTTAACGAAAAACTCTTGATTGTAATATAAGCGGAGACCAGTGGAAAACAATATCACATGGAAATTCCTTTTTCCGTACCCTACATGGGAGTGCCGTGGTCTAGAGATACCATATCAGACTAGAACTTGAAGCATCCTGGGTACTGGGTTCGTACTCAGCCACTGGTCAAATCTATATAAATAAAAATGCAAATTTTCGTTCGTTCAAAATCTTAAATTTCCGGAAGTTCTTCACCGATTGCATTGAAGTTTTTGCAAAACGTTGAATTCGAATATCTGCTGGAGTGCCAGCTGTTGAACATTTATATAATATACTGTATAATAGGGAGACATTGTTAACGAAAATCTTGAAACGCTCTTGACCGATTTACTGCAAATTTTCACACGTTACTCTAATAGAGATTCAGATGGACATAGAATACATATTTTTTAAAGTTTTTATATCAATATGTATATTGTATATAAAGGGGAAACGTTGTTGATAAAACTCTCCACTAGCTCTTCGTCTTCATCTTCTTCATCTTCAGGAATACTCTGCAAATCACACTTAAGTGCCTGGCAGAGGGTTCGTTGTACCACCTTCACAATAATTTTCTGTTCACTCTCGAACAGTGCGCGGAAAAACGAACGCCTATGTTTTTCAGTGACAGCTCTGATTTCCTTTATCTTATTATAATGATATGTAGGTTGGGATCAACAAAATATTTTCGCATTCGGAGCAGAGGAGAAAGTTGGTGATTGAAATTTCGTGAGAAGATCCCGCCGCAGCGATAGACGCCTTTGTACTGTATTTATTGATATCCTCCAAAGATCTTATATCATGTCAGTGACACTCTCTCCCACATTTCTCGATAATACAAAACGTGCTTCCGTTCTTTGAATTATCTCGATATACTCCGTTAATCCTATCTGGTAAGGACCCCACACCGCGCAGCAGTACTGCAGACGAGGACGGACAAGCGTAGCGTAGGCAGTCTCCTTAGTAGAACTGTTGCATCTTCTAAGAGTTCTGCCAATAAAACACAGTATTTGGTTCGCCTTCCCCAAAACGTTTTATACATGTTCTTTTCCATTAAAGTTGTTCGTAATTGTGATTACCACGTATTTAGTTGAATTTACGGCCTTCAGATTTGACTGATTTATTGTGTTACCGAAGTTTAACGGATTCCTTTTAGCACTCATATGGATGACTTCACACTTTTCATTGCTTAGGGCTAATTGCCAATTTTCGCACCACACAGATATCTTCTCCAAATGGGTTTGCGATTTGACTTGATCTTCTGATGATTTTTCTAGACTATAAACGACAGCATCATCTACAAACAACATAAGACGGCTGTTCAGATTGTCTCCTAAATCATTTATACAGACAAGGAACAGCAGAGGGCCTACAACATTACCTTTGGGAACGCCAGATATATTTCTGTTTTACTAGATGACTTTCCGTCAGTTTCTACGAACTATGACATCTCTGACAAGAAAACACGAATCCAGTCACACAACTCAGACGATATTGCATAAGCACGCAATTCGACTACAAGCCGCTTGTGACGTATGGTGTCAAAAGACTTCTGGAAATCTAGAAATACGGAATCAATTTGGAATCTCTTGTCAGTAGCACTCAGCACTTCGTGTGTGGAAAGAGCTAGTTATGTTTCGCAAGAATGATCTTTTCTAAATCCTTGTTGACTGTGTGTGATAGACCGTTTTCGAGCTAATTCATGATGTTCAGACACAATATATGTTTCAAAATCTTGCTGCATATCGACGTTAATGATATGAGACTGCAATTTAGTGAATTACTCCTACTGCCTTTCTTGAATATTGATGTGACCTGTGCAACTTCCCAGTTTTGGGTGCGGATCTTTCGTCGAGCGATCGGTTGTATATGATTGAAAGTATCGAGCTATTGCATCAGCATACTTTGAAAGGAACCTAATTGGTTTACAGTCTGGACCAGAAGACTTGCTTTTATTAGGTGATTTAACATGCTTCACTAACCCGAGGATATCTACTTCTGAGTTACTCATACTGGCAGCTGTCCTTGATTAGAATTCTGGAATATTGGTCTTCTTTGGTGAAGGAGTTTCGGACGGTTGTGTTTAGTAACTCTGCTTTAGCAGCATTGTCATTGATTAGTATTTATATTGCTATCGCGCAAAGAAGGTATTGTTTGTGTCTTGCCGCTGGCATACTTCACATACGACCTGAATCTCTTTGAATTTTCTGCCAGGTATCGAGACTAAGTTTCGCTGTGGAAAATATTATAAGCATCTCGCATTGACGATTGGGCTAAATTTCGAGCTTCTGTATAGGATCGCCAGTCTTGGAGATTCTGCGTTTGTTATATTGGGCATACTTTTTTCGTTGTTTCTGCAACAGTGTTCAGACCCGTTTTGTGCACCAAGGTGAATCAGCTCCGTCGTTTGTTAATTTATTTGGTATAAATCCCTCAAGTGCTGTCGATAATATTTCTTTGAATTCAAGCCACAGCTGGTCTACACTTACCGGTACATCTTCTTAAATAAATGTGGTGTTAATGTATTCCCGCGTGTTTCTACAGTTAAACGTAACCCAAACTGATCTTCCCGAAGGCCGGCATCTACTTGTTCTTTACGATTTGCTTCTACATGATACTCAAATAAATATTTGGAGGAACGTAAGCTATAAACGAAATATTGTAAGCAAAAATCTACGAAACATCTTGACCAATTACTTCTAATTTTTACACGAAACTATAATAAAAGTCTGGACGATGATAAGTTACATACTCTTAACGAATGTATACACAATACACAGAGGAAACGTTGCTAGCAAAAGTCTTGAAAAGTTCTTGACTCATTTACGTCAAATTTTTATATTAATCCAACAAACATTCGAACGACACACGGTACATAGTTTTTTAACATATATAATTAGCCTTTTCCCCACGGCTTCACCTGCACGTGCGTTCCGCACGTATTCTATTGAACACGCCTCCTCTTCCCCCTCTCTGTCTCCACCTCTTCTTCCTTCCGTCTGTCCACCTCCTCCTCCTCCCCACTCTTCATCTGCTCCTCCCTGTCTCTCTGTCCATTTCCTCCAGTCCCTCTCACTAACCATACCTCACTCCCCCCACCTTCTGACCTAATCCTCTTCCCCTCTCTCTTTCCATCTCTGCCTCCCTCTCTTCTTTTCCATCTCCCTTCTATCCCTCTACTCCTTCCATCTATCTCCCAGGGTGGGAAAAATAAAAGTAAGAGTGAGTACCATTTGTGGCAACATTAACGCAGGAGGATAAGACCTACAGTTACTTCCAGCAGGATAGAACAACTGCCCATACAGACCACCGAACCTTGGTGCACATTTACACAATCTTCACACTTGACAGAGTTGTTAGCAGAAATCAGTCTGGTCGAGGCTCCAGGTGGCCGCCCGGGTCACCTGATCTACAAGTGTGTGATTACTTTTTTGTGACGAGCCCTCAGGTCTAAGGTGTATCGCAAGAAACCTCATGGTCTTCTAAAACTGCAGCAGAACATTTCTAATGAGACTGCAGCAATTGCAGCAGTCCAGCTTCGAACCGCCTTCAGAAACTTGCTGATCGGGGCCCAAAAGTGCCAAGAGATGAATGGTGATCATTTTCAGCCTCCGCTATAGTCAGGTTAATGTATTTCCTTTCCTCTACTGTGTTTCTTTGTACCCTGGAGCGAAATAAACAGGAAATGCAAGGAACCCAAGGAGAGATTCCTACAGGAAAGAAGTGAAAAAATCGAAAAAGAAACTCGTCGGAAGGACAGATTCTGCATAATATAGAAAAGTTAAAGCAACGTTCGATGAAATTAAAAGAATCGGTGTCAACATTAAGAGTGCAATGGGCATTCCATTGTTAAAAGCATAACGGACAGGTAGAAAGAATAAACTGAAGCTCTCTACGAGGCGAATGGCTTGTCTGATGACGTGACAAAAGAACAAATGGGAGTCATTGGGGATCCTGTGTTACAGTTACGGTTTAAGAGAGTTTTGGAAGACTTTGGATCAAACAGTCTACATGGGATCGATAACATTCCATCTGAATTTGTAAAATCAGTGGGGGAAGTGGTAATCAAACGACTATACTAGTTAGCATGTGGCATCTATGAAGCTGGAGACATATCATCAGACTTTCGGTAAAACATTGTCTACACTACCCGAATATACACTATGTGATCAAAACTATCCGGACACCCCCAAAAACATACGTCTTCATATTAGGTGCATTGTACTGCCACCTACTGCCAGGTGCTCCATATCAGCCACCTCAGTAGTCATTAGACATCATGAGAGAGCAGAATGGGGCGCTCCTCAGAACTCAAGGACTTCAAACGTGGTCAGGTGATTGTGTGTCACTTGTGTCATACGTCTGTACGCAAGATTTCCACAATCCTAAATATCTCTATGTCCACTGCTCCCGATGTGATAGTGAAGTGGAAACGTGAAGGGACACGTACAGCACAAAAGCGTACAGGCCGACCCCATCTGTTAACTGACAGAGACCGCCGACAGCTGAAGAGGGTCGTAATGTGTAATAGGTAGACATCTATCCAGACCATCACACAGGAATTCCAAACTGCATCAGGATCCACTGCAAGTACTATGATAGTTAGGCGGGAGGTGTGAAAACTTGGATTTCATGGTCGAGTGGTTGCTCATAAGCCACACATCACGCCAGTAAATGCAAACGACGCCTCGCTTGGCGTAAGGATCGTAAACATTGGACGATTGAACAGTGGAAAAACGGTGTGTGGAGTGACGAATCACGGTACACAATGTGACGATCCGATGGCAGGGTATGGGTATGGCGAATGCCCGGTGAACATCATCTGCCAGTGTGTGTAATGCCAACAGTAAAATTCGAAGGAGGTGGTGTTATGGTGTGGTCGTGTTTTTCATGGAGAGGGCTTGCACTCCTTCTTGTTTGGCGTGGCACTATCACAGCACAGGCCTACACTGATGTTTTAAGCACCCTCTTGCTTCCCACTGTTGAAAAGCAATTCGGGGATGGCGATTGGAACTTTCAACAGAATAGAGCACCTGTTTATAATGCACGGCCTGTGGCGGAGTGGTTACACGACAATAACATCCCTGTAATGGACTGGTCTGCACAGAGTCCTGACCTGAATCCTACAGAGCACCTTTGGGATGTTTTGGAACGCCGATTTCTTGCCGGGCCTCACCGATCGACATCGACACCTCTCCTCAGTGCAGCACTTCGTGAAGAATGGGCTGCCATTCCCCAAGAAACCTTCCAGCACCGGATTGAACGTATGTCTGCGAGAGTGGGAGTTTTATCAAGGCTAAGGGTGGGCCATCATCACATTGAATTCCAGCATTACCGATGGAGGGCGCCACGAACTTGTAATTTTCAGCCAGGTGTCCGGATACTTTTGATCACATAGTGTAGACATAGGCATGTTGGATTCCATGTTAGATGAAAATGCGTTGGTCCGGAACCAAAACCCAATAAATAAATTTAAAAAAAAGATAAAAACCTAATAGATTTGACGCATTGAACGTACAGTAAAAAACATATGGAATGCCTAGATAGACGTAAAAGAAGGGCTGAAGGGCCTAATCATGTAGGGCAGGCATATAGGGCAGGTATATAGATGAAGTGCCTGCGTTGAAAAACAACGATGCATTTACCATTTGCTTCAGGCGCAGTGTGTTGCATCATTAGCTGCACCAGTTTTGGCCTCTGAGACGTTAAGTGACGGATCCGACCTCCTTGCCAACCACAAACTTCGCTTAGTCAGGCTACATGGCATTCCGCTACCAGAAGCCTCGAGACGAACAGTGAAGTTCAGAGGAACGTGTCCGCCTGGCCGGCATATCGCGCAGCTACGTCGGCGCGATAGAGAAGCAGGAAACGGGATAAGCGCAGCGAGCTTCCTGGAAGCGGCCGGCGCCTGCCGGGGCCCGGTCCGCTCTGGCGCAGGTAGGCGGTCCGGCCCGCTATCGGAGGCGCCATTCCGCCGAGCGCCGCGCCGGCCGGCCGCGGAGATAGCGCGCACAGTGAACAGCTCCGCACCGCAAGCGCCACGACGTCGCAGACACTGTACAGTGGCCTCAACACTCTGACACTCTTGCTTCTAGCCTGGAAGGATGCCGACATCAACTTCGCAACTTGGGCTACAAAAGTGCAGTATCTGGAAGCGTGTACCCATTTTACTGGTGTTCTTTTTGTGATATCCAGTTCGAAGAATGATTTGAAGCAGCCCTCCAAGCTGGTCTATGCTTTGCAACTCACTTCATCTCTTCGTAACTACAGCAAACTACAGCTACTTGAACTTGCTCATTGCAGTCAACCTTTAATCACCCTCCATTATTACAATCACTCATAATTCCTTCAAGCTTCATGTCATGCCCTATCAACCGATCCTTTTCTTACTCAAGTTTGTGCCACATACGAGGGTCACTCCAAAAGAAATGCACACTATTTTTGTAAAAATACAGTTTTCGTTCTGCATGTGTGGAAGTTTTACAGTGTGTAGATACATCCTTCCCGCCTGTTTTCAAACTTAGTTCAACCCGTTTTTGTGAGTGGCGCCGTCACAGCATGTCTTCAAGGTGGCTGCTACACTTGACGTTCGTCAGAAGCGACGTGCTGTCATAGAATTCCTGTGTTGTGAAAACGAGTAGTGGGAAACATACACAAGAGGTTGAAAAAGGTGTATGGAGATGCTGCTGTCGATCACAGTACAGTTAGTCGGTGGGCAAGCAGGTTACGTGATGAAAGCGGACACGGCAATATTGAGGATTGTCCTCGCAGCGGCAGGCCTCGTACTGCACACACTGCAAACAATGTTAAAGAGTTAACGAATTGGTGACTGCTGACAGACGCATCACAGTGAACGAATTGTCACGCTACGTTGGGATAGGGGAAGGAAGTGTTTGCTGAATACTGAAGTGTTGACGTTAAAAAAGGTTTGTGCCAGGTGGGTTTCCAGGATGTTGACAGTGGCTCAGAAAGAAACAAGAAAAAAGTGTATATAGCGAACTTTTGGAACAGTACGAGAATGGTGGAGATGAATTTCCTGGAAGAATTGTGACAGGTGATGAAACATGGCTCCATCATTTTTCACCAGAGACGAAGAGGCATCATACAAATTAACCCAAGAAAAAAATTTCAAAACCACACTTTCTGCTGGAAAAGTTATGGCTACGGTATTTTTCGATTCCGAAGGACTCTTGCTTGTGGACATTATGCCCAGTGGAACCACCATAAATTCTGATGCATATGTGACGACACTGAATAAACTTCAAGCTCGACTGTGTTCGACCACATCGGCAAAAGCAGGATGTTTCGCTGTTGCACGACAACGCAAGGCCACATGTCAGTCAAAAAACCATGGAAGCGATCACATAACTCGGATGGACAACACTGAAACACCCGCCTTACAGTCCTGATCTGGCTCCATTTGACTATCCTCTCTTTGGAAAACTGAAAGACTCTCTTCGTGGAACAAGGTTTGAAGATAATGACTCCCTAATGCACGCTGCCAACCAGTGGCTCCAACAGGTTGGTTCAGAATTTTACCGTGCGGGTATACAGGCGCTGGTTCCAAGATGGCGTAAGGCAGTTGAGAGGGATGGAAATTATGTGGAGAAATGAAAATATTGTTCCTAAAAGATGTATCTACACATTGTAAAACTTTCAAACATGTAGAATAAAAGATGGATTAAAAAAAAAAATGTGCATTTCTTTTGGAGTGACCCTCGTATTTCCCTTCACCCCAGTTCGACTCATTACCTCTTCATTATCCGATTTAACCACCTAATCTTCAGCACTCTTTTGCAGTAAAACATTTCAAAATCTTCTTTTTCTTACTGAAATGTTTACCCACACTCCAAACAAATACGCTACTACATGGCTAAAGTTTAAATTATTATTCGATGTTAACAAACTATCTTACCAGAAAAGTTGTTTTTTCTATTGGCATTCTACATTTCATATCCTCTCTAATTTAGCCTTCATCAGTTATTTTGCTGTCCAAATGGCTAAACTCATCTATAGTCTCTATTGCTTCGTGTTTTCCTACAATTTGCTGGAACCCACACTGATTCCCCCCGAGATGAGGTTCTATCAATCTTTCGATTCTTCTGTAAACGGTTCGTGTTGGTATGACTCAGTAATATTCGACCTGTCAGCGGCTGTCTTCTTAGGAATAGCGATTATTACACTTTTCTTGGAGTCTGAGGATATTTTGTCTGTCTACTTTTCTGATACATATTCAATATTCCACATAGACTTGTAAGGTGTCAGGCAATCCAACACCTTCCATGAAAACCCTGACATGATAAGCAAATCCAGTAGTATGTCACATAGCTCCGAATAAATCGTGACATTAAATTAATCAAAGTAATACGAGTAACGAGTGAGCAAATGGAATACCACAGACTAACACAACAATGGCTAAATGCATGTCATACCTTCCCACCGTGAGACAGACGCAGTTCCGAGGGGAGAAACGAGAACAGAAGCCGAGAGCAGAACCGTGTTAAGCGAGAAGGCCCTACGATAAGGGACGGACAGACACCCACGTCGCCAGCTAACTGCTAGGACCACACCACCCGCAAGTTTTTTAGCGTGAGACTTTTTCGTGTCTCTGTTACGTCAAGACCACCCCCAGCCAATGTTAAAAGCTAGAGCCCTCCAGAAGAACAGTATAGATCTTACGATAACACAAAAAGGGCTACACCACCCGCAAGTTTTAGCGTGAGACCTTTTTCGCGTCTCTGTTACGTTAGGACCACCCCCCAGCCCATGTTAAAAGATAGAGCCCTCCAGAAGGACAGTATAGATCTTACGATAACGCTAAAAGGACCACACCAGCTGCAAGTTTTAGCGTGAGACTTTTTCGCTTCTCTGTTACGTTGCAAACTTTAAAAAACATTGCTCCACCATGAAAAGTATAACGTTTCTCATTGGATAGACAGAATTTTTGTAGGCGGAGCTTAAGGTTAACATTGAGACCCTGATTGGTCAGATGAAAACACAGCCAGATAGTTTTTTTTTAAACCAACTTCGGTAAATTGTAGTAAGGAGAAGTTAGGAGAAGAGTTGCTTTGGAGACGGCGAGGTGAGCGGAGCTGTGCTGTCCGCCGCCCCCTGACGAACACCGACAAGGTAATGAACGCACGCGATGCCGCATAACAGCACATAAAGCTTCACTCAGAACCTTTTTATGGAGGACTTTGAAGAGAGAGCGCTTGAATCAGCTGCCCTGAAGCCAACAGTTTTTTGGCGTTATGTGGATGACACTTTCATAGTGTGGCCTCATGGAGAAGATAAATTAATGGAGTTTCTACATCACCTCAACTCCATTCATAGCAACATCCTGTTCACCATGGAAATAGAGAAAGATGGTTGTTTGCCTTTCTTGGATGTCCTGGTTCGAAGGAAGAATGATGGTTCTCTAGGGCATTCAGTTTACCGGAAACCCACTCATACTGATTTGTACCTGCAAGCATCGAGTTGCCATCACCCATCGCAAACCATGAGTTTGCTTAAAACGCTTGTTCATAGAGCTCATACTGTCTCAGATCTAGATAGCTTATCTCAAGAACTCGCCCATCTAAAGACAGTATTCATCGAAAATGGGTATTCCATCCGGCAGATTAACAGGGCACTAACAGTTAAAACTAAGAAGCAGGAAGTGAATAAGGAGGAGAACATGCCGGAACAATCTTTAGCTTTTCTACCTTTCGTTGGAAACACTTCGTTTAAAATAGCAAGAATCCTCCGAAAATTTCAGGTAAAAGTGGTTTTCCGCCCACCATCGAAGATTGCGGACCTTGTGGGATCAGTTAAGGACAATCTGTTACTACGAAAGGCCGGAATTTACAAGATACCGTGCCAATGTGGTATGGCTTACATAGGTCAAACCACACGCACCGTGAAAGAACGCTGCACTGAACATCAGCGTTACACCCGCCTTTTGCAGCCAAGCAAGTCCGCTATTGCTGAACATTGTATTTCTACTGGACATTCAATGGAGTATGAGAAAACAATGATTTTGTCTACAGCAACGTCTTTCTGGGACTCCATTATTAAAGAATCCGTAGAAATACGACTGGCGGAAAATCTGTTAAACCGTGACAGCGCCTACCAGCTGGACAGTGCATGGAATCCCATCATCTCCACGATTTGCTCAAATCGAAGACGACAGAGTGCGTCGATGGCCGTGGCAAACAGCAACGCAGAGGGCGACTGAGTTCCGCTATTCCACCAGCGAGGGCGCGGCCGGCGGGCAGTGTTGGCTCAACTATCAAGTTTTCGACGCATGCGCAGAACAGTTACAGTACGGTATATATTGCGGAGCGGAGAAATTTATCGCCAGTCTGCGACGGCTCACCTGAAGATGACTGGCAGGTGCCCAGTTGAAATATCGTGTGAAGTATTGAACGACGACCGGCTGCAAGCCCGAAATTTGTTTGAACAGTCAATTCGCCGGGAAAATTTTAAAATTCACAAAGCTCATGGTATTCACATTTGGCACTTGAAGTGAAAATCTGAAACGCGATGATTTTTCTGTTATATAGTTATTGAGAAGCCACATCAGCCACTGTAATTTACGACAAGTTAGATAAGTATTTAAAGATAATTGAGGGTCACTGTAGACCATTTTCATAGTTTTCTCTTTTGTGAAACTTAATTTAAACCTAGATTATAGATGTGATATGGCATAGGTCATCCTTCGATCCATTGTAGAACTTGGAAACCTATTCAGGGAATATTCGTTCACATTTTTGTTGAACGTAGTTGGTTTTTACCATCCTGTATTAAAACATTTCCTTTTATCAATAGTGCAATTTAGAAACAATGTTTTCTGAGTAGAATAAAATTTCCAATGGTAAACTTAACTGCTTTTTCGACGTTATTTTACCAGCTAACTAAAAATAGGAAAGCCTTGAACCCCTTCCACTAAATTTAGTTAGTAATAAGATTCTTTTACAGGGAGTGCAGTGGAGCTGACGCTGAAATCATTAAGTATTTGGTTGTATCATCGCTAGTCTCACTGAACGCTTCTGAATTCTACATGTCATGTGTGGTCTGGCGTCTCCTTACCAGCAACAGGTCCCAGGTTCAAACTAGTCAATTCCCTAAAAAACATGCTCAGAGCGTCGTTGCGCGAAAGTGGTAGGGAGACACGATATAGAACAAACAGACACCACGCAGAATGTTTAGAGACTAAGAGAATAAAGAGATGTGTTGTCTGTCGTCCTTAACCGCGCATTCAACCTACATAACAAAAAAGCCATTGAGGCAGTAAATGAAACGTCGAAAAGTCGAACAGTCAGAACTTTAGGCATGACAGTGTAGCCCAGCGAATCTAAGTGGAATTATCGCGAAAAACTAATAGCAAGTACATGTGGATTAAAATTACGAGCGACATTTCAGCGACCCGATTTGAGCTTAATATCTGCAGCATAGTGCCCAGAGTCGATCGCGGTCCTCTGGTTTGGAGCCGTGTGGAGGGTCTAAACCAGAGGCTCAGACGACTCTGCGACTATAATGGTTGCAAATTCATCGACCTCCGTTATTGGGTGGAGAACTGTAGGGCCCCCCTAGACAGGTCAGGCGTGCACTACACACCGGAAGCAGCTACTAGGGTAGCAGAGTACGTGTGGCGTGCACACGGGGGTTTTTTAGGTTAGAGGAACCCCCCCTTGGGCGAAACGATAAAATACCTGACGGCTTACCAGAGAGGACATTATCATCGTTGATAAAGAACGTCCGTCCTCAGAGACCAAAAACAGGAAAAGTTAACGTAATATTGGTAAACTGCAGGAGTATCCAGGGCAAGGTTCCTGAATTAGTATCTCTTATTGAAGGAAATAGTGCGCATATAGTATTAGGAACGGAAAGTTGGTTAAAACCGGAAGTGAACAGTAACGAAATCCTAGACACAGAATGGAATATATACCGCAAGGATAGGATAAACGCCAATGGTGGAGGAGTATTTATAGCAGTAAAGAATTCAATAATATCCAGTGAAGTTATTAGCGAATGCGAATGTGAAATAATCTGGGTTAAGCTAAGTATCAAAGGTGGGTCAGATATGATAGTCGGATGCTTCTATAGACCACCTGCATCAGCAACCGTAGTAGTTGAGCGCCTCAGAGAGAACCTGCAGAACGTCGTGAAGAAGTTTCGTGATCATACTATTGTAATAGGGGGAGACTTCAATCTACCAGGTATAGAATGGGATAGTCACACAATCAGAACTGGAGCCAGGGACAGAGACTCTTGTGACATTATCCTGACTGCCTTGTCCGAGAATTACTTCGAGCAGATAGTTAGAGAACCAACTCGTGAAGCTAACGTTTTAGACCTCATAGCAACAAATAGACCGGAGATTTTCGACTCCGTGAATGTAGAAGAGGGTATCAGTGATCATAAGTCAGTGATTGCATCAATGACTACAAGTGTAATAAGAAATGCCAAGAAAGGAAGGAAAATATATTTGCTTAACAAGAGTGATAGGGCACAAATCGCAGAATATCTGAGTGACCACCATCAAACGTTCATTTCTGAGGAAGAGGATGTGGAACAAAAATGGAAAAAATTCAGAAACATCGTCCAGTACGCCTTAGATAAGTTCGTACCGACTAAGGTCCAAAGCGAGGGGAAAGATCCACCGTGGTATAACAATCATGTACGAAAGGTACTACGGAAACAAAGAAAGCTTCATCATAGGTTTAAGAGTAGTCGAATCATAGCTGATAAGGAAAAGCTGAACGAAGCGAAAAAGAGCGTAAAGAGAGCAATGAGAGAAGCATTCAACGAATTCGAACATAAAACATTGGCAAACAATCTAAACAAGAACCCTAAAAAGTTTTGGTCATATGTAAAATCGGTAAGCGGATCTAAATCCCCTATTCAGTCACTCGTTGACCACGATGGCACCGAAACAGAGGACGACCGAAGAAAGGCAGAAATACTGAATTCAGTGTTCCGAAACTGTTTCACTGCGGAAAATCGTAACACAGTCCCTGACTTCAGCCGTCGCACGGACGCCAAAATGGAAAATATTAAAATAAACGATATCGGAATTGAAAAACAACTGCTATCACTTAGTAGCGGAAAAGCATCCGGACCAGACGAGATACCCTTAAGATTCTACAGTGATTATGCTAAAGAACTTGCCCCCTTTCTATCAGCAATTTATCGTAGATCGCTGGAAGAACGTAAAGTACCTAGCGACTGGAAGAAAGCGCAGGTCGTTCCCATTTTCAAGAAGGGTCATAAATCAGATGCGAATAATTATAGGCCTATTTCGCTTACGTCAATCTGTTGTAGAATAATGGAACATGTTTTGTGTTCTCGTATTATGACGTTCTTAGATAATACAAATCTTCATCATAACCAACATGGATTCCGCAAACAGAGATCATGTGAAACTCAGCTCGCCCTATTTGCCCAAGAAATTCACAGTGCCGTAGACACTGGCGAGCAGATTGATGCCGTATTCCTGGACTTCAGGAAGGCATTTGATACGGTTCCGCACTTACGTTTAGTGAAAAAAATACGAGCTTACGGAATATCGGACCAGGTTTGTGATTGGATTCAGGATTTCCTAGAAGAAAGAACACAACATGTCATTCTTAACGGTTCAAAATCTGCAGATGTAGAGGTAATTTCGGGAGTACCGCAAGGAAGCGTGATAGGACCTTTATTGTTTACAATATACATAAATGACTTAGTTGACAACATCGGTAGCTCCGTGAGGCTATTTGCAGATCAGAAGACTCGTACGTACTCCAGGAAGACCTGCAGAGGATTAATGCATGGTGCGACAGCTGGCAGCTTTCAATAAACGTAGATAAATGTAATATAATGCGCACACATAGGGGCAGAAATCCATTCCAGTACGATTATGCCATAGGTGGTAAATCATTGGAAGCGGTAACGACCGTAAAATACTTAGGAGTTACTATCCGGAGCGATCTGAAGTGGAATGATCACATAAAACAAATAGTGGGAAAAGTAGGCGCCAGGTTGAGATTCATAGGAAGAATTCTAAGAAAATGTGACTCATCGACGAAAGAAGTAGCTTACAAAACGCTTGTTCGTCCGATTCTTGAGTATTGCTCATCAGTATGGGACCCTTACCAGGTTGGATTAATAGAAGAGATAGACATGATCCAGCGAAAAGCAGCGCGATTCGTCATGGGGACATTTAGTCAGCGCGAGAGCGTTATGGAGATGCTGAACAAGCTCCAGTGGCGGACACTTCAAGAAAGGCGTTACGCAATACGGAGAGGTTTATTATCGAAATTACGAGAGAGCACATTCCGGGAAGAGATGGGCAACATATTACTACCGCCCACATATATCTCGCGTAATGATCACAACGAAAAGATCCGAGAAATTAGAGCAAATACGGAGACTTACAAGCAGTCGTTCTTCCCACGCACAATTCGTGAATGGAACAGGGAAGGGGGGATCAGATAGTGGTACAATAAGTACCCTCCGCCACACACCGTAAGGTGGCTCGCGGAGTATAGATGTAGATGTAGATGTAGGGGGCCAACCGCTCGTAGTTCCTTCTCGAGTGCAGCGTGCTAGCTGTGCTGCAGGTACATACAGAGCCCTGTTCAAGTGTGGCTGGTTGCTTGCCAACAATACTGCTCTCTGCCTCTGCAGTCCTTCACTCACCAATTTGTTTTATTGGAACTGTAATGTACCACAGTTGAACAGTGACTGGACATAATTCGGCCGCGACCTGTACAGAGGTATGCCGTCTCGATATTCACCTCAAATGTATAAGGTGAAACCTCGCGAAACCTAAAACTGACTGGCCGGGCGAAGTTTTGAACCCCGCTGCTCTCGAATATGTTAATTGTGACTTCTGGCTCACACACTGCAGATGATCTCATTTTGGAGATGAGATCCTAGTTGTTACAGTTGTTATAGTTGTTTATAGTTGTTCGCGAAGATGCGGTCCAGTGTTATGTGCAAGACAATGAAGAGTTACCGTCTTGTGTAGTGGTGAATTCTTCTTACAAATTATGGTTATGCGACAGAAGAGAGTAACCCCGGATCCAGTCTTTCCCTGTGTAATGGCAGCATGGGGGTAGTCGGGCCTACCGATTTCTGACAGGCGGATCTCCTTAAAGAGCTTCATATTCGCTCGCTTCGTTCGATTCTGCGGAAGACTCTAGACAGTCGAGAACAATCTGCTGCTTCCCCTCCCCTCTTCGTCAGACAAAAAGCAGGAAATGAGAAAAGTGGCTCTATCATTAGCATTTAAAGTTATTATTGTCGGGTTGAGCGCCTTTATAGATTCGAGTGAGTCCCTCTGCGGAGACAGCAAAGAAACCTATGTGCGTAAATAACAGATTACATGGTCTACCATAACAGGGGCACAGAATTAGCAGTATCTTCTAGAATTAATATTTCAAAACTAGAAACAGACTCAGAGCTAGTTAAACGTCAACAGCAGAAATGCGAGACCTATGCAAAACTTCAACCGCATTTCAGCAGGAGTTATGCAGGAGGAACTGATTTCTGCTCTCACAAGAACATGCAATGCTCCGCATTTCATGTCCTGATAAAAGAGCGGCTAATAATTTTATAGAGCACTCGCCCACTATTTTACGTAGTGATGGCAAGGGTGCGGTATCCTGTGACGTCCTTTTCCTCCAGATTTTTTTGTCTATCCGAGATGAGTGGCTCACGCACTCACTAACACTACACTCGTTTATAAAAAAATCTGTAACGTTTTACTCTCATCCTCAGTCTTTCATTTAGATTTAGCGTCGATTTTGGGACTTAATTATGCGTGCTTCTTTCGGTGTGTGTGTGTTGTGTGTGTGTGTGTGTGTGTGTGTGTGTGTGTGTGTGTTTGTTTGAGAGAAAAAGGGGGGAAGATGGAGAGAAAGAGCATTTTTCCATCAATTGTTTGTAGTGTTATTATCAACCCCGACTATTTGCAAGTGAAAAGACGGACTTAATTATGTTCAGTCCAGAATTACTGTGTCTTGTAATATCGCTCACTTCATGAAGTCCGTGACAAAATCCAGGCTAAATAACGGCTCCGATTAGGTTACCAGACGACTCTATTTCTTGTCTAGTGCCTGGTATTATTTTGGGTCCCGTATCTCTGTTCTGCAGAAATATTTCCTGTAATGTGTAACTAATTACACTATTACTAGCGTTGTATTTGATCCAAATGTGGGTTCTTGGTGAAACATAAACGAAACACTTTTTGCCTTATTCCACAAACCTTATTACTATTGTAAGACCTAGGTTTCGGGTTTAAGTCTAATTTCTTTGACAATACTCATCCGACAGGTGGCAAACAAACAGAGGTACAACGCATCAACTTCTTAATCTATCAGTTCTTGACTTAAACTATAAAAGTTAGCTCTGTTGAAAATTTTGACAGAGTTACATTTGTACACAACAACACTAATTAGGACAGCATTTACAATAACTTCTATTGAAAGCAGAAATAATTTTGATTTAAACCAATCCAATATTATACTCTTTTTTGATGTACAGAGCCTGTTCCCAAGCATTCCCGTAAAAGACTGTGGAGATATTGTGTCACAATCATTGTACTTACACGATATGAATCCAGAAGAACAGCTGAGCATGGTTAGTAAGGCAAAATGTTGCTTAAATCAAAATTATTGCTGCGTTTGAGGAGGCTATTATAAGTAAGTAGAGAGTCTGACAATGGGCTCAACCTTATCCCCCTTGGTAAGTAACAGAAATGTTCATGGACAAGTGAGATACTGATTTTCTTGAGAGAAGATGACGACATTGTCTGTATGTGGAAAGGATCCACTAGACAACTCCAGAAGTTCTTGAGAAATAGGAACCAGTGGCATATAACATAAAGGTCAGTATGGAGTTAGGGGGTCCTCGATTAATTTCCTGGAAAAAGCTTACAAAACAGTAGAAAACAGTAACCATAAATTTAAAGAATCTTTTTGCTCCTGTTGGCATCTCTTTTTGAAATTTTTTTCCGTGTTTGGGATTTAAAATTTGTGTATTTTTAAACTCTGCCTTAGGCAAATTGAAAAACGACCATGAACAAATTACCAGTCACAACAGAGAACCAGGAACACAAACACTTGATAAACAGAGGTAACCGACACCACCTTACAAAGAATGTAGCATGGCACATACTAACATACAGAAACAAAACCGTCCACAAAGTGGGAAACATCATCAAGACACAAGAACTACAAATATCTTTCCGCACAAACAACACATTACAGAAAAATCTAAACACTAACAACAACTCACAGACAAATTCTACAAAGCTAAAATCTATCAGTTGAACTGTCTTGTCTTGTGACAGCCAGAGCGAGAGCACCAGCAGCAGCGAGTACTGTTTGTATAAAGCGTTTATTTTGCATTTTGTTTACGACCTTCCACTAAGGAAGGGATTCTATTTGTGTTTATCTGCTCTGCATAGTAACTAACAGTTCTTGATAAAACTTTACGTAGTTTTCGTGTTAGATTTCTTAGTGTTTTCTTGATCGTTTAGAACAGAAAGCGCCCTAAAACCGTCTTTTGTTTGTTTCGCGGCCGTTAGCCACTTGTCACTTGAATCAGCAGTTGTCTTGTGACAGCCAGAGCGAGAGCACCAGCAGCAGCGAGTACTGTTTGTATAAAGCGTTTTTGTACTTATTTGCTGCGCTTAGCTTTTAAATAGTTTTTCTGGGAAAACCTAGCGTAGTTTTCGCGTCTCGTATTTCAGTGAGTGTTTCTTGATTATCAGAGTAGCTCATCAGAAGATTATCTTGGGAATTTGTCACCGTATAGAGTAGGGTAAACATAGTCATGTGTAGGGACTGTGGTTGTTGTGAGCGGACGCAAGGAGAATTGGCCACTCTTCGGGGGCAGGTGGAGGCTTTGTCTGTTAGCCTCATCGAGCTCGAGGCGCAGGCGTCGGCTCGTAGTGGCGTTGGGGCAACTGTGGTGAGACCTATGCCTACTTCGGTGGCCTTGGAATCACATGGAACCCCTGATGTCGCTGCGTCTTCCGGCAGTGAGCATCTTACCGGTCAGCCATCACTCCAGGGTGAATGGCGGACAGTGGTGGGCTCGCGCGTGCCTGGCCGAAAGGCGAAGGTGGGATCTGGCCGCGTGGCAGCTGCCTTACCCCTTTCCAACAGGTACGGGGTGCTTCCTAGTGGTGATGACATCGTTTCCGAGCCACCACAGGATGCCTCGCCTGTTGGGCCAGTGGCCGATTCTCCGGCAAGGTCCCGACAGTCACAGAGAGCGGGCCTATTAGTTATAGGGAGCTCCAACGTTAGGCGGGTTATGGAGCCCCTCAGGAAAATAGCGGGTAGGTCGGGGAAGAATGCCAGTGTGCACTCGGTGTGCTTGCCGTGGGGTCTCGTCCGTAATGTGGAGGAGGCCCTTCCGGCAGCTATTGAACGCACTGGGTGTGACCGGCTGCAGATAGTAGCACATGTCGGAACGAATGACGCCTGCCGCTTGGGTTCTGAGGCCATCCTTGGTTCCTTCCGGCGGCTGGCTGATTTGGTGAAGACAACCAGCATCGCACGCGGAGTGCAAGCTGAGCTTAATATCTGCAGCATAGTGCCCAGAGTCGATCGCGGTCCTCTGGTTTGGAGCCGTGTGGAGGGTCTAAACCAGAGGCTCAGACGACTCTGCGACTATAATGGTTGCAAATTCATCGACCTCCGTTATTGGGTGGAGAACTGTAGGGCCCCCCTAGACAGGTCAGGCGTGCACTACACACCGGAAGCAGCTACTAGGGTAGCAGAGTACGTGTGGCGTGCACACGGGGGTTTTTTAGGTTAGAGGAACCCCCCCTTGGGCGAAACGATAAAATACCTGACGGCTTACCAGAGAGGACATTATCATCGTTGATAAAGAACGTCCGTCCTCAGAGACCAAAAACAGGAAAAGTTAACGTAATATTGGTAAACTGCAGGAGTATCCAGGGCAAGGTTCCTGAATTAGTATCTCTTATTGAAGGAAATAGTGCGCATATAGTATTAGGAACGGAAAGTTGGTTAAAACCGGAAGTGAACAGTAACGAAATCCTAGACACAGAATGGAATATATACCGCAAGGATAGGATAAACGCCAATGGTGGAGGAGTATTTATAGCAGTAAAGAATTCAATAATATCCAGTGAAGTTATTAGCGAATGCGAATGTGAAATAATCTGGGTTAAGCTAAGTATCAAAGGTGGGTCAGATATGATAGTCGGATGCTTCTATAGACCACCTGCATCAGCAACCGTAGTAGTTGAGCGCCTCAGAGAGAACCTGCAGAACGTCGTGAAGAAGTTTCGTGATCATACTATTGTAATAGGGGGAGACTTCAATCTACCAGGTATAGAATGGGATAGTCACACAATCAGAACTGGAGCCAGGGACAGAGACTCTTTTGACATTATCCTGACTGCCTTGTCCGAGAATTACTTCGAGCAGATAGTTAGAGAACCAACTCGTGAAGCTAACGTTTTAGACCTCATAGCAACAAATAGACCGGACCTTTTCGACTCCGTGAATGTAGAAGAGGGTATCAGTGATCATAAGTCAGTGGTTGCATCAATGTCTACAAGTGTAATAAGAAATGCCAAGAAAGGAAGGAAAATATATTTGCTTAACAAGAGTGATAGGGCACAAATCGCAGAATATCTGAGTGACCACCATCAAACGTTCATTTCTGAGGAAGAGGATGTGGAACAAAAATGGAAAAAATTCAGAAACATCGTCCAGTACGCCTTAGATAAGTTCGTACCGACTAAGGTCCAAAGCGAGGGGAAAGATCCACCGTGGTATAACAATCATGTACGAAAGGTACTACGGAAACAAAGAAAGCTTCATCATAGGTTTAAGAGTAGTCGAATCATAGCTGATAAGGAAAAGCTGAACGAAGCGAAAAAGAGCGTAAAGAGAGCAATGAGAGAAGCATTCAACGAATTCGAACATAAAACATTGGCAAACAATCTAAACAAGAACCCTAAAAAGTTTTGGTCATATGTAAAATCGGTAAGCGGATCTAAATCCCCTATTCAGTCACTCGTTGACCACGATGGCACCGAAACAGAGGACGACCGAAGAAAGGCAGAAATACTGAATTCAGTGTTCCGAAACTGTTTCACTGCGGAAAATCGTAACACGGTCCCTGACTTCAGCCGTCGCACGGACGCCAAAATGGAAAATATTAAAATAAACGATATCGGAATTGAAAAACAACTGCTATCACTTAGTAGCGGAAAAGCATCCGGACCAGACGAGATACCCTTAAGATTCTACAGTGATTATGCTAAAGAACTTGCCCCCTTTCTATCAGCAATTTATCGTAGATCGCTGGAAGAACGTAAAGTACCTAGCGACTGGAAGAAAGCGCAGGTCGTTCCCATTTTCAAGAAGGGTCATAAATCAGATGCGAATAATTATAGGCCTATTTCGCTTACGTCAATCTGTTGTAGAATAATGGAACATGTTTTGTATTCTCGTATTATGACGTTCTTAGATAATACAAATCTCCATCATAACCAACATGGATTCCGCAAACAGAGATCATGTGAAACTCAGCTCGCCCTATTTGCCCAAGAAATTCACAGTGCCGTAGACACTGGCGAGCAGATTGATGCCGTATTCCTGGACTTCAGGAAGGCATTTGATACGGTTCCGCACTTACGTTTAGTGAAAAAAATACGAGCTTACGGAATATCGGACCAGGTTTGTGTTTGGATTCAGGATTTCCTAGAAGAAAGAACACAACATGTCATCCTTAACGGTTCAAAATCTGCAGATGTAGAGGTAATTTCGGGAGTACCGCAAGGAAGCGTGATAGGACCTTTATTGTTTACAATATACATAAATGACTTAGTTGACAACATCGGTAGCTCCGTGAGGCTATTTGCAGATGACACGGTTGTCTACAAGAAAGTAGCAACATCAGAAGACTCGTACGTACTCCAGGAAGACCTGCAGAGGATTAATGCATGGTGCGACAGCTGGCAGCTTTCCCTAAACGTAGATAAATGTAATATAATGCGCACACATAGGGGCAGAAATCCATTCCAGTACGATTATGCCATAGGTGGTAAATCATTGGAAGCGGTAACGACCGTAAAATACTTAGGAGTTACTATCCGGAGCGATCTGAAGTGGAATGATCACATAAAACAAATAGTGGGAAAAGTAGGCGCCAGGTTGAGATTCATAGGAAGAATTCTAAGAAAATGTGACTCATCGACGAAAGAAGTAGCTTACAAAACGCTTGTTCGTCCGATTCTTGAGTATTGCTCATCAGTATGGGACCCTTACCAGGTTGGATTAATAGAAGAGATAGACATGATCCAGCGAAAAGCAGCGCGATTCGTCATGGGGACATTTAGTCAGCGCGAGAGCGTTATGGAGATGCTGAACAAGCTCCAGTGGCGGACACTTCAAGAAAGGCGTTACGCAATACGGAGAGGTTTATTATCGAAATTACGAGAGAGCACATTCCGGGAAGAGATGGGCAACATATTACTACCGCCCACATATATCTCGCGTAATGATCACAACGAAAAGATCCGAGAAATTAGAGCAAATACGGAGACTTACAAGCAGTCGTTCTTCCCTCGCACAATTCGTGAATGGAACAGGGAAGGGGGGATCAGATAGTGGTACAATAAGTACCCTCCGCCACACACCGTAAGGTGGCTCGCGGAGTATAGATGTAGATGTAGATGAACTATAGTTCATGCCAGTCGGGTACGGGCAAACAGGTAGAAATTTTAAAATGATATATTCTGAACACCTCAGAGCCTTAAAAAGTGACAGTACACACCCCATATTTGTAGATCATCTCATACCAGAAAACCGCAAGCCCAACAACATTGAGACTGATCTTAGGATCATCAGAAAAAGCAATAGTGTCTACCAAAAACTCACAAAAGAAGAGAATTGCCACACATAAAAAGCAAACTGCAATGATACATAGAAATTAAGTCTAGAATAAAAATACAGCACTGTGCAACAAAACACAGTTTGGAACACTCAGTGAACTGTGCACACACACTTACCCACAGAAAAAGTAGTCAGAAGACACCCTCAAATGTCCAAAAACAGCTGTTCCTCAATTCCCCTCTGCTCTTTCCAGCTCTCTCTCTCTCTCTCTCTCTCTCTCTCTCTCTCTCTCTCCATTTATCACACCACACCAATTCTCACGAAACATTCAAACTTAGCGCCACACAATAACACTGCGCCTCGAAATGAATATGGAGGACGTACACTGAAGCGGCAAAGAAACTGCTATAGGCATGTATATTCAAATACAGAGATGTGTAAACAGGCAGAATACGGCGCTGCGGTCGGCAACGCCTATATAAGACAAGTATCTGGCGCAGTTGTTATATCGCTTACTGCTGCTACAATGGCAACATCTCCGAGGTAGAGATGAAGTGGGGATTTTCCCATACGACTATTTCACGAGTGTACCGTGAATATCAGGAATCAGATAAAACATCAACCCTCCCACACCACTGCGGCCGGAAAAAGAGCCTGCAAAAACGAGACCAGCAACGACTGAAGAGAATCGTTCGACGTGACATAAGTGCAACCCTTCAGCAAATTGCTGCAGATTTCAATGCTGGGCCATCAACAAGTGTCAGAGTGCGAACCATTCAACGAAACATCTAAATGGGTTTTCGAAGCCGAAGGCCTACTAGAGTACCTTTATTACTGCACGACACAATGCTTTACGCCTCGTTTGGGCCCCTTCGACACCGACATTAGACTGTTGATGACTGGAAACATGTTGCCTAGTCGGGCGAGTCTCGTTTCAAATTCTATTGAGCAGATGGACGTGGACGGGTGTGGACAAAACTTCACGAATCCATGGATCCTGCATGTCAGCAGGAGACTGTTCAAGCTGATGTAATGATGTGCGGCTTGTGGGGTTTGAGTGATATGGGGCCCCTGATCCGTCTAGATACAATCCTGACAGGTGACAGGCACAAAGCATCCCGTCAGATCGCTTGCATCCATTCATGTCCATTGTGAATTCCTACGGTCTTGGGCAATTCCAACAAGACGATGCGACACCCTACACATCCATAATTGCTACATAGTGGATCCAGGAACATTCTTCTGAGTTTAAACACTTCCGCTGGCCACCAAACTCCCCAAACATGAACATTATTGAGGATATCTGGGACGCCTTGCAATTTGCTGTGTAATCTCCATCCCCTCGTACTCTTGCGGATTTATGGACAGCCCTGCAGGATTCATGGTCTCAGTTCCCCCCCAGCACTACTTGAGACATTAGTTGGGTTCATGCCACGTCGTGTTGCGGCACTGCTAATAATGCTAAACATAGATAAATTATTATTATTATTGTAATAATAAATGTTGGGCTACTTCTGCGTGCTCGAGGGGGCCCTATATGATATTAGGCAGGTGCACCAGCTTTTTCGGCTCTTCAGTGTATTAGAGTCTGCTTGAATCAAGTTCTGTGGAAAATACATGTGAAGTAAATGTGAATGGAAAATTATTAAGAAAACTGTGTGAAAACAGTGTACACAACAGCAAAATAGTAAGAGACCCACCACCGCTAGACAACACTACGGAAAAGGTAAGTACAGTTACATACTTAACCACTAAGCACGAAAAGGTATTTCAAAAATGCATAAATTTCTGCATGACTACTTTGCAGACGTGCTGTTGAAACGAGAAAAAAGTGTCGAACTACAAAATTCATTTTCACTAGCAATGTAATTTTCAGATTAGTAATCGAAACAAACCAAACAAAATGGACACGTTACAATTTTTAGGCCTAAAATAGATAAATGACGACGAACTTTATATTTTTCATAAATCAGTTTGACCCATTGAAGATGACACATAGGTCGAAACATATTTGGGTGAATAAAATGAAATAATTAGTGTTTTGCATAAGACGAAATTTAAAAAACCGAAGTTATAAATTCAAAATTTAACGGAAAGGCTCGTTTACTGACACATTCATCCCAGCTTCTCCTCAAACACTGAATAGCCTACAAATATGCAGTGGTCCACCATATGTTCCATCGTCTCCTTTCTATGCCCATGTCACAAGAATATGACGAGAAATTTAGTACAATAGAAATAATTGCTACGAATGATAAATCTGAATCCAACATTATTGACAACATAACAGAAAACAGAAGAAGCAAGCAGATCCCTGCTGTACCCAGTGGACAACGTAGATAGGCCTAAAAGGAAGTGGTGTATTTTACCTTTTACAGGCAAAATTTCCCATACGATGAGCAACATTTTAAAAGCAAATATCCCACACACGTTAGGCAAATGTTCCTTCAGTTCAAAAGATAAGCAACCGGCTATTATGAAAAGTGTTGTTTATGAGATAGTCTGATGTTAGTGTCATTCCTGCTGTAATGAAAAAACTGTATGGTCAATCTATGCTCATAGAACACTCTAGCAACTGATGATTAAAGAAGCCAGATACATCCTTTGCTTCAACCAAAACCGCAGCTGCGTAACAGATTAGAAGACCTATACATGCAGTGAAAGGATGCAAAACTTGTCAATAAGAAATATTAGAAATTGAAAAACGATATGTGTATCCTCACAGTTACTATTGAATGAGCAGTATTACAACATGTACACAGGTGAAGAACCTTCGTGCCCTACTTCATAAACAGGTAAGGACCTAAATTCCCACTCCTATGTACGCAGCTCTACTAAAGTGGATGTTTATTCACAGTTATTGTAGATGCTGTCCAAATGAATGTCATAGTATACAAATGTAACTGCCTAAATTGTCAACAGAGATAACTTTTATAGTCAAGAATCGATAGACTAAGAAGCTGAAGTGTTTGCTTTTGCTTGGTTGACATCTTTTGGATCAGGTGTGTACTAGATAATGGACTTATAGCACGAAATCTGGGTCGTGTAAGCTACAATACTTAGACAAATTTAATGAAAATATTTTAATGAACAACTAACCTCAATTGAAGAAGTCTTCAGGAACCAAAAAACACACGACTTTTACAAAATGTTTGCAAATCAGATCAAAGGACACACTCCATGAAACCTCCGTTTCGGGAAGCAAAATTGAAAATTAGCACTAACAAAGAAAATTGTCAAAAATTAGCCAAATATTCCTCACAACTTCTAAATTGCTCACAACCAAGTACGAGATTCCTCAAATTACATCCAGAACACCCGAACTTCACTACCGCTAACTCAAGAAGAAATTGGTAGTCACATTAAAAAGCTCAAAAATAACAAGCCATCGAGAGAAGATAGAATTGTAGCTGAACTACTGAAGACCCTTGGTCTCAATTCCTTAAAAGAAATCAGTCAAATCTTCCAAGAAATTTGGCAGACAGAAAAAATTCCAG
Source organism: Schistocerca piceifrons (assembly GCF_021461385.2). Taxonomy (NCBI): domain Eukaryota; kingdom Metazoa; phylum Arthropoda; class Insecta; order Orthoptera; family Acrididae; genus Schistocerca; species Schistocerca piceifrons. Next base: position 661,936,612 of record NC_060138.1, read on the forward strand.
AGAATCTGAAATATGCGCTAATTCATCCATTGCACAAAAAGGGAGATACATTAGATGTAAACAACTACAGAGGCATTTCACTTTTGCTGGTCACTTATAAAATTTTATCCGCATGTTTCTACAGAGAGCACAAGAACAGCTAGAGCATATAATTTCATATTACCAAGCGGGCTTTCGACCTACCAGATCGTGCCCGGAACAGATCTTTAATCTTAACTCTATTTTAAAAATTAAAGCAATCAGGTCGAAGCCAATAGTCTGCACAACTGTTGATTTTTAAAAAGCATACGATTCTATAGATAGACAATCTCTATGCAGTATTTAAGAACGCGGACTAGACACCATAGCGCGAAAACTGATCGAACAAACATTGTCAGAAACCAAATCAAGAATTAAGTAAAAAAATAAATTTCGGAACCATTCTTAGTTAAAACAGGAGTAAGACAAGGAAATGGGATCTCACCACTATTATTCAAGTAATGAAAGGATGGGAAACGGAACTAAGAAAACAAAACTTTTGGAAGCCAATCGAACGAGGAAGAGGTCAAGGAAAATTGAACGTTCCATACTTTGCGTTTGCAGATACCTTTCACGATAACTAACGATCCTAACCTACACTGAAGAAACAGCAGTAAAACAAATCTAGACCCTCAAAGAATTTGCAGAGAAGGTTGTCCTGCAAATCGCCTTTGAGAAGACTGAATTCGTGTGTTCCGAGTTATATATTTCTAAACGTAAAACAAATTGTGGCGAAAACAACAGAGTCAAACACTTTAAGTACCTCGGTGAAATTACTGAACAAACAGGACTTGAATAAATAACACACAAAACAGACCGCAGAAAATCAAGAAAGCGGACTTGGTTCAGATTTGTATAACAAAAAATCCCTTTCAAAACGCATTAAAATCAGACACTACAACATAGTAATCAAACTGACAGTCACATATGCAAGTGAAACACTGTCAATGAATCGAAAACTAGATTTACAAGAAATTAAGAAAGCAGAGAGAAAGATTATTAGAAAAATTCTGGGACCACGAACCACACAAGACGAATACAGACTGCAAACTGTCGAGACAACGAAGTATCAAACATTGTAATAGATATCAGAAAGAGACAAATGGAGTTTTATGGACACCTAGACGGATTACCTGGAAACAGACTAACTAAACGTCTGTTGGACTATGGGACATCATTCAAAGCATCAGTATCTTGGGTGACTGACTTTAAGAAGAATTTGACAAAAGCAAAAATGGACATAACAGACACATCAGAAAGGGATACATTCAGAACCAAATTGATAAGTGGAAGTTTATTCCGGAGATGGAACTAAAACTATACCGACCAAAGTGGACTGAAGAAAGGAAGAAGGTCTTCGGGGAGAATATTAAAAAATATAGGGAAAAGAAGAAGAAGAACCCTCAGAAAGATTGAAAATCATCTGCTTATCGTTCTCCATTCGCTAATAATAATAATAATAAAGTTTGTGAAGCAAGACAAAAAATGTTTCGTTCAGAATCGTGTCGTATTTACGGACAATACATTTAAGCTATTATTTGTTTTATGAGTAGTGATCGTCTGACAGCTCACAACAATCGGTTTGTTTCTCCTAACGCGTCGTTCTAATAGTAATATGTTATTTTATTTTCATTGTTTCTTATACGGAATTCATTCATACAACATGCCTGGCTACTGTTGTCGTATACGTTAATATTCTAGTTGGCAATCCGACTGTGGTATTTTTCTTTTTACCTGCAGGAAAAACTCCGGTCTTCTCTCGGCTGTAGTTTTCGCAACAACTTCTTCGCTGAAGGAAATGCAGAAGGATTCATTCGAGAATGTTTACGAACTTTTTCTCTCCAGCTGGTTCCTCAGAGATACGAACAATGTTCGTTAGTCTGGGTTTAATTGCAAGTTTGCGTCTGTATCAATCTGTGTGTGTGTGTGTGTGTGTGTGTGTGTGTGTGTGTGTGTGTGTGTGTGTGTGCGTGCGAGCTTACGTGTTCGCCAAAACTCCAGCATGCCACACCCATGCCAGAGTTCATCATGCAGAGAGGTTTTGCATGTCCTGCCTATTTAGTAGAGCTCGGATTATTGCATATTTGCGTGATAGCACACATAAATACACGTATAGAGTGATTCAGGAGGAAAGAACATACTTTTAAGGGAGATAGTATTGATTAGTCTGAAAAATAACTTCAAATGAACACACGCTTTTTTCCTGTACTATCTGACACAGAGCTGTATGAAAATCACGAGTTTCGATGGTATTTCCATCTTCACCAACACTCACATGTGAATATAACCAAAGCGACGTTAGGCTGCGTAGTGTTGTCTTAACCGACCATTCCAATGCCCATGTCGCTTGTCCACGGTGGGGCGACGAGGTTTGCAAGTTACACGATGTGTACCTCGCCTCTCACAGTCAGTACCACATTCGTTGCACCAGTGTAGTACAGCGCTGTTTCGTTTTCAGTCAAAACAGTACGGGGCAGTGTAGTGAAAATGCCATACGTCTGCACATAAGAAGGATATTATGACACGATCTTTGTGCAAGGGTACTGCATGCGTGTCCTCAAGTAAAGGACCATACGAATGAACTCAGATCAGCAATACAGCAACTGTCTACAAGAGCTGAGTAATACATTGCAGTTGACGGTGGACTTTTTCAACATCTTTTGTGAGGAAATGTACACAATTAAACAAAACATTAAATCATAATGTTTCATTTAGTATCACCTGTTTTCCTGTTTCCCATTGTTTTCATTAGTTTCCTCAGAAACGGTTAAGAGCGGGACATATGTTCGTATGACGCTTCTTGTTCAGAATCATTAATACTATCATCCCTCAAATCACGTACCTTTCCTCTTCGTTCACACTCTATGAGTATAATGGGTTACTGCATATTTTACTAATTTGTGCATATTTATGCTCGTATTTTACTTATTCAGCCATGTTTCTTGAAGTAAAAATATTTCACCACGATACTTTAAGAAGAATAGAAAGACCAGAGCAAATTTCTCTTTTATTGCTCCTTTTGCGTAGAAACACTGTTATCTACCAAGTTTCTGAATCCGAAACAGGGCGTCGAAAAATGAAGAGAACATAGTTATCAACAACGAACGGTTCCTGATGTAGTATGAAAAATATGCCGCTCAACATCTTAAGATAAGCTAAACAGCGTTCAATAATAACGCGACAAATCTTTAATGTTCGGTGCGGCCGTCGCGTCAGACAACTCTATACCGTTTTTTATTATATTATTATGTTACCAAACGGATCCGTCTTTCACAACGATAAGATTTTCACAAATTAAAAACTGTCATTTTCAGTTAACTTTTAAAGTTGTAACTAGCGTGCTGTCACTGGTAATGTCTCAAGTGTGAGAAGGAGCAGACAGAATATTACAATCCCGAAGGAGAAGAGCAGTGAAGCTTATTTGCTTCAACAGTCGATTCATTGAAATCCTTCTATAACAACAGATGAAAATATAGTACTGTGCGAAGTGTCCGAAATCACGTAAGTTTTTTTTTTCATTTTCAGGTTCTCATTAAACTCACATTATTTTTAACTATTGTTATAGGTGATCTGTCACAAAAAAATTGTAGATAAGACAACATTTGCAAACGTGGTGTTAACAAAGAGGTCTCCAAGATCCAAATAATTTAAAAACAACATTTGTTGCAAGCAGCGGTAGAAATGATGAGAACCATAATTTTTCGAAAGATATCTGCAGATCATTAATTTCAACCAGCATCCCATCGAGTAAGTTAAACAATGTAGAATATCGAACGTTCCGAACGAAAAGTCCCTGATGAATCAACAATAATCAAAAACTACCTAGCCAAAGTTTATGAAGAGATAAGTTTAATAACTGAGTTAATGAAATTAGTTTGTGTGTAAATTACCCCCTTTCCAATATTTTGAGCTTTATAAAAATGTCAGCTACTTAAAACTTTCAAATATATGATACAAAAACATTTCAAAATCGAAACATAAAATTATATGTGCCCTGCAGAGCCACAGAGGGTGGCCTAGCTTAGTTTATGATCAAGAAACATATTTCTTTATAATATTTTTTAAACTTCTTCCCCTCCAAAAGTGAGACCCCAAATTACGCTCTTAATCGTTGTTCATTTTCAATGAAATAATTCTTTTCAGGTAATAGAAGAAATAAGAGACGATATCGGCGATTCTAACTTGTGATTGTCTGTAAATGAAACAACTCACTCGTGTGTGTGATTTATTGTCACGCTGTCGTGGGAAAAATTACGTAATGTGAAACAGGAGCAATCAATCTCATTGACATGTTCGTGACGCATTACGTGCATTGTAGTCTGCTAGGAAAACTCTTGGCAATAGCAAGGATGCTGCTGCACATATGATTAAGACTGCCAAACCTTTGCAGGTATTTCATCCTAACGCAGTGCGTATGACTCAAATGTTCAAATGAGTGTGAAATCTTATGGGACTTAACTGCTAAGGCCATCAGTCCCTAAGCTTACACACTACTTAACCTAAATTGTCCTAAGGACAAACACACATACCCATGCCCGAGGGAGGACTCGAATCTCCGCCGGGACCAGCCGCACAGCCCACGACTGCAGCGCATGTGACCGCTCGGCTAATCCCGCGCGGCTGCATATGACTCGCGAACGGGCCACCAAGAGTGAACTTATTTACTTGTATGAGGCAGGATTCTCGTTTATCTCCAGAGCCAATCCTAACGAGATGGTGAATCTGGACTGAAGCAGATCTGAATTACAGTGATCATTCAAAAGATGTGAAAGAAATACTCGATGTGATGGATAAACACAAAGCAGCAAGTATTCCTTAAGAACTGTTTTAGTACACTCACACATCTGGGAGAAAAAGGGAGACCTCTGCCCTGCAGGCATACGAAACAGCTGTCGCTGGAAACGTACCAGGAGAAATAGGGAAGTGTCTTTGTAACAAAACTGAGAAAACTGAAGCAAGGAATCGAGGTTTAATGTCTCTTCAGCAAACCAATAAGGAGTTACAAGAGAATATCAGCAACAACTTAACCCTTATTCTCTGACATAGCCTCTTTTCGGTATTATCCTGTAATTCTGTGTGAAGTAGAGAGATCTTTCTCTTAATAGAAAAACATTTTATGTAACAGAATTTCTTCTAGAAAATTGTAGAAAATATTTAACTGTTTACTGCAAAAAAAAACACTATTGCTAAACTAGATTAAGAGAGAGAGAGTAATAAATATTTATTTTGCTAATGACTGAGTTTAATAATAAGTTTACTATTTGAGTACTTCATACAGATTAATAAACCTGAGAAAGTTGAATAAATATACTCGTCTTTTATTTTTAAGCATATGTTAAAGATTTTATAGCATATTTACCATATTTTAGTCCATAGATGCATGCATATATTCATACTTTACAGTGCATATAAATCTGAGTCCTACTAATTAGTCACATAGCCAAAAAACAAGATTCCAATAATGACTTTTTGATTTCACTGTACATACACAGTTAATACAAGAGGTGGTACATTATCATCTGTTGTAGGGGATATTTCTCAGAAAACTTTTATTTTAGCCAAAATGTAGTATTTTTTCTTCAATTATATTCTCTATGTCTCTACGTTGGATCATGAAAGCAGCAAAAGTTGATTTATTTGTTGTTTAATCTAAGCACATCCACTTGTTCTCAATATCTTGCACTGAAGCTCCTACCAGTTTGTCAATACAAAATTCTGGGAACAGAGCAATACAATTCATATATGTCAGATTTGTGATGTGGTTCATTATTTAAATTTAAGCCACAAATTAGTTTATAAAAAAAATGGCTCTGAGCACTATGAAACTTAACATCTGAGGTCATCAGTCCCCTAGAATCTAGAACTACTTAAACCTAACTAAGCTAAGGACATCACACACATCCATGCCCGAGGCAGGATTCGAACCTGCGACCGTAGCGGTCGCGCGGTTTCAGACTGAAGCGCCTAGAACCGCTGAGCCACAACGGCCGGTCATTAGTTTATATTTCAGTAATCAATCTGGATAACATTAGCACTAAACATGTATGCGAATACTATGCCAGTGAATACTATGCAGGCATATTTCATATAGTTATGGGGGATGGAGTGGTAAATTGCTATTTCCTGTAGACATTGCAACTGTATTTATTTTCAGTGCTGCTGTGAAGCTTATAGATGATGGTTCAAATGGTTCAAATGGCTCTGAGCACTATGGGACTTAACATCTGTGGTCATTAGTCCCCTAGAACTTAGAACTACTTAAACCTAACTAACCTAAGGACATCACACAAATCCATGCCCGAGGCAAGATTCGAACCTGCGACCGTAGCGGTCACGCGGTTCCAGACTGAATCGCCTAGAACCGCACGGCCACACCAGCCGGTAGATGATGACAGAGTTACAATCTTTATTTTGAGCTATCAGTTTAATTTCGTTGAGTAATTGTATTTTATCTACAGTATCCAATCGAATTCTTTCCACTATATTGATCATTGTCTTAAAATATGCCTTTTTTGTTGCTCAGGATGACATGAAGTGCTGTTGTTTGTGCCACCAGTTGTAGTTGTTTTCCACATATTTGAAATTTATGTTTGCTGTTGTATTTGCTTATTTTTAAATCAAGGAAGTTAATGCCACAATTAACTGTGAATTTTATATTTTGATACTCTTTTATCATAATACGAGTAATCTATTTCACCTTCTCTTCCCTCCAAAAAAGACAGGAATATCATCCACATAACGTTTATAATATTTGTTTAATTTTGTTATTAGTATATTAATTTTAAAAAAGATATTTTTAAATTATTAATGTCTATGTTGGAGAACAGACTAGATAGACAACTTCTGTTGCTAATCTATCTTCCAGTATATAAAATGTATTACCAAAGATAAAATAATTGTGCAGTAGCAACAGTGTCAGTATTTCAACAAATTCATACATTCCTGGCAATTTAAGATTTTTACATTTAAGCACATTATTTTTAATCAATGATGTTGTTTGATAACTGGTATGTTTTTGTACACATTAACTGTATTGAAAAATACAAACCTAGCTGTATTCAGTATATTAATTATGCTGTCTTTGAGCTCCTAACTATTGTTCGTTTATCTTCTAATTTATAAGCCTTAGTGGTAATTTCATGTTTTAGAAAAGCCTTTTCTGAAAGTTAACAGTTGAGCATATTGGACAGTTCGCTTTATGAACTACAGGTTGTGATTGCGGTTTTAGAGCAGAGGAATTCATTAGAGATTTTTCTCATGGGGATAAGAGAAAGTTACATTCATCGAAGAAATTTTTACGTTTTGTCTAATTTGAGGGTTGGATCAGAATGAGTTTCTCTTATGTTGCTCATTTTTGGGGCGGAAACAGTGTGTTATTAGGTAGTAGTCTTCATACATTACTGTGGAGCTTCATTTATGAGCTTTTATCATCAGTGCTTTATTATCTTTAAGTGTCTTCTTTATTTTTCAGCTTAAATATTCCCTTGTGCCTCGTCTACGTGTTTCTGAATTATTTTATTTCCTTTATTCCCAACAGCACTGAATTTTTTCATCTTTATTTTGTTTCGCTATGTCACATGAAATTGTGGTTCTAACAGTAACTTCTTTGACATTATTTTTGTTTACTTTGTAACGTTTTGAGCTCTTGTTCCACAAATTTAGTTCAGAGTCAATGAAATTAATGGCTGTCGGATTTATTACTCTGTCATAGAAACATTGCTTGACAAATGGTGGGTAATTGTGTTTTCTTGCTTTAATTTAGGACTTCTTATGCCTTTGTGAGTTGTCATGACGTTCTGTCTTAACAAAAGAGTTAATCATCCAAAGTACTTTTGAATACACTCGTAGTTAATACCAAATGAATTTCTGTAAGTGTAATTTTAGGATGTGCTGGCAATCGTTGGGGACTCTTCTATGCTCCTCACATTTCGTCCAGAAATTCGTGGAGTTTCTCCTGATGACAAACTCCATGTTTGTCTTTTATTGCTTTAAGTAAACACTTGACTTTCACGAAACTGCATCTTCGGAATTCCCAAAAAATAAGAGATTAATGATTCAAAAGAGCATTTTCCATTTGAACCGTTGTCGCATTTGAAAAAGTCAGTAGAATATGTACAAATGGCTGTCAGTAATTATAATGAAAGATGATCGGTTCTCAGGAACTACTAGTAAAATTGGTCAGAGTAATAGAAAATGCGGTGTGACTTCTTGGTCATTTGTGCCAAACGAGATACGTTCTAGAAGTGTCACATAGAATGTTAAACTAACGGAATTAAATAACGCCTACTTTCTAGATATGTGTCGATTACAAGCGCATCGAAGTGGACAACACCACAATAAAAAAGAAAATGGTGAATTCTGTTTTACAAATTTCTTGATAAATAAAAGTATAGCATTCAGTTGTCCTACTGCTGCAAGTATAAGTTACGTATAATATAGTATCAGCGGTACTGAAACTGCTAAATCGCTAAAACTCAACAAGGTGGAAGAAGCAACAGAGATCTTGTCCGGTTCTATACATAATTTGCAAGTCAGTCACGTAACTTAGCAATATTTGCCGTAAACCCCTTGAATGGAGAACTGGTCACAGGTGGTTCGTATTATCACAGATAACAACCATTTATAAAACAGAAATCCGAGGTGATGTATAATTTCCTCTGCATGGAGGGCAATTTTAGAAGATATTCTGATCTCAATTTAATGACCTTTATGAAACAAAATAGCCACTGAAACAGATCGTGCGAAAACAGACGATCTTCATATCAGGAGAGAAATCTGTTGTTCATTTTGCGAAACGTCGAAAGTCGAACCTCAGCAACGTTCGGTTATTACATTAACGAGTCACAATTCGAGGCCATACTTAACACAACTGGGTGAGAGTACTAATGAGAAGCGATATGAAGTGAAATGACCTTATGAGTTCAGTCGCGGATAAATCAAACGGGTAATACTGGATAAGTTCTTTTATCTACGTAATGGATTACTTTTGACGTCTTTTAATGCGTGCAGACTATGCAGAAACAGAAACTAAGTGGAGGCATCCAAATTCGATTCGATTAAGAAGGGCAGCACAAATGTCATAAATGAATTTGATTCACAAGGGAAAGAGCAATATGACGGCTAATTTTTTTCTCATCCTCCGATAGGCTGTGAAATGGAAACCACAGTGTAAAACAAAAATGTTTTATTTGCAACATTTAATTTCACCTTCCAGCTACGTAACTACATTTCTTGCAGAAAAAAGATATCCAACTGCCGTAAATATATTGAATAATTCTATTACGCTGCCAGTTTCGTTACTTCATTGGCACCATCTTCAGCCCCCTACACACGAAACGAGATAAACCATCCAGTCGTTTGTGCGAAATAAACGAACCACTATATCAAACTGGTTTCCGTACATACCATCACAATAGGCGTGGGCATTTCACACATCTAATGACGAGAAAGAATTGCAGAAACTCATCTACACAGTCGCCACTTACACATTTATCGTAGCGTGGTACCAACTTTCCAATACTCTCGTCATAGAAAGCAGCCGGCCGAGATTTCAAAATGGTTCAAATGGCTCTGAGCACTATGGGACTTAACATCTACGGTCATCAGTCTCCTAGAACTTAGAACTACTTACACCTAACTAACCTAAGGACATCACACAACACCCAGTCATCGCGAGGCAGAGAAAATCCATGACCCCGCCTGGAATCGAACACAGGAACTCGGGCGCGCGAAGCGAGAGCGCTACCGCACGACCACGAGCTGCGGACCCCGAGATTTCCGCCAATTCCCTAAGCTGGTCTGCTGTTCGTTGTCTCTGCCAAAACGCTGTCCTCACAGCCGAAGATTCATGTGTGCAAAGAGACTAAAATAGGAAGGAGCCAAGTCCGGGCTGTATGGTGGGTGATCAAACATTTCCGATGGAAAACGCTGCGGGAGAGTCATCATTACCCCTGCAGTGTGCGGCCGAGAACTGTCGTCAAGTAAGAAACGTGTGAGAGTTACGTTATGTGGGATGCACCAAATCAGGCGGAACCTGTCAGCAGTCACGTCGCACTATTTCCTAAGCATTTTCAGGCGCTCGCTGTAGACGGGCGTGCTTGAGAGGCTGCGCAAAGCTTCAGCAGATCTCCATTGCGGTCTTACACTACTGGCCATTAAAATTGCTACACCAAAAAGAAATTCAGGTGATAAATGGGTATTTATTGGACAAATATGTTATACTAGAACTGACATGTGATTACATTTTCACGCAATTTGGGTGCATAGATCCTGAGAAATTAGTACTCAGAACAGCCACCTCTGGCCGTAATAACGGCCTTGATACACCTGGGCACTGAGTCAAACAGCTTGGATGGCGTGTACAGGTACAGCTGCCCATACAGCTTCAACACGATACCACAGTTCATCGAGAGTAGTGACTGGCGTATTGTGACGAGCCAGTTGCTCGACCACCATTGACCAGACGTTTTCAATTGGTAACAGATCTGGAGAATGTGCTGGCAAGGGCAGCAGTCGAACATTTTCTGTATCCAGAAAGGCCCATGCAGAACCTGCAACATGTGGTCGCGTATTATCCTGCTGAAATGTGGGGTTTCGCAGGGATCGAATGAGGGGTAGAGCCACGGGTCGTAAGACAGCTGAAATGAAACGTCCAATGTTCAAAGTGCCGTCAATGCGAACAAGAGGTCACCGAGACGTGTAAACAATGGTACCCCATACCATCACGCCGGGTGATACCCCAGAATGGCGATGACGAATACACGCTTCTAATTTGCGTTCACCGCGATGTCGCCAAACACAGATGCGACCATCATGGTGCTGTAAACATAATCTGGATTCACCCGAAAAAGTGACGTTTTGCCATTCGTGCACCCAGTTCGTCTTTGAGTACACCATCGCAGGCGCTCCTGTCTGTGATGCAGCATCAAGGGTATCCGCAGCTATGGTCTCCGAGCTCATAGTCAAAGTGGTTCAAATGGCTCTGAGCACTATGGGACTTAACATCTATGGTCATCAATCCCCTAGAACCTAGAACTACTGAAACCTAACTAACCTAAGGACATCACACACATTCATGCCCGAGGCAGGATTCGAACCTGCGACCGAAGCGCCTAGAACCGCATGACCACACCGGCCGGCAGCTCATAGTTCAAATGGCTCTGAGCACTATGGGACTTAACATCTGTGGTCATCAGTCCCCTAGAACTTAGAACTACTTAAACCTAACTAACCTAAGGACATCACACACATCCATGCCCGAGGCAGGATTCGAACCTGCGACCGAAGCAGTCGCGCGGTTCCGGACTGAGCGCCTAGAACAGCTAGACCACCGCGGCCGGCTCAGGTCATAGTCCATGCTGCTGGAAACTTCGTCAAAATGTTCGTGCAGATGGTTGTTGTCTTGCAAATGTCCCTAGCTGTAACTCAGGGATCGATACGTGGCTGCACGATCCATGCGGATAAGATGCCTGTCATCTCGACTGCTAGTGATACGAAACCGTTGGGATCCAGCACGGCGTTCCGTGTTACCCTCCTGAACCCACCGATTCCGTATTTTGCTAACAGTCATTGGATCTCGACCAACGCGAGCAGCAATGTCGCGATACGATAAACCGCAATCGCGATAGGCTACAATCCGACCCTTATCAAAGTCGGAAACGTGATGGTACGCATTTCTCCTCCTTACACGAGGCATCACAACAACGTTTCGCCAGGCAACGCCGGTCAACTGCCGTTAGTGTATGAGAAATCCTCATGTCAGCACGTTGTAGTTGTCGCCACCGGCGCGAAGCTAATGTGAATGCTTTGAAAAGCTAATCATTGGCATATCACAGCATCTTCTTCCTGTCGGTTAAATTTCGCGTCTGTAGCACGTCATCTTTGTGGTGTTGCAATTTTAATGGCCAGTAGTGTAATTTCGCGAACGATTGGAGGTAGGAAAAAAATAGCCCTCGAAGACGTCACGAAAATCAGAGAGTCAGCGGAAGAGCCCTTCTGGTGTGGCGTCTGCACACTGCACAGGAGCTGTAAGGAGCTGGTGGCAGCTGCGGTGGCAGCAGGAAGGTCGCAGCAGGGCCGCCTTCTCCGAGGTCAGAGCGGCGCCGCGGCAGCCGCGCCGGTCGATACAGCCGCCGCCCGCCGCCCGCCGCCTCCACTGCCTCCCGGCAACCCACATTCTGCAGCACGCACCCCGCCCCCTCCCCTTACACAGCTCCAGCCACTCGCGATGCCGTATCTCCAGTAAGTAGCAAAAGCGGCAATACCGGAGCCGGTCGAAGCTCTCAAACGATATTCGTGCAGTACTATACAGTATACCAGCCGTCTTCATAGTGGTGGGCGCGTCCCCTGGTGGGGCATTTGGGGGGGGGGGGGGGGGGAGGGGGCGGACGGCGATTGGCGCATAGAGTGCTATATACCAGCCGCCCTTGAAGTGGGGGGTGTGTACCCTGTGTGGAAGGGGCAGCGGGGGCGGGGACGGGGTGTAGCACACAGAGTAATAGATGGGGACGCTGTTTTTCATTGAAACAGTTACATTTCACATTACGTAAGACTTCCGACGAACACACATTACTAGCGTCGGGTTCTCATTTTCAAGAAACACGTTAGGAAACTCCTCCGTCGTTAATGTGCTGTCTTATTCCACAAGAACTGACCAATAGGTCCTGTCAGTAGAAATGTTGAGAAAAGTCGCGAGTAATATTTCATCACTTGGCCCCTGTCACCGATCGTCCACAGGGTTAGTTTGGAAAATTGTAAATTTGTGGTAAGGCCTTATGGGACAAAACTGCTGAGGTCATCGGTCCCTAAGCTTACACACTGCTTAATCTAACTTAAACTTACTTACGCTAAGGACGACACACACACACACACCCATGCCCGAGGGAGGACTCGAACCTCCGACGGGGGGAGCCGCGCGGACCGTGACAAGACGCCTGAGACCACGCGGCTACCCCGCGCGGCCGGGGTTAGTTACTTACCAAACATTTAACAACCACTAATGACATTAAGCTGCTTGACAATGTGACCGCCCCATAGCCTTGCAACACTGACTACTAGAAAAGACTGTCACTCACAGCCATCGTGACTGACGACTCGATTTCAGCGATGCTTCCGGAGTCAGGTCTACGATAGTCAGTTCAGTTCTAGTACGTGTTCAATGAAAGTAGTTAACCGGATTTTAAAAAAAGTGATACAAATTCCGCCATTCCCGTGGATAATTGGCTGATTAATAGTGATAACAAGAGATAGTATGGAAGGGATTCGCCGAGTGTCTCTTCTCCTTCGAAAATATGCAGTTCAAATAAGAAAAAAGATTCGAATTTAATGAAAGTACATTCTCCTTTCGCATCGTCTTCTGTTCCTATCAGCAACGTTAGTTCTAAACGCAAAACTACAGTGTGTAACTATCAAGTTGATAATCTGACGCGGCGCGGAGTGGCCGCGCGGTTTGCGGCGTCATGTCGCGGACTGCGTGGCCTCTCACGCCGGAGGTTCGAGACCTCCCTCGGATATGGGTGTGCGTGTTGTTCTTAGCATAGGTTAGTTTAAGTAGTGTGTAAGTCTAGGGACCGATGACCTCAGCAGTTTGGTCCCGTAGGAATTCACGCACATTTGAACATTTGATAATCTGACGTGAGGCTTTACCAACAGTCTTCTGAAAAATAAGGAACGACCACAATGTTTTCTTTGTTTGGAGATTTTAGCCAACGATAGCATGAAGCCCATGAAGCTAAGGAAACATCTACAAACAAAACATCCAGACTGTGTAAGTATAACGCATCGAATATTTTAAGCGTCAAGAGCAACAACAAAAATGAAACTTCGAATTCCTCAAAAAACAGTTATCTGTCCCTAAGAAAGCCCTAAAGCATCGCTAGAGATATCTTACTTCAATTGATAAATCAAAATCACCACACATTATTGGTAAGAAATTACTTCTTAACGTCACAATCTGTGAAATCATGCATGGAGGAAGGTTTAAGTCGTCAGTCGTCGGGCAGCCGCATGTGTAGCAGCATCGACACAGATTGGTTATGCCGCGTTCTTTTAGGAGGAGAAGGCGTTCGCGCCTTATAGTGCATAAAGTTATTGATAATACACTACTGGCCATAAAAATTGCTACACCAAGAAGAAATACACATGATAAACGGGTATTCATGGGACAAATATATTATACTAGAACTGACATGTGATTACATTTTCACGCAATTTGGGTGCATAGATCCTGAGAAATCACTACCCAGAACAACCACCTCTGGCCGTAATTACGGCCTTGATACGCCTGCGGATTGAGTCAAACAGAGCTTGGATGGCGTGTACAGGTACAGCTGCCCATTCAGCTTTAACACGATACCACAGTTCATCAAGAGTAGTGACTGGCGTATTGTGACGAGCCAGTTGCTCGACCACCATTGACCAGACGTTTTCAATTGGTGAACATTTTCTGTATCCAGAAAGGCCCGTACAGGACCTGCAACATGCGGTCGTGTATTATCCTCCTGAAATGTAGGCTTTCGCAGGGATCGAATGAACGGTAGAGCCATGGGTCGTAACACATCTGAAGTTTAACGCCCACTGTTCAAAGTGCCGTCAATGCGAACAAGAGGTGACCGAGACGTGTAACCAATGGCACCCCATAACATCACGCCGGGTGATACTCCAGTATGGTGATGACGAATACACGCTTCCAATGTGCGTTCACCGCGATGTCGCCAAACACGGATGCGACCATAATGATGCTGTAAACAGAACCTGGATTCATCCGAAAAATGACATTTTGCCATTTGTGCACCCAGGTTCGTCGTTGAGTACACCATCGCAGGCGCTCCTGTCAGTGATGCAGCGTCAAGGGTAACCGTAGCCATGGTCTGCGAGCTGATAGTCCATGATGTTGCAAACGTCGTCGAACTGTTCGTGCAGATGGTTGTTGTTTTGCAAACGTCCCCATCTGTTGACTCGAGACGTGGCTGCACGATCCATTAAACCCATGCGGATAAGATTCCTGTCATCTCGACTGCTAGTGATACGAGGCCATTGGGATCCATCACGGAGTTCCGTATTACCCTCCTGAACCCACCGATTCCATATTCTGCTAACAGTCATAGGATCTCGATCAACGTGAGCAGCAATGTCGCGATACGATAAACCGCAATCGCGATAGGCTACAATCCGACCTTTATCAAAGTCGGAATCGTGATGGTAAGCATTTCTCCTCCTTACTCGAGGCATCACAACAACATTTCATCAGGCAACGCCGGTGAACTGCTGTTTGTGTACGAGAAATCGGTTGGAAACTTTCCTCATGTCAGCACGTTGTAGGTATCGCCACCGGCGCCAACCTTGTGTGAATACTCTGAAAAGCTAATCGTTTGCATATCACAGCATCTTCTTGCTGTCGGTTAAATTTCGCGTCTGTAGCACGTCATCTTCGTGGTGTAACAATTTTAATGGCCAGTAGTATATATCTATTACTACGAAGAACGGAGTAGTTGCGCAGTTATTCTTCATGGTTCTTCAGTGTTTTGTGGACGCGTACTGAATTTTACACTTACTAATGCTGATGATAGTGAACATGGTTATGGTTGGGTTACCGTGGCTCTAGTTCGTGGTGGTAAAGTGGAGACTGTATCAGGGCTGGAGACTTTTAACAGCCGAGAAGTTATTGCTTATCGTACATTTCAGATATGCGAAGTGTATAGCAGAGAACGTGGTTCATATTACTATATGTCTACAATGCCGTTGGTTCTTAGGACAAGGAATCGTCGTAAAGTAAATGAATCAGAGTCTGTGTCTGTATGGATTAAAGGTGCACTGAATTGTGCCAAGATTAAAGTTGTTGGTGATGTAACACATTACTATAGAAACTGAAATAAAGTACCTGTCCTTTCCTTGAGAAAAAAAAAAGGATTGCTAAGAGAAATTTTTTGTGGTATATGTCAGACCACTGTAGTGGTAGAATGTTCGGGAAAATTTCCACTCAGCCCTATCCACTATACTGACATGAAACTCGCAACTTGCTGTTCCAACTGGTTGCCTCACTGCCTGGAACAGGTCTATACGTGGAACCTCTCAGTATTTCTTTATCGCAGTGCGCACTGTCCCCTTGGCAAGCGTGCCAGCAACTTCATTTTCCCCTATGACGCAGTGTTCCCTCAACCACAGAATATCTCTAAGAAATAATTCTGACACTTTGACATTACTGTGATGCTCTCGAGCCGACTACACAAGCTCGTGACAAATCGCGCAGTTTTTCTGCGAATTTTCTCCAGCACTGCTAATAATTTAGTGTGCTGAGAGTCTCAGACTGACGAAATATTCAACAATCGGACAACTGAGGGTTCTGTAAGCCACTTTTTTCGTTTAAGAATAACACATTCTTTTTATTTTTTCTATGAGTTTTAGATTCAGATCTGCTGTTCACACAATTTGATGGGAATGCTCTTTTCGGGCTAAATCACGCCGCACGTGTACACCTTGATTGATTCCAATGAATTATGGCCAAAAATATAGTCTAATAATATCGGGTCTCTTTCCCTACTTACGTTTGATGATGACGTTTGGTTTGTGGGGCGCTCAACTTCGCGGTCATCAGCGCCCTTACAAAGTCCCAATTTTTACACAGCCCAATTATTTACACAGTGTAATCGAGTCACTGTCACGAATGATGATGATGATGATGATGATGATTAAATGATGAGGACAGCACAAACAACCAGTCCTCCGGCAGAGAAAAATCTCCAGCCGGCCGGGAATCGAACCCGGGATCCCGGGATCCAGAGGCAGCAACGCTAGCCACTGGACCACGAACTGCGGACCCCTATTTACGTGCATGTGTGTTAACAGGTGGCTAGCCGTCTTTGCGACAAGCGCTGATCAACTGCGGACCATTCTCCTTTTCGCAACAATTCTTAATGATGGCACTTCCTGAATATAAATGCGTCTTCACTGAAAAACCATAAACGAGCTACCGACGCGTTCTACTACATAGCGAAGTTTCATCAGATTTTCCTATCCTTTCTAAGAAAATAACGTGCTGAACTATACTTTGTAAGCATTCTTAAATTCAGTCTTATAAATCGCTCATACATTATTTGCAAGGCTGCGGTACAGAGCTGAATCAAAAGCTTTTTACAGAAGAGAAAACATGGCATCACGTTGGGTGCCTGTTTTTGTAGCGTTCTGAGCCTAATCAACTGAAATTATAAGTTGAATTTGACGCGGTTGGTACTTCCTAATTCATGTACAGTTTTGAAGAGGAGATGCAGACCATCAAATATTCGTCTTACGCGAGAGCAAAAAGTGTTCCAGAATTCTTCAAGACAATGTAGATCTGTGCATTTCTTCCTCGGACCATTCATAAAAACTGACTTGGCTGCACTTTTGTCTATACACTTCTTATCTTCAAAGAAGCGCTGCAAAGATACAGGCCATTTCTTGCGCACAATTTACGGTCCAAATAGAATGTCGACGAAGCGGTAACAATTCGCTGGTTATGGGAGGCTAGAAACGAACCAGCTCTGTTTAAGTCCGACCAGAAAACGTTGAAGAATTATTGGAGTATCTCAGAGAAAAGTGCTGAAAAATAATGTTTCCGATTTTTTATGTAAAAACTCTTAAATATTTTAAAATAAAGCCAGCGTTATTAACATTCTACATTTTTATTCTTCATGTCTACGTATTTGCAGCCCCCTGCCGTTAAAGAGCTCCGAAATATACACTACTGGCCATTTGCTACACCAAAAAGAAATGCAGATGATAAACGGGTATTCATTGGACAACTATATTATACTACGACTGACATGTGATTCCATTTTCACGCAATTTGGGTGCATAGATCATGAGAAATCAGTACCCAGAACAACCACCTCTAACCGTAATAACGGCCTTGATACGCCTGGGAATTGAGTCAAACAGAGCTTGGATGGCGTGTACATGTACAGCTGCCCATGCAGTTGCAACACGACACCACAGTTCATCAAGAGTAGTGACTGGCGTACTGTGACGAGCCAGTTGCTCGGCCACCATTGACCAGCCGATTTCAATTGGTGAGAGATCTGGAGAATGCAGCAGTCCAACATTTTCTGTATCCAGAAAGGACCGTACAGGACCTGCAACATTCGGTCGTCCATTATTCTGCTGAAATGTAGGGTTTCGCAGGGATCGAATGAAGGATAGAGGCGCGGGCCGTAACACATCTGAAATGTAACGCCCACTGTTCAAAGTGCCGTCAATGCGAACAAGAGGTGACCGAGATGTTTAACCAATGGCACCCCTTACCATCACGCCGGGTGATACGCCAGTAGGGCGATGACGAATACACGCTTCCAATGTGTGTTCACCGCGATGTCGCTAAACACGGATGCGACCATCACGATGGTGTAAACAGAACCTGGATTCATTCGAAAAAATGACGTGTTGCCATTCGTGCACCCAGGCTCGTCGTTGAGTACACCATCGCAGGCGCTCCTGTCTGTGGTGCAGCGTCAAGGGTAACCGCAGCCATGGTCTCCGAGCTGATAGTCCATGCTGCTGCAAACGTCGTCGAACTGTGC
Organism: Schistocerca piceifrons; assembly: GCF_021461385.2. Taxonomy (NCBI): domain Eukaryota; kingdom Metazoa; phylum Arthropoda; class Insecta; order Orthoptera; family Acrididae; genus Schistocerca; species Schistocerca piceifrons. The sequence continues at coordinate 661,955,181 of NC_060138.1, forward strand.
GTGCAGATGGTTGTTGTCTTGCAAACGTCCCCATCTGTTGACTCAGGGATCGAGACGTGGCTGCACGACCCGTTACAGCATTGCGGATATGATGCCTGTCATCTCGACTGCTAGTGATACGAGGCCGTTGGGATCCAGCACGGCGTTCCGTATTACCCTCCTGAACCCACCGATTCCGTATTCTGCTAACAGTCATTGGATCTCGACCAACGCGAGCAGCAATGTCGCGATAGGATAAACCGCAATCGTGATAGGCTACAATCCGGCCTTTATCAAAGTCGGAAACTTGATGGTACGCATTTCTCCTCCTTACACGAGGCATCACAACAACGTTTCACCAGGCAACGCCGGTCAGCTGCTGTTTGTGTATGAGAAATCGGTTGGAAACTTTCCTCATGTCAGCACGTTGCCGGTGTCGCCACCGGCGCCAACCTTTTGTGAATGCTCTGTAAAGCTAATCATTTACATATCACAGAATCTTCTTCCTATCGGTTAAATTTCGCGTCTGTAGCACGTCATCTTCGTGGTGTAGCAATTTTAATGGCCAGTAGTGTAGCATCAAACCTGATGGTGTTTAATGTAAGCATGTCGGTGCGTGAGAAACTGCGTGCTGTAATCGAGGTTCGAATTCGAATAGTTCGTCCACACATGGAGCACCCTCTCCCTCAGCATGGCAATGGGCGCTGCTACATCTGCAACAATCCGACGCCTTGATTTCACTGTCATCGATCATCCTCCATAGAGTTCCGACTTGGTCCCACACGATTTTCATCTGTTTCCAAAACGTAAAGAACAACGTCGAGGACTTCAATTTGATAGTGATGAAGCAGTGCAAGGAGAGGTGATATTGTAACCCCGTCAACAAAGTCAGACATTCTACAGTGACAGTATCGACAAACTGGTCTATCGTTGGGAGAAATGTGTTCGTCGCTAGGGTGACTATGCCGAGGAATAAACATATAGACAGGAAGCAGAAAGATACATAATGAAAATAACGTTTGTTTTATTTAAAAATCCTTGACAGTTTTCACATAAAAAATTCAGAGGAATTACTTTCCAGCACACCCTCGTATAACATACAATGGGTGGTACCACAATCGACACCCCTATCAAAATTGCATCATGAATAGGTCCTCTGGTTTTCTTTGACAGTTTATGGGTAGCACGTGGAAAGTGAGGCTATTTAAGGACTAAAACATGAACTACTGCAGGTCAACTATGTTTTTCTACTGCTCTCAGATCAAGAGCCGTAACTGATCCCAATCAGATCCAGAAGAACTGTATTATGCCATTCTAAGCATCCTTTAAAATTAACACAAACAACATTTTCGTCTTACAAAGTAGTTGCGAGCCATGGACAATCCTGCAGAAGCCGTGTCCTCTCGCTGGGCGCTGTCTCGCAGCGACGTCTGTGTGCAACGAAGTTAGATTACCGCATGCACCGCACTGACTCCTAGACTGGGAAAAGCCTTCCCTCCGAAATCTAAATACCTCAGAATCTAAATCTGCCAGGTACGGTGGGCTTGTACAGGACTACGACACTACGAGGTGTTTTAATCCTCAATATTAGTCTCATATGTCCAAGGCGGAGTCTCATATGTCCACATGAGTATTAAATTCTCTCCACCCATCACAGGAACTATTTTCAAATCCATCGTAAGGACGCAGATTTCGGCGTAAAAACTGGATTCCTAAATACGGAATAAAGGATTAGAGCCTTGAGTGTCAACCTCCCAACACTGTCTCAGAATCTAGCTGCCCAGACACAAGATTTTTGAGATGTTTTTCGAATGCAACCGCTACAAAAAACAAAGGATTCCCTACCCTAATCTACAACAAGAGTCAAAAAATCTTGGATACTGGTTTCGTTTTTGAGCTCTACGAGGTTCGTCGAAGACATAAGGGTCTTTTCCCAGGAGATTGAGGAATAGATTGATCAGAAAAGAAAGTTCTTAATCACATGTACAGATCTGTCTGTTCAAGTACAGTATAGTCTCTCTACATCAAGTGTCACTTATCATTACTCAGCAGCCGGCCGGAGTGGCCGAGTGGTTCTAGGTGCTACCGTCGGGAGCCGCGCGACCGCTACGGTCGCAGGTTCGAATCCTGCCTCGGGCATGGATGTGTGTGATGTCCTTAGGTTAGTTAGGTTTAAGTAGTTCTAAGTTCTAGTGGACTGATGACCTCAGAAGTTACGTCCCATAGTGCTCAGAGCCATTTGAACCATTACTCAGCACATTTATAGGCTCGCACTCTTTGGCTATTGAATCCCAGGTAAAAGTAACTGAAAAAATTATATTAATACTCCCCCAGTGGCTAAACAGATAGCTGGAGGAAGGAGGACATCCACCTGGAGATGTCTTTCTGTAATCCTTATAAATGGGTTTTGGTCAAGGCCTATTATGAAGATGTAAAGGGATAGTGACATTCCCATAATAGCATGCGTTTTCCGGCACCTGTTGAAAATGGAAGTTTGGAAAGTTCGGGCAAAAAACCACGATTTACTGCGGAGTGTCAGCGGGAGCAGGAATTGACCAATGAAAATACCTGCATTCCCCTCCCGAGTTTGACTGGTTGAAATTGATGGATGTTAAAACAATTTTGTGGAGCTCAAAATGGTTCAAATGGCTCTAAGGACTATGGGACTTAACATCTGGGGTCATCAGTCCTCTAGACGTAGAACTACTTAAACCTAACTAACCTAAGGACATCACACACATCCATGCCCGAAGCAGGATTCGAACCTGCGACCGTAGCAGCCGCGTGGTTCCGGACTGAAGCGCCTAGAACCGCTCGGCCACCGCGGCCGGCTTTCGTGGAGCAGGTGGGCTCCTGCAATACTGAGCAGTTTGCGGGATTAGCTCGCGGTTGAAGGAGTCAATTGGTGGACCCTATGCGAATGCGCGTACGGTCTGGATTGAATATTTCTCAGTGACAAAAAAAGTTTCTCTGCCAGTAGGGAAGGCTCGTCAGAATTCGCAAGTACGTTCCCCAAGCACAGCATGGAATTCTCAGTTTGCAATTTTATCGGAAAGTATTACGGTTTAGTAAGTGATCACTTGTTTGCTAGGAGTAAGTGGCACAGCAGATCTGGGAGCCAGTAACTGGTTGCAGGTCGTGTTTCATGAACGAGAAAGACTCGAGGGTGTCTAATTCAAGGTAATATAGCCTTCTTTTTCCCTTGGAAATTGGAAGAGTGCTGTTTTTGTTTGGCTTTTCCACTTTTTTTCTTTGAACTGTTAGCCTTCGTGCGGGTTTTTTTTTGTGGATATTATCGACAGTCGTTGCTAGAAACCAACTGGAGGCGGTGACTGCAGTGAACGTTTTCCAGGCTAATGTTCGTATGTGAGACTCTTTCTGACAGTAGTTCTAGAGCTACAGAGCATGTATTAGAGGTATGGGAGTTGAGACAATAGCAACCCTGTCTCACGGATAAAGTGAGGCTGGCGATCCTGACAGATTCAGATTCATCGGCGTCTGTCAGTGCCTTCACTGCGGTAAATTCAGGATGTTTAACATTATAGTGTGTCGATTTCCGTCATAGCTTTCAGCCTATGCCTCTTTTCGAAAGTATTAATTTACCTTTTCGTATCTGAATGATGTATACAAATCCCTACAATTCTGAGGACAGACCTACGACGATAGATAGTTTTAGTCCTCCTTATCTGCTTCGGTTGTTCTCTACTCACAAGTATTACTCGGCACTGGGATTGCTTCAAACTATAGCTTGCACGAATCTCTCATCGAATTGATTAATCAATCTCAAGTCTTAAAACAACGTTTTATTGTTAAATTAGTAACCCTTGACAGAAATTCTAAAATATGCCAGCAAGAACCTAAATGAATTTTGAAAATTTGGGAACTGTTCAGGAGGTATTCGCACTTTATGCTGCAGTAACGCCCTTCATCAATACTGCATTCGAATGAGTACGAAAGAACGCATGTTTTACAATGCACTGTCACTGCATAAAAACTGTCGTCACTGCTCTGAATTAACCATTTCTACACTATGGTTGAACCAATATTTTCAGCTGTGTTGCAAATTGTACACAGTTTCAGGCACTAAACACTACACCATTATCAGTTTCTAAGTTCAAGTATAATGCAGCAGTCATTGCCTTTGTCATGGTACCCAAAGCATTATTAAAGAACAGTTTCAGTGCCTTTATGATTTGGGCTGAGCTTATCATGTTGTTGATGTAGTCTTCAGTCCGACGACTGGTTTGATGCAGCTCTCCATACTACTCTACCTGTGCAAACCTCTTCATCTGCAAGTAACTACTGCAACCTACATCCTTCTGAATCTGCTTACTGTACTTACCTCTCTGACTCCCTCTACAATTTTTGACCCCCACGCTTCCCTCCAGTACTAAATTGGTGATCCCTTGATGTTTCACAATATATCCTACCAACCGATACCTTTTCCCAGTCAGGTTGTTACGCAAATTTGTTTGCTCCCCAATTCTATTCAGTACTTTCCCATTAGTTACGTGGTCTAACGATATCAGCTTCACCAATTTTCTGCCGGCCGAAGTGGCCGTGCGGTTAAAGGCGCTGCAGTCTGGAACCGCGAGACCGCTACGGTCGCAGGTTCGAATCCTGCCTCGGGCATGGATGTTTGTGATGTCCTTAGATTAGTTAGGTTTAACTAGTTCTAAGTTCTAGGGGACTAATGACCTCAGCAGTTGAGTCCCATAGTGCTCAGAGCCATTTGAACCAATTTTCTAAGCTTCAGCATTTTTCTGTAGCACCACATTTCACAAGTTTCTATTCTCTTCTTGTTTTAACAATTTATCGTCCACGTCTCACATTCATACATGGCTACACTTCAGACAAATACTTTCAGAAAAGATTTCCTGACGCTTAAATCCATACTCGATGTCAATAAATTTCTCTTCTTCAGAAACACTCTTTTTGCCATTGCCATTTCTATTTCGGCCATTATCTGCTATTTTGCTGCCCAAATAGCAACACTCATCTACTACTTTAAGCGCCTCTTTTCCTAATCTAAATACCACAGCATCTCATTTAATTCGACTACATTGCTGTATCCATATTTTGGTTTTTCGATGTTCATCTTATATCCTCCTTTCAAAACCCTGTCCATTCTGTTCAGCTGTTCTTCCAAGTCCTCTGCTGTCTCTGAGAGAATTGCAGTGTCATCGGCAAAACTCGAAGTTTTTGTATTCTTCTTCCTGGGCTTTAATTCCTACTCCAAATTTTTCTTTTTTTTCCTTTACTGCTTGTTCAATGTACAGATTGAATAATACTGGAGATAAGCTACAACCCTGTCTCATTCCCTTCTCAACCACTGCTTCCCTTTCATGCCCTCGACTCTTATAACTGCGGTCTGGTTTCTATACAAGTTGTAAATAGCCTTTCGCTCCCTCTATTTTACCCCTTCTACCCTCAGGATTTCGAAAAGAGTATTCCAGTGAAAACTGTCAAAAACTTTCTCTAAGTCTACAAATGCTATAAACGTAGGTTGGCCTTTCTCATATGAGAAGTTTACAAACTTAGGCGTTTCGGAACGCCTCCACCCTTGGCCCGAATTCCGATATTCATGCCCTTTTGGACGACAGAGAAATTACTCCGTTTCCATATTACGACAACGACTATACTTTTTCCGCGTATCCATGACACGCAGCACTACCACCTGCCGTGAGTTGTTACGGCATGTTGACGTCGAACATAGGTGGTGGCCAAATTAACCTGACTGGACCGTGTAGTCCACATCTGTGACACCAGAAGAAAAAAATTACCTTCATTACATATCACTAATCTTCTTATGACTCAGAAAGACCAATGTGTACGCAGAAAAATCAGTCGTCATTTAGTCAATAACAGACTTGAAAACTATTCATCAGCTTACTGCATTTTAAACATTTTCAGTACTGGTATAAATCACTTATTGGACTAGGCAGTTAAGTGTTGAGATATCATGTTAGTAACTACACAAATGTATGACAAATGGCTTCTGAATTAGATACTGTGCCGATATGGTCGTAGTAGTCCGTCCTTCGACTGTCCTTTTACTCTCTATAGTGATGTTCAAAAAAAAAAAAGAAAAAAGAAAAAGAAAAACTGTTCAACACATTCTGAGAGATATTGTGTAACCTACAGAAGCTTGGCCTTCATCGTAGCATACTGAATCACTTACTTTACTACTAACAAGAAGACTTGTTACATGATGCATTTCTTAGAAAATGTTTAAGATTTCAACAACTTTTTCTTTCCTCATTTCACATGCAGTAACTCTACTGTAAACTGTCTTCCGCAGTCATGTGACACTAATCTTCCCTTGTGTACTTCTCTCTTAATTTTTTTTCTGCCTTTAAGGTAGTATATTGCTTAATTTTACTCACAGCTCCTATAGTTCTGTTCGGTCGTCCTCTGGCGAAATAGTTCCATTTTACCATAGTGCTTTCAGTACGTCTAAGTATACTGAACGAAATGAGAGCTTACAATTAAAGCGGTGTAAGGGTGTGACAAACACTGAACGGCTCATCAGAGCAAATTGTTTCAGGATGTCACATCGTAATTGCTCCAGCTTTGATATAATCTGCGCCGAAACCCTCATACCCTTAACGAACAACAAACGCTGACAGCTTCCTGTTTCTCCAAACGCCACTTCAATAGCTGCACAACGTTCTTTTCTTTAAAAGAACCGTTAAGTCCTGTCAGTAGCGCGTGTTAAGGTGTCTGTTCAGTGGAACTGAGAAACAGAATAAAATTTTATTGGTATTCAAGCAAATTCAATTACTATCTTCAAACTCCAAACAGTTGTCGCCTTCTGGTCACGAGAAAATTGCTGACAGCTGTGATTTATTTCTGTGTTCTACACTTCGAGGCCTTATACATAACTCTATGTGCTTTCCACAGATGGATTGAAAGAATGAATTTGCGCTGGGAAAGAACTACACCACGCATTAGGCATTATACCGAATTAATCCTGACGGACCGTAGTTTCCTCCGAACCATGATTGTAATGACAGCAGTCAGAAGCCCGAGAAATTTAATCGAATTTGCACGATTTAAAGCAATAAAATTTCATCATAGACGTCACTACAGAAGATTTCAATGGCACTCCCCAGTATTGAATTTCAAGGCCGGGATGAGATTCATTGTGTTTATACAGAAAGTTGCCATGTTATGAATTCGGAGGTAGGGATTACTCTAACGACAGCTATCCGGGCTCCAACCAGGAAGAACAGATGTAGTGAGGTCATGTGCTGTGTAGAGAACGCTCTTAACGCCCACAGTCTTTACGAGAGGACGGGCGAGAGTGGAATCGGTTGTTCTGCGATCGACAGAAACCTTCAAGCTTGTCACTACATCCGAAGTCGACGCACATGTGATCCATTTGCCCAAAAGATGTCATCATAAAGGTACCTGTTTGTGTAAGAAATTCTTTTGTCTGAAAAGAACGTACACTCCTGGAAATGGAAAAAAGAACACATTGACACCGGTGTGTCAGACCCACCATACTTGCTCCGGACACTGCGAGAGGGCTGTACAAGCAATGATCACACGCACGGCACAGCGGACACACCAGGAACCGCGGTGTTGGCCGTCGAATGGCGCTAGCTGCGCAGCATTTGTGCACCGCCGCCGTCAGTGTCAGCCAGTTTGCCGTGGCATACGGAGCTCCATCGCAGTCTTTAACACTGGTAGTATGCCGCGACAGCGTGGACGTGAACCGTATGTGCAGTTGACGGACTTTGAGCGAGGGCGTATTGTGGGCATGCGGGAGGCCGGGTGGACGTACCGCCGAATTGCTCAACACGTGGGGCGTGAGGTCTCCACAGTACATCGATGTTGTCGCCAGTGGTCGGCGGAAGGTGCACGTGCCCGTCGACCTGGGACCGGACCGCAGCGACGCACGGATGCACGCCAAGACCGTAGGATCCTACGCAGTGCCGTAGGGGACCGCACCGCCACTTCCCAGCAAATTAGGGACACTGTTGCTCCTGGGGTATCGGCGAGGGCCATTCGCAACCGTCTCCATGAAGCTGGGCTACGGTCCCGCACACCATTAGGCCGTCTTCCGCTCACGCCCCAACATCGTGCAGCCCGCCTCCAGTGGTGCCGCGACAGGCGTGAATGGAGGGACGAATGGAGACGTGTCGTCTTCAGCGATGAGAGTCGCTTCTGCCTTGGTGCCAATGATGGTCGTATGCGTGTTTGGCGCCGTGCAGGTGAGCGCCACAATCAGGACTGCATACGACCGAGGTACACATGGCCAACACCCGGCATCATGGTGTGGGGAGCGATCTCCTACACTGGCCGTACACCACTGGTGATCGTCGAGGGGACACTGAATAGAGTATGGTACATCCAAACCGTCATCGAACCCATCGTTCTACCATTCCTAGACCGGCAAGGGAACTTGCTGTTCCAACAAGACAATGCACGTCCGCATGTATCCCGTGCCACCCAACGTGCTCTAGAAGGTGTAAGTCAACTACCCTGGCCAGCAAGATCTCCAGATCTGTCCCCCATTGAGCATGTTTGGGACTGGATGAAGCGTCGTCTCACGCGGTCTGCACGTCCAGCATGAACGCTGGTCCAAATGAGGCGCCAGGTGGAAATGGCATGGCAAGCCGTTCCACAGGACTACATCCAGCATCTCTACGATCGTCTCCATGGGAGAATAGCAGCCTGCATTGCTGCGAAAGGTGGATATACACTGTACTAGTGCCGACATTGTGCATGCACTGTTGCCTGTGTCTATGTGCCTGTGGTTCTGTCAGTGTGATCATGTGATGTATCTGACCCCAGGAATGTGTCAATAAAGTTTCCCCTTCCTGGGACAATGAATTCACGGTGTTCTTATTTCAATTTCCAGGAGTGTATTTCGTTATGCCACGAAGGCGATTTTCAGTCCAGTCGCCATGTATCCGTTAAACGCGCGTTTTGTTTCCTGACAGTTTGGAATAGCATGATAGATTCTCCGAATGTCCTTCGACGGAGTAAACAGTCTGAGCGCCGCTGGCGTCTGGATCAAGTGAATGAATATGGCTACCTCAGTTTTGCACAATCGCAGGTTTCCAGAACATGCTTATTGCTACAGAGTCGTTCGGCCTCAAAAAAGGCCATTCCACGGAGCCATAAAACGCTATACGTAATTTCACAGCAGATCTACGCAGTTGCGCATATCTGGACTTTTGAGCTTCTACGCTATAATGCTCCTCCTGAAAGATTTGTGGAATTTTCCAGGGAAGCGACAGAGAGGCCCTGTGTTTAACATAATGGACCGGCATTCAAGATTAGCGGTTTTCAAATACCCGTCTGTCCATCCTGTTTTTCCGTGGTCTCCCTAATTCGAATACGGCAACAGCTGGGATGATTTCTTTCCTTTCCCATCCATAACCTATCCGCATTTCTACGTCGCCTTTAATGACCTCATTGTCAACACTCTCTCCTTTTTCCTCAGTTTCCGTAACAGGGGTGCTTCCTTGGCGCTATGATTTTGTTAGCAACTAAAAGAGGAGAGACTAACTGCTTTTCAACTGCACAGTCACTTGTCTTTAAAACTCCATATCTGCAATATTGCGTATATGCTATGGACCGTAAGTACCTACCTCCACCTTTCATATGTGGCGGAGGGTACTTTGTGTACCACTGGTCACTTCCGACCCTTTTCTGCGTTAGTCGCGAATGGTGAACAGGAAAAACGATTGTTAGTAAACCTCCGTGTGAGCTCTAATCTCCCCCGCTTTACCGTCATGATCTTTTCGTGAGATATACATAGGAGTTAACAATACATTGCTTGATTTTTTTTTTAGAATTTACGCTCTCGGAATTTTAATAGGTAGCCTCACCGTGGTGCACAATGCCTCTCTTGTAACGTCTGCCACTGAAGTTGTATACACACATCCTTGACGATTTTGCTCTTACTAAGCGAACCTCCAACGTAACGCACTTATATTATTTGAGCCTTTTCTATTTTCTCCACGAGTCCTACGTGGTAAGGGCCCCAGACCGACAAGCGGTCTGTCGAACGCGGGTTTGAAGCTATCTCCTTAGTGCGTTAATCATTCTTCATGAGAATTCTTCCAATGAATCTCAGTCTGGCATCTGCCTTTTCTACCGTTTTGTGTGTCCAATCCACTTCAAATCGTTTCTTAGGCATACTAGCAAATATTCAAATATTCAGTGAATTTGACTGCTTCTAGTTATTGTTCACTAACGTTGTACTCACACGATAACGAGAATTTCCACTTATTTACATGCAATACTTTACTTTTTTTTAACGTGAAATACTATTCGATGAACAAGCGTCGATCCCCTAATCCCCTACAGGTCTTCCTGCATTTCGCTACAATTTCTAGCGTTTTAAAATTTTCTGCATACAGTACCATCCGCCAACAGCCTTATGGAGCTCCTAACGTTACTCGCTACGTCATATATAAATAAGAGGAACAGCAATGCTCCTATTACGCTCCCTTGGGGTGCGCCCAAAGTAGCTTCTACATCCGCTGTCTCTCCGTTAAGAATGACACGCTGCGTTCTACTTACTAGGAACCTCTCAATGTAGTCGAAAAACTGGATTGAACTCTCGTATTTCGTTTATTAGATGACAGTGCAGAATTGTACCCAACGCCTTCTGGAAGTCAAGGAACACAGCGTCAGTGATGTGCTCTGTATGTACGAGTCCCGTGGACGAACAGTGCGAGCTGGATTTCACACGATCATTGTTTTCTGAATCCATCCTGCAGTAACAATATTGTGCCGTTCAACGATCGGATGCAAGTCTTTCAACCGGATGCCACTTTCATGATTTGCGTGTCCCTAACTCACCCCAGTTATTCAACGGTGGAAAGGCGACATACAGTTTAACGTGGAATCCGAACCACGTGTCGTTCCTGGTGACTCTCCACACACCATTGAGAGATGAAGGCTACATTAACGGCAGACTTGAAATTTCCATGGTGTGACCGGGATTCGATCCTGCGTTCTCTCGGTTTCCAGCTATGCGTTTTACCGCTACACCAGCAGGCCCGATGAGTCCACGTTGTTTCCTACAGATGATATTTTCAACTTCCAGAAAGTAAAAATACGCAAGCATAAAAAGCGTTTCTCAGTTCTAAAACAGACTGACTTCAGCAAATAGTTGCCTGCCTCTGTTCGAAGGCTGTGGTTGAGAATTGCGATGATCTTCGCATTTTTTTTTTCAATTACATTAAACGCTTCGTCCTGCCAGCAACTTACAGTATACCGCTTCTAGAAAAGTAGCAGGTTTTGTATAAACCCTCGGGCTCCGTAGCCATGGTGCAGCAACCGTCATGTATCTTCAGGAAGAGGAAATATTCTAGGTGGCAAAAATAGCGTAGGCTTTATTGACACGTCTCGTCCTTTTGAGGCATCTTCCGAAGTCATGTAGGAAATATACGATTTCTGAAGATGTATGCTATGGTTTTTTAGTAGGAACGAGAGACTTCTGCGATCTTGAATGAGGCAACCACGAGGAGAGAGCGTTTTTCCTGTTACGTAGCCCCGGACGCTTCTTTCCATAGTCTTGAACAGGAGCAGTTACTGTTTTTAGAATTCCAAAGTGTTATGCTGTAGTTTTATTTTCGCAGGCCTCGTCCGTTGTTCGGGTGTCACATTTTCTGTTATGCAACTCTGTAGGAACTCGTACCGTACAGGAAATCGTATAAGAACTATATGATTTCTGAAGATGCCTCAAAAATGCGAAACGCTTCAATAAAGCCTTGCTATTTTTGAACCTAGATTGTTTTTTTTCTACTAAAAATGGTTCAAATGGCTCTAAGCACTATGGGACTTAATATCTGAGGTCATCATTCCCCCAGACTTAGAACTAATTAAACCTAACTAACCTAAGGACATCACACACATCCTAGCCCGAGGCAGGATTCGAACCTGCGACCGAAGCAGCAGCGCGGTTCCGGACTGAAGTGCCTAGAACCGCTCGGCCACAGCGGCCGGCTTTTTTGTACTAAAAGCAAGTGTTTGCTTACTCTGTGTAGAACCGTGTAGGCGCCCCGTCAGTCTTTCTCTGGACTGCAAGCATTGCCGGGATGAAGAATTCAAACCTTTTTTTTTCCCCCTACTTGTGACGCCGTTTTGCTCTGAATTCCTCCATAAAAACACAAATACTGCGCTTCAGATCCGAAATATCTGCACTTATGTGGGAGATGGGTAATCAACTAGAAATTAATTTTCCATTTATTTGCACACTCGCTTGCCGGTTAAGATCGGAAAATGCAGGAAAGAGTGCATGTAATACTGTAGCGCCGTTCCCGATTCTTCAGGTGCTCACGCTTTCAGATGAGTGGAGCTCTTGGATAGAAGGACTCATTAGCTGTGACGTGCCGCCGACATACTCCAGATAACATTATCAGTACACTCTGATGAGCCGCTCCTCTGAGATATGCCTACTATCTTGAAATTGCATAACGAATTACGTAAATCGAATCGACATGTCATTCTCCTATCAGCGCCGACAGGGAAGAGAGTGTATTCTGTCACACGTATTGCCGGAAATAACAACAAAAACAAATTTTCCATAATTCGTAATCTTCAATGACACTTTCTTGACGTCTCGCATCTCTATACTACACTCTCCAACAGCAAACAGTTTGCTTCTTACAAGATATGGAAGTGTATCACTTCATTTTGAAATCATGCTTCCTCGAAGCTTTTGTCATAAATACAATTGTTTTGCAAGACTAATAGCGAATCAACACAATAATTGTAAGGTAGTAACATATGCAGTAAGGTAGTAACAAAGGCATTGTAACAGAAAATGAAGTAACAACAGTTGAAAGCTAAGAGAAAAATTCTGTTTCAGCATTCACATTTCCAATTGGTTTCAGTATCGATGTATGGAGAATATAATATTTTTGCCTCCCTGACAGTCTTCCTTCTCAAACTCTTAAAAGAGAGGACTCCTCTTCCTGCTCTCCAACCTCGGCTAACAACAACGTTAGAAAGAGTGTGCGCTGGCGCCTCTTTACTCTAGACTCCAAGAGCATTCACTAATTCCCAAGCGGAGACATTCCTCGAATACGAGAACACCGTTAGTAAACATGGTCCTCGTAAAACACACTTCCGCAGCTCCAGAGGTGAAATAGTAGCACACGTAAACTCGGGAGCGTACGTCGTATCTCTTGCCTTTGACTGGGTATTTCGCTGCCGAATGATAAAAGTAGGACCATAGAGGATTGACGTTACATGTATACTAATTCAGTGTACTTACTCTGCAAGGTGGCCGAGCGGTTCTAGGCGCTTCAGTCTGGAACCGCGCGACCGCTACGGTCGCAGGTTCGAATCTTGCCTCGGGCATGGATGTGTGTGATGTCCTTAGGTTAGTTAGGTTTAAGTAGTTCTAAGTTCTAGGGGACCGATGACCTCAGATGAAGTTCCATAGTGCTCAGAGCCATTTGAAACATTTTTTCTTTTTTACTTTGCAAGTCGCTGTACAATGCTTGGCGCACGGTACATCGTGCCAAGAGTACTCAACATTGCCCATTTCCATTCGCGAATCAAGCGACGCTATATGGCTGTCTGTAATCCTCACAAAGGAAACTCCCAATCTCACCGCCCTCAGATTTAGTGGCAAGGTGGCCCAGTGGAAGATAGTCCGTCGAAAACTGAACACATATCAAGCATGAGAACACGAACAAGGTATACTGAACTGTGAAAAAGAAGCGAAATAGAAACATTGAACGGTCCAAGCTCAAGATGTGCAACATCGAGCGAATTTGAATATCCACGACGTCGTGGTTATGTGATCACGGTGTTGGACTGCGAATGGGGAAAACTTTGTTCAGATTTCCCCAATGCCCCATATATATTTTTTTCACAGAATTGTGAACTGTCTGTCCGGTCACTGTCGTGTCTGTTTGCAGTATTCATATTTGTATCTGTGAAGTGGTGTAACATCCATTTTCAACAGCGAGGTGTAAGGAAGGGACCTCCAGATGTGCAACCATCCTATTGGTTCTACACAAGTGCCCTCATGTTACGACTTCTCCGTGATGTTTTGGAAGTTTAGGCTCTTGAATCTCTTTGTTGTAACATAGTTCACACCTGTTCATTTGTTGTTTTCATTTCTGTAAGAGGTCTAAACGGCATTTCATTGCATTTATTTACGGCGGTAATATGTTCTTACCACATGACTTATATTCTGTAACCAATGTATAGCATGTCAATTGCCGAGACTACCAAGATGAACAGATAAGTCAATGACCGGATGGCAAGTTCATAATTTTGTGAAAAAAAAAAGAACAGGGGGAGAGGGGGTGGGGGGGGGGGGGGTACGAGTGAGCTTTGAACACGGATCTCCCGCTCTGTAGCCCAGTAGCCCAACACGGTGACCACCAATCAGGAAACCGTGGTTCGTGCAACTCACTCGATGTTGCACATCTTGAGCTTGGACCATTCACTGTTTCTATTTTGCTTCTTTGCTCACAGCTCAGTACACATTGATCCTGTTTTCACGATTGATCTGTGTCCAGTTTTTGACAGGCTATCCACGGGCCGCTTTACCCTAAATCTGAGGGGAGTGCGATGGGGAGTTTACCTTGTCAGTTCTAGTCCCATTCTCTCTCATCCTACTATTCTCATGATTCCAATATGACATACAACACACCTTTGGCACATTCTTCTTTCTCGAAAACCAGTTCTTTAAATTAATTTTACACGGTTCATGAGTGAAGACTTCACCTTTGCCCCACAGTTTCTAGCTTCAGTTCCTTCTGTATCCCCATTACGCTTCTGTAAGGGTTGTACTAACCAGTTAAATAACATATTTTAAAGTCTACTGTAATGACAACTTGATAGAGAGACCAAAAACACTCAGTCAATAGTCTGGAATAACTCGTGCTAGCGTCTAGTATGTGTCTTGCTTACAGATTCTTCACAGTTTCAAAGAACCAACCAATAGCTTTCCCCAATACTCATTTCAAATGTTCGTCCAATCCCTCATCGTTTCGTAATATTATCTATAGATATTTAAGTGATATCGGTAATAATTTGAAAGTTCTGCTAACGGTCTGATATTTTTACACTGTGGTGACCAATGTCATGGGTTACCACTTAATACCGTGTCGGACTCCTTTTCCCGGCATAGTAAAGCAACTCGACTTGGCATGGACTCTAAAAGTCATTGGAAGTCCTCTGCAGAAATACTGAGCCATGCTGCCTCTATGGCCGTCGTTAACTGCAAAAGTGTTGCCGGTGTATGATTTTGTGCACAACCTTACCTCTCGATTACGCCCCATAAATGTTCGATGGGATTCATGTCAGGTAATCTGAGTGGCCAAATAATTTGCTCGGATCGTCCAAAATGTTCTTCAAACGAATCGCGAACAATTGTGGCCCGGTGGCATGACGTATTGTCATCCATAAAAATTCCAGCTTTGTTTGGGAACATGAAGTCCTTGAATGGCTGAAAATGGTCTCCAAGTCAATGATCGGTTCAGCTGGTACCAGAGGACCCACACAACTGTGAAGCCACCAGCAGCCTGCGCATTGCCTTGTTGACAACTTAGGTCCATGACTTCATGACACACTCGAACCCTGCCACCACCTCTTATCATCTGAAATCGGGACTCAGAGCAGGCCACGGCCTTCTAGTCGACTAGGGTCCAATCGATATGGTCACAAGCCCAGGGAAGCGGTCATGCTATTAGCAAAGGTGGCCAAGCGGTTCTAGGCGCTACAGTTTGGAACCGCGCGACCGCTACGGTCGCAGGTTCGAATCCTGCCTTGGGCATGGATGTGTGTGATGTCCTTAGGTTAGGTTTAAGTAGCTCTAAGTTCTAGGGGACTGATGACCTCAGAACTTAAGTCCCATAGTGTTCAGAGTCATTTGAACCATTTTTAGCAAAGGCACTAGCGTCGGACGTCTGCTACCACAGCCCATTAACGCCAGATTTCTCCGCACTGTCCTCTAGGATACATTCGTCATTCGTCCCACATTGATTGCTCAGATTATTGCACGCCGCGCTGCTTGTCTGTTAGCACTGACAGCTCTACGCAAACGCCACTGTTCTCGGTCTTTAAGTGTAGGCCGCCGACCGCTGCGTTGACCGAAGTGAGAGGTAATGCCTGAAATCTAGTATTCTCGGCAGACTCTTGACACTGTGAATCCCGGAATATTGATTTCCCTAACGTTTTCCTAAATAGAATGCCCCATGGGCTTAGCTCCAACTAACACTCCGTGTTCAGAGCCTGTTAATTCCTGTCGTGCGGCGATAAGCATATCGGAAACTTTTTCTAGTGAATTACTTTAGTACAAATGACAGCGCCGTCAATGCACTGTCCATTTATACCTCGTGTAAGCGATACTACCGCCACCTGTGTATGTCACTTCTGTGTGTTACAGTTATTCCTTCTCTCTCTCTCTAATTTTTTTTTTCATGTAGCAGGATCAGTGATTTTTTTTACAAGCATCAGAAAGCTAACCCGGAAAAAATTTAATTGCAATTTCTTCTTCCTTGCTAGCATGAAATTTAGTCCACTTTTTTTTCTAATATATAAATATGTATTCTTCATCTATGGTGTAACTGCTCATCGAAACTAATTAATATATCTCCATTGCTCTCTTACAAACTCCAACCAATAAAACAAAAAAATTAAAATGTTGTTCGTCCACTCAACATTCTTGGCGCGAGTGGCATGCTCATCAGTGGCCAGTCTACGACACACAGCGGGCGGCCGGCCGAAGTGGCCGTGCGGTTAAAGGCGCTGCAGTCTGGAACCGCAAGACCGCTACGGTTGCAGGTTCGAATCCTGCCTCGGGCATGGATGTTTGTGATGTCCTTAGGTTAGTTAGGTTTAACTAGTTCTAAGTTCTAGGGGACTAATGACCTCAGCAGTTGAGTCCCATAGTGCTCAGAGCCATTTGAACACAGCGGGCGAGCCCCAGTCGGCCGCGGCGCCCGCTGTCACACATGAAATTAAAAAAAAATATAACGACCAGAATGAAAGCCTGTAAAAGTAAAATTTCACGTACCAGATAACAGTTCTTTAAAACACAGTATCTGTACTTTATCATACAGACACAAAGCGTAACTAAATGAAACGTTACCCGTGATTTGGTCAACCACACGAGCTTAAATGTTTTTGTCAACAATTTTGTAACACTACGTTATAAACCGTCTAGCAAGAAAAGGAAAGGATCCAGAAGGAGAGGAGGAAACAAAAAATTTCGCAAGTTGAGAGGGAACGTTATGTTATTTCAGTGATTATAAATGCGAAGGAAAGGAAGGAAGCTTAGAGTTTAATGCCCTGTACACAGCGCGGGCATTAGAGGAGTATAAACTCGAAGTAGATGCACTACGGAAAAAAAATCGCAACACCAAGAAGGACTCGTGCGACATAAACGAAAGTTGGTAGGCGTATTTCTTCATCTGAAAGATAATTCCTATTCAGATTTAGCGCCATTCTCATATGAGTGGCTTTAGTGGCGTCAGTGTGAGGACGCTAATGGGGTTTACTTTAAATACCCGCTGTTACGGTCGTGAACGTTACCTTGAGATTGGACGATGTGAGTTAATATTAGTCAAGAATGCCTTTAACGCCTTAAAAACGACACTGTCTGCACCTCACTGAGTTTGAACGAAGTCATGTAATAGCGCTACGAGAAGCTGGAGGTTCCTCTTGCGATATTACAGAAAGACTTTTCGGGAAGGTAACCACTGTACATGATGGCTGGCAGCGGTGGTCACGAGAATGTCTGGTCGCAAGAAGTCCGGGATCCGGACGGCCATGTGGCGCCACCGAGAGGGAAGACCATCGTGCTCGGCATATGGCTCTGGCGCATCGTACTGCATCTGCATCAGCAATGTCAGCAACAGCAATTTCAACAGCAGTTGGCACCACAGTGACACACTGAACTGTTACAAATCGATTACTTCAAGGATAGATCCGATCGAGAGGTCCTGTAGCATGCATTCCACTGACCCCAAACCACAGCCATTTGCGACTTCATTGGTGACAAGTGAGAGCTCATTGGAGGGCAGGGTGGAGGTCAGTTGGGTTTTCTGATGAAAGCTGGTTCTGCCTCGGTGCCAGTGATCGCCGTGTGTTCGTTAGGAGGACAGCAATTAAGTGCCTACATCCAACCGGTCTGTTTGCTAGACACACGGGACCTACACCTGGAGTTATGGTCCGGGATGTGATTTCATATGACAGCAGGAGCAATCTCGTGGTTGTCCTAAGCACCCTCACAGTAAATTTGTTCGTAACACTGGTGATTCGACCTATTGTGCTGTCAATCATAAACAGGATTCCAAGGGATATTTTTCAACAGGATAACGCTCGCCCAAATACCACTCTACAGACAGTCGACATGTTGTCTTGACCTGCCCGATCACATGATCTGTCTCCAGTCGAGCTCACATGGGACCTTAACGGACGACAGTTTCAGCGTCATTCACAAACAACAATAACCGTTCTTGTACTGACCGACCAAGTGCAACAAGCATGAAACTCCATCGCACAAAGTGACATCCGCCCTCTATACAACATAATGCATCCAAGTTTGCATATTTGCATTCAACACTGTGGCAGTTACACCGGTTATTAATGCACCAGCACTTGACATTTGCAATTGCTATTAACGTGCAATCTTGTAATGTTAATCACTTAAATATGTTACCTAGACAAAGGTATTCCCGAAATTTCACTATCCAATATTAATTTTTTTTGGTACTGCGATTTTATTTTCGTCAGTGTATAAAAAGAACTTGGCTGTGTGAGTCCACTTATCAGTATGACGTTGCATACTCTGGCATGGACGCATGCACTGATTCGAATGGGAGGACCGTGATAAAGCCTTGCATCTTCTTCTGAGACAAGATCATGACGGTGATCACGTGATCATCACGTGAACACCAATGACGCCACAAGCCCTACTTATCAATAACGTCGTAACTCCTATCACTGATATCATTCTTATAAGTGACATAATCAGTAAAATCAAGCCACTCCCCCATCTGCCCATCTCCAGTCACTCAAAAATCTAAGGTGGAAGAACTGCCGCAACTGCGCTTTATACCCCACCCCGTCTCTTTCCAACCACTCACAGTGAAGTATTAAAATTTTATTTCCTCTGTAATAAATATCACAATGTTGTTTCCTGATTAAAGTAAACATTATACAGAGAGGGAGATGGGAGATTATACACACGCAGGCCGCTTATCACAATACACAAATACAATTACAGTCCTGATGAAGGTTTCTCGGGTCTCCATTCGGGTGGTAGCATTTATATTTCGTGAACTTTCGGAAAGTGTCATATTACAAATCTTCTGACGAAGAAGATAGGTAGTATGACACTTCCCGAAACGTCGCGAGATATCAACGGTACCAGCCGACTGGAGACCCGAGAAACCTTCATCAATAGCTTACGCCGGGACGCCTACAGTCACAATTACCGTCCTCTACGAAAATTCGATCAAACTAAAATTGAATTTGAAATATTTAAGATTCCTTATACTTTTCAATCACAATGGACCTTCAAATTAAATATTTCCACATGTACATTGTCTGTATTAGTTATTAAAATCAGGCAGCTTTCATACTGGCACTTCTGATAAAAACGTTTTGGCTCATCATCGCTCGTTGATGACAAGCGTTCCGTTGCTGCACCACACTCTCTAAGCTCTATCGACTCTCAAATTAAATATTTCCGCATATATATCATCTGTGTTACTTATTAAGATTCATACAATGTGTTTAGTAGAAGACTGTAGGTCGGTCTTTATACCATGCATTCAAGTCCTCTAAACATATAAAACTGCTTCATAACACGCACGTGAGCACTACTGCAGATCGAACTTACATCTTAAAATGCACCCAGAATTACCAATGTTACTCTCCCATCTAAAACTCGTCTCTAAAACCGGAAGTTTGTTATTCCAACCACACTTTATAGGCACGATTGACCTTCAAATTAAACGTTTTCGCACCTAAATTCTTCGTATAACTTACTGAAACATATAGATCAGTTACTGCCAACATTCAGTTCATCCATAACTCAACTGCAGATCTAACTTACAGCTTAAAGTACACTGAGAATTAGCACAGTAAATAATGACAACATAGCCAAAAGCGGTTCAGCATACATCTTCCATAGCATTTAACTTAGTAATATGATCAGAATGTCTACCACCAGCACAGTACAAAACATTATCATTTTCTGCTCCTACACAATGGAAAACTTTATTCATTCTGTAGTATATGTATTATAATGCTATTACCTCATTAAAGCAAGCGTTATGTCTTCCATTCCTTCCATAATAAACACTGAGGCGCCAAAGAAACTGGTATAGGCATGCGTATTCAAATACAGAGGTATGTAAATAGGCAGACTACGGCGCTGCGATCGGCAACGCCGATATGAAACAACAAGTGTCTGACGCAGTTTTTAGATGACTTACTGCTGCTACAATGGCAGGTTATCAAGATTTAAGTGAGTTTGAACGTTGTAGTATAGTCGGCGGACGAGCGATGGGACATAGCATTTCCGATGTAGCGATGAAGTGGGGATTTTCCCATACGACCATTTCACGAGTGTGCCTTGAATATCAGGAAGCTGGTAAAGCATCAAATCTCCGACATCGCTGCGGCCGGAAGAAGGTCCTGCAAGAATCTGAAGAGAATTGTTCAACGTGACAGAAGTGCAACCCTTCCGCAAACTGCTGCAGATTTCAGTGCTGGGCCATCACCGGTGTCAGCGTGCGAACCAATCAACGAAACATCATCGATAAGGCCCACTCGTGTACTCTCGATGACTGCTCGACACAAAGCTCTATGCCTCACCTGAGCCTGTCAACACCGACATTCGACTTGATGAACAGAAACATGTTGACTCGTCAGACGAGTCTCGTTTAAAATTGTATCGAGCGGATGGACGTGTACGGCTATGGAGACAACCTCATGAATCTATGGCTCAAGCTGGTGGAGGCTCTGTAATGGTGTGGGGCATGTGTAGTTGGAGCGATATGAGACCCCTGTTACCTCTAGATAGATCAGATAGGTGACACGTAAGTAAGCATCCTGTCTGATCACCTGCATCCATTCGTGACCATTGTGCATTTCGGCGCACTTGGGCAGTTCCAAAAGGACAATGCGACACCCCACACGTCCATACTTGCTACAGAGTGGCTCCAGGAACACTCTTCTAAGTTTAAACACTTCCGCTGGCCATAACACTCCCCAGACGTGAATATTATTGAGCACATCCGGTATATCTTGCAACATGCTGTTCAGAAGAGATCTCCACCCGCTCGTACTCTTGAGGATTTATGGACAGCCCAGCAGGATGCATGGTGTCAATTCCCCAGCACTACTTCAGACATTATTCTAGTTCATTCCACATCGTATTGCGGCACTTCTGTGTGCTGGCAGGAGTCCTACACGATATTAGGCAGCTGTACCAGTTTTTGTGGCTCTTCAGTGTATATGTTATAATGTTGTTTCCTCAAAAAAGGACACTTTACGGTGAAAGAGAGAATTTGGTGTTGTTTATAAACCAGAGAGATGATGGTAGCACGAGTCCTCTTGGGGTAATGATGGTCATTTTATATGATGACTGCCATTCCCCCTCAGGTGAGCACTATTCTTCCTGTTGACACTGATGGTCATTTTACTCTGTGGCAATCATTCCCCCTAGGTGACCCTGGGGATAATAATGATGTAGGTTGACTTCCCCTGGGGGAATAATGACTGACATGCCCTGCTGGGTGGCCACTATTTCCCTATGGATGACTACAGTAATGTTACAGAATGACTACCATCACCCTTGGGGACTGCCATTACTATTGGGTGGCCACCATCCCCCGTACACGAGCACCTTTCCCCCTTGTGTGGCCATAATTCTCCTCTAGTTGACAATTATTCCCACTTATGCAGCCACCATTCCCCCTGTTTGACCACCATTCCCCATGGGTGCCCACCACGTCCCCCCAAGTGAGCGTGTTTTTTCCCTTGGGTGGTCACCGTTCCCCCTTGGTGACCACCATTCCCCTCGGTTGGCCAGAATCTCTCACTAGGTGACCACTATTTTCCCTTGGGTGGCCACCATTGCACTTGGGTGGCCATCATTCCCCCTAGATGACCACAAGTCCTATCTTAAGTGACCATCATTTCTCTCCCAGATGATCACCATTCATCTGGGTGACCAAACACGCAACGCATCACCATTAGGATTACGTATGGGATATGTCTAAACTCGCTGTCAGACAGCACAATCACAGTTTATAAGTGTGTGATGACTTGCAATGCAGCCAAGCAAAATTCAGGGTGTTAATATCCATCAGTTATATCCATCCAGAGAATGGTGTTGCCAGCTATATGTTATAATTACTAATTGTCTCAGTTTTTAAATGTGACTTTTGATATCTCTTTTGATATTGTGATCCTCATTATATTGAATTTCATCGATCCCTTGTAGATGAATTTTGTGTTGATAAATGTGTACTCTTACTGGACCCTTAATGATTTCATGTTAGAGGAACCTTACAATAGCATGATAGGATATTGTATGTGCTTGATCAGACACTGTGACCAGTTATTTGTACCCCTCTTTGGTATCATTTTAATGTCAGTTTCTCTTACAGTTCAGTAGCAATCTGATGCATGCACCTTGAATAGCTATCTGTGTTCACCGGAGTCGTCCATCACACGCAGTTCCAGGTGCAGTGTACACTTTACCGAACTCAGACTCATGAGTGGCTTGGTCGGCACCGTACAAGGTCAGTGGATAGATTGATGGTCAATGGATACTTATGGTCAGTGGTCCTTTTACAGTGTGGCCATCATTCTCCTGGGTGATTAAGAAACGGAACCTGTCATCTGACTACGAAGTCTTTCGCAACGGAGTCCTTGCATAACCTCGCATTCAGGAGGACGACGGTTCAATCCCGCGTCCGGCCATCCTGATTTAGGTTTTTCGTGATTCCCCTAAATCGCTCCAGGCAAGTGCCGGGATGGTTCCTTCGAAAAGGCACGGCCGACTTCCTTCCCCTTACTTCCCTAATCCGATGAGACCGATGACCTCGCTGTTTGGTCTCTTCCCCCCAAATAACACAACCCAAACCTTGCATAAAAAGTTCTCGGTTTACTTGCCGCGTCAAATTTGGATAAAATCCCGAGCTTTCGATGACTTCCTCCGTTGACGCGGCAAGTAAACCGAGAACTTTTTATGCAAGGAACATGTCATCGTTTGAAGGAAATGGTCCAATGACCATCGTTCTCCAGTGACCCTAATTCTCTCCACTGGCCATAACTATCATTTGATCACCATTCTCTTCACCGACCAACATTCTCCATGACCTTCATTATCTCTACTAACTACCATTCTCCACGAACTATTATATTGCTATCCACAATCGAAGATGTATAGTGCAAAGAGTTTTGGAGAGTTATCATTTTTTACTTTGCTAATTCTTGGAGCACTTTAAGCTGCAAAAATCGAATTGATTACAGAGGAAATAAAATTAAAATAGTCTTATCAAAGAATTTACTTTCGATGTATCGACTCAGTCATCAAATGGTTCAAATGGCTCTGAGCACTGTGGGACTTAACATTTCAGGTCATCAGTCCCCTAGAACTACTTAAACCTAACTAACCTAAGGACATCACACACATCCATGCCCGAGGCAGGATTCTAACCTGCGACCGTAGCGTTCGCGCGGCTCCAGACTGAAGCGCCTAGAACCGCTCGGCCACTCCGGCCGGCGACTCAGTCATCGTCTTTGGAGACGTTACATCTCAGTCACCGTCTTTGGTAGTGTGTGTGTGTGTGTGTGTGTGTGTGTAAACAAAACAATCATGCACCAGTTTGAGTGACAACGTAATACACTCCTGGAAATTGAAATAAGAACACCGTGAATTCATTGTCCCAGGAAGGGGAAACTTTAGTGACACATTCCTGGGGTCAGATACATCACATGATCACACTGACAGAACCACAGGCACATAGACACAGGCAACAGAGCATGCACAATGTCGCCACTAGTACAGTGTATATCCACCTTTCGCAGCAATGCAGGCTGCTATTCTCCCATGGAGACGATCGTAGAGATGCTGGATGTAGTCCTGTGGAACGGCTTGCCATGCCATTTCCACCTGGCGCCTCAGTTGGACCAGCGTTCGTGCTGGACGTGCAGACCGCGTGAGACGGCGCGTCATCCAGTCCCAAACATGCTCAATGGGGGACAGATCCGGAGATCTTGCTGGCCAGGGTAGTTGACTTACACCTTCTAGAGCACGTTGGGTGGCACGGGATACATGCGGACGTGCATTGTCCTGTTGGAACAGCAAGTTCCCTTGCCGGTCTAGGAATGGTAGAACGATGGGTTCGATGACGGTTTGGATGTACCGTGCACTATTCAGTGTCCCCTCGACGATCACCAGTGGTGTACGGCCAGTGTAGGAGATCGCTCCCCACACCATGATGCCGGGTGTTGGC
This sequence comes from Schistocerca piceifrons, assembly GCF_021461385.2. Classification (NCBI taxonomy): domain Eukaryota; kingdom Metazoa; phylum Arthropoda; class Insecta; order Orthoptera; family Acrididae; genus Schistocerca; species Schistocerca piceifrons. The sequence goes on from NC_060138.1 coordinate 661,979,633, forward strand.
CCTGTGTGCCTCGGTCGTATGCAGTCCTGATTGTGGCGCTCACCTGCACGGCGCCAAACACGCATACGACCATCATTGGCACCAAGGCAGAAGCGACTCTCATCACTGAAGACGACACGTCTCCATTCGTCCCTCCATTCACGCTTGTCGCGACACCACTGGAGGCTGGCTGCACGATGTTGGGGCGTGAGCGGAAGACGGCCTAACGGTGTGCAGGACCGTAGCCCAGCTTCATGGAGACGGTTGCGAATGGTCCTCGCCGATACCCCAGGAGCAACAGTGTCCCTAATTTGCTGGGAAGTGGCGGTGCGGTCCCCTACGGCACTGCGTAGGATCCTACGGTCTTGGCGTGCATCCGCGCGTCGCTGCGGTCCGGTCCCAGGTCGACGGGCACGTGCACCTTCCGCCGACCACTGGCGACAACATCGATGTACTGTGGAGACCTCACGCCCCACGTGTTGAGCAATTCGGCGGTACGTCCACCCGGCCTCCCGCATGCCCACTATACGCCCTCGCTCAAAGTCCGTCAACTGCACATACGGTTCACGTCCACGCTGTCGCGGCATGCTACCAGTGTTAAAGACTGCGATGGAGCTCCGTATGCCATGGCAAACTGGCTGACACTGACGGCGGCGGTGCACAAATGCTGCGCAGCTAGCGCCATTCGACGGCCAACACCGCGGTTCCTGGTGTGTCCGCTGTGCCGTGCGTGTGATCATTGCTTGTACAGCCCTCTCGCAGTGTCCGGAGCAAGTATGGTGGGTCTGACACACCGGTGTCAATGTGTTCTTTTTTCCATTTCCAGGAGTGTACAACATCTCCCTTCCTCCTAATCTCATATTTGATTATGTTTTCTGAATGCAGTGTTTTACACCACATATCTTTATTACATGTTGGTGTTATTTAGTAGCTGATTATAAGAAATACAGTCTGTAAATTCTTTAGAGAGCCTTAGTTCCTATTGGCAAATGTTTCAGAAAGCCATAGTTCCGATTGCAGCAGTTCTTTTCGTACTTAGCCTCGACTAGGCACAATCACTTCTAACAATTACTGATCAACATCGCCAATTACACTTCTCTTGTGTTACATTACCTTCGCTCCTCCCGAATTTGTGGCGGCCTGAAAAACGTTAGGCGATGAGAGTTGAACACCTTTTTTGCATTAATACACCAGTGTAACACTTTGAAAGAATATTGCGACATTTGACAAGCTTGATACATGTCCCAGATAATGGATTTCAGCCTCTGTTGGGTATGAGACTATGTTACAGTGCTCGAACTTTAGACGTTTACTAGGGCAGACATCTGTTGATGAAGACAGCCAGTAGGGACTTACCTCAGCAGATGACTATTTCACGTTTTTTTTTTTAAATTTTGCATAGTAATATTTAAATTAAAACTCATATTAGACAACTATATATTACTGATTCACTAATAATATCGTATAAGCAAACGTTTGTTCTTAATTATTTATGGAGAGCATGTTTTTCTCTCGTTCTGATATCCAATAGCGTATGATATATAGCTTCCAATGAAATTTTCAGATATTACTGGTGAGAGCCTGTAAAGCTGTTTTGTGGTGTGTTATGAAACCATAGTTCAGAATATTTTTGCTGTCATTTTACGTAATTCAGTGTTTTTTGGGTGTGTGCCATATGTAATGTGTGGCAATATTGCTAACTTAATTTTTTGGTAAATCATTTCCATGTTTTTGAGTGCAGTCAAGACTGGATTAAACTGTAATTGGCTCTTTCATTTTAATATCGGCAAAAATATTAGGTTCTGATAGGAGGCCGATTACACTGTCACTTTAATATAATGTTGATGAAACACAGAAGTATTATATATGTCTATGCAAATTTAACATGATTATCACAGAAGCATTTAATGTATATACGCTGATGGGGAAAAAAAATCACAGCTAAAAAAAATTAACACTGACAGATTTAAGGGTTCAACATTGCAAAATCACAGATTAATGTAACGTAGATAGATTTAAGGGATCACCATTGCAAGAACAGAGGTTAATGTAATATCGAGAGAAGTCATTGCAAATGTGAAATGCTAGTACTTTAATAACCGGTGTAATCGCCAGACTGTTGAATGAAATAACGCAAACGTGCATGCATTGTGTTGTACAGGTGCCGAATGTCAGTTCGTGGGGTAGAGTTCCACGTCTGCTGCACTTGGTCTGTCAGAATAGGGATGGTTAATCCTGGTTGCGGATGACGCTGGATATGCCGTCCAATGATGTCCCATTTGTGCTCGATTGAAGACAAATCTGATGAGCGGACAGGTCAAGGCAACATGTCGACACTCTGTAGAGCATGTTGGATTACAACAGTGGTATTTGGGCGAGTGTTATTCTGTTGGAAAACACCCCCTAGAATGCTGTTCATGAATTGCAGCACAACAGGTCGAATCACCAATTGTAGAAATTTGCAGTCAGGGTGCGTGGCATAACCAAGAGAGTGCTCCTGCTGTCATATGAAATCGCTCTGCAGACCATAACTCCAAGTGTAGATCTAGTGTGTCTAGCACATGGACAGGTTGGTTGCAACCCTCAACTGGCTTCCTTCTAATCGATACATGGCCATTACTGGCACAGAGGCAGAACCAGCTTTCATCAGGAAACACAACAGTCCTCCACCCTGCCCTCCAATGAGCTCTCGCTTGGCACCACTGAAGTTGCAAACGGCGGTGATTTGGGGTCAGTGGAATGCGCGCTGCAGACCGTCTTGCTCGGAGCTGTCCTTGAAGTAATTGATTTGTAACAGTTCGTTGTGTCATTGTGGTGTCAACCTTTGCTCAGATTGCTGCTGCAGATTTAGTACGATGCGCCAGGACCATACGCCGAACAAGATGGTCTTCCCCAGTGCCACTTGATCGTACGGAGTCCGGTGTTCTTGTGACTGTACATTCTCGTGACCAACGTCGCCAGTCATCAAGTACAGTGGCTACGTTCCTGTCAAGTCTTGCTGCAGTATCGCAGAAGGAACCTCCAGCTTCTCGCAGTCCTGTTAGACGGCCTCGTTCAAACTCAGTGCGGTGCTGATAATTGCTTCTTTATTGCCATAAAGGCATTCTTGATTAACATCAACTCACCACATTCAATCTCAAAGGTAACTAACACTCACGACTAATACAGCGTGTATTTAAAGCAAACCTGATTTGCATCCTCTTACTGGCGGTACTAGCACCACTCGTATATCATTGATGCGAAAACTGAATAGACATCATCTTGCAGATGTAGAAACACGCCTATAGACTTTCGTTTATGTTGCACGATTCCTCCTTTGTGTTGCTATTTTTTCCGTCATTGTATTATGAAGGTTTTGATCTGTTTCATTTTTACACATAATTTTAATATTACGCACAGGTATGTATGTGTGCACAATTTTACATCAATATCACTGAAGTATTGCATTTCTCTGACCTGGCCGTCATTTTTATACTTCATTTTAATAATACTCCAGAGGCGTGTATGTATACGTAAATTTCTGCAAATAATGTAACTTGACACCATTTTTTGCATCATTTTTACACTTCACCGTGATTGGCTGGAAAGAGCAGGTGGTTTACAGAGCACAACTAGGCTAGTTTCGCCATCTCGAATTTTTGATTGAGTGGAGATAGGCAGGAGGGGATGTAGCTTGATGATGTCACTTATAAGAATGACAACGTCGCTGATTAGAGTCATGATGTCACTGAGGAGGAGGACAGGCTTTGTCGCCCACTGGTGTTCACCTGATCACCGTCTTGCCTGTACAATGTCAAAATATTTATTTAGGAAAAAAACGCAAGCTCTGTTACGCAAAAACCACAGTATGTAATACATAAGCACTTCTTCTTGATACAGCAATTAAATACAGTTGGAAATGCGTCGATTTTTGTTTCTGAATCGTACACCTAATACAAATTAAATCATGTAAGAATAAGAATTAACGTTCTCACATAAGAACGGCACTACAGTTTTCTATTTCATAGAGCAGAAATTCCTATTTTAAACCGGAAAATGAAAACTAGGTGCTACTGTCTGTTGCATCTAAAATTGGTTTTGTTTCATTTTCAGCAAAATTCAGCAGTGAACAGGGAACTAAGACGCCCTTCCACTTCCTACACCTTCGTGTTCTTACAGTTGTACTCAGGATTACTGCGGCGTGAACTAGTCACAGGCAGCTATTCCAAAGCGACATTTTTTGCATGCCATAGAACTATGTCCACTATAGTGAGTGCAACTGGGACAAATAGAAAAGTCAGTAAAAAAGCAATCGGTATTCACTTGTACGTCCGCAACATTTCGTTAATAGATTCATATGTAGTTGCATGTTTCCTGTACCAGAACTACCTCCGGGCTACATAAAACGGACACAATATATGCTTGTGCATACTTTGTTTATCCTGTCAATGATTTCTTATGTACAGAACATGTTTTTAGAACAGAATGTTGGTAAACTTTGACAGTTACATTTATTAGTAAATTCGTGGAGTTATACGTAGGCTAACCGAGTGACAAAATGGAGCAGGCTATATTTTCTTTCCTCTTTTTTTATCTTGAAAGCTTACACATCACTAAACGGAAAAAATTACACTATTTTGTTGGTTGCTATAGAAAATATGTAGTTCGTTTTCAAAAAATGGTTCAAATGGCTCTGAGCACTATGGGACTCAACTGCTGAGGTCATTAGTCCCCTAGAACTTAGAACTAGTTAAACCTAACTAACCTAAGGACATCACAAACATCCATGCCCGAGGCAGTATTCGAACCTCCGACCGTAGCGGTCTTGCGGTTCCAGACTGCAGCGCCTTTAACCGCACGGCCACTTCGGCCGGCTAGTTCATTTTGCTCTGTCATCAAAAATAATCCTTCCTGCCGTCTGTTTCATGCACACAACTGAAAGAAATCTATCTTCGTCGGTTTTCCGCATCAAACAACTGATTTCTGTTATGCCAGCTACTCTCCGATGGACGTTTCTGCTCAAAATAGCGACATCTTATCGCTGCAGTTCATAGAGTAAAGGTGACGTATTTCAGACCCGAGAGAACACTACATTATTGTTAAGGAAGAAGTTTTTTAATGTTTGGAACCACTTGAACATATTTTCAAACTCTTGTTTCGGAGATGTGACGCACGACTATTGAAGATGATAAACCTGTTTATCAATCAGAAACCAATCAGAACAGAGTTATACAATAACAGATTACAGAAGCAGTTGAGTCATAAGTGTGCGCATTAACTGAAATTAATTACATTTAATGAAAGTCAACCAGTAAACAGGCAAGGTCATCTCGAGTTCGTCCTTGTGCAGAGTCCAGCACCCTTCGGCGATCGTACTGATACTCTTGATGTGCTGATTATGAATGTTGCAAAGTGTTATCTTGACTTGTTACGAGCTCGTCATTACTTGATAACTTACACCTTCTTATTCTGCAGAATACAGATGATAAGGTATAAGTCGACATCCTTAAAGTATTGTTCCGAAGTAATTTGCTCGTTTCGTATTGGTTAATAATTACAAATGAAAGTATACGATATTTTTGCACTCCTTATTTTAAATGCGAAATCCACTGAGTAATCTCTGAATGATGATTGTCATCCCCCTCCCCTAACAATGAAATAAATAATCCTTCATGCCAGTTCAAATAATAAAAGCAATTAAATGATTCTGCACTTTTTTTGTGGTTTTAGGGCGCACAACTTCAATGGTCATTAGCGCCCAGACTACGTTAAGAATGCACCGCGAGGCACAAGTTTAAAACAACTAAAAGGGAAAACACGATAAAAGACAGACTGACAGGCATAGGATTAAAAAAACAGCATAATCAAATGTCCTTAGAGAGGTTTGTCAAATTGATAAAACGAAGAACGCGAGCAGCTGCTCGTGGGTCATCCGCTAAAATGGCATCTAGAGTACATGGCAGGCCAAGATCAAAACACAGTGTGTTAAAACCCGGACAGGACGTTAAAATGTGGCGGACCGTCAGCAATTGCCCACATGGGCAGAACGGCGCCGACGCAGCCGTCAGCAGATGGCGATGGCTGAACCGGCAGTGTCCAATGCGTAACCTGGCCAAAACGACCTCCTCCCGCCGAGAAGGGCGTGAGGAGGACGTCCAAGCCGCGGGAAGAGGTTTCAAGGCCCGAAGCTTGTTGTCCGGAAGTGCAGCCCAATCGGCTTGCCACAGCGATAAAATGCGCCGACAAATTACCCTGCTACAATCCAACGAAGGGACACAACAAGAAGCCGTCCGAGGCTGGAGGACCGCAGCCTTGGCCGCGGCATCTGCAGCTTCGTTCCCAGGGATACCGACATGGCCAGGAACCCACATAAAGCTAACCGGAGAACCGACGTCCACCAGCTGCTGAAGAGAGCGTTGGATCCGGTGCACGAAAGGGTGAACCGGATACGGAAAACTGAGGCTCTGGATGGCGCTCAGGGAATCGGAGCAGATGACATAAGCAGAATGTCGGTGGCGGCAGATGTAAAGAACAGCCTGGTAGAGGGCAAAGAGCTCAGCTGTGAAGACCGAACAATGGCCATGGAGCCGGTATTTGAAACTTTGTGCCCTGACAATAAAAGAACAACCGACCCCGTCATTGGTCTTAGAGCCATCTGTATAAATGAAGGTCATATTAATGAACTTCGAACGAAGTTCAACAAAACGGGAGTGGTAGACCGAACCGGGGGTAACCTCCTTTGGGAGCGAGCTGAGGTCAAGGTGAATGCGAACCTGAGCCTGGAGCCAAGGTGGCGTGTGGCTCTCGCCCACTCGAAAGGTTGCAGGGAGTGAAAAATTAAGGTGTTGAAGGAGGCGACGAAAGCGAACTCCAGGGGGTAGTAGGGCAGAGACATACAACCCGTATTGACGGTCGAGAGAGTCGTCAAAAAAGGAACGATAAGACGGGTGGTCGGGCATTGACAGTAGCCGACAAAGCAGTATATCGCGCCGGTAGGTGAGTGGCAATTCGCCAGCGTCAGCATGAAGACTCTCTACGGGACTAGTATAAAACGCTCCGATCGCAAGTCGTAAACCCCGATGTTGTATGGAGTTGAGGCGGCGTAAGATGGATGGCCGTGCAGAGGAGTATACGAAGCTCCCATAATCCAGCTTGGAGCGGACGATCGACCGATGTAGACGAAGTAGGACGGTTCGATCCGCTCCCCACGACATACCACTGAGAATACGGAGGACATTTAAAGAACGGGTACAACGGGCAGCCAAATATGACATGTGGAGACCAGCTAAGTTTCCTGTCAAATGTAAGACCTAAAAATTTTGTTGTCTCCACGAATGGGAGAGCAACGGGACCGAGTCGTAAGGACGGTGGGAGAAACTCCTTGTAGCGCCAGAAGTTAATACAGACCGTCTCCTCGGCAGAAAAACGGAAGCCATTGGCGACACTCCAGGAGTAAAGACGGTCAAGAGAACGCTGAAGACAGCGCTCCAGGACATGTGTACGCTGCACTCTGCAATAGATGGTAAAATCGTCCACGAAAAGGGAGCCTGACACATCAGCTGGGAGGCAATCCATTATTGGATTGATCGCTATGGCGAAGAGAGCGACGCTCAAAACTGAGCCCTGTGGCACCCCATTCTCCTGGTGAAAGGTGTCTGACAGGACAGAACCCACACGTACCCTGAACTGTCGATCCATTAAAAAGGAACGAATAAAAAGAGGGAGGCGACCGCGAAGAACCCATGTATGCATGGTGCGGAGAATGCCCGCCCTCCAACAGGTGTCGTAAGCCTTCTCCAAATCAAAGAACACAGCCGCGGTCGGGCGCTTCCGCAAGAAGTTATTCATAATGAAGGTCGACAAGGTAACCAGATGGTCAACAGCAGAGCGGCGCCTACGAAATCCACATTGTACATTGGTAAGTAGGCGTCGAGACTCGAGCAACCAAACCAAACGGGAGTTAACCATTCGCTCCATCACTTTACAGACACAGCTGGTAAGCGAGATGGGTCGATAACTGGAAGGTAAGTGCTTGTCCTTCCCCGGTTTAGGAATCGGGACAACAATAGACTCGCGCCAGCATGCGGGAACATGTCCCTCAGTCCAGATGCGATTGTATGTACGAAGAAGAAAACCTTTACCCGCAGGAGAAAGGTTCTTCAGCATCTGAATATGAATAGAATCAGGCCCTGGAGCGGAGGGCCGTGACCGGGCAAGTCATCGTCCATTGGGTCTATAGGTTCATCGGCCATCTTGTTAAGATGGCCGGGAGGGGGAGCTTCCTCCGCCGGTGAGCGGCCAGATGTTCGGCTACCAGCAGTGCGGCCAGTCGAAACGGATGACGGCCTGGGACGGCAACCGCTGGGTGGCGCAGGAGAAGAAATGCGCCGTGGCGGAGAAGGAGAACTGTGCTTCCTTTGAGCCTTCTTGGAAGGTCGTTTAGTGGAAGTACTGGTCGATGGCAGGGAGTTCGAGGTACGTAGGAAGTCTGCACGGGACGGTTCCTTCTTGAAGGCCCGTGCATCTGACTTCTGGGTCTTCGTCTTAGCAGAAGCTGATGAAGGGGCTGGTGTCTGTGGGGTGACGGGAGGAAGAGGAGATGTCGACCGCGCGATCTTAGCACTGGCCGAACGGACGACCGTGGTGCTGAAGGTCAGATCGCATGTCTGGGTTGCCACCTGCCTGGTAGTCCGAGGAGAGGCGAGGACAGTACTGTATTTCCCCGCTGGGAGCAGCGTGGGCTTCCTACTAGCCAATAGCTTGCGAGCAGCCGAAGTGGACACTTTCTCTTTGACCCGAATTTCTTGGATACAGCGTTCTTCCTTATAGACAGGACAGTCGCGGGAGGATGCGGCATGGTCACCCTGACAGTTCACACAACGAGGAGACGGAGGTGGACAGTCACCCTCATGGGAATCCCTGCCACAAGTGACACATTTAGCCGCATTGGAACAAGACTGTTGAGTGTGATTGAAACGCTGACACTGGTAGCAGCGCGTAGGTGTCGGGACATAGGGGCGAACAGAAATAACCTCGTAGCCCGCCTTGATGCGCGATGGCAGCTTAACACTTTTGGGCAGAAGTCGAGAGAGATGGAGTGAAATCCATTGCGGAGGAATCCCCCATGATTGCCAGCGTCTCCGATGGCGCGCTCCTTCCTTGTGGGGACCCTCTCAGAGGGCACTCCCGCCTTAGGTGAATGTTTACACCTCAGGTCACACCTCCCGGGAAACAGACGGAGGGACCAATCGGCATGATCAGAAGGTATCAGCTCAGGCAATCACCCCTCCCTGGGCCTGGCCTTTACCAGGGGGTACGTGCGTGCCTTACATGTCTACCCAGGGCGGGGAATTACGCGTTACCCCGTCACCGGCTACGCGTGCGAACGCGTGGGTCGGCCTTCAGGCGCGCACAGGGAGGAAGGAAGAAGAGGAAAAAGAGGAAAAAGAGAGAGGGAGAGAGAGGACAGACTGTCTCAAACGCCGAGGCGGAGACCAGAGATGGCAAGGAGAAGAAGGCAATGAGAAGGCAAGGAGAAGAAGGCAATGAGAAGGCACGGAGAAGAAGGCAATGAGAAGGCACGGAGAAGAAGGCAAGGGAAAGAGTAAGGAAGACAGTGAGGTGGAGAAGAGAAAAGAAAGGAACCAACCAAAGGAAGGAAGAAACGAGAAGTGAAAAAGCATAATGACCGCAAATAGAGGTCGTGGAACCGTCCGTCTCCGGACGCAGGCGCTAACGACCCCCTTGAGGGGGTGGGACTCCTTTTAGTCGCCTCTTACGACAGGCAGGAATACCTCGGGCTTATTCTAATCCCCGGACCCGCAGGGAGGGATTCTGCACTGTATAAATCACTAGTATGAATAGTTTTATCAAATAATCATCACCATATATTTTATTGAGATATAAATTCGAAAATAAAACAGCAAAAACGAGTCATGTCATGAGTTACATTATCAGCATATCTATTAGCGAAATAATAAGTATTCTTGGAAAATTACCCATTGCGCTCTCTTCTCAGTAACCCAGATTTCATTCATTCCGGTTCGTACGAGTCCGAGAGAATTTTACTTGGTCATCAGTATTTCTGAACAAAATTTAACTGGAGATAGAAAATTACGTACATCATATATTTGACACATGATTGCCTCGTAGAAATCCATTAATGTCGTAATAGCAGCCTTTATTTATCGGCACACTTCTAGTTATTCGACATTTCTTCCTTATTAACTCAAGATAATTTTCTTGGCACGGAAACGAGAGGTAGTCAGTTTGAATCCTAGTCACAGAAGACACTATCGTTGCCAGAATTTACCGGATAAGTGGAACTGATTTGCTACCATGAAGTTCCTTATGACCAGATTGTGCGTGAAAGACCTACGCTGAATAGGCAGTCTCTAACAGAGGAAACGTGAGACATTGTTAATGCCGATACGCCCATTAGTCGCTCTAAAAGCACGCAGCCTTCTCGATGCTTCCAACACTCACCCCTAAGAATGCAAACCCCACCGCAAACTCCATGCACAAAATGTAATTAAACACCTGATGTAATCCAGAACACAGGCAGACTATCTCCACTAATCAACCATGGCAAATACGCGTGATTTCTCCACTCTTACCAAGTCTCATCCAGTACAGGATCGACTTTCGTTACTTATCTTTAAATTTATCGTTCCATTCAGTGACATCGTCTTCGCATAAAAACTGATACGTATTTTGTTCTAGGGAAGCTCTGCATGTGCAATGAACAAAGTTGTTTCAATCTTCTTCAGTTTCTTTGTTGCATTTTTTTCTGTTCTTGTCTCAGTTCTCTTCTCATCTGCTTCGTTTCTGTTCCCCGATTTCACATACTTGCTCTGTTCGTCCAGCTCTCCACATTTGTGTTATCTTGTATATGATATGATCTTCGAAATGACACCTTAGATCAGCTGCAGTTACAGAGCTTTATGTGTAATTTGCGTTGACACGTACAGTCCACAAAAAAGCATTGTTTACTGGTTTACATCGTGGAAATTAGAAAGAAACAATATAACGAGAATCCTGCAGAGCTCATCAAAATCTAAAGCAATATCAGATCATTAACATTCTAGTGTAAGAAGAAAGTATATTTACGGTGCACTAAAAACAACTTATATTTCGTAATTTCAGTACTACCTCCCGTTACATCGCTATGACATCTCCAGGACACCAATGCAGATAGTGGCGTATTTATAATTTTGCTTTTTTTTGGGGGGGGGGCTATGCCTTTCACTTTATAATAGCTCAAATTGAAGATTAATTTTACTGATGTCCAAAATTATAAAAATAACGTGTGTCACAGTATTCCATTTGTTTTACTATAACACTAATGACATTAGAAAACGATTTATTGAGTTTGTGAATTACACCATGAAAACAGTTTTATAGGTTTTTTAAGCCTGAGTAATTTTAACAAAACATAATCCACTAAGTAAGAGAATTTTATGCACCGGTTCATAGTCTAGGCTAGTGTTAGTTTGAAGTGTATAAAATCTGCTTCTGTCTGATACTTTAATGCACTTAAGTAGAACAGACGATTAAACCATTTACTATCAATTTAAAGTACAAAAGGAAGACAGTGATCCCTTTGTTTTGCCACATCATTTCTCACAGTTTGGTCATCAGTCCTTTCTTCTCCATGAATTATCATAATCGCGAGCCCATTCAGACGTGCCTCTCTAGTTGTGTTCCTTAGGTACGTCTTGATTCTCTGAAGGGCGGAGAAACTGCGCTCGTTCGTCGCCGTTGCCACTGATAGAGTTACTGAGAGCTGTAGAGACCGAAACACAATGAGCTAGATCTGACTGTCGCAGACAAACAAATCTTCCATTGCGTTTTGAGGCAGCTGCTCCAGTCGACTCAGACGTTGATGAAAGAGTTTCAACTCAGACGCCGACGCTGTCAAATAGGCGACTATTGGATCTGTCGCATAAAATGAATTGAGTCCACCAAGAGTCTTCGTGGTAGAAGACAATTAAAGCTGTTAAAAAGTCCACAATGTGTCAAGAACCGATCCTGCAATGAACTACTGAAGGCATCCAGAAAGGGATGAACACAGACACTTTGTAGTAACCCGTAACACCATCGCCGGTATCCTGATTTGTACGATGTGCTCGCTTTGTAGAAATGCGTGGTTGTTCAACTCAATTGGCCAAAACAAATTCCTTGACTTCTAAGAAAAGCCGGCTGAAAATATCATCAACATTTTCCCCCACTGACAACAATTTCCTTTTGAGATCCCTGGCGATGTTGATTAACCTTGCAGAATCCATTGTTGGCGCTGAAGTTGACGACAGATGGACTCACCGAGCGCAAACTGTATAGAACGTGTAACCGAGCAGACGACAAAATCTCCCTTCGTGAAGCTGCTAACAGAATCATGGCATCGTGAGATGTAGTCTTGTCAAATTCTTGAAATTCTCACAGAGTCGAAGCAACACAGCCATATATTTCCTTGAACTCTTGTGCGCTGCGAGGACACTCAGTCAATCTAGTGAAGGTGATACTTTTCAGACTCCTGACTCGAACATCGACTAATAATTCAAAGGCATTATTTTACATTTGCCTACGTTTTGGTGGCCCAAGAAATTACTTACCATTTTCAACGTTCCCAGTGAATTCCTGATAAATGGAATATTGCATGTTTCGGTGACTACCAAACTAAAATTACGAGCTGTACTTTGAGAATATACAGCTAACAGATAGTTCTGTGTTATTAATGCATGATCCCCACGAGCTTTTCGCGACTTGGATGCTGCACCTTCATAGCCCTGTCCTGGTAAAAAGGACACATCAAGTCCAAATTTTACCAAGTTCTCAATTTTAGATCCAGCAAATCCTTTGCCAGTCACATCTAACACTGGAACAAATGGCAGGAAATCTTCAGAAATACTGAGATCCGCTGAAATATAACGGACACAGAGAGAGAGAGCAACGTCAGGGATTCATCCGCCAGAACCGTGAAAGCTGTGGCGTCATTAACGCTCTGAGCAATCCCCCACAGGAGTTGGCTTTTAATGCAGTTGATTATCTGATTTTGAATTCGTGCACTAATGTAATTGTCACGTTTACCAGTTCCTTCCAAACTTGCTCGCAAGTTTTCGTCCCTTTCGTGCGATGTTTTAGAATGGCAAGAAAGTTTCTCATGTTGCTGTCATCTTGTTTGTCAACTTCAATAGGCCCGAAATTCCTGTGTTTCCTTAAACAGTCTTCTGACATTCACAGAGAATCACCTCCTCGATGACAGGGACTAAGTGTTTTCTATTTTTTTTTCTCCACCTGCTCTACCAAATCTTGCTCCATGCAATGTTTTATATCTTTTGTCTTGTTCATCATCACGTAAGAAAATTGTCACCATCGATTACAGAAGCGCTATAGTCAGCGTTGCTCGCATGGATGTTGAAATATTCAAGAGCATGCCTCCACTTCGTAAACTTTGAGGTCACCCGGGTTCCAACATCTTGAAACTACTTTTACCCGAACGTGTCTTACAAGGAACTCCTTCAGATCGAGGTCGCAAGTTCAAGCAGTAGTAACGCTCATTTGAAAGTTTTGTGTTGACAGGTACGAGAAGAAACATTAGCTGCTAATGACTCACCATGTGCATCAGGAGGGCGACAGAAATGAGTGTCCGGGAGTTGCTAAGATCAGCCTTCAACGTGATGTATGTATTACACTTCAGTAAATGGACATCCCTGACATTCAAGAAATGTTCAAAACGCACCATTAACTTACCCCACGAACACCGAATGTAAAATGGCGCGCCACAGCGATCACAAAGGCTCGCACCATCAAGAACTCCTTGGGAGTTACAAACCTTGCACACGTTCAGCTAGGTATCCACTCTTAAAGAAGGCGTATGGAACTACCTTGGTGTAACGGGGTGATGACGAACGTTCAGGACGTCAGTGACTCTTCTAGCACGTCTCGAAACGGTCCAAAAGGTGAGTATTCAGGCTTTTCCCAGGTGGTGACATTAATGTGACTGAACAGTGTATATTATGGTTGTTGCTGTTTTGTATGGACGAGATTAACATGGGAGGGAGCGCAGTCGTTGAAATAGTGGCCTCGTTTCAACAAGTCCAGCATTTAAACAGATGTCCAGCTTTTTTATTTTTTTGAGTCATTGTCAGAGCTTAGTTTGTGTTCCGTCTCCAATGATCGTATCTTCGACGAGTCGTTAAACTTAAATCATCCTTTTGATGATCGAATTCAGCTTTTTAGTGTCATATTTTCAGCAAGTAATAACTTACTATGTTCGAGCGCAATGGAGCACTTAAAGCATATAATTCTAAAGTAAAAAAGCAAATATAAGGCGCTGAGAACCATAAGGTCATTAAACACACCGTCACCGAGATCAGATTTAAGTGAATATCAGAGAAACCGGTGAGAGAGCTTTTCGTGAGTGTTCGCATGTACTGTGTGGTTTTATAACACATACACTCCTGGAAATGGAAAAAAGAACACATTGACACCGGTGTGTCAGACCCACCATACTTGCTCCGGACACTGCGAGAGGGCTGTACAAGCAATGATCACACGCACGGCACAGCGGACGCACCAGGAACCGCGGTGTTGGCCGTCGAATGGCGCTAGCTGCGCAGCATTTGTGCACCGCCGCCGTCAGTGTCAGCCAGTTTGCCGTGGCATACGGAGCTCCATCGCAGTCTTTAACACTGGTAGCATGCCGCGATAGCGTGGACGTGAATCGTATGTGCAGTTGACGGACTTTGAGCGAGGGCGTATAGTGGGCATGCGGGAGGCCGGGTGGACGTACTGCCGAATTGCTCAACACGTGGGGCGTGAGGTCTCCACAGTACATCGATGTTGTCGCCAGTGGTCGGCGTAAGGTGCACGTGCCCGTCGACCTGGGACCGGACCGCAGCGACGCACGGATGCACGCCAAGACCGTAGGATCCTACGCAGTGCCGTAGGGGACCGCACCACCACTTCCCAGCAAATTAGGGACACTGTTGCTCCTGGGGTATCGGCGAGGACCATTCGCAACCGTCTCCATGAAGCTGGGCTACGGTCTCGCACACCGTTAGGCCGTCTTCCGCTCACGCCCCAACATCGTGCAGCCCGCCTCCAGTGGTGTCGCGACAGGCGTGAATGGAGGGACGAATGGAGACGTGTCGTCTTCAGCGACGAGAGTCGCTTCTGCCTTGGTGCCAATGATGGTCGTATGCGTGTTTGGCGCCGTGCAGGTGAGCGCCACAATCAGGACTGCATACGACCGAGGCACACAGGGCCAACACCCGGCATCATGGTGTGGGGAGCGATCTCTTACACTGGCCGTACACCACTGGTGATCGTCGAGGGGACACTGAATAGTGCACGGTACATCCAAACCGTCATCGAACCCATCGTTCTACCATTCCTAGACCGGCAAGGGAACTTGCTGTTCCAACAGGACAATGCACGTCCGCATGCATCCCGTGCCACCCAACGTGCTCTAGAAGGTGTAAGTCAACTACCCTGGCCAGCAAGATCTCCGGATCTGTCCCCCATTGAGCATGTTTGGGACTGGATGAAGCGTCGTCTCACGCGGTCTGCACGTCCAGCACGAACGCTGGTCCAACTGAGGCGCCAGGTGGAAATGGCATGGCAAGCCGTTCCACAGGACTACATCCAGCATCTCTACGATCGTCTCCATGGGAGAATAGCCGCCTGCATTGCTGCGAAAGGTGGATATGCACTGTACTAGTGCCGACATTGTGCACGCTCTGTTGCCTGTGTCTATGTGCCTGTGGTTCTGTCAGTGTGATCATGTGATGTATCTGACCCCAGGAATGTGTCAATAAAGTTTCCCCTTCCTGGGACAATGAATTCACGGTGTTCTTATTTCAATTTCCAGGAGTGTATAAACCTGACTCAAGGTAAGATCAACAGATGTCCGAAGTACTGATGATGTATTTTAGGCCCCCATAGTTCTCATAAATTTTGTTCCTATACTTGATAGTTGCAGTCGTAACTTAATAAGCGTCTATTACAAGACGAAAAATTCCAGCAGTATATTTACGGGAAAAACTAAGTTCAGACTATAACAAGCTACAGTTTATACAAGACAGGTAGTGAATGAGGGAATCGAAGGCCGATCACCAAGATTATCGTATTCTTCGTGATGGTGAGGATCAACGGAATAACGGGGGAAAATGGCCAGGTCGTAAAACACTGGACACGTATTTCAAAAGCTTTGGGTTAAAACCTCCAGCCGTAGACGTGCAATACTGTTTCTCTTACCAGTCACTTGAGTAGAATTCCAATGTACGCCTTTTATAAGATAGCCTCCGTCCATTGCTTCATTATGAGAAAAACTGTGTCAATAGTCACTTTATAAAAGGCTTACGGTCTATAGATCGGTAAGCCACACCAAAACAATAGAGCCAATGACCGGAAGACTTTCTAGATACGGCGTTATCCCTTCATAACGCTGCCTGATTTGGAAACAAACACCAGCGGACTTGGTTTGCCCTGTAAACGGGATGTACAGTACATTTCCTTAGCAAGTGTGTGCCTCTACAGCCTACCGGTCACCACAGATTTCGGCAGCTGCCTGGGTAGACACGTTCACCTGTTCACATGTAAGACACGGTAGAGCGCGACCAAGTTATTGCAGCATCGTTGTGACACACGGCACCCATTAAGTCCCAGAGCGCGGTAAACAAACCAGTGACTCAACACCGCAAGATACAGCAACACAGATTCCTTTTCACAGAAGAGATTAACAAACGCTTACTGTGCACACGGATTGCATCAAATCGGCTGCAGTGTTACTAGACACGGTGTAAGAAGAGAGCCGCGCGGGATTAGCCGAGCGGTCTAGGGTGCTGCAGTCATGGGCTGGGCGGCTGGTCCCGGCGGAGGTTCGAGTCCCCCCTCGGGCATGGGTGTGTGTGTGTGTTTGTCCTTAGGATAATTTAGGTTAAGTAGTGTGTAAGCTTAGGGACTGATGACCTTAGCAGTTAAGTCCCATAAGATATGCCACACATCTGAAAATTTTGTAAGAAGACAGACAGTTAACTGCAAAGTTCTCACTGAGATCGGGAGTGGAATGATTAAGACATTGAATTTGTATTTGGCGAGAATGGGATGCAAATCGGAATTTGATTTACGTGTCCTGTGCCTCAGATCGTTCCTTTGTTAACACAATGATATTCTATTCTGTATCGGTGTCTCTCTAGCTAAATGGTCTATGTCTAAGGATCAAGATGACGGTGAGACGTTAAACAATACTGTTCACGATTGATGGTTATTAATTTGAATTATGACTTACAAAAAATTAAACTGCGACCATTAAATATGACTGTGTTTGTACTTCGCTGCATGTTCACGCCTCAATACGACACGTTAACCTATAATGAATGACTTGGCGCAGACCTTGGCTGTAGAAGTCTGCATTTTGGTTGTTCAGAAAGCATTAGGTCTACGCCCGGAAAAAATCACGTCGTAATTCTGCAAACGGTTCCCCTGCATTGAGGCTGTTCAGAAAATGTTACGTCTACACCCCGAAAAGACATCACGTCGTCATTCTGCAAATGATTTCTTCTTCCGAAAAAAAGGAAGAGGTCGGCAGGTGTTATGTCAGGAAAACACTGGGTCAAGAAAAATGTGATAGCCCAAAGAAGGAGCCTGTGTGACTTTCCTGTGGAGAATGAGCTGTGGCGTTCTCGTGGAGCAACGGCATCCCCCCCCCCCCCCCCCCCCCCCGCCCGTTGGACAGCTTCCAGCGGTGCCTCGTCTCGTCAGCCTTCCGTAACTTGGTCACAAGATTTCGTTAGTATGCCTCTGAGTCCGTTTGTCCCTTACGAGCATAATATATTAGCACCACACCAGAAGTACCTTGCTTAACGACGGTTGGGTCTTCGCCTGTTTCGGAAGTGATGAATCCACATTTTCCACAGGTTGGTTTTCTCCCGTGTCTCCGGGCCGTGATACAACCATCGCTCATCCACGCTCTGATGCGGCTAAATAAGCTACCTGGATTGGCCTGACACAGCTGGAACCTTTTCGTTGATGCCTCGGTTCGGCGGGCTTTTTGAGTGATTTTAAGTAGTAGCAGAATCCAGTGGGCGGCAACCTATGTCATCTTCAAATGTCGTGCAAGATATTCAGAACTGATCCGTAACTGATTTACACTTTTACCACTATCGTCTCTATTGTGATACGCTGGTCTTAGATCACCAGGTCTCCATTCGTCTTGTGATTGCCTGTTCTTTACAGAGAAATGTTGTGCCTCTTCGTTGTTCATCATTCAGATTTGTGTCATACAACGGGAAGCACCTGCGCCGCGTTAAGTACAGTGCCATTACGACGGTGCATGTTACAAGCTGCATGTTGTAATGTTGTTACCCTTCAAATACAATAAATCAATTATCTCACGATACTCCACTTTATCAACGGGCTGCGCCATTTTATTTGACTCCTCTAGAGGAGTACTGTGGAATACAGAACTTCCTTTGTGTGCGAGAACTGCTGACCTATACCTGCAAACAAACCAAAAATTAATCACTTGACTTTGCGACTAGATCTCATAAGTTTGCAAACGTTACTATTTTTCAATCTTACGAATAAGCGTTTATTTTTTTGTCCTCCAGTGACTGCTTGAGTAGTTTCCATGTACAGAAACAGTTAATACACTGTACATCCGCACACATAACATGAACAAGTGCACACACATACTGAGAGCAATTGCTTTTGAAACTTGATCCCCATTTCGTCCCCTTCCTCCACCCCCTCCAGCCCCCTCCAAAAAAAAATCGCTTCTGCTGTAAAGAAGAGACGGGAAATTCAGAATTTCTTTGTGAATGGTGTGAATGTATAACGCAAAAAGTATTCCTCTCACATAAATGGAGCTGTGAAGTGCTCGTGGATGCACCGGCTGACAGTCGTCCCCCGTGAAATGTTTAGTAGGCCACACAAGTTGAATTCATTGTTTTGTTTATTTTTTCTTAAGGCGCCATAGTACTTCTGTGAAACTCAAAACTATAGTTGCTCTGATCCAAAATGACATCAAGAAGTCCAATCCAACTTGGTACTCGTATTTTTGATCGACTGCACTAAAACTTGACTAATAAATTTCTTGAAAGACAGTTGAAACAACTAGTTAAAAAATGTACAGTGATGTTGCCTTCACAGCTCCACAGAAGGACAATCGTTTACTTAAAAGCGATTCTGTGCACTCGTCACGCAATTTAATTTTTCTTACATATTGCTTATTTATGAAAGTAAAACACCAGCCAGGTCATGCGCTCTGCACATCACACTCGCTAATTCCATAAACGTGTTGTATCTACAGTAACCATGACTGCTGCTGGCAATATCGGTCGCAAAGCGTCAGTGTAGCTGGCTACTAAAGCATGGGCAGCAGCTGCCACACTATCCAAGCCTTAAACATCGCCACACACTTTATCGTAAGGGAAGAGCTACAAAAAGTCACCTCTGACGAGTGTTCGACTACCTGACGGCCGACTTATGAAGATCAACGTACCTCCCCCTTCATGCATGTCACTATTTCGTCTTAGCCAATATTAAAGAGCTAACTGGCATCTGTTTTACCTGGAAATATTGGCTGAACCGACGCTCCTTCAAAAGTCGTTTAATCGACGTGACGGTCTCCAGATTTTAACTGCCAAATTCGTAATCGGATATTGTTGGATTATTCCTGTGTAACGTGTGCGTTATCTTTCATTATCAACATTTACATACATCTGCCATCATTATTATGCACTATGTGATCAAAAGTATCCGGACACATGGCTGAAAATGACTTACAAAGTCGTGCCGCCCTCCGCCGGTAATGCTGGAATTAAATATGGTGTTGGTCCACCCTTAGTCTTGATGACAGCTCCCACTACCGCTGGCTTACGTTCAATCAGGTGCTGGAAGTCTTCTTGGGGAATGACAGCCCATTCTTCACGGAGTGCTGCATTCAGGAGAAGTATCGATGTCGGTGAGGCCTGGCACGAAGTCAGCGTTCCCAAACACCCCAGAGGTGTTCTACAGAATTCAGGCCAGGACTGCGCAGGGCAGCCCATTACAGGGATGTTATTGTCGTGTAACCATTCCGCCACAAGCCGTCCATTATGAACAGGTGCTCGATTTTGTTGAAAGATGCAATCGCCATCACCGAATTGCTCTTCAACAGTGGGAAGTAAGAAACTGCTTAAAACATCAATGTAGACCAGTGCTGTGATAGTGACACGCAAAACAACAAAGGGTGCAAGCCCCCTCCATGAAAAACACCACCACACCATAACACCGCCGCCTCCGAATTTTACTTTTGGTACTAGACACGCTAGCAGATAACGCTCACCAGGCATTCGCCATACCACACCCTTCCATAGGATCGCCACATTGTGTACCGTGATTCATCACTCCACACGTTTTCCTACTGTTCAATCGCTCAGTTTTTACGCTCCTTACACCAAGCGATGCCTCGTTTGGCATTTACCGACGTGATGTGTGGCTTATGAGCAGCCACTCGACCATTAAATCCAAGTTTTCTCACCTCCCACCTAACTGTCATAGTACTTGCAGTGGATCCTGATGTAGGTTGGAATTCCTGTGTGATGGGCTGTATAGATGTCTGCCAATTACACATTACGACCCTCTTCAACTGTCGGCCGTCTCTGTCAGTCAACAGACGAAGTCGACGTGTATGCTTTTGTGCTGTACGTGTCCCTTCGCGTTTCCACTTCACTATCACATCGGAAACAGTGGACCTAGGAATGTATAGGAGCGTGGAAATCTCGCGTACCGACGTATGACACAAGTGATACCCAATCACCTGACCACGTTCGAAGTCCGTGAGCTCCGCTAAGCGCCCCATTCTGCTGTCTCACGATGTCTGATGAGTACTGAGGTCGCTGATATGGAGTACATGGCAGTAGGTGGCAGCACTATGCACTTAATACGAAAAACTTATTTTTTGAGGGTGTCCGGATACTTTTGAACACATCTCCCGTCTGTTGCGGGATACTAGCTCGAAAATTGCGACAGTTGGAGTACAGGATGTGGAAGTTTTCCCTACCACTTCCTCATACTTATTTTGTTGCAAGAATCTAGCAATCTCCGTCTTGCATTTTATCATGATATCGTCTTAGTCGATGTGGAACGTATTTACCTGGTGCACTGTATAGACTGAGATGTCTATGAGCTTTAACCCCAACGCCATGAATGTTTGATGAAACCCTCAACCCCGGTTTTTAAGGTTCCGAATACTGTGGGGAAGTGAGTGCTTTCTGGCCGGCCGAAGTGGCCGTGCGGTTCTAGGCGCTGCAGTCGAACTGCGAGACCGCTACGGTCGCAGGTTCGAATCCTGCCTCGGGCATGGATGTTTGTGATGTCCTTAGGTTAGTTAGGTTTAATTAGTTCTAAGTTCTAGGGGACTAATGACCTGAGAAGTTGAGTCCCATAGTGCTCAGAGCCATTTGAACCATTTTTTTGAGTGCTTTCTAAGAGAAATGTGAACTCAGGGACTTCGTCGCGAGAGCCTCGGCAGAGGAAAACTTTTTTTTATTCTCACTCTCTACAATTTCCTGATGGCGGTTGTGACTCCATACCCTGAAGAACACAACATATCTGTATATCACTTCATAGGTAGACGGAATTTGCAAGAAGATCGATGACTGTTTGCTTATGAGGTTACTGAGGAACACGACACATCACCATGACCTTTCGCGGCAGCATGTGATGAAACATTGCCATCGTGCAACAACTGTCGTCAGTTTGCACAATGGGTTGGTGCAGATGAGGCCTTATGTTTGTTTAAGTACAACGAAGCAAATGGAGACTATGTGCTGCTCATATTAGTCTTCGAGAGTTCCACAAAACTGGTTAAACCATGAAAGGTAACATGAACTACAGTCTCCTGTGCGAAACTCATTGAAATTACGAGTTACGACGCACTCAGTTTGTCAATAGCAACCATGTTCTTGTGCTGCCCAACAAACGTGACATGTAATATTAAAAACATTGCAAGTTCTTAGCTTTCATTGGGATATATTCCCCCTCTTACCGATTTCCCCTATCATATGTTTAATAATTCGATTAATTCTTTCAGGAGGGAAAATTTGATCAGTGAAACAAGTGCCTTCAATTCCCTCATTCTTCTGTCTGAAGCGTAGATCATTTGTATAATTACTTATTAGTTGTGAAAATGAAACAGCTGAATTACACAAACAACGCAGTTCTATGGTTAGAAAGTCACTTCAAAAACAGACGTCAGTCAGCCCTCTGTGGATCAGAGAAGTTATCCATTTGTATCTAATACCGCTGCTCCCGCGTCAATTATGAATGACGCTTTCTGGCCTGTATCACGATGAGCACAAGATTTTTGTCTTAAATTATACCCCAAGAATTCAAAGATCATGCTCATATTAGACCGAAATTTTCGTGAAACATTACCTTAATATTTCTTGATGGTATTCAACTATCCTATCTAAAAAAAAGTAAGACATCTCGGTAAAATCGAGTAACTAAACTGAGAAGAACTCTTTTCTTGTCAACGAACGACTAGATTGGAATACCATGACACACGAGACATAGTTCCCAGATTATCTGAGATCGATGTCAAATACGTGTGAGTGGCTGTCACTCGATCCAGTGGTGACTGTTTCACATGCAGCTGGTGATGACAGAAGTCGTGCGAACGACAAGTAGTATCTTGTGGAGTGAGAATACGGGACACAGCTGATAATGGGGGCTTCAACCTCACAGCCTCTGTGGCGCATTTCGAGCGTCGGCGTTGGGTTCCAACTTTTCCCTTCCTTCCAAAAAAATGGCTCTGAGCACTATGGGACTTAACATCTGTTGTCATCAGTCCCCTAGAACTTAGAACTACTTAAACCTAACTAACCTAAGGACATCACACATCCATGCCCGAGGCAGGATTCGAACCTGCGACCATAGCGGTCACGCGGTTCCAGACTGAAGCGCCTAGAACCGCACGGCCACACCGGCCGGCCCTTCCTTCCAGTCTATAATTATCCGCGGCAATTCAGACCCAAAATTATACTGCACAAAGACTCATTAGAACCACCCAGACAATGCAGCTACAAATCTAATAAAATCTCCATACTTTGGAGGAAGGTAATGTTAAACTATCTCCAGAAGGCACTTGTCAAGGAGAGCACTGCGCCACTACTGCGTTGTCTCTGGAGTTCATTAAGGAACAAAGGCCTCACAAAGCAAAAAAGTTGATGAATGGTCATGTGCACTCTCTGAGGACGTATTTACCTTGCTTGCAACTGGTAAATACGAGGCGTAACGGTGATAAGTTCAGATATTTCTATTGGTGACGGCGGAGGGTGCACTGAACTCATTACATCGGTATTTACTTCATTTGCAGACCTATAAACTATAGCTATTAAGAGTAGTGTGTCTTTAGGTTCGTTGGTACCTCCAAGTAAATGTGGCACGAGCAAGCCGTTACTGCTTGTTTTCCCCTGGGCTGCAGGTCTGTTGCTGAAGTGTGGACGCAAAAGGGTTAGCCTATATAACAAGTGTTGTCCACTTAGTGGTGCAGTTACGACCGTGCAGGAAAAACAGGTGGTAAATCATATGACGTGTTTGCAGGAAGACTATTAGATGCAACGAACAGACAGATAGCACACTGATATGAGTATATATTAAAGTATCATATTGTAAGTAGGCTGTTTAGGTTATTTTGTTGGTAACGCCACGTAGCGCTCTGTATGAAAATCACTGACTGTGCTGTGTGCTATCTGTGGCTGGTTGGCATTGTTGAAATATTAGCTATTGTAGTGTTAGGCAGTTGGACCTGAACAGCGCGTAGCGTTGCGCAGTTGGAGGTGAGCCGCCAGCAGTGGTGGATGTGGAGAGAGAGGTGCCAGGGTTTTGAGAACAGACGATCTGGACCTGTGTCCGCCAGAAATAGGAAATTTGTAAAGATGGATGTCATGAATTGATATATATATATATATATGACTTTTGAACATTACTAAGGTAAATACATTGCTTATTCTCTCTCAAAATCTTTCATTTGCTAATTATGCCTATCAGTAGTTAGTGCCTTCAATAGTTAGAATCTTTTATTTAGCTGGCAGTGTCAGCGCTCGCTGTACTGCATTAGTTTGAGTAACGAAGATTTTTGTGAGGTAAGTGATTCGTGAAAGGTATAGGTTATTGTTAGTCAGGGCCATTCTTTTGTAGGGATTATTTAAAGTCAGATTGCGTTGCACGAAAAAAAATATTGTATGTCAGTTTAGCGATGTTGAGAATAAGTAAAGAGAGAAATGTCTGAGTACGTTCAGTTTTGCTCAGCTGTTTGAAAATCAAATAATGTAGAGGTTTATCAGCACAGTCCAAAATTGGCTCTGAGCACTATGGGACTTAACATCTGAGGTCATCAGACCCCTAGAACTTAGAATTACTTAAACCTAACTAACCTAAGGACATCACACACATCCATGCCCGAGGCAGGATTCGAAGCTGCGACCGTAGCGGTCCCGCGGTTCCAGACTGTAGCGCCTAGAACCGCTCGGCCACCCCCGCCGGCATCAGCACAGTCATTTATAAATTTTTTTAAGGGTAAGTTTCAATATATAAAAATATCTGCACTTATACCCGCTTTGTACCCTGTATAATTGTACTGAAAAACAGGAGGATTGAGATGAAACTTTCCTATCTAATCAGAAATACTCCAGGCAAATATTAAATTCCCGCTACATACTTAGAGCGCCTGTTGTGCATGGAGGCACTCTTGTCTGGATCCAGAGCAAGTCGCTAGCTCTGCCCCTATCCCAGTACAGTGCCGCGGCTGAGAGCTCTCCACGGTGCTCTACGAATGGGACCTGCTGGAGTACAGCAGAGGCAGGTGTCGCTGTGGGAACCGCCGTGGCCGCGTCCTCCGGCAGGCTACAAACAGCAGGAAATGAGGCCGCCATTCAGGCCACAAGGCCGCTTCGTTTCAGGCCGTCACTCCGATCAACCGGAAAAACGTTGCGTCACTTGGCAGGGCAGCGCGGCACCATTCAGCGCTCCCCTTCCGGCGCCCACCGCCTCAATGAATCCCCGTCTCTGGTCGGTCGCCATGTTCAGCCAACACTGGTGACCTGTCTGGCACCTTGCGAAGCGTCTTTAAAACACAATTTTTCCCTACTCGTCATCAGGTATTAGCAACAATACGGGAGCGGCGCATTGTTATGCTGGGCAGGCTCTTACTACACGTGGCTTTGCCGTTCCCTTTGAGAGAGCTATAGTCGAACTGATATCTGTATAAATATGCAATGCAGGTGGATGTAAATGGGTACGCATTGTGCGCCGTATTTCTTGCTGTAGATGATTGAATAGAAAGGAAATGACGAGGGAGAAATTCAGCGATGACACTTATACCATTCAGTTTACGAGAGGGACATAGGGCATAACGTTCACATACAGTATATGGACCACCATTAAAATACGCTTTTCGTTCTCAGAAGTAGCTTACACTTATCCGGAATACTGAAACGCATTAGTAAGGAGATACTCCACTTCTTACGTTGCCATAAATATACCGTCTACTCCTGGCATATGAAACCAGCAACTGATTCCTTGTCACATTTTCTATGTTGTACGACACAAAATTTAATAATTCACACGAAATTTGTAGCTGTGAATAATGAATTTAATGTCTTTTCTGTCGATAGACACGCCACCTTCTCAATAACGCACTTAAATCTAAGTACTGAAACAACTGAAGCCCCCCCTCCCTTCCAATAAAGTAAAATAACCAAAAACCTTAACACATTGGGATTCACCCTCCGAATATCAGATGGTATTCATGAGAACTAATAAAAAGTTTTCAGATGTACGAAGCACAATGACAAGCTTGTACACCTTCAATACTAATTGAGACATGCGCATCTCCCTCAATTTTTCAACTGAGGCTTAATCAGTCTTATATCAAACAAATATTATATGCGGAGATAGGAAATCACGGAAACACCTGAAATAGAGCATCACGTCACTGCAATTTGCATTTATTGTAACACTTGATAACAGACCAAGAAAATATCGCGTGTTACACTTGACAGATAATAGCACTAGAACAATAATAAACACCTGATTCAGTTTTCTGCACTTTAAAGTTCAACAGGCGAACTCAATTTAAGTTCTCCCATAAATATAAATACGTGCGTAGGCGCGTTAAAGAACTGGTTATGAAACAGTCATTATAACAGGCACACTCCATTTATAGGGAAAATAATTAGCAAGTTTACACATTGACTAGAACATTAAGGTGAATAACAGGGAAGTGCACCGTCCGCAACACCATACGGCGACGGTTAACCTCCAGTAAGTTCCTTTCTTTACAATATGACATTTAGATATGCGCATAAGGACGATTAAAACTGGTGGACAAACACTAAATTGGAAATTTGGAAATTGATAAATCTATACCCAAAGGAGCCGCACTCCATCGAAACACCCCAAAGATGGCAACTAAATGTCTACCTAGAGTAACAAAATTAAGAATAGCATGCTTATAGATTGACTAGAATAAAGGAATAAATAACATATACGCGGCTTCTGACGGCCGACAAACTGTGTTGGGCACTTGGGCAGTGATTAATTCAAGCTAGCCACAATATACGCTAACCAGGTTAGCGGCGTATTTAAAGACAAGCGTCGAGCAAGAACCCTGGTCAGAAGGTAATGGAACCAGTACTAATTTACAGCTAACTATAGCATTGAAATCAATTGATGACAGGCTGACCATTACCGATGTGGCGTACAATGAGCAGTCAATAAACTGAACACACAGCTAAAACCCAAGTATGATGCTGAGGGGTGAAACGCTCAGCCCAAAACATGTTTGTGGCCACGTGGTTCTAGGCGCTGCAGTCCGTAACCGCGCGACTGCCACGGTCGCAGGTTCGAATCCTGCGTCGGGCATGGATGTGTGTGATGTCCTTAGGTTAGTTAGGTTTAAGTAGTTCTAAGTTCTAGGGGACTGGTGACCTCAGATGTTACGTCCCAAAGTGCTCGTAGCCATTTGAACCATTTTGAACCAAAACATGTTTAGGGCAAACACCTAGTTTGAGAACAACCACAATGAAACAAGGATGATGTTGCAGCTTGCAGTACAAATGCCAGAGCCTCATTATAGTCTTAACCCAAGGCAGGACTAAAGCACACTAGTTTCTCGCTGAATTAAAGTTTCCAAAACAATCCAAACTAGCAGGATTCCCTTACACGTCAGACGTGCCAACATTTCCGTTCATACCCCAGCATCAACTAGCGCAACATAAATCTTTGACACATTTCAGATAATATTTTGAAACAACATACCTTTGTTTACCACAAGCCTTAATTAGTTAACAGGTTAGGCTCTGTTACTGATGCCACGCAAATTAGGTAGCAAGTTAAGGTCTACAGTTCTACTTAGCCATTTAACACGCGTCGTGACGAGGAAAGAAAGAATCCAGCTAATTAATTGAAAGTCACTTCTTGGATTCAATATTTAACGATGCGCTTAAAATCAACAGACAAAGGTGAAGGTCAAGTTTACACTCGCAAGTATCACACGCAGAACACGACCATAAGGTGAACATTAAATAAACTGCTCCTTGTTCAATCATTTACACACCGACGAAACAATCTTCACTGAATTACTGCAGATGCCGGAATCTCCAGTTGCTTGCAAATGACGCAAAAAATGGTCAAAACGTCTTACTTTCAGTCAGATGACATCCGTAGGATAGGAGTTTCAGGCCTCATCCCCTTGGATGCACCTGCGACCAAGTCCGTAACATTGGCTGCTATCACGGCTTTAACGATGCATCACACCTGACACGTGTCACGCCAAACCATCAACAAAACGGCGTGGCCTCCTGTACACTCCCAGACGACCGCAATCAGTTCCTCCTCCCGACCGACGCTCTCCCGCAAACACGGCAGGCAGCCGGCCGCAGCAACGCCACAGCGCCCTCTGGCTAGGGTAAGAAAACAGCAGAGCGCGAAGCGGGAATTTCAAAGGAACGCGCTATAGACAAGGAGGAAACGCAGAGAACCAACCGTGACATTTCGTCACGGTTCACTAAGGAATAAATCCATGAAGGGTTTCACGGCCAAAAATTGCTGGGAAAACTCGTGTGTATTATCTAAAATAACACCCGTACGAACGGTGGAGTCCTAGCAGGATGCCTTCCTCTCATTTACGATTTGTCATTCGAGACATATTCACAGTATATTTAATAGCCAACGTATTACTCACTTAGCACAGCTTACAATGCAGATATCCAGTATGCGCATAACACTGATCGATAACTGACTGTAACGTTGTGCTATTGGATAAACTAGTCACACTTCAGTGGTACACAGTCAGGGAGTCAGACATGTATTTAAAGATTTTTATTGCTACTTAAAGACAGTTTTACAAACAGCAGAAATACTTGTGGAAATAAGAATGCCGTAGTTTTAGAGTGATTCATAATACCACAATTTCTCATATAGTAGAAAACGTGCCGGAAATAAGAATACGCTTTAAGACAACTCATAATAAGGTAATAGTAAACAGAAACGACCTAGGAAGCAACTATAGTAGAGGCTTACAAGGAGCGACAGCCGCTTACAGACGGAAGTCTTAGTTTCCCCGTCCTGGAAACAGCTTCAGTTAGGCCTTCAAACGTTGAATAACGATAATGTAATGACACGTAAATGAAATGTAATCACATTTACTTTCATGGAACTGGTATGCTGAAAGACCAATATTCTTGGACGTCAATCGAAATACGGCGATATCACTAACTGCACAGGATGCGTGGGCAGTATCATTAGAAACAGGGAGTTTACGATCGTCCAATATAGGAACCACTCGCGCTGCACGTCGGTGAAAAAACTGGTTCAAAATGGTTCAAATGGCGCTAAGCACTATGGGACTTAACATCTGAGGTCATCCGTCCCCTAGACTTAGAACTACTTAAACCTAAGTAACCTTAGGACATCACACACATCCATGCCCGAGGCAGAATTCGAACCTGCGACCGTAGCGGTCACGCGGTTCCAGACTGAGCCACCTAGAACCGCTCGGCCACACCGGCCGGCGAAAAAATTGGGAAATGGAAGAAGCTACCAAAGCGCTGCATGAAGTCATGACACTGGACCTTGTAAGAGCAAACTCCTTTTAATATATGTAATGAACGGTATCAACCAATCTTGGTAGTTCCTACAGTAAAATTTTCAAATTGGAAGGTACAGAGTGTTATATTCTTTTTGCTCAGTGATCCGTTGTCAAAACAGACGATGACAAAATATTCCTCCAAACTCTTCGGGAATGAGCATAGAGTCAGTATTAACATTAAGGAGCACTCTTTTCTATAGCATGAGTTAATGGCCTCAAGGAGAGGGAAAAGAGTGCAAACCGGTCTGTTCGAAATACTGAGTTGAATCCGACTGGTTATCGACATGTCCACTGTTGTTGAACCCAAACGTTGTGACCACTACTAGCCGTGGGAGTAGATGCGTCGCTAGTACGTGACGCAGTAAGGAAAACAGTAGTTTGGTGAGCATGTTCGTAGCGTTTCTGTTTGCACGTGGGTTTTCCAGTTGCTATGGGTTTATTTATCGTTTGTCATTCTTTATTCGTGGTTTACTGTTGCTGTTTGTGTTTACATACCGTTATTTTGTCTTTTGGAAAGCGAGTGGCGCTGTGGGTGCTAGAAAATAGGATTGCAAGTGGAGAAATCGGAACATTTCTGA
This sequence comes from Schistocerca piceifrons, assembly GCF_021461385.2. Classification (NCBI taxonomy): domain Eukaryota; kingdom Metazoa; phylum Arthropoda; class Insecta; order Orthoptera; family Acrididae; genus Schistocerca; species Schistocerca piceifrons. The sequence goes on from NC_060138.1 coordinate 662,009,309, forward strand.
TATGTTATTCTGTTTGTGTTCAATAGATGGGTGACGGTAGCGGAGGCAGCCAGAAACACATGCGCCGTGTAAGGGGATACGCCATTGGACAGAGCACGGGGAGAAAATGGTTTTAAGGAGGATCGTTTTGACATTAGTGACTCTTCACGTTCAGGAAGGCGGTCAGGGTTTGATGAAGGTCGCTTAACGCATTAATCCACAACGGTCCACGTCAGTGTACTCGAGAACTGGCAGATATGATGAACTGTGGTCATTGCACCATCGTGCGACATTTCCATGCAATGGGGAGGGTCTAAAAATCGGATTTAAGGGTTTCACATGCTCTAAGCCAAAATCACAAAAATCAGTGGGTGACCAAATGAGCATATCTGTTTGCTCTTCATCAGTTAGCTCGGGAACAACACCGACCATTCCTATCCCGTATTGTTACTGGTGACGAGAAACGGTGTCTTTATGCTAACATAAGGAAAAGACAGGAAAGGTTGAGCCCAAACAGAGCAGCAACTGCCTCAGAAAGGCCTGCTGGCATCTACAAAAGATAATGTTATGCATCTGGTGGAACAGCGGTGGTGTAGTGTACTGCGAACTGGTTCCCCGAGATATAACCATCGCTGCTGACATTCACTGACAACAACTCAAACGTCTAGCAGACGCAATCCAAGAACAACGACCAGGAAGACTGCGTAAAGTGATGTTACCCCAAGATAACACCCGTCTGCATTCTGCTAGACTGACAAAAAACATTACACAGGAGTTGGGTTGGGAAGTCATTCCGCAACCACTTTATTCATCTGATATTGTGCCCTCGAGCACGGGGTCCCGGGTTCGATTCCCGGCGGGGTCAGGGATTTTTCCTGCCTCGAGATGACTGGGTGTTGTTGTGTCGTCTTCATCATCATCATCATTCATCCCCGTTACGGTCTGAGGAAGGCAATGGCAAACCACCTCCACTAGGATCTTGCCTAGTAAGGCCTCGCGGGTCTCCCGCGTCGCTCCTCTGTAAAGAAGTATGGGACTCATCATCATCATCATCATCATTGTGCCCTCAGATTTTCACTTTTTCTGCTCTCTATAGAAAACCGTCAAGGGACTTCCTTCCTGGATGAAAATGCGCTCCGAATATGGCTAGACGAGTTTTTCGCCTCGAAACCAAGTGATTTCTACAGTCTCGGAATCGAGCACCTGTGGAAAGTGGACGAAGGACGTCGAGACCACGAATAGGAGACGAAATGGTGGACGACGGTGCAGGACAGGCGGCCATATTAGGCTGCCGCTGTGGCTGAGCGGTTCTAGGCGCTTCAGTCAGGTTTAAGTAGTTCTAAGTTCTGGGGAACTGATGATCTCAGATGTTAAGTTCCATAGTGCTCAGAGCCATTTGAACGAGTTGAGCGGCCATATGTGGCAGATCTGACGACACAGAGTATAATGCTGCTGCTGCACAAGTGTTTTGAACACATCGTTCGGTGTACATGGCGAACCATCCATATGTGTTCTCATGTTGGTCCAACGACATCGTCAGCTATGCTTGCAGTGGGCATAGTACCATCTAGACTGTAGAGTAAATCAACGGAAACCATAATAACTGTGAAATGCTTGAAGATCATTACGGGCCGCCTATTTCCAATTATGGTTGATGTGTTTGCTAAAGGTGATGATATTCTCCAGCAGGATAACTGTCCGCGTCACAAGTCCAGAAACATACTAAAGTTGTTTGAAGAACGTGACATCAAGCTCATGTTGGTGTTTTGGCCACCAAGTTCGCCTTACCTGAACCCTGGAACGCATCTGGGGCACTATCGGCCGCCAGCTGCATGCTCACTCACCACCGCCACTTAATTTGCGGAAATTGCGTGGCCTCTGCTTAGACATTTGGTGCCATATAGCTCCGGAAACCTATAGAGGATTTTTCGAATTCACGACAAGCAGGATTGATGTTGTATTGCGTTCCAGAGGTGGACCAACACACAAGAATATGATTTTGAGTCATAAGTGTATGGAGCATGTGTGTAACGCCACGCTGATCATCCAAGGACAAATGTAGCGTCTTTGTTCTTGTAAGGCAGAGCATTGCCTTACCTGATGCATTTGGTCGCATAAGGCACGCCTATATTATTCCCTGCCTAAAAGAATTAAGGGGACCTGCTGTAGTGCTTTCTGCTCCTTCTAGCCTAACTCCGTCGAACTGCGTTTGTGCCCAAGGATGTAACAGCAAAAAAATGTATGAACGTGACGTACATGTGCCCCTTTATTGGTGTACATCAGAGTATCCACTGCAACATTCGGAATTATTTTCTGTTTTTGTGATTGCTTTTATTTTTAAGCGCCAAGAAGGTTCCCAATTGATAATGTTCGGATGCGGTTTTATGGATTCAGCGTCTACCTTACAACCAAGGAAAACTCTCCGACGATATTGGTTGGAACAAGATACTAAATTTAACTTGTAACTGAGCAGTATTTTCCCAGCCAGAGGTGAGTGTTCCTTACGTTATGCGAGTATCTGTTTGTACGTGACAATGAGAAAGTCAGTAACTTGCTCGACAAGATTAAAATGGCCCTGCTGCTACACTTCTGTATGTGTTACTTATTTACTCGTTCGGCATTTTCTGAGGCAATTACCTCATGAAATGCTTAGCGAAATACGTGAGCTGCAATATTTTTATTGCTCTGCACTCAATTGCAATATTCTTTAAATGGTTCAAATGGCTCTGAGCACTATGGGACTTAACTTCTAAGGTCATCAGTCCCCTAGAACTACTTAAACCTAACTAACCTAAGGACATCACACACATCCATGCCAGAGGCAGGATTCGAACCTGCGACCGTAGCGGTCGCGCGGTTCCATACTGTAGCTGCTAGAACCGCTCGACCACCACGGCCGGCTGCAATATTCTTCACAAATGTCCTATTCTCTATATAAATGTTCTTGAGCCGCTCTACGGCTGAGTCAGAGAGCCTGTATGCGTCCTTCAGCTCACCCTCTAAGCCAAGCATTTCACACACAAGTAAAAAGTCCACAGATTGGTTTTTCACGCACTCTCGTTCAGGACTGTCCATAGACAACCCAAAGGCGATTCAAAGTTGTCCACAATTTCCTCGGGAGGTTGCATCATGCGTTCTTCCTGTTGGTGCCATCCACCAAACTTCAGTTCTTACGTCCACTTACAGCCGACAGTCCCTTCCAAGTTGTGTTTTAGTCGAAGCCCTGGAGATATTCGCCGACTTTCCATAAAGATGATCTAAATTTGCGTTTGTTTGTTAGGTGCTGGGTTTTTGTGCGTGGGTAGTTCAGGGTTGTCTAGGAGTTTTCTGTATGCTCTTGTAACTAAATGTAATAGCTTCATTTCAGGGAAGTGAAATGATATCCGACTCTAACATATTACCCAAATTCAGAAATACGAAACGGAAAATTGAGACGCGCGATGTATTCCTGTTGAAACTGACTGGAACGACCTGGGGTTGCAGAACAAGCGTAATGAGGACTTCAGCACTAGTTCTTGTCTACAGCGTGGCTGAATATTGTTCACGAGTCTGGATGGGAATTGCAAAGACAGCTAAAGCGGACATCCGTATGTGTGATATCTCCATATCGGTAAATGACCCTACGAACACATTTTGCAAGACCTTTTACCCACATCTTTGGAAGCACCAACGGCCTTGCCACAGTGTTTCCACGAACAATACGAGACTGGAATAGAAGAGAGTACTGACAGAGGTACTCAAAGTACCCTCCGCCACACACCGTCAGGTGGCTCGCGGAGTATGGATGTAGATGTAGATGTAAGTGGTAACACTGGTTCCCGTCAGATCACCAAAGTTAAGCGCTGTCGGGCTGGACTAGCACTTGGATGGGTGACCATCCGGTCTGCCGAGCGCTGTTGGCAAGTGGGGTGCACTCAGGCCTTGTGAGGCAAACTGAGAGTCTATGCTGTACCTCGAATTACGTGACACAGACCCACAAGCACACTTAGACTAGCATTATAGGCGTGTACCCGAGCTCTTGTAATCTGCAATAGGAAAATGATGCACTGATTCAGATAGAAATACAGTATGACAGTTGTACTGAGAACTGATTATACGTATTTCACAGCCAACGCAACACTTCGAGACACTCTAAAACCGTAGGAACTAGTTGCTAGTTACAGAGACACCATCTGACAAACGGAAAGAAGACGCATAGTGTCTCGCACACTCATCGATCATTTTTGTCCCACTTAAAAATATGAAGTATGCAACTCCGTGAGACTATTACGCAGCAGAGCTGGTTCTATTCGAAACCACATCAACTACTTGCCTTTTTTATGACCGTTTTATTGGTTAGTTACTATTATGCGCATTCTAACAATTCTTGTTATGCCTTCTACTTGGTGCTGTCGTATTTCCCGGACCATTCACACGAAACTAACCCTGCTCCCACGGTGTCCTTATGTATATGATGGTATACACATTCACCATTCGTCAGTGTAACATAAAATCAGTTGGAAGATGTGGTGGCTAACTAAACACGATGAACACTTACAACTACAGGGTGGAAAAAGTATACTTGGCCTGGAGAATATCTCATGCACCTTGGAGATAGCAACCCCGGGTAAGGATTATGTAAGCTGGGTTGCCTGTCTTACAGTTGTAAGGGGACGTTGGCCCTGTTGAGCAATGCATAACACTTCTGACTGCGTATCAGAAGATAACAAGTTCGTATCCTGGCAGGGTCGCCATATGAAACGTCCCCTTAGAAAAATTATATATGACTGTGTCTAAACTGACACAATATTTTTAGCGCAACGGAATCTGACTTTCAACAATCCCTACAAAAGAATGGCCCTGACTAACATTAACCTATACCTTTCACAAATCGCTTACCTCACAAAAATCTTCGTTACTCAAGCTATTGCAATACAGCGAGCGCCGATACTGCCAGCTAAATAAAAGATTCAAATTACTGAAGGCACTAACTACTGATAGGCATAGTTAGCAAATGAAAGTTTTTGATAGAGAACAAACATTGTATTTACCTTAATATTGTTCAAACGTCATAATATATATAGCAGTTCATGACATCCATTCCTACAAATGTACTGTTTCTGATGGACACACGTCCAGATCATCCGCTCTCAAAAATCCGCCACTCACTTCCCAACATCCACCACTGCTGGCGGCTCACCTCCAACTGCGCAACGCTACGTGCTGTTAACATCCAGCTGCCCAACACTACAGTGGCAGACAACAATGCAAACCAGCCACAGACTGCACACAGCCCTGCCAGTGATTTTCATACCGAGCGCTACGTGGCGTTACCAATATAAAAACCTAAACAGCCTACTTACACAGTGAATGAAACAAACAGCAGTCTGATTAAACTGCAGACCAGAGAATGCTCCGGAAACCATCACTTCTAGCGTAGAAGACAGATTAAAACTCTCTTTAATATAAAAAAAACTATGGGACTCGGTGAGCAAGATTGTATACTAAATGTCACAAATTCTTTCACTAATATTTCCTTTTGCATTCTGATTGGATCACACAAAACTAAAACCGTTGCGTAAATGAAAAGTAAAAATGACATTTGCAGGGTCATCAACAGTACTAGATAGTTCGTATGTTATATAGTTCTTATCCTACAGAGTAAACATTAAAAGTGATGCAGTTAATTAATTATGTAGGAATTGCTGTGAAGTTTCACATCTCAGAAGGGCAGTCGTAGCATAATATCTACAACTCAAGGCCTTTAGCAAAGTGATGTTCTTATGGATGCAATTGAAACTATTTGTAAATTACACTATCAGTTCTCTATTTTTTTGTCACCACGTCAAAGGAAGACCAGTGCTGAAGGAGAAGCTGTACTTTCGCGTCTCCTAAGAAGCGATCCTTAGAACAAATTTATGGATCTTGACAACCCGCGTTATCGTACTCAGGTTTCTACACAGGCGAACGCTATGGCTGTCCATTAGATACTAGGAAGCGAAAGCCCTGTAGCCTGGAAGGCATTTCCACCTGGTTACTTACCGCAATGGTAAAGAGTTACCAGACACTAGGTAGTATGTCCGCGTTCTGCGCAGCTATATGTCGCAACTTAAAACTCAAATGTTATCATTCTAATTGCAAGTAAATTCGCAATGTCAGATGAAGAAGAGGAATGCTGTTTTGACCGCTGAGGCGCAAAATATAAACTGTAACCCCGAGCTGGACTGACTATCTTTCAAATGGCCTACTGGGCTGCTGTAGGATTGTTTTACGTAGTTTCTCACATTTAGATCACAGACCTGCCTGGATAGCCGAGCGCGTTAGCACGCCACTTCCAGGATTTCGGGAGAAACGTCAGTCCCGGATCGAAACAGCCCGTCATATTAACTACAAGGATCGGTGTAGGATGGGAAAAAGCGACCGGTTAAAACCGATACCGGTATTTTAGTTCTGAATAACCGGTATTTTTCGGTATTTGTTTGGTCTCGGTTGTAGCAGGTGTATATATATATATATATATATATATATATATATATATATATATATATATATATATATATATATATACTCCTGGAAATTGAAATAAGAACACCGTGAATTCATTGTCCCAGGAAGGGGAAACTTTATTGACACATTCCTGGGGTCAGATACATCACATGATCACACTGACAGAACCACAGGCACATAGACACAGGCAACAGAGCATGCACAATGTCGGCACTAGTACAGTGTATATCCACCTTTCGCAGCAATGCAGGCTGCTATTCCCCCATGGAGACGATCGTAGAGATGCTGGATGTAGTCCTGTGGAACGGCTTGCCATGCCATTTCCACCTGGCGCCTCAGTTGGACCAGCGTTCGTGCTGGACGTGCAGACCGCGTGAGACGACGCTTCATCCAGTCCCAAACATGCTCAATGGGGGACAGATCCGGAGATCTTGCTGGCCAGGGTAGTTGACTTACACCTTCTAGAGCACGTTGGGTGGCACGGGATACATGCGGACGTGCATTGTCCTGTTGGAACAGCAAGTTCCCTTGCCGGTCTAGGAATGGTAGAACGATGGGTTCGATGACGGTTTGGATGTACCGTGCACTATTCAGTGTCCCCTCGACGATCACCAGTGGTGTACGGCCAGTGTAGGAGATCGCTCCCCACACCATGATGCCGGGTGTAGGCCCTGTGTGCCTCGGTCGTATGCAGTTCTGATTGTGGCGCTCACCTGCACGGCGCCAAACACGCATACGACCATCATTGGCACCAAGGCAGAAGCGACTCTCATCGCTGAAGACGACACGTCTCCATTCGTCCCTCCATTCACGCCTGTCGCGACACCACTGGAGGCGGGCTGCACGATGTTGGGGCGTGAGCGGAAGACGGCCTAACGGTGTGCGGGACCGTAGCCCAGCTTCATGGAGACGGTTGCGAATGGTCCTCGCCGATACCCCAGGAGCAACAGTGTCCCTAATTTGCTGGGAAGTGGCGGTGCGGTCCCCTACGGCACTGCGTAGGATCCTACGGTCTTGGCGTGCATCCGTGCGTCGCTGCGGTCCGGTCCCAGGTCGACGGGCACGTGCACTTTCCGCCGACCACTGGCGACAACATCGATGTACTGTGGAGACCTCACGCCCCACGTGTTGAGCAATTCGGCGGTACGTCCACCCGGCCTCCCGCATGCCCACTATACGCCCTCGCTCAAAGTCCGTCAACTGCACATACGGTTCACGTCCACGCTGTCGCGGCATGCTACCAGTGTTAAAGACTGCGATGGAGCTCCGTATGCCACGGCAAACTGGCTGACACTGACGGCGGCGGTGCACAAATGCTGCGCAGCTAGCGCCATTCGACGGCCAACACCGCGGTTCCTGGTGTGTCCGCTGTGCCGTGCGTGTGATCATTGCTTGTACAGCCCTCTCGCAGTGTCCGGAGCAAGTATGGTGGGTCTGACACACCGGTGTCAATGTGTTCTTTTTTCCATTTCCAGGAGTATATATATATATATATATATATATATATATATATATATATATATATATATATATACAGGGTGTCACAAAAAGGTACGGCCAAACTTTCAGGAAACATTCCTCACACACAAAGAAAGAAAATATGTTATGTGGACATGTGTCCGGAACTCATTTTATTACTTCTCTTCAAATCACATTAATCATGGAATGGAAACACACAGCAACAGAACGTACCAGCGTGACTTCAAACACTTTGTTACAGGAAATGTTCAAAATGTCCTCCGTTAGCGAGGATACATGCATCCACCCTCCGTCGCACCGAGCGAGGTGGCGCAGTGGTTAGCACACTGGACTCGCATTCGGGAGGACGACGGTTCAATCCCGTCTCCGGCCATCCTGATTTAGGTTTTCCGTGATTTCCCTAAATCGTTTCAGGCAAATGCCGGGATGGTTTCTTTGAAAGGGCACGGCCGCTTTCCTTGCCAATCCTTCCCTAACCCGAACTTGCGCTCCGTCTCTAATGACCTCGTTGTCGACGGGACGTTAAACACTAACCACCACCACCACCCTCCGTCGCACGGAATCCCTGATGCGCTGATGCAGCCCTGGAGAATGGCGTATTGTATCACAGCCGTCCACAATACGAGCACGAAGAGTCTCTACATTTGGTACCGGGGTTGCGTAGACAAGAGCTTTCAAATGCCCCCATAAATGAATGTCAAGAGGGTTGAGGTCAGGAATGCGTGGAGGCGATGGAATTGGTCCGCCTCTACCAATCCATCGGTCACCGAACCTGTTGTTGAGAAGCGTACGAACACTTCGAGTGAAATGTGCAGGAGCTCCATCGTGCATGAACCACATGTTGTGTCATACTTGTAAAGGCACATGTTCTAGTAGCACAGGTAGAGTATGCCGTATGAAATCATGGCGGTGAATCGAGGAAGTACAGTACATACTGACGAAACTAAAATGAGCTCTAACATGGAAATTAAGCGTTTCTGGACACATGTCCACGTAATATCTTCTCTTTATTTGTGTGTGAGGAATGTTTCCCGAAAGTTTGGCCGTACCTTTTTGTAACACTGTATATATATAGACTGTAGTAGGAAGTTCTGTTCCTTCTGCAAGACTCATATCGTCTTTGAATGATAGTGATAGAAAGAACCAACTTATAGATCTACACATCGAGTATTTATATATTGGGCCATAAATATTGGCCAATGGATTAATTCACTATCGAAGTTTTAACTATTGCCGTGTAATTGCTTCTGGTAAATGCTGTGTTTTGTCTTCCATGTTGATTGTTCATTTGAGTTTTCTGAAAGAGCATTTTCCATTTTGTCAAAGAAAGTCAACTGTATTCAAATTCCTATTAAAAAAAGCATATGTATAGCAGAGTCTTCATTCGAAATAATTAGGTAATCTTGTATCCCCCCCCCCCCCCTACAGTCACTGAACGACTATATCTTCCAGTACACCACAGCATCGTCAGCAAACAGCCACAGATTGCCGCTGACCCTGTCTGCAAGATCCTTTATGTATACTGAAAATAACAGCGGCCCTCTCATACTTCCCCGGGCCACTCCCGAGTAGGTGAATATGGGGCTGGTACCCACGTCCCATCTAAGACACACGATTCGAAAACGTTTTGACACTTTCACATAGAGTAACAGTAGACACAGATAGATAGGGTACTCAAATACTGCACTGGGGGAGATGGTGAAGGGGGTGGCGACATATAGGGCATCCAGCCTCCCTCTACCACCTTCATTGCCAAATCCAGAATATCATGCCGACTTCGTGAAGATACGGGATAAGACCAGGAAAAAGAAGAAGAAAAGATGACGTGTGGTTCTAGCAAAACAGAGATCAAAAGAGTCATAGATTTCTATCTCCACTAGTTGGCACTATGAAGGATTCTCGTGACGTTTTGATTATCACCTGGAAACAAATGAAACTGTATCCATGAAATTTGTGACGGTTCTTCTCTTCATATTCACCGTTCAATTCGATAAATTTTTCTGTCAGTGGATGACTTGTCGCAGAAGATGGTTGTAGAAGCATTTCAGGAAAACTTACACCCCATAATTTTGAAAATGCTTACTAGGCAATGGTTCCCTTCACCTGAGGAGATTAGAAGTGACTGGGTGACATGACAGGAGAATACGGGGGTGAGGTAAAATATGATATCCCACAGATGAATCATGTGTGACAGCGTCGTGTGCGGAGTGAGCTGGGGCGTCTTCACCTTGACAGACCCCGTAACCTACTCAGGATTTTTCGATAGTATGAAGTTGTGAAGGTTTGCCCCTTACGAGCATAATGCATTAGCACCATACCAGCAAACGCTTTTGCCTTTTTCGGATGTGGTGAATCCACTGTTCACATGGCTTGCTGTCCTCCCTTGTCTCAAGGTTACAGTGATACACGCAGCATTTGTCCATGGTGTTAGGTAGCTAAGGAAGTCATCTGGATTGACCTGACACATCTGGAAGATTTCCGCTGTTGCCTCAATCGGCGGTCTTTTGGAATTGGTGCGAATGGTCGCGGAAACCAGTGGGTGACGACCTACGCAATGTTCAAATGTGCAGGTGTTCAGAACTGATCCATCACCGATTTCCTCTTTTACCACTATCGACTCGATTGCGATACGCTGGACTTAGATTAATAGGGTTCCACTTCTCTCGCGATTGCCGGTTCTTCAAGGAGAGAAGGTCTGCCAATTCGTTCTTCGTCATTTAGACCACACTGCAAACGTCTGCGCCACCTGAGCGTTGTGGCTTATGATGGTGCGCTGCTGTCGTACATTTCCACCATCTCAGCATGGGTTGTTGCAGCAAATATCGAAAATCAGTTAGGGCACTATCACGTTATCAATGGGCTGCGCCATTTTGCTTTGGTTCCTTTAGCGGTGTGCTAAGGTACTGCGGCAATGGAATTTCAATGCGCACCAGGACGGCAGTAAAAGGTTTAGATCCAGCCATCAGTGGTCAAGGTGGTGCTCCACGTTCTTAGTGGTCGCCACGGTGTGGTGTTAAGAGATTGTGCTTGTTGGGGGAAACTGTCACAGGAACACGCTTCCGAAATCTTCTGACAAGGCTATGCGCTCCTTTGGGCTATTCCATTTTTCCTCAACCCCGCATTCTCCTGATAGTGCACCTATTGCGTGGCAGGCATTTCCAGAACGACCACGACGTGTTTCTCGAAATGGGACGTTTCATGAAGAGCCAAAACGCAAACTTCTATAACCAAGTTTTGCGCAAAGTCATCCATCGTTGAGAAAAAAGTGTATTAGTTAATTACATGTTTCATAGTTCATTTGGAACGACATTTTTTATCGAAATGATGAGGAACGAGTCAGTTTACAGGCTATGTATGCATGACTAATGTTAATAATAATGAACGCATTATTTTTTTAGTCTTACTCCTGCAACCTGTAACCTCCCCGCAAAATTTTCAACGACAATATTTAAATGTTAATGGGAATAGAGCAAGTGTAACCACCCCGCAGAATTTTGAAGAGAAAATAATTAATTAAATGTTAATGGTCATCGTGCTAAACGTAACCTCGCAGCAGAAATAAAAGAAAAGTCTATGATCATGAAAACGAGCCAAATGTTTGCTCCCCACAAAAATTATAGAATAATAATGACCCAAATGTAAACTCGACACAAAAATTAAGAAATGAAGATTAATCCTTAAACCCACAATAATAGGGCAGCAGCGCTGACCTTAGGCCCTGTGCAATAATTAATCTGATAAATTGATTCTGGGAGGAAAAGCATAGGAAATATTGTTTCAATTGGAATGATTCTTTTCTTAAAAACGATTGGTTTGAAAACAAAATTATTATTGGGGCATTTCTTGAACAAATTAATTACAATTATCAGATGTTATTGGCTGAGCGCAATGCTGCTTCATTACCTTATTTAACAAAATCCCTCGTCCCGAACCGTGACCAGAGACCCATGTTGACGCCCGCCGACTCCACACACACTACTTCGACTGAGTCCAACTCGCAACAGGCAACTCGCAACTGAACTCTTGCGCAGTCAAGCGCACACTAGCAACGATAAACAACTCTCTGGTCAGAGATTCTGTCATGCCTCGCCATCGCTGGTACTGAATACATACGCGTTTCAAACCATACTTAAAAACAGGTTCTTTTACTGTATAACGATTTTTAATTAGAAATTCGGCAATGTGCGGCTGGTCCCGGCGGAGGTTCGAGTCCTCCCTCGGGCATGGGTGTGTGTGTTTGTCCTTAGGATAATTTAGGTTAAGTACTGTGTAAGCTTAGGGACTGATGACCTTAGCAGTTAAGTCCCATAAGATTTCGCACACATTTGAACATTTTTTGAAATTCGGCAATGAAATAGAAGGAGTTGACCAGGAGAAATAATTTTAAGTTAGATTTAAAACTTGTTTCGCTACATGTGAGACTTTTTATGTTATTGGGAAAATGAGGTAAAATCATTTTTTCTGCTTATCGAACTTCTTTCTGAGCCATTGACAGTTTTAATAAACGGTGACAAACGACATTTATCGCCCTAGTGTTGTAGGTATGGACATCACCGTTCTTCTCAAATTGTGATCAATTATTTATGACGAATTTCACTAGCGAATACATGTATTGTGACGGCGTAGTTAAACGCCTCGCTCCTTGGAGAGGTACCAGTGATGCCTGTGAGTGAACACCACATAATATTCTTACTGGTCGCTTTTGTGCAACCAGTATTTTCTTTATAACTGATGAGTTACCCCAGATAATAATACCACAAGACATTATTGACGGGATATATGCAAAATATGTCAGGAGGTTGATTCGTTTTTATCCAAGATTAGCTGAACTTAATTGTTTGTGAGGCTCTGTAATATGCTTCTTCCAATTTAAGTTTTCATCAATTTGTACACCCAAAAATTTGGGGCATTCTTCCCTGTTTACTGATCCCTGGTCATGTGCTACAGCCGGCCGCAGTGACCGAGCGGGTCTAGGCGCTTCAGTACGGAACTGCGCTGCTGCTACGGTCGAAGGTTCTAATCCTGCCTCGGGCATGGATGTGTGTGATGTCCTTAGGTTAGGTTTAAGTAGTTCTAAGTCCAGGGGACTGATGCCCTCAGATGTTAAGTTCCATAGTGCTTAGAGCCATTTGAACCATGTACTACGCAGTGTTGGTATGACTCTATTTATTGTACAAAACTGAAAACAGTGTGGGTTTTTTTCAAAATTTAGTGAGAGTCCATAATTTTGAGAATCACTTTATTGTCCTTTGGAAAATATCATCTGCCCTCTTCTTTTTTTTTATTTCTCTCTAATGGTATTTATTTCATACTTATATTGTCTGCAGAAGTACCATTTGCCTGTTGAATGTTACGTAACGTAAAGGTCATTTAGATATTCAAAGAACAGGAGTGGATTCAAAATTGAACCCTTTGAGACTCCATTTGTGATGTCTCCCCAGTCGCTAAGATTTTCTACCTTTCCAACATTGTCTGAATCATTCAGCATTCAGCATTCTGTTTGTTAAGTATGATTCAAACCAACTGTGTATGAAACCATTAATTACATAAAATTTTAGGTTTTATAAGAGAATAACATCATTTACACAATCAAACGCCCTAGAAAGATCACAAAAAACACAAGCTGGCTATATTTTATTATTTAATGCTTGGTGAGTGAAACTATAAATAGTATAACAGCAACACTTCTGGAATTCAAACTGTGACGTGCTAAGTAAATTGTTTCCACTTAAATATGAGACTACTCTTGAGTATATTACTTTTTCGAATATTTTGTAAAAGGATGTCAATAAGGAAATTTGACAATAATTGTTTAAGTCTGCCTTGTTATCTTTCTTATAAAGATGTTTAACATTTGCATATTTTAAACTGTCTGGAAAAACTCCTGGTGCCAGTGACGCAAAGCACATATCATCAAGGGCATTACTTATTAAGTTGGAATAACTTTTCAGAATTCTGTTTGAAACTCCATAAACACCACATGAACTTTTTTTTTTTTTAGAATTTTCATAATTCTGTCAATTTCAGTGAAGAATGTTGGTGGTAAGTTTTGTGGAATGACATTTTTAATATACACTCTTCCTTTTCAAGGACTAACATTAGCAAGAAGTTTCGTGTCACCATCAGTCAGATGCTTTTCGGTAGCTTCGGCTCCTCACTTCACACTCGGACTATCTGAGATTCCTCGGCTTTGCTTCTCCTTTCACAAACGTCAAACCAATCAGCTTTTTTGCAGTAGTTCGTCCTTAATGCTCCTCTGGACGGTGTCCAACGCTGTGATTACTTTTCACGTTATAACGATCGATTAGTTTATTTGATAAAAGGGGGATCTCACTACCAAGTTGCAATATTTTTCTCATTCTATCGTTCCTGACGTGAACCAATACTCGTTTCCTAAAGTCCATCTCAAATGTTAGCAACCTGCCTCTGTAACTCCACATGCTTATGTGACAACCATGTGTCGTTGCTCTGCACATTGATCTCGCAAGGAAGAGAGATTGTTTGACGGATAGCTAGTTTATTATAACTTGCTTACTGCCTCACAGTACTATTGTACCATCGCAGTTGCTAAAATCTCTTTAGCACGGCAAGGACGTCCGAAAGCATGTGACATGCGTTTGCACAAATTTCCACAGGCATAATCACGAGTCTCATGTTAATCTCGTTTGTAGTAATCAACTATTCTCTACCAAACAGAACAGGAGATAAAGAACAGCCGTCTGTGAGTGTCGCGGAAGAAATAGTGATAACTACGTCATCCAATTGACAAAAAGCTCAATGTTTTCTAGTCTGCTTTCTCTCTCTCTCCCTCTCTCTCTTACACACACACACACACACACACACACAGACAGACACACACACACTCTCTCTCTCTCTTTTCATCAACTCTTAGGCTTCAACTGCAGATTTATACTTCATTTTCTTTCCCTCTTTTTGTCACTCATAGAAGTGTCAATCGTCCATTTAACTTCGATTCTCTCTTTGCCTGCGTACATAGATCAGGGGCTCTGATTCTAGGTAGACATAATTTCATTCCATTTGATACATCAGAAGGTATTCTTATTTCGTACTTCTGGTACACGAGCTTGTATCCGGGTTGGCCTCTAAGGGATACAATCTCTGCAACATAGCATTAACACTGGGCTTACCAAGAGGACTCTTTCTGTACACTGAAGAAACTCACGAATCGTGTGCGGAAGGGACAGACCGTACAATATTCCCTCATATGTTATGAAACTCCGCGTGAGAGCTCAGTATCCGTAGAACATCAGATTAACGGAAGGCACTGAAAGTCCACGGAGAACGACAACGCGCGCGATATCTCGTCGACTACGTTTCCTACTGGAAATACTGAGCAAGCTAAACTGTAATGTGTCTGTAGAAAGACTTGATTACCTCGAGCTAAAGTCACGAGATTTTCCGCCTCATATAAGATTCGTGAGGTCAAAGACAGACCATATTTCTGTAAGTCGTAAAAATAGTGCTTCGCAGCTGCAACGACAATATCATTTTAATCAAATGGTTCAAATGGCTCTGAGCACTATGAGACTTAACTTCTGAGGTCAAAAGTCGCCTAGAACTTAGAACTAATTAAACCTAACTAACCTAAGGACATCACACACATCCATGCCCGAGGCAGGATTCGAACCTGCGACCGTAGCGGTCGCGTGGTGCCAGACTGTAGCGCCTAGAACCGCTCGGCCACTCCGGCCGGCTCGTTTTAATAAGTTAGTACATCCAGGAGAACACCTGTAATGTTATTTCCAGTGCAGAGACGTCAGTAAATGGATATTTAGTTCCAAGGTAGTACTGACCACGAACTGTGCGCTTCCTGACCTTATTTGTGGTAATCTCATAGGTAAATAATCTGACCACGCGATCGCTAAATTGATACACTATTCTGTGCAGCATAGTACTCCCTAATTTCTATCTGCAGAAATATTTTGTGTTTACGAGAAATAAAATCGTTCCATTGATGCGATAACTATGTTGATACGTTAGTCTACCTTCATACGCCGCTGAGTTGCCAGTTGACATGTCCAACGAAATCAAGGACTTGTTAGCTCCTATATCTTGATGTATCCTCCGTTATAGTTGTATGTACATGAAATTACCTGCACAACAGCATTATTAAAAAGATCCTGGATTTCTGAGGAACACCGACATTAAAAATACGTGAGCTGATAACAAGTTATTTGTCTATACTTGGAACTGAAAAGAGGATAAAGATGTAAATGAAGAAACTGAAGGTATGATTCCAGCCATTAAGTGGACAGGAAGGCGTAGCACCTAGCGTGAGGAAAGGATCTGTTTAAAGTCGTTACTAGATCAGGGTAATCAGGTAGGTACGATGCGTGCTGAGTCATTCATATGCAACTGCCTTAATCCAGACTCAAGCTGTCGACGGAAAACACTGTACAGGTAGACAATGTGGAAAAATCTACTAAATATAACTGTAAGCGTTGTATGTATCACTACGTTTACTGGAATTTGTGATCGATTATTACTTTCATTTTAAGGGAGGCGGATTACAGCTGCTTTTCCTTGTCCTTCTGTAACATAACTAACTGATTAGAGGAAAGTATGTGCGGTAGAGATACATAACATTTTACCAAATTTTTGTAATTACTTCAAAACGAAGCATTCCACCTCAATAAGTTTGTTCTGAATATGTGCTGTGGGACATTCAGATAACTATCATCCATGTGACTAAAGCAGTTTAAAAGCACAGCGCCTACCTTTCACGTTCTATTGAAAACGACATCTCATTGTCAATGACAGAGACATACGCTCTACAGCGGAATCCTTCGTCCTCAAGACGAAGTTAAGCGGCGCCGTCTTTGTTTCGTGAACAACGGTCGATTATTCCCTCCTTTGTGTGGAAGCAAAACCCACGTTACACAACTAAATTATGACGACGATAGCGAATGATTTTCTCTGTTACTAGAATGCGCAGTGTCTTGTCACTCTGCAAGAGACTGTGCGATGTCTGGAGAATGGATCGACTGGTTCCTGGAACGAGAGGAGGAAGCAGCACGCGAGACACTCGTTGTGGTTGACCTCGAGTGGTTCTTTTTTTTTTTTTTTTTTTTCCTAGCGCGCTACTGGCATCTAATATCACTCCTCGCACCAGTATGCGAACAGCTTGGAAGTACCTGTGTTCAGCATTCCCACGGCGAATGAAATTTCTACTTGAGAATAAGTAACGCTATAACTAATTATGTCAGAGGCTCCTCCGTAATTTGAAGTTTATGTTTGCTCTTTTCTGGAGGGATTTCGCCACGAGGCTAATTACAGATAGGTCCTGTACCAGGATTTTCAAACGAATTCTTTAACTCGAGAGGGATGTTCGACGTACGTGATGTCTCTGCGAGGGGAATCTCCGTCGCTTCTAGAGATAAAGAAATTCTCCGTTTTGCAGCCACTTAATTCTATTCTCGGGATAGCGCGAGAAACGCTTTGTACGAACACGTAATAACGCCTAACCGGAGAATAAACGCGTGATAACTGAACCTGTGATCCTGGCTGGGTTAGTGAAGTTAACAGGAAAACAAATTTTGACAGTGTCGGGAATACTTACAGAATTAGTGATGACAAGATTGTTTGTTAGAGCGAGGAAGGAGAAGAAACGGGGACATCACACAACATATATGGAAGAATTTGACGATTCCAAGTTTATAGAAAAATTTCGTACTACCATTACTTTTCGATCTCATGCTTGGGAAACTGGAGCATATGAATGAATTGTGAGACTAGTTCCTAACATAAAACTTTTTGCTTATTTGATATTGGTACTGCGTAAATCAGGTACATAAAAACGATCGTTTCTGCCAAAACAGTCTCTCTTATTTGGCGTGTATTAAAACTGCTGCAATATTAGAAAGAT
The DNA here is from genome assembly GCF_021461385.2 of Schistocerca piceifrons. Taxonomy (NCBI): domain Eukaryota; kingdom Metazoa; phylum Arthropoda; class Insecta; order Orthoptera; family Acrididae; genus Schistocerca; species Schistocerca piceifrons. The sequence goes on from NC_060138.1 coordinate 662,027,139, forward strand.
CTATTTCGTTTTATCTAGCAGACAATAGGAAAATAGACGTAATCATATCGAGAAACCTCACCAATCTTGGGCACTATGCGTATTAACGGCTTTTTCAGTATTAGACAACGACATTTTGATTTTTCATTTAGCAAAACGTTTGACAAACTTTGATGAAATAATAGATTCTTTCGCTGAAAGGAAAGCACACCATGTAAAGCTGTAGCAAGATTCGAGAGAAAAAAGTGCAAGTTATGTGTCTATATTTGGAACTGAAAAAAGGACAAAGAGGGCAAGAGTTCTTATTCTCCCGGTCACAAATAAACCCACCCAGTACTAATTGTGAGCATTTTTTTTTTTTTTTTTTTTTTTAAGAGGAGGTAAGATGTCAAACCGGCTGATTGGAAGCGGAAGAGGCTTGATGGCTTTCATTACAGAATATACACATTTGAGTTCCACATAGCGAAGTACAGTGAGTGCGCTATAAGAATGCTATATGAAGATGAGTGCGCTGCACTTTGGCGCAATTAACACCAAATAACATATCGAACTTTTCCTCGAACATATTCGTTTTACATACCGGTACCAAACTCTTCAGAAAGAAGTGCACTACAAAATGTACATATTTTTGAAAAATAGATTTTTTTAAATATTTTAACGTCTTATTTCAAACTCTGGAGGGGGCGCCACTATCATGTTCTTGCCCCGGCTCGGAAATACCGTAGATTCGTTGCTGCTGGTGCTGAATTGCAACGGCTGACGGTGTGGAATACGAAAATGGAACAGGAAAGCGATACAAATTACCTTACTGGTAAGGTACAATTAAAATGAAGAAATTTTAACACAATACGCTCAAGTATTTGCACACGATCCGTATCAGACGAACACGACGGTAGAAGACTTAGTGTGAAATGTATGTTGCAATGTTATGTGGCCAGATTTCCATCCATGAACCGCGTAATCCTCCACGTCCAGCATTTCGTCTTAGTTTGAGTACTGGGCGCTTTACAATAATCTTCGAACGGGAGGTGTAGAACTGAACGAAATTCCACGCTGAAGCGGTAAGATTCACATTCATTAAAGGTTTTCAGCTTCACGCACACGTTTAGGCAAGAAGCAGATAAACGAAAGCAGAAAGCGGGCAGAAGACACTAGAGCGGGAAAAAAGGCACGGTGTCAAGCCGATACATCAGACATCCGTGCAGAATTGCAGTGAGCTTAGATAAACGTGTGGCTGCTGCGCTATCTGCAGGAAGCTCCAGCGCGAAAGACCGCCGCCGAATCGGGCTACCGAGAACACCCGAATGCTTCCGGCGACAGCCGAATAGCGGCGGCCATTGCCGTGACGCAGTGTGACGTCAACGTCGGATAGCTCCCGCTCAATAAAGTGGACTTGTCGCAGGGTCTCAGTTCTCGCCTGGGAGCAGGGCGGTACAGTTTAGTGAGTGCAGCCAGAGAACATCGGACAGACACCTCGGGACGCAGAAGGAGTAAAGTTCTTACGGTAGTGCCTGTGCCCAGCGCCTGGGACAAACAACAGCAACATGCCTTCCGATAAGGTTAGTCGCCATAGCTGCCTAGGAGCAAGGCCTGTGTGATCGTCGGACATCCTGCAGAACTGCACGTTGGATGCCAGCAGTAAAAAGTGTTCCGATGCGTATTTGTTCCCTCCCTGCTCTAGACGCTTTGTGTTGCAGTCCAGAATAGCTTCGAATGTAGAGCTAAATATGAGATAATGCTTTTCTGTATAGCGACGTTATTTTGAGGTTAGCTTCTGCGATGTGTAGTAGAACATAGGCAAGAAGTCGGCAGCTCAGCGTTTCCTGCTGTATCAGAGCCAGCTGAGGAGCGAACTACGTTCAACATCCCCAGCTTCAGGCTGGAAGCTTTGATTGTCTTCTTTTCGAAGTTGAGAAGATTTACAGCACTACGGTAAAAGTTCAAAATTTCATTGCATTAGTAAGTATGCCTGTCAACACTTTTACGTAACCTACTGACGTGAAAGGCGGTAAGTTCAGTGTGTCGTGCGATGGGCAAAAAGTTTGTTTTCGTGAGTGTAACATCTCAGTAGTCTCTTAGACGATATGGCATAGTAGGCACTCTTTGTATCACAGTAAATGTCTTACAGAACTAGCAGCTTCAAGACGAAGGTGCGCCTGCGAGATGTGTTCCCACTAACATCAGGTACACTGTTTCAAAAAGTAAAGTACCGCAATTTTTGCGACTTTGCCAAGAGAAAGCGGAATTAGACTGTTTGTCTTCGCCATATAATCGCTCACGACAGCATTTTCAGTTCTCAGCTCAGAGTATCGTCTTTTCGTTGCATTGCGAATACGCACATTTCACCGACTGGCGTTCGGTTTATGCCGTGAAGCACCTTGCTGACGCCCTCACGCCGAGAACAGCCGCTAGAGGTCGCGGGTATGTCGAACTGAGAAATATCGATTGCGTTCTGCGCAAGCGCCGCTACTTGCCTAATAAACAGATCGAACACAGGTGTTTCTTTATGTGTATGATTGCTGTCGAAAATAATGTTACAGAGAAGGAATTCTCGGAGACTAGATTGCGAGAAATAATTTCTTGGCATTATGTTACACGGAAAGTCTCTGTAATTATTTCTGTTTGATGTTATAGTACAAGCGGAATGGGAATACTGGAATACTCGTGAAATGATGTGCAGTATATGTCCGGTGAGAATACGCACGTGTTGGTCAACAAAATTCGTAGACAGTAGCACGATAAGCGTAAACGAAATAACATCTATTGATGATGTTCTCAATGAGCTCATTTAACCACTCGAAAAGTCAAAGAACGTAATCTATAAATCAGAGTAATATAAAACATTTAGTGCCGACTGCTCCCAGTAATTAGTGGAGTAGTGTAAGCTCTGAATTAATAGAACAGCACACAACTTCGCTTAATGAATACGAAGATTCCCCCTCTAGCTGAGTTACGAAATGGAACTTGCGCAACAGAACGAAATGGTTGAAATAAAGAGAGTGGAAAATTACGAACACATGTATAATCCTTTTATAAACTGCGGTATCTTTATAGCAGGATAGATAAGACTGGCGGACACGAGAGATCCCTTAACTGTTGTTCCCTGTTTTGAGAACTACTGATGTAACAGAAAGCATAATTTATTTAATGATATAGTACTCATATCACCATGTGAAGTTGAAGCATTTTTTCTCTTCTTGTTTCTTTTGACAATGCCAACTGCACCCTCAGTGAAATTCCTGATTGCCGGAAGATGGTCAGGTTTACAGTATCAGTAAAGTAGCCTCTCCGAAAATTGTTGGAGCGTTCTAAGCGGCGCCGGTGGATGGCGATTGCTGGCCGGTCCTGACAGACGAGCGGCTGGATTGAACGAGGTCGTGTCGGGAGGGGCAGCGGGCACATCCTGAGGGCGTTACGCCACCTCCCGGCTCTGCCGTGGCGCAACCCAGCGGGGCGCAAGGTCGCCTTCCTGAGAGCATTGTTGGTACCAGTACTGAAGTCCGAGTACAAACTTAAGTGCCTCTGATGTGGAGAACGCTTAAAAGAATTGTGTGATTGGATTGAAGAGTTCCTAGATAACAGAACGCAACATGTCATTCTCAATGGAGAGAAGTCTTTCGAAGTAAGGGTGGTTTCAGGTGTGCCGCAGGGGAGTGTCGTAGGACCGTTGCTATTCTCAATATACATAAATGACCTTGTGCATGACATCGGAAGTTCACTGAGGCTTTTTGCGGATGATGCTGTGGTATATCCAGAGGTTGTAACATTGGAAAATTGTACTGAAATGCAGGAGGATCTGCAGCGAATTAACGCATGGTGCAGGGAATGGCAATTGAATCTCAATGTAGACAAGTGTAATGTGCTGCGAATACAGAGAAAGAAAGATCCCTTATCATTTAGCTACAATATAGCAGGTCAGCAACTGGAAGCAGTTAATTCCATAAATTATCTGGGAGTATGCATTAGGAGTGATTTAAAATGGAATGATCACATAAAGTTGACCATCGGTAAAGCAGATGCCAGACTGAGCTTCATTGGAAGAATCCTAAGGAAGTGCAATCCGAAAACAAAGGAAGTAGGTTACAGTACGCTTGTTCGACCACTGCTTGAATACTGCTTAGCAGTGTGGGATCCGTACCAGATAGGGTTGATAGAAGAGATAGAGAAGATCCAACGGAGAGCAGCGCGCTTCGTTACAGGATCATTTAGTAATCGCGAAAGCGTTACGGAGATGATAGATAAACTCTAGTGGAAGACTCTTCAGGAGAGACGCTTAGTAGCTCGGTACGGGCTTTTGTTGAAGTTTCGAGAGCATACCTTCACCGAGGAGTCAAGCACTATATTGCTCCCTCCTACGTATATCTCGCGAAGAGACCATGAGGATAAAATCAGAGAGATTAGAGCCCACACAGAGGCATACCGGCAATCCTTCTTTCCACGAACAATGCGAGACTGGAATAGAAGGGAGAAACAATAGAGGTACTCAAGGTACCCTCCGCCACACACCGTCAGGTGGCTTGCGGAGTATGGATGTAGATAAAAGAAGCGATGGACGCGTCTTTAGGGTTGAAACACTCGTTAATAATACGAAGGGCAAATTGGTTTCTTACTCAGTTTTTCAGTCTGACATACGTACCTTTCATCTGCATACCTGGAATTTCAACTTACGGAGATGATGAGCTACTACCACGAGTATACATGTTCTCTAATTGTTTTTACGATATCTTGGCCTGTAGCATAGAGACTGCCCTTTTTTCACGCATCGAAGCAAGAACAGTGAGTAGCAAGTATTTACTGTCTTCCAACCAGTCGTCGAGTCAATAGGATACTTCCAAATACGTGGGATTTTTGTGTGGTTTACGATAACAGTCGCAGGCTACGATTCATCAAACCCTTCGTACTGGACATAACTAATAACAAACACAATACTGTAATCAGAAAGAAGAAAGAAGCGGCATTTATATGACTCAAAATCATCTAGTATACTTCGGAATATTTTTCGTTATCTGCATTCAGATTTTCTATCGTTTACTGACATGTCCCTACGTCTTAAGCTTTGGCTATGTACAGGATGTACGGTTCTAACAAGACAGTATAACTGTTTCTCTTGCCTCCAGCACGCGGCAGTCACTGTGCAACACCATGCCTTATTCTTCACTAAAGTTACTCTTGCCTTTCGTTACCTTCCTGATACGGATCCGAAAGTTCACAAAATAGTAAAGAAATAATACACCCGACAGGTGCTCGTTGCGTAATTACCCTTCTCAACTGCACTACACGCCCTTTCCCATTTAGTGATCTTCCAGGGGTAGATTACAAAACAAGGATTTCCACAATGCAATAATTAATTCAAGAATCAATTTCAGCTACTATACCTCCCCGTTACAATGATGAAGATTTAGGATTTAGCGACCTCGACATTCTACCGACCGCTTGAACCTTCATTGGAACATACCACGGTGGTCAGACTACTCTACGAGCTCATGGCGCAGATATAATTCTTGTCCATCGCCGAAGGAATTACAAATAAATAATTAGCGTGCTGGCGTTGTAAACTGCCCACCGATCAAGGAAGCTCTTTATTATCGCGCATTTACAATTTCTTGGTGCTGCACGCAATAATCATTCCCAGCTTCACCGGAAAGCGAATGGCGGGTAGTGGATTATTGGAATTGCCTCCGTCTCACGGTGCTACATTCCCGAAAGAGAGCTACAGTGAGTTCTCGACTTCGGGGTATCGACCTTGCACGTTCCACGACTTCGCCAGCGAGCGCCTACGTAGACAAAACACACGGACGGGCGTGCTCCGGGACGTGCACGCAGTCTGCATTGCAGACCTCGGCACCCGTCTAGTTACACCTCTACTGTCTCCGCGCTTGTGCCGTGTCCCCCAACACTCTTGTTTCGATGTATTTTAGGCAGGCAATCTAACGTACATCGCCTTCTGAAGTAATAAAAAGATACCAAAATCCGGATCAAACAGATTTGACATACCTGAACAATAAGTGGGAAATTAATAATAAGCCTCAAACGGAAGTGAATGATAAGCAAAAATAGGAAGCCAAATTGCACAAGGAAGTTGGCTCAATTAAACTTGGTGCCATCTGTGAAACGTTATCGATTTGGGGCTACTCTGTTTATAGCAGCAAATGATTGGACAAAATTATTTATCTTGGTGCTCACAAAATCAATATTGCCAATTGCCAGTTTATCAGGTGGAATGAAATAATAAAATATTTATTTCCTGCGCAAGAGATGCTGCAGCTGGGTAGAGAACATAAAGTGCGAAGAACGGCAAAGTCGATTCTACTGAAATTCATAAACCGGCGCAGCTGCTTCAGTCGACCTCAAAGATCTCATACAACAGATGAGACTTACTGGGATAGCGTGAGCAATCTTTTCCAGTTATAGTTGCAAAGAACGATATAGTTCATATAATCTTGTAATAAGAGCAATGCCCAATTACATTTGTGGCTGTACTCTGTACTCACAAGATTGTGATTGTGCTTAATGTGTGTGTAGATACCTCTATGAAACTGTATATCTAAGCGAGCATGTATGGTAGATTCCACTGGATAGATGTTTCGAGAGCTCTCGGCAGAATTGTTTGAGAAGTTTCTCCCATATTCCAGTTTTGGTACTGTGCAGTAGCGCTGAATGGTTTTCAGATATATAGTAAACTGGCTCGAAGTGCCCCATCGGTCGTTGGTAACCACTGCCAATAATGTCAGAATTTGCTTTCGTGTTCGGTGCGCACCAGTCATCTCGTGAGCTAGAGAGTTGTTTAAGCAATCTCCACGGTTTTACTCAAACCTGCATCCCGAAGTTGGCTGTTTATGACAGGTTTGGAATGAATGGTAGATACAGATAGGTATCACAGCAGTGTTCAACGCTGTCTGAAGAAACATGTGTGTTAAAAACAATTTTGTTTCAAACTTAAATTTTTTTCGGACGCTCTTCTGTCGAGAACACCATTACGTAATTCGGCCATCAACCCAGCCAGCCAAAAGATGTTGCCGGCTGCCCGCTACATCGGCGCCTGAAATTTGATATTGTCAAACTGGAGCACGCGATCTGTTTGAAACACACTTTTATTCACAAAAATCTTGATTGTATTTGGTGGATTTGACAGTTACCGGATTCGACTATAATGAATAATCAAAACCAGCATCTTCTAGTCGTGACGACTTGACCCTGACTCTTTAAAGAAAATGCTTGATTTGACGATGCTTCATTTGAGTGGAAATTGGCTAATTGCAAAATCCACCGAAAACGTCCAAGACACTAGTGAATGGTAGAACAGGCATACCATTAATACACTGCTGCCATGAATGCTGATGTCAGTCTTCGCAAACGAAGCCGCTACTTTTCCTCGAAAAAGCCGTTCTGTTGACCTCATGAAACTGAGTGAAACACGTCCAGTGCTCTCACAAGGAAAAATCATTGACAGTACCGGGATCGAACCCAGGTGCTCCACGTGAGAGACTCGTTGACCGTTGAGGTACGAAGGGGCACATTGTGTTTAGCATACTGAGGTATTTCTTAGGCTGCTACCTCATTAGGGAAAATATCACAGGAATGTAAAACATCTCGAATCATTTCCGACTGAAGTATACACAAATTACGAAAAAGAGAGTAACTGACAGGAAGAGATGTGAGCGCTTGCAGACAAGGCATGGCGTCGGCGCTTCTGCCTTGCATGTGTATTTGACTTGCGGCTGGTATACTTGTGGACTGGGACAACTGGGCGCGTTTGTGGTGCGGCTGAGGTGAGTTTGTCGCCGAGGCTCGGCGGCTCACCGCGGCCAACGACTGTGTGGCTCGCGTGCGTGCGAAGGCCGAGGGCGGCCGCACAGGCCTGCGTGCGCCCACGTCTTGCCATCACGTCACCACCTGTGCTACAGTGTGACCGGTATGTTGCTGGAAATTGGTGTACCGGACAAAAAAACGAAAGTGCAAATGGAAAAGTGGCTCCCTACAAATAAATTCAAGCAGTCGTCGACCTAAAGGTTAACGCGCGTCTTATTTACTACCGTCGAACGAAGCGTACAGTGGTTGTAGGTTTACGCCAACAACAGTCAGAAAGCGTCTCTCCAGCCATCGTTGAAAGGTCTCAGCCTACATGCTTGCGTTGACACACGACTAATTTCCGACTAGTGCCGAGATCGGAAACAGCATAGTACACGTCTTTAGGGTATTCCATGCCTGCTGTCCAGTCAGTGGTTGAGAAGTTTATGCTTTGGTCTCCTCGCCAGTTATCAGTCGACAGTGGCATCATATTTCCACTATCCTTTTCGTCTCTGCCTCCCCGTTTTCATCTGATGTCCCATCAGTTCGTCTCTTCTTCTGATAAGGGTCTTCCATAGACTTCTTTCCTTGCTTGTCCATTACAGTAAATCTTGATTTCTCCCTTTACCTGCCGGCGGGAGTGGCCGAGCGGTTCTAGGCGCTACAGTCTGGAACCGCAGGACCGCTACGGTCGCAGGTTCGAATCCTGCCTCGAGCATGGATGTGTGTGATGTCCTTAGGTTACTTAGGTTTAAGTAGTTCTAAGTTCTAGGGGACTGATGACCTCAGCAGTTAAGTCTCATAGTGCTCAAAGCCATTTGAACCATCTTCCTTTACCTGCCCACTTAATTTTTAACAACTATCTATTGCAGTACATTTCAAATACTCTTCTCTAGGTCAAAAATATCCAACGTCAAAAATACCCAAAGTGCCATTCACATAGTGTACCGCAAAAGCAGAAATAGTAGTTCCCATCTCACTGACTGATACCAATGGAGCGCTGTTCGAATCTGGCTCACTTTACACATTAAGGAAGTCGGTATTTTCCTATGCATTTTGGTCGCTGCTACGTTTTATGTCTATTGAAGTAAGCCGTTACGTCATCCAGAATTTCTTCGAAGTCTCCCTTATTTTCGATAGATAACAAGGCAACCCATAATTTACAAACATTGCAGTAAACTGTTGCTGGAGTCTAAAGGATTCTCGTGAACTAATACTGGGAATCAGCAACAGTTGTAACACGGGAAGACTGATCCACAAAACGTATGTCAGGCGGTACCATGGTTGTCAACGGGGACTTGACGTTTTACTTTCAACGGACTGGGTTTCCGTTCCTAGGCAAGGCATATAGCTCAGAGCACGAAACTGAGAGGAAGATATACAACCGTTACAAGGAATTTGCAGGTAGCCCATATGTCTTTTCATTCCCTAATATCAGGATTCTCTGGAGGATTACAAAGGCGTGTAGGCATAACATTTCATCTCAATAACGTGCAGTGTCGAGCCAACAGGCTCACACCTGTCGACTTTTGCTTATATAGAATGACCTCGACAGTGCGTGGGGAACTCAGAATAACGCTAGGGGAAATTTGGAAGAACAGGTGGATGTTGTTCAGATCAAAAGTAATCATCGAGAATGGTTAAATTTGCCACTTAGAGATACATATTTGTAATTTGGAAAGATGAGCTAGCTGAGTTACAGAGCATGGTAACAGTATCGTTGCCATTTGATCCGATACGAGTGACTCGATTTTCAGTGACTCAATTTTCAGCTGCTGTCGTGCAGAAGGTGGACCTCGAGCCGGAGAGTGCAGGCAGTGCCACCAGCAATAATGACGAAACGCGGTCACTACCGCCCCCTAACTGAGTGCGACTGCCGCCACAGAGATGATGTCAGAAGCAGATGAGAAATACAGAGCTGCGAAAATTTCGCGAGTCATGGCTGCAGAGGGCAGCAGCCCGCTGACCTAAGCTGATAGCAGCCTTTCGCGGGGTTCCTCCGATATAGGTTTTCCATCTCGCGTACAATTTCCCATGTAAAAGTCCGGCAACCTATTACTGCATCTCGTTTTTTTTTTTTCATTTGTAAAAAAGCTTCGCATTTGACGAATCCTACAGGTCAGTGTTCTGTGCTGTATTTTGTGCTGGTAAATTGTAGGAGGGCTTCATTATGTATAGGATGGTCAGAAACAGCCTGAAAAGCTTGGAGGGTAGGTTGTGCTGAGAAATAATTGTTAAGCAAAAAAATTTGATGTGTTTCGCCGTTTCCGAGTTAATTAGCCTTGAAGTTAGTCGTGCGGGTGCGCGCAAACTCAAGAGCCCGCCAGATACAATCAGTGCAGTTTTTCTCATAAGACAGATGACAGCGCAAGATACTGCTCAGCCTTTGGCTCGGGTTCTATGCTTACTGCCGGGCCGGCCTGTGTGGCCGAGCGGTTCTAGGCGCTTCAGTCTGGAACCGCGCGACCGCTACGGTCGCAGGTTCGAATCCTGCCTTGGGCATGGATGTATGTGTTGTCCTTAGGTTAGGTTTAAGTAGTTCTAAGTTCTAGGGGACTGATGACCTCAGATGTTAAGTCCCATAGTGCTCAGAGCCATTTATCCTTACTACCGTCCCAGGTCAAATTTTTATCGCTCTCCTGTTCGGTTTTAGGAAACCAAACGAAGAACTTATCTGGCGACACCGTCTCTTATCTAATTTTTTTCTTAACAGTTATTTCTCAGCGCAACGATTCCTGCAACACCCTTACAAGCTTTGCAGACTGTTTCTAACCACACTGTATAATTGGTACTTTTGTATCCCTCCTGGAAGGCGGCGCGTGGTTCTGCTCCCGTAAAACTGAAGGGTAGGCCGAATGTAGGAAGCGAGTAGGAGCAGATGAGGTAAAACTCTCGTTACTGCGAATAGGTTAAAGTGGTTCTACTGTATCACAACAATATTAACTTGAATACGTAAACTGTCACCTAACTTTGGCTGAGATGAACGTAGGGGCGAAGCCGGGTGTATGAAGGCTAACAAGCTACAGAGGCAAACTCTGTAGTGGCTCGCCCACTATGAACAATGTTTGTAGGTTGTCTCAAATGGGCAGAATCTGGAGCGGCGCTCGTGGAGCTGCACAGCGCCGGCTAGAGGGCGCTGTCGTCGGTGTCGTAGTGCCAACCTAAGAATTTGTACCTACGCCGAGGCATCGTAACTATCGATACCACAGGTATCCTTCCAGAAATCGTCAGCAGATTTCAACTCCAGTAAGTACGATCGTCAGTCATATTTGCCTGTAACCATTTTATCATTGTGGAATGCAGGAAAGCATGTTATCTTTGTAGGGAAAGTAATTTTGATTCTCCAGATTCCGACAATCTCTGCCTGAAATTGTTCGTCTGACAAAGAGATTCCTTACGTTTGTTAAAGCTATTGCTCGTGGACAGTGTTGCTCAGGATCAAAGTTAAAGTGGGAAAACACATGCTTATTGACTGAGCAATGGCAAGACTGTGTCCGTCGTGATCATTGTACCATGCAGATCATCGCAGAATCTAGGTGTTTGGATTTCTATAATATTATTTACCGAAAGGTCAGTTTTTCTGGGTCCCTCGTTACCTGAGTATATCCTCTGTGTTATATAAAATAATAGCGCTGTCTTAAAATTATCCGCTTAGGGAGGGCTATTTTACCAAGACGCAGTCGATTGATGGTCCCTCCGGACTCGCATCACAGCGTGTCTGCTTCAGACCCTCGTCCGGCTGCACAGATGTAGATTTGCTGTTATTTACACAAGTAGTCATTTTCGTTGAAGAGGTTGTAACGGGATGCCATTAAGAAACTACGGAAAGGTATCAGCGACCTCTGTTATAGATGGCACTTGGAGCATGGGTAAGTACAAGTCGCAGCATGCAATGCGTTCGTAGGTGTGATCACTGGCGGTGCCTGTGGGTAGGAGGCAGAGGGTGAGGAACTGGGTCAAGGGCGCCAGACGCGCGCCTGCGCGCTGCTGACCCAGTTGCTCCGTACTGACCGCCACTGGCTGCCAGCTGCCTTACCAGAAGCCGAGCGATGGGCTGGGGAGGGGGGATTGGTGAGGGCGTAGTCTGATTACTGGCTCATGGAACATCACGCCCTTTCCTGGGCCAGGTGATACATGGACTTCCTCTCAAACCGATCGTCGTTCTGACTGTATCTGCGACTTGCCTATAATTTGTTGTCATTTGTGGAAAGGCTAAACGGTAAAACGTGAAGGTGGCCGTTCCAGTGACACCGAAATCGAAGGACGTCGGCTGCATGGCGGTTCCGAGACATACCTGTTTATGCATGGAGTAGTCCCAGTACAACAACGTCTCAGATAAAGGTGGGCACGATAACAACACCCGTCCACTGCTTGTTTTAAGATGGTGGTGTCTAGCTCCGGGAGCAGGACAGCAAAGTCGACGATGAAAAAAAAAGTAGGACCAGTGTCGGACTTAAAGAACCATATCAGACTGAATAATAACCGCAGAACTACCTTGACATGGTCGTAGTAAATTACGAAAACACATAATTAATGTGGTTGGGTCAGCAGTCAAATAAACGACGTGCTGGCCGGTGTGGCCGAGCGGTTCTAGGCGCTTCAGTCTGGAACCGCGCGACCGCTACGTCGCAGGTTTGAATCCTGCCTCGGGCATAGATGTTTGTGATGTCCTTAGGTTACTTAGGTTTAAGAATTCTAAGTTCTAGGGGACTAATGACCTCAGATGTTAAGTCCCATAATGCTCAGAGCCATTTGAACCAAATAAAGGACGTCAACATTGGAGCTAATTGTCTCATTTCCTCCGTCAACACTCTCTGTAAGTAACAAGCTGAGATATTAGCAACAATCGTTAACATAATTGAAATTTAAAAAGAAAAATCTAAGTGGCTTCAGGAGATAGTTTCAGAGAAAGAAACTGTCTGATACAAATATAAAAGAAGAGAATAAAAGCTGTGTGACATTGAAGATATACAAGAGCATCGACAAACCCAATAGAAACGGTACGAGGGCGACAACAGGAAGAGTGACAACGTAGTGTTGATTAGCTTTCAGTAACCCAGATACGTTCTACTCGGAGCGAGGTGACTTAAACGTCGATTTTTTTATTTCTCTTCGAAACGATGTAGCAGTAGAGACGCTACACTGTGTAACATGTTTCTGCGTTCTCACAAAGTGTCCACTGTACCTACAGAGATCCTAAAACGGACACACGGACGAATTACGGTCCTTTCGAGTGAAAACGTTATGTACTTACAGCCTGAAGTGGGTGACGCTACTTGCGGGCAAGCGAACTACTTGTGATGGTATCGCCAGTTCCTCTCCGTTTTCAGCTATTGCGTGGCGGGGTTGGAAAACTGAAACTATTAGATGTTTCTGTGAGTTATTATTTGGGGACAGTAATTATGTCATATAACGAAGTAAAAAAAGCGCTGTACATATAAATACAAATCCTTAACGTTCCAATGCAGCATTAGTGGAGTGCTGCATGACACGGTCACGTCGTTTTAATATCTGGGTGGAACGTAGTGAAGCGATATGAAATGGAACGAGCATGTAAGGGTTGTTGTGGGGATGGCGAGTGGTGGACTTCGGTTTATTGGGAGAATTTTAAGAAAGTGTGGTTCACTAGTGCGACCTATTCTTGAGTGCTGTTCGACTGTTCGGGATCCACACCAAATCGGATTAAAGGAAGACATCAAAGCTAAAAATGGTTCAAATGGCTCTGAGCACTATGGTACGTGACATCTGAGGACATCAGTCCCCTAGACTTAGAACTACTTAAACCTAACTAACCTAAGAACATCACAAGCATCCATGCCCGACGCAGGATTCGAACCTGCGGCCGTAGCGCGGTTCCGGACTGAAGCGCCTAGAACCGCTCGGCAACAGAGGCCGGCCAGACCTCGAGGCGAACTGCTAGATTCGTTATCGATAAGCTCCAACAATACGCAAGTATTACGGAGATGGTTCGAGAACTGAAATGGGAATCCCTGGAGGGCAGGCGACGTTCTTTTCGAGGAACACACAGCGAAAATTCAGAGAACTTCCATTTGAAGCTGACTGCAGGACGATTCTATTGCCGCCAACATACATTTTTCAAAAGGACGGAAAAGAGAAAGTAAGGCTCATACGGAGGCTTGTAGACAGTCGTCTTTTCCTCGCTCTGTTTGCGAGTGGAAGCGAAAGGAAAGCCCTGGTAATGGTACGGGGTGCCTATGTTATAGAATTATGCTTTGAGTACGATCTATTCCTAATTCTTGCGTGGCTAGTGTAGATTTCGTGCCGTCTTTGTTGGCGCAGAATTACACATGCGCATGGACGTACATATGCACACCGTCTTCCTGTTTAATGATTCTATGTATGGTAGCCGAATACACTATGTCCTCAAAAGTATCCGGATACCTGGCTGAAAATGGCTTACAATTTCGTGGCGCCCTCCATCGGTAATGCGGAATTCAATATGGTGTTCGCCCACCCTTAGCCTTGATGACAGCTTCCACTCTGGCAGGCCTACGTTCAGTCAGGTGGTGGAAGGTTTCTTGGGGAATGGCAGCCCATTCTTCACGGACTGCTGCATTGAGGAGAGGAATCGATGTCGGTCGGTGAGGCCTGGCACGAAGTCGGCGTTCCAAACATCCCAAAGGTGTTCTATAAGATTCAGGTCAGGACTCTGTGCGGGCCAATCCGTTACAGGGATGTTATTATCGTGTAACCACTCCGCCATAGGCCGTGTATTATGAACAGGTACCCGATCGTGTTGAAAAATGCATTCGCCATACTTGCTCTTAAACAATGGGAAGCAAGAAGATGCTTAAAACATCAATTTAGGCGTGTGCTGTGATAGAACCACGCAAAACAACAAGGGGTACGCGTCCCCTCCATGAAAAACACGACCACACCATAACACCGCTGCCTCCGAATTTTACTGTTGGCACTACACGCACTGGCAGATGTTCATTGGGCATTCGCCATATCCACACCCTGCCATCGGATTGCCACATTTTGTACCGTGATTCGTCACTCCACACAACGTTTTCCCACTGTTCAATCGTCCAATGTTTACGTTCCTTACACCAAGCGAGGCGTCGTTTGGCATTTACCGGCGTGACGTGTGGCTTATAAGCAGCCGCTCGACCATGAAATACAAGTTTTCTCACCTCCCGCCAAACTGTCATAGTACTTGCAGTGGATTATGTTGCAGTTTGGTTCTCCTGTGTGATGGTCCGAATAGATGGCTGGCAATTACACATTGCGATCCTCTTCAACTGTCGGCGGTCTCTGTCAGTCTGCAGACGAGGTCGGCCTGTACGCTTTTCTGCTGTACGTGTCCCTTCACGTTTCCATTTCACTACACCAGAATCAGTGGACCTAGGAATGTTCAGCGGTGTGGAGATCTCGCGTACAGACGTATGACACAAGTGACACCCAATCACCTGACCACGTTCGAAGTCCGTGAGTTCCGCGGAGCGCCCCATTCTGCTCTCTCACGATGTCTAATGTCTACTGAAGTCACTGGCAATAGGTGGCAGCACAATGTAGTGTCCGGATGGTTTTCATCACATAGTGTATGTCACGCGAAACATCACCATAGCCTCCGTTCTCAGATGTCGCAGGCAGTCAGTGAATAAACATTCGACCTTCCAGAAGACGTGCAATCATCATTCGCCGTATGTTACTTTGTACTTCGGTGCAAGGAATGGCAATAGGGGTACTTAAATTTAGTATTTGAAAATAATGATTATATGGGTGCCATGACAAAGATTCTAATGAAAAGCGTTCGTCGAACGGAGTTCTAAACGGTTTCCGTAAAGAGCTACCGCCTACATTACTTTCTGATCGTGCGTGATGCATCTGCACATCGACTCCTGCGATCAGGCGCTTTTAGTTGTCTGCTGTAAAGCACAGATAAGGCCCGCCTTCGTCGGTGGGCGGTCAGTGCGTCAGATTGCGCTGCGGATGGCCCGGGTTCAGTTCCCGATACTGCCATGGATTTGCCATCGGTGGCAGGACTGGGAGAGTGCGCGTTTAAGATCATAAGGTCGACTGGCAAGCTGCGTGAGTGAGATGTTGGCGATCGGAAGGTCGGATAGCTGACAAAGTTTGCAAATGCTGTGTGCTGATCACACGTTTCTCCAGGACGCCATTGGCAGAGGACGACACGGCAGCCAGTCAATACTGCGTGGTCGCCAACACCAGAGTTCGATAGTTAAAAGCAAATATTAGCTGCTATGTGCAATCTCAACGAATAGTGACAGTTCATCCAGCTTCCCATTTGGTGTAATCCCAGTTGGATCTACAAGCTAATAAGCAACATCGCCAGACGAAAATATGATGACCACTGTCGTGCACAGTTCAGAAATAAACGTTGAGGAGGGAAAAAAGGTTCAAATGGTTCTGAGCACTATGGGACTTAACTTCTGAGGTCATCAGCCCCTAGGACTTACAACTACTTAAACCTAACTAACCTAAAGACATCACACACATCCATGTCCTAGGCAGGATTCGAACCTGGGTCCGTAGAGGTCGCGCGACTGTAGCGCCTAGAACCTCTCGGCCACCTCGGCCGGCGCTGAGGAGAAGTTTTAAAATGTTACTGAAAACGTCAGAAACACAAATATACCCTCTTAATCTTTCATTTACAACCGCCACTGGAAACAGAGCCATAGTTCCGTCCTCAACGAATATTTTATCAAGTTAGAAGTCAAATTCAGAAGGCGTTAATTGGGTTTTCAGCTCACGCGCTTAATTTCACATCAAGAGATTTCGCACTGGAAGAAAGAAGAGATCTGACAATAATTTTGCGGTACAAGTTTTTCTCGTTTTCTGCCACTGAACTGCACAACCTTTGTGCTTCAGGGAGACAGCCGACGCCACTACCATATTTCGATGGTTCGAAAAGTTATAGAGAAGTTATCCAGCCCCCTTCCTGTTTACGACCTGTATTGGCCACAGAAGACAAAATGTTCTTGTGTTTACACTAGCGGAGGAAACCCAGGGTGTGAAGAGAGACAGGAATTCTCGTTTGTGTATGCCTACCGAAGACAACATTAAATAAGGCCGCTTCGTTGTTTGAAAGTTAGGTTCAAAAATGGTTCAAATGGCTCTGAGCACTATGGAACTTAACTTCTGAGGTCATCACTTCCCTAGAACTTGGAACTACTTAAGCCTAACTAACCTAAGGACATCACACACATCCATGCCCGAAGCAGGATTCGAACCTGCGACCGTAGCGGTCACGCGGTTCCAGACTGTAGCGCCTAGAACCACACGGCCACATCGGCCGGCGAAAGTTAGTTACTCCTCGTCTGAAGAGTGGATGACACAGCCTCCCCCGCGAATCAAAGTAAAATAAAGGATGTTACTCGGGGTGTAACGAGTTACGCAAATAGTCACGTAAACTGATTTTGTTTGTTCGATGTTCAAGCAATACTGCAAAACAAAAAAGTTGATGAACACATCATCTGCAGTTCAAAACACCCAGTCTGTACAGCAGAGAGCTGTAAGGTATCTGACGAAGACCCAACAGGTATAAATATTGCAATAAGAACGGTGATTTTCTACTGACGAAGAGCTCCATTTTGCCAAGTTATAGCGATCTGTTTTCCTCGAGTGCAGTTGCAGGCACTGGAAAGTGCGCAGCTGGCAGTGAGCTTTCCTGCAAGTGGTGAATACAGTAGGAGGAGGGCAGTGTTTGAAGGCAGCCCAGGAGGCGGGCTGGTCAGCGGCTTGGCGCCGCAGCGGCCGCACGTGCCAGCGCGCCGCGCGGTGACGTAACCACTTGGCACGGAGCACCTGCCGATGTGGCCGCCTGGGGCGCTGGCGGCGCGCGTGCTTTGACGGTTATACATCCGTGTTTACCAACTGCTCCACGGATTACGGCCAGCTGAAGGGCACGACTATACACTCGCTATTCCTTGCATTGGTCCCCGTAGTAGCCATCGGAACGTTTAGAAATCAACTAGACGCAAAGGATGCCAAATTGCAATGTACACTGCTTGAAAAGTAGGTCTGGCTCCTTGTAGTGGAAGAATTTGGCAGGTAAGGAGAGCGTCTGGTCACCAGCCTTTGCGCTAATGGCGTCGTTTAGATCACACATCTCCACAGTCTTTCATTTGACAGTGTTGATGGTGTGTCGTCCATCTGGTGGGCACGTTAAAGCTCGTGAGTCCATTTGGAGCGATTTTTAGGTGGTGCTCGTTGTCATCAACATTGTGGAAACAACACAGTACTTTATATACACCCATTATTGTCATTTACACGAAAAGACGTCAGACGCAAAACACATATATAATAAAGAAAGGGCCGCTTAGCAATACTTGGGAATGAAAATGAACTACTAGACGCCTCTCGCCTACGGAACTAGGAGCTTACTCGCTCGCCTGTGGGCTCCTTGAATACTAGCGACCGTACAAAGTGTAACTATAAGAACGCCTAAAAGTTTCCAACTAGATTTTCTTGAAAACTGCTGAGAGTTGCGTGTTCCTGTTTACATCTGTTGCAGTCTTTTGACGTTTCATAAACAACCTGTCAATATGAATGAAATCAGAGAGGGGAAGTTCGTACACTATCCTTGTAAGGAAGAAAATCTCCTACGATTAGAGACTGAACCTACCCAAGATTTCTCACGTAGTTAGTGCCACATAGTCTTCCTTCAGATACTTAGGTGACATGTGTCATCGAAGGACAAACAAAGATGACATTCTTATTTTACCCAAGTAGTAACTCATGCTTCGAACACACAAAATATAGTGAAAATATTCAGCATTCGTATTAAGCGCTACTAGAGGGTAATATATTGTACACTGAATGGTAATAGTGTGCCTTGTCTATGGTTTGAGGTAGTGCTTGAAATTTTATATTCTCAGCAAACTATTGACACTGTGTATCTCGAAATATTGCTGGCCTGCCGCGGAAAATATAGAGCTACATTTTTCTCATTTACAGCTAAAACCATTCGTACACCAGAAATTCTCAACCATCGGACCAAGACTGAGTCACAATCTCCAGAGCAATAGCTTAAACACGACATTGGTTTGGTCGCCTCCTCTCTATATTGATGTGGACAACCTTTGAATGTTGCAGCTCTTCTTATTTTTCGTGATTGCTATGGAAAACTGAAGAGGAATTCTGCCTTATGCAGGACACTGTTTTATAGTTGTATAGTTGTACCGTGGACGCTATAAAATGGACTGCCAAACGGAAATCGGAACGTTTCTGACATATTCTTCCGTTTGAGTCGAATAGGAGGGTGATGGCAGCGGTGGCAGTCACAAATATTTGCGTCGTGTCTGGGATGATGCCACTGGACAGAGCACGGCAAGAAAATGTTTTTCTCGTTTTAAGAAGGATCGTTTTGAAATCAGCAACCAATCACGTTCAGGAAGACCTTCAGGATTTGAGGGAAATCGTTTAAACGCATTAATCCACAGTGATCCACGTCAGTGTACTTAAAAACTAGCAGATATGATGAACCGTGATCGTTCCAACATCGTGCGACATTTTCACGCAGTGGAGAAGTTCCCAAAATCTGGTGTACGGGTACCGAATGCCCTAAGCCAAAATCACAAAAATCGGCGATGATCGTATGTGCATCTCTCTTGCTCGTCATCGGTTGGAACTCGAATAACACCGACCATTCCTATCCTTATTGTTACTAGTGACGATAAATGGTATCTTTATGCTAACATAAGGAAAAGAACGGAACTCAAAAACTCTTCGCGCAAAGACCTGCGTGCATTCATAATAGATAATGTTATGTACTTGGTGGAACGGCGACAGTGTGGTGTACTACGAACTGCTTCCGCGAGGTTTAACCACCACTGCAGACTTTTATTACCAACTACTAAGACGTCTTCCAGAGGCAGTCCAAAAACAACGACCAGGGAGACTGCGTGAAGTGATACTATTCTAGATAAAGCCCGCCCACTTTCTGCTAGACTGATAAAAAACATTGTACAGGAGTAATGTTGGGAGATATTGGTTCAAATGGCTCTGAGCACTATGGGACTTAACAGCTGTGGTCATCAGTCCCCTAGAACTTAGAACTACTTAAACCTAACTAACCTAAGGACATCACACACACCCATGCACGAGGCGGGATTCGAACCTGCGACCGTAGTGGGAGATAATTCCGCACTCGCCTTATTCGCCTGATCTTGCGCCCTCAGATTTTCACCTTTTCCGCATTCTGTCGATCAACCTTCAGTGAACGTCCTTTCCGGATGAAAATGCGCTCCGAACGTGGCTCGACGAATTCTTCGCCTCAGAACGACGTGGTTTCTACAGTCGCAGAATCGAAAAGGTGCCACAGTGGTGGCAGACTGTTGTAAGCAGTGAAGCAGAATATATTATGATGACTATAGTCTCTGTTACGAGATCTATTGTGTTTATTAAACTTACGGAAGAACACTACGACATTATGCACCAACCCAATATGTTGTCAGACATCAGTGTTATTCTGAAACATATGCGGTACATGGTTTTAAAATATCTGTAATGCTAATAATATGCGAGCCGGCAGTGGATGGAAATGGCGTATTACAGCTGTGTGTTCCGTTCATCGCTGACGTCTCTTCACGCGCTCTCATATTATGGAACGCTGTAATAGGTTCATGAGGCGCGCCTAAAGGTCAGGGGCCATCGCTCAGTCAAAAGCCGAGAGCTGTATTTCATACGCTCATTGTCACATCTGTTGCACTGCAAGGAGGCCGAGAATGAATACTGTAACCTAACAACCCACACAAGGCAGCATTAAATTTGACACTTCTACAGAGACGACAATCTGCTGTGGTCTTTTCTGTGCTAAAGCCCTTCCAGTTCAACAGGGTGTAGTTTGCTTTCTTTCTTTTTTTTATCTAATCGTCATATTTTGCTTGCTGCGTTCTACAGTTAGCTTCTAAATTTGAAAGTGTGTTGAAGCGTCACTTCCTAGATTTGAAGGAGGGACAATGTTCAAACGGATCCCGTCGTTGGTCACGTCATCACGTATCATTACTAAGTTTGGCGTGAGTACACCAGAGCTTTGCGAGGCATAGTAATAATTGGAGACGACTGCTCCTGCCCTCTTCAGACCTGACGAATGACACTCTGTCTAGCGTTGGCGAACCCGTAGCTTAACGTGGAGTCAAACACAAGGTAAGAATTTTGTATTTTACGCATATGCAGATTTATTACCAGCGGCGAAAATTATTTTAATCTGTGGGGAAAATTGTAGGATGGACGCTCTATTCCACACCTACAGTTTATCAAGATATCGTTCAACCTTCAACCAGCTGACGGACTCTTGTGTCTGCAGTTTGAGTTACCTAGGTCTTGTTTGATAAGCAGCCAGCTGGACAAGAGGCGATAATTACTTTCACACAGAGATAGTAAAGAAGATAAAACTCGGACCAGTTAACATCGTAAAATTTTCCAGTTCAATGACGGTTCTTTGTTCTATACCGAAGTCCAATTTAGCTAATTAAACCTTCTTTTGCTGATTGCATAATTATAAATGATAAACACAAAACTGTGGACGTTGTACAGCGTAACATTATTTAGTTAACTAGCTTTCGGCTTGCAATGACGCCATCACACTATATCATTACAATGTGATGGCCTTGAGAGAAGAACATTTACAATGTTTTGTAACCTATGTAGCTCTCGCTGCGGTGGGCAAACCAATTGAAATTTGGAACTTTGTATGGAAGCTCCATGTCACATTTATCTGAAAACACCCCACAAAGTAAAATTACATGATTCACTGAAACTGAAATCAGAGTTAATTTCTTACAGCCAGCGGTCCAGTGATAAAGATCGAACAAAAAAATGGTTCAAATGGCTCTGAGCACTATGGGACTTAACATCTATGGTCATCAGTCCCCTAGAACTTAGAACTACTTAAACCTAACTAACCCAAGTACATCACACAACACCCAGTCATCACGAGGCAGAGAAATAAAGATCGAACATATAAATTTAATCCAACAGTATAATTTTCCTCTCACCCCCCCCCCCCCCCCAAATCCCACCTCTCCTCATCGAACTTTTTTTTTTTAAATTGCGTAACTTCCTCGCAATCTTGCAGAGACTATTGATTTTAGGAGAGATAATGAGTGAATTACCATCGCCTTAAACGTGGTTCTAGAATGGAATCTGACGCTCTCGCATGGAGAACACGCTGCAGGGAACCTTCTTGACGTTTAACTCGCCAACACTCTGACTGGCGGTGCCACGAAAAGCATGTTGTGCCTTGGTTGACATCGCATACGCTACCTGAGCTGTGCATCGCTATTGTTTACACGACTGTACGCCTATCTGTACATTGCGTTCCCATTTTCAGACGATAGGAGAAATGCACTCTCCATAATTTAACTGTTTTTCTAATTTTAGTTCGTATCAGAGTAGCTTCATTACAAGCAGAAACGTAAGGAAACAATGAAATATATCCGTCTCCCAAGTTAATTAAGACTCGTCTATCCTCCCCCCCCCCCCCCCACCACACACACATACTTGTTTATCTCTGATAATTAAGCCCGTTATTTAAAGTAAACCAAATCAGATGACAAAATAAAAGTGATTCAAATTATCCTAGACGTAATTCAGTGAAAGCCATTACTACAAGCAAATGGGATAGACACCAGAGTATGTCGGAGGTATTTTGCTATCTATCTGGACAGAAAAGTCAAGTTTCGTCTGGTAGAGTAGGAGCTGAGTTGTGACGGGACACTTGGAGAGGATTTTCGCCTTATGCAGAGCACCGTTTTATAGTTTTGTGATTACCCTAACTTGTTTCAGCACTTTATGTGCTATCTTCAGTGGGATTTTTTGTTTGTTTTCTTTCTGAAAAATTATTGTTACATGTTAACTACACAATAGGTTAACATATGATAATTTTTCAGAAAGAAAACAAACAAAAAATCCCACTGAAAATGGCATGTAAAGCGCTGAAACTTGTTTGAGTAACAAGACAACTATAAAACAGTGTCCTGCATACGGCAGAATTCCTCTACTGTTTTCCTTAGCAATCACGAAAAATAAGAAGAGCTGCAACATTCAAAGATTATTAGAGTCTTGTGAATCTTATTGTTTGCGACATCCAATAGAGACTAGTTGACGTCCCTCATTGTCCACATCAATAGAAAGAGGAAGCGACCAAGCCAATGTCGTGTTTAAGCGTTTGCTTTGGAGACTGTGACTCAGTCTTGATCCGATGGTTGTGAATTTCTGGTGTACGAATTATTTTATCTGTAAATGAGAAAAATGTAACTCTGTATTTTCCGCGGCAGGCCAGCAATATTCCGAGATCCACAGTGTCAATAATTTGCTGAGAATATACAATTTCAGGCATTACCTCTAACCACAGACAATGCATGACCAACGGCCTTCACTTAACGACAGAGAGCAGCGACGTTTGCACTGAGCTGTCTGTGTTAAGAGACAAGCAACACTGCGTGAAATAACAACAGAAATCAATGTGGGACGTTAAGTTGATGATGATGAGATCCCATTCTCCGAGGAGCGTAGGGGACGATATGGGAGACCCGCACCGCTGTACAAGGCAAGGCCATTGTCTTCCTCCGACTGTAATGGGGATGAATGATGATCATGAAGACGACACAACAACACCCAATCATCTCGTCGCAGAAAATATCCCTGACCCCGCCCGGAATCGAACCCGGGACCCCGTGCGCGGGAAGCGAGATCGCTACCGCAAGACCACGAATGGCAGCAGGCGTCCAACGCTAGTGCTTTTGCTAACAGCGCGACATGGCTTGCAACGCCTCTCCTGGGCCAGTGATCACATCGGTCGGGCCTCAGGCGACTGGAAAACCGTGGCCTCATCAGACGAGTCCCGGTTTCAGTTGTTGAGAGCTGACGGTAGGGTTCGAGTGTGGCGCAGACGGCACGAAGCCATGGATCGAAGTGGTCAATAAGACACTGTGCAACCTGGTGGTGACTCCATAATAGTGTGAGCTGTGTTAACTTGGATTGGGTCCTTTGGTCAAGCTGAACCGATCATTGATGGAGATGCTTATGTTCGGCTACTTGGAGACCATTTGCAGCCATTCATGTATGTATGACAATGCTCCATGTCACCGGATCACAGCTGTTCGCGATTGGTTTGAAGAACAGTCTGGACCATTCGAGCGAATGATTGGACTACCCAGATCGCCCGACATAATCGAGAAAGTTCGTGCACAAAATGCTGCACCGGCAACACTTTCGCAACTATGGACGTCTATAGAGACAGCATGGCTCAGTGTTGTGCAGGGGTCTTCCAACGACTTGAGTCTAAGCCGCATCGAGTTGCTACTCTACGCCGAGCAGGAGGAGGCCCGACACGATATTAGGGTGTATCCCATGACTTTTGTCACCTCAGTGTATATACCGGGTGATCAAAAAGTCAGTATAAATTTGAAAACTGAATAAATCACGGAATAATGTAGATAGGTACAAATTGACACACATGCTTGGAATGACATGGGGTTTTATTACAACCAAAAAAATGCAAACGTTCAAAAAATGTCTGACAGATGGCGCTTCATCTGATCAGAATAGCAATAATTAGCATAACAAAGTAAGACAAAGCAAAGATGATGTTCTTTACAGGAAATGTTTAATATCTCTACCATCATTCCTCAACAATAGCTGCAGTCGAGGAATAATGTTGTGAACAGCACTGTAAAGCATGTCCGGAGTTATGGTGAGGCATTGGCGTCGGATGATGTCTTTCAGCATCCCTAGAGATGTCGGTCGATTATGATACACTTGCGACTTCAGGTAACCCCAAAGCCAATAATCGCACGGACTGAGGTCTGGGGACCTGGGAGGCCAAGCATGACGAAAGTGGCGGCTGAGCACACGATCATCACCAAACGACGCGCGCAAGGGATCTTTCACGCGTCTAGCAATATTATTTTTTTTTTGTTCTAATAAAACCCCATGTCATTCCAAGCATGTGTGTCAGTTTTTACCTCTCTATCTACATTATTCCGTGGTTTATTAAGTTTTCAAATTTATACTGACTTTTTGATCATCCGGTACACAACTGGCCATTAAAATTGCTACACCACGAAGATGACGCGCTACAGACGCGAAATCTAACCGACAGGAAGAAGACGCTGTGATATGCAAATGATTAGCTTTTCAGAGCATTCACACAAGGTTGGCGCCGGTGGCAACACCTACAACGTGCTGACAGGAGGAAAGTTTCCAACCGATTTCTCATACACAAACAGCAGTTGACCGGCGTTGCCTGATGAAACGTTGTAGTGATGCCTCGTGTAAGTAGGAGAAATGCGTACCATCACGTTTCCGACTTTGATAAAGGTAGGATTGTAGCCTATCGCGATTGCGGTTTATCGTATCGCGACATTTCTGCTCGCGTTGATCGAGAGCCAATGACTGTAAGCAGAATATGGAATCGCTGGGTACAGGGGGGTAATAGGGAACGCCGTGCTGGATCCCAACCGCCTCGTATCACTAGCAGTCGGGATGACAGGCATCTTATCAGCATGGCTGTAACGGATCGTGCAGCCACGTATCGATCCCTGAGTCAACAGATGGAGACGTTTGCAAGACAACAACCATCTGCACGAACAGTTCGACGATGTGTGCAGCAGCGTGGACTATCAGCTCGGGGACCATGGCTGCGGTTAACCTTGACGCTGCATCACAGACAGGAGCGCCTGCGACTCAACGACGAACGTGGGTGCACGAATGGCAAAACGTCATTTTTTCGAATCAATCCAGGTTCTGTTTACAGCATCATGATGGTCGCATTCGTGTGTGGTGACATTGCGGTGAACGCACATTGGAAGCGTGTATTCGTCATCGCCATACTGGCGTATCATCCGGAGTGATGGTATGGGGTGCCATTGGTTACACGTCTCGGTCACCTCTTGTTCGCATTGACGGCACTTTAAACAGTGGAAGTTACATTTCAGATGTGTTACGACCCGTGGCTCTACCCTTCATTCGATCCCTGCGAAACCCTACATTTCAGCAGGATAGTGCACGACCGCATGTAGCAGGTCCTGTACGGGCCTTTCTGGTTTGAGAAAATGTTCGACTGCTGCCCTGGCCAGCACATTCTCCAGATCTCTCACCAACTGAAAACGTCTGGTCAATGGTGGCCGAGCAACTGGCTCGTCACAATACGCCCAGTCACTACTCTTGATGAGCTGTGGTATCGTGTTGAAGTTGCATGGGCAGCTGTACGTGTACACGCGATCCAAGCTTTGTTTGACTCAATGCCCAGGCGTATCAAGGCCGTTATTACGGCCAGAGGTGGTTGTTCTGGGTACTGATTTCCCAGGATGTATACACCCAAATTACGTGAAAATGTAATCACATGTCATTTCTAGTATAATATATTTGCCCAATGAATACCCGTTTATCATCTGCATTTCTTCTTGGTGTAGCATTTTTAATGGCCAGTGGCGTAATTCCGTGTGTATGCCATTTTCATAACTTTGCCCATATGACTGAATACGTATAAGGTTTCCGAATCGATTGCAAATAAACAACGGACACAACTACAGATTTTAGTTTGAAAAAGGCCTTCGTGCTGTCTAACAAAATAATTCACAGCTGAAGCCCCCGACGGCCGGCGCTGTGGGAGCGTCAACATTAGGATGAGGCTGGCAGCCACCGGAAGGCAGCCTTTGAAAGGGCGTTGGAAGCAGCCCGGGCGCGCAGCCAGGGTCCGCAGCTGGCGTCGGGCGCCGCCTGCCGGCCAACATTCCTGGCCGGGCCCGGCCGCTTCTGGCCGCCTGATGTAACCGCCGGCCGCTCGGCCTGCTTGCAAACAATCCGCCTCTGTGTTCACCCACAGCAGACGACACTGGCTGGCTCCCACAGACCACCTGAAATACCGCCCTAACGTCAACAGGTCTTCATTCAGGCTCGCATGTCAAAGGACGTATTCAGCTCAGACTCTGCCGAAGATATATTTTCAGATTTTTAAAATTTTATTTTCTTATCTTCATTCGCGATTTTGTCGTTTTGTACTGTAGCAACCTCTTCATCCTTTGACCACCTGCGACACTCGATGCCTTTAGTTCAATCTCTGTAATGCCCGGCAGGTTTTGTGCTAGCTTTGTGAGCTAATTAACGATTGTAGGACACGATATGGTGACTTTTAGCTGCCTCTACATCATCCGGTAAGGTTTTTCTGTAGACTTCCTAGCTGCGCGGGATTAGCCGAGCGGTCTGAGGCGCTGCAGTCGTGGACTGAGCGGCTGATCCCGGCAGAGGTTCGAGTCCTCCCTCGGGCATGGGTGTGTGTGTTTGTCCTTAGGATAATTAAGGTTAAGTAGTGTGTAAGCTTAGGGACTGATACTGATGACCTTGGCAGTTAAGTCCCATAATATTTCACACACTTCTTTTTCTTTTTCTTTTTTTTTTTTTTTTTAAGAGACTTCCTACATCATCCATACTGTCTAGCATCTATCTTGTCCGCTTAAACTCGTAACATCACTCTGCACTAAATTCTACATTTCCCAAGTTCTTTCCTGGTTGCACAATCATCCGCGAGATATATAGAAAAAATTCTTCTTCGATCCATGACCGGTTTTTGATAGTATGAGGGACGATCCGTTTGCTCTGTATTATTTTCCATCATTCGTGATACGCCATTTGACTCATCATTACAGCTGCAAGTATGTAGTACTTCGTTGTAACCGTAGGTGACAGTACAGTCACTAGAATGCTAACCCCACACAGTGCGGCCCGTTTTCCCAATAGCTGTCATTAGAATAGGTGAGCAGACAACGTGGAGTGGACGATGCTATTTCTGTGGAAGGAGGCTGTGAACACCGGATATTCACAGGCGACTGGTTGCAGTGTGTGGTGCGTATGCACTGTCACGAAAAAGTGCACCTGCAGTACGACAATGCTTGACTCCACACGAACCGAAAGACCACGACTCCCATCGCTGAACTTGGGTCCCATATGCTGCGTCATCCATCGTGTCCTCCTGACTTTTTAATTACCACCTATTCAGACTATGAAGACCTTTGTGTAGACATTTCTCAGATTTGCACGAACGGTCAGCAGCTGTCGTGCGGTGGGTGCACCAGCCTACTAGAAAGTGGTTCGAGGAGGGCCTGCAGAAGATAAACGGGGAAAGCCACTAGAATGGGCCGCGCGTGGTAGCCGCGTGGTCTAGGGCGCCTTGTCACGGTCCTTGCGGCTCCCCCCGCCGGAGGTTCGAGTCCTCCCTCGGGCATGGGTATGCGTGTTCTCCATAGCATAAGTTAGTTTACGTTAGATTAGGTAGTATGTAGGCTTAGGGACCGATGACCTAAGTAGTTTGGTCCCATAAGACCTTACCACCACCAGAATGGGCAGTATGTGGAATCCCATTCAGCAATGACAATCGTGGTTCTGACTGGTATAGCGACGAACGTTGTCGTGCTGCAAGATCACTTTTTCGTGACTGCCACCAGTCGCCTGAGAATATCTGCAATGTTTACACCCTCCTCCCACAGAAACTACGTCGTTCAGAGCTCTGTTTGAGAATCACACTCCATTTTGTCGACTCAGGTAATGACAGCAGTAGGGAAAATAGGCTGTACTGTGCAGGATTTTACTGTCCTGTCCTGCCATCTACGGTTACCCCAAAGTATTACGTATTTGCAACTATAATGATTAGTCAAATGGCGCACCATGAATGACAAGAAAAGCGCAGCGTAAATAAGTATGAAACGCATATCGTAGTGTTGTATTCCAATTTTTTCTCTCAAGAACACATCGTGGCTAAGTGTCAAGTCGCCGTTGCGGTTCAGTTCCTTTCTTCCTTTATTGTAATCCAACTTCTTAGATAGGAGAATGTATTCTTCCGTCGCAGTTTTGTAATTTTTTATGTCTATAAAAAAAGCAGTACACAAAAATACCCGCTTCTTTTCGTACTTTCCTGCAGTGCTAATCCCTTTTCCTGCTTATCGGGCCGCACATCGTCATCAAACGCCAAGTATTAATGTCAAAAACCCTAAGGTGAAGGCAAACAAAGTTTACAAATATGAATATTATAATCTTAATGTGATGTCACATATTATTTCAGTAGTTACGTAACTGATGTTCCGAAAATAGGCTAATTTTATTTTGACAGTTATGAAATAGCTCGAGGACTGTACCACAAACTCAGTCTTGACCTATAGAAAAGGAAACATAGTTATTTCTTGTCCCCGATTACGACACTGTCGCATCGCACGAAGGAAAGATCATAACATGTGCGTAAGAAGAAAATCTAGCTCAGTACCGGGTTTAACGTTATTCCTGCCAACAATAAACGCACAACTCTCCCTTTATTTCTAGCAATCGGCATACGACGCTGACCAAGCTTTACCAAGGCTTTCTTTTTGTGTCCGGCGACTCAAAACTCATGTATGAAAGAGGCGAGTTCGGGCTGAGAACAAGTTGGGAATTTGTACGGGCGCTGATAACCGCGCAATTGAGCGCCCCGCAAACCAAACATCATCATTGAAGTTAAAATCTTCTGGGTTATTAGGCCGCGTCATGTTTCTTCTAAAATGATCGTCGTTTCGACCCCTCTGCTGTGATCTTCCTCAGGATCTTCTGCTGTCCACTACTGCTAGAGTGTTCTAGCAGTAGTGGACACCAGAAGATCCTGAGGAAGATCCCAGCAGAGGAATCGAAACGTTGATCATTTTAGAAAAAACATGACGCGGCCTTATAACCCAGAAGATTTTTAACTTCAGTGATAACGGTCACGGAAGCCTGCAGACTTACATGCAAACATCATCATCGTCATCAAAACTCGTGTATATCTTTCTGCATGTGCCCTAAGGTCTTTGCAGGATAAACGGCGATATGTTTACGTCCGCTCCGAGCGAACCACGACTTTCGCCACATTCCACTGTCGGCGCTTTTGC
Organism: Schistocerca piceifrons; assembly: GCF_021461385.2. NCBI lineage: Eukaryota > Metazoa > Arthropoda > Insecta > Orthoptera > Acrididae > Schistocerca > Schistocerca piceifrons. The sequence continues at coordinate 662,056,784 of NC_060138.1, forward strand.
TCTGCTACCAGGCGGCTTAGGGGAGCAGCGGGTAACGGGAACTGGCGCGCTGTGCTGAGGACGGTCGCCAGTCGCCACTGAGGCATGCAGCGAGCCGTGCGGCGCGCTTTGCGCTGCGCTACGTTGCCGTGTCGGTTTCCGGGCGGCTGCGGTTTTCGCGGAGCGAGCGTTCCGGGAAGTGCGACGCCGCGCGCTGCGTGGACACGCTACGCCGCCGTTTCTCTCGCCCCCACTCAACCGTGGCAGCATGTGGAACCACACTGTCTCTTGTGAGCTCTTTTGTTTCTAGAACAACAAGCTGTTGCTTACAAAGAATGGACCGCCACACGATGGCCTTGTGCTTACAGCTCGCAGATTTGTGCACCTGAAATGAAGCAGCTAATCAGCTAGGTTGTAATTCCTGTAGCAGGTTTGAACATAGCGACGTATATGATACGTCGAAATACACTGAAGAACCAAAAAAGGTGGTACACCTGCCGAATATCGTGTAGGGCTCCCGCGAGCACGCAGAAATGCCGCAGCACAGCGTGGCATGGACTCGATTAATGTCTGAAGTAGTGCTGGAGGGAATTGACACCGTGAATCCTACAGAGTTGTCCGTAAATTCGTAAGAGTACGAGAACAGAACGCTGCAAGGCATCTCAGATGTGTTCAATAATGTTCATGTCTGGGGAGTTTGGTGGCCAGCGGAAGTGTTTAAAGTCAGAGGAGTTTTCCTGGAGCCACTCTGTAGCAATTCTGGACATGTGGAGTGTCGCATTGTCCTGCTGGAATTGCCCAAGTCCATCGGAATGCACAATTGACATGAATGGATGCAGGTGATGAACAGGATGCTTACGTACTCACCTGTCAGAGTCGTATCTAGATGTATCCACTGCACACGCTTCACACCATTACAGAGTCGCCACCAGCTCCATCAGTCCCCTGCTGACATCTAGGGTCCATGGATTCATGAGGTTGTCTCCATACCCGTACACATCCGTCCGCTCGATTCAATTTGAAACGAGGCCCGTCGTCGTCGTTGGCGGGCCCAAACGCGGCGTAAGCTTTTGTGTCCTGTGGTCATCAACGGTACACTAGCGGGCGTGCAGCTCCGAAAGCCCTTATCGGTGATGTTTCGTTCAATGGTTCGCACGCTGATACTTGTTGATGGCCCATCATTGAAATCTGCAGCAGTTTGCGGAAGGGTTGCACTTCCGTCACGTTGAACGATTCTCTTCAATCGTCGGTGGTCCCGTTCTTGCAGGATCTTTTTCCGGGCGCGGCAATGTTGGAGATCTGATGTTTTACCGGATTCCTAATATTCGCGGTACACTCGTGAAATGGTCGTACGAGAAAATCCCCCCTTCATCGCCATCTCGGAGATGATCTAACATCTGCTCCAGACACTTGTCTTATATAGGTGTTGCCTACCGGAGCGCCGCATTCTGCCTGTTTATGTATCTCTGCATTTGAATTCGCATGCCTATACCAGTTTCTTTGGCGCTTCAGTGTATGATATGGAAACTGTGACGATTCAAACGTAATAAAACCGTGTGGAAATGCTAGACGAGGGCACCGGATAATTCAGTGTTTCGCAATACTGTCCAAAACGACTCGCTATAAAAGCCCTCCTGCAGCTGTGAATATGCGGGGGACTGTGTAATTTTCAAGCATCCAGGCCATTTCCAACAATATGAGCAGTGGGGGGTTTGGCGGGGTATTATCGCGGGAGATGAAGTTCTCTGCTGAGGAAGGTAGCTGCCTAAGTCAATGAATGAATGTCCATTCTCCTTAACTTTTATAAAAAAAAAATCTGGATTAAATGTTTCAACTGTCTTCTGTGTATGGATAATAAATTCTGCGGCAGCGAACAGCATGAAAGTAGTCGTGTCGACCCACACTATATTTTCTCATCTGCCATTTGCGTTGTGTGTTCGTTACGCGCGTGCAGCCTTTTGCGTTCATCCGAGTTACAAGAAGTTTCACAGTGGCAGCTTTATGATGAGTATCATACTTACGCAGTTCTGGTCGCACTATTTTAGTGATACTTTGTTGTCTAAGCCAGTGGCGGATACAAAATGGTTCAAATGGCTCTGAGCACTATGGGACTTAACTTCTGAGGTCATCAGTCCCCTAGAACTTAGAACTACTTAAACCTAACTAACCTAAGGACATCATTACACACATCCATGCCCGAGGCAGGATTCGAACCTGCGACCGTAGCGGTCACGCGGTTCCAAACTGAAGCGCTTAGAACCGGGCGGCCACACTGGCCGACCAGTGGCGGATACAGAAAAACCTTAAGGAAGGGCGCTAAAGATATCTTGAACTACATTTACTTTTACCGTAATAAAGAGTAATCAAGCCACATACAAAGTTTTAAGAAAGTTTTATTTAAACTAATTATACACATATACAAGACAATGCCATCTTATGATATAAAAAAGTTACAGTTGTGGTTCTCTTCCTTAAATGGTGAATTCTAGGTGGGTCGATGCAGGGAGCACTTAACACGTAACAGAAAACAGCATTAACATTACCTTTCGAGCATTGGCCGTCTTTCCAGTAATATTATACACATTCAAACACACCATAGTCTCACCCCAAGGGCATACTCCCATGGCCACCCTAAAATTCATCATGTCACACGTTACAGCCACGTCTTTGTACGCCGCGTTTTTGAAAACCTTCTTTCTGCTGTAGCAATAGATGCAGGTTGACAAACAAGTATTTTGTACAGAGTGTGCAAAGTAGGATAGTCAGACCTTGGACATACAGACAACGCTTGCATAACGGAATCACAATCAACCGATCACTCTCACTCTTGACTAATCTTCACGCTTGCACTTTCTACCGCTAGGACTTTTTACTTATTCATTCTTCAGTCTTAATATTTCTGCTTCTGAATGTAAACTAGCTTCCTATTCGGCGAATAGTCCGTATTTATAAAGCTACGTATCGAAGGTTCTCTGTACAAGAAAACAGTAGAATATTCGCGACTTTTCTGGAACAAATTCCAGACGGAATAACGTATCGAGATCACTAGAATGGCCGCGACTTTTCTCGTAGGTGTGTTAGCTGTCTACATGCCAGACAGAGCCGTATAAAATACGATGACGCGGACGCTCGTGCTACATAGGAAAGTACTACTACTCGATAACTCGATTCATCGAGTCGACTGATGAAAGAAACGAACGAATAGCGTGCGGGCTGACTGTCGGGGGCGGCGCGGGTGGCAATGCTGGTGGCCCCGCAAGGAGGGGGGGGGAGGGGGGAGAGGCGCCGGGAGCCCCCCATATGTATCCGCCATTGGTCTAAACACATATTAAACTCAACTGCCATTTTCGTGTCCGTGCTATTTCGTAATATAATGTATTTTAATGCCCTGTCTGAGTTAGTAAAATTAGAGTTTCTTCCAGATTGCTGTTAAGCAGAAAAAAAATTCCTAAGAAACTGTTCTATCGTGCCACTAGGTACTTTTATTAGATGTGACTGTTGCAGCGGAGGCAACAGAGAAGCCGTCGTTGACGAGTTGCCCTCGTAAGAAGCCTGTAAGTTCCGATATGACTGTAGATTAACAACACAACGACCACTGACGTACCTGCAGCTCACAACATATCCAGAGACGTCATAGTAAAAGAGAAATACGAACAAGAATGCTACGTCAGAAAAAAACTTCTGAAATATATATCCCAGTGTACCCTTGCGTTTTTGATGTTTTGATAGTTGTGGCAAGTCTTTGCACAGGGGAGGATCAGATTTCACGATACAAGTTTAGCATTTCCGCTTGGCGTCAGAAGATGACGGTGTATACGAGAGTAACAGACTCGAATCCCTGAAGTTGCGTAGTGAATCATTCACTCCGAGCTTGTATTTTTTCTTTTTTTTTTCAGGCGACGCGCAATTAAAGTAAGCCTTCTCGTTGTGTGAGTTCGAAATAAAGCGGAATGACAGAAAGCCTCCATGAGCAGTGTAAGTGCATCTATACCTGACACAGCAAATATGGTTTTTCCTTCTCAGTTATTTTTAAGTGAGAGGGAAAGCAATTGGATTGTTCTTTCCTATTTAGTGAAAGGATTTACCTCTATCGTTGACTCCTTTATTGCCGTTTACCGTTTACCAGTGGTCGTCAAACTGCTGTCTGCGTGTCCCATTTGGCCCGAATCATGTGTTTGTGCGGCCCGCATTTTATAATAATACGTATCTAGCAACTAACGGCCGAATTCAAAAACGACATTAACGTTAATAGCTTCTTAAAGGTGTAGTTTTCCTCCTCAGTGACAAACAAAAATATTTTAAAATATATTTCATTGTAAATGACGTTGATGAACTCGGCTGTAACGTGAGTAAAGTAAGCTGCTTGTTTCAAGGGAGCAGGGGTGAGTAGCGCGGCCACTGTGGGCTTACTGGATGTGACAGAGGGAATGTTTTGTCGTTTGTGGTTCCCCGACAACTCGTACTTATCAGTTCCTATGGTAAAACTTCTGACAGATAACTAACATGGATTTTTGAATGCTCGTTACAGGGATAGTCGTCTTCAAACGCGATACACTTACGTAGCGAGGAATACGAAATTAAATTGAGGCTGTTGTAATACGATGCAATCAGTAGAAGAAAATTGGCGTTTAAACAGTTCATCAAACTTTTGGGGTGTTGTCCGACATTCAGATTGCGTATTTAAATTTAAGTACAAGTAGTATTATTAGTCATTCGCGCACGTAGTAAAACCAACGCTTCACCACAGCTGTTAGATCTCTGAGGTTGGCAAAAATCTTAAAAAGATCTACTGACACGAAAAGTTTCGAATGAGAAAACGATCAGTACTTGTGGACCGACTGTCAACTTGCTGCGCCCTTACTACAGCTAGTCTGTTGGGGGCTCATGACGCACTAATTTATGTAGCTTAGCAGTTAATAATAAGACCGGAGATACGTGGCTCGGGGTACCGCCCAATAATAATGGCAGTATTGGGTATTGAGCAAAACAGTGTGATGAAAGCTGCCTTACGAAACTTCCTGGCACAGTAAAACTGTATGCCGGACCGAGACTCGAACTCGGGACTTTTGCCTTTCGCGGGCAAATGCTCTACCAACTGAGCTACCCAAGCCCGACTCAGGTCCCGTCCTCACAGCTTTAATTCTGCCAGTACCTCGTCTCCTACCTTCCAAACTTCACAGAAGCTCTCCTGGGAACCTTGCAGAACTAGCACTCGTAGAAGAAAGGATATTGCGGAGACATGGCTTAGCCACAGCCTGGGGGTTGTTTCTAGAATGAAATTTGCACTCTACAGCGGAGTGTGCGCTGATACGAAACTTCCAGGCAGATTAAAACTGTGTGCCGGTCCCATGGTAGCAATACCATGACGTGGTCACATGTCCAAAAGCAGCAAACGCGAAATTATATAACAAGTTCAAATTTAAAACTTGGAATTAAAACATTTCGGAAAGTCTTGGAATTCAGGGGACTGATGTCTTGCGTGTATCGATATCGGTCAGAGGCAAAAATTGTCGAGATTCTTGACTCCCGGGATGGATAAGCTATCTATATACATAAACTAGCTTCTACTGAGCCCTCAGAGCGCGAGTCCCACACGCAATTGGCCAATTATTACAGTAGGATTACCATTTAAATTCTATTACTAACAGAGAGGTAAATAAAGACTTTCGTCATTACTTCAACCATCATATTAAGTGCTTCAACAAATTTTGCGAAACCAGTGCAAATTCATTCTGCACATATGTCTGAATAACCTGATAAAGGTTCTCCCCAAAAGCAAAACATGTCTACTACTGAAGATCTCGACAGTCACCTTTGCAGATACACACTGTAATCTACCGGGCATTGCGCTATACGCCAACGAATTACTGAGAAAATTCGACAGAGTTGTAATTTCTATGGGAACAGTTTTGAGTAATGATATGCAAAATATTCGCCGCTGACATCAAATTAAGTAAAATTCGTTAAGGCCTCATGAAATTCGAGAACTGACGTAACATCAATCAGTATACTACTAATTTAGTAAAAACGTATTAATAACTCCTATAAACACGTTGCACCGAAAATTTGAGAGCTGGAATGTCCTGCGTGGGGAAAATCCGTTAAAGTTTGGGTAGTTTTCCTGGCGGAGGCGAAGGCCGAGCCCGTCCTCGTTGTGTAGCGTGTGCCGTGTACGGACAGGAACGTTGGCCTGGCTGTGCCCCCACCGGCCTCTGACCTCCGTGCACCGGAGTTTGTCACTCGGAAGCGCCACAGCGCAGGCTGCCCGCTGAGTCGTGCACTCGTGAACTCCTCTCCGTGAAAACTGTTAGCAGCAGACTGCACAACAAAGCGGCTCGATGTTGTCGAGCTCTTCTTCTTTCGATGTGACGATGTGTTTTGTTTCTTTTCTCTCTCTTTCGTTAGTTAGTCCTCAGCCTTGTCTGCTTTCACGCTGTTGCCATTTCATATAATATCGTGGTTGTTTCTTCATACGCAACATTGACTGAAATCTATAGTGTACACGAGTATGACAGTAATTTCTCGGTAGCAGGTTTTCTCCGGTGTTATATCCCTACTTCCTTCCCCCACAGTTCGCCACATTACATATTCTTTATCATCATATTCCAGAAGCTTATAGCTTTCTTGTGTGGTTTTCGTACCCTCCAACTTTTACTTACACATAATGCAATGTTCAAAATGTGCTGTTGTGGAATATTCTTCCTCGGCTCTAACTCAGTGTTTGATACGATCAAACTTCTTCTCTTAAAGATAGCTTAGTTCGCCTGATGCAGCCTTATCTTTGTCTTCATTCCTATAACCACCTAATACGATATTGCTCCCTAGTTAGTATAATATTTTCACTGCTTTCACCCCCCCCCCCCCCTTCTACAGTCATTAGCCGGAGGTTATCACAAATACCTATCACTTTTGTTCTTCTTTTCATTGTCATCAAAATAATTCCGTACTAATATAACCGTCAATAATATTTAAAGAGTCATCTAAGTGCTATGTAAGAGGCGATTATGAGCATTGGAGAGATCATCCCCACCGACTCACCAGGTTCAAGTGCCCGTTTGGTAAACACCGTATTCTGCTGCGAGAAGAAGTTCGTAACTGCCTGCTACACATACTCGTCCGACAGCAATCGCCCTCCCTTCAAAGCCATTTTAAGGGAGTGAAGCCGTGTCACTTGGGACGGAAATGTAGACAGGGTGCTCGAGCGTCTCCCACTCGAGTTGGTCAAACTTCTGCGTTGCATTTGCGACATGGGGAAGTACGTTATCCTGAAGCAGCAATACTCGTTGACGCAGTTTTCCTGAACGTTTCGACTTAATCGCGCGCCGTAATTTCTCCAGCGTTGCGCAATACCGTTTCCCAGTGATGAAGACACCAGATTCATTGAAATCAGTAAGCAATGGGCCCTGGTAATCAGAATTACCTTTCTAGCGCACCATTCTACAACAGTTGTTTTCGACAGACCTGCTGCCCTGTACACATTCTTCATTTTCCCATGAATGTCTACCGATGTTTCTCCTTCGGCAGCCAAAAAAGTATAACAGCACGTTGGTCCTGTTTGGGCGCATTTGGTAATAACGTCGTCGTAGTTCACGTTTTCACATTTACCGCACGCACGCCGGAAAGGCACGAATGCCACGCGAATTCCTTGCCAGCATCTCGGTCCCTATACACCCGTATCGGAGTCGGACTACGTTGCATATACGCTACAGCAACGCTTTCAAAAGGAAATTTTTTGATCGCCCCTTATATTTATTTTTTCCAGGAGGCCAATACTGTATGTGCTAAAAGTAGCAGCGATACGTATTCTCCTCTGGCTATATGCATATTCTAAACAGATCTTTCATTGCCAATTCGGTGCGCAAGTTAAACCTCTGCAGTACGAAAGCGCATTTTGACCTTTACCCATGTGCGTGTCTATTGTGACTGTCCACTTGTCTCCATTGTTTTAATTGGATGCTGCAAATCATTCGCCTGGCACTATTAATTCGCGCGTAATTCGTCGTAATTCTGAGCGTCTTATTCCGGCTTTCATTGTACGAGGTGCATTCAAGTTCTAAGGCCTCCGATTTTTTTTTTCTCCGGACTGGAAAGAGGTAGAAACATGCACATTGTTTTAAAATGAGGCCGCGTTCATTGTCAATACGTCCCAGAGATGGCAGCACCGTACGGCAGATGGAATTTTACCGCCAGCGGCGAGAATGAGAACTGTTTTAAATACTTAAAATGGCGACGTTTTCCTTACTTGAACAGCGTGCAATCATTCGTTTTTCTGAATTTGCGTGGTGTGAAACCACTTGAAATTCATCGACAGTTGGAGACATGTGGTGATGGGAGTTATGGATGTGTCGAAAGTGCGTTCGTGGGTGCGACAGTTTAATGAAGGCAGAACATCGTGTGACAACAAACCGAAACAACCTCGGGCTCGCACAAGCCAGTCTGACGACATGATCGAGAAAGTGGAGAGAATTGTTTTGGGGGATCGCCAAATGACTGTTGAACAGATCGCCTCCAGAGTTGGCATTTCTGTGGGTTCTGTGCACACAATCCTGCATGACGACCTGAAAATGCGAAAAGTGTCAGCCAGGTGGGTGCCACGAATGCTGACGGACGACCACATGGCTGCCCGTGTGGCATGTTGCCAAGCAATGTTGACGCGCAACGACACCATGAATGGGACTTTCTTTTCGTCGGTTGTAACAATGGATGAGATGTGGATGCCATTTTTCAATCCAGAAACAAAGCGCCAGTCAGCTCAATGGAAGCACACAGATTCACCGCCACCAAAAAAATTTCGGGTAACCACCAGTGCTGAAAAAATGATGGTGCCCATGTTCTGGGACAGCGAGGGCGTAATCCTTAGCCATTGCGTTCCAGAGGGCACTACAGTAACAGGTGCATCCTATGAAAATGTTTTGAAGAACAAATTCCTTCCTGCACTGCAACAAAAACGTCCGGGAAGGGCTGCGCGTGTGCTGTTTCACCAAGACAACGCACCCGCACATCGAGATAACGTTACGCAACAGTTTCTTCGTGATAACAACTTTGAAGTGATTCCTCATGCTCCCTACTCACCTGACCTGGCTCCTAGTGACTTTTGGCTTTTTCCAACAATGAAAGACACTCTCCGTGGCCGCACATTCACCAGCCGTGCTGCTATTGCCTCAGCGATTTTCCAGTGGTCAAAACAGACTCCTAAAGAAGCCTTCGCCGCTGCCATGGAATCATGGCGTCAGCGTTGTGAAAAATGTGTACGTCTGCAGGGCGATTACGTCGAGAAGTAACGCCAGTTTCATCGATTTCGGGTGAGTAGTTAATCAGAAAAAAAATCGGAGGCCTTAGAACTTGAATGCACCTCATAATAGCCTTACTTGTACGTCTCAGAACTCCCGTTTAGAATTATTTCTACGATTGTTAAAAGTAGATTAAAAATTTCTGCTTGAATACTTTTAGTCGCTGAAATGGAACAGATTATCCTTCTGGGTTTTTTTTGTTTTTTTTTTTTTTTGTTTGATTTTTCTTACGTAACATTTGAATCGACGTTTCACTGGTGTTAGATGGCAAACTGACAGAATGAGAGTACCGATCGTACCAGCTTGTGAAGTTTTTGGCATTGTCACGATAATTCTTTTTGGCGAATACGGTGCTACTTCTACTTCTTAGACTTTTGGTACCACACTAACTTCATGTCTTCTGAATGTAAGTAAGATTAATGTGGCTCCGAATTTATCTCATCGACAGCTTCCATTTTTTTTACCTCAGTTCTTTCGTTGCGCTATCATGTTGAATCCACCATACCAACTCCATGTGTCTACGACGCTATTCGACAGTCTCCTGCCCACGTACGGCGAGTAATGTGGTATTTACGTCGGTCTCCTTCTTTCCTCCGCCTTTAACAATGATGTATAACCGAATTACGCTTCTTACAGTAACGCCTATCCGTATCACTCTCCATGAATTGCTTTTATTCTTGTGTGCAGCGTCTTCCTCATGCTTGTGTTCTACCAACGTCCTTCCACTGTTGTTGTTGTGGACGTCACGGCGCATCGTCAGACGTTTTATTACAAAAAAATGGCTCTGAGCACTATGCGACTTAACTTCTGAGGTCATCAGTCGCCTAGAACTTAGAACTAATTAAACCTAACTAACCTAAGGACATCACACACATCCATACCCGAGGCAGGATTCGAACCTGCGACCGTAGCGGTCACGCGGTTCCAGACTGAAGCGCCTTTAACCGCACGGCCACACCGGCCGGCGTTTTATTACAGAAACAGTCGATACGGTTCGCTGTGAAAAGTAAAAGTGGTTGTCTGCATAGGAGGTGCTATCCAAAATTTTGGGGACTGGTGCTGCCATCTGTTGAAAACCTTACCTTTGGACTAATGGTCACCATCACCCTCGAAGTAGTTCCCATCCGTACGTACACACCGGTCCCAGCGCTTCTGCCACTGGTCAAACGTTTTCTGGAAGTCCTGTTCTTTGAGGGTGTTTATCACCGCCAGCGATGCTTCTTGAATCCTCTCTAGAGTGTCGAACCGACGGCCTTTCAACTTGAGTTTCAGTTTTGGGAACAGCGCGAAGGCCCAAGGTGCCAAATCTGGCGAGTACGGTGGGTTGAGTACAATCGTCATGTTGTTTTTTGCCAAAAAAAGTCCTGGTGAGCAAGGACGTGTGACAGGACGCGTTGTCGTGATGCAGCAGCCAGTTCCCTTGACGCCAAAGTTCGGGCCGTCGTCGCCGCACGTTTTCACGGAGCCGTCGCAGAAATTCACAGTAGTACTCGGAATTCACTGTTTGGCTGGGTGGGACGAATTCTTTGTGCACAATTCTCTTGGTATCAAAGAAAACGATGATCATGCTCTTCTATTTGCTCTTCACCTGTCTCGCTTTTTTGGGTCTTCCACTGGGACGGTTGTTGCTTTGTCTCTGGGTCATAACCGTAAATCCAGCTCTCGTCGCCGATGATAACCCCGTGACCAGAAGGTTGGATCATCAGATGCGGTCTGACGAAGGTCCGCGGATCCATCGTAAAATCGCCACACACCAAACACAGAGTATTACGGAAATCACTGTGGACACCCAACACGTCCTCCCAGCTGAATGCCACTTCGCACACTGACTCATCAGATATGCAGCTTTCGCCACCTAGCGGTGCAAAGATCTACTACTCCTACTTTCCAGATGGCAGCACCAGTCCCGAAAATTTTGGAATCCACCTCGTACGACATTTTGCGTTCTACGTTATGGAATGCGCAGAAATGATTGCATAATTGTGAAACATGTCGACCTCGTATTTGTTTGCTCGAGAGCGTATATCGTGTCGGACGTTGCACTTCAGTGCGGTAGGAATAACAGCCACGCCACATCTCGCGACGGATGCAGCTGCGTTGTAGGCTGTTGAACTGTGGTTCGTGTGTCCCGCCGACGCAGCTCACTGCAAGGACACCCCTCAACTCCGTGCTGACTCTCGCATTACCACTTCAGTCTGCTGGCTGCACTGCCAAGCGTGCTGTGCAAAACACACCGAGCCCTTCCACGACACAGACTTCAGCAGCGGCGTCGATATAGTATACGTGATACCGAAACACTGAGCGACTGGTAGTGTGCAGACCTTTACTTGGGAAATAGCTAAAATCATAGCTTGTAAAATTTAGAGGTTTTGGAGTGCCATCTGACGCTTAGTACACATTATAAGTTGCATACTCCATCATCAGAATATCCGAACATATGTATGGAACTCCAATCGACTTATTGTACGCAGTTATTAAATTATTATTTCGCAGTGGTCTTCCTCTTAAGTAGCTCATGATCTCCCTTAGCACTAGGAAAAGATATTCTGTACGGATGAACATTACAGCTTGGTCTGAACTGCTTTTTCAACACTCGACCTCGTGGGAAGTTAGAGTGTTTAGAGGATTAGTCGCTTTCGGACTGTGGAGGCTCTCTCACGTAATTACTATACTTCTTTTGAATCATCAGTCTTCTGACTGGTTTGATGTGACCCGCCACGAATTCCTCTCCTATGCCATTCTCTTCATCTTAGAGTAGCACTTGCAACCTACGTCTTCAGTTCAAAATGGTTCAAATGGCTCTGAGCACTATGGGACTTAACATCTGTGGTCATCAGTCCCCTAGAACTTAGAACTACTTAAACCAAACTAACCTAATGACATCACACATACATGCCCGAGGCAGGATTCGAACCTGCGACCGTAGCAGTCGCGCGGTTCCGGACTGCGCGCCTAGAACCGCTAGACCACCGCGGCCGGCCGTCTTCAGTTCTTTGCTGGTTGTATTCCTCCACAGTTTTTGCCCTCTACAGGTCCCTTTAATGCCATGGAAGTCATTCCCTCATGTCTTAACAAATGTTCTGTCATCCTGTCCCTTCTTCTTTCCAGTGTTCTCCAAATATTCCTTTCCTCTCCGATTGTGGGAAGAACCTCCTCATTCCTTACCTTATCAGTCCACCTAATTTTCAACATTCGTCTGTAGCACCGCATCTCAAATGCTTCGATTATCTTCTTTTCCAGTTTTCCCACGGTCAATATGTCACTGCCATATAATGCTGTGCTCCAAACGTTGTTGTTGTTGTGGTCTTCAGTCCTGAGACTGGTTTGATGCAGCCCTCCATGCTACTCTATCCTGTGCAAGCTTTTTCATCTCCCAGTACCTACTGCAACCTACATCCTTCTGAATCTGCTTAGTGTATTCATCTCTTGGTCTCCCTCTACGATTTTTACCCTCCACGCTGCACTCCAATACTAAATTGGTGATCCCTTGATGCCTCAGAACATGTCCTACCAACCGATCCCTTCTTCTGGTCAAATTGTGCCACAAACTTCTCTTCTCCCCAATCCTATTCAATACTTCCTCATTAGTTATGTGATCTACCCATCTAATCTTCAGCATTCTTCTGTAGCACCACATTTCAAAAGCTTCTATTCTCTTCTTGTCCAAACTATTTATCGTCCATGTTTCACTTCCATACATGGCTACACTCCATACAAATACTTTCAGAAACGACTTCCTGACACTTAAATCAATACTGGATGTTAACAAATTTCTCTTCTTCAGAAACGCTTTCCTTGCCATTGCCAGCCTACATTTTATATCCTCTCTACTTCGACCATCATCAGTTATTTTGCTCCCCAAATAGCAAAACTCCTTTACTACTTTAAGTGCCTCATTTCCTAATCTAATTCCCTCAGCATCACCCGACTTAATTAGACTACATTTCATTATCCTTGTTTTGCTTTTGTTGATGTTCATCTTATATCCTCCTTTCAAGACACTGTCCATTCCATTCAACTGCTCTTCCAAGTCCTTTGCTGTCTCTGACAGAATTACAATGTCATCGGCGAACCTCAAAGTTTTTATTTCTTCTCCATGAATTTTAATACCTACTCCGAATTTTTCTTTTGTTTCCTTTACTGCTTGCTCAATATACAGATTGAACAACATCGGGGAGAGGCTACAACCCTGTCTTACTCCCTTCCCAACCACCGCTTCCCTTTCATGTCCCTCGACTCTTATAACTGCCATCTGGTTTCTGTACAAATTGTAAATAGCCTTTCGCTCCCTGTATTTTACCCCTGCCACCTTTAGAATTTGAAAGAGAGTATTCCAGTCAACATTGTCAAAAGCTTTCTCTAAGTCTACAAATGCTAGAAACGTAGGTTTGCCTTTCCTTAATCTTTCTTCTAAGATAAGTCGTAAGGTCAGTATTGCCTCACGTGTTCCAGTGTTTCTACGGAATCCAAACTGATCTTCCCCGAGGTTGGCTTCTACTAGTTTTTCCATTCGTCTGTAAAGAATTCGTGTTAGTATTTTGCAGCTGTGACTTATTAAACTGATAGTTCGGTAATTTTCACATCTGTCAACACCTGCTTTCTTTGGGATTGGAATTATTATATTCTTCTTGAAGTCTGAGGGTATTTCGCCTGTTTCATACATCTTGCTCACCAGATGGTAGAGTTTTGTCAGGACTGGCTCTCCCACGGCCGTCAGTAGTTCCAATGGAACATTGTCTACTCCGGGGGCCTTGTTTCGACTCAGGTCTTTCAGTGCTCTGTCAAACTCTTCACGCAGTATCATATCTCCCATTTCATCTTCATCTACATCCTCTTCCATTTTCATAATATTGTCCTCAAGTACATCGCCCTTGTATAGACCCTCTATATACTCCTTCCACCTTTCTGCTTTCCCTTCTTTGCTTAGAACTGGGTTTCCATCTGAGCTCTTGATATTCATACAAGTCGTTCTCTTATCTCCAAAGGTCTCTTTAATTTTCCTGTAGGCGGTATCTATCTTACCTCTAGTGAGATAGGCCTCTACATCCTTACATTTGTCCTCTAGCCATCCCTGCTTAGCCATTTTGCACTTCCTGTCGATCTCATTTTTGAGACGTTTGTATTCCTTTTTGCCTGTTTCACTTACTGCATTTTTATATTTTCTCCTTTCATCAATTAAATTCAATATTTCTTCTGTTACCCAAGGATTTCTACTAGCCCTCGTCTTTTTACCTACTTGATCCTCTGCTGCCTTCACTACTTCATCCCTCAAAGCTACCCATTCTTCTTCTACTGTATTTATTTCCCCCATTCCTGTCAATTGCTCCCTTATGCTCTCCCTGAATCTCTGTACAACCTCTGGTTCTTTTAGTTTATCCAGGTCCCATCTCCTTAAATTCCCACCTTTTTGCAGTTTCTTCAGTTTTAATCTACAGGTCATAACCAATAGATTGTGGTCAGAGTCCACATCTGCCCCTGGAAATGTCTGACAATTTAAAACCTGGTTCCTAAATCTCTGTCTTACCATTATATAATCTATCTGATACCTTTTAGTATCTCCAGGGTTCTTCCATGTATACAACCTTCTTTCATGATTCTTAAACCAAGTGTTAGTTATGATTATGTTGTGCTCTGTGCAAAATTCTCAACAGATACCCCTCCGTTGTGGTTGCACCTACGGTACGGCTATCTGTATCACTGAGGCACGCAAGCCTCCCCACCAACGGCAAGGTCCATGGTTCATAGGGGTGGCTCCAAACGTATATTCTCAGAAATTTCTTCCTCAAATGCCTCTTTTGCCAGTGTTAGTCTGCTTTTGATGTCCTCCTTGCTCCGTCCATCATTAGTTATTTTGCTGCCCAGGTAGTAAAATTCCTTAACGACATCTACTATACTGTACTAATATACTATGAACAGGAAACTGTTCCTATGGTTGAGGAAGCCTACAATCCTGCTCGATGACATCTTGACCTCGGCCGCTCGCGACGAGCTGCCCGCCAAACTGGAGAACTCACTACACTCATTTTACACTTATCCTTTGCCTTGTTTTATTTGCAGAGATAATCGACATCTTCCATGCGGTAGGTGACAATCTTGTGTCTACAAGACTCAGAAACATTTCGAATTAAAATCTGACTTCGACCAGTGTCGATTTTACTCTATTGTACGTTGTAAAGCACCCTGAAAGAATTCATTCCGTTTCTTCCTTACTAACGTACAGAAATCTAATTTTCAATGTTGCAGTGACAATAGTTTACAGTTACATTCTTGGTAGCTCCATCAGTTTCAAAAATCGGAGTATGCACATGGTAAATTAATCCAGTGCTAAAGATCGTTATCGGCCACCGTCTTGCAGTTTAAATCCTCCACTATATCCGGCCTATGTGGCCGAGTGGTTCTAGGCGCTACAGTCTGGAACCGCGCGACCGCTACGGTGTGTGATGTCCTTAGTTAGGTTTAAGTAGTTCTAAGTTCTAGGGGACTGATGACCTCAGAAGTTAAGTCCCATAGTGCTCAGAGCCATTTGAACCTCCACTATATCTATTAAAAATATATTTTCCTTTTCATCTGATTATTCACAATACAGCGTTCAAAACTTCTAAAACATGAATAACCGCACATTCCACAATGCTGCTACGGTTACATACTTGCTAAATGGTCCTTCACAGGGAGGAACTGACTGACCAATTTCGTCGATCCAGCTGGTTGTGATTTCTTTATCTTCCGTTCATTAAGGTTTTGTTACACGAGACACCGTTTGGTATTACGCAGGCACCCAAATAGGGGTTTGCCTTGGCTGTTTTGAAGCACACACAGCCAAAGAAAGCCGAGAGAAAGCTGTGGACAAAGAAATGACTAATGCAGAGGAAGATATTCACTTATGCTCTGTTACTTGAAGAAGACATGCAGTTTGTGCAGTTCATGTACAGCCGCAAAACTTTCTAAAATGATTTTTTTGTATGCCTATAAATTACAGTTTTCAGATACGCCTTATGCACTATGCACTGCCTCATTGTTTGTCACAAATTCTGTTATGATACACAGAGTACGAATATCTATTGAGTGAGCCACCAGATGCAAAAACGTAATTTTTTCGCCAGCATATATTGCCTCCTCGTCACGTGACTTTTAGGTAGTTACTTTTGCAAACTAATGGTTCCTTCTTTCGTTTCGATTCTCATCCGTAACAGCTGCCGTTTTCACCATTTCCGATACTAATAAATAAACGTGTAAAAACAGAGCGAATGTGTGCAATATTGAAGTTGCTGTTTTTGTTCAAAATGTAAACAACGCCGTCATAAGTCACATGACGCAGTATGCTTGGCTCACGCCAAAGATAATCCTATTCTATGATTACTTGCGGAAGTACAAGAAACACAAAATAGCTGTCAGACTGCTGGAATTAATGTGTGTTTTTTTCTTGACGCTGTAAACTAATACCAGTCTGTTCCTCTCATAAAAACGCCATGCCGTCACTCAATGAAGCGAGGCGACACGCGGGAACTGATTGCTTGTAGGACGGCGGAGCCGAGTGCCGCCGAGTGTGACCGACGATGCACGAATGACCCGCTGGCAGGGGGCACACAGTAGGTCAGGGGTGGCCAGTTATTTCTGTCCGTCGCGCTGCAAATAGACGGCCGGCGGCTGGCCACGCGAAAAGAGACGCCGCCCCCAGTAGGCGTCTGACTGTCGGTAGAAACTTCCGCAGGCGTTTCAGGAACTCACGATCACGCTCCATATAATAAAGAGAGCAAATTTATCCTCTTTTTCACTTTTGCATGCTCATTCATGATTTTCCATCGCGGTAATTTATTTATGGGCTCATAATATGCCTCCACTATTCTTTCTTGTTTACATATGGTATTTTATTATATTTAGATGTATCCTAGCAGTTATGGCCAATTAACACAGGTTTCCGCACATGGCTTCGTAGTTCATTTGGTTCATCTCTCTTATCTGCCACAACATTAAGTGATTGTGGTGGTTAGTGTTTAACATCCCGTCGACAACGAGGTCATTAGAGACGGAGCGCAAGCTCGGGTTAGGGAAGGATTGGGAAGGAAATCGGCCGTGCCCTTTCAAAGGAACCATCCCGGCATTTGCCTGCAACGATTTAGGGAAATCACGGAAAACCTAAATCAGGATGGCTGGAGACGGGATTGAACCGTCGTCCTCCCGAATGCGAGTCCAGTGTGCTAACCACTGCACCACCTCGCTCTGTTTAAGTGATTGTGATAAGTTGCTTCCTAGATACCTTGTCAAGCCGTAGATACTAATTCAGCATCGGGGAAGACGAAGACATTCCACTGCAATTAACAACAAGGTGTGTAAATCTACCTCCTTTCTCGTATTTCCTTCACCATAAATCATTTGTACGTCCCCTACAATAATACACACAACTTTCCTAATAAAATTTATAAGTTCGTAAAAAGGATTTTTTTTTGTGAACAGAACATCAACTTTTTGGAGGGATCCAATATCAATTTATTCTTCTTCTGCAACATAGTACCAATAATCTTCAATTATTTCGAACTTTAATCAGTAAATACGGAACTATGCGTATCACAATTACTTGTCATGCAAGAGATAACTCAAGAGAATCCTGAAAACGAATTCGTTTTGATCTTGAACTGAGAACGGTAAAAGCATCCGCTTTTGTAGAGGGAAGCAAAAGCTATAAATAAAGAAAACTAATTATAATATGGTTACTTTCGCGCGTGCTGTGGTAGAGTGATATTATCGGAGAGTTATTTAGACCATGGCAGAGAGGGTCACATCTTTTAAGGGCACTGTGTAATTTCCCAATTCGTGTCACTATTTTGCAGTCAAGACTTGTTAAACTGGTGATTCAGTATTATTCACACCTGCCGGTACCTGTCGTCTTTGACAATGAAATTATTACATTCATCTTGAAGTATGAGAGTATTTTTGCCTGTCAGATACATCTTGCAAACCAGGTGGAATAATTTTGGTATACCTGGCTGTCCCAAGAATCTCAATAACTCTGGGGGAATGTTGTCTGTTCCATGGGTCTTGTTTCCTCTTAGGCTTTTCAGTACTCTGTCAAATTATTCTCGCCGTATCATATCTCCAATCTCATCTTCACTTACTTCTTCTTCTGTTTTTATAACATTTTCCTCAAATATATAGTCTCTATGTATTCTTTCCACCTTTTAGCTTTCCTTTTTTTGTTTAGTACTGGCTAGCCATCTCAGCTCTTGAGATATTTATACAACTGCTTGTCTTTCCTAGAAAGGCCTCTTTAATTTTGCAATAGACAGCATCTATCATTCCCCTACTTATGCATGTTCCCACAGCCGTGCATTTGCCCTCCTGCCATTCCTGATTAGCCATTTTGCTCTTTGACACTCTCATTTTTTAGACGTAGTGCAGATGTAGATGTAAATCTACATTGTGCTTATATCACGCGATAGTGGCTACATTTGACTGCGGCTTATAACCGCTATCAGACTAATGGTACTTAGAGTTACAATGGTTTCTCTGAATATGGAAGCTTGGTGTTTGGTGACGTTAATTGTATCTTGCACGGTACTGAATTTTATTCCCGTGACAATTGTGTGTAAGGCACGTTCGGCCGAGGCAAACTTTGACATGAACTTGTAACATCTTGTCGCCTGTTAGCGCTTCACCATCCTCGTATCGTTCGAAGTACTCTAACCCAAAACACACGCGAACGATTTACGGGTATCGCTGTTTTCGTGATATCCGTTCCTACATGCTAAGCTCATCACAGTCCGTCGTTTGCCAAAGTCCCTTAATCGGCAACGTTTCCCATTTTCTGTACGTAAAGGTCCAGATGCGGGGTCACCGCAAAACAAATATTAAAATATGTCTTTCAATAACATAATACAAAATTTAAATTATATTGAAGCCTTTCCAATATTTCCTCGTGAATTCTAAGAATGATAGTCGACTTGTTTAGAAATGTTGATATAGAGTGAAGTTTTCTAAACAGGCTGCGCCTTGAAATTCCGGTTAGTTCCATTTATAGCAGAGGATAGCGGGCATGGCTTCAACAGAGTACAACTTAAATGGGCTTCCAGAAGGCTTAAGTAGCTTGGCCTATGAAAGTCGTACCAATAGCCACACGATTGTGACGTTCCGCAGCTTACAACGAATGGGAATCGGCGGTGTGACTGAACAATTTCTGTGTATGTACCGTTGTATTATGCTTTGATGTGTCCTTAATCGATGTTTAATATTACTGTATTGATACAGTTAAAAGTGTAGTTTTAATTCCCTGAATATTCAATGTAGTAAAAACGTGAGAAGTTCGTAAATGTGTCGCTAGTGTGCTCTAGCATACGGTAACATCAGTTCAGCATCAGTTCACCTACAGCGAGGGTGTCAAGAGGGATTAGATGAAATAAGGACGCGAAACATTTCTTTACATGCTGTTATTAGCGTCTTCCTCGCTTTCTAAACGGTTTGGTTGATAAATTGCGTTATTTGCAAGTTTGCTTTTCTTACTTAACACGTATCTTGACGATATAGAACAGCGTGCTAAATACTTAGGACTGTCAAAAACAGTTATTTTAAGCCATAAGTCAAGGGGGCTCCTCGGCACTCGAGTAATTGACTATGTTGGTACCAGACACACAATCTTTCCTAGTATTGAAACTTAAAGAGTCACCTCTGCCAAGAAGTGCACATTCTGGTGCCACGGCAACGGTAATAATGTTATTGCTGATCTGTGTGTATTATCATCATCATTACTACCATTTCCACGGCCGGAAAAACATTTGGTTTACACTAATCGCTCAGTTTACAAAGGAGTGTCTTTCAGCTATACTTTTGCCTGACTGAGAGATACAATGTATCTTTATCTGAATTTCGCTTCTGTACACAATAACGTAATTGAAGTAGAGTAAGCAGCTACAACAGTGGAGAGTACTATGCAGTTATCGATTGTTAAGAGTCTTCTGTCAGCAGTTCAGTTTACTTCGTCAGTGACGCTAGGCGTTTCTCTTTGCGGTGTGCAAAATGACTTTCTCGACAGAAGAAAGAATTGAAATTGTTGAAGCATATGTGAAAACAGGTTAAGGAAACTCGCGAAAGTTTCGGGGTCAAGTATCCGGATAAAGGACTACCAGCAAAGAGAGCAATACAGAGTCTGCATAAAAGTTGGCACACCTACGGATCTCTGCAACATGCAAAACGACAAAGAATTCCTTCAGTTCACACCCCAGAAGTTATTGCAGATATTCGCCGAAGAATTATTCAGAGAGCCCGACAGGTGCATCTAAGTAGTAGAAATTGCCAGTGGATATTGAAAAGTCTTAAGCCATAGTGTGTGACGGTTGTGCAATAATAACGGGAGGATGAGAGTCAGAAACGTGCAGATTATTGCACGTAGCTTTTGAATTACAGCAACAGCGGTTTGTTAGAATTTTCCATTACATCATGAGTGATGAAGCATGGGTTCATCTTTCCGGGCATGTGAATTCACAGAACACGAGGTACTGGGCAACGGTAAACCCAACACTATGTGACAGCAACCACTCCATGATGAAAAAATTTGCGTTTGGTGCGGTGTCACAAGAATGCGCATCATTAGACCGGTATTTTTTGACACAACCGTCAGCACAGATGCCTATAATGAAAATTTTGATACTTTTGTGTGAAACTCACTGAATATGAAAGACAATACTGCTTCTTCTAGCAAGATGAGGCGACATATCACACGTGTTAGGTACCCTGGAACGAGTCCATGATGTCTTCACTGAGAAACGAACCACGAACCACGTTTGCCGGATCTAACAACATGTAATTTTTGCTTTGGGGATACTTAAAGAACAATGTATATGAAACAAATCCACGCATAGTACAGGAACCGAAAAATAACATCAGCCGTAAGTGGTTGCCATAGATATTTGAACTTTGATACTGCAGGGGTTGCTTTCAGTGTTTTCTATAAATGTATTTTTCATTGTAAATAACTGGTTAGTCCGTTTCAGCTCTTCGATGCTGTAATTTCCCTGCATTTCCTTTATGATTACACGGCTACTTTTATCTGCGCCACCTGTATTTATTTTATCAGGACTTGGCTTTAGGATTCTTATGCCATCTCCATGAGATATCTTAAACGGTACGTGGCCAAATAAAATTTTGCGCACTATTAGGACGTGTTTTCCTGTTTAATATTATAATGTATTTTTTCGCAATTATTATAATTATCTTCCAAAGATGTAGCATGCGCCAGTGCTTGCTCCACGACGTAGTAATTACTTTTATGCCGTAGAGTAAGAGGCGTGATCGTTCAGCAGTAAGACTTGCAGTTGTTTCAGTATTGTTTGGTGGGCGCAGCGGTTGAAACCTGAGCGGCATGCCGTCCGTGTATGGCCTCCCTGGGATTACTGCGAAACCCTTGCACTGCCGGCGGCCTGGTGTCTGATGACAGGGGGGCTGCTCGCAATATAGTGCTTACGTAATGCTCTCTTCGGGGCTGCCTATCGTCGGGAACTTTTTTTCCGTCTAATCACAGTCTGGTGTATCCTATCAACGTTTCCCTTCGTTTCACATCGATGTAATGTACGAAACAGCGGGTTCATATGTTTGTGGACTGCGTAGCTTCACAAATAATTGCAAAACAGATGAAACACATACCTAGAAAATAGGAGGTAAAATCAGCTATAGTTGGGAGATAACTATGTTTAAGTTTTCTACAGAGTGTCTCAGGAGGAACGGTCAATATTCACGGATATGCGGGAATGATCACTCGAAGCAAAAAAAGTCTGCCAAACACGGCCCTTAAAATGCATATCTCACAGTAGCGAAGATGAACAACTGTTCATGGCTCTTAATGTATGCACTTTAGAACCCATGTTTACTGCGCCGCTTTTTCTCTTGTTTTAGACCATACTATCACATCACAAAATATGGAAAGCAAAGAGCTGGCAGTAGTGGAGCTTTGTTTTACAGTACCAAAGATGAAGAAGTGCTCGTAGTTCTTAATCCTCCGGCCGCGCCGTTGTGTTTTAGACAAAACTTGAACCTTGTTTTAACTGCCCACCGTTTCCAGTCAGCTACTCATCGCGACAACAGTCTTCTTTCTGCCTGCCGCTCCCCACCTCTTTGTTGCGGGTACGTACACAATTTCGTCAATACGCCCCTGGCTGTTGTATGGAACGTAACGCGCGACAGGTGGAGGGTTAAGGTATGCATTTGGAAGCCAATGTTTACTAGACATTTTTGCTTCGAATGACCTTTTATGTCATATCCCTGGACAGTGACGATTGCTCCTGGGACACTATATTTTTTTGTGAGAACTCCCCCTTCTTTGCTTCAAGAAGTCGATAAATTTTATAACTGACTCTGAAACATCCTGGTAGATTAAAACTGTGTGCCCGACCGATACTCGAACTCGGGACCTTTGCCTACCGACAGAACTACCCAAGCACGACTCACGACCCGTCCTCACAGCTTCAATTGTGCCAGTGCCTCGTCTCTTACCTTTCAAACTTCACAGAAGCTCTTCTGCGAACCTTGTAGAACTAGCACACTCCTGGAATAAAGGATACTGCGGAAACATGGCTTAGCCACAGCCTGGGGGATGTTTCCAGAATGAGATTTTCACTCTCCAGCGGAGTGTCCGCTGATATGAAACTTCCTGGCAGATTAAAACTGTGTGCCAGACCGAGACTCGAACTCGGGACCTTTGCCTTTCGCGTTCATGTGAGGACGGGTCATGAATCGTGCTTGGGTAGCTCAGACGGTGGAGCACTTGCCCGCGAAAGGCAAAGGTCCCGAGTTCGAGTCTCGGTCTGGCACACAGTTTTAATCTGCCAGGAAGTTTCACAGTTAGCTATAAAATTTATCGGCTTCGGCCATCCGTGCACGCCTCCCGGACCGTACCAAATTTCCGTGTGTCACACTGTTTACATCCTTGTAGCACAGTCCCCCACTTTCACAGCTGATGCTCGCAGCATTACTCTGGATTCCCGCACCTGTGACAATGAGACCACGAGAAATCGTGACCAATGAAGCTTCGTTTTTTGCCCGCCTTTGCACGTGATATTTACTGACGGTAGACAACCGTTCGGTATTATTTCAAGATACATTCGTCGAGTGCGAATATCTTGGCATCGGTTTTATTAGGTAACGTATGTAAATTTGTGCCGGACTGGCACTCGAAACCGGATTTCTACCTTAATTTATCTCGAACTAATTACGCGCCATGACGAGCAAAAGACGGTAAGACCACTGGTGCAGATTCCTCATAGTCTCGTTCTCATTAGTGCGGGAATCCAGAGTAATGCTGCGAGCATCAAATCATGAGTGTAGGGGACTGAGGTACAAGTATGTAGACAGTGTGACATACAGAAGATTGGGTCGGTCCGGGAGGCGTGTTCGGATAGCCAAAGTGGTTAAGTCGAACGCTCGCGATAGGCGGGAAATTCGGGTTCGGTCCCGGTCCGGCAAAA
Source organism: Schistocerca piceifrons (assembly GCF_021461385.2). Lineage (NCBI taxonomy): Eukaryota > Metazoa > Arthropoda > Insecta > Orthoptera > Acrididae > Schistocerca > Schistocerca piceifrons. Next base: position 662,080,497 of record NC_060138.1, read on the forward strand.
ATTTTCATACGTCACTGCTGTCTACTATACCTAACTTAGTCGATGTTGAGACATTCGCTCTCAGCGAAATCATTTCGAACTAATAATTCCTTTAGTTTGAATAGAAGTTTATAGTTCACATACATGGAGATGACATGAACTGCTGCTTATTCTAACAGATTAATACTACGCTTTGCCATGCGTAGTCCCAAGCTCTCCTAAGCGTTTCTCACTTAGCTACTGAAAGTGCAGCAGTGTTCTATCATTTGTAGCAGAAGTTAATTCCGCGAATGTTTAGCGTGTTCCAACAACGAGGTTGGTACAGATAAAGGACATTAGGGAAGTTCTGCAACATAGAATTTTCTTTTTTAGTTTTTCAAACTACGCCTTCTGCACTCAGTGCACTTTTCCGTCCTTTAAAAGCTGCTCGTCAAACCATTGTTTTCAACAAACATGTTCTAACAACTGCGCATGTGCATTACTCCATGTCTGAAGAACTAGAAAATATAACAGAGAATCGCCGTCCTAGAGACCTCGCTAGAGGAAGCAAGTGAAACTAGAGAATGTACAGAGGATGTTCAACATTCCAGAGGCTTACTGCAGGGTAATCATCTGTACAGGTTTTTGCTCCATGCTGCAGCTTTGCCTTTGTGAAAGAACCAACTCATAGTAATGTGAACTAGATGAGCGGAGAAGTCCAAGGGTGCACTCTCATCTATTTTCTACGGCAGTATTAATAGCGAAGCTATATTTTCTTCAGTGAGCGACAAAGAAGATCGCTCTTTGTGGACAGGCCCTTGAGGTTTAATGTGTCCAAATTGGATTCTCTGAACCGTTACAAAATGGTAGACAGTTTTCTTGAAGTACCGGTGGCTTGCCAAATCTCGAGGAAAACGATGTTACGCAACAAGTCGTGATGGCTGTTTCCTCCGCTTCGAAATCTCCATGCTAAACGACGAAGAGCTGCAATAAAACTGAGGCTCCTGTCGATTGTGTGTAGGTCCAGACATGCACATGCATTTATTTAGCTTCAAACCACATTCATGGGAATGATGAATTAATTTCATTCGTTGCCAGATCTGTATTTCATGATATTGCTTTCGATTTTCCTTTTATAATAATTGTTCTCTTTCTTTCATTGTTCGTTTCACCGCCGGGGAATCTGCAGCCCTACAATTATGCAAGAAATGCAAATAGACGCCCCTTTTTTATCTAGAACTTTCTTCGTTTCTCGCTTTGCTTCGGACTTAACTGTCGTTGAGTATGTAGCTGACAATATGTTTGCGATGCAGAAATAAATTAAGCACTGTCAAACTGAAGGTTGATTTGGACGTTGCCGTGCCTTTACTAGATCTTGTTCATTCCAAGTGGTGTGACGTTTATCTTCTAAGACATTTCAATCCAGTCAGCTGAGGAAGAAGCCTGTAGCGTGACAGCAGACTACGCATTCAGTTGTCTTTTGACAACTTTTTTCGCTCAGGAAAGGCTAAACCTGTGTTAATTGGCTAGAAAAGCTCTTCTTGGGTGCTATCGTATTGTATGTAGCCCGAAACATTATCCTACGAATACCAACGTATCGTTTTAATACTGAAAATAAAACATTCATTGGGCATTAGTTTGGTTTGAACAGCACTGTACTCGTTAGTCCTGCCTATCATGAAATCCAGATCAGAGAGCTTCGTCACATTTTCTCGTCCACAGCTTGATTTCCGTGGCATAAAATTTCGGAATTCACTTAGTTTAGTTTGCTGAGCTGTGTATATTATCCCAGAGTACAGCTGATTCAAAACAGTTTTAGCTGAGTGAAACGCGCCCTGCGCATGCGCGACAGGGTTAAAGCAACCAGCTATTTTCTAGCGTGATTGAACGAACAGCTGTGTCAAGCACGTTCGTGGCTCTGGTAGCACGTTGCCAAATACATTGTATCACCTTTGAGTTCATTTCATTCTGTATGAATTAATTTCTTCTCAGTACTGAATCTCTTCTGAGTTGGTCCGAACCCCGAAAATGACTAAAATTGCTTCTGTGTTTTTGCATATTAAAAATTACCAGAGAACTTCTTTTTTAAAAATTGTGGCTGTATTTAGTCTGTTGCTCAGTCCTAAGAATTGTTATTTTTTTGAATTAGGCCGATTGATTTGTGTTTCTAGGCAATAAGTCTTCACGTAATTTTGGATTGTTACATTTGAACTTTGAAGTGAAATATTAGTTCAGTATGAACGTGTCGCTGTTTAGAACTTCCGAAAAGAGAAACCTCCAGGAAAGTACAGAAGTATAGCACCAAGTCGACGATAAAACGCTAGAGATCCGATTGGAGCTATATCCTCTAGAAGAAGGGTGATACTAACTGCTGGAAATCACATGATCAGTGTTATAATATAACACGTGGTCGGTGGAAGGAACATGGACATTGACGGAAAGATTTGGATAGTCAGTGGAGGAAATGTGCTGATATTAGAATTGGTGAGTTGGTGATATGTCCAGTGATCGGAAATACCTTCCTCTGACCCCAGTGTTATTAGAAAAGCCCTGAAGGAACCGTAGATGACTAACATAACGTAATATAAGCAGTCAGAATGATTGATTGACACCTACTGATTCGTGTTATAGTTTTTTTTTTTTTTTTCACAGTCGATCAAACAGGAAGAAGAGTTTTGGCGGACTTTTCTCATGTAGAAACCTGAGTTGTCTGCCAGTATTAATTTTGCTTTACCGTTGAAATCTCGTAAGAGAAAAACGTTCGTCTAATTTTCCGCGTTGCTTGGTTACTACGCTACAAGCGCCACATACGCACAGCCCAGTGCTTTGGTAAGACAAGCCCCCTTTGCACAGCGATTAACGCCTTGCAGAGGCATAGAGAGCATTTGCAGAAATACTTCGTAACACCGACTCCTCTACAACTTCACTACGCGCCTGTGTGGGGGACTTGACGACATAAAAGTAGTTCCGCGGCGTCTAGCTATCCATTTATTTGTACCTATATGCTCCGTCACGGATTAGAATCGTAAAATGTCTGCATTTGCTCCACATGAGTACTGCACTTCTGGTGGAACTTATCCGATGGGGTTCGTTGGCGGAATAAGACACCAAAACCACGGTGTTCTGCCGAGTTACTGCTTCCATTTTATGCAAATGTTTCGATGACCGACTTAGTCGTCTTCTTCAGATGCTGCGAATATTGCTGTTACGTGTACACGCAGCCTCGACTCCAACCGCTGTCTGAACTCGCAACAGTCTGGTTGGAGTCCAGGCCGCGAGCACGCGTAAGAGTATCTGAAGAAGACGGCTGAGTCATTCGTCGAAACATTGTGCATAAAATGGAAACAATAACCCAACAGAACATCCGGAAGCCCGCTATTAACCAAAACCTTTGGTCACGTACCTGTAGCCGACGTCAGCGTTGAACCCTTCTGTGAACGCGGTTATTATCAGGCGTGGCTAAGATGAAAACTCGAACCAAGTTCTTCCCCCCACCCACCTTATTGTGAATATTTTATGAAATGTAGATATTTCACTGCGCTCATCGATACCCTTATTTGCACAGATGCGAGTCGAATTAGGTCGCTTTTCTAAACACATTTATTGAAGAGAAACACTTCAGTACAAAGCGCGAAGGATAACTGTCAATGTCGCTTTTCTAAACGCATTTATTAAAGACTAACACTTCAACACAAAGCGCGAATGATAATTGCCAATGTACGCGACTGGAGAAATCCTTTAGAACTAGGCGTTTGAACCCCTCAGTTTCTTCTAACAGTGCCATAATTTCTTTTGTAAATGTAGACCACAAAAATGAATTGCTTGAAGCCACGAAGGTTTTCTCTTCTTATTCTGAAGTAGTGTTCGACATTCATCGTGGTTCAAAATAGTATGAAGCGAAAGAATGATTGATAGAACACTCTGTTGTTATGATGGTGCGAAATCATTGCTGACTTTGTTCATGTCGCTGAAATGGTGTTAGGTGGTAGGAGACATAAAAATTTTCACATTCTTCCATTCTGGGATTAATTTTCGGCTGCACTACCCAAAAAACGGTATTAATGCAATACTCACTGTCATAAATCATTAGTACTTTTCTTGGGAGGGTAGGGGGGTTCCACGTTCTCTGAAGTTCGAATTAATCGCTAGAACTGTAACGCTCTTGGTTGTAGTTCGTCGTTTAGGTCGGCCCATTGTGCAGCCCCGGGGTTATCTTTCGCAAGCGCTTCGCTGACTCGTCCTCGCCCCTGCTCAGTGGAAGTGGTTTGCTTGCAAGAACCTGCCACCGGGCCCTTTCAAGAACAAGGGAAGGGGTGCTGGTTAAATTTTCACTGCATCCTCCAAGTGTACCATCGTGCCCATCGTGTCAGTGCCCCCAAACCCCCATCCCACCCTCCCCCTACAGCTCTGCGAGTACATTCTATTGCTGCCATGTTCTCTCAATAAGGCATTTCTTTTTCACATTATGTTTCCTAACAGATTCGGATCTTTCTTATTAATAGAAATTAATAGAAGTATTACCCTCAATAGTCGATGTTATTTATTGTAAATGATATTATTGTTGTTGTGAAGTCCAATGACTGGTTTGATGCAGCTCTATGCTACTCTACCCTGTGCAAGACTTTTCATCTCGAAGTAACTACAGCAACCTACATTCTTCTGAATCTGCTTACTGTATTCATCTTTTCCTCTCCGTGTACGATTTTTACCCTCTACACTTCCCTCTAGTACTAAATCGGTGATCCATTCATGTCTCAGAATGTGTCCTACCAACCGATCCCTTCTACTAGTTAGATTGTGCCACAAATTTCTTTTCTCCCCAATTCTATTCAGTACCTCCTCATTAGTTACGGGATTACCCATCTAATCTTCAGCAGTCTTCTGTACCACCACATTTCAAAAGCTTCTATTCTCTTTTTGTCTAAACTGCTTATCGTCCATGTTTCACTTCCATGCAAGGCTACACTCCATACAAATGCTGTCAGAAAAGACTTCCTGACACGTAAATCTAACCTCGATTGAGGTATTTACCGTGTATGCAACTAAATGAAGGCAGTTTGTTTCTTGCCATATGCGTTTCGTTTCTTTTATTTGGGAAGCATCATCACTGGCCTGAAATACATGTTTCTTTTTACACATACAATAAACGTATTATGTGATAGATATAATATGCTGCTGTATTACGTTTTGTCGTGTTTTTCTCTTGCTTTTTATGTTACAAGCAACTTTTGTAGCACAAGTTCCGTATTGTGAATGTATCGTTCGGTGTTAGTTAACGATTTCCAGCGCTGTTAACACATGTCTGTGGTCCTGGAGATCTCCAGTGTTTGAACCTATAAGTTGATGACTCTAGGACTCTACATGCCGATCCGATTTCCGCACACGGTGACTTATTACACGGTCCAGTTACATTAACGTGACCATCGCCTATATTAAAGTGAACGTGTAGTAACCACTCACAGCGGTAGGTGGCAGCACTAGCAGTAGGGCGTATATAAAGCTTGTCTGGGAGACGGGGAGGACCGTGCAGTCGTTGTAGTAATGTGGAAACGGAGCGTTTTATCTGACATCCAAAAGGGCATGGTCTTTGGCTTTCGGGCCAAGGGTGGGAGCATATCCGAAACGAGTGTGTTTGTAAACTGTTTGCGTGCCGCTTTGGCAAAAGTATATCGCGGATGGCAAAGTGGCGCTATCCAAAACCGGCGCCGAGGCAACTGTTCTGCACCATGGACCATAGAGGACAGGGGAGATGTATACGAGCGAACAGACGTGCAAGTGCTGAGCAACTGACCGCCCAGCTCAACCAATGGGCTACCAGCGGTGTCTCCTCAACGACCGTTCAGCGAACGTTGCTGCGTATGGGCCTCCGCAGCAGGCGCGTAATACATGCATCCGTGCTGACTGCTCTTCGCTCTTCATCGGGAACGGAGGCTGAAATTTACACGGCAGTGCCGCAACTGGACGTCCATTGACCGGCGACGGGTGGGCTTTTCGGATGAATCAAGTTTTACGATCCATCGGACAGATGGCAGATGCAGCAATGGTCGGAAGGGTCCAAACCAGAGGAAGGAGCGTTGTGGTCTGGGGGAGTGTTTTGGTAGCATTCCCTGGGTGACCTCGTTATTCTGGAAGGCTCGGTGGATCAGCATAAGTATGCCATCTATTCCCGGGGACCACGTGTGTGTTTTTCCTCAGCACGATGGCATCTACCAGCAGGACGATGCCATGGGTCACACAGTTCGCAGTGGACATGCGGGGTTTGAGTTTACTGTAGTACCCTAGCCACCAAACTCTCGGATTTAAATCCAGTCGCTGTTCCGGCTATGGATGCTCAACCGAGTTATCTAGCGGAGCTGGCCACGTCACTGGAGTTGGCATTTTTCCACATCTCTCTCGGTACCTCCGAGTACCTCATTGACGCTTTCTGCGCGTTTCGCAGCGGTTCGCGTTGCAAAAGGTGGCTAAAAGTCCTATAACAGGTGGTCACATTAATGTGACTGCACAGTGTAGATTGGCGCAAAAGCTGACGTTAGCGCTAGATAAAGTCAGTATACAGGGTGTTACAAAAAAGTACGGCCAAACTTTCAGGAAACATTCCTCACACACAAAGAAAGAAAATATGTTATGTGGACATGTGTCCGGAAACGCTTACTTTCCATGTTAGAGCTCATTTTATTACTTCTCTTCAAATCACATTAATCATGGAATGGAAACACACAGCAACAGAACGTACCAGCGTGACTTCAAACACTTTGTTACAGGAAATGTTCAAAATGTCCTCCGTTAGCGAGGATACATGCATCCACCTCCGTCGCATAGAATCCCTGATGCGCTGATGCAGCCCTGGAGAATGACGTATTGTATCACAGCCGTCCACAATACGAGCACGAAGAGTCTCTACATTTGGTACCAAGGTTGCGTAGACAAGAGCTTTCAAATGCCCCCATAAATGAAAGTCAAGAGGGTTGAGGTCAGGAGAGCGTGGAGGCCATGGAATTGGTCCGCCTCTACCAATCCATCGGTCACCGAATCAGTTGTTGAGAAGCGTACTAACACTTCGACTGAAATGTGCAGGAGCTCCATCGTGCATGAACCACATGTTGTGTCGTACTTGTAAAGGCACATGTTCTAGCAGCACAGGTAGAGTATCCCGTGTGAAATCATGATAACATGCTCCATTGAGCGTAGGTGGAAGAACATGGGGCCCAATCAAGACATCACCAACAATGCCTGCCCAAACGTTCACAGAAAATCTGTGTTGATGACGTGATTGCACAATTCAACATTACCTTCCTTCAACTGGGCCAACTGGCGGTGAATCGAGGAAGTACAGTACATACTGACGAAACTAAAATGAGCTCTAACATGGAAATTGAGCGTTTCCGGACACATGTCCACATAACATCTTTTCTTTATTTGTGTGTGAGGAATGTTTCCTGAAAGTTTGACCGTACCTTTTTGTAACACCCTGTATAGGGAATATCTGGACCATCAGACCATTCGTTCGAAATTTGTTAATAAACAATTACGCTCACGTTTCCAAGTCGATGTTTAGTATATGAATGGCCTGTCTTCGTAGCTGGGCAGTCAGCAGCTCTGATTGCTGTGTGGAGCACTCGCGTTCAACTCTCGGTACGGCCAGAGGTTTTTCCTTCATGCAGTTGAGGGGTGACTTGAGCGAGAAGTAGCAGCACTAAAGTCTGGGAATATGACAACTATTCGGACATCACTATGTTAATCCCACGCCCCTCCCCACGGCATCCAAATGATGTCATTGATGGAGGATGACGCGGCGACTGGTTGGTGCGAGAACGCAGAGCTGGTCGGATATGAATGACAATGGACACAATACTTTAAGAGAATGGATTGCAACCGCGAAGAGGACAATTTATGACTCGTATTCTAACAGCGTTCTCAATTCTGGCAAAGTTTTTTTTATGAGGTGTTTCAAGATTCATTATATCTCACCAGCTGCCTTCGAGATGGCCAGAGGATCTGCATGTTACTAGGGTAGCGGCAGTAGATAGCAAAGCATTTCTTTATAAGAACATATCTTCCTAACACGTAACGTGATATGAACGCCAGATGAGTGATATCGGAGTAACTGAATTGTTTTGGCTCAGTTCTGTACAGGAATTTCTTTTTTGGATGATGGAGTGAAAGATTTAGGCGTTCATTTCCACCATGTGCCCTTCGGGAATGGAACGGTAGAGAAATCGTCTGAAAGTGGTTCTACGCACCCTCTGCTAAGCATTTAAGTGTGAATTGCAGTAATGTAGGCGTAAATATTATAATTTTTATTCTGTTAACAACTAGAGCAGGTCGAGCGATAGGTTACGACAAAAATTTGAATTGCTAGTAACACACATATTCGAAATGAATTTAATTCAGGCGCCAGCTGTATGAATGCATAACAGTTTTCGCTTGGTATAGCGATACTTGGCATCGGCATCTATGCGTGAGTTATGAGTACAGTCATCGAAACTAAGTTCCTTAGCTAAGCGAAGAGAAACCATTGTCTCGCTCGTCAGTATTGCAGTGTCATTTTGCTGACTTCACCGTCTGCGTCGGGACGAAGAATTCAAGTGCACAAGTGATTCTTTGAATCAACCCGGTGCAATAACACGAAAACACCGGCACCGTAGTTTTCCTCCAAGCAGTTACTGCGAAGTATCCTTGAGGAATACTTGTGGCACAGTACGTAGTATTCTACTAGCTCGTTGGAACATGGCGTATGCCGTGTGTCGTCACGTGATAACCAACGCTTCTTACCAAGTTGCTGAGTAAAGGGCTCAGATAGAAATAGGTTTCCCAGTGTAGTATTCCTTTATAACAAATAACGGGTTGTTCGGTGGCAAAGTCGATGGCAGACTACAATCCACAGTTCAGGAATTCAGTCCTTAATCAATTCTGGGATCTTGTTTGTCACTTGCTGCATCTTCCCCCCCTCTGGCAATAATTTGTTTATAGTAAAAATGCCAGGGCCACTTTAAAGATGTGTCTTCCTATAACTTGTTGGATAAGTCAGTTCACAAAGGTCGAAGCAAATCAAGGGCATACCACCTCGAGGCATAGTAAAGCACTACAGTGTTCAGACCTTCGGGCTGATGTTGTAGGTATATTTTGCAAGAATCCCTTCATTCCCAACGAATCGTTTGAATATTTGAAGATACGTAAGAATTTATTACTGCTTTAGGTGTCAGTAACCATCTGTTTCGAAGAGCAACCATTCTTTTACAGCATTTTGGTTTCCATATAGAGAATTTGTTCCATTCCATATTGATTCCTCTTTCATCAGAGTTTGGCGTTTGCAGCGGTTGCACTTAATGCAGTTACTGAAAGGAGTAGACATAGCTCGTTGTGTTCTCGTATTTTTTAACTGGATCATTACGACGCTGGCTGCAATCTATCGACAAAGGCAACAAAATAACAGTAACATGTTGCTACTAAAACATGTCGTGCCCTGTCTTCAAGCTGTGAGCCCAAGTTTCGACATCTCTTTGGTCATCCCTCTTGCATGACGTGGTAGTGCTAGTTTGAAAGCAGATTCCTAACGAACCACTTCGGAGAAAGCAGACGATAATCCTCCTGGTTAAACGACCGACAGCAAAACGAACCTGCCGCATAACAACGCACGAGAGAAAAAAAGGAAATAGAAAAAATGAACCAGTAAGCGAACAAGTTAAAAACTTCAAGACAATTTTTTTTACCTAATTTTCTGAATACTGAATCAGTCGAGAACGACAAACTTGCAGGTGGAACGATTAACTTGTAGGTGACTTTAACCCAAGCGATGTGTTTCGCAGTACCAGTTAGAGTGTCTATGACCTTCAGGTGTTCTCTGCTATCGATGCAGTCACGACCATGAGCTAAAGCAAAGGTGAAAGTCAAGTCACAAACACCCAAACATAGACCTCATTGGTGTCCCTTGCAGTGGTGATCAACCTGGGATCGGTTGCTACTCCGTTGTTCTTCTGACGAACGCACTTTTCGCTTTCTTTTTCTGGTCAGTGAACTGTCGCGTTCAACCAGTTGTGAGAGGTTAATAGTTGAACGTAGAATCGTAACCGCACTTTAACATTCCTTTTTTGCTCGGTCAAGTAAATGACAGAAACAGAAGTCGCGTTAACTGTCGTTAAAAATGAATGAATAGTATCTACATCGAATCTAGCCTAGCAGTACTGCGTTTGTAGCCTGAGACAACTGCATAGTCTACGGAGGTGACAGGCGAACGGCCAGCTCCTATCTCCAGTGCTGGCAACACTGCGTCGGAAGAGCTTTACGTTTTACGGCTGCAGACTGCGCACGTGTATAGTAAGTTACTTTTACGTCTGGCTTGGAAATATCACAACGCTCTTCAAACCAACTGTAAGGTCAGGACTCATCACGTGTGTAAGGAAACACAGTTTGAATGGACTCTACAGCTACGCAAGCCACCTTCTACGTGTACCTACGATGGTCGTTTGGCGTGGGCGAGGTAGGGAGGGGGGGGAGATCGTCTGACCCGCCCAGAACAACGAACACGTTTTAGGCGGCCGTTGTTTGCCGTCCTTGTGTTCCGTTCACGCTTTTAGCATAACATCTCCTGACAATTCCAAGGACGATTATATGTGCACCTGGGTCCGGGTCTGACGCTCAAAAGGAATGCGTTTGCTATACGTCTCCATTCTTCACAGCTCTTGGTCTTGCGGTAGCGTTCTCGCTTCCCGCGCACGGGGTCCCGGGTTCGATTCCCGGCGGGGTCAGGGATTTTCTCTACCTCGTGATGACTGAGTGTTGTGTGTCTTTCATCATCATTTCCTCATCACACACTCGCAAGTCGCACTAACAAGGGAACCTCCCCATCGCACCCCCCTCAGATTTAGTTATAAGTTGGCACAGTGGATAGGCCTTGAAAAACTGAACACAGATCAATCGAGAAAACAGGAAGAAGTTGTGTAGAGCTATGAAAAAAAATAAGCAAAATATGCAAACTGAGTAGTCCATGTGCAAGATAGGCAACATAACAAGAAATTGTGGGCTCACGAGCGCCGTGGTCCCGTGGTTAGCGTAAGGAACTGCGGTACGAGAGGTCCTTGGTTCAAATCTTCCCTCGAGTGAAATTTTTTTATTTTCAGACAATTATCGAAGTTCAGGCACTCACACATAATCAACTTTGCTCTCCAAAATTCCAGGACATGTTCAGATTTGCTTGGAGATATGCAGGATTTGACGGTCTACGCACGAAAAAATTTGAAAACCTTAAAAACATATGTTTTGACAGAACACAGGGAAAACTGTGCGACTGTGAAACTGTTGCATTCATTTGTTGCAGTTTGTGACAAACTCTTATGTTTTCATCATTTTTTTGGGAGTGACTATCACATCCACAAGAAAACCTAAATCGGGCAAGGCAGAAGAATCTTTTTACCCATTCGCCAAGTGGACAAGTTATGTGGGTCGACAACATATTCCTGTTATGTGACGCACATGCCGTCACCAGTGTCATATAGAATATATCAGACTTGTTTTCCCGTGGAGGAATCGGTTGACTTATGACCTTGCGATCAAATGTTTTCGGTTCCCATTGGAGAGGCACGTCCTTTTGTCTACTAATCGCACGGTTTTGCGGTGCGGTCGCAAAACACAGACACTAAACTCATTACAGTGAACAGAGACGTCAATGAACGAACGGACAGATCATAACTTTGCGAAAATAAAGAAAGAAAAATGTTTCGCTCGAGGGTAGACTTGAACCAAAGCCCACTCATTCCGCAGTTGCTCACGCTATCCACGGGACCACCGCGCTTCTGAGCTCTCGAACTGTGTGATGTTGCCTATCTTGCGCATGGACTACTCAGTTTGTATATTTTGCTTTTTTTTTATAGTTCCACACAACTTCTTCCTGTTTTCTCGATTGATCTGTGTTCAGTTTTTCAAGGCCTATCCACTGTGCCAAACGGCGGCCGAACTTCCCCGCATGGGGCCTCCCGGCCAACAATGCCATACGATCATTTCATTTCATTAGTTCAGAGCACATTTTTACTGTTGGTCTTCTTAGTGTTTTCCCTTTAGTATGTTGTTCCTTAATAAGAATTAAATGAGATCCAGTGAGAGTTTATGAATTTATGTTAGGAGCGATCAAAAACTTTCCACTCGAATGCAACACTAACCGATTGCCTGCATTCGGTGATTATACACAGGTATCAGAGTCGCGCTGGGTTGCATATATATAAGCTGCAGCGACACCCTTAAACGAAAACTTTTTGATCACCCTTATATTATATTATAAATCATTATACATTCTGTCCAGTGAGCGACAGACGATGAACCACGGGGAGCCCAAATATTAGGTTGGTGTATAACTTCGTAGCGTTTAACCATAATTTAAATAAACACAATAGATACACATAACAGAGACTTTAGTTATCAAAAATACAGGGTTATTACAAATGATTGAAGCGATTTCAGAGCTCTACAATAACTTTATTATTTGAGATATTTTCACAATGCTTTGCACACACATACAAAAACTCAAAAAGTTTTTTTAGGCATTCACAAATGTTCGATATGTGCCCCTTTAGTGATTCGGCAGACATCAAGTCGATAATCAAGTTCCTCCCACACTCGGCGCAGCATGTCCCCATCAATGAGTTCGAAAGCATCGTTGATGCGAGCTCGCAGTTCTGGCACATTTCTTGGTAGAGGAGGTTTAAACACTGAATCTTTCACATAACTCCACAGAAAGAAATTGCATGGGGTTAAGTCGGGAGAGCGTGGAGGCCATGACATGAATTGCTGATCATGATCTCCACCACGACCGATCCATCGGTTTTCCAATCTCCTGTTTAAGAAATGCCGAACATCATGATGGAAGTGCGGTGGAGCACCATCCTGTGGTACGTTTAGCTCCCTGCTTGCTTTATTCGTCGACTTCCGCCGGCTACGCGTGAAACATGCCCGCACGCGTTCAACCGTTTCTTCGCTCACTGCAGACCGACCCGTTGATTTCCCCTTACAGAGGCATCCAGAAGCTTTAAACTGCGCATACCATCGCCGAATGGAGTTAGCAGTTGGTGGATCTTTGTTGAACTTCGTCCTGAAGTGTCGTTGCACTGTTACGACTGACTGATGTGAGTGCATTTCAAGCACGACATACGCTTTCTCGGCTCCTGTCGCCGTTTTGTCTCACTGCGCTCTCGAGCGCTCTGGCGGCAGAAACCTGAAGTGCGGCTTCAGCCGAACAAAACTTTATGAGATTTTCTACGTATCTGTAGTGTGTCGTGACCATATGTCAATGAATGGAGCTACAGTGAATTTATGAAATCGCTTCAATCATTTGTAATAGCCCTGTATATTCTCCTTCACTGTTTACAGCAGTCCGCCAACGCTCCGCGACTGTAAAAATCACATGGTTTTGAGGCGAAGAACTTGTCGAGTCATGTTCGCAGCGCATTTTCATCCGGAAAGGAAGTTCACTGAAGGTTGATCGACAGAAAGGGAGGACATGGTGAAACTTTGAGGGCGCAGGGTCAGGTGAATACAATCAGTGCAGGATGATTCTTGTGTAGTGTGTCTTGTCGCTCTAGCAGAACGCGGGAGGGTGTTGTCGTGGAGTAGTATCTATCATTTCACGCACTCTTCCTTGTCGTTGTCCTTGAATGGCGTCTGAAACACGTCTCAGTTGTTGGTAGTAAATGTCAGCACTGATGTTTACATCTCGGGGAGGCAATTCGTAGTACACCACTCCATCGCTGTTCCATCAGATACATAGCATTATTTTTTATGCATGCTCGCAGGTCCTTGTATGGGGAGTCGCTGCTTTGGTCTCAACCATTCTTTTCTTTTCCTTCTGTTAGTATAAAGGCACCATCTCTCGTCACCAGTAACGATACAGGACAGGAATGATCGGTGTTGGAGTAGTCGGTAGCCGTACACCCGACTGCATGCAAATGTTCCGCGACGGTGGAACGACGACAGTTCATTACATTTGCCAGTTCCCGAGAGCACTGACGTGGTTCAATGTGGATTGATGCGTTTAACCGGTCTTCATGAAATCTCGAAGATCTTCCTGAACGTGGAGAATCACCAATGTCAAAACGATCCTCCTTAAAAAGAGAAAACCATTTTTTTCTGTGCTCTGTCCAGCGGCATTATCTCTCTACACGACGCAAATGTTTCTGCCACCGCTGCTGTCACCTCTGTTGAAGTCAGACAGAAGAATATGTCGAAAATGTGCCGATTTCTTCAGTTGGTACTCTAATTTCTAGCGTCCACAGCTCCACTTACTATTCCAAATGACGAAATGACAATATGTAAACTCAAACAGCAACACTGAACTACAAATAAAAAATGGCAATCGATAAATAAATTCATAGCAACCGGAATATGAACATCCAAAACAAAAACGCTACCAACTTACGTACCAAACTAATAGCATGCGCAGATCGCTGAACGGTTTGATTTTTTGCGCATGACGTTATCATGAGGGCACGCAACGCCATTGGATATTAAGGCGCGTAAAGGAGTTGTGTTGTTGTTTTGTTTATTTAGTTTATACTGCTCTTGCGGTGTTCGACAAAAGTTTGGTTTTAAAATGCCTGGCTGTGTTCAACGGGATGCCTGTCGTACAGCGGAAAGATAAAAGGTGAGGATATAATCTAACATACCCTCCCGAAGGACATTCGACTGCAGTAAATCTGTATTAGAGTGCCACTGAAAAGATCGCTTCGCTGTTACGGTACACCAACCGTTTATTCGCTACATTTCACGCTTGATGGTCAGTCTAGTCCGTCAAATGTAAGGAGAACCTGTTAACCTACCACCGAGGAAAATGCTAAGCCATACACAGTGCCGAATATAAATATAGTAGGAAGTGTTTCTATCATAAGCGGTAATATGAGTGCAGATGCAGTTTCTACGAATAGGGCAGACAGGTTGCAGGCAAGGAAGACAATGAATAGGTAATGTGTCTCCCAAAAAGGAAAAATAGACCAGACAACAGCTACAGGTGAATGTCAGTAAACAAATCAGCGAACTTAGTAAACGCATAGAAGAATTAGAATGTAGGAACCGCAGACTGACAGCTACACAATGTGAGCATAAGTAACCGGACACCTGGCTGAAAATGACTTACAAGTTCGTGGTACCCTCCATCGGTAATGCTGGAATTCAATATGATGTTGGCCCACGCTTAGCTTTGATGACTGCTTCCACTCTCGCAGGCACACGTTCAATTAGGTACTGGAAGGCTTTTTGGGAATGGCAGCCCATTCTTCACGGAGTGCTGCACTCAGGAGAGCTATCGACGTCGGTCTGTGAGGCCTGGCACGAAGTGGGAGTTCCAAAACATCTCAAAGGTGTTCTATAAGATTCAGGTCAGGACTCTGTACAGGTCAGTCCATTACAGGGATGTTATTGTCGTGTAACCATTGCGCCAGAGGCCGTGCATTGTGAACAGGTGCTCGATCGTTCTGAAAGATGCAATCGCCATCTCCGAACTGCTCTGCAACAGTGGGAAGCAAGAGGGTTCTTAAAACATCAATGTAGGCCTGTGCTGTGATAGTGCCACGCAAAACAACAAGACGTGAAAGCCCCCTCCATGAAAAACACTACCACACAATGAAATCACTGGCTCCGACTTTTACTGTTGGTACTACAGACTTTGGCAGATGACGTTTACCGGGCATTAGCCATACGCACACCCTGCCATCGGATAGCCGCATTGTGTACCGTGATTTGTCACTCCCCACGACGTTTAACCGCTGTTCAATCGTCCAATATTTACGCTCATTGCACCAAGCGATGCGTCGTTTGGCATTTACCGTCTTACGAGCAGCCGGTCGACCATGAAACCCAAGTTTTCTCACCTCCCGCCTAACCGTCATAGTACTTGCAGTGGATCCTGATGCAGTTTGGATTTCCTGTGCCATGGTCACCTAAGATGTCTGCCTATTAGACATTACGACCGTCTTTAACTGTAGCTGGTCTCTGTCAGTCAACAGACGAGGTCGGCGTGTACACTTTTGTGCTCTACGTGCCCCTTCGCGTTTCCACTTCACTATCACATCGGAAACAATGGACCTAGGGATGTTAATTGGTGTGGAGATCTCGCGTACAGACGTATGACACAAGTGACACCCAATCACCTGACCCCGTTCGAACTCCGTAAGCTCCGCTAAGTGCCCCATTCTGCTCTCTCACGATGTCTAATGAGTACTGAGGTCGCTGATATGGAGTACCTGGCAGTAGGTGGCAGCACAATGCACCTAATATGAAAAACGTATGTTTTTGGGGGTGTACGGATACTTTTGATCACGTAGTGTAGTTGTGTAATCATGAGGTATAGAGAGAAGTGCTTGAAGTTAAGTGAAAGGTTGTGGAGAGAAAATACAAACATAAGGGAAAGTGTCAATAGAAGCTAGTGCAGGATGAGATGACCGAAATATTAGGTAAACTGTTTTCAAGAACGCAGGAAGCGTGCTGGTCGAATGGAAATAAACGAGCAAAGTGTCAAAGATAAGACATCTGCAAAGCAGTTACACTTCCTGCTGTATCTAGGAAGTGTTATTTGTTTTTAAGAAATCAAGTTGGTTACCCATTTCCAGGACTGACAATGTTGAAGAGATGACATCACGCTCTTTCAGATACTTTCCTGATGTGGTTACAGAGGTTTTGCCGCTAATGAAAGCCCACCCATTTCTTTTATCAAAAGTTGAATCTATATGTGTGCTCTCATTCGACGAAAAGGTTGTGGACACCAGTGTTACATAAGTTTCTGTTGAAGATCGTATTATACGACAGCACACTAACGTGTTGTTTGCTATTGTTCACGATGGAAGCAACCAGTCTACTGCAGTTTCCACACACAGATAACAGCTGATCAGTTAAACACTACTATCTGCTCCATACAAGTTGCTGGCTGCAATATTGTTGCGGTAGTGTGCGACCTCAGCTCAAAGAATCTAACTATTCGGAAAGGTCTTAATGTGACAGAGACAAATTCCTGCTTACCCAACCCACAATATGAAGATAAACGAATGTGGATGTTTTCGGATGTTCCACATGTATTTAAATTAGTGAGAAACCACTTTCTGGTTGATGGATAAATACATTCACATGAGAAAATTGCTAATAAAATCTATTACAGAAAGATTCGCCTCAGTGTCAAGGGTTGAGAAAGTAGAAGGGTTTATTTACTCCCG
Source organism: Schistocerca piceifrons (assembly GCF_021461385.2). NCBI lineage: Eukaryota > Metazoa > Arthropoda > Insecta > Orthoptera > Acrididae > Schistocerca > Schistocerca piceifrons. Next base: position 662,097,638 of record NC_060138.1, read on the forward strand.
CAACTTTTTTTCGGGCACCATGGCTAAAACCATAAGGTACTGCCCCGAAGAAGAGGAAGAAGCAGCAGATTTGTTTATTTACTTACTTACTTGCTTTCGGTGCATTTGACATCCTGAGTGCCCGAAGATGCAATGACAAGAATACATCATCATCGAGGAAAGAATTGTAAGGAAGGAAAAAAAAAATTGCGTAGCCAGTACAAATCGTTTGTTCCGATTCCAGCATGACATATTGACAACCGCGTGCACGTTATTCATGTGGGTTGCAAACTTTTAGCCATCGCAGATGAAATATATTCTAATTGCACGATTGAACCAAGACGGTTTGCAAATTTTTTTCTCACAGATAAGAGACATCGGTGTTTTCCACCTGAATCCTTCTCTAACAGAAGTAAAACATCGATTATACAGGTTGTTGGTAATAAAACAGAAGTTGGTACCTTAATATATACCCACTTTAGTGTGTTAGTAGTTTTTTCTCTGTGTCTAACAGTGTTCTCTCAAATACGTGTATAATGTAGTACCTGATGTTTTCTGCACAGTGGTAAACGTGCCACTAAGTGGACTACGCTTGTCGGTATAGACTAACCATTTTGCATCTACGCCACCAAACTTCAACCCCTGATCTGCTGCCCAGGGGTAAATAAGCATTAATGACTTGCTCTTGCCCCACGTACTTGAAGGTACTAGTCAGCCTAAAAACATTCTACACCTAATAGATATAATTATTAGTCTGTAAATGAAGTAAACAGTGATGAATGTTGTTCCGTACACTGTCCTCAGCCGCCAATGATAATATTTGCCCGTAACACTCCGTATAGCTGCCACTCTTGGGGCACAATGCTCTCTATCAAATGAAATTTCCGTGGAGCCAGATGTCAGACGAATTTTTGACGTTACATGTGTTCAGAGCAAGTTTGCCCTACATGAGCGAAACAATGGAAATGATAGATGGTGAATGAGAGCTGCAGGATATCAACTTTACTCTTCAACCTGCACCAGAAGAGTCTGCTGTAAAAGAGGGACATGACTACTCCGAAGGAATTCGCTACCTGGTTGATTACATCACCTGTGGCGCCGAGTACTGTATTGACACACTGGGAAGACCGTCTAGTTATATTTTAAGTCCTCCTGCTAGGGAACCGTAACATTGTAGTTGGACTGAACTATCTCGCGCTGGGATGGGTGTCTGTGATACATGAAGTATCCCAATTTGAACTCATTTTTAATGAATTAAATGGATTGGGCAGAAATAAGTGTAGTGAAAACAATCTGCGCTGCTGTCCAAACAAAATGTGATGATTTTTTTGCCAGAAATTATGAAACTTTACGTTAGAATAGACTTTTCATTTGCATTCGATTCCTGAATATGAATGCGAAAGGCAGCTACAGCACAAAGGCGAAAAATCACTGCAGTTGCATTCTTCATCCACTACTAACATCTAAATAGGTAAATCAACTGTTTTAATAATTTTCTGAAAGCATATTTCAGTTATGGGCAACGGCCTTGCCGCAGTGGATACACCGGTTCCCGTGAGATCACCGAAGTTAAGCGCTGTCGGGCGTGGTCGGCACTTGGATGGGTGACCATCCAGGCCGCCATGCGCTGTTGGGATTTTTCGGGGTGCACTCAGCCTCGTGATGCCAATTGAGGAGCTACTCGACCGAATAGTAGCGGCTTCGGTCAAGAATACCATCATAACGACCGGGAGAGCGGTGTGCTGACCACACGCCCCTCCTATCCGCATCCTCATCTGAGGATGACACGGCGGTCGGATGGTCCCGATGGGCCACTTGTGGCCTGAAGACGGAGTGCTTTATATTTCAGTTGTAAGTAGTTTGTGTTCGCGAGTGGCTCGCTGCACCAACCGTTCCGTCGCATTCCTCCAGCAGTGACGTCATTGCGCAAGCCAATCGTGACCCGTTTCGCTTCAGGCCCAACCTTCCTTTTAATAACCTTGCGCACAACTATACTTGCCGTATGTTTACTTGAAGATGTCATAATATTTTAATTTTAGGACGACACGAAGAGATTCCAGTTTTGCGCTCGACTAGTGTTTGACCCCTGGGTTTTAATCCCCATGTTTATAAAGAATTGTTTTAGTTCAATGTCCGTGGCATCCAGGAAAAGGTCGCCCCTTCCCCTTTCACTGACTGGACAGAAGTACCAGGGATGATTCTGTTGTACGGACAATAGTGTACAGAACATGGACTTAAGTTCCGTCTGGTCAGCAAACGTCAGCAATTTATCTGGTAACCCTGTCTTCGAGAAAAATTGAAGCAATTATGCGATGATCAGAGTTAATGTTGCATTTTCATTTTGTAGCTCCTATCCCGAAACTCTTCTCTGTTTTTGAAGAGAGAGGGAGGTAGGGGGAATATTTTAATGGCTAGATTACTGAGTTTCTAATTTTGTGTGCGTGCGAAAAGAAAGTAGCAACACGTCTCCAACATAGCAACTTCGGAAAACGGTGCAGTTTCTTCATTTCATAAAATTCTGGAGCTCTGGAGTATTTCATCAACGACACTGAAAGGCAAATGAAGTATAAGGGCGGTGAAATGAAAACCGAACACTCGCCATTGCGGGACTATGCAATGGTTCCAGGTTGTGGATCAGTTAGCGGCCGACCGTCCCGCTGTAGCGGGTCTTCGGTTCTCATTTGACTGCCTCTCGTATACTAAATGTTAAAAAAACATTTCTTATTTCGTCTGTTTATCTGTCAACGACGATGAGACTTATTAATGAGAAGGTATGTGTTGGAGTCGTTGCCACTGCATTGTAATGAAAATAATGAGTTGTACTGAAATTTTATTACTGAAGGCTCACGTAAAGCTACAGAATCAGTGCCTCATTTGGAACGATAAGTGCCAAAAATGGATCAATGATATTTCTTTGCCACGAATGGTCTAATGTGAAATTTAAAATTTTTCCTGCGAATTAAACGTTCGAAGAGATTTTGTGATTGCAGTCGGTGGTTGTAAACTTCTCTCCACGATATTTCAGCTGGACACCTTCAGGTGACCCATTGAAGACTGAAGAAGGCGTTCTCCGCTCCGCCTTACATATCGCGTCCACCATTTCGGACCTGCTGGGATCAGTGACGGATAACTTGTTCATGAACGTTGCACTCGTCTTCTGCAACCCAGCAAGTCTGCAATTGCGGAACATGGTATCTCCAACGGACGTTCAATGGAGTATGACAAAACATTAATTTTGGCCGCAGCAACGTGGTTTTGGGGCTCCATTATAAAAGAATCCATTGAAATAGGCATCGCGGAAAATCTAATGAACTGTGACAGCGGCTACCAGCTGGATAATGGGTGGAATCCCCTATCTCCGAGATTTGCGGACGAAGATGTCAGAACATTAGCGCCAACTCCGAAGACTGCTGATCTTTACAGTTCCACCAGCGAGGGCGGTGCCGCCGCACGATGTTGTCCTACTGTCACCGTGACTCTGACGCATACGCGGTAATACCATCAGCGCGCAATGTAAGGCGGAGCAGGAAACGTCATTGTCTTCTTGGAAACTTGTAGTAAGTTCCTATGGGACCAGACTGCTGAGGTCATCGGTCCCTAGCCTTACTACTTAATCTAACTGAAACTAACTTACGCTAAGAACAACACACACAGATCCATGGCCGAGGGAGGACTTGAACCTCCGACGGAGGAGGGGGGTGGGGGGTAGCCACACGTACCGTGGCAAGGCGCCTAAGACCGCGCGGCTACCCCGCGCCTTCGTCTTCGATGGCTCACCTGAAGATGACTGGTAGGTGTCCATTTGAAATATCGTGGAGTGAAGTTTACGATGACCGTCCGCAGTCCTGCTATCTCTTCGAACGTGAATGGTCTAGTTTCCTCGAGACGCAGACGGACTTTCACCCATGAAGAGAGCTACATACATAGATCTCGATCGAATTCATTTTTACAACGCACTCAAGTACACAGAGGTGCTACATTCAAAAATGATCCACGCGCGTTCCGAATATAAAGCAAGGCTCTGTTGTGTTCAGTAGTAAATTCTAGCAACACTACTCAGATAATCTGAACGAAAGAGTATACCTTTTTCTGACCAAAAACTTATGAACATCAAAGGATCAAAAGCGAGTTTTTATTTAATTTCATACTAGGTGACAAACCCGGCATTTCCCAGGTGTTTTTTGTCATTTTTTAAATAGAAATGAAAACAAAAAATGAACTGTCTTTGTAGTGAAGTACGAAAAGAAATTTCAGTCCCATGTATTCGTGAAAAATACCTCCGAAATTATGAAACAGTCGTACATAGAAATATGTCAAAATTTACATATGTGTAAGTAAAGTAACCAGAATTAAGAAACATGATCATGGATAGCTTCTGCATGCTGGGCGCAGCGGCTTCGCGTGTCTACAATCCGATTTTAAACGTCTCTGTGGCAACGCCTCTTCATAGCTCTATAGACGGTTATCGTTTTTACCTACAGTTCTGTGGGCTTCGCAGTTGAAAGCTGTCAAAAGCACCGCCTAGTGTCGGGGATTTCCGTAAGTTGACTCGACTATAGGAGTATCTTGTTAGTAAAGAATACATCTAGTAAAACTTCATGCATGGTACGGAATTTTTTCATGTATCTCAGTGTTTATGACCTCATATCAAATGGTTCAAATGGCTCTGAGCACTATGGGACTTAACATCCGAGGTCATCAGTCCCCCAGAACTTAGAACTACTTAAACCTAACGAACGTAAGGACATCACACACATCCATGCCCGAGGCAGGATTCGAACCTGCGACGTAGCGGTCGCGCGGTTCCAGACAGTAGCGCCTAGAACCGCTCGGTCACTCCGGCCGGCGACCTCATATCTCTTGAACTATCTGTCGTACAATGATATATTTGCGTAGATACATTCAGCGCCATACGTAAATACTGTCAACGAAATATGTTAATAGCAAAGAAACAATAAATTTAAATGCCATGCATGATGCGCAAGTTTTTCTCGCGTCTCATCATTCATGACGTCATTTTTCCTGACCTATGTCTCAAACAATGATATAATTTTACAGGTACATTGAGAAGCATATGTAGAACTCTCTGCAACACGTGTTGCGAACAGAGTTGGTAGAAAAGAAGTAATAAAGTTAAACGCCATGCATGATGCGACAGTTTGTGACGGATCTCATTGTTTATGACGTCATATCTCCTGAACTACGATAGGCAGGTGGTTTTTATCCACATAGTTATTGTTGATTGACAATAAGGATGTGTGTGCCGGCTTTGGTTGAGAAAGGTCCACACACACACACACACACACACACACACACACACACACACACACACACACACACATAGTCATGCGCGCGCGCATGCTCACATCCATTCATATATTGTGTATGGATTCATATTTCGAAGCAGTTAACTTCGAAGAATTTAATCATTCGCCCGCTCAGCCTATGACAGTATCCTCCACAAACGGAAAGGAAGTGATAGCCAGAAAATTATACCTTAGATCACAGATTTAATCACAAAATTTCGTTTCAGCAAAGAAAGAAAAAAAGAAAAAGAAAAGAAAAGAAAAAAAACCTCTCTGCGTCCATCGGCTGCCGTTGGCAGGAGCCCTCCTTTACAAATCGTCATTGTCTCTCTCAGCCTCTGTCGCTTCCTATTTAATGTATGAAAACTGACAATAGGTTCACATTGGAAAGGAAACAGTGACAAGTAGACGCTCTTGTCGGGCGCGCCCAATAGCTCAATCCATAGTTGCGTAGCATGGCATGTACCGCCTTTATAGATTCCTCGTGCAGCATTCGGTTGGAACCGTGGACCTCCACCAGAAAAATGGTTCAAATGGCTCTGAGCACTATGGGACTTAACATCTATGGTCATCAGTCCCCTAGAACTTAGAACTACTTAAACCTAACTAACCTAAGGACATCACACACATCCATGCCCGAGGCAGGATTCGAACCTGCGACCGTAGCAGTCGCGCGGCTCCGGACTGAGCGCCTAGAACCGGGAAACCACCGCGGCCGGCCCTCCACCAGATTTATGTATTTTGTTCAAAGGAATCTTTCTATTTTTTAAGGAATTTATATTTTTAAAGGAATCTTTGCCTGCATCACTTTCAACAAACGTGTACGAGAGTGTACTGTTTAGTGAACCATTTACGTATTTGGGTTTCTTCCCGTTCTGTTCTCGATTTATACATAATAAGGAAGGAAGGAAAATTGAAACTTAATGTTCCACCTACAGCTACATCATTAGAAACGGAATACAGTAACTTTTTATTAGTATGGGAGAAGAAATCGACCAAGGTCTACTGAAGGAATTATGTCGGCATGTACGTGATACAATTTAAGGAAACTACGGGAAACATTATTCAGGGTAGAAAACTGAACCACACAGCTCTATGAAAATACACTTAACCATGCAGTCTACATATAATAAAGCATTTTGGGATGAACGCTGGCTTCTATGAGAATCGAAAGCCTTTCCTTGAGAACAAGACTTCTAATGTTATTCGATCCACCTAATTCTCCGTGAGCCATTCTGCAGTGTACCACTGTTGCCCATCTCCTCTCCTACTCCATTTGCGCATGGCGTGAGGGAAAGTTACTGGCTACGTGCCTCTGTTGCGCTGCGATTGATACTGCTTACGAACGGGCAGGTTGGCTGCCAAGTGGTGTAAGTCACAAAAACTGAAAAATGTGCTGACACCGCCTTTATTCCCTGCTGCACCTTCAAGTGTGTCACGAAGAGAAGAAAGAATGTTGCTGGAAATGAAAGCAGCTGACCGAAAATGCGTCATATCAAGTACGATAAAGCGCGTGGAACATCTGCTTTTAGGAAATAAACCCCGAACTTAAAGATTGAATTCCAGAAACTCGATCTGAGGAAAGGACGCGCTTCTGAAAACAGGGCTGGCCGCCTTTCAGTGAGTTTTCAAATAGTTTCCGCTGGTAGAAAATTCGTCACGGAAGCAGAGAAACAAAAATGGCTGACCTTCTGAACTTTATACCTTCCTGCCAGCACGATTTCTTTCTAGGTTTACAATGCGGTCGTGGCGTTTCAAACACAGCCGAACAATTTGATGAAACGGTGATAACATCAAAATAATGACATTGTCTGAATTTTCACTTTGTGTTATTCACTTTTCGTTTTTCATACTCTGACGATAAATAACAATTCTGTTTTTTTGAATATGTTGTCAGTAGAGGACCAAAGAGAGAGAGAGCGCACTAACAAAATGCTCTCTCTCTCTTTGGTCCATTGCTGTGGTCAACGTTTATTGGAGCTCATTACCATACGCTAATCATTTTTTTAAGATAATGATTTTGAAGACTTTAATTTTGAGGTTGTTGAGACTTTTCATCAATAGAATTATACATTATGGTACAAAGTTTGCATTTACAGGTTACTGTCGTGCCCTAATTTACTCAAGAAATATGTAATTATGAGCTGGAAACTTTAAATGTACTCTCTTGAGAAAGCTGAATGTTGGACACACACCACTTGGCAGCCATTCCGCTCATTTGACCATTCCACTCATTTGATAGAAGTATAATTGCCTCACAGTCTTCCACTAGAACCATTTCTCTAAATTTACCCTATAGGTTATACTGACGTGTTCAATCGGACCACAAACTCGTTAGATATCCGCTTTGATACCATCTTATTAAAGAGATCCAAGCATTGGAACAGTCTTTTGGAACTGGGTGCCCTAGCGTCTTGTATGCAATCCACCTATAAAGAAAAAGACACTTTTGCAAAAGGCATCCAACAAATTTAAGTTTCACATTTGCCTTTCCTGCTACAAATGTGTTCCTCCCGTTTCAATCAGCCTCATTGTATTAGTCATACTATAGGTTTATTTATCTTTGTTATGTGTATAATTTGTATTTATCCGCAGTCAAAACTGCCATTCGGTACACCTATTAGAAACACTGGAAAGGCGCTCTGCGGTGATTCTCTTACATCAGTTTTCCGTTAGACAACACATCCTTATCGAGAACTTTGAAAGTATCGCCGATCCTACCTAATGAACCGTTTGTAAACGTTAGTCGACCTCTTACGATTCCTTAGGACACGACCAATTTTACTTTCGTTTATGTCGAATAAGTAGACGTTCACAATAATGACTTAACTCTATTAATCAAATATTATTCGAACCAATGACATGTTTGTGATACCTTGATTAGCAATCGATAGTTTAATACAGTGTGCAATGGCTTTCGGAAACCTAGGTAGACGCCATCTACTTCTTCATCTGTATCTTCTATCTACAAGATATCGTGTATTAATAAAACGAACTGTAGTAAATCCCAGTCATATTTTTCTGAAACCTTACTGATTCAGTGAGACAAGATAGAAACGAGGTTAATTGTACCTCTTACATAATGAAAAATAGAATTGGAATTTCGCAAGAGCCTGGTACCTTGTTCGCTTTGAGCACTCTTGAGTGTTTTCCAATACCGTGGTTGTACATCTCAGTGACTCCCATTCGACAGCATGAGTAGCGGTTAAACATTGATAAGGTTATATACTAATGTGTGTGTTTATTTTTAAATGTGAAAATTTATATTTCGTCTTTCTGTCTCTTGGGTTCACTTTCTTCAGCAGATTAATCTACGAGAGACTGGATAAAATGTATGCAAATGCTTATTAGCTTTGATTTTTTTATACGTCCTTCACCATTCTCAGTTTTTCATTACACGATTAAACCGTGGTGCGCCTCTTCTATCTTTTGTTGCCTTACTTGGCACGTATTTGTCTAAAGTACGTTTTAAGATATGTTTGAGCCTAACCACAACTCTTCTGCGTTTGTCAAATTTGAATAAAATTTTCTCAAAGCATCAGATAGACGGGCTATTAGTAAGCTATTGCTGTGTAACCACTCCGCCAGAGACCGTGCATTGTGAACAGGTGCTCGATCGTGCTGAAAGATGCAATCGCCATCCCCGAACTGCTCTTCAACAGTGGGAAGCAAGAAGGTGCTTAAAACATCAACGTAGGGCTGTGCTGTGATAGTGCCACGCAAAACAACAAGGGGTGCAAGCCCCCTCCACGAAAAACACGACCACATCATAACATCACCGCCTCCGAATTTTACTGTTGGTACTACACATGCTGGCAGATGACGTTCACCGGGCGTTCGCCATACCCACAGCCTGCCATCGGATCGCCACATTGTGTACCGTGATCCTTCACTCCACACAACGTTTTTCCACTGTTCAATCTTCCAATGTTTACGCTCCTTACACAAAGAGAGGCGTCGTTTGGCATTTACCGGCGAGATGTGTGGCTTATGAGGAGCCGCTCGACCATGAAATCCCAGTTTTCTACCTCCCGCCTAATTGTCAGAGTACTTGCAGTGGATCCTGATGCAGTTTGGAATTCATTTACGATGGTCTGGATAGATGTCTGCCTATTACACATTAAGCCCGGTCCACACGCAACGATATGTCTGCGCAGACATCGGCGCAGATGTCTGTACATGCAAAAGATCGCTGCAAATGTGGTGTGTTCACACGACACAAACCCCAATCTACTACTCGCCCGCCATCTGTCGGTGTAGAAAAGAAATATCAGTGGCAAGCGACTACGCTCCCCGTAAACGTCAAAAATTTAATTCAGTTATTTTGAAATATAGAAATGGAGGAAGTTCTGTTGTGGTCTGTGTTCGCAACTTGTGTTGCAAGAAACATTCAGAGCAACCACAGGAAACAGAGAAAGCGGTCAAAATGGTGTAGACAGTGGCTGCTAACAGCGAAAGCAGTTTTCTCACGTAAATTTACTGCGAGAGTTGCAGGGCGAACCTAAAACATGGACAAGTATATTCATGTTTCTTTTTATAATAGCAGTTAATTTTCTATTATGTTTGCACACAAATATATTCTTTTGTATAAACTTTTGATAAACGTATGTGAAATATATTGTTTTACATTAACTCTCACATTGACACTCCAATTTCATCTTCAATTGTACTCCTGCTTGGTCTTGGCGTTTCTTGATCACTAAGAAAGCCAAGCAGATCAAAATACCATAACGTTGGCTGGTATACTTGATCTACTCCTACACCAGATCTTCTAGATTTCTGAACTTTGGATAACTCTTTTCGGTAAACAGTTCGCAACGAATTTTTTTATTATTATTATTACTGTTTCTCTGTTTGCCGAGGCGTCAACTGCCCACAATTTTTCAGTTAGAACATTGTATGCTGCTGTCTTTTTGTCTCGGTCACTATATTCTTTAATTTTAATCTTCCACAAACATGGGTGGTTTCTATATATTTCAATGAATTCACTTACAAACTCTCGAGAACACACGAGTATCAGCCATTTTAATGCCCTGTGCGCACAAATACAAACACTATACTGAGCAAACAGCTGTTTCGCGCCAGATTTGCGGCGATCTCCTGTCCACACGCTCCAACTTGTCTGCGCAGATGCGGTTTGAACCCACAGATTTGAAAGGTTTCGCTCAAACCGCCAACTCCAACTTCCAGGTTTGCACACACCTCAGGTTGGAGCAAATCTTCTGTCCACACGCAACGATCTGTCTGCGCAGATGTGATGTGCGCAGACAGATCGTTGAGTGTGGACGGGCCTTTACGACCCTCTTCAATTGTCAGCGGTCTCTGTCAGTCACGAGGTCGGCGTGTACGCTTTTGTGCTGTACGTGTCCCTTAACGTCTCCACTTCACTATCACATCGGAAACAATGGATCTAGGGATGTTAATTGGTGTGGAAATCTCGCGTACGGACCTGTGACACGAGTGACACCAAATCACCTGACAACATTCTAAGTCCGTGAGTTCCGCGGAGCGCCCCATTCTGCTATCTCACAATGTCTAATGACTACTGAGGTCCCTGGTATGGAGTACCTGGCAGTAGGTGGCAGCACAATGCAACTATGCACCTAATATGAAAAACGTTATGTTTTTGGGGGTGTCCAGATACTTTTGATCACATAGTGTATGTCTGAATTTGTTGACTCTTAGAAGCTTCAGATTATTAATCGTAAGCCCGTCGACATCGGCTGTTCTTGTCCATAATTAAGTGTTTTCAGTCAGACCTTTTTGGCCTCACTAGATCTTAATGGTTCTGGTTCCTACTGTAAAGTCTATTAGGCTGCGTTCACACTGCCGGCCGGGCCGGGCCGGGCTGACGCGTACTGGCTCGGCTCGTGCCTAGCCAGCTCAGGCCGACGAGTAGTGCATTCACTTTGCGCGCCGCGCCGAGCCGGGACGGCGGAATGGGGGAAAATCCACTTCTCCGATTTTCATGTTTTAAAAATTCTTAGCGGTATATAAGACGTCGCCACATCGTTTTATGAACTTATTTTTTCCTTAAAAGCGTTACTTACGTCGTGAAAAAAGAAAAAGTCTACTTTTCGTTTCGCGTGATTTCTTAGTTTCGTAACGCTTCCCAACCGATTTTGAAGAAAGTATGCGGCTAAAGAATCTGATTTTTGTACACGTGGTAGTGCAACATCTTAGCTTCGTATTGAATCATTTATCTTTCCATATTTCTTAACAGTCATTGTGAAATGATGCTATTTGTCAACGTTGTGCACTTGATTTACAAATCTTGTAGTGAAAAAGTTATGTAGCGGGTAGCTTACTGTTAGATCAGTTTTAGACCATACATTGTTGGGAATGAAATGTAGCTAAAAGTACCAAAAAGTTTTTGAAATGATAATGATACTGATATCTGTGTCTGGTCTCAAGTAATGCGAGCTTATTCAGTGGCGTCAATGCCGCGTCCGCAAGCCACGGAGTTCGCGCGGTTACAGCTTGGTTTAGTGTAGTCGTATAATGCAGGACAGAAAAAAACTAATTACTAGTGATCAGCGCAGACCTAGTGCCGGTCCCTCTTATTTTTTTAATGGTATCATTCTCTAGATAAATCCAAATGTATAAGAATTTTTCACTCGGCTACTGGACAATCATCTGCTATGCTTTTATAATTGGCCACACGTTGCATCACAAAAGACAAACAATTATTTGTCATCAACATCCTACAATTAGTATGATGTACATTTCGTATTTCGAACTAAAAGATAACTGAAGCGCAATTCTGTAGTCTCGTTGTCTACTTTGACAGAAAAAATAATGGAGAGTTAATGAAACTACTGTAGATCGGCACAGATGTGCGTTTCATTGTTCTTCATTGTTTTTTTTTTCTTCCTTGGCGGGCTGCGCTGCACTGTCAAAGTAATCCCCACTCTTTGGCTAAATGGCTGGCGGGAGGCCAAATAAATAAATTTAAAAAGATTTCCACCCTTCGACAGCTGACAAGCAAGTCAGTAGAAAACGCAGCTGCAGTCAACAGTTGCTCGCCTTTAGCTGGTCTGTGCTGTCGTGTAGAACAATGTCTTCACTCTTTTATTGGTATTGTTTTGATTCTGCAGTAACTCGTCGAGTTTTGAAGTACAGAAGAACTAGGAGGTTATGGATTCATCCCATGAATAGCGACAGACATTTAGGAGAGTTTTTTTCTTTATATGAAGAACTTAAAAACTATCCTTAAAAAATTTTATTCAAATTACAGAACGAATCATAATACATTTCAGTATGTGCTGCAGAACATTAAAGACAAAATTTCTAAACAGAACACAAATTTTCGCAGAAGTATAACAGCAGAAGAAAAATTGTGTATAACGATAAGGTAAGATTCGTTAGTACACACTTTTTGGCTCGCAGTAGAACTTTGTACAGCATTCACTACCTCCAGTTAATTGTAGTCATGCTTTTGTATTTTAAATTTCACAAACGCTTACCCTTACCTCTGAGGGGAAGAGAGTTTATGGGACTCCTGAGAATCATTAGGAAGTAATTAGCTTCGTCATTTTGGGTAATGTCTTGCTGTGCCTTCAACGAAGAATCGCAGAAATACTCCTTCAGAATTTTGTAACTTTTTCTTCTTTTTTCTTCATGATGCAGCGCTTGGCAGTGGTGATGGTTCATCATGTGGAGCCACTGATGACCTCACAGAATTCTTTTCATTACCTTGTAAGATAGACAGATTGATAGGCGAAGAGTTTTGAGATAATGCCCTTTGACTCAGTGGTTCTATTTCCACTGATAAGGAACTGCCACAGCATGACTTTACAATGCATTATCATCTGGCAGGGACACATTTCCGTCCCTCAGTGACACTCATATCTGTCTCCGTTTACAAGTAAATGCGAACTATTCAGTGGCGGCAATGCCGCGATCGCTGGCAAGCTATTGTTGTAAATGCATGTAAATACGGTAGATTAAATAAATGAAATAAAAGTAATTTCGCATGTATCATTATAATAAACGTAATTTTTCCTGACTGATTGTGAAATGTGAGGCAACATCTTAAAATAAAAGACGTGTGCAGTCACACTTGTGAAGAAAGCAGAAGGGAGACGTGTGATGCGTGTACTGCAGAAGCTGTAGTGCTGCGCCACAGGCTCGCGCCTGCGGTCGGCTCGCGCCGGCAATATTAAACACTCGGGATGTCGCCGGCTCGGCTCCGGGAGGCACACGCCGTGTCGACGCGGCCCGGCCGCCAGTGTGAACACCGCAATTCAAAACCATGTGTTTGATATCGAAGCTGGCGGCGGCCCGGCCAGGCTCGGCTCGGCCCGGCCGGCAGTGTGAACGCAGCCTGATGCATAAGTTTCACCTGTTTCCTATAATTTCCCCACTTTCTACTTCGGGTTTCGACTAACTCGCAGTTGACTCAGTAGAGGCAACTGTTTTCTAGGAGAGACGTCGGTTCCGAGACTTAGCTGCGATTGGGCCGGCGGTTAATAACATATGTTTTAATTTTTTCACTTTCCGTAATTGCTATTTAATTATGTTAATAGTCAGTCTGTCTAAAGGTCAGTTTTGGTTTAGGGATCTTGGAGTTTCTCCTAACACAAAAGATGCGTTTTTGTTCTGCGTAACACATAATCTGCTGTCCGAGTGACCGTTTCCGGTTTATAGTGCACTTTGATCTAAGGCGACTTTTACAAGTGTCAGCCTGCAGTACAGGTTGAGGAATCTACAGCTGGCTTTGTCACAAAACTCGAAATTATTATCTGAGACTGTCTACTCGTCTTCAGACTAGCAACGGACCCGTACAGTCCAAAGAACGATGCTGTAAATCGATTTTATGAGACGTAACCAATTAGTAAAGAAATCACTCGCATGCTCGGTTTGTTTTATTACTTTATTGGTGGTCCCCGAGGTAAAGACACAGAAGGCGCATCGAAAATTGAAAAACTGTGTCAAGTATTTTACTATCGGAAAGGAAATGATGAGTCGTTATTCAGTTGTGTAGCAAGTTTCTTCTGTTTGAAAGCCACGATGTCTCCATTTAGACATTAAATTATGCTGGTAAGTATGTATCCAGCATTCTCCATGGACATTGGGAGTCATTGCGAACCATCAGCAGCAGATACGTAATGGAAAAATACCTTTTTTATTCGAGTGATCATCTGTGTCGCTCAGTCTCTTAGCAGCCTTTGTATCTTTGTGAATAAACTAGTTTTATTGTTGGTCCCTTTTAATAGCATGTTTCTATATACTATTCGTAAAGATGTGGAGCAGATGTGATTTTATAGTATTTAATCTGACCTGCTACGCAAACCTGCATGTTATGTTCCTGTATAATCTTGTTTTAATTGTTATGTAACCGTTACCCTGTTGTCGCTAATTGTTTTGTGGACAGCACAAAAAACTGCCTTGCATTCCTGAGGCTACTAGCGTTTTCCTGCATGAAGCGCAGGTACGGTCAGATTCTCTAGCGCACTGTGACTACCTCTTCACCCTTCATGCTTCTCGTCTTCTATTAAGAGAGAACGCACGAGCAGGTTTTTGTGCTGACCTGTAGAAAATATTAATTTATAAGGTGCATCCGCATTTGCTGTTTTGTTGCTGCTAGTTTTAGTGAATGTTAGTGACTGCTAATGTGTAATAACTGCATTATTTGTTGAATGTAATGTTTTGTGGAATGTTAACTAGGCGTCAGCTCTTGACAGCGCAGTGCAACGACATTCCTGGCATGGGTGAAGTGCTCATTTGTCAGTATTTTTCCAGATATTCTCAAACTATTGAGTCCGTGGTTTCATGGCGGTCACGATTAGCCGTTTGCAGAGAGAATTTTTTAAAAAAATTTACATTCCCCGTCAGCAGCATTGTAAACTTCTAAAGAGTCAGGCTCTGTTTCTGGCGATTCAGCGCACATCGTGTACATCTTACATGTGTTTCTTTTTGTATGAGAATAAAGAAGAGCGCTTGCTGCCACGGATTTGCTAAGATTCAGAAAAATACTATGCCGCAGAGAGAATGGGTACATTTTGGTACAGTTCGACGCCAACTTTGTCCCTTTACCCATACAACCGAATACTGTACGAGCAAACTAACTAGGCGTTTTTTTTTTCTTTTTATTTATCTGAGGCAGTGTCGTCCAACAACAAACAGAAAGGAGCAACTTGTTCCGACCAAGGCAAATGTCGATATTGGTAATCTCCTAGATATTCCCAGAAGGGGATGTCTTGCCTCAGTGCCGTTCCGATGGTATCACAGGAAAGACCCGAGTGTTCTGCAACGACTCGTCTTCTTCACTTTGTTACTGAGTGAAATTATCGCACAAGTTATTCTCGTACGTACCAGTATTTAGTCCAGAGGTTGGTTTTTAACACGGTACAGCTTAGTGTAGAAGAGGCGTCCCTGTTGAAAGTGGACTGCAGCTTATTGTGGAATCCGAACCAGCACGTTTCACGTAATAGTACATGAGATGTTGCCAAAGGACCAGGGAAAAGATGTTACAGCCATTGAGCTACCGGGTTTGTCCTATAATGTGTCGGACTCCATAAATAATACAAAAAAGCACTTACGTTCCCGACGAATTCTCTGTGTAGTCCATGTAAGGCAACACAATCTCGCCTGCTTCTGTTCAGTAACACCTCAAACCACTTGCGCTAGGTCCGCAGCTCGTGGTCATGCAGTAGCGTTCTCGCTTCCCACGCCCGGGTTCCCGGGTTCGATTCCCGGCGGGGTCAAGGATTTTCTCTGCCTCGTGATGACTGGGTGTTGTGTGCTGTCCTTAGGTTAGTTAGGTTTAAGTAGTTCTAAGTTCTAGGGGACTGATGACCATAGATGTTAAGTCCCATAGTGCTCAGAGCCATTTGAACCATTTGAACTTGCGCCAGTTCCTCGACACAAGACCTCCATGAAGCCACCGACTTAATAAAATAAGAAATCATGAAGTTGCACACTGAGGATGATTCCTAACGTCCTGCACAGCACGCTTTGCTACGCCTGCGCTGTTGAAGAGCTACGCCAGCCGTGCCAGCCTTGTAGTGTAGCGTGTAGCCAGTAGTGGCATCTTGTGAGTGTGTGTTGCAGCACGGCCGGACAGACTCGTACCGCGTGGCTACCATCCCGTCGCTGCCGGACGACAACAAGACTGCCGACGGCAAGGCTAAGGTACCCCTCTCACCTCTCTACAACTCCTGTCTTCTCTTCCTGTGTGGCGCTGCAACGCTTTCCGGCCTGGGACTCTCTACGAAAAGCCTCTCCTTCCGCCGTAGTCCGTGCTTTTGCATTTGTTCTCCATATAGCGCGTTCTGCAATGTTTACGTAGAGCAATTCGACATGTTTCCGCACAGAAAGATTCTGCATGAGGTTTGGTTTGATGTACGGTATATAATATGCTGTCTCCGCATTACAATTACACGTCTCATATATCCACTCATCACTGAAACACATGGTATAGATTCAACAAAGTTTTTGAAAAATTAGTTTCTGACAATAAGTAGCAACAGAAGATACTACTGAGGAATATTGAAGATTAGATGGGTGAATTGAATAACTAGTGATGAGGTACTGAACCAAATTAGGAAAAAAAATTATGGCTCAGCCAGGCTAAAAGAAGGTAATGGTGGAAAATGTTGGGAGGGGGGCAACTGTAGAGGGAGACCAAGGCTTGAATGTTATTAGCAAGCTCAAATCGATGTAGGTTGCAGTAGTTTTCCAGAGATGAAGAAGTCACGAGCAATGGAAGCATCCAATGTGAAAATCATCTGACCGCCTTTTTTGACTCCAGTGACGTTGTCCATCATGAGTACGCCCCAGACGGTACTAATGTCAATAAGGAGTACTACCAAGAGGTTCTGCGTCGCCTTAGTGAAGGAATGAGACGCAAATGGCTGGACTTTTGGGCAGCGACCGGTTAACATCTTCACCATGATAAAGCACCCGCTAATCGTTTTGGTGAAACACAACACGGCTGTGGTTTGTCAACCTCCTTATTTCCTTGACCTAGTACCGAGTGACCTCCGGCTTTTCCCTGAACTGAAAAAGCTCTGAAAGGGACCACATTTCAGAACAGGAAAGACATCATGTAGAATTCGACGGAGCAGCTGCCACCATATCAAAAGAGGTTTATCCAGAGATGCTTCAAGCAGTGGTTGAGATAGATATGTAGAAGCTGACATGAATTACTTTGAAGGTGACTAGTGTCAAACAGTTGTATTTGAATAAAGACCGATTTTGTAAATAAAAGTCGGATTCTTTTTTGAATAGCCCTCGTATGTTTAGAGTCATCGTACTGACAGTTGTGAAACGCATAGACATGTTCTGCATGCTACGCCGAATCTGTATTTGGCACTCTATGCGCCATAGCAATTTGTTGCCTGTACATTTCGAGATCATTTCTTGGTTAGGTTAAGTTAGAGTTTTCGTTGTAGCACTGTCTGACAAAAACAATATGGTATGAAACCAATGTAACAGTTCTTTCTGCAGCAGTAATTTGCACATTATTTAACTACGACGTGCTTTTTTCTTGACTATCATGTTTCTAGGTAACTGCAACCAGGTTTTCGCTCGTTATCGTCGCTGTGTTACTTCTCAAGTATTCCTCCTATTCGTATTGTATGCACAGCGCTCCTTTTCAATCAACTAATTAGCGTTTCTCAAAGTACGTCCTTGGGCAGATGTGGTCAGTTGTAGGGCTTTTGTGCGTCTGTAAGCAATTATGGCACTCGATCTCAATAAATTCTGATTTTCAATTTTTTGGGCGAGAAGGTAATTAACGGAGAATGAAAAAGTAATCGACCGAGTCATGTCACATCCGTTTTTCATTCGAGCCGAGATGGTGATAGGAGACTTTCAACTTTGACGATGAGTCCCTGGTCGGTTTGGAAGGCAGCGCCTATTCTGTTGGATTCACTAACCATTCCATTTATCATCAACTAACACATAATCATAAGTATCTAGTACTCTGTCAAAATGCAACGTAAGAATATCTGTTAAAATGTCCTGTATCTTGTATCAAAGGATCGCTCTTAAAATCTAGTACCATCACATACTATGTTCTTATTTCAATGTCGACGTTTGGCTTCATTGTGAATAAGGGGGTGATCACTTCTTATTAAGTGAAAATACGTCTTTTATATCAGTCTAATTTCATACGTTTCACTACGTCCTTTGCTCCACTTAAAAGAGATTTTCTAAATTTTGCGATATCAATAATGCGTTTTGGCAGAGAATATAAGGTGACACTGGAGCCGCAGAACAAACATATGCATCGTGGTTTGTGTTGATTATCAATATACACTTATCAACAAAAATTTTGCATCACCCTGGTAAAAAAAAAATATAAAAAGAATGAAAATGAGCGTATGGCATCTTGGCCGCGAGGCCCCTATTCGAGGAAGTTCGGCCGCCAGGTGCAAGTCTTATTTCATTCGACGCCACATTGGGTGACTTGCGCGCCGGTGATGAGAATGAAATGATGATGATGACAACATAGCACCCAGTCCCTGAGCGTAGAACTTCTCCGCCCCGGTCGGGAATCGAACCCGGGCCCGCTTGCAGGGGAGGCGAGATACGGTAGTACCCAGCTAAACAGGCGGACACAACCCTGGTAGATCGTGCAGCTGTGTTACTATTGTGACTGTTAGTGTCAATCATAAGATCACCCCTGTGTTGTCGTGCAGACATGGGATCGGTTCCAATTGACATGTAGTATTGAGGATTTACACCGCACAGGACGTCCACGTGCAGAAGGTGCACAGGATGACAGATATCTACGGCCTTTGATGAGTTAAAAGAATCACGGGCTGAGTGTTCCAGAACCGAATTTGGCGTTCGATGAGGCTGCGGAACGCCATGTATCGCATAACTGTCAGGAGCCGATTGTATGATGCGAACGGGAAGCTGACCATGGCGAACACTACGTCGTAACGACAACACCATGGAGTCTGTTACCGATAGGCAAGAAATCATACAGAATGGATTCCCCAGGATTGGCGTCGGGTGTTATTTACGGACGGAACTCCGATCTGTTTCTACCGTGATTATCACAGACAACGTGTTTGGAGACAACCCCGTAATATCCAACGCCTCCAACAGTGTTCCACATGTGCAACAAGATGGTGATGGAGTGATGTTCTGGGGTGGCATGACATGTGGTTAAGGTATGCCTCTTGTAGTTCCTGAGGGCAATCTCACTGCTCTATGGTACAGAGGCGAGATTTTGTAACCAATAGTGGGACAGGTATCTACAACGTTTTGGTAACAATTTCATCTTGATGACTATGCTCATCGTAGTGCCCTTGTGAATACATTCCTTCAGCATGCAAGGATCGTTAGAATGGGTTGAGAAACAGACGACTTAAACATTATTTTATCTGTACGCACTGCAAATGAATATATATACACACCTCAGGGCCAGTTTTTGTTTTCTGTGACTTGAATTTCCAAATAAAGGGGTGATGCAAAACTCTTGTTCTGTGTGTATAAAACAAAATGTGTTGTACATTACAGGTTTTATTCCCATGAGCATGTCGACATGATTTGCAATAATGAATTTTACAAATGTGCGGCACAGTAGCAGACTTTACATCGTGTGCAGTGTCGACACCGACCCTAAAATAAGACTGGAAAATCATGTATGCATCTTCGCAATGTCTGGAAAAGTATTACCCACAAACAAAACTCTACGAATGTTGAAATAGCCGTTTTCAACGGTATACTTGCTGGCTATTAACACCATTAATCGACTTTACTGTAACAATTTCGGTTATAGATCATCAGTAAAAGTATATTATTTAGCACTTTACGTGTAAAATCATTTTAAAATATTAGCTAATCTTAATCTCTGAAACTGTCAACTAACAAGGACTCCAGCAGGGTTTTAAAAGTATGACTTTCTATCACTTTTAATATTTTGACAAAAGCAAGGGTTTACGGAATGTTCAATCTATGAGACGAGTGTATCTCTTTCGTTTTGGTAAGAACTTTGGCTTGTTGTGAAGAGTTTACTATTATTTATCGGAAATTCAGTTGTGATCGTTTGTAGCAAATCAAAGACTTAAATTTCCCTCTAATAAATCAGAGCGATATGAAATTCGCTTTGGTACACAGATAGACTTTTTTTTAGTAATTTGTGCATTAAACAAGGAACGGTCACAATGGTAATTTTCACAGCATTATGTTTGGTTAAGTACTTTACATCAGTAATTTGACGTTTCCTTTTTCCCAAAGAAAGCTGTAGGAAGATACCAAATCGTATGAAAAGACAATTTTTAAATTAGTTACTTGTTTGCCAGATGTATGATGTCTATAGTCGTGTACAAATTTCTATTTAAAATATTCCTTTTACTTACAGTCCCGGCGGAAAGAACCATCATCAAAGAAGAAGAAAGCAGATAACTTAGATGATTTGAAACAAGAGTTAGATATCGATTTCCACAAGATTTCACCAGAAGAGCTCTATGCACGTTTCAGCACAAATCCAGAAACAGTAAGTATCTGCATTACACATCTGTGCCATTTCAAGATAAAAGTGGAAAATCTGTGACACGATAGGCATTGTGAAAGCGCAAATTCTCAATTCTTCTCTTGCCTGTAACTTTGCTACTGAATAACATTAATTTCTGTCTCAGTAATTTATTTATCCAAGGATTATTTTTACAATGATGTATGTCATCAGGAGAGGAATTCGTGGTGGTGTCAGCTTGATACAAGGAAAGAAAAGTGAAATAAACAGCCACATGAATGTATATGTGCTCAGTATGAACAGACAGAGCATAAATTTCCATCCTCCTGAATCTGGGGCCTTTGTCTTAAAAAAATGAACTCTCTCAGTTGGTTATACCTAACATATTGTGAATTCATTTACAGATTGTATTTCACATCAAACTTTTCAGAAGTTAATGTGTGTGTGATTGCTCATTTATTTAGTGAAATGATTCTACTGAGAAATTATTTGTGTAGAGAATTTGGTTCTTACCGGAGATGAAGGAACTTTATGTAGTGATAAAGGTTTAATTGTTAAATTTCAAAAAACATGTGAAACAGTCTCTGGTTGCTGGTATATAATCGTTAGCCTGCCCTTAGTGATTGTTGAGGGACAGATTCTTATACAGCCTGTGATTTATTTGCTCTTTAATGACACAAAATTAAACTGCATTTTTTCATTGCAGGGTCTAACACATGCAAAAGCAAAGGAAATTCTTGAACGTGATGGACCAAATGCTCTCACACCTCCAAAGCAAACACCTGAATGGGTGAAGTTTTGTAAGAACTTATTTGGAGGCTTTGCCTTGCTGCTGTGGATAGGAGCAATTTTATGCTTCATTGCTTATTCCATCTTAGCAAGTACTGTAGAGGAACCTTCAGACGATAATGTAAGTGTTTTTGTATTTGGTTGTCTATCTCATTTTTATTTTGTCTATGATTGATACATTTCTCCAACTCAGTTTTCATATAATGATGTAGGTCTCTCTTTGATGCAGTCCTAAATATAATTTGTCATAGCTATATGGCTAATAACTGCTTATAAAAATAACCTAATGTCTTGAAATGACCAATTAAAAAATAAGTAATAGGGCATTATTTGTTATACCAACTCGATTGCTAAGGCCCATGTGAGAAACGTATTAGAAATTTTATGTCTAGTGAGTAATGGCTTGTATGTAACTTTTCAGAGGTTGAATTCAGTTAGTGGGAACCTGCAGTTTGTCTAACTTTCATAAATGCTGTATTCAACACTTTGTTTTTAAATCATCTATAGTAAAAGTGGCTACACACGTGCTTGGCAAGCACACTGTCACTTTGCTCAAATAAGTGCAAATACCTTGTGCTTCTACACAGCTCAAGCATGCTTGTACAGTGATCAGTTTGGTGACCAGAATATGTCAAGCTCAGGGAGGAATGTGTAATTGTGTAGTAAAGAGTTGTTACAGAAATGAAAATCATATTCATGTATTTGTAACTTTCTCATTTAACTGAAGATATATCGTCATGATTGTCATAATTACCTCAAGATGAATGGAAAAAAACACTTTCATGACATAGCTATCTCAAGATAAATGAAGAAACATAATTGTATTTTCTTCCACTTGTTACACCTTTGATTAAAAAGCAGCATACACTCATGAGAGAGGCTGTAAAACCACTGTGAGTCTCCTGCCCGTTCATGAACCAAAACAAACTGAAATACTGTAACACTGGTTTATAAATACAGAGGTGACAAACAGTCATGGGATACCTCCCAATAATTTGTCAGACCTCCTTTTGCCTGGTGTAGAGCAGCAATTCGATGTGGCATCTCAACAAGTCACTTTAAGTCCAAATGTTGCTGGTAAAGGATTTTGTGCATGAACTGACCTCTCAATGATGCCCCATAAATTTTTGATGATTCATGTCGGGCAATCTGGGTAGCCAAATCATTCACTCGTATTGTCCAGAAACTAATCGTGTACAATTGTGGCTTATTGACAAGACACATTGTCATTCATAAAAATTCAATCACTATTTTGGAACATGAAGTCCATGAATGGCTGCAAATGGTCTCCAAGTTGCTGAATGTAACAATTTCGAGTTAATGATCGGTTCAGCTCAAACAGAGGATGCAGTCCATTCCATGTAAACACAGCCCACACCATTATGGGGCCACGGGACCTTGTTGACAACTTGGGTCCGTGGCTCCATGGCGTCTGCACTACCTTTGAACACTACCGTCAGCTCTTGTCAACCGGAATTGGGATTCACCTGACCAGGCTATGGTTTTTCAATCATCTAGGGTCCAACCAATATGATCTTGAGCTCGGGAGTGGCACCACGGGCAATATGCTGTTAGCAAAGGCATTTGCTTTGGTGGTCTGCTACCGTAGACCATTAATGTCAGATTTGGCTTCTCTGTACTAATGGATACGTTCAGTGTATGTCTCACATAGATTTCTGCTGTTATTTCACAGTGTTGCTTGTCAGTTAGCACTGACGACTTTCTCCAAACACCACTGCTGTTTGTTGTTAAGTGAAGGCTCTTGGCTACTTTATTGTCTGTGGTGAGAGGTAATGCAAGAAATTGACAGGTGATCTTGGAATATTGAATTCTGTAACGGTTTCTGAAATGAAATTTCCTCGCCATCTGTGCATGTCGCTATCCCATGACTTTCGTCACGTCAGTGTATTTCGTCACCACCAGCCCCTGTCTTGCAGCTGCGTTCCAGCTTTCTTTTCTCTCTTCTGAAACTGGTTCTTAATGAATTTATCTTTTTATTATTGTTCCTCTGGTTGCTGCAGGTTCTAATGCTTTATAGGCCTATTTTGCAAGAAGTACTTCTTATGTAGCATCTCTCTGTTCTTTGTTGTGGTATTTTTTACATTTAATATTCCTTAAGTGTGGATGCATTTCATAGGTACAAATAGACTCCTCCAACAGTTGGCGGTTGATATCTCTGAGATCACACGTGCTGGCCACAGAAACATAGTATGATGTTCATGCAGATACTGTCTCAGAAATGATGTATGCTTGCACAAGCCTCTCTATTCTTGGTACACACCCTCAAGCATGCTCAAGTTTCATTGCTTGCATAAGCATGCATAATCACAATTTGATCAAGCATCAAGCTGCGTGTACAGTCCTGATGCTTGCATCACAAATTTATCCTACAGAGGGTGAAGCATGCATGTGCATGCATACAAGCATGCAGCTACGTGTGTAGCCAACTTAATACAACTCTCAGCTGTGGTCTTTCCTCACCCAGTACTGCATATCAAAACTAACATAATGGACTCTAATTTATTAAGTGAAGCAGTTACTGGTGTATACTTTAAAAAGGCCAGTTAAAGAGCAGTAGAATCAGTCAAGGGTGGACCATTAACATGCCGTAGTTAATGTGGAAATTACTGCATCCACTATCCTATAATGCCATTATGTAAACTGGTCGGGCATTATCATGTGGCAGATAACCAACACAA
This sequence comes from Schistocerca piceifrons, assembly GCF_021461385.2. Classification (NCBI taxonomy): domain Eukaryota; kingdom Metazoa; phylum Arthropoda; class Insecta; order Orthoptera; family Acrididae; genus Schistocerca; species Schistocerca piceifrons. Next base: position 662,121,844 of record NC_060138.1, read on the forward strand.
ACAATTTAGGGAAAGGCCAATCCCTCACTTGCAAATAAAGAAAAATAAAAGTAATATAATAAAATTTGTTTTGCTATGGTTGAATCTTTAAATTGACAAATTGTGTGTGTCACTCCTGATGATGCCACTTGGTTTCAAGATCAGATTCGAGTAACAAGGCTTGGTCATCTGTGATAACATCTTAAAAATAACCTTTGTTTGTTTCAGTGTGTTTCAGGAGAGACACAGCCATCCAGTGTTCTATGTAGTTTTGATGTTGTTGTTTTTGTCTTTAAGTAACTTTTTCTCATTTGTTCTTTACACATTTTTTGTCACTCATCCTCAGGGCCGATTGTATAAACAGTTTTTATCTTAGGTCAGAAAATGATCTCTGTTCAGGACTATGCTCTGTTGTATAACACTAAACTTCAATCTACAAAAGCAGGTTTAATTTTGATCTAAATTAGTGTGAAAAGGCTTGGCAACATCGCCAAAATCAGCTGTCGCCACAATTACCTCACTTCAACTGCAGATACTGATTGCAAATCATAAATACGCAGTATTTATTATCAAAGGTGTGGTGTAGGAAAGGGGGACGAAAATAAGCAGAAGTTTTGTGATCTTCACATTTCTCCCCAGCCAAAAAAGATTTTATTCTGGAAATTGTATTGGGTCATCATAAAAACATGCTGGAAGTCAAAAAAACTGAAAATGTAATTACGGCTCCCAAAGAAAAGGCGAAGAATTCACTGAATGTAAGGACAAACTGTGGCTGGAAGTGTTTGAAAATTTGTTACGTCATTATTAAGAAAAGGTGAGGAACCATTTGCATGTGATAGAGTGAAATTTTAAGCCTTACTTTACAATTATTATATTTCATCCCTATGTTATTACATGTCTTGTGTAAACTGGAGCAAAAAAAGTGTCCAAACTTTTCAAAATTGGAAGCGGTAATTTCATCATACCTATGGTTCAGAAAAATAGAAGCTAATTGCAGGCCTGAAGCCAGAATTTATACCTATTAACAGCCCTTAAAAGAATGCAGTGTTTTGTTTACATTTTAATAGGCTCCAATAAATTTTTTGAAACAGATTTGATACTTAAACTTCTCAGTATTTTCCACATTAACAAACCTTGCCAGCGGGGAAAGTGTAAAAAATTAAAAGACCTGCTGTGGGATTGAACCTGACATCTTGCGAACTGCGTTCAATGACGTTGCCACTGGTCCCCTGCCTTACAATTAGAAGTTGACTTATGTTTGTGTACTACTAGTCACGTTCATCAACCTACATGCAGTTTATGTAACAATTTAAGAACTTGTTTTGTACTTAAAAATTAAATGTGAATTGTGTGGTTACTACTATTCAGACCAAGAGAACAGTTTTGAAAGAAGTGTCATTATTGACTGTTGGCAAACTCCTTGTACTTAACTTTTCACTGCAGATATTTCGAATTTCCCTTTATTGCACTGCTGCATAGTGTTAAAATGCCTTAAACTATTCACATTAATTAAGAGTTGTCCCCAAGAACTGTTACTAAAACAGTTATTATCTGCATTCATTACATAACCAATAATTTCGTCACCTAACCTTACGGGTCAATAATAATATTTCAAATCTCAGTTCTGTGACAGTGGCGTATTCGCATATATTTATTTAAAAATTTTTGTGTTAGTAACAGTTTCTTTATTATTTATGTCTTCGTAACTCAAATTTGCACAAAACAGAAGTATTGGTTTGTAATGTCACCAGGCTGTAACCTTATGATTGCTCCACTTGAGCAATAAAATTATGCCTCAAAGTTGATCCTACATCACTGTGATGTAATTTGAGATTTAAACAGTGCAGATTTCGGAGTTCAGCTTGATTGGAGGCCATTTTCTGTGTCAAATTAAGATTAACGGCTTTATACAATTGGCCCTAAGTGTGTACACAGCATTTGGCATGGTTGATGTACTCACCTTTTTTGTCGTGTTCAGTTAATTCACATTCAGTATTTTAATTACTCATCCAAAATTGATATTCTATGTATGATTGGTAACTTTTACAGTGGGGATGTGTGAAAGATAGTCCACTTTGACTGTTTTCGTTCAGTGTAAAATGGAATGAGATTTTTGGATAATGCCATTCATAGACATGAAATGTTACTTTTTTGTTTGAGAGACAGTGCTGCCTCAGTGAGTAACTGATAATGATAAAAAAATATTTTTTTTTAATGGCTCAATATAGTAAGGTCACTGTGTAGGCATATAAATGCAGTGAATTATTCCTACATAATAATATATTGTTAACATGAATCATTGAACATGCAACCAACTACATAAATCATTCAATATACAATACTCCTTGTCTTTAGTTGTGGTAGTAAGTATAGTGTGTTTTATTGCCTTTGGTGCCATAGTGTTAAAGAGACTGTGACTATATACAAGGGTAGTCGTCAAGTGTTAATCACCACCTCGAATAAACAAAATTGTGTATTTAAATTTTTGTTTGCTTGCAGTTACATGTCTTTAATTATGAATCACATTGAAATCTCCATGTCACTGTAATGTAGCATGGTGCTGGAGCGGCAAACAACCAAATGATGCTGCTAGTTGATATGACTGAATCATTTTGTTTTGGCTGCCCTAGTGACATGGTGCAGGAATTTCAGTGCATACCAGAATTACAAGACTTGACTTGTAAACAAACGAAAACTTAATTACATAACTTCATTTTTTTAAAGTTGTGATTAAAACTTTGACTACCTTCTGTACAGAAGGTAATGAAACCGGTTAGATTTGTGACATTTAAAACTTTCCTGGTGTCGTACAGTTAGTTGCATAAAATTTCAAGAGAACTGCTGGATGTCTGCAACTTGTTGTCTGGGCAGCAAGCTGGAGACATCCAGCAGTACTCCTGAAATTTTATTGAATGGTGTTGATTCTGCTTCATGATTTAATCTGAATAGAGTCAACCTTTTCTTGTTTTACAATGTTAAAGATTCTATAGCTACTCTATTTCAATAATGAGAATGTCTCGTGTAGTAATAATGAGTGGAAATAAATTTTAAGTAAAAAATTGAAATAGTAGAAACTGATACTAAATAGCATAAAAAAATTGATCACCTTAGCTTGTGCTATAGGCGTATCATAGAATATAAGATATTTGTGGAATTAACCTGTATTGTCATGGAATAGCAGTTTTAGTTTCATATTGTTGAGTGTTTCATGTTGTGTGTAAAAAATATGTAGAAGTGCTAGTGCCTTATTTATTTTGGGGTGTGCAAAATACTTCAATATTTACCTAAAATATCCACTAACACTACTAACATTTTAACCTTTGTAGTGACTAACAAAACTACAGCAATGTGGAAAATGGCTACCACTCATCCATGTAGGAAGCAAGGAATAGAGCACTCAGAGCAAACAGCTGTGTTTTGTTCTGTGTAATCTACTCACCATTTGTTGCCCGAAAGTGTAAAATGAGTGGCCATCTTTCTTCTGTTACTCTACTGTTTCTATTGTATGTTACAATTGATAATTAAATATTACTGTCTTTCTCACTTATGCAGAACTTCCTTGTGGTCTAGTTTCCACTGTATTTATGTAAGCTACAGTTGTGTGTTTTAAACACTTGTCTGTTGTTTTGTAGAAAACACAGCTTAGAAATAGCTTTCATCTAATCCCTCTGAACCATTGAAATTAACTAAATTTCTGTGTGATTTTTCTCACCCAATCAACTCTTGCAGTTATTTTTGGGTGTAGTCTTATCAGCAGTAGTGATTGTGACGGGCTGCTTCTCATATTATCAAGAAGCCAAGTCCTCGGCGATCATGGAATCATTTAAACACATGGTCCCGCAGGTAAGCGGGGGTAACCCGTGCATCCAGTGAATGTTCCCACCCTTGCTGCTTTAAATAGATCATATTGCACTTGTACCACTTTGTGTTGCCAGCAGGAATGGGATGTTGTAGACATTTAGTGTATAGCCAGTGTTAGAGAAGAAGCTGTTGCCAGAAAATCAGAGAAGTTGCTCTCATACTTGCCGTACAAAGAAATGGCAGTGGTTCCTGAAAGCAGGTAATCTTGCTTCATTATTGCTATTCACCTTCAAGTGACTCACTCAGTGCTAAGTCACACTGTAAATAGTTCGTGTCCTGACAGGAATGAGATGCAGAACTTCAGAAATAATGTGACAGCTGATGCTTCTCTTAGAGAATGCCAGTATTCTCCCCAAAACTTCCTATGCTGTCTTCCCAGAATTCCTTAGGCTGCTGTATTCCCAGTGCTTATTGTGATATGTGTAGTGCAAATTAATGTGTGTACCCTTTTATATGTATATGTGTGTGTCTGCCTTGTACAAGCTTGTGCTCGTCCAGAGACCGGAAATCGTACGTATTAATTATTGCATAACCTTTCAACTGAGAATCACACTTTCAGTTGTACCTGGGTATTGTGCTGGCTGCGGTGGTTATCATCACTGGCATCTTCTCGTATTATCAGGAAAGCAAGAGTTCTAAAATTATGGATTCTTTCAAAAACATGGTTCCTCAGGTAATTATCTATACATATATTTTTGAAATAAGAATTTGATTTTTAATTTTATTCTAAAAATGAGGCATGTGATCTTCATTCATTTAAGACAAAAGTTTAAAGTGTTAATAAGCATATAGTTGACATTGTTAAATACTGGTTAAAGGCCAGACGGTCTATTATATTTAAGATTAAGTGCTCTGCCACATCTGTTCTTTTCTTCAAAATATTATTTATTTATTTGTATATTTGACACCCATATCATCATACAGAGGGGTCCAGAAAAATGAAGACACCCTTTAATAGCCAATATCAATGGAACAAAATGACATACTGGTACAGTTGTTGCAGGTTGGGGGGGGGGGGGGGGAGGTTATTTTATGTGTTCAAAGTGACCCCCATTAACAGCAGTCAATGAAGCTGAACTGTTAACTGAACTGTAGCCACCAGTGGTGCTGGTGTGATAGCCGCATAGGTCACCTTGATGGTTTCACATAGCTCGTTAAATGCAGCAGGTTTCTGTTGATAAACTTCATTTTTCAAGATCCTCTGTAGGTAGAAGTCAAGAGGTGCAAGGTCTGGAGATTGTGGTGGGTACTCAACAGCTTCTCTTCAACCTATTCATTGTTCAGGTAGAGTTTCATCCAAGTAGGCTCTGACATCTCTTTGAACACATCTCTGTTGTCAGTAAAATCTTTCCTTTCCAAACATCTCTTGGATGGCAGGTAAAATCGATGTTTGCAGCATATGAAGCTACACCTCACCAGTTACAGTACCTTCAAAGAAGAATGGGCCAATCAAATTGTGTGCCAGATCACACCATACATTAACACTCGATAGGTTAATGTGAGACCAGATAACCATCTCTACAAACCATTCATCCACTTGTAGCATGCCTGCAAACCACTCGCAGTAGTCCATCCTTCGATCCATGTTGTCCTTGTTCATAGTGTGCAGCAATGTTGGATTGTAAACTTTCCACATTGCAGCCTTCAGAATTCATCATACACTTGATCAGCTTAACGCGCTTCCATGTGCACCCTGCTTCACAGATTTTTGAGGTGACGTAGTAAAATGTTGCAACACAGCAGCTCTGGAAGCTGGACTTCTTGATGTTTCTGGTCAGCCAGACCTTTCCTTATGCACATTCTGAACAGTACCATCAGCTTCAAATGCATCCCGAATACTATAAATTATTGTATGTGTTGATGGCAGAGTTTTGCACGCATTACACCATTGCCGTTGCACTCCATCGTGTTTTCGTACTTCCAGTACCACTTCAATATGGCCTTGGGTTACTGAAATGACAATCTTACTTCATTCATTGCTATACTGTTGCGCTGGAAAACGCACGCTAAAATATGTTTAGGAAACAATGGAGTATGCTACTGTGGCAAAAAATATATCATTTTGTTTCGAAGATATTAACTATCAAAGAATGTTTACATTTTTCTTGATCTCATTTGCGCATACGACAGTAAGCATACGCTTAAGAAAAACTGTGATTTGCTGTCTATATCAGGAAACTAAAATTGTGAAGTTTGGTTAACAGAGCACCCAATTGTACTCTGTTTTGTCTCTAGTCTGTCACTGTGATGAATACCACAATCAACATACAGACACACATGCTGATGAGCATTCAGAATTTTCTTGGTGTGAAAAAAAGAATCATATTCAGCAGCTCATAATTGTTAATTTAGGAAGAAATAAAATTTTAGTTTTATCCTGTATGCATCAGAGATGTAGATTTATATTTTTATAAGATTAGGAATGTTGGCATATTATCTAGAAGTTTGCAAACTGTGCTAACAGTAAAGGTTAAGTTCTTGACAGATCTGCACCTGTGCAAAGATGCCCATTTGCTTCAGTGCCAAAAATGATTTTGAACATAGTGCAGTTATCTACAGAAGTGAATCTTGATTTAAACAACATTTAATGCACTGACACTTTTTGTTGCCAGTGGAAAGCCAGTTAATAGCAACAGTGGTCAATAGCTGCATATGCTTTGTGAAAGATGGTTTGATATATTCTTACTCTAAAGAATATCATGGTTGTATCAGGAAGTCATCAATGTTACTGAATATTGTTTAGTAATGGTTAACTGCAATGCTATCAGGACCATGGCATATTACAACTTTTCCATTTTCCATTAGTGTTTCTCATTTCTACAGTAGTTATTGCGTACAGAAAAGAGGCTTTAATCATTTGGAATTTTACATTATTTCCTGAATCATATTTATTTTTAATTAAATTTTGTAATTTATTCATCCAGATTTGCTTCATTTAGTTATTCCTAATTTTATTGATGTCTTATTGGTTAAATTTTATACTATTATTATTTTTACTTCTAAATATACCTGTGGCATCTTATGCATGTGTGACAGCTTTTTTTTATCTGTTAAAATATCAGAGTTTTGTTTATTTATTATGCTTTATGTTGTCCAATCACTTTCCTGAAATTGTATTTCATCAGCTGGGACTACAGTATCATAGCAGTGCTCAAAACAAATTTAAAGGAAATGGTTAAATTTTTTGTGCAGATTGGTGTGAGACAACACACACGCGCGCGCGCGCACTTACACACACACACACACACACACACACACACACACACACACACACACACACCTTATTTTATCTTCATTTGTTACTGTTCGTATTAAATAGTTGATTCTACAATTTGTTTAATGTACATTTTTACTACAACTATTACCCCAGTAATGGTTGTAGTATAAATGTCCTTTAAACAAATTGTAGAATCAGCTATGTAATAAGATCAGTAACTACTACTCTTCCCAGACATGGTGTTCTGCTAGTCTTGGGTGGAAGAGGAGTGTGGTTGCTTTCACCATCATATCTCCCTTCGTATTTCATCTTATAAATAAGTAGTGGTGAGTCCTAGTAATCATTGATTCGTCATAAATCCATAATTGAGCATTGTGATAATTAATAACTTGATTACAACCTGTGAAGGCTATACAACATTCTGAGATAAGTAGAAGGTGCACTTTGATCGAAAGCTGAAACTGAGTTGCACTCAGTAGCTGATTGGCAGATAGAGAGAGAGAGAGAGAGAGAGAGAGAGAGAGAGAGAGAGAGAGAGAGAGAGGGAGGAGAAGACTGCAGATGGTGGCTAAATATACAATGAGTATTGCAGTAAGATAGATTATACATTAAGAAAGCATGCAGATATGAGAGTGAGACAACAGAAAATACTCCTCCATTTTCTATAGTAATATGGTGGTAGTACCAGCAGTTTTACGCATTTAGAGATCAGCATGACCTGCAATACAGAGGCAGAAGAGGAGGTGGGTATGTTGAAGTAGACCAGATAAGAAGAGGGGAGGGAGAGCACATGGGGAAGGATACCAGTTGTTACCCACAGCCTACCATGCTACATCCAAAATACTGACCACATTCTCCACTGATTCTTCACAATTCTTCTTCTTTTCTTCATTTCCCAATTGGTATTGTGCTTGCCTTTGGTGAAGCCATCTTCCTCTAGACCAACATTCTCAGTGCCCATGATCTTGTTGCAATTGCACATTACCTGTACCAGATAAATTTTCATCCTCCTTTCGTGTAACTGTAACAAACATGAAATTTCTTCTCTTTTGAAGATACCACCAGAATGTTTGCCATGTCATGCACACATGAATTACTCCTTCTGGTGCCACATTGTAAATGGGCGGTGTTGGGGAATACTTTCTAGTCCCGTAGAAACCTAAAATACCTGCATCTCCGTTAAGCCTCAAGAGGAACACAATAATATACAATCTGGGCTCACAGTTTAGGATTGCCAACAACACCTCCAATTTAAAGTCCACCATGAATTACATGCCAAAATGTGTCTCCTAATACAGCTTGGTAGCATATGGATGCTGCATTTGCAGTGACAAGCCATCACTTGTGGTAGGCTGAGTGTCCTGGAGAGGTCTTCACAGACAGAAACTACCCTCCTTAGTTCAAAATAGATTTGTGTCCTATCGTCCATCAATCCTAACACACTTGCTGACCATTGGCAAAGAAATATTCCTTCACTTATCTTTCTGTACTGGGATGATTAAATCAGGTTCTCCACCAAGACATTGACTATCTTTTGATCCCTGAAATGAGGACTGTTGTCTTCAACACCATACGCCATGCACCCAACCTGCACAACATCCTTGATCTGATCCTATACCTCTCCTGCATCTAACCCCTTCCCATGGGCTATGTCCCTGTGGAAGGCCCAGATGCAAGACTATCCCATTATCAGCCAACCACTTCTGTCTGCAGCAAAGTCATTAACTTTTCTTGCTCCACCGAAGACAAAGTAACACATGGAACAAGCAAAATTATATTAATAACACCTTTGCCACAACCACTTCAAATTTTTCTGTGTGAATAAGGCCATCGATAAATCACCCACTATTTTGAATGGCCACAATCAAGCTGTGGCCATAGTCTGAGGATGCTGCGCAACATGAAGTGGTTGATTTCAACTGCAACTTCACAATCAGTACCATTTGTAGTCTCCCCACCTCCATTAGTGTTCTGCACTGCACAGATTTGGTGGAGGGGGGCGGTACTCTCTACAATACACACTTCAGTTTCATGACCCTCTCCCCCTCTCCCTCTTTCCATTTTTAGTCTAAACTAGCCCACTGAATGAATTGGTTCAGTGCATTGGGGAGAATGGCATTGGAGTGTATGGCCAATCTAATTTAGGTTATGCATGGTTGCCCTCGTCAATCTTTGGTTTTACATGATTGCTTGTTAAAATAGAGATTTTTTTTAATAAAATTGTTCCAATTCTAATGGCCTCACAGTTGACAGGAAGTTAATTCTTAAGTTTCTTTCCTTCTTTCCTAATATATACTGTGTAGGGATTATGTTGTAATGAAATTATTGACATTAGAGTAACTAATGAAGAGGCGTTGAATTGAAATGTGGGTAAAAGGTTGATATAAGACATCCTGAAGAATCAAAGAATAACTACTTTGGAAATGAATGGAAGTGTGGGGGCTAAAAATTGTAGAGGTAGAGCACAGCTTGATGTAGATGTACATTAAGAAGAGATGTTGCAGTAGTTACACAGAGATGGAGAGACTTGTACAGGACAGACTAGCATGGAGAGCTGCGTCACACTAATTTTCAGCCTAAAGAACACACCAGACTTCAGGGTCTAAAATATTGTATGGAAACTTTAAGAAATAAATTATACAGCACATCATTGACTGCAATCAGAAAGTTGCAAGTGAATATGATGATGAATATTTTTACTATTAACCGGAAAAATGTGAAGAAAGAATGAATTCAAAGTCCGACACCCTCAATTCTAATTCTGTAGTAACAGGCAAAGTTTGGTGACTATCTGGAACAGCATTTGCTAACACACTTTGGTTCAATATTTGCTGAGATTAATCAGTTGTCAATATGTTCTGCAATCATTGGTGACAGTTGATGAGGCATTTTATATTCTACAGTGATATTGATGATGCAATCATACTGTGAACTCTGCTGCAAAGGCCATACAATATAGCTTTTACAACATCCTTAAGAGTAATGTGTATCAGTTACATACACAATATTATTGTGTGTGTGTGTGTGTGTGTGTGTGTGTGTGTGTGCGTGTGTGTCACACATCATTGTTCGATAATTTTTGTAATGTACTGAAGAGATACGGAATGGATAGTGTCTTGAAAGGAGGATATAAGATGAACATCAACAAAAGCAAAATGAGGATAATGGAATGTAGTCGAATTAAGTCAGGTGATGCTGAGGGTATTAGATTAGGAAATGAGACACTTAAAGTAGTAAAGGAGTTTTGCTGTTTGGGGAGCAAAATAACTGATGATGGTCGAAGTAGAGAGGATATAAAATGTAGACTGGCAATGGCAAGGAAAGCGTTTCTGAAGAAGAGAAATTTGTTAACATCGAGTATAGATTTAAGTGTCAGGAAGTCATTTCGGAAAGTATTTGTATGGAGTGCAGCCATGTATGGAAGCGAAATATGGACGATAAATAGTGTAGACAAGAAGAGAATAGAAGCTTTCGAAATGTGGTGCTACAGAAGAATGCTGAAGATTAGATGGGTAGATCACGTAACTAATGAGGAGGTATTGAATAGAATTGGAGAGAAGAGAAGTTTGTGGCACAACTTGACTAGAAGAAGGAATCGGTTGGTAGGACATGTTCTGAGGCATCAAGAGATCACCAATTTAGTATTGGAGGGCAGCGTGGAGGGTAAAAATTGTAGAGGGAGACCAAGAAATGAATACACCAAGCAGATTCAGAAGGATGTAGGTGGCAGTAGGTATTGGGAGATGAAGAAGCTTGCACAGGATAGAGTAGCATGGAGAGCTGCATCAAACCAGTCTCAGGACTGAAGACCACAACAACAACAACTGAAAAGATAATGTTAAAGTTATTGCACGTTCTTCAGCTGCAGCACAGCTCCCAATGTAGGGACAGGAGTGGGTTATAAATTCATTAATTTTTGAAAATGAAAGTATTATCTTTAACTGAAATATTTTTGGTATTTTTTTCAGTGTGACCTCTTGCAACTGTTCGTTTTCTTAGTAGAAACTTATTCTGCATTTGTAATCAGTGAAAAGTGAAGTATGTAATTACATGAACTTTTTTTGCTTTTACCACTTCCTCGAGCCTGGCAATTTTCTTAAATTCTTCACAGTTTTACTCAAAGTTTTATTGTTCACCTTTTCATTTGTAATTTACTGTTTAAATTTTAACTCCTCCTCTTCTCCTCCTGCTCCCTCTCTTCTCCCCCCCCCCCCCGTCCCCACCCCCACCCCCATCCTCCCCTCCACTCCCACTTCCATTTACTGTTTTATTGTTCGCTCAAAGTATCGTGCACTTTATATTCTCATTTTTTACTAATTTCTTCTTGATATTTATTTTCCTTTGTTTGTAGACTGTTCTCCATTCTGTGGTATTTTGGTCCTATTGTATGCAGCATATGTTCTCCTTTGTTTGTTTGTTTCTTTTTTACCTGCCATGTGCTGGCATTTTCATGTGGATTTTTATTTTGCACTTAAGATACAACATAATGATGCAGTTTCTGGTGCACACCTACTATGTTTGTACTGTGATTTAAATAATTGAAATTTTCATGTTTATCAAGTTTTCTTTCATGGACTCAACATACGCACACTCTACAATGGCCTCATCAAACAAGGTGACTCGTAATCGCATGCTAGAATTACATTGGGGAGGATTGCATTTTAAATTCCTGTCTAGCCATTTTAATTTAATACTATATTGCAGTGCCTGTGTTGTTCAGAAATACTTCTGAACAACACAGTGTTCCTTCAGTCATGCATACCTGCATGACCGCAGGAACAGACACCACAGTAACTACAGCTATCATGAAATACATTAAATGTATCCACAGTGCTTATTCCTTTGGACATGCAAGTAACTTTCAATTAAAATGTCTTCCCTGTACAGGAATATAGATAACGAATGCACGAGTGCAGGTTGTAGGCGTAGAGTTGACGACATAATGGAAAGTTGGGTCTGGCTGTGGGTCATGTTCAGATAGCATTATAGTAAAATCAAACAGTGGAAACTCCAGGGAGGAATATCAACAATGTAGGAAAAGATAGAATGCTACTTACGGGGCATTAAGACCTGCGATTCTGGAGGTGGCAGTCTTGTGTGGATGAGGGGTGCTTGCTTGTGTATATGAATGGTGTGTGTGTGTGTGTGTGTGTGTGTGTGTGTGTGTGTGTGTGTGTGTGTGTGTGTGCTTGCTGATGAAGGCTGTGGCCAAAAGCTCTATGTAAGTGTCTTTTAATTGTGCCTGCCCGCAGCTTAATGTGTCTTCTTTACTGTAAGTAGCAGTAGCAATCTGTCTCTTCCTACTCCACCGCAAATTTTCATTTTCATCATTTCATTATACAGCTGTGTGCTGTGTGCTTCGCCTTATAGGCGGCTGACCTTGAGCGGGACTTAGCCATTTAGCGAGGCAGCCAGCGAGACGCGGCCCCTAGTATTACTAGGGCCGCGTCGGGCAAAAATCAAGTTTATCTGATGCAGAAACAGGAAGCGCGCCGAGAGCTCCATTCAGCGCTGCCTTATTGCTTGCGCAACTTCCGCTGATAAACTTGATTTTTGCCCGACGCGGCCCTAGTAATACTAGGGGCCGCGTCTCGCTGGCTGCCTCGCTAAATGGCTAAGTCCCGCTCAAGGTCAGCCGCCTATAAGGCGAAGCACACAGCCACAGAATTTGCAACTGTCAAAACATTTCATGAATCTTAAGTTTTCCCAAATTGCATAAAGCAAGTACTAAAATTAAGATGGCTCCGCTGAAAAGTAAATGCGTAATTGCTTTTCCCACAGCAAGTTTAAGCTCCATCTCTAATAATTTTGTTGATGGGGTGTTAAACCCTAATCTTCCTTGTTTTCCCCTTAATGACCTCATCGCCATTGGTATGGCAAATCTAAACTTCTTCCCTTCTGTCATCATCATCATCATCTATATTACATTTCATATTGCATTTTACAATAAGTGGAAAATAGTAAGTTATGACATATTTGGTATCTCATGGTTTCACTGCAGATTATGTCATTGTGTTTAAATCCACACACATTACTATAACCTGTTTTACATTTTAGTAGAGAATCCACTTACCTAGTTTCTGTAATTTGTGGGTAGAATGATTGGCCCCATCAGAAGTGCAAATGGTGTTCGATTATAACAAATAGGTATTCTTGCTGACACATGGTGACTTACCTTCATTTCCTGTTGATGAAAATATCTGTTGCTGCAAAACTGGGTGCTAATTTAGGTAAAGAATTTGGAGTGTATCTTTTTAATTGATATTTGTTGTGATGATGGTAATCTTTCCTGAAACAATGTTCACAACAATAAGAAACACATTTTAAAAATTACAATCTTGTATGTCACGGCCAAAACCGTGTTTAATAGTGGGATTAAATAGTACAGCAAACAGTGTGTTCCCACCTGCTGATTTCCATATGTCTTTCATCTTGCTTTTGTTACTGACAGTCCAAAAGATGTCCGTTGCATTTTTAGCCTTCTTGTTTTACTGTTATGTACAAAAGGCATTCAAAAAGTTTTGCACAGCCGTCTCTTAATTTTTTTATTTTTTGCAGGAGGAGAATGGAAATTTTTTGTGAATATTTGAAACATTTATCTATACATTGTGCGTACTCAATGTAGCCCCCATCAGCTGTGACAGATCTGGCCCAACGTTCATTCCATGATGTAAATGCACTTTGGTAAAATTGTGGGGATTGACTTTTACACCATCGCTTGACACAGGAAATACGGTCTTTCTCATTATCAAATGTTTTACCGCACAGGTGGGTCTTCAGACGACCAAAGAGATAAAAAACAGTCCTAGCCAAGTCCGGATTGTAAGGACATTTTCCTGATTTTCTCCTGTGTCATCAGGGCTGTATGGGGTTTAGCATTCTCATGGTGTAGTCTGATGATGTGACCATGAAGCTGTGGTCTGTTGGTTTTGATGGCATGTCGCAGATTGTCCGATGACAAACAGTAATGGTCCTAGTTAATTGTGGAGCCAGGTGCCAAAAAGTCAATGAAAATGACACCAAACTGATCCCAGAAGAAGGAGGCCATCACCTTTCATCCTGCTGTTCATGCTTTGCTTCTTTAAACCTCTGCAACCATCGCTGGATACTGCTGTGATCCACTGTGTCTTCCCCGTAAACTGGGAGCAACTTCCTGTCAATCGATGTGGCAAAGTCATTGCCGGTCTTGAAGAGGAACGCCATCACTGACCGTTGTAGCAACCTGACATCTACTTCACGGTCCAGTATGGCTCACCTGTAAATCAAAGAAAATACTTTATATACTAACTTATTAGCTAAATGTTGCAAGTATGTTCACAAAAAATTTCGTTCTCCTCCTGCAAAAAATAAAAAAATTAGAGACGACTGTGCAAAACTTTTTGAATGCCCTTTGTATCTCTCAGCTTCATCAGAAAACTTTCCTAGTAGATGTCTCTACTCTGGACGCACCACCCTTGGCTCTCGGATAAATGGGAACTGATGACTGTGTTTGGTTCCTTCACCCCGTCCCCATTACCTACCTACCTACCTACCTACCAACCAACCAACCAACCAACAAACATGCAATGTGTGTTGCATTCCAGTTAAAGATATGTTTTCACTTTTGTGAAAAACTACTTCTTCATGTAACTGACAGCTAAAAATTTCTTCATGTAACCGACAGCTAAAAGTTTAATTATAGTTTTTTACATAAATTTGAGCGACTTCTGTTGTATGAAGAACTTAATTGTTTAGTGACTAAGCTCCACAAACATACAGTGATCTACTATGACAAAACATTGTTAAAGAAATATGTTATCGGTGCCCGTATTTTTCCTGAGGCTTGCAGCAACATCACTATCAGTTTACCACTGTGTGATCCCAAGATATTTGCAGAGTCTTCTCAGATTCAGTGTAAGAAAGTGTTCTTGACAAATGTGTGTGATTTATTAGGTGTTAATTGTAATTTACATATTGCACAGATAAAAAAGACAGCAGCAAAACTAACATGTCATATAACAGAAGGTATCCAAAATGTAGACAACTAAAATATTGTCCCAGAAGTAGGCTGTACGTGTCAGAAAGCTAAAAAACTACTGGGAGAGTCAGTCAAATGGAAGATTTATTGATTCTGACAACTCTTTTTAATCATGACACAACGGAATTAAAGATATTAGATGGCAGTGGGCATTGAATTATATCAGTTGGCCAGTTGAATGTTTGTGATGGACCAGAATTTGTCTGTTCTTTTTGGACATGTCCACAATAACAGATACCAAATATACGCATTTTAATGTTATAACTCATATATGCAGTACATTAAAACACCACTGGTACTGTTATAATAAAGGTCTAAATATACTTACTGCTCCATGTTGCTATCCAGTATTGTTGCATTTTCAAATACAATTTAAGTGTTTTATAATTAAACTTTCTTCTGTACTAATTCTTAGTTGTATTCAGGTAGGCCTTCAGATACAGCTGTAATAAAATAAAGAATAGTTTCACTAGCAGAGATGATTATTCACTTTGTGAGAGGGTAAGATACTTCTGCATAAGGCATGGTTGTTGTGGTTTGCAAAAAGCTCATGCTTGTTAGGCAGATATACTGCAAACCTCCCATACTAATGGGAATGTTATCCATTTTTTAAAATATATTGTAGCTGAACACTTCCATGCATTTGCATTGTAGCATTGATTTTGTTATTTAGTGTGCATTAAAAAGTCACTCTTATTGTTTTGTCTGCACTGTATTTTATTTCAGTGAAAAGGGCCACTGTCTGTGAATGCTGTCAGTTAGCAACATTAAGCTGTACAGCACTTTGCCATCTGAATTAGAAGCTGTACAATGATAGCAGCTTATAGGTAGCTTATATTCACTCTGTATACCATTTGGCATTGTGATTTTGATCCTTTTTTCTCAGGATGTGTAGAAATATATATTTTTTCCATAAAGTGTTTCATTACTTTTGGCTAATGTACTTTGCATTCTGAGTTGATCCATATGAATAACATTCTGATTGCAAACCTGCAAGAGGAACATATCAGTTACCAAAAACAATTTAAGGCAAACCATCTCTGGACTTACTTAATTTTTTTTTTTTAAAAAGTCACGTCTTCCTGCAGGAGCTACTATTGGTCAAAACTAGAAGAAAAGTCCTGCGAAGAATGGTTGAAGGGTGTGGTAGGATGTGTGGCAACTACATGCAGCACTGCTTGTAGTGCCTACCTCTACATAACAGACAGAAGGGAGTGAGAGGACAGATTGATCAGTGTCTCAACAGGTGTTGGTTTCCATGTAGTTTTGACCCAGACTACCTCCTGTAGGAATATGTGATAGGAAAAAAAAAAAAAAAAAAATCAAAATGTGTTTCTTGTACCTACTGCATTTTGCTCATAACATTTATTTGAGGGATTACTAAAACAAAGTGCTGTTTCCTGAAATGAAGAATTGCTTTACTGATTCACTCACTTGTACCATCAACAAGAATTTCCAAAATATTTGGCAGTGTGTTGTAACCTGTACAGGACTTCGTTTTTGATATTTAATTGTAAGTATTCACAAGCTCTGTTATGCTTATATGTCAGCAGATTTTCATTTGTGAACCTTTGCAACCTGGCATTATGATGCCGAAATCCTTAGGAACAATGTACAGCATTTTACCATGAAAAATCCGTGAAGGTGAATTTATATGCCGAGCTTAACAATATAATGTTGGACAAAATTTAGGCAAGTAATGTTCACAAAATCTGTGTTCCAGAAATAGTACATGAGAAATGTAATTAATTTTAATGCAGTATATTCGCATATATTTGCTCATGTTCCATTTAGAAATAACCAGGATATAAATTAGAACTCTGAATTGTTGATTTTTTAAAATCAGATTAAGTGCAATACTGTAGATGCATTTTGTAAGCTTATTTATGGTGATGGGAGGAATTAAAACGTGTTGGAAGATTGCACAGACACACTTTTGTGTCAAACAGCACTCTAGATATAGAGTTTAGTTTTACTGAAAAAATTGACATGTTCTTAATGACATTTTCAGTTCGCAACGGTTCTCCGTGGAGGTGAAAAACTGACACTTCGAGCTGAAGACATTGTGCTAGGTGATGTGGTTGAAGTGAAGTTTGGTGATCGCATTCCAGCAGATATTAGGATTATTGAATCTCGAGGGTTTAAGGTTGATAACTCTTCACTGACAGGAGAGTCGGAACCACAGAGCCGCAGCCCAGAATTTACACACGAAAATCCCCTCGAGACAAAGAATCTTGCATTCTTCTCTACAAATGCTGTTGAAGGTATATAATTAATTGTAAAGATTTGTTCCTGTTGTGAGAATTCGTTTACTTTAAATATGTACTGTTTCTTAGTGCTCACAGCTGGGGATGTATGAAATTATTGTATGTACAAAATTGTTGGTTGGCAATGTAGTTTCAGTTGACAGGGAAATAGGATGTGACTTCATTTAAATTCCTCCATAAGGTATGGAAGGAAATTATCTTTCTGCCATGATGTACAACATTTAAATTATTTAGTTCATGAAAGTTGTAAAAATAATTTGATAGACCTAAGCTTTATTTATTTTCAAAGGTACTGCCAAAGCTGTGGAGAAAGTTGTACAAATAATTTGATAGAACTATAACAGATTTCTTTATTTTCAAAGGTACTGCCAAAGGAGTAGTTATAAGCTGTGGTGACAATACAGTAATGGGGCGAATTGCTGGTTTGGCATCGGGATTGGATACTGGTGAAACACCTATTGCTAAGGAAATTCACCACTTCATCCATTTAATCACTGGAGTTGCTGTTTTTCTTGGAGTTACATTTTTCGTCATAGCTTTCATCCTTGGTTATCATTGGCTCGACGCTGTCATATTTCTTATTGGTATGTTTATTATATATTTTTTTATGTTTATCGTAAAGTAGTATGAATGTCGTGTGTAAATGTTTATTTTATTTTTATATTGCTCTGAGAAGTCTAAGACTGTGATAGCTACATAGAAAAAATCATGGTGCACACTGACTACTGTTACGTGCTTAGGAAATAACAGACTTTCATTATGTTGTAAGGAGGTTCATTAGTCACCTGCAGATCATAGTAGTAGATATTAGTTTATTGAAGATGTGACTCAGTAACTTGCAAAAGAGACTTTTGATCATTTTTAGTCATTTAATGTGACTGTGAAGAGGATACTAATGAAGTAAAAATCAAATCAGCTTTACTTGGTAGAGAAGTCATTTAAAAATTAGTTGTTTTTATCATATAGTTATTTGCAAAGGAGAAAATCAGTGAAAATTTGTAACATTGTTGGTCAGCTTTGAAAATTGTATTTGAGCTCACTTGCATAGACATACCTAGAGAGAGAGAGAGAGAGAGAGAGAGAGATGAATGTTTGGTTTACTGTAAAATATTGACGTATTTAACTGATAGAAATATGCAAAATGTAATGACTGTTTTTTCTTGTTAGGTATCATTGTAGCTAATGTACCTGAGGGCCTGCTGGCCACAGTGACAGTGTGTCTGACGCTGACAGCAAAGAGGATGGCCTCAAAGAACTGCTTGGTGAAGAACTTGGAAGCTGTAGAAACTCTTGGTTCCACCTCAACCATATGCTCAGACAAGACTGGAACCTTGACTCAGAATCGTATGACTGTTGCCCATATGTGGTTTGATAACCAGATAATTGAGGCTGATACTACAGAAGACCAGTCAGGTTTGTTAACTATAATTTTGAAATTACTGATCCTACATTACACGCGTTAATGGAAATGTATGTTAGTTCTGTGAAATCTGATAAATTTCATATTTTTTCTAATTACAAAGCACATTTTTCATATGAATGCTTTGGAATACTCAGTTATACAGGAACTGTGAGACAAACAAGACAATTTTGTTCCCAAAAAATATGCAGTTTTGTTTATCTTTCTGATTGGTCTCGTGTACTGTTTACATTTTTCAAAATATACTCCATTCTATTTTTACATTTCACTTTCCCATGATCTGCGTGTGTTTTATAAAAATATTGTCTAGTTACTTTGGATTCAGTTTCCTCTAATTAACTTCACTAAGCTTTTCAGGAATTTCAATTCTGTGTCATCTCTGTCTTTTAAGGATAAAGTCATATTCAATCTGACAGATGAGCCTATAATAAAATTTGTATTTTGTATTAAAGTTTTTTTTAGATATTTGGATGCAAGCTAGTTTCATAAGAAACTTCCATTAGGGACTCCAATCGTTACTGAGTGGATTCCGATCATTGAAAATGACTATTACAAAAAAGCTTTTTGACTGGAATGTTATCTTTCACAAAAACTTCAACTTTTTAAATTTCAAATTAATGGTTATTTATTTTGGGAATCAGCAGCGTTTTTCTGCTGATGAACAGTGTGTTTCTCTGATCTAATATTTTTCTTGACATTATTTTTCTTTTCACCCAATTTGATAACTAAACAAATTGGGGGAATATTGATGTCAGTTTAGTTTAGTTATGTCAGGGTGTCTACGACCTGGGACAACTGAGAGATCCGGGAATAAACCGGGAACTTTTTTATCCAGGAGAAAACCGGGAAAAACCCGGGAATTTTTTTGAAATCCGTGAATTTTTTCATTGTTTTTGTTCTCAGTTAAATTTTTGTCACTTGGACTGGTAAGAACCAATACTCTAACAAAGGATATTACTCTATCCTGCTACTGCAGAATAATACTGCACCTATAAAACATGAACGAGAGAAAAAACTAAAATAAAACTTAAATTGCAAAGGAAATGCGCCATATACAGCAACAGAACACAGTTCCCATACAAGCGTCTGGCAGCAGCAAAATGTGTCAAAGGCTTTAGGAAGACTATGCAATGCTTTGTAACAACAAATTGCCTCCGATGAGCATGACGTCACAACTGTTAACATTAGATTTGTTTTAGCAGTTACGAGTGGGATCATGCGCATGCGCGGTTGAGTAGTACCTTCTTCCGCTTCTGGTTACAGAAAAAAAAAGCAGCTAGGTGCTACTGGGAAAAATTTTACTGGCGCGCCCAAGCTGCCGGATTGCTCAGCAGCCATGGGTCTAGGAGTGGGGGTGAGGTTTGGGGGGGAGGGGGGGGGAATTCATATAAAACTTGTTTCACAAAGCGCCTAGCATCCACCGCACGTTGGTCTATCGATTATTCGTATGACTTTGAAACGTGTGCCTGTCGGTTTGTGAACATTGTTGAACACATTCTGAGTTGATTTCTGAATTAATCATAAGTTGATTTGAGAATGCGTGCATAGTGGACGTGATGTCTCTGTCAGTTGAATCCTCGTCACATCTAGAAATAAACTTTCCTGTGGACAAAGGGGGCTATACGAGCTGAGCATAGTATAGCCGAACGAAAGAATGCCAACCACTGTCTGATTATGTGGTTGATAAGGGTTTGCGAATGATGAGCGTTGTTACGATTACCAGCGAAATCCATAGATTCAGACTTCCAGAGTGCAAATAAACGACTAACAGGAATAACAGGTAAGAAAGATTACGTATTATCTTCTCAATGTATCCAAGAAAATGAAATTTTGACGGAAAATTTTTCTCCAGATCGCAATACTAGCAAGGGCCAATTCTACAGTCTCCAGCTAGCAGCCGCTTTAAGGTCTGTTCTGTAAGCAGCGCGGAAAACGCGTTGTACGAACACGTAACAATGCCTAACCGGAGAATAATCGCGGGATAACTAAACTGGTGATTCTGGCAGCGTTAGTGAAGTTAACTGGTGAATAAGCTTTGACATTGGCAGGAATAGATACGGAATTAGTGATGACAACATTGTTTGTTAGAACGAGGAAGAAGAAGAAACGGGGACATCACACAAATTACGAAAGAATAAGACAATTCCAAATTTCTGTAAAAATTTCGCACTACTAATTTTCGATCTCATGCTTGAGAAACTGGATCGTATGAATGAAGTGTAAAACTATTTCCTAACGTAAAGATTTTTGCTTGTAGTAGGCCTAATAGGCGTTTGATATTGGTACTTCGTGAATTATAATCTGCCGTGTTATAAAAACGACCATTTCTGCCAAAACGGTCTCGTTTATTTGTCGTGTGTTACAGTTGCTGCAGTATTATAAAGCCCTATTTTGTTTTATCTCGCAGACAGTGACAAAATATAGGTAATCAGGTCGAGAAACCACACCAGTCTTGGGCCTATTTGTAATTACAGCTTTTTCAGTATTAGACAATGACATTTCGATTTTTCATGTAGCAAAATGTTTAACGAACTTTGATGAGGTAACAGATCCTTTCACAGAAAGGAAAGCACGCCATGTAAAGCTGTAGCAAGATTAGGCAGAAAAAAAAATCTAGGAGCTAAGGATTGAAGGAATGTGTACTGTCTTGCTTGTCTCTTCTCTTTACTGGCTTTATGTATCCTATACTTAATTTTATGTCACACAAAGCAGCAAGTTGTTAGCTAATAGGGAATAAAGAGTGCAAATTTTCTGAAGAGTTTTTTTTTTCTTAAAAAAAAAGAAAATAAGAGGGGCAGGATGTCAAACCGGCTGACTGGAAGCAGGAGAGGCACCATAGGACATTTCAGTTTCCGCTGTCCTGAACATAGTTTGATGGCATCCAGTGCAAAATATACACGTTTCAATTCCACAGACCAAAATACAGTGACGTGCGATAGAAGAATGCTGTGTGAAGAGGTGTGGCACTGCACTTTGGCACACTTAAGGTCAGATAACATGTCTTAAAATTCCTCGGACACGTATGTTTTATGTATCAGAGTCTTCAGAAAGATGTGTGCTACAAAATGAACGTATTTATCAAAATTCGATTTTTTTCAATTTTTTACGTCCTATCTCAAATGCTTGAGGGACGCCACTATCTTCTATTGCCCCGGTTCGGAAATATCATAGATACGGGTCTGATGCGCAGAGCATTCTGAGTTATAATAGGGAAGCAGGTAGTCTCCATGTGACCCGTGTTTACATTTAGTGATTTTGCTGTTTCCTCTTTGTCTACTGCACTCACGTCAAATGAAAACAAAACTGATTTCTTTGGCCTGTAGCAGTCATGTGAATTAAAATACATTCACATAATGTTGATGGTGTTAGGACAGTAACCAGCCACAAATTTACTTTCAGTTCCCTTATTCAAAGGCTACCGTTACCGGCTTCGAATCGTTGTGATTCATCCTCAGATGGTTTACATGCTTTCTTTATGACATGTGGTGTGTTTTTTTATAGATTAATTGTCCTAAAATATAAATAATACATAATTACAAACACAGATGCTATGATATATCGTAACATTTGACAATGATGTGTGGTACTCATATGTTTGTAAGCAGTGACTAGTGTAGTGAGACCGGGAGCGGGATGTAAAAATGTTGTAGACATTAACTCTCAGATGAAATTAATGCAAGAAAATGACTTTATCGTCTGTATAATGGGTTCGAACAATGTGGCAAAAAATGAAGCAGAGGTTTGCGTGAAAACGCTACAGAAGTTTTTACAAGCTAATAAATGCAGAAACACAGTAGTTGCCACACTTCTTCATAGGCATGTTCTGATTTATAGTTCGTGTGTAAACAAAGAAATTCGGAAAACAAACATTAAAATAAGGAAACTATGTTCTCAATACGCTAAGTGCGATGAACTGGATATAAGCAAGCTGCATCTAAATCTGTACACGAAACATGGAATGCATTTGAACTATGAAGGGAAAAGATTTGTTTGTGATCGTGTTAGTGAAATAATTAAAGAAAGACTTGTAAGGGATAGAACAATTTATCAGCTTCCTGAACATCCTTCCAACAGCGAGGAAAACAAAATAAACAAGAAACAAGAACGAAAATACAACACTGCTGACATTCCTAATTTAAACTAGAGGTATGTGATGCTGTAAATATGATTCCCAATTACCAAATAGTGAATATGCCCGAACAAAAAATTTATCACCAAAATGTGCAATCCCTGCGTAATAAGATAGATGAAATTAACATTCTATTAACACATGAACTTAATGATATCTCAGTGTTATGCATTTCTGAGCACTGGCTTAACCCAGAATTAATCCAGAATACGAAAATAAACAAATTTGTCTTGGCTGCTTACTACTGCAGGAAAAACAGCAAGCAGGGTGGGGTAGCAATTTACGCAAAGGATAATGTAGATTTTATTACACTACCTGACTTAACTAGGGCAAATGTCGAAAAGGATTATGAAATTGCAGCTATAAAAATTACTCAGTTCAACCTGGTTATTGCTACAGTTTACCGATCACCATACGGGAATTTTGAACTTTTCTTAAACAAAATGAAGTCATTGCTAAATAAAGTAAATAAAATGGATTGTGTGTTGATAATCTGTGGTGACTTCAATATTGACTTCCTCATGAATAGTGGAAATAGGGAGACCATTTTGAACCTTGCAACGTCCTACAATTTAAAGGCTGAAGTAGAAGCAGCTACCCGAGTATCAGAAACTTGCCAAACAGCTCTTGATCAGTTTCTAGTCAAGAAGAGTTTACACAACACCTCACTAAAAATTTTGAATGCAGGTTTTAGTGATCATCTTGCTCAAATATTAAGCATAAAGGTACAAGGCAGTATTATTAACAACATGTCTTTCAGAACAGCATATCGAAGTTATAATCAGCATAATGTGAACTACTTCAACAACTTATTACAGAAAGAAAAATGGCTATGAGTGTACAAAATGAACGATATAAATAAAAAATTCAACACTTTCATTGATACATTAACCCATTTCTTTGAAATTGCGTTTCCACTGAAAACATTAACCACACAGGGAAAGTCTAGAACAAACAGCTGGATCACAAAGGGAATAAGGGTTTCATGCCAGAAGAAAAGACTACTTCATGAAATATGTAACTCAAAAAATTCCTCACCTGTAGTACACGCATACTATAAAAAATATTCCAAAATATTAAGAAAAGTAATAAAAGCAGCAAAAATAATGCCCAATGATGAAATCATTTATAATTCAGCTAATAAATCAAAGGCTATGTGGAGTGTTATAAAAAAAGAATGTGGAGAATATAGACAACCTTGCAAAAATATAACACTATCACATAAAAATAAAAAAGTAACAAACCCCCTAGAAGCAGCCAACACATTTAACAACTTTTTCACAGGTGTTGCTGAAAATATGTTAACAATCAAACTTTAAGAGCACCCAGGCAAATGAATATAAAATAAGTGCATGTAGAGGATCAATGTACATCAGTTCTGTTTCACAAGATGAAGTAGCTAAAGCAATAAAAGGACTAAAAAATTCCAAATCGACAGGTATTGATTGTAAACCTGCAACAATGTAAAGAAGAGCGCATCAAACCTAATTGAAGTACTCACACATTTATTGCTCACTTCAGGCAGGCACTTTCCCTGATGTGTTGAAAACATCAAATGTTATTCCTTTATATAAAAAAGGGGATAAAGACAATGTAAATAACTGCAGACCCATCACAATTTCCTTCTGCATCTCTAAAGTACTGGAAAAATTTATGTATGAGAAACTTATGAAATTTATAAATAAAAACAGCATCCTATGTAATGAACAACATGGATTCAGAAATAAGAGGTCAACGACAACTGCTGTCTATGAGTGCATCAATTCCATCCTAAACCTGATGGACAAAAAACAGGAAACAATAGGAGTCTTTATTGACTTGTCAAAAGCTTTTGACATGGTGGACCATAAAATTCTGCTATCAAAGCTAGAAAGATATGGTATTCGAGGTCTGTCCAACAAGTGGATCAGTTCCTTCCTGACTAATCGTATACAGGCAGTGTGCGTCAAGCACACAAATATTGAACTAAAAACTGCATCTAATCACTTATCTGACTATAAACAAATAAAATGTGGTGTACCCCAAGGATGAGTATTGGGACCCCTTCTGTTTCTTCTGTACATAAATGATCTAAGCTTAAATATTAATGCACACAAAACAATCATATTTGCAGATGACACCACGATTCTACTAAAAGGAGACGACGATGAACAGTTACAGCAGACAGTAAACACGGTCACGAAACAACTTAGCAGCTGGGCACAGAGTAATCAGCTTGTAATAAACAGTAAGAAAACCGTTGCTCTAAAATTCCACAATGTTCCTAACAAGGACATGTTTGTCCCATCAGTCTCTATCAGTGACGAACCAGTTGGTAACAGTACTGAAACCAAATTCTTAGGACTTTGGCTGCAGAGTAACATCAGATGGAATAAGCATATTGAATATCTCAATGCAGAACTGAGCAAAACATGTTACCTTCTTTGTTCATTAAAATCATGCTGTAGTGAGAAAACAGTATTGAATGCATATCATGCGTACTTTCATTCTCGTCTTAGATATGGGGTCACTTTCTGGGGAAACTCTAAAACAGCTAATAGCACTTTTAAACTACAAAAAAGAGCCATTAGAATCTTGTTTGGGTGCAATCCTAGAGACTCTTGTAAACCCCTGTTTAAGAAATCTGGTATTCCTCCATTACCATGTGTATACATTATGGAAACCCTTTTGTTCTTTAAATTAAATGTAATAGGCAAGGACCGGAGACTGCAAAAAAACTGTGATATACATGAGCACTTTACCAGACAAAACAGAAACTTACATATGACTCAAATCAGCACAGCACTGTGCCAAAAAGGTACTTTTCACATGGGAGTTAAGCTTTATAACAAACTTCCTCAGCTATCACTGAGGTCAATACATTTGTAAAACCTCTAAAGTCATATTTACAGCATCACTGCTTTTACTCCATTGAAGAATATTTAAATTTATGAAATGTGTTATATAAATACTTACGTGTAAAGTGTATTATTGTAAGCTTAAATATGTATGCCTTGAAATGACTTTCAGCCTGTATATTTATAACTTGACTTGTCCAATGTCTTATGCATAAGCTGCTATGTAGACAACAGGACCAATAAAATACAATCTACAATCAAAACATGTGGTGCGTGGTAGAAATCATCTCAGTGAAAAATTTTAAGTGTTCAGTGAGAACAATTTACGTGTGCAACAATAAGAATGCAGTGGGAATGCATTTACATCTGCTGGATGAATTTTATGAAAACAAGCACTCGAAACCAACGTTTCACGTAAGTCACATGCAACGAAAATCGGTAACGCAACCATCTGTGTGTGGCGTGTTTATAATTATGTATTATTTA
The DNA here is from genome assembly GCF_021461385.2 of Schistocerca piceifrons. NCBI lineage: Eukaryota > Metazoa > Arthropoda > Insecta > Orthoptera > Acrididae > Schistocerca > Schistocerca piceifrons. Next base: position 662,148,057 of record NC_060138.1, read on the forward strand.
TATTTTAGGACAATTAATGTATAAAAAACACACCACAAGTCATAAAGAAAAAACACACCACATGTCATAAAGAAAGCATGTAAACCGTCTGAGGATGAATCACAACGATTCAAAACCAGTAACGGTAGCCTTTGAATAAAGGAACTGAAAGTAAATTTGTGGCTGGTTGCTGTCCTAACACCATCAACATTTGTCTTCAAACAACAGCCACCGTCTCAATCATGTCATCATATGACAAAATTACATTCACATAATTACGGATGGCTAAAATACGTTATTAGTTTCAGATTTTATTTCCACCTTTCTGACAGTCAAGCATTAATTGCCATGCAGAACAATGAAGTTATTTTTATCGGTTTGCTGAAGAAATTTTCTTTTATTAATCTTTTCCGCTGAGGGGGTCAATATATTTGAAACAAAGGGTTTAATTTCAAACTATTGGCTAGTTTCAACTGTTCGGAGCATTTCAAGTGTACGTTTTCATCTCCTAGAACGTATGGCATTATGCCATAACAAAGAACCAGACATGAGATAACAAAGTACTGGTACGCAGGGAAATTTACATCCTGAAACAACCTTGAATAGCTTATTATAAAGTCGATGCCTACTTCACTGGGAATCTGGGACTCATTTAAAAATCAGCTCTTTAATGACGAGCTACTTACAAAAATTTATAGCCCAGAAGATCACACTTTTATGTCGTTGTTAAAAAATTTACTGGTACATTTGTGTGATATATCTTAAAATGTAATATGGGCATAAAAGCCCAACATTATATGTGAAATCCTAGCTTCTCTTGCAGCGTATTGGCCTTAGAGATCAATATTATATGTAAAAGCTTTGTTTTTCTTGTAGCAACATTATATATATTAATTTAAACCATTAACTTTTCCTGTTCGTGTGTTCGCGCTACTTAATAGTGATGTTGCTATTGGCTGACTACACCACGTGTCCAAAGCTCTGAATATACGTTGTCATCGGCTGGCGAGATGACGTGACATGAACTATGACTGGCTTACAAATACGCATCGCAATTTCTATTTCAATGCTTCGGAAAGTAACATGCGGTGCTTGGTGGAATTCGAATTTATACTTTCGCAATACGAAAATATGCAGTGTAACATGTTACTGCACATCAAACATCTTTCCAAAAGGTGTTTCGTTTTCTAAAGCGCCGGGAAATTCTACGCGCATGTACAAAACTATAACCATTCAAAGGATTGATAAATTATACAGTTCTGAGAGAAAATATACTGTCAATTAACAGGGAAAAATGATGTTTCCACCCGGGAGAAAGTGTATTTTTAACCGGGAAATCCGGGAATTTTTTTTTTCCTTGTCCACGTATACACCCTGTGTGCGATGTTCCTTAGATCACTTTTGTGATTATTTCACCAATATGATTAGGAACAAGTCAGATTACAAGATATACACACATAAATAGTGCTAATATTAATATTGCTGAAATTTTTTGTTCTACACATGCAACTACATTTAGAGGTACTTTTTTTTTCCCCATTTCTGAAACAGAAACTTGTCCATGGAATAGAAGGAGTTGTCCAGAAGAAATGATTTTAAGCTAGATTTAAAACTTGATCTGCTACCTGCTAGACACTTTTATGTTGCTGGGCAATTTTTGTTGCTGAATAATGTACTCCTTTTTTGAGCAACTGACGGCTTCAATAACAGATAGAAAAGCTCATTTTTCCCTCTAGTGTTGTACATATGAACATCACTGTTCTCCGCAAATTGAGATGGATTATTTATAACAAATTTCATTAGCGAATATATGTACTCTGATGGTGTACTTAAAATGCCTAACTCCTTGAATAGGTGCCTACATGATATCCTTGGGTGAACACCACTGATTACACCACTGATTCTTCTCACTGTTCTCTTTTGTGCAATCAATACTTTGTCTAAGAGGTATTTTACCCCAGAAATATATTCCATTAGACATTATTGAGTGGGAATATGCAAAGTACGTTAGGAGGCTGATTTGTTTATTACCAAGACTAGCGACTATACGAAGAGCGAAAGAAGCTGAACTTAATTGTTTGAGAAGCTCAGTAATATGCTTCTTCCAATTCAAGTTGTCATCAGTGTGAACACCCAAAAATTTGGAGAAATCTACCCTGTTCATATGCTACATAAACTCTCAGTATGACTCTATTCGGTGTACAGAACTGGATATAGTGAGTTTTTTCAAAATTAAGGGAGAGTCCATTTTCTGAGAACCACTTAATAATTCTATGAAAGACGTCCTTAACTATATCTTCAGCTGCTTTTTCTGGAATGGGGTTTATTGTAACACTTCTGTCATCTGCAAAAAGTACTAGTTCTGCGTGCTGAACGTTAAGCTGAGAGGTCATTCACATGAATAAGGAACAGCAGAGGACCCAAAATTGAACCCTATGGGACTTTCTTTGTGATAACTCCCCATTCACTAGAATTTACCACCCTCCCAACATTATTTGTGTTTTTCAGCACAACGTTTTGCTTTCTGTTCGTTACGTATGATTCAAAGTAGCTGTATGTATAGCCTCCAGTTCCATAAAATCTGAGTTTTCTAGGAATGTGACATGATCCACACAGTCAAATGCCTTGGGAAGGTCACAAAAAACACCAACTGCCGATAATTTGTTATTTAGGGCTTGTACTATTTGATGGGTAAATGCGTAGATAGCATTTTCAGTCGAGTAACCCTTCCAGAATCCAAACTGTGACATACTGAGTAAATTATTTTCACTTAAATGTGGGACTACTCTTGAATACATAACTTTTTCTAGTATTTTAGAAAATTAAGTCAGAAATGAGACTGGTCTACACTCTTGTCCCCCTTCTTATGAAGAGGTTGGAGAATTGTGTATTTCAATCTGTCTGGAAAAATTCCCTGTGCCAGCAAAGCATTGCATATGTCACTGAAGACTCCCCTTACTGAATTAGAACAACACTTCAAAATTCTGTTAGAGACTCCATCAACACCACATGAGCTCTTGTTTTTTAGTATATTTATAATTCCCTTAATTTCAGTGGGGGATGTTGGTGCTATTTCTAAAGTCCTGGGGAATGTCATGTTTAAGATTTTTGTGGAACCCTTTAACCCTTTTTTCCTGCTACATTCAGAAAGTGATTGTTAAAAATACTTGCAACTTGTGAGTTATCACTCAATCGTCATTTAGCTTTATTGCTATGGTATGCTGTGCACTGTCAGGCTGCCCCGTCCCCCATTTGACTATATTCCATGTAGTTTTAATCTTATTATCCGCATTATTAATTTCTGTCGGAACACATAAGCTTCTCGACTTCTTAATGACATTCCTTAAAATATTAGAGTATCTTTTGTAGTAAGCAAGTAATGTCGGATCCTGACTTGTTCTGGCCGGTCCATATATTTCCCTCTTCCTCTTACACGATATCTTAATTCCCTTAGTAATCCATTTCTTGCTTGACTTTGTAATGGATTGTTTGGATAACATTTCAGGAAAGCAACTCTCAAATATTGAGACAAATTTATGGTGGAATAAATTGATTTTGGCATCGGAATCCTTTTCTGTGTGTACTTCATCCCATTCTACCTCTTCTAGGCTTCAGCTTTTCATGGCCATTCATAGCCATCCAACCCATACTCAACTGTGCTGCAGGTACTTAGCATAGAAGTAGAACCAAAAATAACTCTATTGATGCGTTAGGAAAAGACTTCAGGGTCATCAAAATATGTTGACAAGTTTTGTTTTCCAGTCGCTGTAGGGCAGTATGTGGACATTATAAACTGGCAGCTGGCCATGAGCATAAACAAACTAGGATTGTAAGGGCCATAGGGTATATTAAGGATCACCAGTCCCGGCTAGTGTTGTTGGGGTCATAATTGAACTCCATGATGACAGTCTGGGATTAGTCTTTTGACTCATTTCAAAATAAGAAAGTAAAATGATGAGCAAAACACAACACAAAGCATTCGGTAATGGCTACCATGCAGTTGTTTACACAAGTTGGTAGAGTTGTAAACAAGGTATTCAGGCCAGACCTCTACTGGTATTTGACACAACCACAGTTAAAAACATCAGCCACCTAAAACAGCCATTTTAGTGTCCATATGCACTGCACTTACATGTAGCTCCCAAAACTGTATTTTGTAAAACAATTTTGCAGTTGTGTTCCTGGTCAGTTGTGTAAAAACTCCAATATCAATACTGGGAATTCAGTTGTTGCCGGATTTCAGCAACCACAATCAATTTTATCTTCCATGTGGACACACAACCATTTTTTTAAAATGCTTGGATTGTCAGGTTACATCTCTTTAAGAATTTTTGGCTAATGTGATGGAGTGACATCTTGTGCAATGAAGGAGAAGTAGAAATATTAGATCGAGTATGAAGTTTTGTACCTTTAATATTTAACTGTAAAAGATTAGCCATTGTGTTAACTAAATCAGAAACCAGAACAGATGATCTCCAGGTGCAATATTTGACCAGTCTAGCAAAAGCATTTCAGCCCTTAACATGTAAACACAACAGCGAAAAACAGTTTCCAAAATTTGGTTTTCATCTTTTGGAAGTTGTCATGTGTAAAAATAGTGATTATAGAAATTTTTGGACTTTAGCTGAGAGGCAAACATACCACATGTATTTCCTCGTTCTAAGACAACAGGTCCCATGGCCGAGCTGTAAAGTGCATTACATGGCATGTATAGTGAACATTCAACTATCCATAACTGATTTTTCACCAAAACATTGAGAACACCAATATGTGGTTGCATTCATGGACCTTTTATTTTGCAGATGTGTTCTTACATATATTTTCTTTCCAAATTGGGCTTTGTATGGTGATATGTAATGCAATTAATCAAAATATCGTTACCTTTTTTTACAAATTATTATAGAATATGAATTTTTTTGAGTTCTTACTGATTACAGTTGGCACCAGAAATGGCCAAGAGCAGGGCAGAAGCAAGCCTTTTTGTAGAACAGTTAAACATTGTGGAAATTGAACTAATGAAGAGATTTCTGTTTTTGCAAACTGCACACATGGATTGTACAGCTCCTGGCTGTTCATGAAGGAGGCAATATTGGACTGTAAAACTATCTGAACTATTAGTTGCAGATTTGATTTAAAGAAAACAAAAATAAAAAAATCAACTTGGACAGGAACATTTGATTCATGCTTAAGAGTGAGGGCAGTGCAGCATTACAGAGAAAATTTGGCGACGCGAGCAGGTGCTCAGTGTCTCTCTAGAAAATAAGTGGTGATGTGACAAGGCATTACACAAATTACCAACTAACTTAAGAAAATATACCTCAAGCCACATGGAAGAGGCTAGCTTTCCCACTATAGCTGTATAATTGTCAGAAATTTATGATGAAAAAACTGCATCAACGTCAATTAAAAAGCAAGGTAAACAAGGGTCCTGTGACCATGATTAAAGCTTAGTCACAACTTAGTTCTCTCTGCACTGCACCAACATTAAATGCTGGTTAGTAAAATGTGTTCAGCTAACCAGGTGACTGTGGTTAACTCTGTGTCTTACAAAGGAAAAGTGCCCATTGTACATGCACAGTTAACAATAATTGCTGTATTTGGTACTTACAGGCACTTTTCAGTATGTCAGTGAAACATGGGTATTCTTACGGTGCTATGGAGAACAAGGGAAGGAGGCCTGGTTTCTTAAAATTTGAAACTGATTTCCTTTTAGAGCTGGTCACCTGTAATGCGATAATTCTATGATGTATTGTTAAGAAGATTTAGAAATCGCCGATGGTTTGAACACAGAATAGTGCCGTGCAATGATCTGAGATACACACCGGTGAAAGTTATTTGTTAACTCAATTCACTCTTCATCCCATTTTCAATTTTAAATTTAATTATAGTTAAACTCTAGTGTCTAATGTCAGTTTGCATGTGCATAATATCCATATTCCTGTTGTTGCATTGACTGAAGTAATGCACTTCATCACATAGGTTTCAAGATCATGATTTGTTTCATAATTTCATTTGAATGGAAGAGGAATTTTTTTTCAATGCTGCATGTCATCACTGAAAAAGGTATTTGCTGACAAGATAAAAATGTGAGGCATTCCATAAAACCAAGAAATAACTTCTGTTTACTATCTAATATAGACCGACAGTCACATTAAGATTTCGGGCCACTGGGGTAACATTCCAGAAAATACAGCAAATACATTATTTATAGTAAATAACATTGACTACTGCATGTAATACTTCTATTAGATTAAGAAGAAAGACCCAGAACCATTCAGAAAACAAAAGGTGAAAAAATATTTGGAAGGAGGAGGATGTTAACCTGGTACCATCCACTTCACAGCTCATGGTACTATCAATGAAACTACAGCTTCAACAGAGTAGGAAATTCTCTGAATCGCTATATACCATGTAAAGATGGAATCTACAAATATTTTTTTATATTTAGCTTTGACAAATTCTAACAAAATGACTCTCTTTTGATAGATCATGATTCTGCGATAGCACTGAAATCCACTGTACCTGTGACTTCAGGAAATCCTTCCAGTACACTGAAACCATCTATCATGGAGTGTAATTCTGCTTGAAAAGGAAACTTTATGTATTGTGGAGACATTGCTGCCGTGATTCCCCATACATCACTGATAATTCTTTGTTCCGTTGTTCTGTGTACATTAGCACTATCACCAATAACCGTGCCCTTAATGTTATTAAAAGTCTGTTCATGGGTGAGACAGGGTTATTCTGATAAGTAGGAAATTCCACCCTCTCATTGATATGACCTAATAATCACCACACTGTTTCTTTTGAAAGTCGAAATCTCTCTTCAGATTTCCTGTCACCATAATCACTGAAAGAATTTCCCCCTTTCCATAAGTATACTAATATGGTTGTGGTGACAATTTATGTGGTCAAGATGTAAAATTTTTTATCTTCTATGCCATCTAAAATATCAAAATGTGCTGCCATCTTAAATTTATTTAACTTATTTTAACAATTCCCAGTTCAAGATTAAGGGGCCACCAACCTTGGTCAACTTTGACTGTGACAAACTCCTTCATTTAACTTTAACCAAGGCTGGTGCATTTGAATTTTATGTTGACAAAGGTTAAATGCCAATGTAACCTTGGTGAACTTTTAATTAACCTTGGTGCAGTCGATCCAAAAACTTTTTCATTGCACGTGTGAGAGAAAGAATTGAAGATATGGATCAAATCATACAGTTCATCAGTTTTTATACTAATTCATTGCATATTCATGCAGTTATCTTCCAGTTATTACAGACTAGTTCTAATGTCCGTGTATACATAGGTAGAAGTGTCAGTGTGTACCTACTTGATATGATTTGGGGGTTCTGTTAATGACAGGGATGATTAACATGTGCAGTTTTAGCAACAGGCAGTGGATTTAATGACAGTGCTTAAATGCTTGTTAGTGCCATGGTAATAGGGGGTGTGAAATGCTGGCAGCATATAATGCCAGAAAATGGTGGATTAAGTTTCATGCCTACCCTATTTCAAATATTAGTAGTGTAGTGAGAAGAGAGGAATTATTAACATTAAATTTAAGCTAGTTCCAGGAAGACCCCTCATTGTCTTGAAGAGAAAATACAGCACCTAAAGTATGGACTCAAAAGAAGCAGAATTTCAGCAGTGAGATTAAATTATTCTGAGAGCAGGAGACTCTGAAAAGAAATTCCAGTAAGATAGTCAGAACTGAGCCTTCATAGTGGAAATACTTCATCAGAAAATATTTTCATATTGTCTGGGAACATTGATTAGAGTTTGAGGTGGCTGAATGATAAAGAGCACTGCTGATTGAGACATGAAGTAAAGGTCAGGGATGGAGGGTAAGGAGGAAGGGAGAGGGAGAGGACAAACTGTGGTGCCACTTAACTCTAACATTTTGTTGTGAAGCTTGAGAAAATAAATGTAACAAAGGTGAATGTTCCACAAGAGCTTAAAAACAAGGTTATTTTGACTAAACAATCATTAACAGTCCATGATAGTTCGAGCACATACAGAACCCTATAGGATTTTTGTGCTTCTCAAATATTGTGTTTTGTCAATGTTTCCATCTTGTTTCGTGACATGGTCTGTGAATCTCTCAGGAGCAGTCCCTCCTATGTGGTTGTACAGATATAGCAAGTGTTATTTAATTATGCTTAATTCAATATTTCAGATAGTTTTTTCACTATACAAAAGTAATAGTTTAAAATTTAATTCAAAGGTTTATCTTCTATCTTCAAGTGATATCGGTTCACGTTTGATCCTCAGTCTCCAGTTCCGTAGTAATCTATTTGCTGAAGTTAACTCTCGTTTTGATATGACAAAGTAAAGAAATAGTTTCAGATTTTTTCCCTTGCTGGTTTTCACAGATCATAATTAGGAACTAATTATATTGAGGATGGTCGTCTGATGTATTTTCGGGACATTGTGCTTATAATGAGGGCAAAATTTATGGAAATTAGGAAAATCCAGTACAATAATTTCTTATATTATTTGTATGCAAGTAACAAATAAAGTAACATCAATAGGGAAAAATTGGTTATCTCATTTGGGCCATATAGAGACAGTGTAAGTAAGTGGACTTGATGTACCCACTTCATGGGACTTTGCTGTATCCAAACAGTTAAACAAGTAGTACAGAAACATAGTTGGCTAACAAAACCAAACATTTGATGTACTCACTTCATGGGACTTCTTTGTATCCAAGCAATTAAACAAGTAGTACAGAAACATAATTGGCTAACGAAACCAAAAATTTCTAGCCATTAACATGTTAGGTATATCATTTGTTATCAGTAGCATATCGTATATGCTACCTGTACACTATTTCTGCAATGTATATGTTGTCATTGGGTCTGATTTGAATACAGTTCTGCACAAAATGTATTACTTAGACATATACTAAAAGAGAAAAATACGGTTTGTGCTTTAATTTGTGATGCATTGTTTAAAGCCTCAGTCTTTTCACTGGTTTAATGCTGACCTCTGTTTTCATCACTCATAAGTACTTCACCTAATATCATCCATCTTTTTTTTTTATCTAACCTTACCACTTTTCCATTTAGGTGCTTCTTCTAGCAAAAACTTAACTGTTACTGGCTGCTGATGCAGATGTCCTATTAACCTGTCACTTTTTCCCTCTCCTCACATATTCTTTGTAGTGCTTCTTCATTTCTCACATGGTCTATCTGCTTAATTTGTGAGGTAGTAATGAAGCATTTATACAGAACTGTGAGTGTACTGTACTGCTAAGCGTCATGCAGTGCCTCGGGTACCTCTTTGTTTCACTTCGTAATATGCGATGTGAGTGATGAATAGTACATGCTCTTCAAATTCTAATTTACTTAAATATTTAAATTTGTTCTGCAATGGATAACTCTACATAGGAAAATGGAAATACTGTTAGCTTCATTTTTGCGAAGGGTTTAATTAGTGCCATTATATATAAATACCTGTTGAACAGTATGAGTAACTTGTGTGTTGCAGAGGCATTTAAAATGAAGTAATACAAAATATTATCTGTACTTTTGTTGTTATTCTTACACTGTAAGTTGTCAGACATTCTCCATTATTACGCAACAGGACATATTAGAAGCCTGTAAATTACTTGAAACTGTAATGCCTGTGTCTCTGAATACCATGTTGTTGTTTTTTGTACTCTTCAGTAGTATGTGCAGGTAGTGCATCTATAAGCTTATTGAATAATTTATTTCAGGTGTGCAGTATGATCGAACAAGCCCAGGATTTAAGGCATTGGCCAGAATAGCAACACTTTGTAACAGAGCTGAATTCAAGCCCGGTCAGGATGGAGTACCAATCTTGAAAAGGTTAATATAATTGTAATTAAGCACTACAAATCTGTATTTTTTTTGTTTAGGGCCCAAGTATTGAAAAATTGTGTTATTGCATATAGATTCATTACTGTTTTTGCCATTTCATTCTCTTTCAGTGTCTTTATTACTTTAGCATTTCATTCAGATGTATTTATCTGTGTTTCAAATTACTTAAGTTATATGGTATGCTGTATGTTTGAGTAATTTTTTGGAGATATATTAAAGTAGTGAAGTCCCTTCAAATTTGGTTCTAAGCTACAAGGTAAGTCAATTGTCACCAGCAATCCTTAAACTTTGTTTTGCTTAACATAGTGTTAGTCAGTAGTGGACTTCACTAGTGTGAAGTAACTTGACACAGGTTACGTTGTTTGTTTATATCTAAGAAACAGTGAATATAACAGCATGTATTTGTTTGTGGAACACTTTCCGAACATCCAACCTTCATCTTAACCAAGTATTCACAAATGAAATTTAATATTTGAAGAGTCTGGGTTGGTACTGACATAAGGGTTGAAACTGACAGATTTTGGACTTCAAGCATAAATACTTCTGAAACAAATAAAACTAATATATTAATTTTTCTTTCAGAGCAAGGGTATTGAGCAGTAGTGTTAGAATTTTTGCTGTTTGTTTACTATAAAAAATCAGAAATTAAAAAAAAAAAAAAAAAAAAAAAACCTGCTTATGTCAACTTCACCACGCCAGGGGATGGATATGACTGATTATCTGTTATGTGATAATTGTGAATTGTTTATGACTAGAGTGATTTTTTATTGTTCTCAAACCTTTGTAAATAAATGGAAAAGAAATTTAGCATAATTATTAAATTTTAATAGTAATCTCAGAGGAAGATACAGAGAAAATTTAAGGACAGAACTATGTTATCAAAATATGCTTTATGAAATTCCAAATAAACACGCACAAAAAATGTGTTCACTGTATATTGAACCCCAATAAGTCAATTTCAATACGAAAATCCCTCTTTCTTCCAACTATTTGGTTGGCAAAATTTTATATCTGAACCCTCTATTGTGTGTATATCATCAATTACAGGCCACACAAAATGAGACTCATTTCTATGAAGGAATGTAAGAAATAGCTGTATGTGGCTTTTCATAGGTATTTTACCCACATAGTGTTTATCTGTTTTCTTGGAACAGAAATGCAAAGAGATACCTCTGATATCCATGACAAAAAGTGGAAATCCCCAGTTTGCTCAGTCGAGAAGTACCGTCAGTACATCAGTAAGTCCTCTTCTTCTTTAACACTAAAAACTGGCCATGTTTGTTTTATCATGAAAGCCAAGAGTCCTATTTATGTGGTTTTTTTTTTTGAGAATTTTTACATTCAACTAGTCTTCTTAATATTTATCTTTCAATTCATAATTTCTGTGAGACACAGTTCGAAAGTATCCCAGGTATATTTCTTCAGTTCACACAGTTTACATTTGTATACATGTGGAATTTTTGCACGACAAATTATGATCTTTGCAGTATGATGAAAGAAACACAACTGTGGCCTGAGTGACAAATTCGCAAGTTAACATACATACACCTGCAACGACGACTTCTTCACTAATCATTAGACTATTATAGACAATTGTTGCTGCATCCACCATACCACATTGTTGCTGCATTCATTAGATCACACTATTGCCACATTCACGAATGCTTGTTCATAAAGGAACCACTCAAGGAAAGACACTCAATTTCGCCCCAGGTTTCTCAGCTGGTCAACTTCACCTTGATTTCCACCAAGAATTTGTACATTCTATTTGGCGTCTATAAAATATGTACATATAATAGATCAACTGATGTTACTGCTCTAGTTTTTGTTATGGAGGGTTAGTGCATAACATATATTAGATCTAGATACAAGAGTTGTTTTATGTCAGTCACATTTTAGCTCATTAAAGAAGTTTAAAAAGTTTGTCTTTTTGAAAACAACAGTATTCAGATTTAGAATACTGCACACTTGGCCAGTGCCACAAGTTAAGAACTTTCGAATAGAAAATATAATAACTGAAATGAAATAATGTTTATCATCGTGTATAGCTATTTAACATAAAATGCTTTTTGAGCTTCTCAGTCAACTTCACTTCAGCAGTATACTTCACCCCATATGATGGTAGTGGAACTTCGTCAGTCAGGTAGGTCAGTGTCCGTTACTACAGAAGAGGGTCTTAATATTGCTGTGCAGTGTTTTGTTCAATCACTGACTAAATCTCAAAGAAAGCATTCAATGAAAGTTGGAATAGCAAGAACAAGCCTGTGAAGACTTCAGAAAAGGCTGAAATTGAGATCACGTAGACCTACTTTACTTCAAGGCCCAATTGAATGTGATCCAGATGGGTGTATGGAAGAATGGAATTCTGCAAATTGTACACAATCCAGCAGGGCACCCCTCTCAAGTTTTACAAAAGCATTGTTTGTGTGTGACAAAGTGACTCTCAAGATGAATGTGCAGTGTGAACAGGCACAACTGTGTGAACTGGGATTCTATGAATACACATGTGGCTGTAGAGACAGAGTTAAACTCTTGTGGCATGAACGTATGGGCAGGGATTTTCGGTGATGAGCTAATTGGGCCTTATATCTTTTTAACGGCACTGTCAGTTCTGTAAATGGCCTAGACTTGCTTCAAGAAGTATCATTAGAACCAGAAAATATTCCAGATTTTGAACATCTGCAGCTAGTTAAGGAAAAAATGAGATGTCAACAAGATAGGGCACCCCCACTTTATGGAATTGTGATGAGAGACTTTCTAAATGAAAACTTTGAGGAATGGAGTGGCAGATTGGGTGCTATTGAAGGTTCCCAAATGAGGTTTATTCCCCCAAAATGTGTGATATTGAGTGTTTGAAAGAATAAACCAATTAGAATCAGAAAACTTATTGTCTCAGAAGATTGGGAATAAAATTTGTAAATCAGTGTCAAGAAGATGCAATGTTTGCTTAAAACAGCATGGAAACTACTTTGAGCATCTTGTGTAGGTTCAATAACCTCAACATGTATTTCTGTGTTGACAAAAAATTTGTATTTTCGTAAGTTTAGTATTGTTGCACCAAATGCATTTTTGACAACTGACTTACAGCATCCCTGTAAGTCATTTGAGTAGTAATGAAAGAACATGCATAGTACATTATGGCATAAAAAGATAATGGAGCCAAACACAGAACACTGTCACATTATAGAATGGTGTGAAATATATGATACTGAGAGTTTTTGCTCAAGTTTCAGCCAAATCTATACTTACAGCCCTCAAGAAGCAAGGTAGTCTTTAAATTAATTCTACTGAAGAATAATTCATCAGTGCCACCATGTCATCATTAGACTTCATCAGTGTAATGGGAAATTCCAAACTGAAAGAGAAATTGGACAAAAAGATCCCTGTCGCCAAAACTAATCCCAGCAGCCCCAGTGGGAAGAGTTTGAGATCCATAAATTGTGAAAGGAAGAAAGAAAACGAATTTTTTGAAAGAACATATGGCAAAAGTAATAATAACACCTGATGGAGTTACTCCTGTGCAAAATTGACAGAATGGTCTTAAAAGTCGTGTATTAAATCTAGCGGAAAAGGTACTGGGATTGAATAAGGTAGAACAGAGGCAGTCATGGATAACAGATGGATGAGATACTGGATTTAATAAAGGAAAAAAAAAAGTTGGTATGTTGAACGAGAACAGCAAAAGTGTAGGTCGGAAACAAAATTATGTGAATAAAAAAAATGAAGGAAGGGAAGATTTCATTAAGGTGATATAGATACTGCACACAGATTCTAGGAAGCATGGAATAAGGATCATAGTGACAAAAGATAAAAAAAGTAATTGTATAATGATGGCTGCAAATAAGGTGAGAAGTTGGATACAATTCTCAGAGAAATTTAGGTGGTGTCGACAAGCAATCATACCAGTTGAAAATGAGGATACAGTGCAAGAAGAGAATTGATACTTATTTCTGAAATTCAGAAAGTTTATTAAGACCTTGGAAGAAAAAAAGAAGTGCCCTAGTATTGATGGAATACCAGTAGACATATTAAGGACATGAAGCCAAAGGGTGGAGCAAGTTTGTGAATTAAATCTATGTAAACATATTTTGAAGTAAATGTAATTGTTATTCTTAAGAAGAAAGCAAGAAAAGATAGGTGTGAAAATTGCCTGTCAGTCAGTCTAAGATTGTATGTGGGAAGAATACAAAATTATAGAAGATGAAATCATATTTGGAGAAGACCAGTTTGGTTATAGTTGAAGTAGGGGGACTCAAGAAATAATTTTAGCAATATGGTTTGGATTGGATTGTTTGGGGGAAGAGACCAAACAGCGAGGTCATCGGTCTCATTGGATTAGGGAAGGACGGGGAAGGAAGTCGGCCATGCCCTTTCAAAGGAACCATCCTGACATTTGCCTGGAGCGATTTAGGGAAATCATGGAAAACCTAAATCAGGATGGCCCGACGCGGCATTGAACCGTCGTCCTCCCAAATGCGAGTCCAGTGTGCTAACCACTGCGCCACCTCGCTCGGTAGCAATATGGTTCATTACAGAGGGAGGGTTTAGTAAAAACAAGGAAACATACATTCCATTTGTAGGTACGAAGAAGACTTTTTAAAATGTGGAATGGAATAAAATATTTTCCATTCATATACATTTGGTATCAGCTAAAGGAATAGAAAGATAATCTTATGAGCCATGGGGGCAGATTGGTAGAATGGTAAAAGAGCCCAAAATTTGGACGGATGTAAGGCGGGATTGTTCAGATGCACGGTTGATACTTAATTTGAATTTGTGTATTTAAGAGACAATGAGGGAAGTAAGGGATTATATTGACGTGGGAGTTTTTTTGTTTCTTGACAGTAAATCCGCAAGATGGCATAGCAGTGGTCACTGAAAGGTGACAGGAACTGATATGGTGCATAGTTAACATGAGCTAGCTGGTCGCTCTAGTTTGTATGTAAATGAAAAATAAGGCCAAGGGGCACACAACAGATAGGCTTTCTGGATGTCTAAATGCTAAACTTGGAAGAGACATTCGTGAAGAGCTAGATGAATGTTGGTATCTTGAAAGTAGATGATAATAAACGAGAATGCTGTTGCAGCATGTACTGCAAAAGGACTTTCTGCTAAAAGAAACAGATGCTATCCTCCAAAAAAAAAAAAAAAAGAGAGAGAGAGAGAGAGAGAGAGAGAGAGAGAGAGAGAGAGAGAGAGAGACATGGACAGTGGGGAGGACAGAAATGAGATGATTAGACACCTTTGAAATGTACTCTATAGTACAGGAGCCTGTTGAGGATCAGATGGATTGATAAAATAGGGAATGAAGATGTTCTGCAGTTAGTCCATGAGAAAATATCCCATAAAGAACCAAATGAATTGAAGAGAAGAAATAGGTGGTTACATATTAAGACTGCACTAATTGCAGAAAATGATCTTAGAAAGGTGGTGGAAGGAAATTATTGCAGGTGCAGGACTAGGTATAAATATATTTAGAAGATTGTTGACAATATGGGATGCATAAAAATTATAAATATATATAGCAGACAGTTGACAATATAGGATACATAATTTGTGCTGGAATAAAGTGAAAATCTGGCAAAGTATAGGAATGGGGTATTGCTTAAAACCAAGCTTAGACTTAATGACCAAGAAGACAAACAGGGAAAGTAAAGAAGCAAAATGTGTTAGTATAACATATGTGACCTGATCTCTCGTAGTTTAGCTAGTGACATTGTTCTGTTTGCTTTTTGGGCTGATAAATTTTGGCAACAAATGGAGCATCTTTATGGAGCAAATTTGAAAGTAGACATCAAAATCAATTTTATTAATATAAAAATAATATATACAGAAAATAATTTATCCAAAAGGAATTAGTACATATTAACACTAAAGTCATTGAATCAGTTGAAGAGTTCTTGTGAGACATTGAATTTTCAGGCTGAGGGTTGGTCAGTGAGCATTGGAGGGATGCATGTTGAGCATTTCTAAGAGAGAGGAAACCATAATGGATCAGGAAACAGACTGTAGGGAAAAGTTTATTTATGACCATAGTGAAAATGAAAGGGAGTGGGCAAGATGTTTATCCAAGTGAATGGATGGTGGATGGATGAAGGGAGTTCCTTGCTGTGTTCCAAGGGATTTTAAAAGGTAGATAGGTAGATAGGTAGAGGAGAGAGAGAGAGAGAGAGAGAGAGAGAGAGAGAGAGAGAGAGAGAGAGAGATGACGACGACGACGAGGATGATGATGATGATGATGATGATGATAGGGGATTACCTCATGGGAAATTGGTAGATGGCATTAGGAAACACATAAGCAATGTGGGTATGTATAATTGGAGACACTGTAATACATGGAAAGGATTGGAGGTGCCATTTTTCAACAGTGGGTGTCAAATCACCATGTCTCTTCAACTCTCGGGCTTTTAACAGTTTCATCTTAAATACGATTCACATGCAGTGTTGATTGGTGATAAAAACTTTCCTGGTTTGTTATCAAAAAACAATTTTA
The DNA here is from genome assembly GCF_021461385.2 of Schistocerca piceifrons. Taxonomy (NCBI): domain Eukaryota; kingdom Metazoa; phylum Arthropoda; class Insecta; order Orthoptera; family Acrididae; genus Schistocerca; species Schistocerca piceifrons. The sequence goes on from NC_060138.1 coordinate 662,164,376, forward strand.
ATGAAGAGTTAACCTTTCTTTCCTGTGGGAAACGGGAAGGGATGGGGGTGCAAGCAGAGACTGAAAGCAAGCTTCACTGAAATGTTACAGTTTCTTATTTAGACGTTACTTATTTATCATATAAATAATCCATTCAACAGAATGAGAGAACAGTGGCTGTAATAATGTCTGTAAAAAATAATCAGCTTACAACATTTTAAATGTGTAATAACCTGCACTGCATTTTTGTGACTACTATATTCAGTAAGCACTTTGTTTGTTTCCAGAGAAGTAAATGGTGATGCATCAGAGGCAGCCTTATTGAAGTGTATGGAACTTGCTTTGGGAGATGTAATGTCAATTCGAAAGCGCAACAAGAAAGTTTGTGAGATACCATTTAATTCAACTAACAAGTATCAGGTATCTATCCATGAAACAGAAGATGCGAATGATCCCCGTTACTTAATGGTTATGAAAGGAGCACCGGAACGTATTCTGGATAGATGTTCTACAATTTTTATTGGTGGTAAAGAGAAAGTCCTGGATGAAGAAATGAAGGAAGCTTTTAATAATGCATACCTTGAATTGGGTGGCCTAGGAGAACGTGTGCTTGGTAAGTAAAGCAAAATCCAAAGTTTGTGTGAAACTGTCATTTTGTTTCTTGATTCCGGAGAAAGGACATTTTTTAAATGTCTGTTACTATGCACTTTGCCTAATGTTCCTCCCAGGAGGTGGCAAAAACAGTGCATCCCTGCAACTATAACACAGCAGCACAGTGTCTTTCAACAAAGACATGACAACAATGGAGTGTATATGATTACATGTCATGGCTAAGGAAAATGTTATTGTGATCAGGCAGGCAGATCCATAGCAGTTACAAAGCTGAGTGTGAGAAACTAACTGGAGGTTGCATGATACCGACTTAATTTTATGCATAGTGGTTGTTGTTTGAACCATGACTGATTTTCCTTTGTTAAATATAAATATATTAGGAATGTTTCTCTCTCCTAATATGTATCTAGAAACAGTATGATTGCAGTTTAGTTTTTCCCCCCTTGTAATGCCCCTTTCTGTACAACATATGTTAATTATCACCTATAGTGAGGTATGTCTTTTATCTTTAAATGTAACTAGTATTACTGTATAGTAAGCTTACTATTGATAGTAATAGCTTTTTTTATATTCTGTCTGTATGGCTTAAGGTGATCATTAAGTTAACGTGATCACTAAGTTTCAGGTGCGCAGCCGCATAAATTCCACTTCTTTTGATATTTTGGTGGTATACTGTTTAGCTGGCTTTGAAGTGAGCAGAAGGCTGACGCTACAGCACTGGCGCCATACTTTTAAACTTTTCGATCTTGCCATGTGACCACTGACACACAGACTTTGATTGGGGGCAAAGAAGTACATGTATGCTTTGAGCTGTGACTATGTGGGTAGTTCTTGCTGGGAAGTCTATGCATCACTGTGAGATGCACCATAGCGATATCTTTGTAAGTTTATTAAAGGAAGTCCCCAAGCTGAAACCCTTGTCTCTATTAATTAAATTTGTTGCCTAACAATTTCAAGTGCTCCTATCACTGTCAAGTCCTATAAAGATGAAATTGACATTATAATTTTGACATTTTCATACTACATAGTGAGCAATGTAAATACAATGCCCTGCCATGGCCAATTTATTGTACTTTGAGTCGGGTGTACCTGGAGTGTTCCATGCGTCCTTCAGGTACTCTACAAGTCGTGTGTCCAGCCACCCCAGCCTTCCAAAGCATCAAACGGCCTTTAATGGAACCAAAGATGTCTACTATCTTCGATGGAGGGCAAAACATCACTTTTACCTTGTGCTTGTTGATGATCCATACTATTTTAGATAGCTGTAAATCTATTTTTCCTTATGCCCATCTTTGATTTTATTCATAGTGCCTTACTTATCTACTGTGCAGAATTCCTTTTGACTTCAAAACCTCCCTTTGAGTTGAAACTTGTCTTGCGGAGCTGTCTTATCAGCAGTGATGTGTGCTGTGTGCTCTGCACTGAACCAAAACACCCAAAAATGGAAAGTGTGCCTCCCTTTAGATTTCCATTGTAAACTGGATTTGTCCATGGATGGAATTTACGTGATTTAAAAATTCTTGTAATTTATGTTCAACGTGAGGCCACACTACAAATGCATTGTCAGCATATTTCCAAATGCAGGTTCCATTGTTATTTTGTTGAACTCCCCTGTAAACAAATGGGGACTACCCATGTTGACAGTCTGTCTGCTCAAAAAAATTGTTATTAAATAAACAGTATGTTGTGGTCTTTTAACATGTTTGAACAAAGCTGAAATCTCTCTATTAAATTTTTTGCCAATAAGAGAGCTCACAAATAGATCAGAACTGTTTGGTTTAAGTGATTTTAGTTTGCTAAAGAAGTCCACAGAGTTGTGTGTATGATGACCCCTTTGTTCAAACATGTTAAGACCTCAACAAATAACGGATTTTTTGAACAGATGATGGTATCACTATGGGCAGTCCCCTGTTGCCCTCCGTGGCCAGTTTGTTCATGGAGGACTCCGAGGAAGAGACTCTGGAATTTGCTAGCTTGAAGCCCACAGTGTTTTGGAGATCTGTTGGTACATTTATAGTGTGACCCCATGGTGAAAATAAATTACAAGAATTTTTAAGTCATCTGAATTCTATCTATGGACAAATCCAGTTTATAATGGAAATTTAAAAGGAGGGATGACTTTCATTTTTGGATGTTTTGCTTCTACACAAGGATGATGGCACTTTGGGACATGAAGTGTATTGGAAATCGATGTATACGGATTTGAAGTCAATGGGTATTCTCCATAGTAGATACATGCTGTTCGTCCACAGTAAACTGACGATTCATGCGGTGCCTGTTGGGAATGGCAGAAGGCATGTCGTGCCCTGCATTAAGACTGCCAAGGGAAGAGAAATGGTGAGGGGAAGGCAGTGTCCACTGCTTGTTGCAGTGCTGGCTTTGTAATCCTTAATAATGTGTACAGTGACACTTCATGTCTAGGTGTACTTTAATGTTAGCAGCACCGAGAGATGAGGTGAATACCCTTCAACTAGTGCCAATTTTCCCCACTTTTGGCAGCAGTAATAAAATCGTCAAGTTATTTTGAACAAGCAGTAAGACGCTACAAATGAAACTAAAGATGGGCCCAAGGAATGCAGAAGAAGGTACAGGAAGATTTAAGTCTATGGCTTTCCTGTCGGATATGGGTAGCCTGTTATCAGAAATAGAACGGATTCTCAGCAAGCACGAAATAAAAGTTATTTTTAACTGTCCACCAAAAACACTCTTAGGCTCTGTTATGGATAATTTGATGCTTCAGAAGGCTCAGGTTTACAAGATCTGCTGTAGGTGTGGCCATTCTACATCGGAGATATGGATAGATAAATCATAATGTCCATGGAAGACACATGGAACACCTTAGGTGTAGCAAGCTCTTCCACCCCAATAATTTGGCTATGGTAGAGCATTGTACTGACACTGATCACTCTGTATTGTACAAAAGCGTCGAAATTCTAGCACCAGCTTCATCATTTTGGAACTCTGTTGTGAAATAAGTAACTGATATTCATTTGGCAACAAATTTTATTAACAGAGAGACCAATTTCAGCTGGTATTAGCCATGGAACCTGGCACTTTCTTTGTAATCTTGCAAAGACATTGCACACTGCAGCTAAACAGTGGTATACCTACTTCCCAGTGCAGATTGGCAGTGTAGCCATAGATCTAATTTGTGTGTACGTGCACTTCGCTGCCTTTGATCAGTGTCTCTGGCGCCTGAGTATCTGCAGCCACATGCACATTGGCATGGTCAGTGAGTTTAAAAGGATGGAGCCAGTGCTTTAGCGTCAATCTTTTGGCTCACTCTGAAGATGACTGAACGGTATATGGCTGAAATATTAGGAGAAGTGGAATTTATGTAGCCACACACCTGAAATTTAATGGAGCAGTCATTACACTGTGAAAACAAATGAACATGCAAATTGTGCTCTTTATGGCCAGTAGTTAATCCCTAAAGTTTTTCATTTGCCACATAATGCTTTTTAATGATACAAAACTATGAAAAACATTGTTTGTTACAGTGGTACCAGAAAAAAAATGCTCCCACCAAAGCACACAAAAAGGCAAATATGTCCTGGGCAGAGTTACAGATGTAAATGAAGGGAACTACCTTTTCAACTTACCTGGCAGTTATAAAGATGTTTAATACAAAACATACTGACATACTCTCACACATGTTATTGAAGTTTAGGATACATGCAGCCCCTATTATACTACACACAGGAGGCAGCTACACGGGTAGCATGGGCTGTGTGGAAGGGGCTGGGTTGTTTTTTAGGTTAGAGGGCCTCAGGGAACCACAGAAGGGACGTCCGTCTAAAAGCGGGCAGGTAAAACACAGTAAGGTAGTTGTAGAAACGATTGGCATTGTAGTTTTAAATTGGCGTAGCTGTGTTAGGAAAGAACCCGAGCTCCAAGCCCTGATAGAAGCTCAAATAGTTGTAGGTACAGAGAGCTGCTAAAGCCGGAAATAAGTTCAGCTGAATTTTTTTCAAACAATCTAACAGTGTTCAGAAAGGATAGATTAAATACAGTCGGTGGTGGAGTATTTATTGCTGTCAGAGTAGTTTGCCTTGTAGCGAAATTGAAGTAGATAGTTCGTGTGAAATAGTGTGGGTAGAGGTTATACCCCCCCCCCCCCATGAACCATGGACCTTGCCGTTGGTGGGGAGGCTTGCGTGCCTCAGCGATGCAGATAGCCGTACCGTAGGTGCAACCACAACGGAGGGGTATCTGTTGAGAGGCCAGACAAACGTGTGGTTCCTGAAGAGGGGCAGCAGCCTTTTCAGTAGTTGCAAGGGCAACAGTCTGGATGATTGACTGATCTGGCCTTGTAACAATAACCAAAACGGCCTTGCTGTGCTGGTACTGCGAACGGCTGAAAGCAAGGGGAAACTACAGCCGTAATTTTTCCCGAGGGCATGCAGCTTTACTGTATGATTACATGATGATGGCGTCCTCTTGGGTAAAATATTCCAGAGTAAAATAGTCCCCTATTCGGATCTCCGGGTGGGGACTAATCAAGAAGATGTCGTTATCAGGAGAAAGAAAACTGGCGTTCTACGGATAGGAGCGTGGAATGTCAGATCCCTTAATCGGGCAGGTAGGTTAGAAAATTTAAAAAGGGAAATGGATAGGTTAAATTGGATATAGTGGGAATTAGTGAAGTTCGGTGGCAGGAGGAACAAGACTTCTGGTCAGGTGACTACAGGGTTATAAACACAAAATCAAATAGGGGTAATGCAGGAGTAGGATTAATAATGAATAGGAAAATAGGAATGTGGGTAATCTACTACAAACAGCATAGTGAACGCATTATTGTGGCCAAGATAGATACGAAGCCCACACCTACTACAGTAGTACAAGTTTATATGCCAACTAGCTCTGCAGATGACGAAGAAATTGAAGAAATGTATGATGAAATAAAAGAAATTATTCAGATTGTGAAGGGAGACTATCATTAAAAAAATGAATTCTCTGGTAAGCCGAAAATTTAATAGTCATGGGTGACTGGAATTCGAGTGTAGGAAAAGGGAGAGAAGGAAACATAGTAGGTGAATATGGATTGGGGGACAGAAATGAAAGAGGAAGCCGCCTGGTAGAATTTTGCACAGAGCACAACATAATCATAACTAACACTTGGTTTAAGAATCATGACAGAAGGTTGTATACATGGAAGAACCCTGGAGATACTAAAAGGTATCAGATAGATTATATAATGGTAAGACAGAGATTTAGGAACCAGGTTTTAAATTGTAAGACATTTCCAGGGGCAGATGTGGACTCTGACCACAATCTATTGGTTATGACCTGTAGATTAAAACTGAAGAAACTGCAAAAAGGTGGGAATTTAAGGAGATGGGACCTGGATAAACTAAAAGAACCAGAGGTTGTACAGAGATTCAGGGAGAGCATAAGGGAGCAATTGACAGGAATGGGGGAAAGAAATACAGTAGAAGAAGAATGGGTAGCTTTGAGGGATGAAGTAGTGAAGGCAGCAGAGGATCAAGTAGGTAAAAGGACGAGGGCTAGTAGAAATCCTTGGGTAACAGAAGAAATATTGAATTTAATTGATGAAAGGAGAAAATATAAAAATGCAGTAAGTGAAACAGGCAAAAAGGAATACAAACGTCTCAAAAATGAGATCGACAGGAAGTGCAAAATGGCTAAGCAGGGATGGCTAGAGGACAAATGTAAGGATGTAGAGGCCTATCTCACTAGGAAAATTAAAGAGACCTTTGGAGATAAGAGAACGACTTGTATGAATATCAAGAGCTCAGATGGAAACCCAGTTCTAAGCAAAGAAGGGAAAGCAGAAAGGTGGAAGGAGTATATAGAGGGTCTATACAAGGGCGATGTACTTGAGGACAATATTATGGAAATGGAAGAGGATGTAGGTGAAGATGAAATGGGAGATATGATACTGCGTGAAGAGTTTGACAGAGCACTGAAAGACCTGAGTCGAAACAAGGCCCCCGGAGTAGACAATATTCCATTGGAACTACTGACGGCCGTGGGAGAGCCAGTCCTGACAAAACTCTACCATCTGGTGAGCAATATGTATGAAACAGGCGAAATACCCTCAGACTTCAAGAAGAATATAATAATTCCAATCCCAAAGAAAGCAGGTGTTGACAGATGTGAAAATTACCGAACTATCAGCTTAATAAGTCACAGCTGCAAAATACTAACACGAATTCTTTACAGACGAATGGAAAAACTAGTAGAAGCCAACCTCGGGGAAGATCAGTTTGGATTCCGTAGAAACACTGGAACACGTGAGGCAATACTGACCTTACGACTTATCTTAGAAGAAAGATTAAGGAAAGGCAAACCAACGTTTCTAGCATTTGTAGACTTAGAGAAAGCTTTTGACAATGTTGACTGGAATACTCTCTTTCAAATTCTAAAGGTGGCAGGGGTAAAATACAGGCAGCGAAAGGCTATTTACAATTTGTACAGAAGCCAGATGGCAGTTATAAGAGTCGAGGGACATGAAAGGGAAGCAGTGGTTGGGAAGGGAGTAAGACAGGGTTGTAGCCTCTCCCCGATGTTGTTCAATCTGTATATTGAGCAAGCAGTAAAGGAAACAAAAGAAAAATTCGGAGTAGGTATTAAAATTCATGGAGAAGAAATAAAAACTTTGAGGTTCGCCGATGACATTGTAATTCTGTCAGAGACAGCAAAGGACTTGGAAGAGCAGTTGAATGGAATGGATAGTGTCTTGAAAGGAGGATATAAGATGAACATCAACAAAAGCAAAACAAGGATAATGGAATGTAGTCTAATTAAGTCGGGTGATGCTGAGGGAATTAGATTAGGAAATGAGGCACTTAAAGTAGTAAAGGAGTTTTGCTATTTGGGGAGCAAAATAACTGATGATGGTCGAAGTAGAGAGGATATAAAATGTAGGCTGGCAATGGCAAGGAAAGCGTTTCTGAAGAAGAGAAATTTGTTAACATCCAGTATTGATTTAAGTGTCAGGAAGTCATTTCTGAAAGTATTCGTATGGAGTGTAGTCATGTATGGAAGTGAAACATGGACGATAAATAGTTTGGACAAGAAGAGAATAGAAGCTTTCGAAATGTGGTGCTACAGAAGAATGCTGAAGATTAGCTGGGTAGATCACATAACTAATGAGGAAGTATTGAATAGAATTGGGGAGAAGAGAAGTTTGTGGCACAACTTGACCAGAAGAAGGGATCGGTTGGTAGGACATGTTCTGAGGCATCAAGGGATCACCAATTTAGTATTGGAGGGCAGCGCGGAGGGTAAAAATCGTAGGGGGAGACCAAGAGATGAATACACTAAGCAGATTCAGAAGGATGTAGGTTGCAGTAGGTACTGGGAGATGAAAAAGCTTGCACAGGATAGAGTAGCATGGAGAGCTGCATGAAACCAGTCTCAGGACTGAAGACCACAACAACAGAGGTTATACCTGACAATTGGACTAAACTATTAATTGGATAGTTTTACCGACCCCCCCCCCCCCCTCCCACCCCCTGACTCAGAAGATATAGTTGCTGAACAGTTCAAAGAAAACGTGAGTCTCATTTCAAGTAAGTACACCACTCATACAATTACAGTCGGTGGTGACTTTAATCTACCCTCGATATGCTGGAAAAATTACATGTTTAAAGCCGGCGGCAGGCATAAAACGTCATCCGAAATTGTACTGAATGCTTTCTGAGAAAATTATTTTGAACAATTAGTTCATGAGCCCACTCGAAGTGTAAATGGTTGCGAAAGCATACTTGACCTTTTAGCAACAAATAATCCTGGACAAATAGTGAGTTGTGACGAATACAGGGATTAGCGACCACAAGGCAGCTGCTGCTAGGCTGAATACTGTAACACCTACAACCATCAAAAAGAACCGCAAAGTATATCTATTTAAAAAAGCTGATAAAAATGCTCTTTACACCTTTTTAAGAGACAGTCTTACGATCTGATCATGTAAGTGTAGAAAAGTTGTGGAATGTTTTCAAAGAGATAGTATAGACAGCAATTGAGAGATACATACCACATAAATTAATAAGTGATGGTACTGATCCCCCATGGTACACAAATGGATCAGATCATTTTTGCAGAAGCAACGAAAAAAGAATGCCAAATTTAAAAGAACACAAAATCCCCAAGGTGACTTACTAAACTGATAGTTCGGTAATTTTCACATCTGTCAACACCTGCTTTCTTTGGGATTGGAATTATTATATTCTTCTTGAAGTCTGAGGCTATTTCGCCTGTCTCATAAATCTTGCTCATCAGATGGTAGAGTTTTGTCAGGACTGGCTCTCCCAAGGCTGTCAGTAATTCTGATGGAATGTTGTCTACTGCCGGGGCCTTGTTTCGACTCAGGTCTTTCAGTGCTTTGTCAAACTCTTCACGAAGTATCATATCTCCCATTTCATCTTCATCTACATCCTCTTCCATTTCCATAATATTGTCCTCAAGTACATCGCCCTTGTATAGACCCTCTATATACTCCTTCCACCTTTCTGCTTTCCCTTCTTTGCTCAGTACTGGGTTTACATCTGAGCTCTTGATATCCATACAAGTGGTTCTCTTTTCTCCAAAGGTCTCTTTAATTTTCCTGTAGGCAGTATCTATCTTAACCCTAGTGAGAAAAGCCTCTATATCCTTGCATTTGTCCTCTAGCCAACCCTGCTTAGCCATTTTGCACTTCCTGTCGATCTCATTATTGAGACGTTTGTATTCCTTTTTGCCTGCTTCATTTACTGCATTTTTATATGTTCTCCTTTCATCAATTAAATTCAGTATTTCTTCTGTTACCCAAGGATTTCTACCAGCCCTCGTCTTTTTACGTACTTGATTCTCTGCTGCCTTCACTACTTCATCTCTCAAAGCTACCCATTCTTCTTCTACTGTATTTCTTTCCCCATTCCTGTCAATTGTTCCCTTATGCTCTCCCTGAAACTCTGTACAACCTCTGGTTCTTTCAGTTTATCCAGGTCCCATCTCCTTAAGTTCCCACCTTTTTGCAGTTTCTTCAGTTTTAATCTGCGGTTCATAACCAATAGATTGTGGTCAGAGTCCACATCTGCCCCTGGAAATGTCTTACAATTTAAAACCTGGTTCCTAAATCTCTGTCTTACCATTATATAATCTATCTGAAACCTGTCAGTATCTGCAGGCTTCTTCCATGTATACAACCTTCTTTCATGATTCTTGAACCGAGTGTTAGCTATGATTAAGTTGTGCTCTGTGCAAAATTCTACCAGACGGCTTCCTCTTTCATTTCTTAGCCCCAATCCATATTCACCTACTACGTTTCCTTCTCTCCCTCTTCCTACTACCGAATTCCAGTCCCCCATGACTATTAAATTTTCGTCTCCCTTCACTATCTGAATAATTTCTTTCATTTCATCATACATTTCCTCGTCATCTGCAGAGCTAGTTGGCATATAAACTCGTACTACTGTAGTAGGCGTGGGCTTCGTGTTTGTCTTGGCCACAATAAGGCGTTCACTATGCTGTTTGTAGTAGCTTATCTGCGCTCCTATTTTTTTATTCATTATTAAACCGACTCCTGCATTACCCCTGTTTGATTTTGTATTTACACTCCTGGAAATTGAAATAAGAACACCGTGAATTCATTGTCCCAGGAAGGGGAAACTTTATTGACACATTCCTGGGGTCAGATACATCACATGATCACACTGACAGAACCACAGGCACATAGACACAGGCAACAGAGCATGCACAATGTCGGCACTAGTACAGTGTATCTCCACCTTTCGCAGCAATGCAGGCTGCTATTCTCCCATGGAGACGATCGTGGAGATGCTGGATGTAGTCCTGTGGAACGGCTTGCCATGCCATTTCCACCTGGCGCCTCAGTTGGACCGACGTTCGTGCTGGACGTGCAGACCGCGTGAGACGACGCTTCATCCAGTCCCAAACATGCTCAATGGGGGACAGATCCGGAGATCTTGCTGGCCAGGGTAGTTGACTTACACCTTCTAGAGCATGTTGGGTGGCACGGGATACATGCGGACGTGCATTGTCCTGTTGGAACAGCAAGTTCCCTTGCCGGTCTAGGAATGGTAGAACGATGGGTTCGATGACGGTTTGGATGTACCGTGCACTATTCAGTGTCCCCTCGACGATCACCAGTGGTGTACGGCCAGTGTAGGAGATCGCTCCCCACACCATGATGCCGGGTGTTGGCCCTGTGTGCCTCGGTCGTATGCAGTCCTGATTGCGGCGCTCACCTGCACGGCGCCAAACACGCATACGACCATCATTGGCACCAAGGCAGAAGCGACTCTCATCGCTGAAGACGACACGTCTCCATTCGTCCCTCCATTCATGCCAGTCGCGACACCACTGGAGGCGGGCTGCACGATGTTGGGGCGTGAGCGGAAGACGGCCTAACGGTGTGCGGGACCGTAGCCCAGCTTCATGGAGACGGTTGCGAATGGTCCTCGCCGATACCCCAGGAGCAACAGTGTCCCTAATTTGCTGGGAAGTGGCGGTGCGGTCCCCTACGGCACTGCGTAGGATCCTACGGTCTTGGCGTGCATCCGTGCGTCGCTGCGGTCCGGTCCCAGGTTGACGGGCACGTGCACCTTCCGCCGACCACTGGCGACAACATCGATGTACTGTGGAGACCTCACGCCCCACGTGTTGAGCAATTCGGCGGTACGTCCACCCGGCCTCCCGCATGCCCACTATACGCCCTCGCTCAACGTCCGTCAACTGCACATACAGTTCACGTCCACGCTGTCGCGGCATGCTACCAGTGTTAAAGACTGCGATGGAGCTCCGTATGCCACGGCAAACTGGCTGACACTGACGGCGGCGGTGCACAAATGCTGCGCAGCTAGCGCCATTCGACGGCCAACACCGCGGTTCCTGGTGTGTCCGCTGTGCCGTGCGTGTGATCATTGCTTGTACAGCCCTCTCGCAGTGTCCGGAGCAAGTATGGTGGGTCTGACACATCGGTGTCAATGTGTTCTTTTTTCCATTTCCAGGAGTGTATAACCCTGTATTCACCTGACCAAAAGTCTTGTTCCTCCTGCCACCGAACTTCACTAATGCCTACTATATCTAACTTTAACCTATCCATTTCCATTTTTAAATTTTCTAACCTACCTGCTTGATTAAGGGATCTGACATTCCATGCTTCGATCCGTAGAACGCCAGTTTTCTTTCTCCTGATAACAACGTCCTTTTGAGTAGTCCCCGCCCAGAGATTCGAATGGGGGACTATTTTACCTCTGGGGTATTTTACCCAAGAGGACGCCATCATCATTTAACCATACAGTAAAGCTGCATGCCCTCGGGAAAAATTACGGCTGTAGTTTCCAATTGCTTTCAGCCGTTCGCAGTACCAGCGCAGCAAGGCCATTTTGGTTAGTGTTACAAGGCCAGATCAGTCAATCATCCATACTGTTGCCCCTGAGAGTACTGAAAAGGCTGCTGCCCCTCTGCAGGAACCACACGTTTGTCTGGCCTCTCAACACACACCCCTCCATTGTGGTTGCACCTACGATACGGCTGTCTGTATCGCTGAGGTTTGCAAGCCTCCCCACCAACAGCAAGGTCCATGGTTCTTAGGGGGAAGATTGCTCCCATAGGGGTTGCAAAGACGAGATTAGACCAACTATACAGCACAAAAAAAAAAAAATGGTTCAAATGGCTCTGAGCACTATGGGACTTAACATCTATGGTCATCAGTCCCCTAGAACTTAGAACTACTTAAACGTAACTAACCTAAGGACATCACACAACACCCAGTCATCACGAGGCAGAGAAAATCCCTGACCCCGCCGGGAATCGAACCCGGGGACCCGGACATGGGAAGCGAGAACTATACAGCACAGACAGAGGCATTTAAACACTCATTTTTCTCATGCTGAATAGAATGGGAGAAGCCCCAACAACTGGTCCATTGGGACATACCCTGTGCCATAACTGCAGTGGTTTGCAGAGTATAAATGTAGCTGTGGAAGTAGGGGATGAGCTATGAGGACTGGCAGCACCAAGAAAAGCATTTCTGAAAAAGAAAAATTCAGTGGCACTGAATATAAATTTAGGCGTTACAAAGTCTTTTTTTCAGAGTTTTTGTCTAACCATGAATGGAAGTGAAACATGAATGATAAACAGAATACACACACTTTTGGAATGTGCTACAGAAGAATTCTGAAAATTAGGTGGGTAGCCCAGGTAATTAGTGTAGAGGTATTAAATCGAATTGGGGAAAAAAAGAATTTGTGACCTAACTTCATTAAAAAATGACTTCAGTTCACAGGACACACAGTGAGGCATCAAGGAAACATCAGTTTGGCACGTAGGGAAGTATGACGGGTAAAAATTGTAGCCTGAGGTCGAGTGATGGACACAATAGTGGGGTTCAAGTGGATATAAGTTCCAGTAGTTACGCAGAGATGAAGAGGCTTGCACAGGATAGAGTAGTGTGGAGACTTGCATCAAATCAGTCTTCGAAGTGAAGATAACAACTACAACAAAAAGCTGTAAATAATTTTGATTCTTTAACTGGTTGCTTTATAAAGGCTTAGATTCACTCCTTATTGTTGTTGATGTGAAGTAGTGCTTTGTTGCTGATGAGCCTAAATTGGAGTATGTTAAATCCTAATTACAAATAAAAACAAGGTATAATTATGTACAGAGAAACAAACTTATAATCATTTTCCAATGTTCAATTTTCAGAGATTTTTGATAATGTGCAATATTAATTTTTCCCTACTTTTTTCCACAGTCTGTCTAATTTTGACATTATTTCTTAATTTTTTCAGGTTTCTGTGACTTTATGCTGCCAACAGACAAGTTTCCTCCTGGATTCAAGTTTGATGCTGATGATCCTAATTTTCCCCTAAATGGACTTCGTTTTGTTGGGCTTATGTCAATGATTGATCCACCTCGTGCAGCTGTACCTGATGCTGTTGCAAAGTGTCGTTCTGCTGGTATAAAAGTTATCATGGTGACTGGTGATCATCCCATCACTGCCAAGGCTATTGCTAAATCTGTTGGAATTATCTCTGAAGGTCTGTACAGTATTTATATTTTCTGGCGAATTGGAGAAAGAATGTAAAAGTAACTGATTTGCAATATTAATGTAGATGACTTATTTCTACGATTATGCGTCTTATCCCAAATCATCCTGCATTGAGATTAAAGCTTTGTCTTCTATCATTGGTGTATTTTCCCTCTCTTTGCATTACTCATCCGCTTCTATTTTTGTTTTCTGCTTTCCTTCTCATCTGCTAATCCTTCCCTGTTATTTATCACTTTTCCTCTGACCAGTAAACTTCTTCTCTGTCTGTCAGCTTTCTTTTCTACTGTTGTCCATGTTTTTTGTGGATGTGGTTACTCACATTTGATAAGAATGTAGTGAGAAAATTCCTTGATGTTAAATTCCCCACTTACTTATTGCTATGGATATTATAATTGTTACTATTATTACTATTATTATTGTTGTTATATACTGACAGTGTACTTTACAAATTGTAATATTTATTCACCGTGGAAGTCTGGTGAGTGGGGACCTGAAGACTGCGAGCTCCTTTTTTCTCAGTGTAGAGCAACTCACAGACTACTGCATAAAAGTTAATATTCTATAGCCTGTCATGAGAACGACCATCTGAAGAGTGGCATTGAAACTAAAATTGACCACCATACATTGTGCTCAGTGACAGTCGAAAACAAAACTAATACTTTTACCTTGTTGTTGATTTTGATTAAACTACGTAATTATTTTACTGTAGCAACCAGATTCATATGTCTACATACATTTAATAATATTGTGAGATAGTGTCTCCTGTAAGTCATAGTCGAGCTTTCGTATTTGACGTTAGCCAACAACACAAAAAAATTCTCTCTTCCTTCTTTGCTAGTGAAATTATTTACTGCCCTTAAATCAATCCTTTACTGCTAATTTGCCGTGGGGAAAGCTAATTTATTTGTTTGCTAATAAATTTTAAAGACATATCCTCCACAAAGAAAGAAAACTGTGCACTGTTGCGATTTTATGCAACCTTTCTCTGATTAATTTTATATTTCTGACTGGTACGTAATGGATATTATTATTCATTTTTGAAATAATGTGATCAAGAGAATGTCAGAAAATAATCCCAGAAATGCATTCTGCCTGGAGTGGGAGAAAAATTCAGTTCTACATCTACTTGTATTGGTACGCAACTTCCTACACTGTGCGCTGCAGCAGTATAACAAACGTCATAAGGAAGGATAATGTTTGATGAACACTAGAATTCACTTCTTTATTTTATAAATTTTTTAAAATCACAGTTACTATGGATAATTACATAACTTCTTTGCAGTATTACACCAGAGGGAGAGAGAGACGGGGGAGGGAGGGGGGGGAAGTCCAACTTTTATGTTAATAATCAACAAAGCGGTTTTTATATTTTTTGTAATTGTTCACTTTCTTTAACTTAACACAACAGTGTTAACTAAGGACATTATTCTTTGCATCTCATTGTATTCTTTTTAGTTGTAATACTTGTTTCTCTGATTTATGTTGAGATAACACATTGCCATCTGCCAGTCCCTAATAACACAGTGTTCTCTCCGCTTCCATTAGAGGTTCCCATTTTTGCCAACACAAGGTGCCACAAGTGTGTCCTTTTCTGTATTGCTTGTCTGGTGTGAATCGTGTTGCTTTAAAGAAAAGCAGTTATGTATTCAGATACCAGAAACTAGTCTCATTGGAGTTCTCATACATGAAAAAAGTAAATGATATATAAACTTAAATCAGATTATTTTAAACATTTTGTGTGGGAAACTGTAGCCTGTTGACACGGAGAAATGTAAAGAAAAAATTAAATAGTTAAAATAAATGTGAGCTATCCATGCTGCTCCCTCAAAAGATCCGAATCTTGCCAGCTGAAGTAAACACATAAATATTGTTTCACCACTATAAATTGACCCTTCATTTGATGGCTGGTGGAAATTGCAGGAGGCCATGCCTTGCCCCAGCATGCATTAAGACAGCATTGAGGAGGGGAGCAGTGAAGGGAAGGCAGTACCTTCCCCTACCAGCAGTGCTGGCACCATTATTAATATTTTGTACTCATATTTAAGCAGAGGTGACACACAAAAATATTGGCAGTGGTTGGAAACAAATGAGTGTCTTCCAGGTAGTGCCGATTTTCTCTGCTACTGACAGTCCAGTAAATAGGGTCAACTTATCATGGCCATGCTGTAAATAAATAACTGCGTTGATATGCTCCTTTTGTGGTTTAGTCTTTACCATTGATGGATAATGATATGAAGGTCATTAGTTTAATGCACAGTTGATCGCTTCCAGTTTGTAAGTGATGGAAAGGTCAGGGATGAGATCCACTCAGCCTTGGAAAATCAAATGAGAATCTTCCAATGTAAATAAATAGTGAAACTGTCTGTCAAAATCTGAAGTAGAGTGAAACTGAAAGGCTTGCACCAGACTGAGCACCATAACTTCTTTTAGTAATAAAAACGTAGTTTTAAGTTAATTTCAAACTGTCCATTCATATGGAAAAGTAACTGCACATACATCACATCAATTTGAATTGTGGTTGTTAATATTACACAATTCCAAAATTGTGAAACAGCTCTAATGTTGCAGCGACTGATTCGTAATGAATGAGATCGCTGTAGAAAATCTTTGCACAAAAATAGCTCAGTTATGGAAGTGCTACCTTGATGTGTTAATTCTGAACTTCATGATTTTCCTTAGGGTAACTACTCTCCTAGACTTATTTTTGTGTCTCCGACATCAAGGTAATCCTCTTCCACCTGCAAACTGTGTGCATAAGCTTAGGAAAGTAACCATTAAAGTTAGGGGTTCTAAGCTTTTTGATTCATCCCATACTCTCAAATATAAAGAAATATCACCGAGATGTGTCATCAAGGGAGACACTAACCTGGGCCTTCTACCAGTCTGGAATGGGACAACATACCTGTAGTTAAACTGTTGCCAACACAGTTCTCAGTTGTGAGAGTATCAAATGTACAGTCTGCAGAGGCATGTGAGAGAGATATGACAGGACAGTGTCCTCTGTGCATATATGATGCTTAATTTATTGATAACTGATTCATTATTTTTTTTAAATTGTACCAGAGTAAGATTTAATAAAATAAATCTCATTTTGTGAACTTTAATCTTAATCACACCTCCATTTCCAGGCAATGAAACTGTGGAAGATATTGCACAACGATTAAACATTCCAGTGTCAGAAGTTAATCCTCGTGAAGCAAAAGCAGCTGTGGTTCATGGTACAGAACTACGTGACCTTAATTCTGATCAGCTAGATGAGATCCTCAGGTACGTATCACTAGTTCATCGTCAAGGAATAACATTCTTGTGAAGTATGCATAATAGTGTTACAGTTCCATGATGAACAGGAGCCTACTGATTTTTCGCATTGCTTTTTACTTTTTGAAGAAAAATTCATTTGAAAGTATTTGAAGGTTGAGAAATTTATGAAATGGAAAAAAAGATTTCTGCCTCAGTTGTTGTTTATTAATTATGAGGAAACAGTTATCCAAGGAAAGTTGTTTGAAATGGAAAAAAAGATTTCTGCCTCAGTTGTTGTTTATTAATTATGAGGAAACAGTTATCCAAGGAGAGTTGTTTCTTTCAGTAATAATCAGGGAAATATTTACTGAGAAAAAGACTAAGCAGTGCTAAGTCTGTCAAGTTTAACTGAACATTATCTTGCAGAGTGAGTGAGTGAGTGAGTGAGTGAGTGAGTGAGTGAGTGAGTGAGTGTGCGTGCGTGCGTGCGTGCGTGCGTGCGTGTGTGTGCGTGTACGTGCTTGGGGGTGCAGGTGTGCGTGTTTTGAGGAAAAAAAAAATTTGATCCACTTGACCGATGGAAGTATGTCCTAGAAACCAAGTGATACGTGTAAGGAAACTTAGTACTCATCTGTTCTTCCATATAGTTGTCTATTGCTCCATAATTCCTGTTCCACATAAAATACAGTGTTTTGGAGGTGGTAAGAGCAAAAAGAGCATTAGGTGTAAGAGAAGCACAAATTTCAGAGGATTTGTCAGAAACTTTTATTCAAGTTCCACATTATTTTATGCATTGAGCAGTGGTTGTGTGTGTGGTAGAAGAGGGTCATTAAAAAGACAGAAATAAAATAATAGAAAATCAAGGATGATAATAGAAAATCAAGGATGAAGTAACACAGTATGAAAAGATGACTACCCCGACAACATAGAGTTGGTGTTGACTTGAAGAGAGAGATCCACCAAATGTAGAAAAATCTCACACATTCACACAAACAAAACTCACACACAAATGGTCATTCTCCAGGTGTTGAGGCTCCCACCTTAGCACCTGAAGACAAAAGTAGCCGTGTGTGTGCGCTTGCGTGCGTGCGTACGTATACACACATGTAAATTTTTCTTTAAATCTATGTCTCATGATGGACTCAGCCAGCTAGCTGAATATATTTAGAACTCTTTTTCATTGTGTTTGTCTGTGACTCAGCGCTGCCTCTGTGTGGGGAGTAGCCATCCATCCTTTGCGTATTATTGTCAGATGACAGAAACCATCTTCATATACTTAAAGCAGTAAGTTTTTTTCCTATTGCCAACTTCAGATACTACACACTGTTAGTTTTTCTGTCTTAATTTCAGCCTGCTCTCTCTGATAAAGCCCATAATATGATATATGACTGTCTGCAGCACTCATTTGTTCTACACGAGAAGTCCACTTATGGCAATTCCTCATGATGATGTCATTTAAATGGTGTGAAATAGTCTTGTACCCTCCTTAGGTCACTTTTTTGTCCTCATTACACCAATTATCGGTTGAAGAAAACACAATTCCTTTCTTGCAAGGACCTATTTTTCCTCACCATAGTTACCATCAAAGTGTGAATAGCCACAACCTGTTCAGTATATGCTCCTACTAGATGATTATCTGATTTCAGTTTCAGGTGCTGAAATTGCATTACAGAGTGTTCTTTTACTTCTGTCTATGAGACCAAAAAATTTTTTTCATTCCTTAGGCTACAGGCCTTGGCCAACATGACCATCATCAGAGCTGTTTTAAAACATGTCCTAATGTAATGAAGCCACAGTGGCATTGTAAAAAAATACACACAAAACTAGCTTAGCAGTGTCACACATTTTTGAAATCCCGTGTAAATTAGGCAACAGGGACTGCAGTGTCATCCTCTTAACAACACTACTGTTCATAACAAACTTTTAGTACTGTTATGAACAGTAACATTGTTAACAGTATGACTGCCAGAACTGTGGACTAGTTTTATGCTATACCTATACTACTATCTAAAGGCAAGTTGTTGGTTAACGTTGTTACAATTTTTCAAAAGTACTTCATTAATACTTCATTAATTCACTTAAGATTTTTGCACGACGCACTAATGATAATTCAGATGGACATAGGCTGGATATATTTTTTAATATTGTATGTAACCGTATATGTAATAGATAAAGAGGAAACAACAAAAAGTTCTTGATCGATTTACTTAAGATTTTTACGCAATGTTCTAAGATGATTTGGACAGATATAAGCTACATATTTTTAATATACAGCAAACATGGCAAGGCTTTACAGTTACCAGATATGTGGTATTTGGATACACATCTGCCAGTCTCCTCCTCCTTCCCCCTCCCTATATCTATTGGCTCCCCCTCCCGTGCCCCCTCATGGTTCTGCTCTCTTACCCCTTTCTCTGACCTTGAGCCTTGTTTATTGTTATTGCAAGCGAAACCATGATTGGAAACTGAAGTTACATAAGATGAATGGGTAAATTGGTCAGGATATTTGGTACATGGAGAATGAGAGACATCTCTCCAGCTGCTGGATCTGTGACTGTAATGGCTTCAGTGACAGTATTTCATGTTGCTTTAATCTATGAATGTATAGGACTACAAAGTTTTGGATGATTCAGATTCCGTAGTAGTATTCTCACCATAAACCAATAAGCCAGAAATATAACTTCCTGTATAACCAACAGTGTGTAAGAAAACAGAACAGGATATGTTTGATTATACAAATTTTGCCTGAAAATACAGGTTGTTTCAAAATGAGTGGGACAAAAAGAAAATATTCCTATGACTACAGTAATGACTTTATTTCAGAAATACACATTAGACCGAAAGGTTAACTCCCACTGTTCCCATGGACATTCGCAGAAGTATAAAGTGGCAGATGCCTATCTAGTGTTGCATTTTTGGGACCTGTTCCAATGTAGTCATACCAGTGGAGTTAATTGTGCCTGGCACTGTGGAAGGTGTTCTTTGAGGAGATTTCTTATGATGTCATGGCAATGTGGCGGGCCCCTGTCCTGCTGTAAAATGGAGTTGGATAATTCTTCTGTCAACTGAGGCAACAGCCAGAGAGATAGGTTGTGCCTGTAATGGTAGATCCTGTGAAGAGGAAAGGACCATAGACTCTGCTGTTTGTTATGGCATAGAAAACATTAAGTTTCGGAGAATAATGTTTATGTTCCAGAGAGGCAGGTGAGTTTCATGTACCTCATATAATGCTTGTTCACTTTGCAACTTACGTGAAATGTGGCTTCATCAGATAACACAAGTCTGTCTGCAAAACCATTTACCTCCATTCGTGTGTGCAAATCAATGCATAGTTGTCTCTGTTTTGGTTTATAAGCTGGTTTTATGGCCTTGAACAGCAGATGATTGTGCGCGCGCGCGCACACACACACACACACACACACACACACACACACACACACACACCACTTTTGAATGTGACACGTTCACTTCTCTGCTGGCAGCAAGACATGTGCATTTTCTGTGGCTTTTTTGTTAGATCATACGAATGTTTTCCACCACTTTGTTCTCGATGGATGGCTGTCCTGTGGTTTTCTTCTTGCTTGTGGACCCTGTCACCTCGAGTTGGTTTTCCCATCTAGCATTGTTGTGACAGTACGGTAGCTACTTTACCAAATTTGTTTTGAAAATGTCTTTCAACGACAATTGTTAATGATGTATTTGAGTATTTTAAGACGTGATATGCCTTTTTTTATTTTCCATGCCAACAGTTTGAATATGAAAGCCAGTGATGAACAATAAGGGCAACTTTGCATTGTTTCATTGTTGCCAGCTTAAACTGTGATAGTCAACCTTTTAGTCTATATGTGTATTTCTGAAATAAAGTCATTACTGTAGTCACATGAATACTTTCTTTTTGTACCATTCATTTTGATTCATCCTGTATGTAAAGGAGAAGTGTATAAATATGAGATAAACAATTTATCTAATAGTTCATATGCCCTCCTATGATAGTTGAAACTGACTGTAAGAAAGACATCGAAACTGCACACTTTCATAGCATAGCACAGTATAGCACATCATTTTGCTTCTTGCAGTTTCTTTTAACAGAAAACAGGAAAGTTATATTTACGGCTTATCAGCTTATGATAATACTAAATTGTCCAAAGCTTTTTGATCATACATATTCACAGATTAAAACTATAAGAAATACTATCACTGAAGCCATGTCAATAACTATTGATCTGTTTTGTTGCTGATGTCATTTTCCAAAATTTTTGAGATGATGTATTCTACAATAGTACCTTACTTTAAAAACAGTAGTATCATCCGCAAATCATAGTTTGGTTTCAGAAGGGTTGTTTCATAAAATTTCGGGTGTACAGCTGCGTAAATTTCACTTCATCTTCTGATGTTTTGGCCGTATACTGTCCAGTTATCTTAAGAGTATATAATCCAGGGACATAAATCTGACTGGGGATAAATCACATACGAGGCTCAATCTTAGGCCCACTACCTCATACATGTAAACGATCTACCATCTAATATATTTCGAGCAGAATTAGTTCTTTTTGAAGATGACAATAGTATTCTAATCAACCGAAACATACACACAGAAACAGAAGAAATGGTAAACAAAGTTCATATGTATCACTGGTTTTCTTCAAATGGTCTCACCCTCAGCTTTAAAAAGACACGAAATATTCAGTTCTGCACATCTAATGGTCCTATACCAGTGGTAAGTGTAACATACAGTAGGAAATAGTAAATAGGGTGAAAACTTAAAAATTCTTTGATGTCCATATTGATGAGAATTGAAATTGGAAAATGCACATTTTGGATCTCCTAAAATAACTTAGTTCAGCCACATTTGCAATTAGAATCATTGAAAAGAGACAAATCAGTAAGTTTGACATACACTGAAGAGCCCAAGAAACTGGTATACCTACCTAATATAGTGTAGGGCCCCCACGAGCAAGCAGAAGTGCAGCATCACGATGTGGCATGGACTCAATTAATGTCTGAAGTAGTGCTGGAGGGAATTGATACTATGAATCCTGCAGGGCTGCTCATAAAATCATAAGAGTATGAGGATGGGAGATCTCTTCTGAACAGCATGTTGCAAGGCATGCCAGTTAGTTTGGTGGCCAGTGGAAGTGTTTAAACTCAGAAGCGTGTCCCTGGAGCCACTCTGTAGCAATTCTGGATGTGTGGGGTGTCTCATTGTCCTGTTGGAATTGCCAAAGTCCATTTGGAATGCACAAAGGACATGAATGGGTGCAGGTGATAAGACAGGATGCTTACATATGAGTCATCTGTCAGTCATATCTAGGCGTATCAGGGATCCCATATCATTCCAACTGCTCATGCCCACACTTTTACAGAGCCTCAACCAGCTTGAACAGTACCCTGTTGACCTGCAGGGTCCATTGATTCATGAGGTTGTCTCCTTACCCGTACACGTCCATCCTGTCGATACAATCTGAAATGAGACTCGCCCAACCAGGCAACATGTTTCCAGCCATGGACAGTCCAATGTCTGCATTGATGGGCACAGGCAAGGTGTAAAGCTTTGTGTTGTGCAGTCATCAAGGTTACACGAGTGGGCCTTCAGCTCTGAAAGCCCATATCGATGATGTTTCGTCAAGGGAAGAGGTGGAATAATAATTTAAAATTATTTTCTGTTTTTTACTAGTGGTATGTAGGCCTTGTGTAACATGGTAGCATGAACTTGAATCTGCAGATAATCTGTGAAGGTGAAAAGAGAATTGCAGTAGATCGCAGTGTAGGTTACTTAATTTTTTTTTTTTTTTTTTTTTTCTTTTATGATTTCAGGTATCACACTGAAATTGTGTTTGCGCGCACATCACCTCAACAAAAGTTGATCATTGTAGAAGGCTGTCAAAGAATGGGAGCTATTGTAGCTGTGACTGGTGATGGTGTAAACGACTCCCCTGCACTCAAGAAAGCTGACATTGGTGAGTTAATCAACAGCACGTTTTTCATTTATTGGTTTATATTTGAAACTCGAACAGAAGAACTTAAAGGAGTAACTTCATTAACAGTAGCAGCATGTACACATTTGATTGTGGAGAAATTCAAGAAAAGAGGATAAGTCAGAATTTGATGTATAAAAGTAACAACAGCAATAAAAGATTTGTATGTGCAAGAAAAGTGAAATTCATTGTACTAGAGGCAAAGCCAAAAGAAAAAACAAGGTAAAAGAAACAAAGAAGTAGAAGGGAAAATAAGGAATACCATGAAATGGGCATGCTGTTATAAGAGGAAATGAACTTTATTAATGGACACCATAACGCCTGCTATTATCAATTCTCCATTTGTTTTTCATACTACCATAAGAATTCAACCTCATGCCATTTTCAAGTTGTTGTTGTTGCTATTGTTGTTGTCTTCAGTCCTGAAACTGGTTTGATGCAGCTCTCCATGCTACTCTATCCTGTGCAAGCTTCTTCATCTCCCAGTACGTACTACAGCCTACATCCTTCTGAATCTGCTTTGTGTATTCATCCCTTGGTCTCCTTCTACGATTTTTACCCTCCACTCTGCCCTCCAATACTAAATTGGTGATCCCTTGATGCCTCAGAACATGTCCTACCAACCGATCCCTTCTTCTTGTCAAGTTGTGCCACAAACTCCTCTTCTCCCCAATTCTATTCAATACCTCCTCATTAGTTATGTGATCTATCCATCTAATCTTCAGCATTCTTCTGTAGCACCACATTTCGAAAGCTTCTATTCTCTTCTTGTCCAAACTATTTATCGTCCATATTTCACTTCCGTACGTGGCTACACTCCATACAAATACTTTCAGAAATGACTTCCTGACACTTAAATCTATACTTGATGTTACCAAATTTCTCTTCTTCAGAAACGCTTTCCTTGCCACTGCCAGTCTACATTTTATATCCTCTCTACTTCAACCATCATCAGTTATTTTGCTCCCCAAATAGCAAAACTCCTCTACTACTTTAAGTGTCTCATTTCCTAATCTAATTCCCTCAGCATCACCCGACTTAATTCGACTACATTCCATTATCCTCGTTTTGCTTTTGTTGATGTTCATCTTATATCCTCCTTTCAAGACACTGTCCATTCCGTTCAACTGCTCTTCCAAGTCCTTTGTTGTCTCTGACAGAATTACAATGTCATCGGAGACCTCAAAGTTTTTATTTCTTCTCCATGGATTTTAATACCTACTCCGAATTTTTCTTTTGTTTCTTTTACTGCTTGCTCAATATACAGATTGAACAACATCGGGGAGAGGCTACAACCCTGTCTCACTCCCTTCCCACCCACTGCTTCCCTTTCATGTCCCTCTAGTCTTATAACTGCCATCTGGTTTCTGTACAAATTGTAAATAGCCTTTTGCTCCCTGTATTTTACACCTGCCACCTTCAGAATTTGAAAGAGAGTATTCCAGTCAACATTGTCAAAATCTTTCTCCAAGTCTACAAATGCTAGAAACGTAGGTTTGCGTTTTCTTAATCTAGCTTCTAAAATAAGTCGTAGGGTCAGTATTGCCACACGTGTTCCCATATTTCTACGGAATCCAAACTGATCTTCCCCGAGGTCGGCTTCTACCAGATTTTCCATTCGTCTGTAAAGAATTCGCGTTAGTATTTTGCAGCTGTGACTTATTAAACTGATAGTTCGGTAATTTTCACATCTGTCAACGCCTGCTTTCTTTGGAATTGGAATTATTATATTCTTCTTGAAGTCTGAGGGTATTTCGCCTGCTCATACATTCTGCTCACCAGATGGTAGAGTTTTGTCAGAACTGGCTCTCCTAAGGCTGTCAGTAGTTCTAATGGAATGTTGTCTACTCCCGGGGCCTTGTTTCGACTTAGGTCTTTCAGTGCTCTGTGGAACACTTCACGCAGTATGATATCTCCCATTTCATCTTCATCGACATCCCCTTCCATTTCTATAACATTGCCCTCAAGTACATCGCCCTTGTATAGACCCTCTATATACTCCTTCCACCTTTTTGCTTTCCCTTCATTGCCTAGAACTTGGTTTCCATCTGAGCTCTTGATATCCATACAAGTGGTTCTCCTTTCTCCAAAGGTCTCTTTAATTTTCCTGTAGGCAGTATCTATCTTTCCCTCATGAGATAAGCCTCTACATCGTTACATTTGTCCTCTAGCCATGCCTGTTTAGCCATTTTGCACTTCCTGTCAATCTCATTTTTGAGACGTTTGTATTCCGTTTTGCCTGCTTCATTTACTGCATTTTTATATTTTCTCCTTTCGTCAATTAAATTCAATATTTCTTCTGTCACCCAAGGATTTCTACTAGCCCTCGTCTTTTTACCTACTTGATCGTCTGCTGCCTTCACTACTTCATCCCTCAAAGCTACCCATTCTTCTTCTACTGTATTTCTTTCCCCCATTCTTGTCAATTGTTCCCTTATGCTCTCCCCGAAACTCTGTACAACCTCTGGTTCTTTCAGTTTATCCAGGTCCCATCTCCTTAAGTTCCCACCTTTTTGCAGTTTCTTCAGTTTTAATCTGCGGTTCATAACCAATAGATTGTGGTCAGAGTCCACATCTGCCCCTGGAAATGTCTTACAATTTAAAACCTGGTTCCTAAATCTCTGTCTTACCGTTATATAATCTATTTGAAACCTTTTAGTATCTCCAGGGTTCTTTCATGTATACAACCTCCTTTCATGATTCTTGAACCAAGTGTTAGCTATGATTAAGTTGTGCTCTGTGCAAAATTCTACCAGACGGCTTCCTCTTTCATTTCTTAGCCCCAATCCACATTCACCTACTATGTTTCCTTCTCTTCCTTTTCCTACTGTCGAATTCCAGTCCCCCATGACTATTAAATTTTCATCTCCCTTCACTATCTGAATAATTTCTTTTATGTCATCATACATTGTTTCAATTTCTTCGTCATCTGCAGAGCTAGTAGGCATATAAACTTGTACTACTGTCGTAGGCGTGGGCTTCGTGTCTATCTTGGCCACAACAATGCGTTCACTGTGCTGTTTGTAGTAGCTTACCCGCATTCGTATTGCTTTATTCATTATTAAACCTACTCCTGCGTTACCCCTATTTCATTTTGTATTTATAACCCTGTATTCACCTGACCAAAAGTCTTGTTCCTCGTGCCACCGAACTTCACTAATTCCCACTATATCCAATTTAACCTATCCATTTCCCTTTTTAAATTTTCTAACCTACCTGCCCGATTAAGGGATCTGACATTCCATGCTTCGATCCATAGAACGCCAGTTTTCTTTCTCCTGATAACGACGTACTCTTGAGTAGTCCCCGCCCGGAGATCCCAATAGGGGACTATTTTACTCTGGAATATTTTACCCAAGAGGACGCCATCATCATTTAACCATACAGTAAAGCTGCATGCCCTCGTGAAAAAATTACGGCCGTAGTTTCCCCTTGCTTTCAGCCGTTCGCAGTACCAGCACAGCAAAGCCGTTTTGGTTTGTGTTACAAGGCCAGATCAGCCAATCATCCAGACTGTTGCCTCTGCAACTACTGAATAGGCTGCTGCCGCTCTTCAGGAACCATACGTTTGTCTGGCCTCTCAACAGATTCCCCTCCGTTGTGGTTGCACCTAAGGTACGGCTATCTGTGTCGCTGAGGCACGCAAGCCTCCTCACCAACGGCAAGGTCTATGGTTCATGGGGGGGGGGGGGGGGGGCGAGGGCGAGGGTTTTCAAGTACCTAGGTACAGTTATTGACTACAGGGTCATCAAAAATATGAGATTACAAGTATATGAGATTACAAGTATTGCTGTATTGGTAACTTTTAATCTTTATGTATGATTCATGTCTTTAGCCTTGCACTTCCCAGAGCTAAACCCACATGTATAATTAAAAAAAAATGTACCAGGGTCTCCATTGGTAGGGCTACCCTGTCACAAAGTTAAAATCACATTCATTAGTAAATAACATAATCACATTTGACACACAGGATACATCTGAACAGCAGTTTATGTGAACACATTTTAGTTGATAGTGGTGTTAGAAAGATCTTACTTTTTTGTATAAGTTCTTCATAACAGCACCATCAGTGGAAATTTGTTGACAAAAAGTGCAGTTCAATCATAACATATACATCGAGTGCCATACCAGTGGTAATACTTGTACAGTTTTTGTAATACATGTGATATTTGATCTTGGAAGTACTACGCTAAAATGTATATTATATAAAAGACCTGAAAGAGACCAGTATAACTCTTTACAGTCACATCCTTTTGTTGACCCTTTAGTCAATAACTAGATATAGGTTCTTGAAAATGTCTCTAGCGTGTAGGTGTTTCTGTAAAATAAATGCAGTTGAGTTACTGCTCTGCTCCAGGAAATAATCGTGTTGGAGAACAGGAAGTTTGTATCTAAAAGTCAGTGCTATGCAGTGTATGTAGGTAGACTGAGAACTAATACATATATGCTTATAGAACATGAATGAAATGACTTTGAGAAATATGCCAGGTAGCATTTGGAAGGTAACTTGCCCCTCTTTAAGAACGCTTAGTTTAAATGTGTTGCATTCATCCAGGGTGCATTCGTCCAGTATGTTTTGAGTCATGGAAGTATGGAGATGTGTTCTAGTGCTGTGTCAGCATCAGTTAAACAGCTTGCTATTATCGTGATTTTAATTGCTGAAAATGTGACTATTTGTGAAACTCGACGTTGTTTAAAGGTTGTTTATGGTGACAATGCTGTTTATAGGTGTTCTTTAAACTGATGAGTAATAAACTTTGTGGTTGTGAGCCTGGAAAAGCTATAAGTGTTGGTGAAACATGCAGTATACATGTGATCACTACCACAGATGATAAACATTGCAACTCATCGATGATTTGATTCAAAATAATCAGTGAATCACTCAAAAGCATATTGCAAACCATATTGGAATATCTAAGGAATGTGTCAGCTTCATTATTGAGCAATAATCTCGCAACATGACAATGCTCATCCACGCATCACCCTCAACTGAAAAGGCTGTGTGAAACCTGAAGTTTGAACCAATTCCATACCTTTGTTACTACAGTGAACTTGTGACTTGCGAATTTGATTTTTTCCTGGACTCAAGAGGGACCTAAAGGGTAATTATTACAACTCAGACAATGAGGTGAAGGGAGCTGTCCAGTCCTGGATTTGAGAAAAGTTGGAAGCATTTTTCTGTGATGGAATGAAAAAACTTGTTACACATTGGGAGAAGTGTGTTAGTCATAATGCTGACTCTGTTGAAAAATAAATAGATGGTTTTGAATTTTAAAACTTGTACTTTAATGTACATTGTGCCTGATGTTTCTGCTTTTTCTTTATTTGTCTCTCAGAAGCATGTGTGCATTGCTTTTCAGCGTACTCTCATATTTGTGTATCCAAAGCAAGCAAAACTGAAGTATTGCTTGGAATATTGTTCTGATTACATTTCAGTTCTGGACATCAAGGAATATTACATGTCAGTCCGTATTTGATCATAATTGCATGGATTATCAAATTAGTGTAGACCTTTCAGGGATCCATGATCGTTTCTTGTCCTTTCACTGGGAAAAATTGCCTGAATATGAAGTTTAGCCTATTAGATTACAGTCAGCATCAATTGTTTTTTGCAAAACCAAGATTGTTATGACTGAAAGTATCAGAAATTATGAAATGATGGTGTGAGGATGCGATCTGAGACTAGTCAAAGTTCTAACATTGCAGAAAGGAAACGGGTAATGGTATTCAGTCTTCAGCATTCGAATTCCTGCTGCTTTCCACGGACAAAGTGGAAAGGAACAAAATCCTGAAAGCACCCACCACGAAGGAAAACAGGAAAACTAGAAGTAAAATTATAATTTTCGGGTTGTAATATGAATTGTAAGGAGGATTAGCTTTTAAGAGAGTTGTCTTGGAATCAATAGGAGCAGGGTGAATAATCTAGTCACTCTGATTTTGATTTTTGTTTCCCCAAATTACTTCAGTGAATGCTGCCCTGATTCTGTCGGTAAGCCATAGCTTCCACTTATCTGGTTTCTTCAAGTAAACTAGTGTGCCATGCTTAATATTTGTTGAGGACATGACACATTTTAATTGTGTGTGTGTGTGTGTGTGTGTGTGTGTGTGTGTGTGTGTGTGTGTGATTATTTAAGAAAAGGTTGAAGTTGTGTGTTCATGAAATCACTGATAATTGTGATAATTAGGCTAAAAGTTGTGATTATCTTGTAACATCTTGGATAATTTTATTACATTTCAGGTGTGGCTATGGGTATTGCTGGCTCTGACGTATCAAAGCAGGCTGCTGACATGATCCTGTTGGATGATAACTTTGCTTCAATTGTAACTGGTGTGGAAGAGGGGCGTTTGATCTTTGACAACTTGAAGAAGTCTATTGCATACACACTGACATCCAACATCCCTGAAATATCACCTTTCCTTGCATTCATCTTATGTGACATTCCTCTACCCCTTGGCACAGTTACAATCTTGTGCATTGATCTGGGCACTGACATGGTGAGTATTTATTATACTATTTCTTCTTATGTATAGATACTTCCATGTTACAGGTCAGAGAATTACTGTTTATGGTAATAATTACATTTTCAGTAACAAAATTTTTAGCTCATGTTAATTTGAAATAATGGGGAAACTGGAACAGTGTATCCTTATCCAGAAATTATCCAGTCCTGTAAGTCCCGAGTCCAGCTGCCAGTATCACTTCATTGTGGTCAGAGTATTGCTGCAAATACTTAAGGTGACCAGTTTCTTCTGTTCTTGACTGAAAGTCTACCTGTATATGTATTTGTATGTAAAATGCACACCATTTGTTATGACTCTTTGGATCACAGTGACACAAGGGAACAGATGATTTCCTTTTTGAGATGAGGACATTAAAAATCAAAGAACACCCAACTGTCCCATAGCAATCACGACCAACTTTCTCTAAATTGTGTAATGTAAACAGTACCTTAATTATGGTTGAAGATTCAGCATGTTTTTCCAGTATCTGAAGTGTGTGTAATGTCATGCTGCCACAGCTGTTCACTGTTTCAGTGTTAATGATTGACATTTCATAGTAGTTTGTAATTTCTTTTTCTATTGCTGCAGTTTTACTTGAATTTCAGATACCTGTACTATTTGAGAGAACCTTACCCGTCATTGGTGTGGCTTAAGAGTTACTTGAATTGTGTGTTTTTTTTCTGTGTGTGTGATATGTTTATTCAGCATGATTGATTTTTTTTTTCAGCATGAAGCCAGTAGCTACTTAACTATGAGTTACTTTTATTTCATTTTTCTTCTTCTTAGGGATACAAAAGGTAGGTGTGTGTGTGTGTGTGTGTGTGTGTGTGTGTGAAACTAAAGTGTCGTATCAGTTATGATACTTCAAAAGAGAAAATGTTTCTCAGTACAGAATTTTTGTAATAAATTTCTGCATCTTCTCTGTCTTGTCTCTTTTTGTTGTTAGCTCTTTGTTTTTAATTTCAGTACAGTCTACAAAACTGTGAAATATGAGTTCAGAATAGATACTGCATTGCAGGAGCAGCTTTCTTGTTCCAGGAGAAGTGCACTAGTATTGCTGCTCTTCATTGAGTTGTAGTTAAATCTGTTATGGTCCATTCTCTCTATACTGATTCTTAAGAATATGTCTGTGCAGTTAGAGGGAAGTGGATGTGTTTGTGACAGTGCATTGGAAGGAAATATGAGCGGTCTGCACTGTCAATATTTGGCATTTTCATGAATGATCAACAGACGTGCTTATAGTTCATTCCAGTCAAATCTGTTCGTCTGACTTTTCCCTTCTACACACACTCTGTATTGTACCAGTTCTTTCTTTACATTCGTCATTCTGCTCATGTCTGGTATAAGGGACACAATTGCATTCACCAGACATTTTTCTTGTTTTGTGACTTAATTAAATGAGCTGTTAAGTGGTCTTTTTTATGTTAAAATGATACTGTACGTTTGAGCTTACAGTCTACTGAATAAAAAATCTTCACACCATGTTTGGTGTGCAGAAATTTTTTAATCTCAGTCGATTTGAAAAAGCAGTGCTAACATTCATTCAGTTTTATCCTTCTGGAAGGATTTGGTATATTTTCTCATATAATTCAGTAATATTACCTCATCAGAATCACATTTTTTTGTATTACTACATGATTGAGACCTACACAGACTGATTAGGGACAAAGATTATAAATATTGTTTGGAGAAGGAACCTGTGTACATCTTTCTGTCACTATCAGGTACCAGCAATTTCCCTGGCTTACGAGGAGGCTGAGTCTGATATAATGAAGCGACGTCCACGTAATCCTTACAAAGATAATTTGGTCAATGAAAGGTAACTTGATTCAGTGGGCTTATCCTCCAAAAGAATTGTTACTGTAATGTAAACATTTTTGCATATTACTTGAGCACAACACTTTTTATGCATATTACCCCTTAGATTTTATACTGATGCATAAACAGATCTTTGTCAAGCTAGAGAATGTCTTTAATAGGCTGTGCAGCTAGAGTATTTACTGCTTCTTAGTTTTTATTTTATTTCGTCCTCTCTGACATTCATATTTAATTTCCATGCATGTTTTATTATTTATCTCTTACTTTTGAAATTTCTTCAGCTGGATGTGAAGTGGTAAGTTCTCACTATAAGCCACTGCTACACTGACCTTTGCAGTTATATCTCAAATGACAAGGTTCCTTTTCCTGTTCCCATTTCCTCTGTCACAATGTTCCAGCCATTAGGGGGCTAGTCTCTTTTTTTTACCATAGACTCTGTATTTACTTTCTTAAGAAGATTATAGAGATATTACTACATATGAGTGATGCTAAATGATTGCAGTTTTATGATTATGCTAGACAGTTTCTAATTTCTGTTTTGCCCAGTTAATTTTTTTTTCCATAGTATCTACTGTACTTGAAATATAGAGAGAAATTTAATAATTCTGACGCACTCATACAGAGAATCGTTTGAGATTTTGAAGTTTAGTGGAGTTCTTACCATTGAGAGCAATGAGTAATTATGTTGTAGCTACTATCACTGTGTTTTGTGTGTGTGTGTGTGGGGGGGGGGGGGCAGTTGTTATTGTTCTGCCATCCAGCCTTTCAGATTCCACAAGAAAGTATTGTAGCATCTGTTGGGTTGCAATGCTTTCTTGGTGCATTTGTATGAACAGTGTCACTGCCACATAATAATTTTTATATGATGAATGATGCTGTAGAATTAGTTGAGTATCACTCATCAGTAAATACAAAAAACAGTGACTAGACTATGCAACAGTTCATACATTGCAACTGTATTTCATACATTTTTCAACACTGTCTCATGTATGGTGCTTGTCTCATAATTGTAGTATTCAAATTCCAAACAGTTTAACATCCATTACTTCTATAACTATACATGTAGAGACTAATAGACACTTGTTTTTCAGATGAAATTTGCATTTGTTGATGACCTGTACCTGCAGTATTTTGTAACTGATGCCATTGATCCTGGATGATTTATTTTTTTAATTTTCTAGTGTTTTCATGGCTAAAAGAATAACATTAAAGTTGTGAGCATTTAAAAACAGTTATTAAACTGTAGCTCATTCATCATAGCAGAACATTTGTCAAACATTTTATAACATTTATCTGTAATAACAGTGGAACTTCTCAGGGATATAAATCTGTACTAATTCTCTTTTTTATTGTATTTGCATGAATTAAAATTGTTAGACAGTTAATTGTATTGCAGATTACTTTCCAGAGAAGCTCACTGCATGAAGTGTGAAAACGGTACATATTTTTGTATAACCTTGTGTTCTACTTTTAGCCATGAATAGTTATGCATTCCAGAGTCATTCCACTTTTTTGTTTCTTTTTGTTACCCATTGAGAGTATTGTGTGTATATTGGAGTAGTCACATATTGCATCCATCTTATGATTGTAGTAGAAACAGCAATTTTAATTTTCAGACTCCTTCTAGTATCAGTTATTTACATAGGATCAAATACAAGCAGCCTCCATTTGTGGATGTTCTGGGGAAATAATTGGATAGGAAATCAGTTTTCTTGTATAAGTTTTGCTTGAAGAAATATAATTTTGAATTTCTGGACACTTATATTTCTTAGGTCCCTGCCATCTCATTAGGATATGAGCTTGCAGAAGCAGATATAATGAAGCGTCCTCCAAGAAACCCAAGAACGGATAACTTGGTTAACAGAA
This sequence comes from Schistocerca piceifrons, assembly GCF_021461385.2. Lineage (NCBI taxonomy): Eukaryota > Metazoa > Arthropoda > Insecta > Orthoptera > Acrididae > Schistocerca > Schistocerca piceifrons. Next base: position 662,197,388 of record NC_060138.1, read on the forward strand.
GGTATATTCCGTCAGGTGTATGTGAGAAATGTGATGTGTAGTCTCATTAATCTCACATAACCAAATGTGGGCATAAACTGTAATAATTGTAACTTACTGGTTCTGGAGGATGGTTTACTGATGTCGCAGTACCTGTGATAGTAATTAGTTTCATATTATAGTGTGTTTTACAGAGAATTTAGATGATTAATAATAATAATAATAATAATAATAATAATCATAATATCAGTTCAAAGTTATAATTATAATGTGTGATTCCTCAGACCTCCCCTTACCATTCCTTGCTCTTTGCGTTCATATGGGTAGAATGTAGTAGATGTGTGTAACTACTGCACTTACATAGTTCTTTCCTGTAGGGAAAGTCTCATAAGTGAATGTTTAGGGTTAGTTATGTGTCCACAGAAATAGTGCTTGCACTTAGTTGCTGACTTGAATGTCTTTTGTTTAATTTATACCCTGCAGTTTCATGCCTTTTATGTAGTACCCTCACTTTTAGAAATCTTTAAATTTTTGTTCTCATTTTCTTTAGTTTTGTGTTTTCATCATGTTGCGCCATTTTGTTAGGTCCCTGCCATTTCTCTGGCCTATGAAGAAGCAGAATCTGATATCATGAAGCGACAGCCTCGAAATCCTTTCACAGATAAGCTCGTAAATGAAAGGTAAATGGTCAAAATATCCAATTTCTACTGGGGTCATTATTTTGGTTGTGTGGGGCCCTTATTTTACTTCTCTCAATACACTATAAATGATGAGAACCCCGAAAAATATGTGACTTCTGAAAATTACTCACTTGCCAAGGATATAAAGGTAAGTCTGAATGTTTATTGTGCTTTAGCTCCGTATGTTGTATGTTAAACTTAGAATGCCATCATCACTTTTGGGAAGCACAGTTTTTAGTGAACATCCGGTGTTTGGTAAACATCCCTTCTAAAATCGAGCACATTGTGTTACATTACTCTGTTTTGCCTGTTACTCCAACAGTGAAAGAAAGATACCATCTGTATTGCCTTTCCTTTTGATCATGAGTTTGTACATACGTAAAACGCACGCACGCACGCGCGCGCGCGCTCACACACACACACACACACACACACACACACACACACACACACACACACACACACACACACAAGATGGAAACGCCATACCTTTTCTATCTTTCCCATTCCTCCCAGCCTACAAAATCGTCTTTTGGTACCAATACTTCATGTTTTGCATATTGAGATTTCCAGCAATGGGCTACTAACTTGGTTTCGGCAAGAATTCAGAAAGGAATTGCCCATAGCCCTATTGATGGAACTGTTGTAATGGTTATCGTATCTGTCGTAATTATGTGAAATCTGCCACATTAGTGCTGCTGCGTGTCACTTGGTGAATGTAAAAGAAAAAAAAAAAGGTAGTGTCATGATAACTTATGAAACAAAAGAAAACAATGAAAATGATAAATGAAGAAACAAGCAAGGTGGCGGGTGAATTTTTTAAACAAAATATGTGGTGTTTGTTTAGCATAATGTTTCTGTTTTGAAAAAGTGATCCATCAGACACATAAATTTTAAGCTTCCTTTTATGAAAGGTGAACACAGAGCTTAGAACGAAGGTTGATAGAATGGTGAGTAGATGTGAGCAAAAGTTTTGAAAGTACCAAGACAAAGAAACATAAGCAAGCTAGGATGCTAAGCATGAAATATAAACAGCAAAAGTATATTCTGCATGCATGATGACTGTATAACACAACCATTGGGTGTGATTTAGAGACTGCAGCAATAAACGATACAAAGACTAAATAAGTTAAGTAGAAATAATGGAGATAATAGTTGGAATATTGGTTGGTGCAAGAGGAAAAGCAAAAAGCATTCAATAACAAGCAGGGAATTGCTGAGTTCTGGTTTTATCAGTTAAGTACACCTAGGAACCTGAAAAGTTCAGTTTGTGATAAATGCAAATGCAGAAGCAAATTCTGCCTCAAAAAGTGAAAATGAAAATTTAGCCAGTAAATGCTGTTTCATAGTGAATTTTATCCAGGTGAACTATTTTGTCAGAGCTTGCTTGAATTAGCTTCTTTTCTGCATAGAAATATCATAAATGTGACCAGTTTCTGATTGCTGGCATTACACATCAACTTACTAAGCCCAACTGGGAAAGATACGTAAGAATGTATTTCCAAAATAAAAAGTGCACAAGTGCAATGACATATCGGTGTGCTCAGTGCTCTGGTGCCACGTCAGTTTTGGGTGATTAATGGGCCTGTATAAGATACATGCTGCATAATGCAATGTAGAACTGAGCTGTGGGACCTAGCATGTTAGAACAAATAAACACACAGTTTTATGTGCTAGCTAAAGTTCAAGAGCTGGCATTAAAAAGAATGATAAACTTTAATATGGCAGCTTCAGGTGGCAGGTGTTTTGAACTTTGGTTACATCAAATATCAGTAGAGATCGGGTCTGACCTACCTTGTTTATGATGTTAATGTATTTTGACCGTGCCGAATTTCCTTCCCTAATGTGGAAATAAGAGGTTCCCCCCCCCCCCCCTGCTTCTATTTAAAGTCCCTTTCAGAACAATTAACTTTCCTATCTCAATTGACTACTCAAAATGAGTGAGTCTGCTGCAGCACGCATGGGACTTTATTCTGCTACTGAGTCTTGAGGGGTCTCTTTATTCACACGTTGGTGCCAAAACTGCATGTATGTAGGGAGAGCTGTCTGCCGTGCAGTTTGGCACTTGTGTGGTGGAAGTGATGTTATGAGGGACTATCCTTTTTGTGAAAAAAATCAAGATATAATAAGGACAAGCAAAGACAATAGTATATTAATCATCAAATAAAATTCGTAGTTCTTGCCAAAGACCACGTGCTAAACTCTTTCCACTCCAGAGAAATGAAATAATGGGAAAGGTGTCATCCAAACATTTCAAGACATAAACATTTGCTTGAGAAAGTACAGACCTGCAAACAAATCATATATCTAGAATGCAGTAAACAATGCCTTCTTACATTATTTTTCATATTTTGTTTTCTTACTTAGTGCCAAATAATACCGAAAATTATTTTTCTTCTTAGTAATTCTGGCTTTTTCTCTGTGGAAATAATTTTCGGTATGACCTGTTTAACTATTTATGTTCTTATTTTTGCACATTTTAGTCTTTGTAAAATGAAATAACGTTTTTGCTTCTGGATTATTTTCTCTCTTGTAGAGAGATCTCGTGCGACCTCTCCGGTGTGTCATGAAAACAAAGCAACCAACATGATAAAGATTCAGAAAACACTAAAGCAAAAAATCCAATCTATGATTGAAGTAAGTATGGCAGGAATAAGCTAACTTCCAATATTAGCAGACTCTGCCAAACCCATGCTTCTGCGCATGTGTAGTCTGCAGCATACTTCGCACAATCTGTCGATTAGTGACATCACACACACATTTGTGACATGGTCGGCTGCTGATTTACATCCAGGCATGAGAGGCGCATGCACTCCGAGAAGTTGAGTTTGGTCAGGTAGTTGCTAATGTTAAATGAGCATTAGTACCTTGTTGGTTCTGTCTGTAGCAGTGGCAGATATGAGTCCCACAGCTGTGAGTGCCCACGAAAGGGCAAAACCAATATTCTGTAGGTTTTGTTGTTATTTAATTTGGTGCAACAAGAAAAATGTCTAGAAACATCTTCAGTCATCTTAAGTCAGTCTTGGTCCATGGTGGGAAAATGCTGCTGCTTCTCGACAGAAAAAAATCATTTGTTGAAAGCTCAAGTAGAGCCAGAAGAAGAAAATAGACAAAGACCTACCTTGAGAAAAAGCATGTGTTTTAATAAAAGCAAACATTCTAATTGAAAAGCTGATTGGGGAATCACCCCCTTTTTTAATATTTAACAGCCAGTTTCTAAGCACAGCACGGAGACATCGCCTGTAGGCTCATAATGTGACAACCTTTCAGATTTGTACGTCTAATCATTTAGGAAAAAAAAAAGAATTAAGCTAATCTTGCCATAAATAGATACTAAATTTCAGGTCCCTTAGTACACTTTACTGCTGTTGTTGTCTGAACCCCTTCACTTAATTTGTTTGTTACTAATGAAAATCTGCTCACAGTTCCCAGACATCTGCCTTTCCTTTTTTTAGGTTGTGTTCTTCACATAAGTGTGTATCCTCTCCTGTTATTTATTTTTATAAATCCCTGCTCCCTGTTTTTGGGCATTATAGTGATTCACAGTGGCATCATCAGGATTCACCTACTGTTAATAATGGCTGGATGGTTTGGCAACATGGTGATCACATTCCCTACAATCGTAGATTGCTCCTTGCTCTACCTTGTAGAAAGCAGTACACCAGTCAGAACAGGTCTAGGGCCTAATCCTTAGGTGAGGTTTACATTTTACATTTAAGATAAGGACTTACACAATCAAAACATTTGAATTCATACAGGGAGACAAACAAAATTGGAGCAGGGCTGAGAACCATTGTGGTTTGTCGAGGTATGTTTTCTTAAATATAAGTTGCAGTTCTTCGCTTTAAAAGAAAACTAATCTAATTGTGACCAAAGTAGTGATGATGGCATCAAACAATCCTTCACTTTCCATTCATTTTCGCTATGTATATTGTGTAACTGTTGCTTTCTTTCTTTATTTAATTATGCTGTGCTAGACTTTCTCTGTATATCCTAGCATGCAAGCTGAAATTTCAGTCTCATCTCTGTTGTTTTCATTGCTGCTCCCCATTACACATCCCTTGTTCCTGTCACAAACCTTACAAGTCCCAGCCTCTGTCTTTCTCTGTTAGATGTCTATTGTTCTCTACTGGTTTTAAGTAGACAGGGAAATTTCCATTGCATGGTTCTTGATTACTAACTCTCTACTGTATTACTAACACTGCCACTATAGGTGCCTGCTATTTCTCTGGCTTACGAAGCTCCAGAGTCGGATATCATGAAACGGCAGCCCCGCGATCCGTACAGGGACAATCTGGTGAACCGCAGGTATGTTTGAATGATAACCCCCGTTGGCTGCTGGATGACTGTGGTGTTGTCACCTTATATCTCCAACAACAACCGGCAACCAGATAAATGCATGTCTATATTGTGGCATTGGCTCGCAACCAGGTTTTTAGTCCTAGCTGGCTGCACTTGCAGATCACTCTGTAATCTTGATCTTGTGTAGACTCATTAATGTTAAGATCACCCTGTGCTTCCATTTTGTTTCACATTACAGATTGTGGCAGAAAACTGTTTAGTTTTCCTCGCCCCTTTCACAGATATTTTGTAGGATAAAAGTAAATATACTGGACCAAAATAGACTTCCTGAAGTATGCATTACACTTCTATTTTGTGACCATGCTCAAACTGTCATTTCCATTCAGTTATTTTATACAGTGTGAGATTTTATTCTCATAAGAAATTTCTGTTATAGTTCATTGCATCACCCATGCTGAATTTACAGACATTGTATGCAGATTTTTAGTTGCCAAGACTTGGAGTATGTTGTCTTCCTCCTCATAAATTAAAAAAAAAATCATATATGTGTCAGGCTTATTTTCTTTTGTATTTATGGCTCTTGGATCTCTCATCTACAAAAGGAATAAATGTAAGAAGTTCCTAATCATCTTTGTACATTCACCAATTTTCATAAATTGTCTCCATGTAAGCAATAACATAAACACAATTTTACTACCACAAATGCAGCTGGTAGTAACTAGTATTAGAACCTGGAAGCACTTAGTACATTTTCTTTAGTATCTCAGCAGAAACTAGTTTTCGTATTAATGTACAGTAATTTGTCACAGGTGCACTCAGCAGACTAGCTGTGTAGACTGTCACTGATCATTTATTGTATAAATTTATTTTTTCTGTTTAGTATGTGAAAGTAAGTATGTCAGTCATGTGAGTTTAAAGTATGTTCTTAGTAATTGGCAACAGTTTTTACATACTTGGTGATACATTGATTTGACCATATCACACAACTGTGGTGTCTCCCGTTCCCCCACCTGTGTGTTTCATTTGCCTACGTTCAGTTCTCCATCACTACCAGTTTCCTGTCCAACCATAATCACCAGAAGTAATATGCATACAGTAATTCTGAGTATAACCCCTACTTCTAGATGGAGAGTAATGGTTCCATTGTGTTTGTGATGTAAATGAATATTTGATGGAACTATGGCACAGGGGGCATCACCCTAGTTGCGAGCCTTAAAGTTGCAAGTGTCTTGTGAAAGAGAACATGCTAAACTACCTATTAATCTTGCTCTGTCTGTGGGGAATGCTGCATTTTTATTTGATGTGTTCATCATAACCTTGTCTGTTTTTATTCCCATACACATTGCAGTCCCTGTTACACAAGGTAAATATTACCCTTGAAAAGCCAGACTGGACACCTGAGACAGTGGTTTGGTGAGTTCATTCCATTTTAAGACCTTTTCTGTTACTATTATGTTGTTATTATGCATGAGTGGTGCTGGCTTGTGTTTTACACAGCATAGTTATCTGACATTGCTGCTATTAGATGAATATCATTTCACAAATAACCTGTAACAACATAGTTGATTTATAACAAACATGTATTGCTTGATATATAACTGTGATTTTAAATCAGTTAACAACAGAACTTCTTTTCTTAAAAAAAAAAAAAAATTGCAACTTTTGGAATTTCAATAGTTTCATCAGCTCATTTTTTAAAAAGAAAAAATTAATACTAAAATCATATAAGAAATGCAGTTTAGTCAGTTTGTGCAATAAATACTTTTACTTGATAGTTGAAAATGTGTTTTCAATCTGTTTTCAGTAAAGTCTGTTTTCTTGTGTGAGTGAATACTTTAATGGTGAATATTTGCTCTGCAGGCTTATCTCCATGGCGTATGGGCAGATTGGCATGATACAGGCTGCAGCAGGATTCTTTGTCTATTTTGTAATAATGGCTGAGAACGGTTTCTTGCCTCTCAAACTATTTGGAATTCGAAAGCAGTGGGACTCGAAGGCTGTTAATGATCTTCCAGATTCTTATGGACAAGAATGGGTATGAGTCTTTTCAAAATATAAAGATTGAAAGAGAAGGATTATTTTAATTTTTTGTGATTAAAACCTGTTTTGGATCAAGTAACTAATATAGGGTGTGCCCAAATGAAAGGGAGACTAGAGTTATATGTTAAGAAGTTATAACAACAGTATTATAGTTACAGTTCATCTGGAACAGTACTACTACACACAGTTGCTATTGACATCAATACACTGATCCCAGTGCATAGGAAGGAAGAGGATGGTTTCAGTGTAGAAACTCCTGGGTTGCTGACAGATCCAGTTTTCCACAGCTGTCCTCCACTCTCTTGCCACAGGAGAACCTCTGACCGTTCAGAGATTGTGTTAAGGGGCTGAAAATATGCAAATCATGTGGGGAGACAATCGAGGCTGTAAGGGGAATGTTTGTTCCATGATCTACATTGAAATTTTTGAAAGAAATTGAGGGTCTTTTTGGCCACATTTGGCCCAGCACTGCCCTGGAGAAGCACTATCCCATTTGAAAGCTTGCTCCTGTGCTTGTTCTTGATGGCCTGTCAGAACCTAAGCAATGTGTTGCAATACTGCTCAGTGTTAAATGTTGCACCCCATGATAGTCAGTTGATGAGTAGAAGTCCTTCTTTGAAAAAGGATCTGTGCATCTCTTTTCTGGCCCCCAGAGCAGTTGACTTGTTTTTGGATGAGGGGAGCCAAGACGTTGTCACTCAGTGGTCATCCATTTAGTGGCACAGTCAAAGTGGGGACACCACATTTCATCACATGCCGCAATCTGAGCAGTGAAATCCATTCCTTGCTCTGTGTATCTTTAACAGATTGGTCAGGCAAACTTCCATCTTCTGAATCTGAAAGATGCTTGGGCACCCATGGTTTACTAACTTCGCCATAACAAAGCTTCTTGTGGATTATGTATGGCACAGTTCCTTAGTTTACTGATAGTTCAGTGGCAGCATCACTTATGGTTCAATGATTCAACCTTGTAAGCTCTTCAACAGCTGAAATTGTGGCACCACTGGTGAGAACATGCACCTGCCCATACTGTGGCGTGTCCTTGATGTTTACACATCCTGCCTCACAACACTGACATCACCGAAATATTGTGCACCATATGAGACTCTGCTGTCCATACACCTCTTTCATCCCTTGATATATTTGTGAAGCATGCTTCCCTTCTCTATGAATAAACTGGATAACCGCTCTCCAACAAACTGCGGAAACAACTCTCCAGAAATGAGGCAATTGCTGTGAAGCCATTAATTCTTCTTGTACAACTGGAAATACCACCATTTCATCTCTCAGAAACACATTTATCCACTGGGACTACGTACAGCACTGCTACAGCTAAGGTCTCCTTTTCAGTTGGGCATACTTTACATTTTGTTTTTTGTCCTATGCAGGTAATTAGGTGTATAACTTTTTGTAGTGAAAAAGTGGATGTCTTTTAGTTTTCTTCTTTATGTATATTGGTTTTCCATAGTAATTTTTTTGTACTTACCTCAAATGTAGAGTTAAGAGTTAATCAACTAAATGATGAAGTGTAGGTCAAAATTGTTCTCAGAATAATTGTAATATACAAAATAAAGATGGTGGGAAGATCAGCTCTTTAGTTTCAGTATTGTACTTAATAACTGAAGTAATACCTTCACATAGAATGGTTAGATCACATCAATTTACAAAAATGATGAAAGCAAGAAGCATGTAATTGCCAAACCTTTGTTGCCTAATTATCTCGGCACTCATTTTGTTAATGGGCAATCAAGCAGGATGCTCTTACTTCAAAAGTTGGATTTTATAAACTTTGCTATTTGGTGAAAGCTGTGAAAGAAACTGTGAAAGCTAATCAACAGAGCTCTATGTTTATATTTCCAAGAAAAGGCTGACATGCCTCTGCCATTCATGTACGATGTTCATCATCATAATAATGTTGTGGTAAGTGTAGTGAAACCCTGTATTAACAAACCTTTAAAAAAATTCTCATTTCTAATGAGTGCTTCATTCTGTTCAGGTAAAACTACATACATTGTTACTAAAAACTACCGTATTCACTCGAATCTAAGCCGCACTTTTTTTCCAGTTTTTGTAATCCAAAAAACCGCCTGAGGCTTAGAATCGAGTGCAAAGTAACTGGAAGTTCTGAAAAATGTTGGTAGGTGCCGCCACAACTAACTTCTGCTGTCGAATATGTGTACCGCTATACAGGCACGCTTTGCAGGGACAAAGATAAATACTGGCGCCAAAACCTCTGTGTCAGTAAATAAAAGAAAAGGTAGAAGAATGTAAGCATTATGCCATGTATTCTTTCGTGTTTGCTGCTATCTCATTTAAATCCTGCCTGCCTAATAAACTATGAAACTAGAGTGAGACAACAGCAAATGCGGAAGAATATACTCATCATGTCATGATTATATTCGTATTATTCTTATGCTGAATAGTAATACAGTCAGAAATGAAGTACAGCAACTGACTAGATTTTTAAATCTAAGATGACTCTAATTTCTGTGCAGAATGTAATGTACTAAAGAGGTGTCTGCAAAGATTTTCAAACGGAGAAAAATTTTTGCTAAACTCTCGTTCAGAACATCATCTATCATACGCAGTCTATTATTTGGTTCTTGTTGATCATTATCAAAGAAAGCAGCAGAGTAAGTAACAACAAATAGCAGTCTCTTGCCATTTTTTTGCTTATTAGACAATTCCTCTTTTTTTATTATTATTATTGAAAGCGGCGGCAGCACGCACAAAAGCAAGCCATGCCGCGAGCGGCGACAGGTCGCAAACACTCATTATCAGAATGCGACGAACAATGCATGACACAGTACGATAATGCACTTTCAGCTCAGAGTGACGTAAACACCTATAACAAAGAGAACGGCACTTATCAGATCAAACAAAATAATCAATCGATTCAAACCAGACGAAGCATGTGAAAAAGGAAGGGTACTCATATAAATACAGACGGAGTGCCTGACACATAGCAATGGCTACTTGGGAAAGCTTAACAGTTAAGATTATGACTCGAACCAACCTACTGTAGCTGTAGCTTCATCCATTCAATCTAAATTGTGTCTCATGTTACAATGGACCAACTTTGTTTCGATTTGGAGGTGCGGTCTAAAACTTTTCTCTCCCCTTGAATTTCGAGTCTCAAATTTCAAATACGGTAGTTAATGATCTCAAGTTTAAGAAAAAGTTTTGTTATAAGGAATAAATGTGAAACAGTTGACAAAAACTGAAACATATTTTGTCATATTTTCTAAAATATCCACAAGTGAATTCTACTCATGTACATGTTAATATTATTGAACACTACTCTCTCATAAGGAAAGTGATTACATACAATAAGACCTACATGAAATGTGACGTATTTAGTTCTGTGATCAAAATACTGCACTGAAACATATAAAAAAGTTATGTGCAGTTTGACAATTGATATTCCAGGGTAGAACCAATGAAAAAAATCGGCAATAAACGATGACTTATGTTCAGTGTGTTGATGCGTAGACACATGAAACAGCACTGATAATTTCATTAGCCATCAAGCTTTCCTCTTCCTTCCAGTGAAAATATACACGCACTCTCTCTCTCTCTCTCTCTCTTTCTCTCTTTCTTTCTCCCCCCCCCCCCTCCCCCCTCTCTCTCTCTCTTTCTTTCTTTCTCCCCCTCCCTTCCTCTCTCTCTCTCTGTGCCTAAACTAGTGCAAGAATTGTTATGAGTATCAGCCATCTACACTGCTCCTTTAAATAGTGTTTATTTTATAAATCAACTATGAGCCCATTTCGGCATATTGCCACCATCATGTGCTCTTGCATGCAATATTGTTGCTGCCATGTCCTGTCTTTTTATAATTATTAGTTTCTCCTTGGATGAATGTTGGAGACATACGTGTCTCATTCTCAGTCAGAAATCAGAACTTTGTAGACTGAAATTCTAGAGAAATAATAAACTTTTACATACGAGTGTTTTTGAATTGCTAGACAGGAGAATTACACAACCTTGTGAGCTTATTGGGGATTGTATACTAATCTGGTGTTCATAGGTGTAAGATCTGTAGTACTTTGTCTTTGGAAGCTAGTGCCAGGTAGGGAACATATGCTAAATGGCTTCCCACTTTGTACTTCATTGGACTTGCGAATTTGTGCTGTTAGCACATTTTTTATACTCACTAATATTGTTTCCTTAATTCATTCAAACATCTCTACTACTTTATAGAGAGTCCTATGCATATAAATCAGTTGAATCTGAGATTAAAAAAATTATAATTTTCTTCCAGAATATGAAAGAAAGTTTAACTTTACCTATATTGCCACAATACTTAAAGGGGCATCTGCCAGCCACCAGAACTTTAAAAAAAAGTCTCTTGAGACACAAAGTGACCAGTCTGTGACTAATGGATTATGAACATATGCAAAATAAAGAAAATGCAGCCACTCAACTATAATGACTGATGTGTGGTGGATAGAAACACACAACAGAAAAAAGTATTTAGCTTAGCTTTTGAACTCTCTGTCTACCAGTAGTAGAAGAGAGAGCAAATGCACACAACCGTGCCTGCATTGTGTGTGTATTTTCTCTAGAGGAAGATCAAGAGCTTGAAAGCAAGTACAGGGTTATTACAAATGATTGAAGCGATTTCACGGCTCTACAATAACTTTATTGTTTGAGATATTTTCACAATGCTTTGCACACACATACAAAAACTCAAAAAGTTTTTTTAGGCATTCACAAATGTTCAACATGTGCCCCTTTAGTGATTCGGCAGACATCAAGCCGATAATCAATTTCCTCCCACACTCGGCGCAGCATGTCCCCATCAATGAGTTCGAAAGCATCGTTGATGCGGGCTCGCAGTTCTGGAACGTTTCTTGGTAGAGGAGGTTTAAACACTGAATCTTTCTCATAACCCCACAGAAAGAAATCGCATGGGGTTAAGTTGGGAGAGCGTGGAGGCCATGACATGAATTGCTGATCATGATCTCCACCACGACTGATCCATCGGTTTTCCAGTCTCCTGTTTAAGAAATGCTGAACATCATGATGGAAGTGTGGTGGAGCACCATCCTGTTGAAAGATGAAGTCGGCGCTGTCGGTCTCCAGTTGTGGCATGAGCCAATTTTCCAGCATGTCCAGATACACGTGTCCTGTAACGTTTTTTTCGCAGAAGAAAAAGGGACCGTAAACTTTAAACCGTGAGATTGCACAAAACACGTTAACTTTTGGTGAATTGTGAATTTGCTGCACGAATGCGTGAGGATTCTCTACCGCCCAGATTCGCACATTGTGTCTGTTCACTTCACCATTAATAAAAAAATGTTGCTTCATCACTGAAAACAAGTTTTGCACTGAACGCATCCTCTTCCATGAGCTGTTGCAATCGCGCCGAAAATTCAAAGCGTTTGACTTTGTCATCGGGTGTCAGGGCTTGTAGCAATTGTAAACGGTAAGGCTTCTGCTTTAGCCTTTTCCGTAAGATTTTCCAAACCGTCGGCTGTGGTACGTTTAGCTCCCTGCTTGCTTTATTCGTCGACTTCCGCGGGCTACGCGTGAAACTTGCCCGCACATGTTCAACCGTTTCTTCGCTCACTGCAGGCCGACCCGTTTATTTCCCCTTACAGAGGCATCCAGAAGCTTTAAACTGCGCATACCATCGCCGAATAGACTTAGCAGTTGGAAGATCTCTGTTGAACTTCGTCCTAAAGTGTCGCTGCACTGTTATGACTGACTGATGTGAGTGCATTTCAAGCACGACATACGCTTTCTCGGCTCCTGTCGCCATTTTGTCTCACTGCGCTCTCGAGCGCTCTGGCGGCAGAAACCTGAAGTGCGGCTTCAGCCAAACAAAACTTTATGAGTTTTTCTACGTATCTGTAGAGTGTCGTGACCATATATCAATGAATGGAGCTACAGTGAATGTATGAAATCGCTTCAATCATTTGTAATAGCCCTGTATAAATAAGATTTTCTGTTGCATGTTTCTGTGTGCCAGACATCAGTCTGCTATAGGTTAGTGGTTGCCTTCCCTTTATTTTATGTCTTATTCCATCAAGGAATCTCCATTAGGTTAAGAACATAAATTGTTAATTGTGCTTTCTGCAATATTTTTGAAATTGTTGGATTCATAAATAACACTTTAAACTTACGTTGAAGACTGAGCCCCAAACACACCTAACTACAAAGATAATAGCTTGTGTGAGCTGTAGACCAAATGCTGGGATGGCTAATACCATCCACGCCTTTACTTAGGGTCAATGTCTTGTGATTTATTTGTGCATGGCCTGAGCCATATCCTATAATTAAGTTTCATGCTTCTGGTTTGATAGCCTTACCTACAGCATTGCATTCTGGCACCTTTTAAGCTGAATAATAATTTGTAGTTAGAAATACAAATGATTATGATGAATTATGTCATTTAAGATGTCCTCAGATTCATTGAGCAGTACACTGTCAAGGTTTTCACCAATAAGTATATTACTTAAAAAGTGTTCACTTAACATGTAACTAATTTTTGATGTTTTGTCTTGTAAAGTATCTGTTTTTGTGTCGTAAATCTATGCCTAGTGCCAGTCTGACAGTGTTTCATTTGCTGTTGTATATTGCTGTTGTCCTGTGATGAACCTTTGAAACTAAATGAGGAAGGATGGTAGGTACATAGTGCTTTAGTTAAAAGTGGGTTGTATATTAGTTTTAATTTAAGATACATTCTCAGAACTGATAATGGGTTCCATTAGAACAATGATATTTGTAATGACTTATATTTACAGACCTATCAGGACAGAAAGAAACTGGAATACACCTGCCACACTGCGTTTTTCGTAACAATTGTGATTGTGCAGTGGGCTGATTTGATCATCTGCAAGACTCGTCGCAACTCTATCATTCACCAGGGAATGAGGTGTGTACAACTTTTTTCCCTTTCATTATTTTCAGAATTATTTCTGCTATTTGTGCATGATGTCCTTCACGGTTTTCAGTGTATGTGGTATTGATCAAGTGTTTATTCATTAAACATTGACAATTTCTATAGTGTAAGATTAAAAATATGAAAATATGTGGAGTAATCATATATATATTTATCAAACATGATGGCACAGTGGTTGAAACCCTCGATAAATACAATTCACACATGAGAGGAATGAGATTGAAATTGCCTTCCATACATGTTGATTTAGGTTTCCAAAAAAAATAGATATAAAGTCCATGTTTTCATATGGAAATACACAGATTAAAGAAACAAGATCAACAGTAGCATACACTCAAATATTTTGATACTTAAAACTGAAAGCCCTGCAGTATCACCAGGACAAAAAATGAAGGAGGGGCAGGGGAGAGAGAGAGAGAGAGAGAGAGAGAGAGAGAGAGAGAGAGAGAGAGAGAGAGAGAGAGAGAGAGAGGGGGGGGGGGGGGGGAGGGGGAAGAAATTGACAAACATTGCTACTTGTTATATGCAGATGTGATAATTGCTACAGAAATATTTCCATTCTTGCAAAGTATTCTGTTGTGACTGAACTTCAGCGTATTTGATAATAAGTTGGTCACTGTAGACCACTTCTTAAATAATTTTGAAGTATGCAAAATAACAAATATGAAATGAAATCTATTGACGGTAGTTGCAGGAACAGAATGAACATAATGAAAAATAGTTAGGTCTTCAGAGGAGGAGGACTGTTTTCTGCGACTGGAGAGAGAATAGAAGTAAGAAATGACTAATAAGTCATAACAAATTATTGATAAGTCACTGAAATGGCTGAAAAACCAAAAGTCATGACTTTTTTTTGTCATTTTTCATTCTCTGTTTGTAAGTTTCATTACTGTTGAAGTGTCTGGCTAATTTAGAAATTGGAGATGGTATCTTACTGTGCATGTTACTATGAGCAAAAAATTGTCACCAAAACTTCAGGTATGTACCAGCAAAATACGAAGAAAACCTTACGCCATCTGATATGGTGTACCTAGTTGGCTCATAATTGTGGTAGAGAGCTGAAAATTCGAAGTGCTGAATAGAGCACTTCTTTTTTTGAAATTTGTTTATTTCATATTTACACAGTAGGACACTCATCTAGGAGAACTAACAGGTAAGTAGCAAATGTCGCAATTATTCCCTAACCCTTCTTGAAAGTGATATAAGGTTATATATTGGATAATTTAAGGTAAAACCATCATTGGTGTAACATTAAACTGGGACAGGTGATGAGGAAAATTTAACAGCAGAGGCTCGTTACCACTGTGCCAAAAGCAAAGTGCAGTTCTACATTCTGGCCCTGATGGACCAAACGGGACCAACTGACCATCTTGTCATCCTCTGCCATTGGCTCCACTGAATTGTGGTGAGGAGGAGTGTGGCATTAGACATCGCTGTCCTGGCTATTGTCAGCTTTCCTGACTTTGGAGCCGTTACTTCTCATTCAAGTAGCTCCTCAGTTGACTTCATGAGACCGACTGCACCTGTACCAGACCTCCTACCAAGGAAAAATGCTACACGGTACTGGGAACTGAATGTGGGTCCTTATCATAGCAGCCAGACACACTGACCACTGAGCTGCGGAAGTGGATGCTTTATCAAAAAGTGAGAAACAGTAAGGGTGAACACACAAAGCTGTCAGTTGTGGATTAATTCAATATATTACAATTAATTGTAATTGTGGGGCTTGGTGTAAAAATCAGTTGTTAGTTTTGGTCAAAAATGAGTTAGGAGTATGCTTAGTGTACAATAGTTGATTCTGCATCTTTGGGTACAAGAACAAAACTTTCGTTGATGTATACAGCCCCTTGCAAACACATACTCAGGAGGTTTTTTACTTACCTGGATCTAGCATCAAAACTGATGTGCCCCTAGAAGCAGAGCAATGACCATATAAAGTGGTCACTAGTGGCAGACCATACGGTAGCAATGAGAACTCTGTATTGAGTGAGTATGTATTAGATACCTAAGTGATACACTGTATACAATCAGTGACCTCTGCTGTGTTGCTAAGTAACATTTTACATACATGGTGATTTTAATATTGTGTACTGTATCTGCATTGGCTTTGTTTATTTTATTTTCGATTTAAATAATCTCAGATCAGAATTTATGTGATATAGTCCAAATTTAGATATTTGGTGCAAGTACCAGATGAGTCAAATTTATTTTTATAAGTTTTGCCTTCAGGCATGAGGTTTCATCTCTCAATAATATTCTTGTACTAAATATTTTACAGCCCCAGTGTTCAGTGGAAACATAAAGTTTTGTTCATTATAGATTTGTATAAGCCAGGGTATAATAAAAAATAAATAAAAAAAATAAGTGTTAGTAGGTCTCACACTCTGAAGGTTCTGTACAAACTGGATTATTTACTGTGTATAGGTAGTTCACCTATAGGTTTGGCGAGTGTCAAAATAGGTGACAAATAAATAGCTGTATCTTTTGATTGCATTGACTTAGAAACTTAAATTTTTTGCACTTCCAAGGGAATACAGACCTTAGTACTTGACATAAATTTCAGCTTGTCACCAGTACTCGTTCCTAGGGAAACGGGGTCTTGATAGACAAACAGACTGACAAAAACTGATCCTGTAAAAGACTTCTATTATTATCAATTGATGTACGGAATCCTAGAAAGAAGTTTGGCTTTTCAAATCAGCTGGGATATAATGGAAATATAATAAAGTGCAACAAATAAATATGATGATTTTGCAATAAAAATTTAGTCCCTCCTTAATCTTTTATGTACACTTGGATGCTAAAAAGGTTGTTATATTTACAGGAACTGGGCTCTGAACTTCGGTCTTGTTTTTGAGACTGCTCTGGCTGCCTTCTTGTCATATTGTCCAGGCATGGACAAAGGCCTGCGGATGTATCCCCTGAAGTAAGTTGATATCTCATCAGATGTTTAACTATTTTCTAGGCAAATAAACAATCTTATCAACACACAAATTCATATTTTTATTTTTTTTAATGTGTATTCAAGTAGACATCTGATTTTATATTTTATCTGGCACATCCCAAAGGAGTATGCTATAAAATTCCTGTATGAACATAAGTCAGTTAATAATCTTCAAAGTTGTTTCCACCAGTGTGTGTGTGTGTGTGTGTGTGTGTGTGTGTGTGTGTTTCGAATGTATCTGGTATCGTTGGGTTATGGTGTGGGGTTGCACTCCATACATCATCTGTGACTCCATTGCGTGTGTGTGTGTGTGTGTGTGTGTGTGTGTGTGTGTGTGTGTGTGTGTGTGTCAACTTTACCTACGAATAATTCGCAGTCACCATTCTTGAAGTTAATTGATTGAGTGAGCCTGCTGTGCAGTGCCACTAAACTGTGCTTTGTGACGTCTTCCTTTGCAATTGGAGCGAGTGCTGGAAGAGCAGTGATCTATTTAAGCTACTGAAAGAATGTAATCAGATCGGGGATAACTCTTCTGTATTATAACTGCTTTTACAGTTTTGTTTGCTGGGGGTTGCTCATAACTTGTAGCCTACAACAGATTGTAGCATGTAGAATGACAGTTCTCAAGTCTTATTCATCTGCATTGGGATGCCTGCCCACACCTCCTTTGTGGCTTAAAAGTCTCTGCCAAGTCATGATGCCAAAGCATAAGTGGGCCTCCACAGCAGGTGGAGGTATGCACTCTGCCATTGCACAATGTCAATGTCCTGAGCTGACAGTTTTTGTACCCCATCTGCACATACGTTAAACCAAGGTGTACACAGTGGGCTGTTCCATACTTAAAAGCTACCGGAACACAGTTTTACGTTTCCAGGTACATCATCAGATGCCATGGGCTTGTTGTTCTGGAGCTTCAGCACATCTGAGCAGTTAGTAGTGGAACATGTTATTCCCTATGACCAACTTGTTACACCATAGTTTGCCCCTGTTGATAAGGAAGGAATGACAACAGCTGAAATGCAGTAATGCACAGAGAGAAAAGAATGTGTAAATGGAGAACAATGAAGTGAATTGTGATTCTTGACAGTTAGTGGGGGACAGTCACTATAGTACTTTCAAATATTTCTGTATTTGAGACAAAAGGGGCCATAAGTAAATTTATGCAATTACAACTTGAGATCACATATAGGTAATAATCACACACTGCTTTGTTTGTGGAAGAAGGGCAGCAGACCTGCTGCAAGCCATGGCTGTTTTAGGCAGTATTGAAACGGATGTGTCCAATTATCATTACTTAAATACGTCATTGGCTGGAGCAAGACTGCCCTCTTCCATAAATGAAGCAGTGTGGTGGTATTATAAATATGGTCTCAAGTCAAAATTGTGGAAATGAGACTTGCACCTCTTCACCTCTCGTAGACAAATATTTGAGGATGTTATCTCACCAGAGAGAACAGGTTAATCACAAAGATACTTTACACTTATTTCCACCTTTTCTGAGAAATTCACCTTTGCTCATCATCTGTCTTTCTCATCTTTCTGTTTATCCCATCATACATTGCTTCCTGTTTTCATGATTTGACAAATTTATTTTATGTTAACTTTCTGGCCAGATGCCCTTCCTGTTGCCACAGTCATTGTTAACCCAAGGGAGATGAGTTGTGGGTGGAACCTGTTGTGTGAATTGTGTAAGCTTTGTTCTGCATATTATTGTATATTAGCTGTTTGTGTATCATATTCTTGGAGGCAGCTGTTTGGGATCATCCCAGCATTATGCCTAAACTAGTGCAGAAAATTGCGTGAAGACCATACTCAGGCTGGCAGCCAGTCTACCACGCCGACAATCATTAATGTATTACGTGAGTTCAGTCAGGGCCTGGCTCAGTTCCCTGTGTCTCAAAATAATGTACTGCACTTTAGCTCATCATTGCTGTAAAGCTTATTACTCTTTAAAATCTTAATTATTTCTCCATGTGACAGCTGCTCACTTTGTCTGGAAACAAATAGGTCAACAGGCAAAGGAAAATGGAAATGAAGCTTAAGAAATTATTGGCATTAAGTAGCAAAAATATACACACAACTAGCATTGTGCACACATGCACAAACATTTTTATATGCTCTTATTGAACTTGTCCACTGCCTGCAAGTTAATTAATGGCAGTTGTCTCACTTCCCAACTATTTCCAGAATGTCATGTGGACAATATTTCAGGGTGTGGAGACATGATGATCACTTTGTGCTTGAAATGTATTGTAAAGTGACTGCCTAAAACTTTTCGTAAACAATGTAGGAAAAGTTGTATAATCTTGTCCCATATTACTGACAGGCATCTGCAATGACAACTACCCATACTGTCAGTTTTCAAGTGGTGTGAGGTTAGACCTGTTGAAATTCCATAGGATGATATATGTTTTTCAGTGTTTGTATTTTATTTATGTCTAGTGTTTGTATTTTATTTATGTCTCATTGCCTCTCTCATTTTGTGGTAAGTACTGTAATTGCACATAACATTATTTTGTGAGAATATGTGAAAAGCAAGGTAGTCATGCTGCACGCAGGTTTTTGCAACAAATGTGATGTATAAAAATACAACAAAAATAGATCTTAAAGTTTGAGAAAAAATTGTGCAAATTATTCAAATTAAAACTCGCCCTTTAGTAGCATTTTTAAATTCCTTCTTCAGGGAGGAGAAATGAGGTGGTTGAGGAAGATATTTTGCAAAGAAGTCCACAAGATCAGTATCACAATTAGATTGAGATTTACACATTTTGTAGGTACTGTGTATTGTAATTAGATCGTACTTGGTGGTAAAAGGGTTAACTATTCATATGAACATGCCTCTAGAAATGAAATCTGCTGTCATAAGAGTGTTTGCTGCTGAAATACTTCCACTAAAGAAGGTATTAGGTTGTTAATGGGTAGCATGTGTTAGAATGTTTTCCTAAATGATGCAACACACAATTTTGTATTTGATTCTATACATATATGTATAATATGTAACATGATACTTTACATCCTGTGTAAAACATTTAAAATATTAGATTTATCATGCATATGACACAAATTTGTGGTTAAAAATATAAAAAGAAGGAAGTTCGTGTATTTATACCTGTGGTTAGAATGTTTCAAACTAATATGGTGTAGCTTAGAGCTTGTCTTACCCATATTCTTTTGTCTTTTCAATTTATTTTTTTTTTTTACAGATTTGTGTGGTGGCTACCAGGACTGCCCTTCTCCCTAGCCATCTTCATTTACGATGAAGTGCGCCGTTTCTACCTACGCCGAAACCCAGGTGGTTGGTTGGAACAGGAAACATACTACTAGAGTGCTCCAGGCCTGGTGACAAGCAGTGCCAGCGTTAAGCCTGCCACGTTTTAGTAGGCACATCAGGAAGGAGGAAAGCGGTGTACCACAGAGTGTGTCATGCGTGTACTGTTCTGCTCTTACAGTGTCTGGATATTTAAACAGTTACAGAAAACAGAAGAATATTGATTGTTAAAAGTGCAAGATATATATATTATATATAATTCCACTGTTAAGTATTCTTCTACTACACTTTTAAACATTTTGTGTTCGCTGTCCAAGGGACACGGCTGGGCCGGTTAGCTCCCAGGAAGCCGTTCTTTTTTTACGTGCACTTTTGGAGCTGTCAATAGCAGTCTGCCGAATTTGACGGGTTGCTGCAGTTGATATTTTGGTTTAGTGAAAATAGCTGTTATTGAAATGTGGAAAAGTGTGCACAAACTCAATGTTCTTTTATTGTACAGTGTATGTTGAGAATTACAATGGGAAAGTGAAAAAGAAGGGATCTGTTAAAGATGTGAAGTTTGATGAATTGCCTTGTTCTTCAGGAAAAGTGTCTTGTTTGATAGAACCAGCTAGTCTTTTTCAGACATGTTCAGCCTTTCTCAACCATTCAGCTTCTTGGGGAGGGCAGGTGATCTTTTATGACATTCCACACGTCTGAATAGTTGCCTTAAGTGGAAGCTGTGTTTTGGGTGAACGTATCATCTGTGTAGGAAGTGAGAAGTGTTAACAGAGCTTTGTTAAAATTTGGTTTTTCCCCAGTCAGGCTTGCTGAGAATTTTTCCCCGAGTTGCATCAGAAAAAACTTTCAAGAGAGATTATAAAGCAGTGGTGTTAACTAGATATTTGAACTATCTCCATTGAAACATATAACAGTAATAAGTGCAGATTTTTCATATCCTTTTTTTCTTTCCTTTTCTTTTCTTTTTGGAGGAGAAGAATGGTGTAAATAACACTTAAAACTAGATCCAGAGTATTAGTTAGCTAACAAGAAAAGAGGTGTAAAGGTTTCTGAGCTACATAGATGATTTAAAGGTAAACAGTTTAATGTCCATGCTTGAACCGAACTGGATACTTAGGTAATAGACATGCATTAGGTTTAGTGTTTCCTTGTCGTCATGATACATGGCTCATGTGGCCTGTAATGGATTGCAACACGCTGCTTTCTTCCCCGTGACAGCCTGAGAAGAGGGTGGAACGTTAATTTTCATTCACCTTGTTGTAAATATTTTAAATTTTCTCAGCTGCTTGAAATATTTTGTTTCTAATTTGTGTTAGCAAGGAAAACTTTCCGCCAGCTTCTTGCACAGGCTAGAGAACAAACTGTATAAACTGTGTCAATGTTTGGGTGTTAAATGAACAAATAAACAAACTTCTTAAAATATTCTCCTTTGAATATATTCATTATGTTGCTCTAGTAACAAAATAATAAAACTTCAGATATAATTCAGTCATAATCCAAAATATTCTCACTCATTTTTGTTCGGTTTTATGAATCATGTTCTCTTTTATTCTTAGCATATTGTTGTTTGTTGCACAACAGTGCATTTGGTATGAAGCTTGGACATTGCATAGCACAAAAGTTTACAATGAGAGTTGGTAAATCAGTGAAAGTAGACAATAACATATTTCAAAAAGTGTTGAACATTAAGTTTAGTTGTAGATTTTGCTGTATTTTGAAATAGGGTCATTCAGTGTGGTTGCTTAACAGAACATTGTAGAATGTACACTAAACTAGAGAAATTAAGTGAAAGCTTTGGAATGACAAAATTTGAGTAGGTGGCTTAGGACAACATTTTGTAATTAGCCTCTTATTAATCGTCTCAGAATTATGTAACACTGTTGGTTATACATTTTCTGAGGAAACTGTTGCAAGCCAAAAAGTACTGCAAATGATGGGTAACCTTTGTGGTTAGGATTGTCCTCCTTGTCCCATTACATTCGTTCACTCAAGTCACAGTGTTCAGCTCATGCCATAACAAATTTTGTTGTTCATTCATGTGAGCTGAATTACGACTGTCATTTTGGTTAAACGCTCCAACATTGTCTGGAGTGTTTGACAGTGTATTATCATTCATTATGAATCTTTACTAATGAGGCAAATAGTACACTACTGTAACTGCAGTGAAGTATATACCTGCTTAGTGAATATCCTGCCTGCCATTGACTATAAAAGCAGGAAACTGTTACATCTAGCCAGGCAAAAAATTTCTGAGAGCAGTAATAGTGAAGCCTTGAAGCTGTTCCAATAAACAAAACTCACTGGTGTGGTCAAAAGCTGTTAACAGCATTACTGTAAACAATTTACTTATATCATTTATGGAATGACACTTCCACATTAGAGAAACTAATAGAAATCTGCAAAGAGTTAAACATTGTTGTAAATTTTCACCTGAGATATACATTTATCTTAATTCATACACTCGTCTCGTCTCATCTTGTTAAAACTGAGTATCAGTGATTATACTGAGCACGTGTAATGTAAGTATTTTTGTATTGCCAGGAAGAATTCAACATTTGTGAAGTTTTTGCTGCCATAAATCAATTTTGTGTGCATATGTATGTTATTTATATGTTATGTTCATAGATTATTTTACTGAAGAAAAAACATTTACGAGAATACCTTAAAACTGTGTTAAATTATTTATGCTAAAGAAAAAATCCAGGATGATATCACTATTCATTTGGTTACAGTTTTGAAATTTCATTACAAACTGCACGGACTTGTAGATATGTTACACACACTACGTGTTTTGCACAACAGTAATAGGATTAATACACTGTTAATCTGTTTAGCCAGACAAATCAATTGTATGGTAGTATTTAACATCATCAGCCTATGTTAGAATATCAGGATGAATGTGAGTCAATTACTTAAAGAGCAAGGTGCAGATTATCCATTTTCCACGCATAATTACTAGAATGAATATTTTTGTTTAGAGTACAGTATTGTGCATCTGACTCATTTTTTACCATGGAAGACAATGCAGTCCCCCCATTCCGCCATCAGGCAGCCCAGAAATATTTTTCATGTTTTCATTTCACCACCAGGTAAATGTGGGTGCTCAGCCCTCATAACATGTCTGCAGCCAATTTCCTGTCTATGTTGTTGCCTCCCTTTCTCCTAGGTCGTCTCTCTCTCTCTCTCTCTCGGACAGTTCCCTTCAGAATTAGAATTCTTGCTCTGTGTTGATACGCAGTGAAAGCATACTGTTGAACATTGCCAAGAGGAATGCTTAGTTGATCATTCTTTTCTGCCTGTCAATAAATCTCAATAATATTGCAGCTTCTAAAATGGATTATTGGGAATGAGTGTCAACCTGTATCACACTTCATGTTGTTGCTGAAATTAGAGAAAGTGTGGAAATTAACAGATAAACACAAATGTATTGTTCTTAGAATCTAAACTGAATTAGAAGTTACAGTTAAACAACAAAGGGGCAAAACTGCAATAAAAATTTCTCAGGATTACGGGATAGGCATACGAACAGTGAGAGACTGTAAGAAAAATAAAGAAAAGTTGTTAAATTCTTGCAAACAAAGCTAATAGCCAAAACAGACTGTCACTGGATGTGCCTAAAGCTTCACTTTACATGAAACTTATGGGAAGCACTGCACTTTCGGCTCCAGCAGAATAAAGCAGCAGTAGTTTTCGTATAAGATCTGATCTTAACAGAGAAAGCAGGAGATTATCATGGAATTGAAGACTGAAGGAAAATTTAATGCTGCGTCAGGATGACCAACTCAATTTAAACATGTTAGGTGTTTCTGTGCTCCATTCACCAATCCTCTATAGGTAAGTGTTGCCATTCCATTATCTTATATATTTCTCATTTTAAGCATTGCTACAGGATTCAAGAAATAGCTGTTCAGGGGAAAAACTTAATGCTAACAGACGCACGTGGTTCTTTTTATGATAAATTCTTCAGTTATAATCAATAGAATCATTTTCTCCCAGAACAGATGTAAAAAGCTCCCTGTATTGGAAGGAAATGCCTGTGTGAACTTCAGTCACTCAGACTGAAGTGCAAGCAAGTGTAGTACAGACTTACTGTTCTTTTCTATGCAAATTCAGTGTGTGAAGCCAGTTATTGGAAAATCGAAAATACTATGCACATTCTAAGAAACAAGAACCAAGCACTAGGAGCATGGACGAACAGTACTATCTTCAGAGACTAATTCCATTCTGTGTTTGCCCCTGCTGCTAATTTACTGTACAACACACTTTAACAGTTTGGGGGGGAGGGGGGGCGTATGGCAGCTATTGGTTGGTGGGAGCCATCTCCGCATTTGTCAGGATGTACTTTGACACCCACTGGAGTGGGGGAAGCTGTAGACAAGTACTCAACAAATATAAACAGTTCTTGATGTGGCTATGTATACTTCCCCGGCACATTAACGGATCAAATTCTTGTCGGAGCTTCAGCCGGATCAAACTGTTACCTGCACACAATATTTCTGCGGTCCACCTGGCCACCATCATCAGGTGAGAAAAGCTAAGCTGCTCTCATCGATAACTGGCGAGAGTGGCTTAGCTTTTCTCACCTGATGATGGCGGCCAGGTGGACCACGGAAATATTGTGTGCAGATGATAGCTCGATCCGGCTGAAGACCTGACAAGAATTTGATCTATAAATAGTTCTTTATTAATCCAGTGAACTTAAACAATCTTTCAGGGTCACCCTCATCTCTAGAGTGGTTTGGCATCGCCCTTTACTGTTTCAACCCAGCATGGCAGGCAAGTGGCCAGTGGCCAGTGGCACTTCCCCTGCAGCTGGGGTGCGAGCTGCTTATTCGGAAGGAAAATTAGGATTTAACATACTGTCGACATCAAGGTCATTAGAGATGGGTTTAAATACAGCTGTCCAGTTCTGACTTTGTGGAAGGGGTTGCATTTATGCATCACACAGGGATGTCTGGAAGAAGATCCTTGGCTGCGGTCTGTCTGTCTGTCTGTCTGTCTGTCTGTTGAGCAACGGTGGGTCAAGCCACGGAATCTTCCAGGAGGTTGGTCAACTTCTCAGGCCATGCACACGTGGAAATGGCTGCGGCTGTTGTGCTGTATGTTGTCCAGTAGTAGTCTGTGCTTGTGTCCCAATGCAGTCTGTGATTCTGGATGTGTCTGTGCAGTTACACCACATTATCATTCAGCAGATGTGCTTGTTTCGGATGACAAATGCCTTTTATGAGATGTGTTACATCTTGTTACTGCACTCGCATAACCAACGTATGCTCACAGCTATGAAATATTACCAGTTGAGTGTCTTGTAATAGGTTATGCAAGAAGGTTCAGACATCCTTAGTTTCTTGAAATCACTGAAAGTGCTTCGTGCAGTCCATGGCATTGTGGAAGAAAATTGCAACACCTCCATTGAAAGTAACTTAGAAAGTTATAGTAGTAAGTTACGTGATGCAGCTGCTTATTTGATCGATCCTGTGAAATGAGAGGCATAGATTAAGTTTACATCCATATGTAATTAAGTGTTGATGCCTGTAAAATGGGATTTTAGCTGTCATGTGACCTAGATAGTGAACAAAGTGTGTTCAGTATAGGAAAAGAGTGACGATGAGGAGATGGAGGAAGTGGTTATTGACTCACTGAGGCACTGAAATAAGTTGGTCTGTCGTTGAAAGTAATCAGGACAAAATTTGTTTAATGTTGCTACTCTCCAGAAAATGAGCAGCACTATCAGGAAAATGTGAATGGAGAAACATAAACAGAAAAAGTCGGACAGTTATTTCCTGAAAGTGAATTGAAAGCTAGTGTATATTTTGTAAATACAGTAAATAGCAGTTAAAAGTGTATCTTTGATTAAACATGTCATTTGGTTGTTTGTGCAGTCTCGAGCCTGCATTAACTCAAATGACTGGGAGCTTGCATGTTATACACTACTACTGTCACCTGAATCAGCTTTATTTGAGTTTATGTCGAATAGTAAGGTCTTCAGTCTCTTTGCAGTGTAAATAGTTTAAGCCTCTAAATCAATGGAATCAAAAGATGTGATCATTTATTTCACACATTTTGATATTCACAAACTCTTTTTTATTTCATTTCATGTTCCGTAGATCCTGGTAGCGAGTGAATCGCAAAGATATGGAATGTGTCAGATTCTACATAGTTCAAATGTAACTTGTATAAGTACAGTACAAAGATACAATGTAAATAAAAATCAACTAAACAATAGCACAATCAATTAACAGAAAATTGTGTTTCACATGAAGGGTGAGTAATATATTTCTGATATGGAATGCGTCAGATTGTACACAGTTGAAATATATCTTCCATAAATAAAAGATGCAATGTAAATAAGATATCAGCTAAACAACAGCACATTCAATTAACAGAACATTTTTGTTTCACATGTTAAGGATATGTAATATATGCAGGAGTCGAGATAAAATAAATATTACAAAGGAAATACAGGAATACTAATAAATAATTGTCATATGCCTATGATAGTACTCAAAATAAAATTAATTATACTAAGTTTGCAACACTTACAAGCTTAGTGATTATATACATTTTCTTTCACATATTCATCAACTGTATAAAAAGATTTCTCTATCAGGTACTCCTTGAGAGTTTGTTTGAATGCTGGCAATCTTTTGTGAAGGCATTTGATGTGTAGTGGGAGAGCATTAAGCAGCTAAATGCTGGAGTAATAAGCTCCTTTTTGAACCATAGTGAGGCTTTTCAGTTCAGTATGCAGCTTGTTATTGGCTATTGTGTTATAGTCATGAAATTGGCTGTTATCTTTGTAGATAGAAGGGTTTCTACAGGAAAAGGTCAACAAGGAAAAGATACATTGTGAGGAGGTGGTAAGGATCCCCCATCTTTCGAAACAAGCACCTGCAAGAGTGCCTGTGATGGACACCACTCATTATTCTAATGGATTTTTTTTTTTTTGTGCAGTGAAAATGCTCTTTGCGAGACGTTTGTTCCCCCCAGAATATAATAGCATATGACATTAATGAATGAAAATAGCCGACGTACGAAGCCTTAATGGTGTCTACTTCAGCCACTGAAGCAATAACACGTAGTGCAAATATTGCTGAGCTAAGTGTTTTATAAAGGTGATGAATGTGTGCTGACCAGTTACATTTGCTATCTACATAAGTACCCAGGAATTTTGTAACCTCAGCTTTTTGTATTTCTTGATCTCTGTACTTTTTAATGTTAATGTCTTCCAGATTTCTTTGTGGAGTATGGAATCTCATATAAAGGGTTTTATCTGTATTGAGTGAGAGACCATTTGAAGAAAACCAGTTTACAATATTATTGAAAACTTTAGTCTTAGTTTGTTCAGGATTGTTGTTTGTAAGATCGTCAATTAGAATTGTAGTGTCATCTGCAAAAAGAGTAAATTTACTGTTTGTATCAGAACAAAGTGGGAGATCATTAATGAAGATTTGAAAAAGCAGTGGATCCAAAACAGAGCCTTGTGGCACACCACAACTTACTGAGTCCCACTCAGATGAGGCAGGTTCTCTGGATGAGCCATTCAGCATTACAGTCTGCTTTCGGTCCTTTAGGTATGATTGGAGCCAGGAACCAACAGTACCACCCAAACCATAATATTCTGCCTTTTTCAAAAGGATTACCGAGCGAGGTGGCGCAGTGGTTAGACACTGGACTTGCATTCGGGAGGACGACGGTTCAATCCCGCATCCGGCCATCCTGATTTAGGTTTTCCGTGATTTTCCTAAATCGCTTCAGGCAAATGCCGGGATGGTTCCTTCGGAAGGGCACGGCCGACTTCCTTCCCTGTCCTTCCCTAATCCGATGAGACCGATCACCACGCGGTCTGGTCTCCTTCCCCAAAGAACCCAACTCAACCCCTCAAAAGGATTAGATGGTTTACACAATCAAAGGCTTTTGAGAGGTCACAAAAAATACCTACTGCAGACATTTTTTGTTCATGGCTTCCAGAACTTGGTTGGTGAAAGAGAATATTGCTTCTTCTGTAAAGACCTGCACGGAAACCAAACTGACTTTTGTTTAGGATATTGTGGAAGCTGAGATGATTGACAATCAACCTGTGCATGAGTTTTTCAAGAATTTTTGAAAAGATGGTTAAGAAGGAGATTGGGCGATAGTTTGTAACATTGTTTTTCTCACCTATTTTAAAGAGAGGTACCACTTCAGCTAGTTTTAGCCTGTCTGGCACTATTACTTATTGCAGAGATGTATTGAATATGTTGCATAAGACTGGACTTACATATTTATAGCAATATTTCACATTTTACAGGAAATATTGTCCACAGCAACAGACTTTTTATTTTTTAATGAGGTAATAATTCTTTCAATCTCTTTTTACTGTAAGATGATGTAAGGGTAATTGTGGGGGTCTATTACTGATAGCATTCTGTAGAAGAGCCAATGGCTCATCCACAGAACCTTTACAGCCTGTCTTCTCTGCTGCTGACAAAAAGTGCCTGTTGAAGATTTCTGCAACCATTTCAGGTTTCTTTACAATATTGGTACCTTGTTTAATTTCAATGGGTGTCCTGTCCTCGTTTTTTCTTTTTTTCCCCACTTTATCACATTCCAAATTGTTTTTATTTTTCTGTCAGACTTATCAATTTCAGACTTAATGCACATATTTTTTGACTTATTTGTTACCTTCTTTAGGATGCTGCAGTAAAGTTTGTAGTGCTGACATTTCTTTGGATCATTACAAGTTCTAAGGGAATAATATAGCATCCTCTTTGTTCTGCAGGATGTTTTTATTCCTGCAGTGGTCCATGACTTATTGACAGTGCTTACAAGACTGTTTCTAATTATTTTTTGGGAAATGTGGCTTCAAAGATAGACATAAATTCATTCAGAAATGTATTATACTTTTTGTTCACATCTGTTTCATTGAAAACTGGACTCCAGTCTATCTCTTGCAGGCTGGTGTTGAAATTTTGGAGGGTTTCATCATTTATTATCCTAAAGGATTCCCAAGAATTTCAGAACTGTTGCTCATATTGATGTCAGTGAGAGAAAGGATTGGCCACCATGATCAGAAAGGCCAAGAATTGGACATACATTGATATTTTTGACTCTTGACTTATCTATAAATATGTTGTCAATCAGACTTTGACAGTTCTCTGTAACTCTAGTTGGGCATTAAAACATGTAGGTGTAGATGTAGATGAACTATCTAGGTAAGAGTCGGGCCTGGTAAATCATTTGACTGGAAACCAAGAGGTCATAGGATTAAATGCCAGACGGAGCTTGAATTTTTCAGTCTGCATTTTAAAGCTTGCTTTCAAGGCTCGCTGATGTGAGGAGTTGCTAGAAATGACACCTAGTTCGGATACGACACTAAACTGAACGTCCCCTTTTGTCAGTTAGATAACTGGTGTAGGTTAGGGGCAAGCAAATCATCTAAGTGGAGTCTAATTGAAGGACTTGCACCAGGCCAGTGAACAAAACATTATTATTATTATTGTTATTATTAGAAGTTGTATTGATAGACCCGCAGTCGCTTTGATGAATAGTTTATTTTACAATTTGTTTCAATCACAAGATCACCTGGCATGGAAAAAAAGCTCATCCTCTCAGCATTTTTGTGTAGTTAACAACCACAATGACCAAAAATACCATATGGGTCACTGAAAAACCCAAAAATGTGGTACATTGCTAAATACCTCTGCCATTTACTTTAGTGATTTTGCAGAGTATGTATGCAGATGTAGACAACTTGTGACAAACATTACAACCTGATACAAAAATGTCATTGTGGCATGACTGACAAATGTAATCTTGACATTAAAAACAGATATGCTGACACATTGTAACTATTGATAAAAAGTTGTACATACGTCTTCTGCAACTCAGTACTATGTAACAGTACTTCACATTACTACTGTAGTTGCAACTAGAACATAACTATGCTTATGAAGTTCTGTTATTATTCTTGACAATATACATGTGGAAGAGGAAATGATAGAGAAGGAGGGGTAGCGTAGCAAGGGGGATCCGAATACAATATCATAGAAAGCTCACTGTGATGTAGGAAGGGGTTATATTGTTGTTGATGAAATAGGAGTATGGAGCATGGAGGAGGAGGGGGGTCCTGTTGAGAGGACCATGTGGATAAAGAGTAATAGACTTGTGTACTCATGAACAAAATTGAAAGGCGGCTGCAATAGTGAAGTTGTGAGGAGCATTAAGATTACTGGAAAGGATTGGAAAGTAACTGAAGGAGTTGAGGCCAGGGCTTAGTTGAAGATAAGTCATGTGATTGTCTGCTGCAACTTCTTCATGATTGGGCATGACAACTTTTGTGAAGGATTAGGTTGACCCTCACTGGATGTGATACACAATAGTGTATGTCAGTGGCTGTTTCACTACCTCCACCATCTGGATCTTTCTGTCCCCATCCTCTGCCTTCCGAGTATCAACTTGTAAACTGCATAGGCTGGAACTGTGTCACAGCACGTCCTTATGTCCTGCAATATTTTTGGTCTTAACCTCTGATAAAGAGATGTGCAAGTAAGAAGGCAACAGAATGAAGAGTACAGACAGAAGAAGTGGGAAATTACTTTGCGACGTCACTATTTCGTCCCCCTGCACGCTGTAATTTGAGCATGAGGCAAACAAATGGTAGTGAAAACTAAGAAACTGAAACAGAGTTAAATAAAACATCAATGAGAGAATTTTTACTATAGCTTGGCTAAACAACTTATATTGAGGTAAGTAAGAAGAAACCCACTTATTATTATGCAACAGCACGGGGGAGATATTTATTTATTTTTTGAGTTGGTTTGATGCAGTGCCGTGTCCTGGGAAGGAGAAAGGAGGATAGATCAATGCTTAACAAAGGACCTTACCTTGTTCGATTAATTCAATAAGGTTAGCTGGAGATGGGCTGCCTGCTAATTCCTTGACTGTGGCTGAAAAGAAACTTTGAGTGGTGCACAGTACAGAACTCAGTAGGATTACTTAGGAAACTGAGTGGAATTATCTCAGTACTGAAGTGAATGCAGTTCACAGAAGTACCTCTGGCACTTTTTCCTATTTACAAGTTACCATCGGTAAACGACTGATTCTCCATTCTCTGAGTCTACATTGGCCAAGGCTGTGAAAACTACTAAGTTTGGAACCTACAGATGAGGGCCATGGACACGGTGTCATTGGCTCCCTGCCAGCAGTGCACCCATCTTCATTAGGGTAAGAGGGTCCCTATTTATACTACATGTTTTGCCCTTGGCCCTTTCTGGTCGGTTTAGTGATTATTTTATTTATACGTGTCCAGAACATAACATATTAAATATGATTTATCATACATATATATTACAAGTATTACAGAGAATATATGCATATTTATATTCCATGTGCTGCCCAGAATTCTGCTGCACAGACTGCCTTATCATTGGCGATAATCAGATCACCCATGGACACAGGTTCCAACAGATTCCTGCAATTGTATAGATGCTGATGGTCTTCAGGTTCACCACACCAACATAGTTCGTCCCCTGAGATGTATCTCCTATTTCTTCATGTTCTCCTTAGACTGAGATACTCCAGTTCTCAGTGTAGTGAGTACCTTCCATGTCATGTGTGGGAGATGACCTGTAGCAAGTTCGTCCTTGGGGTTGACCCAATATTTCTCTGATGATGAGCTATGCCAGAGTTGTATCCTGTGGTCTGCAGGTGATATCCAGATTGGTTGCGTTGTCCAGAGAAAACTTTTTCTCGACATGAGTCTTGGTGTTTGATGTTCGCATCCAAACAGGGGGTGTGTCTGATCCATCTCCAGCTTCTTTCTTTCCACTTCAGCTGCTGCTCTCCTTCTGATGTCTGGAGGTGCTACACCCATGAGGTGGTAGATTTTGTCAACAGGGGTTGCCCGTAAGGAGCCGGTTACAATTCGTCCTGATTCATTTAGGGCAATATTTACCTGTTTGGCATGGCTGGAGTTCTGCCATA
The DNA here is from genome assembly GCF_021461385.2 of Schistocerca piceifrons. NCBI lineage: Eukaryota > Metazoa > Arthropoda > Insecta > Orthoptera > Acrididae > Schistocerca > Schistocerca piceifrons. Next base: position 662,229,469 of record NC_060138.1, read on the forward strand.
CAGGTGCTGCATATTCAGCAGCGGAGAAGCACAAAGTGAGGTCAGATGCGCGGAGGACCTGTGGGTGTGCTCCCCAATTGTTACGGGTCAATTTCCTAATAATGTTGTTCCTTGCACTGACTTTCATTTTTGTATCTGTACAGTGGTCCTTGAAGGTGAAGGACCAGTCCAACTTCACTCTGAGGTACTTTGTGGTGTCACAGTGGGTCAGCTGTTGACCTCTCCAGGTTATTTTCAGTTCCTCCGTACTTCTCTGTTCCGTAAGTGGAATGCACACACTTGTATTTTCGAGCGGTTTGGCTTCAGGTAGTTGTTATCGTAGTAGTTAGATAATGCCTCAAGACTTATTGTGAGTTTTTCTTCCACCTCCTCCAAAGTTCAACTTTGCTTGGCAAGTGGTGTGTCATCTGCATAAATGAAAGATCTTGTGACAAGATTAACTGGCTGGTCATTAGTGTAAATATTAAACAGCAGTGGGGCTAGCACACTCCTAGTGGGATACCATTTCTCTGTGCCCTCCACCGGCTCCTCTTGTTTTGTAGAGTAACAAAGAAATGTCTGTTTTGTAGCAGGCATCGTATAAACCGTGTTAGGTGGAAGTCTTTCATGATGGCATAGATCTTTGTTAACATTTTCCTGTGATTAATGGTGTCATATGCAGCAGTAAGATCCACAAAAGTGACACCGGTGATCTGCCCGTGTTCATATCCATCCTCTGTGTTGTTTCAGGTTCAAGATCTGTCCACAACATGACCTCCCAGGGCAGAACCCACATTGTTCTTTGATCAGTGTTTGATCGATTTGGTCTGAGATTTGATTGAGGATCATTCTCTCTAAACCTTTGTATAGATGACATAAGAGTGATATGAGTCAGATATTTTTGGCATCTGTTGGCTGTTTGCCTGGTTTCAGTAGGGCCACAACTTTGGTTTTTTTCCAGATCTTTGGTATTTGCAATTTTGAGACACAGGTGTTCATCATATCTAGAATCCACTTCTTGGTTGCTGGTCCAAACATTTTTATCTGTTCCGTCCTCAAGTCAATTAACCCCGCAGCTTTATTGTTCTTCATTGAGCATATTGCGGTTTCTAATTCGTCCAGTGAGAATGGTGTGTCAATATAGTTATTCTCTTCAGTAATTCTCTGGCTCTTTGGAGTTACCGATTTTTTATTAACTTTGCCATTCAGCAGTAACTGATGTGCTATCTGGTTAGGTGTTTTATCAGAGATGGTCGAGGGAATAGCTGTTGCATCATTTCCAAGGTTCTTCAGCAGTTGCCATGCCTTTCTACTATTTTGTTTCATATCGAGCTGTGTCATAAGGTTGCACCATTTTTCTTTCCTTCTAGCTGATATGGCTAGTATAAGTTCTTCACCAACCTGTATTGTTTCTTCAGCAAATGGGTCATCTTCATAAATGTGTTTATATTTATTCATAAGTGTTTTTGTATCTTTGTCTAATCCTGGTATGTAAGTTGTTCTTCATCTGTGGGGTATATACCTACAAGAGACAGCTTTCACCAGCTTTATAAAGCTGTCATATTTCTCTGGAGAAGGATCTAGTTCAAAGATTTTGGAATCAAGTTCTTCAGTAAATGTATCCCATTGTGCTCATTTAAAGTTAAATCTTCTCTTGAGGGGGGGTGTAGCTGGGTTTGATGCCTGCTTCTATAGTGCAAATAATTGCTCGGTGTTGTGTCCTTGGAATTGGGTCTCCCATTTCTTTCTTCACTTGGTGGGCAACATATCCACTTGCAAAGATATTATCTGGGTTACATCCATGGCCCCAACTTCCACTCCTGTAGGAGTATGGTAGTTTTGGCTGGTCTGTTAACTTCAGGCTCGTGCTTTCTACCCAGTTTTCAAGGTCTTTTCCACTTTGGTCTGTTTCTCTGTAGCCCCATGATACACTGTGGCAGTTAAAATCTCTCATGACCAACTTCACTGGTTGTAAATTGAAATTATCAGATTCTTTGAAACGGAATACATTGTTTGGCGGTTTGCACACTGATGTTGCCGGCCGGGATGGCTGAGCAGGTTTGAATCCTGCCTCGGGCATGGATGTGTGTGATGTCCTTCGGTTAGTTAGGTTTAAGTAGTTCTAAGTTCTAGGGGACTGATGACCTTAGAAGTTAAGACCCATAGTGCTCAGAGCCATTTGAACCATTTTGAACACTGATGTTACCGTATAAGTCTCTGTTGATACAGTCAATATTTCTGTGTCGTTATCTACAGTTAAGTCTGAGGACGAGATGTTGAGGCCTGGTTTAGCAAATATTGCACTGCCATACTGTTCACTGGGTCTCAGTGATTAATCTCATTCCATGTATCCTTGGCCTTCTGTCATTCGGACCTCTGTGAGTTTCCTGGATGAGCAGGACATCACAGTTCTTTGTCTTACACATATTGGATAGTAATAATTCTTTCTGCACTGATTTTCCTTCTACATTTATGGAGATTATTGTAACAGCTGGCTTTGGAAAAAGCCTTTTCGATTTATAATCTGGTGTAATGTTCTGATGGTGGAAGGATTTGCCACTGAAAGTACTCCCAGCGTTGCCCAGGGTACGCCTAATCGCTGATGATGACATGTCTACATCTAAACCTACATCTACATCCATACTCTGAAAGCCACCTGACAGTGTGTCGTGGAGGGTACTTTGAGTACCTCTATCTGTTCTCCCTTCTATTTCAGTCTTGTATTGTTTGTGGAAAGAAAGACTCAGTATGCCTCGGTGTGGGCTCTAATCTCTCTGATTTTATCCTCATGGTCTCTTCGTGAGATATACATAGGAGGGAGCAATATACTGCTTGACTCCTAGGTGAAGGTATGTTCTCGAAACATCAACAAAAGCCCTTACCGAGCTACTGAGCGTCTCTCCTGCAGAGTCTTCCACGGAGTTTATCTGTCATCTCCGTAACGCTTTTGGGATTACTAAATGATCCTGTAACGAAGCGCGCTGCTCTCCGTCGGATCTTCTCTATCTCTTTTATCAACCCTATCTTGTACGGATCCTACACTGGTGAGCAATATTCAAGCAGTGGGCGAACAAGTGTACTGTAACCTACTTCCTTTGTTTTTGGATTGCATTTCCTTAGGATTCTTCCAGTGAATCTCAGTCTGGCATTTGCTTTACCGACGATCAACTTTATATGAACATTCCATTTTAAATCACTCCTAATGCGTACTCCCAGATAATTTATGGAATTGACTGCTTCCAGTTGCTGACCTGCTACATTGTAGCTAAATGATAAAGGATCTTTCTTTCAAATGTATTCGCAGCACATTACACTTGTCTACATTGAGATTCAATTGCCATTCCCTGCACCATGCGTCAATTCATTGCAGATCCTCCTGCATTTCAGTACAATTTTCCATTGTCTTATTGTATTTATCCCTTTGTTGCGATCTTCGAGGAGCCCCCTTCCGTGTACCCAGTGATGTAGCGGGAGTGGCTGGCCACACATTTAGTATGAGATGCCCAGCATATTTGGTTCTTCTGGCATATTCTCTCATTGCTACCATGTAAGCTACAGGAAGCTGGTCACATATGCCACTATTACTGGTCACGAGGGCAGCAGCGCTAGTGTCCATCATAGGGTTCAAATACTGGTTCGCTGCTTCCAGTACTGAAACATCCAGCATCTTGTCTCTGGCTCAGAATTGCTCTCTGAGCTGTATTAAGGAACTGGTAAGAATATTTTGACATTCATGACACCTCCCTTTCCCCCAGGGAAAATTTTGTAAACTCAGACGTCTGGAGTTATAAAATTTTTGTTTCCTAGCCATGTGCGCCACTGGACTTTTTCTTATCTTTATTGCCAAACAGACATATTTACATTTATTAAAACAGGTTCAACATGCTGCTAGGAAGGCTGTTTCAGTATAATAAATTTTTTTCACATATCAATTTACAGGAGTAGGCTCAGTAATCAATCATATTCCATATAATACATGAGCACACATTGTTTTGAGCATAGGTTACAATTTCGCATAGTACAAAACTCACATTAATGGAATCATCAATATACAGCAGAGCTACAATTTTTCTCAGTGCATCTCACATAATACAATATTTTCAATATAAATCACCTTTCCTCATAGCGCAAAACTTGCATTGATGGAATCATTGGCATACTACAGAATAATTACAATTTTCATTATTGCACACCATATAGCACGCATTGTCTACAATCCTCTTTTCATTCTATCTTTCATCAGCATGTAACTTGGGTGACTCTAATGTAAGCATGTCAACTACTACGACTACCATCTTTCTGGAAGATCATGGTGCCTGACTTCATTCTTTCCACATCACTTTGTCAGGAATGGGAGTATGTCGGACTACTTTAGCATTGTACTTGAATAACTCCTTCGCCTCACTTTATTGGTCAGATTGTGGAGAGGTCGTAAACCCTACTAGTCCGTACGAGTGTTGCTAGACACTAATGTATTAGTTACACATATTCTAGCTTAACACCTGTCTCCTACTTCACAAATCCATTTGCATTTACAGTAAGTGCATAAACAAAAGGTCACAGTTACAAAACAAAGTATTGCTGAACCAGCGAACCCTTACGTGTAGTACTCATTGACCATCCTCTGCAGGTCGTACATTGTTGGTAGTCTATTTAATTTTGTAATTCTTCTATTTTACGTCCAGCGACCTAGGGGTCATCTAAACGTATAATTACATGCTCTAATGTTAAAAGTAGGGGGATCTGGGACACTTATTGTTTCTCTTCTTCTGTTAGACAACAATCTATGCCTATATTTAACTAAGCAACTATGCTTTTTTTTATTTATTTATTTATTTATTTATTTTTTTTTTGTAGTGGTGTGTACCATATGGTCAGACTGCAACATAATCTGTGCACCATATCCCTTACATTTACACAAGAAATGTTAGCCTCCAATGCCTCACACAATGAATTCAGTGGGAGGTATGTAGTTACACAGTATAACAACACTTCGTTCTTTGGAGCGACATGCAACCATTGGTTGTTTTGTATCTGCGTCCAGATACTTTCATTCAACACTATGTACTTACTGTTGAAAATTTGGGGAATTTCTCGTAAAGGTTGCATTATGTGAGCTTTGCATCGTTTGTGATCTTATGTGGACATTAATATGAAAATCTGTTTAGGTATTTGATGTGTCAGGGTGACCATTTTACATAGTAGTTGGGCACTGGACATTTGCACATACTGTCGCTTTGCTTCGTGTATGATCAGAAAATGGGTAATGGCTTTGACTTATCAAATTCAGCAGCTAGGGTCCAAACTTTATATAGATTATATGTATTACTAGGGTCTCTTTAACATGTGGATTAACGTAGTACCTGCTAAAAATTTGTCTAAATGTATTTTTCAGTTCCTTCTTAATGAGCACAAGATGCTTAAAAACCTGTGGGGGATTGATCAAGTGTGTTTCCAATAGACCCTTCTGCGCATTCGCTATAGCAGAAATCAGCAGTATGTGTTTTAATTCACTGAACATGGTCGTGAGTTACACTAATTGCTCCATTATGATTATTAGAATTGTGGCATGTTGCAACTTCTTACTCATACTGTTTTTGTATTCCTCCACACGAATGTTCAGTTTTCTAAGCCTTTTGGCAATAATCTGCTTATTCTTGGTCAAGGCATTTATCATTTGATTAACCCCCCCTCCCCCCCCCCCCCCCCCATTAGAGACTCTCTTACTATAGTGACTTGCTCTTTAGACAGTTACAACAGTTCCATCTGTTGCTCTTCTAACAAATCTATTTTTACCTTAAAGAAGGAAGCATCATCTTTGTCTAATGTACCAAACAATATTTTGCTAGTCGTGGCAATAAAGTTCAGTATGCCTTGTTTTGTCGGTGTTTGCTCAAGCATGCTCAACTGCCCAGTTAATTCTTTTACTTCCATAATTTTCCCTACATGCCACATTATAGTTTGCCGAGCATTATTGCACTCGCTTGTGCTTACCTTGACCTGATCCAATGTGTAATCCAATGCATTACATCTCTGTGGCCATTTGTTGCATTTGTGCAAACCTCTCATGTAGTTCTCTTAGGCTGAAATAGCTAACAATCCTCCAAGTTATATAGACTGACTATACAAAAGTTACTGTAATATATCCCTGGTGCACACTGGAACTGTTGCATTTGTACATCCTGGAACGACATTCCTTTTTCCATGAAGCAGGATGTCAATATATTTCCAATAAGGGTGGTCACCCACGGTGCACGTCTCCCTAGCATCTGCAATAGAAAGAACTCTCAGCCTACTGACTGTATTCTCGTAATTCTTACTAGTTAAAATTCACGAACAAGCGAAGCAACAGAACTCAAGGCGATTCTAAATGAGTTTAAACAGCTCGTTATGCAGATTCTGCCGCTTATTGTGGCTGCAGTGCAAGCGGCCACCCAGGCCAACACCACAACAGCAACCCCAACGCCCAGACATGGCTATACGCCAATACTGGGGCTCACAGCCTGTGTCTGTAACGTTAACAGCATTCGCACCCAAGAAGGTGCGTTCCGGCAGTATCTGTGCGACGAGGCAGTGGACGTTTGCCTCGTCACGGAAACTCACTGAAACCCGGTGTCAACCTGTGGGCAGCAAATTACCACTGCTACCGCACAGACAGAGAAACGGCGGGAGGTGGAAAGGCGGTGTACGTAAAAACATCGTTGCGCCACCACCCTGTACAACTTCCAGAGCTGGCGTCGTTGTCAGTACATCGGCGGGGAAGATTACCTTCATCTCAGCATACCAGCCACCGAGCGGGACACTACAACAAGCAGACTTCGAGGCGCTGCTGGCAATGCGCAGCAACCTCTTCATCGGCGACGCCAAACACTCGGAATGGAACTCTCGAGTAACGAACAATAGCGGAAGGTTACAGCAAGAAAAAAGGAATAAAAGTGAGATAGTGTTAATACTTTCATCCTTCTGCAGACGACGTGTCACTGAGCACATTTGTACTGTGTATGCAGTAGACGTGAGGTGCCTAGTTGTTTCCACTGCCCTGTGTGGAATACATAAGTTCTTGTACACTTCACTAACCTGCTGTCTTCATGATGATGTCCCCAGAGCAATAAACAGCACGCAGGTCGTGGATTCTTTTTCTTGAGGCTGAAATTAACTTCGCAAGGAACTGCTGCTATGAATAAACTATAACTCATTTGGGATGCCACTCGCGTTTTTATTTATATAGACATGAGAAACTATTCTTGATCACAACGTATTGAACATATCTTTCCACAGTCATTATATCTGGCTAAAATAACATAAAATACGTCCTGCCACAGACAACATGTCGCGTCTACTGGAACCGTCGGAACTGGAGAATAACATTACATGAATCAAATACTACTATTACAGACAACATGTCTGTACCTAGGGACGGTCGGAACTGTAGTAAATAAAATTGCATGCAACAAATACTGCTATAACAGACAACATGTCTGCCTACTGGAACGGTCAGAACTGGAGAGCCGGACTGCCTGAGACACTTCGCGCGCCAAGCCAGCAAGGCGTGACCCGAACGCCACCGAAGTGCATCGGCAGTAATATCGTCAGTCTTTTGTTTTAGCAATACTTTGATTTTAATAATTTTGAAATGACTGATTGATAGCTGGCTGGTGAGATGTTTATTTAAAAAACTGAAGTAATTTGGATGACAGGTTTAATTAATAATACCAACTAAAGTTTAACGTTTTGGCGCCCTACCACCGAACACAGCAGCCAATCACAGAGCAGCAGCATCATGCAGGCGGTCTTTCTCACGGGAATGGTACCGAATCTAACATCTGTCACCGATACCTCATCCCACACTGCGTCATCTCTATGCTTCTTGCATCTCCACTGCCCTGGGAATAGCTTCCTGGAGCCTAATATGATGGCTGAATAAGCCAGAAATATTACATGGTGGCTACTCCGAGCGGCCAGGAACCACGATGCGATTGTGGTAGAGCCTTATGACCCTACCATATACCCACGATGCGGCCTCCCCGACGTCCTCGACGTCGCCATCATCAAGGGGGCCGCCCACAACGCAATCGCGTCTACCCGCTGTGCCCTGTTGTCAGATCACTTGCCACTGATATTCGATATGGACACAGATGGGGTAGCACCACCGGAGAGCCGCAGAACGCTGCACAACATCGACTGGGAGCACTTCCGAGTGCACCTGGCACAGACAGTCGCCGCCACGCCCGAGCCGGACGTCATGGGAGCAGACGCGGCCATCGCAGCATTCACGCGTCTCACGCTGGATGCAGCAGTTGCAGCCACACCTCAAGGCCCGAGGAAACCACGGCACTATTCCCGCCAGTTGCCTCCTAACATCATAGACGCCCTCAAGCAGAAGAATAGGCTCTTTCGTGACTGGCAGGTCACAAGTGACCCCGCCGCGAAGCGAGAGTTGAACCGGCGCCGCCGCCACATTGCGGCCGCAGTAGCAGACCACCGAAACCGAGACTGGGCGGGCCTGATTTCAACGCTCAGGATCGATGACGGCAGCCCGTGGAAAACCACCAAGAGGTTCCTGCGACGTCGCCAACGCATTCCGCCGCTGCTGGTGGGACGTGACGTCTCCGCGAAACCCGACACTAAAGCCAGCGTATTAGCCGACACGTTTTGCGGCAAAATTCACGCCGCTGGAAGACGACATCGACGAAGAACACGTCCGCCTGGTGGAAGAGCGGCTGCCTGCCTACCTGCCCGCCAGAGCGGACGACGACGACATCGAAGAAATAGCCGAAGAAGAGGTACAACAGCAGCTCGCCCTCCTGCCAACCAGGAAGGCGGGTGGTTGCCACCTGACGCAGTCCGCGTCCTGGCGGCTATTTTTAACGCCATCTTGAAGAGCTACAGCTACCCATCGGCGTGGAAACGTGCTGAGATCGTGGCCATTCCGAAAGCAGGGGAACACAACAGGCTGGCCTAGAACTACGGGCCAATCAGCCTCCTGCCTTCCACCTCAAACGTGTTTGAGCGCCTGTACGCGAGAAGGTTGCGCCGCCACGTCAGCGAAGAAGGCCTGCTTCCCGACGAGCAGTTCGGCTTCCACCGAGGACACTCGACACAACAACAGCTGCTGCGACTCGTGGAGCTGGCGATGGGGGCGCTGGAGCGTCGTGAGTACCTAGGGGCGCTACTACTGGACGTCGCTGGCGCCTTCGACTGCATGTGGCACAACGGCCTCCTGTACAAGTTCAACGTGCGAGCCGACGATGGGAAGTCTACAGCGCGCCCCATCAGAGCGGTAGTACTACAGGGGTCCGTCCTCGGCCCCCTACTGTACTGCCTCTACACCGCAGACGTCCCGAAAACGCCGAGGGTTCACCTGGCACTCTTCGCGGACGACACCGCGCTGTTCGCGAGGAGCATGAACACGCAACTGCTGCGTCTCCGCCTGCAGCTCGCCAGCGACGAGCTTGGAGCTTGGGCCACCAACGGTTGGCGGCTCAAATTCAACGCAGGCAAGAGCCAGGCGATTGTCACGCTGAAGAAGGTGCCAGCGGACGTCAGGCCGGTGCAGTTAATGGGAGGCCCCATACCATGGTCACATACTGGTCGATACCTCGGCGTTACCCTCGACAGGCGCCTGACGTGGAAGACGCATATTCGGGAGGTGCGAGCAAAGGCGCTGTCCAGCATGCGCCTGCTGTACCTGCTGCTGAACCCAGAGTCGAGACTACCTCCAGACTGCGGCAGAACACTCTTATCTAACGCTCATCAGGCCAGTGTTGGAGTACGCTGCCGCAGTCTGGGGAAACGCGGCCGACACTTCAGTGAAGACGCTCCAGACCGTGCAGAACAAAGCCCTCAGGCTCGCACTGCACCTCCCACGCGATTTTCCCGCAAGGGAATTGCACGAACTTGCCGGAATACCGCCGCTTAAACAGTGCTTCGGGCAAGCAGCGGCAAGTTTTTACGCGGCAACGAGTGAAGCCGACAACCAACTCGTCAGAGGACTTTGGAATCAAGTCCACTGGCGACCGACCACACGCTGGGCGGACCTGCTGCGCGAGTAGCGACTATGCACCAGCAGCAAAAGAAGAAGAAGACCTCACTAGTGCCACTAAAACGACAATTCAAGGAAGAGATGGAAGAAAACACATAGGAAGCTGTAGGAACAGCAGTGTAGGCTGCTGAAGCTACGTATCAACTAGGTAAGAAGCCTAATAGAAGTCACGGCAGGCTCCGACTGTCTGCCACGCCCCTGGACGTCTGTGGAGGTGGCAGGGCGCTGCTCAGCTGATTTGGCTGGTGCCGCATCAGCAGCAGCGGAAGCGAGGCTCCTCCCTGGTTGAACCAGCGCGGAAAGCGCCGGCTGCCTTCGTTATTTTGAGGCCGCACGCCGGAAGACAATGCAGCCTCGGTAGGACGCCACATGCCTCTTGCTGCAGTTGCAGCGTTTTGGCGTGACCGTCTTCAGGATCTTGCAGTCCTGACTGAGATGGTCTCCCACGCAGAGCTTCACCACACAGTCCAGGCCCTGGCAGTTGAAGCATTGTGGCGGTCCTCGTCTCTTGCGCAGTTTTTCCACGGTAACTCCGACATCCGCCACGTGGGTCAGCTGGAAGATTTTGCTGTTCTCAAGAGTGTCATCGAGGACCACCATGAACAGTGGCTTGTCGGAGTTGCCCCTGGGTAACTTCATACGCGCTGTGGCGCGTATAGGGAAGCTCTGGTCCTCGAGCAGCTCCCGCAGGTACCCATGGTTCATACTAAAGGGGAACTTGCAGAAGACGACTTTGAGTCATCACCGGCATCCAGGAGTAGGTGAAGTTGTGAAGTCTCTTTTTCGACGAGGTTCATGACCCCACGATGATCCTCTGCGGTCTTCGTGAGAACGTGGTGCTAGTTGCGTCCTGCAACGCGAAATGTCACGTTCCCCTTGACCACGGCTTTAATTTTCTCGCGAAATTCTCTGAAGCCGCCGGTACACTCGATGACGACAGGGGGTTGTGGGGGCGACCTCTTCTGCTGTTGGTCCTCCATGGTCTCGCCGGCATCGTCATTGAGGTCAGAGAACTGGTTGCCCGTGTTAACAGCTGATTGTTGTGCCCTGGCTGTGTGCTTGCGGGGCCGCACGGGATTAGCCGAGCGGTCTAGGGCGCTGCAGTCATGGACTATGCGGCTGGTCCCGGCGGAGGTTCCTCCCTCGGGCATGGGTATGTGTGTTTGTCCTTAGGATAATTTAGGTTAAATGGTGTGTAAGCTTAGGGACTGGTGACCTTAGCAGTTAAGTCCCATAAGATTTCACACTCATTTGAAAATTTTTTTGTGCTTCCTGGTGGGCTGCATGAAGTCCTCATCTTCGATGGTTGGTGGAAGGGGCCTGGATCCCTTCCGTGACGCCTTCCGCTGAGTGCAGAGGGTTGGTGCACTACTAGATGTGCTAGTGGCGGATCTCTTGGAGATGGTTGCCGCGCTCGCATCAGCTGGCCGCTTTCGCGAGTGCTTCTCCACCTCCATCGTTTCGGCCGCCGTGTTGGGGCGTGGGATAAGGACCATCAGGAAGGCGAGCCGCCTCTCTGCTTCCGGCGTCTGGGCTGGATCTTCTGCAGGCGTTATCCCCTGCGAAATGGTATCGTCTGGTGCAGTAGCTGACGTATCCGTTTCGGATCGTGGCTGCGGAACGGCCGACATTGGCGCGGTGAAGCCGAAGTTACGGCCGCGCTGCTCATGGAGGAGGCACAGGACGGGACCGGCGGGCCGCCTACGTCAAGCACGCTGGCTACAGCATGCAGCGGCACGACCCCATCCGCTGAAATAGCGCGCCTGCCCTTTTGGACCAGTCTGTCGTAGGTGGCCGGTGGTTCCGCTACACCACTCGCTGCTTCAGCCGAGACTGAGGTCACATGACTGCGCTGGCCCGTATTGCTGTCCATCTCGTTGTCCAAGGACGTCTGCCGTTTTGTTGTCGTCGGGTGGGCCGGATGGGGCCGCCGACAGAGCAAGCTCTGCCGAAAGGCGATCCGCCACACCCTTCGTTTCTTCACAGTGGTCCGCTCCATAAGGACAATAATGCTACAATAATGGCTTCCAATTCATTGAACGTATGACATTGATTGATTAACAATTAAACATGATAGTTTTGGAAAAAGTCACGTGTGTCGTAAATGACTTTATATTATAAATATATTTTTGACATCATAATACACTACTGGCCATTAAAATAGCTACACCAAGAAGAAATGCAGATGATAAATGGGTATTCATTGGACAAATATATTATACTAGAACTGACATGTGATTACATTTTCACGCCATTTGGGTGCATAGATCCTGAGAAATCACTACCCAGAACAACCACCTCTGGCCGTAATAACGGCCTTGATACGCCTGGGCATTGAGTCAAACAGAGCTTGGATGGCGTGTACGGGTACAGCTGCCCATGCAGCTTCAACACGATACCACAGTTCATCAAGAGTAGTGACTGGCGTATTGTGACGAGCCAGTTGCTCGGCCACCATTGACCAGACGTTTTCAGTTGGTGAGAGGTCTGGAGAATGTGCTGGCCAGGGCAGCAGTCGATCATTTCCTGTATCCAGAAAGGCCCGTACAGGACCTGCAAGATGCGGTCGTGCATTATCCTGCTGAAATGTAGGGTTTCCCAGGGATCGAATGAAGGATAGAGCCACGAGTCGTAACACATGTGAAATGTAACGTCCACTGTTCAAAGTGCCGTCAACGCGAGCAAGAGGTGACCGAGACGTGTAACCAATGGCACCCCATACCATCACGCCGGGTGATACACCAGTATGGCGATGACGAATTTACGCTTCCAATGTGCGTTCACCGCGATGTCGCCAAACACGGATGCGACCATCATGATGCTGTAAACAGAACCTGGATTCGTCCGAAAAATGGCGTTTTGCCATTCGTGCACCCAGGTTCGTCGTTGAGTATACCAACGCAGGCGCTCCTGTCTGTGATGCAGCGTCAAGGGAAACCGCAGCCATGGTCTCTGAGCTGATAGTTCATGCTGCTGCAAACGTCAACGTTTCACCAGGCAACGCCGGTCAACTGCTGTTTGTGTATGAGAAATCGGTTGGTAACTTTCCTCATGTCAGCACGTTGTAGGTGTCGCCACCGGCGCCAACGTTGTGTGAACGCTCTGAAAAACCAATCATTTGCATATCACAGCATCTTCTTCCTGTCGGTTAAATTTAGCGTTTGTAGCACCTCATCTTCGTGGTGTAGCAATTTTAATGGCTAGTGGTGTATTTTAGATTATTTTACAAGCTTTGTGAGAAAGTATACTGTATGACTTTTAGTAAGAAGTGATACACAAATACAACAGTTACGCAAATTACTTTCAAATTATAACACGCAATTTAACGCTAAATAATTTCAGCATCTGTGTGTAAATTGTATTTTTGCGTAAAATATGACTTTTGATGTAGAAAGATGTTAAGACCTGATAGGTTCAGTCGTGAGTAAAGCAGGTGGTAGACGCGGTTGATTGGTAGAATATTGGGAAGTGCAAAAAGACTGCTTACAAATCACTCGTGCGACCCATCCTAGAATATTGCGCAAGTGTGTTGGACCTGTACCAAATAGGACTAACGGCGGATATTGAACGTATACCGAGAAGGGCAGCACAAATGGTCACAGGTTAGTTTAATCTGAGAGAGAGTGTCACAGACACGGAAGGAACGGAACTGGAAGACTCTTGAAAACAGACATAAACTATCCCGACAAAGTCTCTTAACAAAGTTTAAGAACAGGCTTTAAATGATTTTTCTACGAATATACTACAATCCCCAACGTATCGCCCACACAGGGATCGTTAGGATATGATTAGAATAATTACTACATGCACAAAAGCATTCAAACAATCATTCTTCCCGCGCTTCATACATGATGGAACAGGAAGAAACCCTAATAACTGGTGCAATGGGACTTACCCTCTGCCATGCACCTCACGGTGGTTTGCACAGTATAAATGGCGCGTAGGAATCACAGTCATTTTGAGAGATGTATGTGGAACGACATAATACGTTGGTCGACTCTTCCCGGAATGCACCCTCTCGAAATTTTAACAGTAAACCTCTCCGTCATGTACAACATGTCTCTTGTAGCATCTTCCAATGGAGTTCATTGAGCATCCCAGTAATGCTCTCACACTGACTAAATGATCCAGTGACAGAATGCGTCACTCTTTGTTTGATCTTCTCTATTCCTTCTATCAGACCTACCTGTTAAGGGTCCCAGTTTGATTAATAATATCACGAATCAGTTGAACAACTTCTTTGTAACCCACTTCTTTCGTGGATGAGTTACATTTCCATTAGATCCTTCTGATGAATCTTGGTCTAGCGTCTGCTTTTCCCGTTATTTGTTTTACGTCGTCATTCCACTTAATATTGCTCTGGATAGTTACTCCTAGACAGTGCTGTTTTTCTAGGGGAACGCTGGGGGATGCGTACCCCTAAACGTTTTCGTCGACAAAGTAATTTTTTTACGATATTGAGAACTTGGAAAAGTGCCAAAGATTTATTTCACTTCGAAAATTTTTTATTTCATTTTTTCGTGTTGGTAATTGCAATACGAATGATACCAGTGCAGTGTTTGGTAGGAAAATCGATGTCATTGACTGTTTCAAGCATTTCGAAGCTGCAGCAACCGTTCTCGACAACTGAATCGCTGGCAGCCAGTTCGACAAGCATGTAGTGCCCTCGCCCGCTAATAGTGGGCGATGGTAGTGCTAAACGGATATGCGTACGCTCAAATTGCATGCTTCATTTGAGGTGATGTAAACTGAAGTGTTCGATGCCACGTTCTCTTGTATATTTGTGTTTCCCGGTATCGCCTGCTTCATTTGAGCAAAGTTAACTGAAGAGTCCGATACCTTTTTTTTTCTTTTTAACTAATTTTCGCTGCGTTATATCGCATGTCGGAGTATCCTCAATTTTTTTTAGAAAAAGAGCACTGCTCCTAGATATTTTACAGTGTATACCGTTCCCATCAATTTGTCACCAACAGTTTAATTGTATAGTAGCGGATTTATTTTCCTATGTATGCACAATGTGTTACATTTATTTAAGTTTTGGATCAACTGACAGAGCCTGCGTCATTCATCAATCTTATGTGGGTCATTCTGCAAATGGATACATCTTCTGGCTTTGCTACTGTTCTATAGACAACCATATCCTCTGGAAATTGTCTTGAGCTTCCGACGCTTTCTATTAGATCATTTATGCTGGACATTCAGAAATTCCTGTTACAGATTTCTAGGACTTGTAAGGGGAGTGAGTATGCAATATTTTGAATAGGAACCCATGAATGGGAGAGCTACTTATCGCCTTTATTAAGATCTCTCCATAACGTCCGACTCCATCACGTACCCTTTTCGCTACAATTACGCAACAGCTTTGAGAAAAGTCACCATCATCAGGCATGACTGTGGTGCTCCAAGGAGATGCTGCACACCCTTTTCTTTAGAGATGGAGGCAAGCAAACGCATTTACTGATTTCGCCTTTCAGCAAAACCGTTAAGAATACATTCATACCATACTACGGTAAAGCGTGACAGGTAATCAGCGCTATGGTGTTCTACAGAGAGAAACAACTCATTAATATTAACATGGACACATGTTTACAGGTCATGCTTTTGAAGACAATTTCGTTGCTTTAATTTTTAAAAAGATATCATTTATCTGGGAAGACACTGGTCCTACTTTGTTCTGAGACCATTTATGAAAATGAGTTCATATTTACAGCAGACTGCAATATTAATCCGCCAGAAAGAAACCTTTTGTTATTATTACTTAGTGAAAAAAAGAAGAACATAATCTGTTTGGAAAAGAAGAAAGCATGTATTTTGTTTTGTATTTAGACTAAAAAATTTTACATACGATTTTAAAAAGTAGTTTTCCTTTCAACAGTTCGGGAAAGAAATTCTTTCATGACATCCATAAGACTAATTTTTTCAGACCTGTCTTGATGAACATGGGGGAGGAGTAGATGGGTGTGTCTTGACTGAGTCATTGTTGATCTGAGGGAAGTTTTAAGTCGTTTCAGGGCGCTGAATGACCTCTCAGAAGATGCTGACGATATTGGAACTGTCAGAATCAGAATGATGAGGCGAATGACTTCCTGAAAGGTTTTTTTAGTCCAACCACGTTCAGCAATAAGTTTTCTTTGTAATAGAGGATACATTACATGGTTGTATACCAGTCGTAATGGTTTGCAACATTTCGAACTGTACATGAAGCCTGTCCAGAATAAAGTCTGTTGTATGTTCTCCAAGCAATTCTTCCAAACATCGTGCAGATGGAGGATGTGTTTGGGAGGACGTAATAAGTATCTCTTCTAGGTGGGATAGTCGCTTTAGAGCCTCTAGGTTGAACCTTCGATCAATCTCATTCAGAAGGAATCAAGAATTTTAAACAAATTTTTACTAAATATTCGTTTTTGAGACAATCGTTTTGGAACAGATGGCGTTTCTATGTGTTACAATTTCGCTGGTATTTTTCTTGGCCGTGAGATACTTGGGTCTTTCATATTTCGATTTTAGAATAATCTTCAGATTTCTGTAACAGCATGTCAAATGCTTCTGTAGTCCTAAGATTTGCAAGAGCTACTTTTACAATCTGTACAGAATGTTTCACTCCAGCTGTATTAAAATCTGGATTCTATAGGGATCTGGCCAGTACGTCACACAGTCCAAACACTTCAATTGCTATTGTATAAAAAATAATTTCAAACTTTTCGAACCACTTCGCGTAACCCCACAGGACTGACCTTCATTCTTCTGTAACTGAGCCAGGCACATTCAAGACTTTGGTCACTGTTTTCTGGACCCATTTATAGTTTTCCCTGAAACGTGTCAAAGATTTTGCTCTTACAGCGCGTCGGGTGGGACACATTGAAATCAGTCGTTGAGCTATTGGGTTTGGATTCGTCTCATCGACACCAGACTATAGCACAACATCTGCATACACGGTTTTCCTTTTTGCGAATTCTAGAATTATATTTGAGACGTCTTTCACAGCTAACAGTACATCACACGGTGGATCACAGCTTCTTGAACTTCCTGTGGTGCCAGTTCCAAAGATTCCTGCAGCGGATGTAACAACTCTTTGGCTGGCCTTGAGCAAGGATTTGCTTCATACCTTTGTTCTGCCCAGACATACCAGCTGCACCACAGAAACAGTGGGCGCGCGTTTGCGCCTTGGGAGTCCGGCGAGTACAGAAACACAGAAAAAGTTCTTTATTTCGAGCATCTCAGGGTCAACACACCGTACGTGAACTGCCCCTAGCCAGCCACGCCCGTCGCTGAATCTGCCATAATTCCGTAAAATGGGAACATTTTTTCGGTGCACAATTTCTCATGTGAGTCATAATTTCCAGTAATTTTGTATCACTAGCGCCAGCTAAGTGTCACGGCACATCATTCCCCTTCTCATCGAGGAGTGTCATGAGTTTCCCAGACACATTTTTACTTGCTGCTGTTTTTGCGACAAGTTTTACTGTAAAAATTGACTTGCATTATAGCACTGTACTTTTCCTTTCATAAGCAAACAAATGACATTAATATACTTCCACATTATGATGGATGAAAACATCTCAGTATTTGTTGTAGAGAGAATTACTCATCTCTTTGCTTACAATTTTTGCTGAAAACCTTGTTTTAGTACACCTTTAACTGTTTATGTGCACTGAATTGTCACGCTGCGTTCTGTAAGGCGTGCAGAAACTTATCATGTGCGGCGTATCACCAACACGTAGACCCATTTACTCGTCACTGGAAAGATACAGCTTTCCTACCACGATAAAAAATTACTTCGGTACGTTAGCTTCAGTTGGTACGCTTATAAACATCGTAAAAACTATGACTAATAAAGGAATCCCGTTGGCCGTGCGGTCTAACGCACGGCTTTCCGGGCGGGAGGGAGTGCCTGGTCCCGGGCACGAATCCGCCCGACGGACTTGTGTCGAGGTCCGGTGAGCCGGCCAGTCTGTGGATGGTTTTTAGGCGGTTTTCCATCTGCCACGACGAATGCGGGCTGGTTCCCCTTATTACGCCTCAGCTTCACTATGTCGGCGATTGCTGCGCAAGCATGTTCTCCATATACGCGTACACCACTATTACTCCACCACGCAAACATAAGGGTAGGAGTTACACTTGTCTAGTGTGAGACGTTCCCTGGGTGGGGGGAGGGGGGGGGGGGCACCGGGGACCGAACCGCACAATAACCCTGGGTTCGGTGTGGGGCGGCGGAGGGGTGAATTGGACTGCGGTAGTCGTCGTGGGGTTGTGGACCACTGCGGCTGCGGCGAAGACGGAGCCTCTCCGTCGTTTCTAGGCCCCCGGTTAACATACAATACAATACAATAACGAAAAGGTAGTCACTTCACTGCCATGCAAGAATGTTCGACTATTATCCATCAATTTTTTTAGGAAATCACATGAGAAACGTTGCACAGATAAAAGAAAAAACCCCACGCAAATCCAAGAACAGTATTTTCTTAATTTTTGTGTGCAAGTAGTAAAACGTTTTCCAAACAAACTAATTTCAGAAAAGGATGTAGCCTTGCCTCATTATAAAAAACATTGATCCTTATGAGTGAAAATTCGGTTTCCGCTTCGGTTCTTTTGTGTTGCATGGCGAGAAAAAGTTTTCCACAAACAGTCCGCAAAAATGATACGTGTCTCTGAGCCAGGGATAACGAATTGCGATCGTGAATCTGGATAATAAATTAAAGTATACTGAACGTCAGGATCAAATTATCTATAATGCCTCAGTAAACTGAGGGCTGTTTTTAGCATGAAGGACATTATCTAAGCAATAATTCTGATAGAGTGCATTGCTTAACTACTACTACTACTACTACTACCACTAACTAATGTTTCGAAACATTCGTCTCACTTTTCTTATCCTGCGACAGCAGTGGACTTTCTCTTGCTGTGGAATAAAACGATGATCTGAGTACCCTGTCATGATGCCTAATTTTAGGAAAAGCTACAGTGGGCTACGGAGGGATTTTCGTGCAATGCTACACGTAGCTCAAACGCATGCGTCCAAATACTAGTTTTCTTGAAAATACTAGTTTTCTTGCAGCGCACAAGAATTATTCCATCTCAGTTCTCGATACGAAGCTATGCACGTCGCTTGCGCCTTTCTGTACGAGTTTAACTCATATTGTTACATAGTGACTATCGACATCTTTCTTGAGTAAACCTCATCTTGGTTTGCTGCAGTTGCTTTTTCAGCGACCGTTGTTAATTATTTCTGGAACATTTCTTCGCCGGCCGTGGTGGCCGAGCGGTTCTAGGCGCTACAGTCTGGAACCGCGCGACCGCTACGGTCGCAGGTTCGAATCCTGCCTAGGGCATGGATGTGTGTGATGTTCTTAGGTTAGTTAGGTTTAAGTAGTTCTAGGTTCTAGGGGACTGATGACCTCAGAAATTAAGTCCCATAGTGCTCAGAGCCATTTGAACATTTCTTCGCTTTTCCCTGCTCGAATCCTTGGGGCTGACCTGTTTGCCACAGGTAAAGATAGTCAAGTGAGTTCTAAATATTCCAGTGTAGATCCAGACACAGTTTTGTCGCTTTTGCAATGGCGTTTGGTGCCCCTTTTAACTCAAAAGCATTTCCACTGTATCGGAAATGACTGACATCTTTTTGCAAATACTTTGTTGTACACCATATAACTGATATCTTTTTTGCAAATGCTTTCGGGTACACCATAGCTTTCCCCCCCTGCCCCGTCAACCCTCTGCCCATAATAGTCTCACTGAGAAGTGTGGGAATGTAATTACATTTACGTTCTTCAAAGAACTACTGAGAGTAAAATGTTGTCTGACAGACAGCAGTAATAGCTAAAAAATAAATTAAAATCATATCTCCTTGACAACATCTTCTATATCAAAGATGAATTCTTCAATAGGAATAAATAAATCTATAAATATAGTATATGCATGTTGTCCCATTTAAGAGAATGGGGTAAATAAGAGAAATATTAAACTTTAACACTGTACCGTAATATATATTAAAAAATCTTGTTTCATATGTGCATTTCTTGTGCACTTGACATGTTCCACACTGTAACGGGTACCGTACCGTGCGATTGATCAATGGAACACGCAACCAACTAACTAACTAGATAACTCGGTGTTGAGCTAGGACATTTATGACAAATAAATGACATAATATAATTACATACATTTCACCGCAAAGCTTCAGTCTTATCACCTCCAAACTGCAAATCAATTTTGCGTCTCTTTATCTCTGTCTAGAAAATTGAAGCAAAATCACTGGCTACAATGTACACGTTTCACGTTCGTAACCAGAACAACAGTGCATAGCGATGTAGTTACGGCGTGGAGGCATGGTCGACGTGAAGGGAGGGGAAAGGGGGGAGTGTCAAAATACTGCCTCTCCTAACATTTAGGTTATCACTTTGTTTTTATTTTCTTAAATGTTGGATTGTTCACAGAGTGCGGCGGGAATTGTCGCAGCGGCGAGCCAGGTCAGGCGTACCGAGTGCGTTTTGGTGTTGTTGACCGGTGTTTTACAAAATTGTTAAGGCTTTCGTGGCCACTTGTTGACAAACTGCCTATTGGCTTCTGTCTCGGGTTCTTCGGCCGACGTTCATCTAATGATTTTTCTGACGTTTCGCCAGCACGACTGGCTGGCGTTGTCAAAGCTTCACCCTCCATTGCCGGTGGTGAACTGGAGGCGTGAAGGCGAGCTCTTTTTTTTTTAGCACATTTCATTCCCTTCCCTTAGGGGGGAGGGCGGGCTATTCTAGTGCTTGCGTTGCACTTTTTAGCCTTAGGCGAGGTTTACAATTTTATTTTCTTTTTAATATAATTTAAAGTGCTTGCAGAAAGGTGCTTTACAAATTTTTTGCGCTTTGATGTGGTCTACATCTACATCTATACTCCGTGAGCCACCTTACGGTGTGTGGCGGAGGGTACTTATTGTACCACTATCTGATCCCCCCTTCCCTGTTCCATTCACGAATTGTGCGTGGGAAGAACGACTGCTTGTAAGTCTCCGTATTTGCTCTAATTTCTCGGATCTTTCCGTTGTGATCATTACGCGAGATATATGTGGGCGGTAGTAATATGTTGCCCATCTCTTCCCGGAATGTGCTCTCTCGTAATTTCGATAATAAACCTCTCCGTATTGCGTAACGCCTTTCTTGAAGTGTCCGCCACTGGAGCTTGTTCAGCATCTCCGTAACGCTCTCGCGCTGACTAAATGTCCCCATGACGAATCGCGCTGCTTTTCGCTGGATCATGTCTATCTCTTCTATTAATCCAACCTGGTAAGGGTCCCATATTGATGAGCAATACTCAAGAATCGGACGAACAAGCGTTTTGTAAGCTACTTCTTTCGTCGATGAGTCACATTTTCTTAGAATTCTTCCTATGAATCTCAACCTGGCGCCTGCTTTTCCCACTATTTGTTTTATGTGATCATTCCACTTCAGATCGCTCCGGATAGTAACTCCTAAGTATTTTACGGTCGTTACCGCTTCCAATGATTTACCACCTATGGCATAATCGTACTGGAATGGATTTCTGCCCCTATGTATGCGCATTATATTACATTTATCTACGTTTAGGGAAAGCTGCCAGCTGTCGCACCATGCATTAATCCTCTGCAGGTCCTCCTGGAGTACGTACGAGTCTTCTGATGTTGCTACTTTCTTGTAGACAACCGTGTCATCTGCAAATAGCCTCACGGAGCTACCGATGTTGTCAACTAAGTCATTTATGTATATTGTAAACAATAAAGGTCCTATCACGCTTCCCTGCGGTACTCCCGAAATTACCTCTACATCTGCAGATTTTGAACCGTTAAGAATGACATGTTGTGTTCTTTCTTCTAGGAAATCCTGAATCCAATCACAAACCTGGTCCGATATTCCGTAAGCTCCTATTTTTTTCACTAAACGTAAGTGTGGAACCGTATCAAATGCCTTCCTGAAGTCCAGGAATACGGCATCAATCTGCTCGCCAGTGTCTACGGCACTGTGAATTTCTTGGGCAAATAGGGCGAGCTGAGTTTCACATGATCTCTGTTTGCGGAATCCATGTTGGTTATGATGAAGGAGATTTGTATTATCTAAGAACGTCATAATACGAGAACACAAAACATGTTCCATTATTCTACAACAGATTGACGTAAGCGAAATAGGCCTATAATTATTCGCATCTGATTTATGACCCTTCTTGAAAATGGGAACGACCTGCGCTTTCTTCCTGTCGCTAGGTACTTTACGTTCTTCCAGCGATCTACGATAAATTGCTGATAGAAAGGGGGCAAGTTCTTTAGCATAATCACTGTAGAATCTTAAGGGTATCTCGTCTGGTCCGGATGCTTTTCCGCTACTTAACAATCAATTAGCATTTAGTATTATAATATATGATTAACAATTTTATATAATTAACAAGGTTATAGTAAATTTAACAAGGTTATATTTTGGTTTAACAAAGAATATAGTAGTAGAATTTAACAACAAGATATGATTTACATGGTTATATTTTAGTTTCTCAATGTATATAGTACTAGAATTAACAATGTTTATAATAATAGAATATGGAAGGGGAGAGGTTAAGGGAGAGATTTAGGGGTGTGACAGTAAGAGATAAAGATTTAAGCATTGGAATTTGGTGAGGTTTGTAGGTGTAAACATTGACATATGGTGATATATAATTGTGGTTATTTACATTGGAGTGTGTAGTGTTTCTGTGTGTGATTTGTGTGTAATATTTCCTAAATTACGTTTGTGTTCGGTTGTGGAGCAGAAGGGAGGAGAGCATATGAGAAGAGGTTTTTGAAGTTAGTCTGTGAGTAGCATATAATGATGTTAGTATTGTTACTTGGTTTGTTGTACAATTATAGCTATTTTCTATTTTCATATTTTTCAGTGGCAGAACAGGATTGAGTAGTTGAAGAGTGTGCCGGCTTGTTTAAGTGTGCGAGTGTTGTCGTTTTGCTGTTTGTGTGTGTGTGTGTGTGTGTGTGTGTGTGTGTGTGTGTTTGTGTTTGTGTGAGAGAGAGAGAGAGAGAGAGAGAGGGAGAGAAAGAGGGAGAGAGGGTATATAGGGTATATGTCTGTCTGTGTTTCTGTGTTTTATTGTCTGAAGTATATGTCTGTCTGTGTTTTATTGTCTGATGTATATGTCTGTCTGTGTTTTATTGTCTGATCTGTGTTTTATTGGAGGCGAGCTCGCGGACGCAGACTATATGTACCTGGCGCGCCAACGTCCGAGGGCTTCTCCGCGGTCATTTCCGGTGCGGTTCTCCTCTTGCTACCTGCGACGGTCGTTCGCTGCAGTACGGGCAGCCAGGATCCGTTTACCTTAAGGCTTTCCTCTTTCTTGTTGAAACTGTTCGCGTGTTTTTGGATTTCTACAGCTTCTCTGAACAAGTGCGTGTGATAGTGCTTCTCTACAGCCAGAATTTCCGTGTCGGCGAATTTTATTACGTTGTCGGTCTCATTCAGTGCGTGCTCTGCCACGGCCGATTTCTCCACCTGCCCCAACCTGCAATGTCGCTTATGCTCTTTGATCCTGGTGTTAATTGATCGTCCAGTCATTCCGACATAAACTTTTCCGCATGTGCATGGTATACGGTATATTCCCGACATTGCAAGTGGGTCTCTTTTCTCCTTCGCCGATCTAAGACACTCTTTGATCTTCCTTGTCGGTTTGAAAATCGTCTTTACGCCGTGTTTGCGCAATATACGGCCGATTCTGTCCGTCACTCTGGGAATGTATGGCAGAAAGGCCGTACCCGACATTTCTTTTTCTGGTTCCTTACTTCGCCGAGTGTTTGGCTCTGTTACACTTCTAATGTAATTTGTGGAGAACCCATTGCCCCGCAGAACAGTTTCCAGGTGTTGCATTTCTCGTTTGAGGTGTTGAGGCTCACATATTCGTCCTGCTCTCGTTACGAGCGTACTAATCATGCCTCTTTTCTGGCTCGGGTGGTGGTTTGACAGATTGTGCAAGTATCGGTCCGTGTGTGTGGGTTTCCGATACACGCTGTGTCCAAGGTTTTCGCCATCCCTTGTGACCAGCACATCTAGAAATGGCAGTTTCTTGTCCTTTTCTACTTCCATGGTAAATGTTATGTTGGCATGGAGGCTGTTCAAGTGTCTCAGGAATTCACCGAGCTGTTCTTCACCATGGCTCCACACCACGAAAGTATCATCGACGTACCTGTACCACACCTTAGGTTTGCAAGTCGCCGAGTCCAGTGCCTGTGCTTCGAATTGTTCCATGAAGAAGTTGGCCACCACTGGACTGAGAGGACTACCCATGGCGACACCTTCTAGCTGTTCGTAGAAATCGCCATTCCACGTGAAATAGCTCGTGGTGAGACATGCATGGAAGAGCTTTTTGATGTCTTGCGGGAACATGGAACCGATGTGCTCCAGAGCGTCACTGAGTGGCACTTTCGTAAATAACGAAACAACATCAAAACTGACCAGGATGTCGTTTGGCGCAAGTTTCAGTTTCTTCAGCTTCTCAATCAAATGTCCTGAGTCCTTAATGTATGTGTCGGTCTTTCCCACGTGTGGCTGGAGCAGAGAGGCCAAGTGTTTCGCCAGATTATACGTTGGTGAGCCAAGAGCGCTAACGATCGGTCTCAGTGGAACGTTGTTCTTATGGATCTTGGGTAATCCATACAGCGGAGGCGGTAGGGCTTTTGTGTTGCGCAGGTCTCTGTATGTCCGCCGGCAGAGAAGACGCCTTGATTAATCGATTCGTATTCCGAGTGATACGCTGCGTCGGATCTGCGCTTAGTTTTCGGTACGTCGTCGGATCTAATAGGTCTCGGATCTTTTTCTCATAATCTTGGGTCTTCATTACGACGGTCGCATTCCCCTTATCGGCAGGCAGTACCAATATACTCTTGTCGGCGTTGAGATTCTTAATGGCTTGTACCTCTTCTTTCTTCAGGTTGCAAGCTGGTGGTTTTGCTCGGCGCAGTATCCTGGCTGTTTCAGTGCGTATTTCCTCTGCCCTTTCACAAGGAAGGGTCCGAATGGCTGCTTCGGTGTTGGCAATGATGTCCTCCATAGGTATAGTTCTCGGGATGATAGCGAAATTCCCTCCTTTTTGAAGAACAGACACTTCCTCTTCGGTCAATTGTCGTTCAGTGAGGTTGACCACTGTGTGTGACATGTCGGGAATCGCCTTGTCGGTCTGCTTCCGGCATCTTTCAAACTTTTTCTTTTGCCGTTCGGTGCAGCGCTGGAGTTCGTTCTGCATGCTCCTGTGAGTGATGCTGTCGATCTTGTCCCAGTCGTCTCGATGCATTCTGCTACTTAGTTGATAGAAAATGTCCAGAAGTTCCTGATCCGTTCTTGCCAAGTCTCTCCGTGTTGTATGCATTCGCTCACGAAGAAAAGCTCGTTCCATTCTGTCGTAGATACGATGTGCTTGGGCGGTGGTGAATAGGCGCTTGCATCTCAAGAACTTCGGTGTAGCACATTCATCTCGGCACCGTGACAGAAAGGCGAGAGAGGACATCAGTCACGCTTTCTTCTTCCGTCGTAGGTCAAGGCGTCGGTACAATGTGCAAATCTGCTCCCCATAGAGGAGTAATACAAAATTGTTAAGGCTTTCGTGGCCACTTGTTGACAAACTGCCTATTGGCTTCTGTCTCGGGTTCTTCGGCTGACGTTCATCTAATGATTTTTCTGACGTTTCGCCAGCACGAGTAGCTGGCATTGTCAAAGCTTCACCCTCCATTGCCGGTGGTGAACTGTTCAGAGAAGCTGTAGAAATCCAAAAACACGCGAACAGTTTCAACAAGAAAGAGGAAAGCCTTAAGGAAAACGGATCCTGGCTGCCCGTACTGCAGCGAACGACCGTCGCAGGTAGCAAGAGGAGAACCGCACCGGAAATGACCGCGGAGAAGCCCTCGGACGTTGGCGCGCCAGCTACATATAGTCTGCGGCCGCGAGCTCGCCTCCAGTTCACCACCGGCAATGGAGGGTGAAGCTTTGACAATGCCAGCCACTCGTGCTGGCGAAACGTCAGAAAAATCATTAGATGAACGTCGGCCGAAGAACCCGAGACAGAAGCCAATAGGCAGTTTGACCGATGTTTTGTTACTTTCGATAGGACCGAGAGACTAAACTGACCAAAAAAGGTTTTGCACCACCTGCAGATCTGCGAAAGTGTGTGGACTCAGATTCAAGGGAAATCGAACAGTAAGTAATGAGGGTGATGACAATACTTGTTTTGAACAGTACTTTATTATGCAGGAGCAGAGGATAGCTGTTAACAATGTAAAGGGTCAGCAAAACCGATTTTTTACGCTCAAGAATCTGCCCTAAGTCTGGCGCCCCCCCTCCCCAAATTCGGTCTACTGGCCACTCTGTGGTTCGCCCATACGACACACACAGCCTTGGGGGCTTGATCAGTCTCAACTACTGTTCGAAAGTGCTGTGCAGAAATTGTTACATATGCGCGAAGAGACCGTCCCCCATTAGGAGTCACAAAACTGAAAAATGGGACGAAGGGAGAGAACAGAATGTAGTAGATGTTATAAGATGCTTCACTCAAAAACAAAAATCGTTGCCAAAAGAAATACTGATCCTATATTTCTTGACGGCAGCATAGTTGGTGCAGTGGCTCTGCCTGTAGATCAAATAAAATCCAAGTGAATTTAGGGAGGGGGTTGGGGCAAGGGGGGCAGAAACCGTATCTTGGCCCCCGCCCCCAGAATTTGAAGTTAGGTGGAGAGGAGGTGACTGCCCCTCCGGCTGATACGCTGTTTCTTACTTTCTAAACAAATAATGTTACATGACTAATTGTTTACAGTGAAGAGAGAAAAAAAATACTATTACGTATTCATTCATGTCCTTACAGATAGATTGGCTTACAGTAAGCACTGCTTGTGTAATGTACGACGGATTGGACTCATTTGAGTTTTTGTCGATTCCTGTCACCGAAACACTTCAGCTACTACATTTAGTGCAGCATTGTACCAAAGGTCGGGTTTCGCATCGTTGCATTGTTCCAGCCGGCTGTCGGGACCTCCACTGTTTCATTCTGGCATGAGTGAATGGGCGCATCAGTTGCATCAAGACGGACACCGTATTTTGCCTTGTGTCTGTTAGTCACATCTCTAGGATATTACGACTGTTCACACGTGGCAGAGTGAAAATCGAATATTACACAAGACGTATAGTATTTGCCATCGTTCATTTGATATACCGCGCACACTCAGTCTCCCATGCGTTTTTTCATATCCCTTCAGTATTTAACAGGATTAAAAAAATTAAATTTCTTTACACCAGTCCATAATCAATCGCCGTAACTGTAACACTTCCCCATTTATTACGAGTTTTGTTGCTCTGTTCAGGATAGGAATAAACCTGATGTAAAAATTACTCCACGTATTCTTCCACGTTTGCTTGAAGCGCATTGGATTTCGTTCCACGTGGAGCGGAAGCCAAGCCGTGTCCAGACAAATACTACCATAAGGGTAAGTTTTATGCTGTGTTACTCGCACATAGACTGAACGGTAATGTGGGACAACAGCTTTATTGGCGCATTAAACTTGGACAGCAGTGGCCAGCCAATTGCTCGAACTAACCTCCAACGATTTGAGCAGTTGCAGTTCAGACATAAAAAAAGAGACTAGCAAAGAAACAATATAGCTTCGAATGTCATTTAGTTTTTAATGAGAATGAAATAATATTTGGCAAAACTCCAGCGTTACCGCACGCTTCTTAGGTGACCAGACGGAAAGCATAAAATGCACTCCTTCTGACCTAATATAGTATTCTAGTTACAAATAAGAGTGATGAAAATCCTTAACTGAAATGAAATGTCGTGTGGCTAGGGCCTCCCGCCTTGTAAGACCGGTCGCCTGGTGCAAGTCTTTGTGTTGACGCCACTTCGGCGACTTGCGTGTCGATGGGGATGAGATGATGATGATGAAGACAACACAACACAACAACCAGTCCCTGAACGGAGAAAATCTCCGACCAGGAATCGAACCCGGACCCCTTAACATGGCATTCCGTCGCGCTGACCAATCAGCTATCGAGGCGAACAATTCCTAACTTAAACACGGGGTAATTTTTCTGATCGAGCTAGGTGTGATACAAAAGCGTACTGCGGGATTTCACCGCATTGTTGAATACTGAAGCCACTGAAGGTATTAATTACTGTCAGTCGTCCGGTAATCTCTCAGCTCCTCCTTTAAACCGAGTTCGAGAAATACATTTCAGTTCTGGAACTGCCATTTGCTACGTTGATAACGAGTCGATCAACACGGAATCCACGCAGGCGCCGCATGTTCTCTTCTTCTTTAATGACGTGCCGTTCTATATCCCACCAGCTTTTTCATATGCCACTGCTAAGGTGAATGTGAAAAAGCTGCGCGCATTGATTCCAGTAGGTCTGGCAGCTTAACATACTTGTTATTTCTCGGGCCAAATCCCTTAACTTGACTCCAGATGAGGTCTGTTGGGTTCATATTGTAATGGTACAGTGTCAAATGTAAAAATGCAGCATTTGTACTTCGTGCTCGATGCTGTGAAAATGATCGTTTTCCACGTTTCTTGACACTTGGGACTCTGGTTCGAGTAAGACTACATCTATGGCATAAAACAATAGAAATAACCCAAATAAAGAGTATTTGGTTTTTCATTTTTGCCCAAAAGTTAAATTGTTATGTATTCTTAATTTAAGCAACCTTTATAAACATTCTTTCATAAAATGTCGACAGATAAGTATTTACATTTTAAATAAAAACAAGAATTTCGAGTGCAATATGTAACTAGAAATAAGAAGACGTGCATTATTCATGAAAATGATGATGGATTTTACAATTACAAGATGTAGATATTTCAAATTGAACGAAGAAAATGACGGAGACGTGACTTGAATCAGCGATCCCTGAACTGCACCAGATTGTCAATCTACTACGCTACCGATTCCGCTACACATACAAAGTGCATATGTATCTCAACTGCATCAAGTACAGCCCTCGGGAAACTTCAAAGCCAGTTTTTTCTGTGAATTTATGAAAAACATTAAGGAAAATCTATTTCTCGGAACTTTTTAACAGTGTTTCCCTACGGGACAGAAGGCAGCCTCATCCGTTTTCATACTGTGTATTAATAGCGCGACAATCAGAACACAACAATACAAAGACTATAACTGTACACGATTTTTAAAATAAAAACTACAGAGCTAAAGCATGATTAAGGGCAACGTCGGAGGCCGATAATACATTAGAATATCTTCAGTTTTATATAACGTAACTTAGTAATGATATATCTAGTACATATGCAGGACCTGCTTCCCGTTATAACACTAGTGTACGTGTGCTACAGTTTCTGAGCAATCATCGCGTTTGTGTTTGTTTACTTCAGGTTTATTCTTGTGATGAACAGAATATAGATTCTGTCCTCCTTTTCTTAATAAAAAGTTTATTACTAGTACAGAGTAGTACATAATCTTACACACACACACACACACACACACACACACACACACACACACGCACACACGTTGTGAAATCGTTGTCATTTCATGCTCCTTTTCATGCGCGGAAATAAGAAGTCGCATCGAGCCAGGTCAGGCGAGTAACGTACGTGGAGCCGCGGAACCATGCCATTTTTAGCCAAAAACAGAAGTGGCTGTGTGTGCAGGTGCATTTCCGTAACTGAAGAACCAGCCTCTTATCTGCCAAGAAGTGAGGTGTTTTTTGACGAACACATGCCCAATCTTCTTAAAACTTCCAAATAAAAGGTTTGATTCACGGTCTGGCCAGGGGGAAGAAATTCTGAATAAACTATGCCCTTGGCATCAAAAAAGCAAATCAGCATTGTTTTGATGTTTGATTTGACTTAACGACATTTTTTCAGTAGGGTGATAATTACGTCTTCCGTTGGCTGTTATTTTGTTTCTGGGTCGTAACCATAGCACCATTACTCATCACCGATAATGACCTTTGACAGACAATGTGGATCAGTTTCAAGCTGTTGTTTCAAAGCACGATATGTTTCAACTCGACGTTCCTTTTGATTGACAGTCAGAACCCGAGGCACAAATTTGGCAGCAATTCTTTTCATGCCCAAATCTTTCGTTAAAATTCGCTGAACCGAGCTCCAAGATAACCCACTAATCTCTGACAGCTGATCAATTGTCTGTCGACGGTCTGTGAACACGAGCTCTCAATTTTTTCAACATTTTCGTTGTTTCTGGCAGTTAATGGACGTCCAGAACGAGGTTTCTCATCAACTGAAATGTCGCCATTTTTAAATCAAGCAAACCACTCGTACATTTGAGTTTTTTCCACGGCGTCATCTTGGTAAGATGTTTTTAACGTTAAAACAGCACGTTTGGCGTAGCCTGATCGCTCTCCCGATTTGAATCCTACAGAGAACGTCTCGGATGCACTAGGAAGATGGCTTGCATCACGTCAGCATCCACCAACCACTCTCCAAGACTGCGAGCACCTCTTCAGGAAGAATGGGCCTTATTGTCTCAACATGAGACTGATGACATCATACACGGCATGTCCCATCGTTGTCGGGCCTGTGTTGTTGCCAGAGGGAGTCACACCCCATACTGAGCACATTAACCAGTTGTCGGAATGTGTGTCCAAGTCCGTTAAGTTGGAAAAAAAACGAAGAACATTTTTATCTACCATTAAGCTTGTTGCAGTTATTTACATTCCGAATTCTTTGCTTTGTTTCCAGTATATTATCACCTGTTTATACTGTCTTGTGGCAAAATAAAAGCAACCTTGCAAAATTTCGTTTGTTGCTTTAAGTTTGAACATCAGAGTACCGGGTGATCAAAAAGTCAGTATAAATTTGAAAACTTAATAAACCACGGAATAATGTAGATAGATTGACCCCATAGATTGACACACATGCTTGGAATAACACAGGGTTTTATTAGGGAAAAAAAAGAAAAAGGAAAAAAAAAACAACCAAAGTTCACAAAATGTCCGACAGATGGCGCTGGACAGCAGAACGTCAGTGACTGCGCGTGACAATCGTGTACAAAAGGAGCTGTAATGAGAGAGAGAATCAGATGCGCCAGCAGTCGCAGCATTTTGACGTTACCTGAAAAGGCGCTTTTAGTGAAGCTGTATTATCAGAATGGGGAATGTGCTAGATCAGCGTTACGATCCTATAGCCATAGGAAGGGGATTCGAACGGGTAAAGGTCCGTTGACAAATGCAGCTGTGGCGGAAATGATTTCGAAGTTCGAAGCCACGGGTTGTTTAGACGATAGACCCCGTAGTGGCCGACCGAGCACAAGGGGTAATGCTGCTGAGACAGTTCAGGAAGAAATGGAGACTGTAGCGGGTTCGTACACGGTGCACGGGGAAGTCAGCGCTCGTGAGTCGCACGTCGCACCGGCATTCCATACAATAGTGTTTGGTTGGCACTGAGGCGTACCTTCCGATGCTATCCGTAACAAAATCCATCGGCATCATGAACTGTTACCTGACGATTTAGTAAAGCGGAGGGCATTTGCGGTTTCGGCGTTTCAAAAGATGGCGGAAGATGACGATTGGCTGAGGAACGTGTTGTGGACCGACGAAGCTCATTTCACGCTCCGAGGGTCTGTCAACGCCCACAACTGCAGAATTTGGGCTACCGAAAATCCTAGAACTGTCGTGCAAACTCCATTGCATGACGAGAAAGTCACGGTATGGGTTGGATTTACCACATTTACTGTTATTGGGCCTTTTTTCTTCGAGGAAATGCGTGATTCTGGTTTTGTAACTGCTACCGTGACGGATGAGAGGTACGCCGATATGTTACAGAATCGCATCATCCCCAGTCTGGCTGATAAACACCTGCTGGAACGTACGATGTTTATGCGGGATGGCGTTCCACCCCATATTGTTAGACGCATGAAAGATCTCTTGCGATCTCCGTGCGATTATTGGCTTTGGGGTTACCTGAAGTCGCAAGTGTATCGTGATCGACCGACATCTCTAGGGACGCTGAAAGACAACATCCGACGCCAATGGCTCACCATGACTCCGGACATGCTTTACAGTGCTGTTCACAACATTATTCCTCGACTACAGGAATGATGGTGGACATATTGAGCATTTCCTGTAAAGAACATCATCTTTGCTTTGTCTTACTTTGTTATGCTAATTATTGCTATTCTGATCTGTCGGACATTTTTTGAACTTTTGTATTTTTTTGGCTCTAATAAAACTCAATGTCATCCCAAGCATGTGTGTCAATTTTTACCTCTCTGTCTACATTATTCCGTGATTTATTCAGTTTTCAAATTTATACTGACTTTTTGATCACCCAGTATATGAAATTTCCTGCCATCTCGCGATACCTCTTTCATAACTGCTCTGGGAAAAAATACTTTCGGATGGCGATTGTGTGATAATTCGTCTACAGTCTGCATTGAAATATTGCGTAACAAAATGATAAAGTTTCAATTAAATCCATATTGTGATTGCTCTTAATACTGTCGTCATTCTGATGACGTACCATATCAGTTGTTGGTATTGGTACATCCACATTTACTACTTCCTAAGCCTGATTTTAAAAATATTTGTATTAGTTTACTGATCTTTTGTTTGATCCTTAATGGCTAATCAGATATTCACACTTGAAAATTATTACAGTGAGTCGTAATAATTTTTATAAATCGGAAAATCTTTTAGCGCAGCATTCGCGTACAACAAGATGGCAGCTATTTCTTACAAAAACGTTTCGTGTAGCCCAAGATTGCTAGCACAGAATACTACGTTCTGCTGAAAAATGTTACTAGAAAATCTACATAGAAAAAGCCTATTGTTGCAGTTGACTGACTGCAGCCGAATAAATATCAAGCCTTCGTCATACCTTAAATGATGCCTTCTTATTGATTTGCCGCTCCAGATATTACGTATTCTTTGCATTATACTTTTTTAAAAACCTTCTTTCCTGTCTCTTCTCTTCTTTCACGTGTTTTTACTCCACTTCTTTTTTTGTCATGTAACCGAAAGAAACTTTACGTCCATTATTATATGAATGATGAGTCTTATACAAATATGTATAGCTATGTAACTATTGTTACAGGCACAGTCCTGTAGGGACTGATGACCTTAGCAGTTAATTCCCATAAGATTTCACACACAATTGAACATTTTTGAACACAGTCCTGTCACAGTCGCCAGTACACAATATATTAATAAAAATGTACAATAAAATATGTTATGACGAACTCAGAAAGGATAAAATTTAGATACATGAATACAAGTGAATAACATATTGTAATAATGAATGTTCTTAGTTTGTGTACTGTTAAGCTCTGCGTATCAGTTCTTGATGCACTTACTTAGTCCATCGTTCGTAAATATTGTAAAATTCAATCTTTTACTTTTTGTCTTCTTGATTCTTCCCTGTGAGGCTGTCTAAAAAATGTTATTTTCAGGAGTTTTTTCCATGTAGTTGTAATGGAGGCGAATCGGACATTCTAATGTTACGCCTACTTCTTTTAGCACTGACTTGCTGTATTATTATTTGATAAATAAATCCACGAGATACAAATGTATTTCATACTATATATATATATATATATATATATATATATATATATATATATATATATATATATATCCACCAAATACTTCTTCTTTGACTCTTACATATGAAGAACACAAAAGGAGAGAACAGCATCTTGAACATGACGAAATAAGACAAGAGAACGAACAAATGTAACAAAAAGCGTCGTACAGCTTCACCTTTCTCGTACATCAACGTTTCTGTGGCAACTCCAATGATTCTAATGTGTTTGTTATACAAGACGCAGTTATTTTTCACCGATAAACACGCATTTTCTTATATACCATTGCAAAACAATCTTTTTCCTTTACAAAATTTTTATGATTTACTAGTAACATTACACCGGGAATTGCCCAAACGTTAGACATGCCTGCGAGCACGGTGCATAAAATCCTACGAAACAGCGTGAGTTGCTATCCATACAAAATCAGCAATGTTCAGCTAACCTGCCAGCAAGACAATAATTAAGTCTGGGACTTTTTGCTCAATGGAAGTGCATAGTGAATGGCCACGGAGCATTCTGTGGACAGAGGAAGCCTATTTACATCTACAAGGACATGTCACTATAGAGAATTGCAGAATATGAGCAACGGAAAACCCGCACGCACATAAACCAGCACCACTTCATTCTGCAAAGGTAACTGTGTGGTGCAGGTTGACGGCATCATTTATCGTAGGGATGTATTTTTTCGAGGCGATTGTACTGCGAATTTTGTTAGCTGGACCGTCACTGGTAAAGACTATGAGAGTCTTTTGCGCACCATCGTCATTCCAGCTCTTCAACAGCGTGAATGTGTGAGTAGAATCATTTATGTGCAACAAGGTGCTCCACAGCACTTGCACAGCCAGTGAAGCGGCTGCTGCGTAGGAATTCGGACATGCCAGAATTATCAGCCGTCATTTCCCTACAGCCTCGCTGTCCAGATCGGCTAATCTTGATCCATTTGACTTCTGGCTGTGGGGTTATCTGAAAGATCCAGAATGAGATTTTCACTCTGCAGCGGAGTGTGCGCTGATATGAAACTTCCTGGCAGATTAAAACTGTGTGCCGGACCGAGACTCGAACTCAGGAGCTTTGCCTTTCGCGGGAAAGTGCTCTACCAACTGAGCTACCCAAGCACGACTGACGACCCGTCCTCACAGCTTTAATTCCGCCAGTTCCTCGTCTCCTACCTTCCAAACTTCGCAGAAGCTCTCCTACATACTGGCGGGATTAAAGCTGTGAGGACGGGTCGTGAGTCGTGCTTTGGTATATCAGTTGGTAGAGCACTTGTCCGCGAAAGGCAAAGGTCCCGAGTTCGTGTCTCGGTCCGGCACACAGTTTTAATCTGCCAGAAAATGTTTGAAAGATGTTGTGTTCAGTGCTACAATTACAAACGTAGCTGAATTGAAGGCACGCACTGCTTAACGCATTCTGACCCCCGAGACACTCCGATCTGTAGTGGAACGTGCTTTTCTCGATTTCAACTTTTCGCAAAAAACTGTGGACAGCATATTGAGCATGTCTTGCTTCAGCCTCGCGACAGAAACCGACGTCATTTTGCTTTTTATGCGATTTTTGGCCTCAGAAAAATTAAAAACCAATGTAATTTTGCTTTTTATTAGAATTTTCGGCCCCAGGACAATTAAAAACCTATGTATCTGGATTTGTATGCGGTTTTTGACCTGAGGACAATTAAAAACCGATTTTTCCCATCCGATGAGGTATGACTTTACTGTGGAGTAACGAACGGTGCCACAACTATTGGCTGCCGAACTTATGCAGTCATGCGCATGATACGGTACGGATGGTGTAACGTGCAACTGAAACCATGGCTGCCGTATTGTGATTTGTGTGTCATTTGTAGCCGACCCCATTTATGGCAAACGCCATCTATTTATAAAATTTTTGATAATTTTTTTTCCCCATGACGTTTCCCCCTGTGTCAATAATATGGTATTCAAATTTCACTTCATTCTAAGCAGTGGATCTCTTTCTATGGCGTTTTGAAATTGAAACTTTAATTATGGACACTCTATATTGCCAACACTGGGTAGAATTTCGTACCTGTTGCTAAGGCGTAAGTAGTCAGCCGTGCGGCCCATTCCTCTCTAGTCTTCCGCTGAGTTACGCGCGAACACCCCACTGTCCGCCACTCACTGTGGAATGAAGACAGACTGATCAGACGTTGCGTATCTGAAGACACAGAGACAACCAGGTCACCAGGGAACTCCTACGACACCAGAGGTGCCGCAGGTCTTGTCACTGGTGTCCCGCTGTCGCTGTAGCAGCAGCCAGAAGCTTGTCACTCAGAAATACACATACCATTTCTTATGTTTGATGAGCAATCAAACATTGCAGCAGAAAGTGAAATTGGTTTATATAGTAAATTACATAAAAATAAAATTTTGTTTTGGTTATATTTTCATTTATTATTTATTCATCTATGTATACACGTGTTTATCGTAAAATATGTAAGTGCCCAAATTGTAATTGCCCTTTCACCAGCCGGCCGGAGTGGCCGAGCGGTTCTAGGCGCTTCAGTCTGGAACCGCGCGACCGCTGCGGTCGCAGGTTCGAATCCTGCCTCGGGCATGGGTGTGTGTGATGTCCTTAGGTTAGTTAGGTTTAAGTAGTTCTAAGCTCTAGGGGATTGATGACCTTAGAAGTTAAGTCCCATAGTGCCCAGGGCCATTTGAACCATTTTTGAACTCTGTTACCATAAACCGTAAACCAGGGTGACCCAAAAGTCCATTAACATTTGAAAAAGTACTAAAAGGTGTACAACTTCGCTTCCGCCTTTTGCCGATAGGTGACTACAACGGTAAGCAGCGGTCGAAAGAAACAGATGGCAGACGTCAGGCAGTAGCTTGGACCTCGGTCAACATAACCTCATTCAAACATTAGTCCATTTGTGTCTGCATCATAAAGTTGTTCTTGATTGAAAATGTCAGTTTACGAGCTTAATTCTCGTCATTTGCGGGAGTGTTACTGTTTTGATTCAATATGAAGAAATCAGCGTCTGAGTCTCATAGCCTGCTCTCAAGTACGTATGGTAAGGACGCTATTAGTGAAAGAACGTGTCGTGAGTGGTTTCAACGCTTCGAGAACGGTGACTTTAACGTCGTAGACCGGCATAGTGGTGGAAGAGAGAATGTTTTCGAAGATGCAGAACTGGAGACACTGCTGAGTGAAGACTCGCGTCAAACTCAAGAAGAATTGGCACGATTAGTGGGAGTGACACAGCAAGCCATTTCAAAACGTCTCAAGGCTATGGGCATGATTCAGAAAGAAGGATGTTGGGTCCCCTGTGAGCTGAAACCATGAGACGTTGAACGGCGTTTGTGTGTTTGTGAACAGTTGCTTCAGAGGCAAAAACGGAGGGGATTTCTGCATCGCATTGTGAGCAGGGACGAAAAATGGGTTTATTACGATAACCCTAAACGCAAAAAATCATGGGGATATCCCTGCCATGCTTCCACGTTGACGGCCAAACCGAATATTCACGGCTCCAAGATCATGCTCTGCATTTGGTGGGACCAGCTCGGCGTCGTGTACTATGAGGTGTTAAAACCAAGTAAAACAATCACAGGTGCTCGTTATCGAACGCAATTAATGCGTTTGAGCAGAGCATTAAAAGACAAACGGCAGCAGTACAGCGAGAGGCACGATAAAGTGATTTTGCAGCACGACAACGCTCGACCCCACGTTGCAAAAGAGGTCAAAACATACTTGGAAACGTTAAAATGGGATGTCCTACCCCACCCGCTGTACTCTCCAGACATTGCTTCCTCTGACTAAAACCTGTTTAGATTAATGGCCGACCTCATGAAGAAGTCAGAAATTGGATCGATTCGTGGATTGCTTCAAAAGATAAACAATTTTTTCGACACGGGATTCGTACACTGCCCGAAAGATGGGAGAAGGTAGTGGCCAGCGATGGAAAATACTTTGAATGATACATGTGTAATCAATTAGTTTCATTAAAGCCTCAAATGTTGGGGAAGAAACGGCGGAAGCAAAGTTGTACACCTTGTAACTCAGGGAAGAATGTTGGCAGAGAGGTAAAACTCGACACACTTGCCTGAAACTCAAATGTAAAAGGACTTGGTGTATCCAGTATCACTCTAAACAGTGACCAAAGGATGAATGAATGAATAGATAAATAAAATTGATAACTGAACATATGTGAAGGAATACTATTCCTCAGAACAGTAATTATCTAATTCACCCGAAAGAAAACAGACGAGATAAAGAACTACAGACCTGTCAGTGTATTCGTAAGGACGTGCAAGATATTCACTGAAATTCTCGCCAGCAACGATTGCAACCTTCTGCACAAAACGCCATTCCGCGTCTTTTATACAGTTACTATAATCGAAGACATCGGCTTACAATAGATAAGCTTTGCATGACATTCCACGAAGCCGAATTTTTTAAGGCTGTATTTAATCGTTGCGACTGGGACGCTAGTATCTCTGTGCTGGCGTAGTGTAGTGGTTAGCTTGTAAACCTGACATGTAGAAGAAGGTCGTAGGTTCGAATTTCATCAAATGCAGCGACATTTATTACTTTTCTGAACCTAATCAAAAGACTATGATTATCATTTTATGGCATTTAGTTGGTTTAAATGTATTTTTTACTTCTAACTCTTCGCCATGTCAATTTCACAGTCATATTGACTTTTGTCATTTGCTCTTATTTTTCTTCCTAGCGTTCTTTTTCTCGTTTGGAATCTGCTTATGTCACCTATACTCCGCATTCAAGTGCCAACAAGCACTGTAAAGGTAATGGTTGGTAATGTAGCATCTCCTCTTATAGTTTCAAGTAATCAATAACAGAAATAAGCTACGGTCTGATTTTACCTCTAAAGCTGAAATTTTTCTGCGGAAGATGCTATGAAACAAAAATGTTATGAAATTTTTCTGTCTTGAGTTTTCCGGTAGAGATTAGCCATAAACGTTGCCAAAGCGATCATGATTTTAGTTCTGCTGCAGGTTGTTGATCACCATTTTGTCGGATACATTGCACATCACGAGGTTGTGGTTAGCTTAGGAAATGAGTTTAAATTCAGAACTACAAAAGCTGTTGTCTGCGCTGTTCAGTAATTGGTCATTTAAAATCAGCTGTCGACAGAACATCTCCTATTTCTGTCACACCTCGTGGTGGCTATTCCCAACATTGCTCTGCGTTACATATTAACAACATTTGTGAAGTGATCTGCTGTGTTTGTGTACTGCCTATAACCAAATGGTAGCCGGCAGTGAATGTGGCAGCACTGTAGAGAGAAGTGACATACGTCAACTATCAAGTAATTTTAATCAGACTACAGTCAACCCCTTATGGCACTTATAGCATTCTTCCGGGAAAGGCGACTTCCTCAACCGTGAACACTGCTTGCTGTTCAGTTTACAAACATTCTCTGCATCTCAGGTATTTCCTGTCTAGTTCTCTTACATAAGCAGGCAAAATAACTTTATTGAGCTCATGTTTACATGGTGGAGTTTTTTTAAACAAGTACTCATTTTCAGGTGTTAAGTGAGCTGTTATGTACGAGGGCTGTCCAGAAAGTAAGTTACGATCGGCCGCGAAATGGAAACCACTGGGAAAATCCGGTAAAGCTTCGCACAGATGTGTTGGTCAGTGTCTCTAGTATGCCCGTCAATCGTGTCGCGACGCTCTTTTCAGTTTTGAGTGAACAGTGAGCACGTAAAGACGCGTAGGGAATAGCGTCTCCCGCCAAGCACGAGGGCCCGGTTAGAGATTTCGCCTGTGTCATGCAGCCCACATAACACAACTGTCGAGCAGTTCCTTCTTCAAGCCAATTCTTGGCCACACACTGCAGGGGCAATGAAGACGCTCCTGCAGCGTTTCCGATGAGAAGTGTTTGATCACCCACAATACAGTCCGTAATTGGCTCCCCATGAGTCTCATTTCTGCTCACAAAAACCGCTGGCCATGAAGACAAAATTTTTCGACCGACAACGAGCTGCAGACCTGGCCGAAAGCACAGGCGGCTGCTTTCTATGACGAGGATATTGGAAAGTTGATACAACACTACGACAAAACTCGAAGTTGGAGCGGCGACTATGTAGAGAAGTAGGTGGAAGGTGTACCTAACTGTTGCAAATAAAATGTTTCTGGTTTTCACTGTGGTTTCCGTTTCGCGACCGATCGTAACTTACTTTCTGGACAGCCCTCGTACATTTGACAGCAAAAAAAATGGGCCACTGCTGAATGCAACCAACATTACGAGGATGTGTTGCAGGTCCTCTAAATGCCAAAACCCTATGGGGGACAGTCGTTGCTTGACTTTACACAATGGTTACCACAAGAGACCACTAGAGAACACTGCACGTTATGGCAGACTGGCCACATGTAAACTAATACCGTCATACAACAAATATTCGACAACATATTATTAAAGGTGAGACAGTCCTTAACGCTTGTAAATTAAACTTCAACATGAGACACTGTAGAAGTCTTATCAGACTCTTTAAGTGACATGACAGCTTGTTGTTCGTGATCCGAATTTGAACCCTCTGTTAAGCAAACAAAGCTTGCGTGTCTGATCAAGACTGGACTAGGCATGAAGAAATACAAAACATCGAAGTGTTCACCAGTATCAGTTTACAAGGCCGAATGTCCCAACCTGTAAATAAATGACGATACGTTTAGCGCCGCACCAGGAACGCCATGAGGATTCTGTTACCCGTGAGAAGTAACCACGAAAGGTATGTAGTAAAATGAAACGCACATGTTTGAAACGCCATGAAGTTGTGGTGATGGACGGGGATTAGAACCCAGCGCCTACATCAACTGTTAGCTAAGCACAGTCAGATGTCAGATGTTAAATATGTTCACCAACAGCGTGATATTGGAACCAGAAACAATGATACAAGTGATTTTTGCTTGGCAGGGACTGGAGCCTGGAATCTTTCGCTGTTATCTTATAGTTAAGAATAGACACGAAATATTTATTGCCTCTTCAAAAATAGCGAGATGTGCACATGTTCGGCAGTGAATAATTCTCTGCCGCCTGGGTCTCCAACTCCGTGCATGTCGTCGTTGTTGACGTCACACGAAGACTTGTCAACTGTCACATTCCCTTTCACTAACAGTTAGTATCGCCCCGTTCGCAGAGACCTGGAGAAGTTCGGCATCGTGAGGAAACAACGAAATGATGGGACAGTATCATCTGAACGTGCCAACAAATACTTTGTTCCAGCATTATTAAATACCCCGAAATATCACCTATTGAAATCAATCCAGCATGGATATGGGGAGCATCATTCCTGAGAGACACAGCTGCCACTTTATTCGCACGGCATACTGCGTACGGGCGCTCTCAAATTGGTTCCGTATTTATAGAGACCCAAAAAGACTTTTGATATCATTCCTCATAAGCGGCTTCCTACCGCTTTGCATTCCTATGGACATTCGTCTCAGTTGTGGGAGTGGCTTGGTAATTTCCTGTCTGAAAGGTCACGTTTCGCAGTAACTGATGAACTGATGGGACGTCATATAGTGAAACGGAAGTGATGAGTGTGATTCCGCAAGTAAAGTGATCGTAGTACTAAATCGCAGAAATGTCGTTCATCAACGCCTGTTCGTCTTCCTGAGCGTAGTGATTAACTTATCTCGCAACGATCCTACTTGAAACAATACAACTTGACTTTCTCGATAGGACACAGGACAGAGGTGTTTCGAATTGCCTCCAACGCTTTCACCCTCTTATTAAACACAAATGTTAGACTTTACTCCGTTTTATACTTCGTTGCCTAATGCATAAACGACTCTCCTCATGAGTAATATTCAAGTTGTCATGGCACGCGCTGTACTACAAACTTGAACAAAATATGACCATAGTTAAATACGCTTATAGCAACAGGCCATACAAAATCGCCACGGAGCATACTGAAACATAGTGTTATATCATAAGCAACGTTACATGATGTTATAATTGCTAATTTGGGCGCAGAAAAGTCCGCTGGAGATCATAGATCACTTGGGCGGACGGCGGACGCTAGTTAGTATCAAACGACCGCTGAATGATGACACTGGAATTGGTCTTACCAACACAGAAACCCACGAGACCTTACACAAACATTTTATCGCAAGATTTTTCTGTTACTGGCTGATTAGAACATGAAGAAACTGTCTCTGACCTTCTGTCAGACTGATGCTCTTAGCAGATAGACGGAATACAGCATTAAAAAAAGGAAAGGAAAATCATGGTGTCGATATCACGTATTTGCGTTCGCACTGCATCACGTTGACTGCTAGACCATTAATAGGTTATTCACAACAGCTCAAGTGGAAGTCAACATTCCTCGTAACGTGTGCTGCATACCCCCACTGTGACAACAACATGATACTAATACATGCGAAACTCAGTGGTTGGTTGGACTGATGCTAGCTTATAATGTCTAAGATGTGGGTTCGATTCCCGCGGTGGGTAACAGTTTTTAACAGCCGCAAACATACCCTCTTCACCTCCAGTAAGTCAAGTAAAGAACGCAGGACTTTGCTGTGATTCCAAATCAACATTAAACATGTCCATTCGTTACTGACTGGAACAGAGTTGAATTAGTCTTGACTGTGAGAGGCGGAAGTCGCTTCTTGCAGAAAGTCCATCTCCAGTAACCTTTCTTGCGCTGGTAATGTTATTTTAGTTCACGAACCAATCGTTATGTAAGGTCATCGGACCTTCATTTTTATTTTAAGTGACCCTGAAGTTTTGAAAATGACTCTGGCACTGGACTGGGTTTTGAGCTCCGATTCCGATTTTTCTCTGGATCTGAACCCTTCGAGATGATACTGTCCCATAATTTCGTTGTTTCATCATGATGCCAAACTCCTCCAGGTCTCTATGAACGGCGCGATCCTAACTACTAATGAAAGAGAATTTGACACTTGACACCTCTTCGTGTGGGGTCAACAACGACGATATGAGCGGGGCTGGAGTCTGTAATCTCCCACCCCCCCCCCTTCCTTCTTCCATCTGTTGTCCACATTAACAAAAACACCCAGTCCAAGTAATTAATAAGCAAAGTCTTTTGTGAAGATTTGAGAGGAGCGGAGATTGCAATAAACTTTCAAGTTTACTTAGCTTGTGATGTTGAGATGGCTGCAGTTCTTCTTGTCAAGGGGTCTGATTCTTGAAGCTGAAAATCTTACATCAGGTCCTCACGGTTGGTTTGAACTAAATAAACTGGAAGATCGCTGTTGCAGAATTTTTTGTTACCTAAATATATTTTCCACCGATTTTCTCACATTTTAGTATATCATACAGTATTTTGTTTTTTCACATTAACAAAGTCGAAATTACATTGTTCGCACAAAAATAGGTCCCATCACATCACAGGCAAGCTTACGACTCTCCGACTCTGCGGAAATAACAATATTTCAAAGGGTCTACAATTTTTCTTCCCAAATTAATTCCTATTAGTTTTCGTTACATTATTAATTTCGATTATTATTTTATAAATGAATTCAGAAATAAATGTAGTAAACAGTACAGGATTGCATAATTAATAATAGAAATTTTAAGTGTGCAAATAATTCGCAATTACAAATGTTTCTGAAAAATAATTTTAAATGTACATTCAGAACTAGTACGTATCGATTATAACATCGAAAGTAAAATAGTTTATAAAAAAATCCTTTTCATAAATTTTAGCTTGAAATATAGCATACTGAGTATAAAATTATATGGAAGATTTCAGAAAGCAACTGAGATAACAGTGACCAGTCCAAAATTCGAAAAATAATACTTTTGAGGAAAAGCAATGCTAGAGGACGATGTCCTAGCCCCCGGCGGCACAAAATTATTCATCGTGTTACCTCTAGCCAAATATGTGCACATCTCACTACTGGTGAAGAGAAAATAAAAGCGAAAGGTGCAGGCTCGAGTCCTTGCCAGGCAAAAATCATTTGTATCATTGTTTCAGGTTCCATTATCATGCTGTTGGTGTACATATTTAATATCTGACATCTAACTGAGCTTACCTAACAATTCGTATAGGCACTGGGTTCTACTTCCCGTCTATCACCACAGCTTTACTTCATAGCGTTTACACATGTGCGTTGCACTTTATTACACACCTTTCGTGGTTACTTCTCAGGGGCAATAGAATCTTCATGGGGCTCCTGGTGCAGTGCTAAACGTATCGTATTTATTGACAGGTTTGGACATTCAGCCTTGTAAACTGATAATTGTGAGCACTTCGATGTTTTGTATTTCTTTATGTCTAGTCGAGTACTGATCAGACACGCAAGCTTTGTTTGGTTAACAAAGGGTTCAAATTCGGATCATGAGCAACAAGCTGTCATGTCACTTGTGGAGTATGATATGACTTCTACAGTGTGTCATGT
Organism: Schistocerca piceifrons; assembly: GCF_021461385.2. Classification (NCBI taxonomy): domain Eukaryota; kingdom Metazoa; phylum Arthropoda; class Insecta; order Orthoptera; family Acrididae; genus Schistocerca; species Schistocerca piceifrons. The sequence goes on from NC_060138.1 coordinate 662,273,375, forward strand.
TGCAGTTTAAGTTACAAGCGTTAAGGACTGTCTCACCTCTAACAACGTGTTTTCAAGTATTTGTTGTGTGACGGTATTGGTTTACATCTGGACAGACTGTCATAAATATCAGTGTACTCTAGTGGTCTATTGTATCCATTATGTACTGTCAAAGGACTGTACTGCAGAGGGTTTAGAGAACGAGCGACATAGTTATGCTGTGTTCGTTGCATGCAGTCAGGTAAGGCCTACACGTTGGAATTCAGTGGTGTCCCGTTTGCAATACGTTGCTATAAGCAATGGCTGAGAAGGAACATAAGCGCTGTTTTTATCAGTTTCTGAGGAAACTAGTGAAAACAATGGTGAACAGCATAAATGTGGGTGACAGTAAATGAAACATTGTGATCTAATGTTTTGTTTAATTGTTTACGTTTCCTTACAAATGATGCACAAGAAGTCCACTGTCACTGTGAACTGCTGCTGCTGTGTTACTGCTCAGAGCTCATTCCTATGGTCCTTTACTTGAGTGCACATATGTGAAATACGAGCGATAAATTTCTCTTTTGTGCCCGCTCTGCGCTTGTAGGCTTCGGTCTTAAGCCAATCCCACGAACAGGTATCTCACGGAGTAAGACCAGGTGACCTTCGTGGCCAATAAATGACTCCATGGGGACCGATCCAACGCCCAGGTTACTATTCAGTGAGGTACTGCGCCGCTGGACGTACGGAAGGTGCAGGAGTGCAGTCATTCAGAGAGTATTATCATAAACAGAAGTATCAGAACGACCTGATATGCATTTCGACTGATTTGCATGCAGCCCGCATAATGTAGCTACCTTGCAAGTCTTCTAATATCTTTGCAGTACAGACGTAATACAAAATGGATAGAAAAAGAAATCACTAGAGAATAATATTCTTTAAAGCAATCAGTTCATTAAAGTCAGTTCAATTTCAGCAAGTGATATTTCAAAATCACTACTGTACTCATTGGAATTTGTGTTAACTATCTCCATCATAAAAGTCGTTACAGCCATCTTTAGGCAAAATTAAATACTTTTTATGAGCAAGAGTTTCTGGGTCAACATCTGGGCTCTTTAAGTTCTACAATTCGAAGTATTTTTGCTCTTTAAAATGCTTTCCCACACCTGTGAAATGTCCATCCTGATACTAGTGGTTTGTCGTAAACTGTATGTTGAACTAACCAGTTAAAAGCCACACGATTAACGTCTTATCATCAGTAATTTCTCTATACTCATAACTGAGTAATTATTTGTGCACATGGAACTCAAAACGAGACGACGAACTTCTTTGTTATCTGCATTGAAACCGAGCACCTATAGCCATTGAAACAAAGCAAAGCTTTCGTGCCTGACCGTGACTCGATCACAGCAACGTTTGTCATTGGTGACTGGGCGTAGACTCGTGAAATTCACAACTATCAGTTAGTAAATATGAATTTGAAAATTTTTTATTCTGCTTGGAATCCTGTCAAAACGCTTATCTCCCTGTTAACCAACTACGAAAAAGGACTAATATAATTTCAAGTAACGAAGATTGTGCATCTATAAAATGAAGTGCCCTGATGTAAAGTTTTGTGACGGTGACTCAAATCAGTACGTAATCAGATTGTTAACTAAGTAAAATCAGATGTTAGATATCGAAATATTTCACCAACAGCAAGACGTTTGAATTTGAAATGAAGATACTTTTTTTTTGCCTCACTGGCAATACTTAAAAACGATACGAACACTCTGTATGGCGATCATCTAGCAGCTATGAATTAATAAAAAATAATCAGTGAAATTTAGCATACCACATCAGTTATATGACGGTTATGGAAAACAGAACAAACTTAAGAGTTTCTTAGGAATTTGTTGCAGTCTTTATGGGTTAAGATAGAGAAGCAGGAAAAAGTCTGACTTTAAATATACCATTCCACTGGGATTTTTGAGCCTATGGCTACAGTTTTAGTAACACGGCTACCGAGAAAGCAATAACTGAAATAGTACAGACTAAGGCAGAGAAAGGCAGTTTAATTATTTATTTTATGTTTAACTTATTGTAGCGCATATCAGGCATTTTTTGTTCATCATCAGGCGCTTGTGTATAACAGAAAACTGTTACATAAAGATAAATTACCTTAGTATAGCTTAACAACGAACTGATTTGTTCACTGCTCGCTGCTGGAGTGGTTATTGGAGTATTTGCGGTAGAGGTTGCCAGTGGGTGGCCAGAAATCAACGTCTGGTAGTGCTGTCTGCGGTCGTGGAGCTGTATGGAAAACAGGTAGTTTTGCAGCTGTTACCGTGGTGCTTCAGAATGTGAAACACTTTCTTTTTACGTCAGTTGTTCACTTAAGATTTAACCTTCCCAAACTTCATTTTCTTTTTGATGCTCTGGAGTAGCTCTTTGTAACGTCACACGTTTGCACTGCCTCATCTGAAACTGATTTGGACGTAATTATTCCACAGAATCGTGGTTCCTAAACTTCGCAAGTGAGGCAACAATTATTGCAGAAAGAAGCAGGTTTCCTACACAGTAACTGAAAGAGACATTGTAATTTTGCTGTTAAATAATCATCTTACAGTTCAAAACTTAAAATTTTCAATGAATGTTACGTATTACACACGTATTGTTTAAAAAATTTCATCATAATTTCAAGTAAACATCTACTGAGCTCGAGAAGTCTGACACAACTTTATCTGTACACTCCTGTACCCTACAGTGTTGCCAGACAGTGCACATGGCTGTATCTAACCATCATACCTAATAATAATAATGACAAGGTTTTGAGAGACTAAAGGTAATATTTAGACTTACGTTGAGATGCAGGTCATGTTGCTCCGGATATTGTATTTCAGTGAACTATGTTACCTCACATATTGCACCACGGTTGTCTCTAACAGCAGTTTATAACAAATGGTAAGATAGTGGTGGGTTTCATATCTTTTGTTATTAGGTTCGAATCTTGCCGCTGAAATTTTAATTCGTTGTAAACAAAGAATTGTTAGTTTAGGAGGACAACGTCAATTGTAACCTTAAAAGTACTCGTAGTATTCTTAACATTTGTGTATGTGACTTCCAATGCAAATACAAACAGTCTCAGAAACTGGTACACCTGCCTAATATCGTGTAGGTCCCCCTCAAACACGCAGAAGTACTCCACTAATGTCTAAAGTAGTGCTGGAGGGAATTGACACCACGAATCCTGCATGGCTGTCCATAAATCCGTAAGAGCACGCGGGGTGAAGATCTCTTCTGAACAGCACGCTGTAAGGCATCCCAGATATGCTCAATAATGTTCGTGTCTGGGGAGTCTAGTGGCCAGCGGAAGTGTTTAAACTCAGAAGAGTGTTCCTGGAGCTACTCTGTAGCAATTCTGGATGTGTTTGGTGTTGCATTGTCCTACTGGAATTGCCCAAGTCCGTTTGGAACGCACAATCGACATGAATGGATGGTGGTGATCAGACAGGATGCTTATGCAGATGTCACCTGTCAGAGTCGTATCTAGACGTATCAGGGGTCCCATATCACACCTACTGCACGTGCCCCACACCATTACAGATCCTTCACCAGCTTTAACAGTCCCCTGTTGACATGCAGGGTCCATGGCTTTATGAGCTTGTCTCCATACTCGTACATGTCCATCCGATCGATACAATTTGAAACGAGACTCGTCCGACCAGGCAACATGTTTCCAGTCATCAAAAATCCAATGTAGGTGTTACCGGGCCCAGGCGAGGCGAAAGCTTTGTGTCAAGCAGGTATCAAGGGTACACGAGATGGTATTCGGCTCCGAAAGGCCACATCGATTATGTTTTGTTGAATGGTTCGCACGCTGACACTTGTTGATAGCCCAGCACTGAATCTACAGCAATTTGCGGAAGGGTTACACTTCTGTCAGTTTGAACGATACTCTCCAGTTTCCGTAGGTCCTGTTGTTACAGGATGGTTTTCCGTCCGCAGCGATGTCGGAGATTTGATGTTTTACCGGATTCCTGATATTCACGGTTCACTCGTGAAATGGTCGTACGGGAAAATCCCCATTTCAGCGCTACCTCAGAGCTGCTGTGTTCCATCGCTCGTGCGCCGACTATAACACTACGTTACGTTCAAATTCACTTAAATCTTGATAACCTGCCATTGTAGTAGCAGTAACCGACCTAACACCTGCACCAGACACTTGCTGTCTTTTGTAGGCGTCGCCGAACGCAGCGCCGTATTCTGCGTTCTCATATCTCTGTACTTGAATACGCATGCCTATACCAGTTTCTTTGGCGCTTCAGTATATAAATACGCCTCAGTTTGAGGATAAACGCAGCCTTCGATTGTTAAACGTTTTGTGTTTCTAGCAGTACCATACCCTTAGATGTTAAATTCAGTTTCAATGAATGATTTCGACAGATAATAATGGTGGTAATTATTATATGGGTATTTTGATGAATGACCTTGAACCTGAAGCTGTTGATGAAGATGTGATACTTCTTAGGCAAACAATAATGTAGTGCTATCAGACGAAAATGTCGACCTGGTCCAGAAGGTGCAGACTTCGTTTTAAACCTTTTCGTTCTTGGGCAATAAGTTTTTCTTATCGGTAAATAAGTGTATATTGCTGCCTAAGAAGTTTTAAGATTAAACTAAATTCTTTTATCTACGACACCGTTAAAAGAACTATTCTTAACAGAGCTAAGTAGCTGTTTGTGAAGCGATTAATGATCGCATTTTGGCGCACTTCGCTGGTTAGAATTTGAAGAGCTTAAAATGGTTCAAATGGCTCTGAGCACTATGGGACTTAACATCTGAGGTCATCAGTCCGCTAGAACTTAGAACTACTTAAGCCTAACTAACCTAAGGACATCCATCATACACATCCATGCCCGAGACAGGATTCGAACCTGTGACCGTAGCGGTTGCGCGGTTCCAGACTGAAGCGCCTAGAACCACTCGGTCACAGACGCCGGCCTTGAAGGGCTTACTGGCCAGAAAAGTAACCTCCCATGAGGAAAGATGGAACGAAATTAAACCCCTGATGTTGGGAGGTCATGTGACTTTTATTTCAATGATTACAAAATCAAGCGAAACGAGCAATGAATTTGGAAGTACAAGCACACTGTTGGTGTCAGTATGAAGTTGCAGTAGCTGCGGCCTGAAGTGATTCAGAGGTCAGGCACATACAAAACTTGAAGCCAAGGCACTATGAACTTCTTTAATTCGTATGCATTGCTTGCGCAGGAAATTATTGTTGCTGTATAGATATAGAGCCCAATAAGTATGTATTTTCCAGTGAGAAAGAGCAGTGGTAAACAGTCTTCGCTACGTCAGTTTAGTGAAACTTGTGTTCCACAGGATTAGAATTTCTTGTTGGCGCCTAAGTGTTGTCCTATGTGAGATTTGCAACGTTGAAATAGTTTTCTGCGTTGTTGAAGTGTATACTACACTTAGAAAATGTTAACATGGACCACGTAGAAAGAGTTTATTGCAACGGAGAACAGTTGATCTGCAATATTTTCTACCTTGCGCTATTTGAAACAGGTGACGTCGATCAAGATGCCTGGAGAGAATGATTTTGACGTTCAACAGAAGACATTAACATCCTTTCGCTTTGAACCGCCAGTTTTAGCATTTTACAAGCGACATTACTAAGTGCAAGTAAATGAAGTAATGCAACGCAATTTCTATTTTCAAGTAACGTCTTCATCAGTTGATTTATTTTTAATGTAATCTACGAATAATTGAAGGTGGCCGGTACTCACTTGAAAAGTATTCCCTAGACATGGAAAGAACTAGACAAGTACTCGTTACGGTCCAGTCGCCAATGAACGGCACAACCATTTGCTGCGAACTAAATTTTTACCTGTTTTTGGGCAACCGCTTCTAAAAATTTCCAAGAAGCATTAAATGATTTCCTCCAGCATAAGAGTAGCAGCAGCAGAATTAAGAAGTTAACAGAGATAGTGACAGCAATAATCGACGTATTTGGTAACTTCATACTCTGCAAAGGTATTTCTCGATCTAAGAAATTTCTTGCAGTAGTGAACATTTCTAAACCGCTTCGAATCGAGGCTATGATGGCTAAAAGTGTCTTTACATCTAACTGACATGAGACTAACAAGGGGAAGGCCTCAGCCACGGCCAACCGATTCGGCTCAAATTTGGCAGGTCGCTTGTGTACAACCTAAAACGAAGTAATCTAAGATATTTTGGGTCAACACCCCCGCGTTTTTGAGAAAAACGCCCCTAAAGGTTATGACGAGCAGTCAACTCAAAATTGGTGGGATCGATAGATAATTGTAAATAGAGCATTTTTCATGATCAGGTATGGATTCCTAAAACGCATACTTTTCCAGAAATCGAGGTAAGAAACATTTAAAACTGCCGCGTCCAGCCGACACGGTAGCTCAGCGTGTTCGGTCAGATATATATATAAAAAAACTGAGCGGAAAGATCAACAAACGAACTGTAACGGATGTCACGTGAAGTCCACAACTACCAAAAAAAAAAAAAAAAAAGTAGTGCAACGGCCAAGGTAACTGGCTATGAATCGGAGAAACCTAGCAGATGTTATTCTTTTCGTTTGTATTTTTCCGTATCTCAATTGATAGGGATGGGAGGGTTAATAAGGTAAGTAAATCAATAAGGAATGATAATAATAAGATAGGCAAATAAATTTCTCAAACCTCTTGGGATAGTAAACAACTAAAATGTTACTCCAGGTCACTTTACAATGGCTCTTCCAGTCACTGTTACATGTCCTCACTTTTCTTCGAACAACTAGGTGGCTGGTACTGGTCATATAAACATTCGAAAAAATATACTCACGACACTAAGAACATCTAAAGAATGCAATCTTTCGACAGCTACACTGTTCCTTCCGAAGAGTCGGCGGAAAGCAAACTTGGCTTACATTTAAAAATATGTCTTTTTCGGGAATTAATTTTGATACATACCACGTATACGATAACATTGCCTGAAAAATCGGTGCTGAAAGTTGGTTATGAATTATGCTGTGAATAGTTACTGCATCCGTGCGGTAGTGCAATTCCCGCTGGGTTTCCAGAACCACACTGCACTTCTGAAGCCTGGAAATGAAGTTTTTAACCTGGCGATAGAAATAAACATCACACGGCTGGCACACAGGTGTGCAGTTTGGCGGTATTACTTTTACTGTGCACGTCGGCTGACCCTCGCCATCTATAAACATTGTGTCACATTTTGTAGTATTAATTTGTCCACTCCAGGAATCCAATATTAGACAAAACTTGTTATCAGAAACGTATGGTTTTAAAACATTCTCAAGAAATGTTCTGTAAATCGCATTCGTTAGTTTCCCAGATTTGGAGCAGGTAATGTAAACATTTTTCAAATGATACGGTTAAACGATTGACCTCTTCTATAACCGGAGGGCCAAATGTAACCTTTGTTTCTTGTAAACACAGGAAAACCTTAGGCAACACTTTTCCAGAGGCTGTGATAGCATATTGCGCCGTGTACGAATGTGTTAGTTTGTTTTTACTACCAACTGCGACAAGGGTTCTTTTTTCTCCCTTATGCGACAACGTGCGTCGAATGTTCACCCGATACTCCCATCCTGTTTGATCGGTGTTGATCACGAAATCGTGATTAAAACCAGTCATAAGTGACGTCGTATGCGTGCTGAAAAGAGCCGCCACTTTCTGTATACCTTCTATATTTTGTACCTCCTTATGAGAGACGTATTTAGTGATGTGCCGTTGACGAGTTTTATACTCCGATGTGAAATTTCTTGCCCAAGGTAATGATGCAGCAAACGTAAAATCCTTGTTGTCCGTATTTTGAAGCGCTGCACCTGCAGCCCACTCCTGAAGTATTCTCGTTGTAACATTCTCGTTACGACAACGAGATTCGACAAATCGGTCGTATGTCCATTTATTTATAACCTGGTATTTGTCATATCTTGTCCCTCCTTTAACGATATCACTTTCCCATAATTTCAAGTCCTTCTTCCTTTTCCCTGTTGTTGCTCCATTCTTTTGCAGTGTTTGAAAGTTCCAATTTGGATGGGTCCTGGCTAGCGCTACCGACTTAACTTTTACTTACGGGATCTTCTCCTGAAATTTTAATCACCAGTTTTCTCTTCCGATTGCGAAAACATTCTGTTGGCACCCACCTACATAGAGAGAAATGAACATCACGATAAAATAAGAGAAATCAGGGATAGCACAGAAAAATTTAAGTGCTCGTTTTTCCCGCGTGCCTTTCGAGCGTGGAACGGTAGAGAGACAGTTTGAAAGTGGTTCATTGAACCCTCTGCCAGGCACTTTATTGTGAATAGCAAAGTAATCAAGTAGATGTAGATGTGCTTCAAGTAGTTCAATCGTTTAGTAACCGGTTCGTAATACTCATTGGGAACAGATGAAGCAGATATTCCCAGTGACGGGGAGATTTTCAAAGTGTTATGACCATTTTGTGATTCACTAGTCGGGATATCTTCCACTGAATCACTTTCTGCTTCGTCTTCATGGTATAGTACTTCAGTATTGTAACCTCCTCACAAAGAATATAATAAATATTATGAATAATGATTCTGATTTAGTGTAACCTCAAAACAAAGTTCTTTACATTTATAACCTCCCTACAAAATTCTTTTCACATTAACCTCCACACAAAATTCGTTTACATTTAATCTACCCACAAAATTCTTTCTGATTTAATCTAAGCTCAAAATTCATTCACATTTAGCGTAACCTCAAAACAGAAAAATTCTTAAACCTCTCATCAGTAAAAATTATAATTATGTCATCCACATTCAGTATAACATCCCAATAAAAAAATAAATTCAGTAACCTGGTAATAAAACAATGTAACTAAGCTCTCAATTAAATTGTCTCTCATTTATGACTTTTCAATAATTCACTGTGAATTTAACCTGGTAAATTTTGGACGACAGCAGTGCTGCATCATGGCCCTGAAAGCTCATTCTGAATAAAAAAAGGAAAAATTCTTACCTCAATGAAGTCGCCGGATATATCTGCTCTTACAATAAATTTTTCCGGCACAGCTCTGTGCAATGCTGGCCGACCTATCTGTCATTTATGAAAGGAAGCAACTGATTTTTCTATTGCAATAATCGGGATGATCATGGATGGGAGAAATTAGTAAATTCTTTACATTGAAAAGAATGGTTGTTAAAAGTTACTTTTTATGAGGAAGATTATTATTACGACAGTTTTAAAACATTTACATGTGACTTGAGATAACATTACTACATATGCGCGAGGCTGCTTTTTACCTTATACAATAATACTCAGGCTCCGGCATCACTGCACCGCGATCGGGCCAGCCAACACGATACACCATACCAGACCAGAGCAGACTCCAGACTAGCAACAACTTACTGCTACAGCTACACAGTTCCTACTGCAGTCAACACTGCTCTCTGGTCAGGGACCTTGCATATCGCAGGCAGCACATGAGAAATACATCGAAATTACATCTGCTTGGACCTTTTACATAACCCTCCAAAGGGGGGGAGGGGCAAAAATTTGGCAGCGATGGTGAGTCAATTGGACTTGCCATGAGCAACAAATTTTTCTAAAATCTACTTAATTGACTAAGTTTACTGTCACAGAGTATATATATATAAGTGCAGAACATGAAATGAAATAGAGTGCACATGCACTGAGTACAGAACATATCAAGCAATGACAAAATGTATACGCAATGAGCATAAAACACATTAACAATCGACATAAAGTGCACACGCACTGTATATATTTTTTACCATTCTACAAGAACTAGGATACGAAATGAGTACAAAACATATTAACAAATGACATAAAGTGCACAAGCACTGTATATGTCTCTGCCATTTTACAAGAACTAGGAAAGGAAAGGGAAGGATTGCATCGTGGTTGTAGCACAGTAGGTTGCACGTAGCTGCACTGAAAGTCAATATCTTTCTACAGAAGCACAACACCAAGTGAGACAATCTGAAGTTCTCTTCCCTGAAGTATTAATCAGTGTAGCCAAGACACTGAAATGTTGTATTAATATTCAAAGTTATCATTTTCGTAGTTATTAGGTACACCAAACAGTGGGACCACAATAACATCTCCATCGTTCAAGGTGGTGGACAGCATGATGTGTCAACACCACACTCCTGCAGAATTGATACTTTTTCACCAACATAGAATTAGTGCAAAATCCAAATATAGTGCTCCATGATCATGAGGATAGACAGGACAAACGGATATTGCAGTAATTTCTGGTAATTAGGTCAGAAGGTGAAGGACATTAAGTCTTATGCTAGTCATCATTGAGAATTACACTAGTCTATTAACCGATTTGAGTAATTGTTGGCGCTCATTGCCTAGTTACTAAACATTTCTGTACTATGTATGGAGTATTACAGAACATCATTCATAAGTCATCTGATTACACTAAATATTGACACTCATTGGCCAGTTACAAACCATTTTTATGCATTGTTCAGAAGTCATCATTCAAAACAGGAGCTAATTAATGGCATACCATTTACATAATACATCTAGTTATAGTAATCATTGGCACTCATTGGCCAGTTACAAACCATTTTTATGCATTATTCAGAAGTGTTCATTCAAAACAAGAGTTAATGAGTGTAGCATTAAGCTACTGGTATTCATATATGATATCATGTAAGTGAGATAAGACAAATTTAAAATATAAGAAACAGTGGCATTCATTGGCCAGTTACAAAGCATTTGTATAGTTTTATAAAACATTATTCAGTATTATTCAGAAATTATCATTCAAAATGAGAGTTAATTATTCGCATAGCATTTATAGAGTATAACAAAAATATTATTTAGAGAAATTATTGGCATAGCATTTATGCATTATTACAAAACATCATTCAGTATTACTCAGAACTCATCATTCAAGTGACATAGGACATATTTAAAATGTAACACACTGTAGCTATTACTCAAGGTCTGTGTTCCAATAATACATAGATATAATGGATTCAATACATCTGACAAATCTGCATTATATTTAGTACTATAAATATCTCTTAAACTAGTAGCATTATTTGGGACTGGTAATACATTTTTTTGTGCCAGCAATGCATTGCGTTGGGATCGATAATTAATTGCTGGGGCATGAAAATATTTGCTTTTGACTTATTGCTGCAAATAAGGATTAGTAACGCCATTCGTCATGAGTCAGCTGTAGCAAGGTTATGAACAAGTAGAGTATATGTGATCACATTCATGAATGACACTCACAAATGGGTAAAAAAATGCAAGTACTAGAACAGGTTTAATAACTAACTGCTTATAGCACATTAATTTCATGAATAGCTTCTCTCGGAAAAAATACCAAATGGATTATTAAGCTGAAAGAAGAAACGCATATTATGCTGAAAAGTAGTGAACTTCGAATTAACAGGTAATGAAACGTGTACTCAATATGTATGTACTCTAGCTGTCCTTTCCAAAACATTCAGTCATTATACCATGCGATATAAGACATACTGTCAAAACGAACTGCAACAAATACTTAAATAACTACAAAGCATTTCTTAACTAACAGTAAATATATAAACTTCATCATTCATGAATAGTTTCTCTTGGAAAAAATACCAAATGGATTATTAAGCTGAAAGAAGAAACGCATATTATGCTGAAAAGTAGTGAACTTCGAATTAACAGGTAATGAAACGTGTACTCAATATGTATGTACTCTAGCTGTCCTTTTCAAAACATTCAGTCATTATACCATGCGATATAAGACATACTGTCAAAACGAACTGCAACAAATACTTAAATAACTACATAGCATTTCTTAACTAACAGTAAATATATAAACTTCATCATTATCCTCATCTGCAAAGAAAAACTTCAGTATTCATATTACCATAACTTCATTACTATCATCACCTGCAAAGAAAAACTTCATTATTCATATTAGCATATTTTTCACGTAACTATTCATTATCATCTGCAATAAAAGACACTTCATTATTCATTATTCATATTACCATTTACTTCATACAACTATTCATAGTATAGAGTTTCTTATTTCTAGCATATTTCATCACTAAAACTAAGATGTGTGGTTCTGTCTGACAGCATGCATCAATTACCTCGTATTCTGAAAGAAAAAAGTTAGTTAAGACTGCTATCATACGATGTGTATAGTATATTCTTGTTAATGCTTGTTAATTCTGATCCATTTACTCTTTGTGACATGGTATTGCATTTTCTTTCGTTCATTCCGAAGGTGAAATTCCCATTTCATAGTAATCCACTGTGGTTTGTTTAAGTTATTTCTTTTACACGTTATTGCTTTCTGAAAATAATGAATAAGGATTTATATCTTGCATTTAAATCATATACCCATTAAATAAAAACTTGTTTCTAGTGATATAATTAAGCATACAGCATAGCATGACAGGAAACGTATTATGTCAAAAACATAGAGAGTGTTCAGGGGCAAAAATGTACACACAGTCTCATAATGCAGTAGCCAAAAGTATAGAATAGTCAAGATATTGAGATATCATAAGGAAAAATGTCAAAGTCAACTGGTGTTTGTTATACCTTAAAGATTTCGTAGTGCATACAAAAAAAAAAAAAAAACAGGAAAACAATCATACATACACGAAAAATGGAAAATGTGCACGGTCTTATATATAACGACAAGAAAAGCGACCTGCTAACCTTACGTTGCCGGGAACGTGCCAAGAAAAAATACGATAATCATCAGTAAGTAGTCACATAGATAGAATTGCATAATTGGTCATAAAATATGTAACTTTATCTGGAAAAATGTGCACAGTCTGATGTGTAACGACAAGAAAAGCGACCTGCTAACCTTACCTTGCCGGGCACTTGCCAGGAAAAAAAATGATAATCATCAGTAAGTAGTCATATAGATAGAATTGCATAATTGGTCATATAAAAAATCAGGAAAATGGCATTACAGTGTGATAAATCATAAAGTATGTTCATTCAATAAAGGGTTTAATATTGGAGACATGGTGATTACTTTTTCTGGTTCTCAGAGTTTCGACGTGTACTACATTGGGGTGAGGAATGCTGCGAATTCGATATGGACCTGCGTATAAAAGTTCAAATTTACTGCATCTACTCTTTCCTCTGTTGGATAAATAATGTGTGCGTACTAATATCTTCTGTCCAATGTGAAAGTCACGGCGTGTACAAACCTGTTTTTGCTGTCTTCTCCGGCGCTCTGCGGCACGTTTGATGTTGTTCAGCGCAATGTTAATTATTTCATGGTGTCGTAGTCGACGAGATGTAGGAAAGGATACTAATTCTTTAATTTTGTTAGGTGGTTCAACATTTTTCAGTATAACAGTCGGAGATAGCATAGTAGATTCATTTGGTATTGAGTTAATTAAATCCTGGAATGACAGTAAGTGTGTATCCCAATCAATATGTTTTTTATGGCAGCATATTCTACATAGTTTACCAATTTCTTTCATTAGTCGTTCACAAGGGTTCGAAGAAGCGTGATACTTGGATATATAGATCGGAGAAATGTTTCTTGTTCGTAACATACATGTCCATAACGCAGATCGAAACTGTGATCCATTGTCGGAAATTACTTTCAATACATGCCCTACATGGAATAAAAAATGTTTTACAAATGCATTCGAAACAGATTTAGCAGTAGCTTTGCGTAACAGAGTGAAGGTAACAAATTTCGAAGTGAGTTCAACAGCGACAAAGATGTAGCAAAAACCTCTATTAGATCTGGGAATCGGACCAAAAATGTCTACAGCGGCCATGTGTCTAAATTTAACAGGTACAATGGGATGTAACGAAGGAATATGTGAAGTCGTGTCTGACTTAGCTTTCTGGCAGATTTTACATGACTCTAAAACTCGTCGAATACGTTTCTCCATGTTGGCAAAATAACAGTTCTGTCTCAGTATAAGAAAACATTTTCTGGCTCCGTAATGTGCATAACTTAAATGAGGATACCAAATTAATTTGTTAACAAGCTCGTCAGGAATACATAGTAACCAATTGTTGCTGTCAGGCTGAGAGTGGCGAAACAGAATATTATTGCGTACAGTGTAATGGTTTCTGATGGTAACATTATTCCTATCTTGCCAAAGGTGTATAATTTCTTTCCATACGTTGTCTTTGCTCTGCTCTTGTGCTATGTCTCGTAATGACGACGAAATGAAATTTTCAAATGCAACTTGTTGAATATACATGACGCTGAAATTTGCTTTGCAGAAGTTGGTTGCGATGTCTTGCTGATTGTTGCTGAGAGAACGGGATAGTGCGTCTGCTACAATATTTTGTGTACCGGGAATGTGAACAATTGTAAAATTAAATTCCTGTAAATAAAGTTTCCATCAGCTTAACCTGTCGTGTGTAAATTTTGCGGAAAGTAGAAACTGTATAGCTCTATGATCTGTGTAAACGGTCGTATGTCTTCCATAAAGAAAATGCCTGAATCTCGTAAATGCCCATACAACACATAATATTTCAAGTTCTGTAACAGAATAATTTCGTTCAGCAGGTGACAGAATGCGACTTGCAAAGGCGATGTTTTTGATTACTGTAGAACCATCTTCTTCAATTTCCTGAAAAATGTGTACGCCTAAAGCGGTGTTAGAACTGTCGGTGGCAATGGAAAAATTTCTAGTAAGATCTGGATGTGATAAAAGAGGTGCATTCAACAAGGCATGTTTCAAATAACATTTTCGTGAACAAGATTCTGTGTATCTGAAGTATTGCTTACGTTGCTGGAAGATGTAACCTGTAATGTATCTAGTCAAATTCTATCTGACGTGCTATTATTTGCGGGAGGATGCTGTGGCATTTTCACTATTTGTACTGTTCTGTTATTTCGTCCTGACGCATTAGGTTCGGGATGATACCTACTGTCTGGTTCATTCATGATAATCTGTTGTTGCGGATGATTTTGCTGCTGGTAAGACCGACTGTGATTAAACGTACGCTGAAAATTGTGCTCATTACTTTTACGTCTTTCATGATAGTCATTTCTATACGGTGCATTGCGATAGGAATTGAAATGGTGTGTTTTCTGCACGTAGTGATTTCCTTGCTGCTGTGTGTTACTATTTGGTGGAGCCGACGCTATACGTGTAGGCGGCAAAACATTATAGCTTGATTGACCTTGCACATTACATTGTCGGTTAGGTATGCTAACCGGTTGGTTTTGTTGCTGTTGTTGAGAAAAACCTCTATTGTTACCAAAATGTGTCTGCGATTGCTGAAAATTTTGTACATACTGATGATTAAAATTTTGTATGTTATTAAAATAATGCTGGTAGTTCTTGCCATTTCGGGAGTGTCTAATGAAACTGTCACTTTCGGTAAAACTTGTCATATCAGGTTTTCCTTACTCATTCTTAGTCCTAGATAGATCGATAGTTGAAGAGCTGTTTTGACGGATATAAAGGATAGTAGAAGAGAAGGCAGCAGTGCAGAAAACTAAAGATGACATAGCACTACTACAGCTCGGGGCCCTGTGCACGCTACGGCACGTATTCATCAAAGTGTAATGAATCCCCTAGGTATATTACGCGCTGCAAATAAATTTTAGTTTCTGCGTTACAGGCAATGCCGGTGAAAATTCAAAAACAAATTGTTGTATCCAGTCCAATTCAAGTTTCTGCATTAAAGGCCAAGCTGGTGAAAGTACAAAAACAAACTTTCGTATCCAGTCCAAAGGGCGTATTTGTGTTCTGTCATTTTTAAATACCTTAAATTTTTTCACGTATAAAAATTGCTTATAATCAAAATTATCGTCTCTGTATGTATGAACAGGTTCAGGATTGTATGAGAATCTATTTGTCTGTGTCTGTTCGAAATCTAACTCATGTACTCTCTGTAAATTACCTAAATTATACTGGCTGTGTGAGTCTGACAAATGTTCGGAGAGTGGCGTATGCTGTGATGTGTTCAAGGCTGAAATATTTTTCATCTCCGTCACTTCGTGTTGTAAAGATGACAATTTTCTACGTAATGTATTATTGGACGAACCTATCTCACTGATTGTCTGCTGTAAATTTTGTAATTCGGGTGTTTGATTAAACGAAATTGGTGATGTATCGTCTGATTTGGTGTCATTATTATTTTCGATAACATCAATACGACTGGCCAATTCATAATATTTTTCAGTCAGTACTTTTACCTGATCATCGTTTTTAGTATCACAAGCATTAATTTGTTTTTGTATTTTACGTGTGGTTTTGTTCAATTTCTTAACGTCTGCTTTAATGACATCGGGATCCTGTATTAATTTTAACTTTTAAAGTCTGTTGGTCATTGTCTGAAAGTCTAATGTGTGTGTGTCTGTTTTTGTTTTAAGATCGGAGATTTCATCATGCAATTCGGTGTTCAACTGTTTGATTTCGTCCGATAGTGTAGCAATATTGTTGTCTACGTATGTTTTTGCTTTCGTAAATAATTTACGCCTATCTTCCTGTCTCTGTACAGTAACTGTTTCCATGACTTGTTGCTTTACTTTATTCTGTTCCTGTATAAATTTACGGTAACGCGTTTCACTGTTTTGTAGGTGGTGATTAAAACGTTCGTCAATTTGGCTGTTCTGTTGGTCAAATTTCGCATCTACTTTCACATCCAGTGTGCGTGAAAGTTCTGATGACATTAATTTAAACTCGTCGCGTGACTGTGATGCGTTTTCAGAGCATTGTTTAACGACTGCACTAATTTCATCTCTAAGTAATTTAGTTGTGGCTGCATGTGTATTACTTAATTCTTGTGCCATAGATCTAATTTCTTCACTACTGTTCCTAGCACAGGCCTTAATTTCCTCACGTAATTGTTCTTTAGTATCATGACATTGCACGGCAACGGCTGTAATCTGTTCACTAAGTTGTTTGTTCTGTTCATTAAGTTGTTTGAAATTGTTGTCTTGCTAATCATTCGACTGTTTGAGACTTTCATTAAGTTGTTTGAAGTTGTTGTCTTGTTTTTCATTAAGTTGTTGTTTAAGATTTTCATTAAGTTGTATCAATAATGCCATAACTCGATCCATGTCAAAATTAACTGCTGTATTTTCTGTGCTGTTTGATGGTGTATGTGCATTTGTCACGTTTTGTGTAACCATTAGGTCATCCTCTGATTCTTGAAAAGGTTTGGTAATCGGATGTGCACTATTGGTCACTAAATCGGAATCAAATAAATCTAACGTATTCTGACTACATTGTTCATCTTCGTGAGAAAAATTTATCTGTTCACAATTCAAATTTTGCAAACCGGGTGTGTCAAACTGGGCAGCGTTCATTGTATCGGAAAGTGCCGCGTCATCAATTGTTAAAATTACTGTGGACATAGTTGAATTTGTTTGCTCATCATTAGGATCAATATCATTACTAGTGATCGGCACACACTGATTATCTGTAACTAGGGGATTATCACTATTACACCGAGTGTCGCAAGTATTATCGGTCAAATTATTCGAGTCGGCTCTGTCACTCATTGCACATCGCGCTGTACTGCTAACAGTTTTTCGCGGCATTTTTCACAAATCAAAATTAAGCACAAAATGAAACCAAGACAAAGCGAAATGTAACAAACACAATTACAACAAAGAGCAATAAATTGCCGATGATCTGTGAAAGAAAAAGTGACAAATTAGTAAATGCGTTGCGCCAGATGCAAACTACGTTTAAGTAAATAAGAGTAGATATATGACTACTTCTCAGAGATTCACAAAGAAATACGATACTGGCCGGTTGTCGCCAAGTGTAACCTCCCCACAAAAAAATATAATAAATATTATTAATAATGATTCTGATTTAGTGTAACTCAAAACAAAATTCTTTACATTTATAACCTCCCTACAAAATTCTTTTCACATTAACCTGCACACAAAATTCGTTTACATTTAATCTACCCACAAAATTCTTTCTGATTTAATCTAAGCTCAAAATTCATTCACATTTAGCGTAACCTCAAAACAGAAAAATTCCTGAACCTCTCATCAGTAAAAATTATAATTATGTCGTTCACATTCAGTATAACATCCCAATAAAAAAATAAATTCAGTAACCTGGTAATAAAACAATGTAACTAAGCTCTCAATTAAATTGTCTCTCATTTATGACTTTTCAATAATTCACTGTGAATTTAACCTGGTAAATTTTGGACGACAGCAGTGCTACGTCATGGCCCTGAAAGCTCATTCTGAATAAAAAAAGGAAAAATTCTTACCTCAATGAAGTCGCCGGATATATCTGCTCTTACAATAAATTTTTCCGGCACAGCTCTGTGCAATGCTGGCCGACCTATCTGTCACTTATGAAAGGAAGCAACTGATTTTTCTATTGCAATAATCGGGATGATCATGGATGGGAGAAATTAGTAAATTCTTTACACTGAAAAGAATGGTTGTTAAAAGTTACTTTTTATGAGGAAGATTATTATTACGACAGTTTTAAAACATTTACTACATATGCGCGAGGCTGCTTTTTACCTTATACAATAATACTCAAGCTCCGGCATCACTGCACCGCGACCGGGCCAGCCAACACGATACACCACACCAGACCAGAGCAGACTCCAGACTAGCAACAACTTACTGCTACAGCTACACAGTTCCTACTGCAGTCAACACTGCTCTCTGGTCAGAGACCTTGCATATCGCAGGCAGCGCATGAGCAATACATCGAAATTACATCTGCTCGGACCTCTTACAGTATCAACAAGTCATTTCGTTTGCTTCTGCGATTCCCAGCGTTACCTTGGCCGTTGCGCTATCGGCACTGTCGGCACTATCGGCACTGTCGGCGTTTACCATATGGGTACAGACGCGGCAGTTGTAAAAATTCCTTTCCTCGAATTCTGGAAAAGTTTGCGTTTGCCGACCCCATACCTGATGATGAAAAATGCTCTATTTATAATTATCTACCGATCCCTCCAATTCTGAGTCGATTGCTCGTCGTAGCCTTTAGGTGTGATTTTCTCAAAATTGCGGGGGTGTTGACCCAAAATATCTTAGAGTCCTTCGTTTTAGGTTGTACACAAGCGACCTGCCAAATTTGAGCCGAATCGATTGGCCGTGTCTGAGGCCTTCCCCTTGTAAGATAATTTCCTTGTCAGAAGCCTACTGATGATTAACCAGTTAATAGGGAACTGAATTTTTTTTCACCGTG
Organism: Schistocerca piceifrons; assembly: GCF_021461385.2. Taxonomy (NCBI): domain Eukaryota; kingdom Metazoa; phylum Arthropoda; class Insecta; order Orthoptera; family Acrididae; genus Schistocerca; species Schistocerca piceifrons. The sequence continues at coordinate 662,292,501 of NC_060138.1, forward strand.
TCTAATTTGTAAGCAAAGGGGATCATATGTTACGACACAGTCAGGAAGGCATCTGTGGGCGTCAGTGGTCTGGTACATTGATCTTAGTTTCTGGCTTGTGCGGTATGGGTTCGATTTCCACTTCCGGCAGGTATTTTAAAGACACGTGAACAGACCTCCTTCACATCTAGTAACGCCAAGTGAAGAACGTCAGCCGGGTGACGTGGCCGAGCGGTTCTAGGCGCTGCAGTCTGGAACCGCGCGCTCGCTACGGTTGCAGGTTCGAATCTTGTCTCGGGCATGGATGTGTGTGATGTCCTTAGGTTAGTTTGGTTTAAGTAGTTCTAAGTTCTAGGGGACTGATGACCTGAGATGTTAAGTCCCACAGTGCCCAGAGCCATTTGAACCATTTTTGAAGAACGTCAGGTTGCACCTTAGTTCAGAATCCTCATTATAAACATCATGATATCCCTTCGCAACTAGCTGGGGCAGAGCCGAGTTAGGTTGGGTTGCAGCAGAGGCAGAAGTCCAGGTAAACAGAAACTATGTCGCCAGTGAGCTTCCGTGCATTAGAATCTTTATTTTATTTAATGAGACAACGGTCATTCAAGGTCACATGGCCTTTAATTTATTTGTTCCTGAGACGTTGAAAAATTTGGTGCTGGACCGGGATTCGAATCTAGATCTCCTCTTCGTGGTATCTGACCCACACGAAACGACTTACTTCGATCATTTAGTTGTTTTCCCCAAGATTGGAAACTCTTCTCGGTCTCCACAAAAGGCTCAGCACAAAAATATTCATGGTTTTATTTCAAGTCCTAGCACATGCACACCGAACTAACTGGTGATAAATAATTTTTTTAATGTCTCTTGATGTGTTGCCAACAATAACAATAGGTGCCGTTATATCTAGTCACACATGCACACTGGTGAGCAAGCAATTCGTGGATAGACAACAACGGTGATTGGTGCCAGGTTCAATTCTTTCATTTTAAATTCAAATATCTTGTTGTTAGTGAAAATAATCGACATCTAACATCTGATTTTACTTACTTAACAATGTGATTACGTGCTGGGTTTGAGTCGCCGTGTCACAAAACTTTACATCAGGGCTGTTCGTTTAATACATTCCCAAAATTTGTTAGTTTAAAATATATCAAACCTTTTTCGTGGTTAGCTAACAGGGAGATAAGGGTCTTGACAGGATTCCACGCAGAGCACAAAAATTTTCAAGTTCATATTTGCTAACTGATAGTGGTGGAAACTTCGATTTTTGACGACTCTTTACGCCCAGTCGCCAATGACGAACGTTGCTCTGATCGAGTATCGGTCAGGCACGAAAGCTTTACTTAGGTACAATGACTACAGGTGTTTGGTTTCAATCCAGATCCAGAACAAAGGATCTCGCCTCGTCGTTTTAAGTTCACACATGTGCACAAATATTGGCCCAAGTATGATTATACGGAAATTACTGGTAGTACGATGTTAATTTTGAGGTTTCCAAGGAGCGCTTGGGCTGTTAATCGCGTAGCTTTTTAACTGGTTAGTTCAACATCCAGTTTGTGCCACACCACTCGTATCTGGAGCGACGTTTCACTGGTGTGGGAAAACATTTTAAAGAGCAAAACTACTTCGAATTGTAGAACTTTGAGAGTCCAAATATTGTCCCAAAATCTTTTCTCCATAGAAAATATTTAAATCTGCATAAATATTGCTGGAATGACTTATATGATGGAGTTACTTAACTCAAAATCTAGTGAGTATGGTAGTGATTTTAAAATAACACTTAGTGTAATAAAATTGACATTACAATCGTCGAGGACTGTCTCATCTCTAATGACGCATTTCCTAGAATTTACAATATCTTGGTGTTGATTTACGTCTAGACTGATTACTTTAAGGAACAGTGTTCTCTAGTGATCTTTTGTGGTATTCATTCTGTATAGTCTAACGTCTGTACTGCAAAGAGACTGCGCGGTCTCTTCCGCCGGAGGTTCGAGTCCTCTCTCGGGCATGGGTGTGTGTGTTGTTCTTAGCATAAATTGGTTTAAGTAGTTTGTAATTCTAGGGACCAACGACCTCACAAGTTTGGTCCATTAGAAATTTACACATTTGAACATATTTTTGCATAGAGATTAGAAGACCTGCAAGGCAGATACGTTATGTGGGCTGCATGCAAATCAGGAGAAATGCAATTCAGATAATTCGGATACTTTTGGGTATGATAGTACATATCGCACCCCGGTAAAAAAGTGACATAACTCATAAATGCTATACTTGAGGAAACTCGACTCTTAGAATTAATTCTATGAAACTTATACTGAAATAGAATAAGCTGCCGTTATACCGTATTTCACATAAGTACTGTTAGCAATAAATTCCATATTATGTTTCAAGAATGTTGGTGCGCTTCACACGTATTTTTCAGTGGCGTAAGCTAAGGATGACGTTTTTCGACTTGTGTCTCGTCTCTTGCCGGGATGCAATATGACGCCGTGCTGCCAAAGGAATATCCTGCAAGCATTCTGGTAACATATTTTTAAGGAAATCAAGGTAGCGTACTCAATTAAGACGGTTCTATAAAACAAATGGAACGATGAGCTGGTTACCAATAGTACCGCACAGCACATCACTAAAAAACTTCGTGGAAAATTTGTTTCCACAGTAGCGTGAAGATTTTAATCTACCCAGACGCGAGAGTTGCGCGTGTTATTGATGCCATTATTTTCAAACAGCTATGCGTCGGATACTATTAAGAAAAGGGCATATGTAATTTGAAGTTTTTTGTTCAGAATCAACAATACTATCACCCCTCAAAGCATGTACCTTTCCTCCTGAATCACTTTGTTTAAACACGATTTCAGTGAAGCTATTTACTCCACTCACTAGAGAGGACAGAAGTTGCTGGGGAGGTACAGCGTGTCTCTGAAAAGTGAGCAGCGCTCGTGGTGGGGGAAGTTGCCTTTTCCGAAAGAACTCTACTGCTGCTGTACGTAATGACTAACAATCAATTTTGCTCTAGCACTGTAGAACAGTTTGCAAATATTTAGGTGCTCACTGTCCATATGAAATTCTTGTGTTAGTGTTATTAGTAATTCATATTGTATTTCATGTAGTGTTAACGAACTTTGTGGAAAATAGACGACCCCGTTCCGTTGAGACTGGGTCGCCAGTGATTCAGAAGGCGATCTGCGGAAGCTCCGTGTTGTCAGATACCCTGTACTTGCTTTTTGTGACTAGGTGCGACAGAGACAATGGGGAATTACCTGCTCGTTCTTCATTTTGCCGACCTGTGAGGGAGGGAAGTCTATGACCACAATCCAATGACCTATCGTCCTTTACGCTTCTCACCCCCACTCCTGCCTTTCCACCATGCTACACCCCCAGAACGCAATCTATCCGTTGTTACGATTCTACTGCACTCTGATGTGGTACAGACATTTAATACTTGTTTTTAAACAACATCAGTTAACAATAAACATCAATTTTATACCATTGAAACACTATTTTTACTAATCTGCGCTTTTTCTATCTACTAAAACACGAGAGCTGTTAGTCCTACACAAAAAAAATTAATAGGACCTTTTCCGTAGGAAACGTAATGAAGTTTGTACTGGGAAACATTTTCGCTGAATGCTGCAGTTTCTTAGAGAGTCAAGTGAAGCCTAAAATATGATTTTTAAACTTGGTGGCCTCCCCCCTCCCCATGCCTTCTCCCTTCCCCTTGCGGTTATGATTTTTAGTATGTTATTTTTTGCACTCTCCCCCTTCCACTGCACAGAAATTTGCGACTGTACGAATTTTTTCCCCCAACTTTCCTTCGTTGACTGAACTCTACTGACTGAACTATACGACGCTGGCGCTATCTGTCGTGCAGCTGGATTTCCGCTCGGCGTCCACGTCAACGTCAGCTGCTTCATCCCGTGTTGAAGACGTCTTTACGATGTGTATAAGCGATCTGAGGGTACTGTTATGCATTATGGCAGTGAGACGTCCAATGAGAAATCTGTTAAGACCTGATGGTTGCTCAGAGAACATTGGAGAGATACCCGTTGGGAATTACTGACAGAAAGGTAAACGGATGACTCACGGAGCAGAATGAAGTGGAAGAAATAATCGTGACTGTAATGAAAGTGAAAAGGAAGTGCGTCAGGGCGTACGGCAGTTCATCTTTTGTAACTTCATTCTTGTTTACATGTCTGTCACACAAAGAAAAACATAGCTGTGGAGATGTTTGCGGCTTGACTATAGTATCAACACTATAAATCAATTGATTAGGAAGCCTTAGGCATTACCTAACAACTGTGCAGAATGTAGAGCGGCTTCCTAGTTGTGGAAATACTTTTCATTCCATCTGACCAACGGAACAGCTTATTCTTTGGTCAACCAACAGGTTTACTCAAAAATAAATAGAAATGTGAGTGTAATAGTGCTCATTTATTCGTTCATGAAGAAACAATGTTAATGAATATGTCACCGATATTTCCGCACCACATAATAAAAGAGGAATGAATTTTCCGTTCCCTGTATTTTTAAAACCTTTCGGGATTGGATGCACGTCTAAGAGGCCTGGCCAGAAAGAAAGCCAAGGAACTAGCCTGGCCACTTTATTATCTGTCTCGCAGCATCCTGATACACGATTGTTTTTTCCTGGAACTATATAAAGCATAATGTAGAAAATTTGGTGGGTAGATCGAATAAATAATGAGGACCTACTTCAAATGGTTCATATGGCTCTGAGCACTATGGGACTTAACATCTGAGGTCATCAGTCCCCTAGAACTTACAAGGGAACCTCCCCATCGCACCCCCCTCAGATTCAGTTATAAGTTGGCACAGTGGATAGGCCTTGAAAAAGTGAACACAGATCAATCGAGAAAACAGGAAGAAGTTGTGTGGAACAATGAAAAAAATTAGTAAAATATACAAACTGAGTAGTCCATGCGCAAGATATGCAACATCAAGGATAATGGGAGTCTAGGAGCGCCGTGGTCCTGTGGTTAGCGAGAGCAACTACAGAACGAGAGGTCCTAGGTTCAAGTCTTCCCTCGAGTGAAAATTTTACTTTCTTTATTTTCGCAAAGTTATGATCTGTCCGTTCGTTCATTGACGTCTCTGTTCACTGCAATAAGTTTAGTGTCTATGTTTTGCGACCGCATCGCAAAACCGTGCGATTAGTAGACGAAAGGACGTGCCTCTCCAATGGGAACCGAAAACATTTGATCGCAAGGTCATTGGTCAACCGATTCCTCCATAGGAAAACACATCTGATATATTCTATACGACACTGGTAACGGCATGTGCGTCACATGACAGGAATATGTTGTCGACCCACCTAACTTGTTCATGGGTAAAAAGATTCTTCTACCTTGCCCGGTTTAGGTTTTCTTGTGGATTTGATAATCACTCGCAAAAAAGTGATGAAAACATAAGAGTTTGTCACATAAACTGAAAATAAAAAATTAAACTCTTCACTCGAAGGAAGACTTGAACCTAGGACCTCTCGTTGCGTAGCTGCTCTCGCTAACCACAGGGCCACGGCGCTGCTACATTCCCATCGTCCTTGATGTTGCCTATCTTCGCATGGACTACTCAGTTTGTATATTTTACTAATTTTTTTCATAGTTCCACACAACTTCTTCCTGTTTTCTCGATTGATCTGTGTTCAGTTTTTCAAGGCCTATCCACTGTGCCAACTTATAACTAAATCTGAGGGCGCTGCGATGGGGAGGTTCCCTTGTTAGAACTACTTGAACCTAACCAACCTAAGGACATCACACACATCCATGCCCGAGGCAGGATTCGAACGTGCGACCGTAGCGGTCGGGCGGTTCCAGACTGAAGCGCCTAGAACCGCTCGGTCACTGCGGCCGGCTGAGGAGCTACTGAATCGAACTGGGGAAAAAAGAAAGTTGTGACAGACTTGACTGAAAGACGGTGTCGGCTGATCGGACTTATTCTGAGGCGTCCAGTAATGTCAGTTTGGTAATGGAAGGATACGTAGGACGTATGGTATGGTAAGCAGTGGAGTACAGACATCGGGTTGAAATGGATGTAGGCAGTAGCAGTTATGCCGTGATGAAGGGACTTGCAGAGGGTAGTCTGTGGACTGAAGATCACAACTGCAACAACGACAGCAGTGTGCTCCCTGCCGCCGTTGGATAAGCAGCTGCAGCACCAAGTCGTATACTCCTAGCTCACTTATTTGTTACATAGTTTAATTCTTAATTTGTTTGCGTGTTTTTGGTACTTGCATTGTTTAATTCATAAATTTTGGGCGTATTATAGTATTTGAGAGTTGTAGCACCGCGTTTTAGTACCTGAATAGTGTAAAATCGCATAGTCTCTTTCCGCTGCCGAGCAGTGTGTCAGCAGTGCGCAAGTAGCAGCATTACTGCATTTACTAGGCAATCTCTTATTTTAATAACCGTTTAACTTTTGTCTCGAATTGTTTGTGCTCTCTGTAGATTAGTTCAGACGTTCTTTGCACAACAGTTTTTAGCATAGATGGGGACTGCAACTGCTGTGTTCGGATGCAGGCTGAGTTGGCATCCCTTCGCTCCCAGCTTCAGGCACTGTTGGCTTCGGTCACACAGCTTGAGGCTGTTGCCAACGGGCACCACTGAGGGGGTCCGGATGGGGTTTGTCGGTGACGGCCAGCTCGTCCCACGCATCCCCCGATCGTACTACGACTGTGGCTGCCCGGGATACTGCCCACATTGAGGTTGACCCCTCACCTGTGGTAGAGTGGGAGGTCGTCTCGAGGTGTGGCAGGGGGCGAAAGACATTCCGGAGTGCTGAACGGAAGGCCTCTCCAGTTTGTCTGACGAACCGGTTTCAGGCTCTGTCTCAGGCTGATACCGATCTTCGGCCGGACATGGCTGCTTGTCCTGTTCCAGAGGTTGTCCCTCAGTCTGCAAGATCCGGGCAGTCGCAGAGGGTGGGTTTACTGGTAGCTGGGAGCTCCAACGTAAGGCGCGTAGTGGGGCCCCTTTGGGATATGGCAGCAAGAGAGGGGAAGAAAACCAATGTGCACTCCGTGTGCATACCGGGGGGAGTCATTCCAGATGTGGAAAGGGTCATTCCGGATGCCATGAAGGGCACAGGATGCACCCATCTGCAGGTGGTCGCTCATGTCGGCACCAATGATCGGAGGAAATCGTCTCTGGCTTCCGGCGGCTATCTGATTTGGCGAAGACTGCCAGTCTCGCTAGCGGGATGAAAGCAGAGCTCACCATCTGCAGCATCGTCAACAAGACTGATGCGGACCTTTGGTACAGAGCCGAGTGGAGGGTCTTAATCAGAGGCTGAGACGGTTCTGCAACCGTGTGGGCTGCAGATTCCTCGACTAGCGCCATAGGGTGGTGGGGTTTCGGGTTCCGCTGGATAGGTCAGGAGTCCACTACACGCAGCAAGCGGCTACACGGATAGCAGGGGTTGTGTGGCGTGGACTGGGCGGTTTTTTAGGTTAGATGGCCTCGGGCAAGTACAGAAAAGCCAACAGCCTCAAAGGGTGCAGGGCAAAGTCAGGACATGCGGGGACCAAGCAGCAATCGGTATTGTAATTGTAAAGTGTCGAAGCTGCATTGGTAAAGTACCGGAACTTCAAGCGCTGATAGAAAGCACCGAAGCTGAAATCGTTATAGGTACAGAAAGCTGGCTGAAGCCAGAGATAAATTCTGCCGAAATTTTTACAAAGGCACAGACGATGTTTAGAAAGGATAGATTGCATGCAACCGGTGGTGGCGTGTTTGTCGCTGTTAGTAGTAGTTTATCCTGTAGTGAAGTAGTGAAGTAGAAGTGGATAGTTCCTGTGAATTATTATGGGTGGAGGTTACACTCAACAACCGAACTAGGTTAATAATTGGCTCCTTTTACCGACCTCCCGACTCAGCAGCATTAGTGGCAGAACAACTGAGAGAAAATTTGGAATACATTTCACATAAATTTTCTCAGCATGTTATAGTCTTAGGTGGAGATTTCAATGTACCAGATATAGACCGGGACACTCAGATGTTAAGGACGGGTGGTAGGGACAGAGCATCGAGTGACATTATACTGAGTGCTCTATCCGAAAATTACCTCGAGCAATTAAACAGAGAACCGACTCGTGGAGATAACATCTTAGATCTACTGATAACAAACAGACCCGAACTTTTCGACTCTGTAAGTGCAGAACAGGGAATCAGTGATCATAAGGCCGTTGCAGCATCCCTGAATATAGAAGTAAATAGGAATACAAAAACAGGGAGGAAGGTGTATCTGTTTAGCAAGAGTAATAGAAGGCAGATTTCGGACTACCTAACAGATCAAAACGAAAATTTCTGTTCCGACACTGACAATGTTGAGTGTTTATGGAAAAAGTTCAAGGCAATCGTAAAATGCGTTTTAGACAGGTACGTGCCGAGTAAAACTGTGAGGGACGGGAAAATCCCACCGTGGTTCAACAACAAAGTTAGGAAACTACTGTGAAAGCAAAGAGAGCTTCTCTCCAAGTTTAAACGCAGCCAAACAGAAGCTAAACGATGTCAAAGTTAGCGTAAGGAGGGCTATGCGTGAAGCGTTCAGTTAATTCGAAAGTAAAATTCTATGTACTGACTTGACAGAAAATTCTAGGAAGTTCTGGTTTTACGTGAAATCAGTAAGTGGCTCGAAACAGCATATCCAGACACTCCGGGATGATGATGGCATTGAAACAGAGGACGACACGCGTAAAGCTGAAATACTAAACCTCTTTTTCCAAAGCTGTTTCACAGAGGAAGACCGCACTGCAGTTCCTTCTCTAAATCCTCGCACAAACGAAAAAATGGCTGACATCGAAATAAGTGTCCAAGTAATAGAAAAGCACCTGGAATCACTCAATAGAGGAAAGTCCACTGGACCTGACGGGATACCAATTCGATTCTACACAGAGTACGCGAAAGAACTTGCCCCCCTTCTAACAGCCGTGTACCGCAAGTCTCTAGAGGAACGGAAGGTTCCAAATGATTGGAAAAGAGCACAGGTAGTCCCAGTCTTCAAGAAGGTTCGTCGAGCAGATGCGCAAAACTATAGACCTATATCTCTGATGTCGATCTGTTGTAGAATTTTAGAACATGTTTTTTGCTCGAGTATCATGTAGTTTTTGGAAACCCAGAATCTACTCTGTAGGAGTCAAGATGGATTCCGGAAACAGCGATCGTGTGAGACCCAACTCGCTTTATTTGTTCATGAGACCCAGAAAATATTAGATACATGCTCCCAGATAGATACTATTTTCCTTGACTTCCGGAAGGCGTTCGATACAGTTCCGCACTGTCGCATGATAAACAAAGTAAGAGCCTACGGAATATCAGACCAGCTGTGTGGCTGGATTGAAGAGTTTTTAGCAAACAGAACACAGCATGTTGTTATCAATGGAGAGACGTCTACAGAAGTTAAAGTAACCTCTGGCGTGCCACAGGGGAGTGTTATGGGACGATTGCTTTTCACAATATATATAAATGACCTAGTGGATAGTGTCGGAAGTTCCATGCGGCTTTTCGCGGATGATACTCTAGTATACAGAGAAGTTGCAGCATTAGAAAATTGTAGCGAAATGCAGGAAGATCTGCAGCAGATAGGCACTTGGTGCAGGGAGTGGCAACTGACCCTTAACATAGACAAATGTTATGTATTGCGAATACATAGAAAGAAGGATCCTTTATTATATGATTATATGATAGCGGAACAAACACTGGTAGTAGTTACTTCTGTAAAATATCTGGGAGTATGCGTACGGAACGATTTGAAGTGGAATGATCATATAAAATTGATTGTTGGTAAGGCGGGTACCAGGTTGAGATTCATTGGGAGAGTCCTTAGAAAATGTAGTCCATCAGCAAAGGAGGTGGCTTACAAAACACTCGTTCGACATATACTCGAGTATTGCTCATCAGTGTGGGATCCGTACCATATCGGGTTGACGGAGGAGATAGAGAAGATCCAAAGAAGAGCGGCGCGTTTCGTCACAGGGTTATTTGGTAACCGTGATAGCGTTACGGAGATGTTTAGCAAACTCAAGTGGCAGACTCTGCAAGAGAGGCGCTCTGCATCGCGGTGTAGCTTGCTCGCCAGGTTTCGAGAGGGTGCGTTTCTGGATGAGGTATCGAATATATTGCTTCCCCCCACTTATACCTCCCGAGGAGATCACGAATACAAAAATTAGAGAGATTCGAGCGCGCACGGAGGCTTTCCGACAGTCGTTCTTCCGCGAACCATACGCGACTGGAACAGAAAAGGGAGGTAATGACAGTGGCACGTAAAGTGCCCTCTGCTACACACCGTTGGGTGGCTTGCGGAGTGTAAATGTAGATGTAGATGTAGATGAACAACATATTTCTCTGTGACAAGCTGAAACTTGTCGGTTGCGTCAATAATAATGGATGAGTAGTTTGTTGTAGACGAGTTACTGCGCTGCATCTGAAAACATAGTGTAGGCCTACTGCGCAGCCAAAACGTTTTAAGCAGTGGATTTAAAACAGGACATTATCTGGTGAAGGCAAGAACGTCTAGAATCCACAGCTCGTCCACTGTCACTGGGTCTATTGGTCAAATTGAAACTGATCAGGGTGTAAGGACACGATTCAAGGACGGAAAAAATCTCATTCTAATGTAATGTGTAAATCTTCTCTACTAATGTAAGCAGCTTTTTTTCGTTTCCAACAGACATAGTACAGCAATTTTGTTTACTATTTTCTCACGTCGCAAATATTAATCTCCTAACATAGCATCCATAATGTACCAGACCCACGTGCTCTCTTCTTGTTGCATTCGCAAGTGGTGCGTGACAAGAATGATTGTCGGTATGTCTTCGTGTGATCCCTTGGGTCAAATTTCCTCTAATTTTCCCGTCGTGGCCCTTACGCAAAATGTACGTGGCAGGAAGTAATACTTTCCTTGCGTCATTTTTCAGGGTATTCCCTCACTCTTATAAGGCGAATAATTTATTTCCTACATTGTCTAACCCGAAAAATCCTACAAACGCTATATAAATCGCACAGTACTTCTTTGTGTCTTCGCTATTTCTTCCGTTAATTCAGCTGCTCCTGAGGATTCCTTAAATAAATCTGCCTGGCTCTGAAAGTAAAAAAAAAAATAATCACTTGAGTGATATAGCAATTTCTGAGTTGAATATTATTCTTTCTTTACATTATTAGCGATTGTTCACTTAAATCAGTCACAACAGCCTACTCACACTGCTGCGTTCATCTGAGGAGATTTCGGGATTCTGCTTCTCATTTGCAACGATTTGATACTGACACGTGTGAGTCATCGTCAGTCACAGTTACACTAAAATACTGCTGTAAAGTCACATACATCGTGGCACACAGATGTGTTGTTATCCACAAAAAAGAAAAACGAAAAGTTGAAAATTGAAATTAAAACGTGACTTATGTTAACGAAGGAATAACTCAACCACAGCAAATTGGGCCAATATAGATCACCTGCTGACCTCCTCCCAATAGCGTATTACGCAATGCATTCAGTGGGTTGCGTATCAAGCAGCCCACTCGTAACTTCAAGCATCGCCTTGCGATACCATCAGAACCAGTGCCCCTTTCTGTCTAGTTATTTAGTGGTCTGGACGTAACCTGGTCTACTACTTCAAGGCTAATCCCACATCCAACAGAACATAAGTCTGGCTTTATAGAGACTCTTTGCTTCTGGAAGGTGTAATAATTCTAGTGTTTTTCTTAAATTATTCTTAATATCCCTCGTTCAGCTTCTCCGTTTTTATGGAATATACAAAATTTTGTTTGCACCGTAGCCCATAATAAGTCGTTGACAACTTCTTCAACTTCACTAGGAGAGACAGAAACCACAATACGTGCAAGAAAGGGACAATAATAATAATAATAATAATAATAATAATAATAATAATATTACTACTAATAACAATAACAATAATATTCATTCATCGTTTGATCATTCTGTACAGTGATTTAGACAAGTCATGTTCTAAAGAGATACATAATCTGACACATACTATGGAGATAATTATCGGAACACACTAATATGTATGTCTTAATTATGAATAAAAAATGAATATCTTACATTCTAATACCTGTCACTACTGGCTCATTGCATGGTTACGGGCGTAACATTTGTACAATTGACAAAGCAGTAATAATATGAAAATTAAAAACAGACATACCAGAGTATGAACAAGATACGCCAAGATCTGATGAAACAGCCTGGGTTTATTTGCCGCTGAACGAAGGAACAGGACGTGTTACAGACGTAACAAAACCTTTACTTTCCGTGGAATTTTCCTACTCCATTCAAACCTTTTCACATACACGCTTTAACTCATTCAGGTCATAGTTGTTATTCCTCAGGCTCACTTGTTAGGATACGACTGCAATGCAACAATCAACACAGAAAAGAAGCAGCAGATAAATTCTTCATGTGAAATACCATACATAATATACCCATTATGCACATTCTTTAACAAATTAGCAATTGAGTATTTTATGCGTTCCTCAAAGGTATAGACACTAATAAAAATTAGCATATATTTGAACTCTTTCCTAAACACACCTCGCGGTTATGTGTCCTTTATTTCTACAACAATGCACGGAACATGATTTCTAAGTTGATACAGGGTCTGCTAAGTTCGTCTCTAAGAAAGTCGTTCTCACTTCCAGTTTCATACTTGGCTGTTTAATGGTGAAAGTTTCCTTCACAACCTGGCGTGCAAAATTTAAGGATGAAAGTAATTTTTGGATGTTGTGTCCCTGCCAAGTAACATAGCTCGGTAGATCTTGGACCTTACGTTGAATGAACTGCTACAGTATAGCACAGAAGATAACTGAAATAAATACGCAATGAGACGAACAGAAGTAACACTTTTATTCATCCACAATAATTACACTGAAGTCACCGCGATTCATGGTGGTCCGCTGGACATTAAAAAAGGCGAGACATTTTCTTTAATAGGATGTGCGATCACCAGAGACCGGATTTGTTTGCAAAATGCATAGAGTTTTGAGTAGTTTAAAAGTATGTATTAGCAGTGTTCTTTACTGTTCTCTCTTTTAAGAAGTCACTGGTACAATTTTAAAGAGCAATAATTGCATATTTTGGGGAAAACTGATTTTGCATACACATTTATTAGAATTACAAGTAATGACAAATTTTCATTTCTCCAACCAAAATAAAAATTCCCAGTCATAATCAAATCATATTTTATCATTAAAAGTGCCTAAGTGCGGTATTTAAGAGTCTAGTTGATTGACAAATGCAATAGTTTTCTCTATTTTCTTGAAATGACGACTAGTGACTATAGTGCGATTGCATCATATGAGCCAATTGTTTAGCTACGTTGCAACAGAAGCTGGGATTCTCCTTGTTTATAGAATGATGAGGAATCATCTGAGATATGACATAAGATTACATCTGTCGGATGTGTTACAAGCCTTTACTTGCAACTGCAGTCACAGTTCAGAGCAAGAATGCGGACTGAAAAATATTTTGCTTCGTTTTACCACAGTCAAACTGTCGCAATAATCTGTGTTACGTAAATATGTACAGAGTTCGAGAGTGATAACTTAAGCGAGGATGGGCAAGTATTAACATGTTTGTCATGTGATTGAAGTATTGCTTCTGACAAAGAAGCTCCGAGTAGTACAGCATCTGAACACAGTGAAGCACAAACAAAATGCGACCAGAAATTCCGCTTAACATAAAAAATGTAAGCTCGTGATTTAGGGAACAGGTCAACGTCCCAGAGAATCATGCTACTCATTCGCCAAGGAATTTTCTTCAGCATTTATCAGTGCAAGCTTTTCTCTGTCGAAAATGAATAATATTTATCTTTCTTAGATAACATACTAATAAAAGTCTGGTTGATAAATCTATCCTTCGTGGAATATGTGTGCCCGAGTGGTTCAGCGAACTTATTCGTGTTATCAGGGAAGCCTTAAAACATCGTTCCTCATGTTTTATATTTTTTCTTAATTATTCATTCCATAGACCCACAAAAGAGGGGATCCTCCTGGGTGTGGAACATGTCAGATAAACACATTATAAAAATGTAATTAGAAAAACTTGAGTTTCATTCATTTTACTGATCCTCAGTCAATAAACAGTAAAATTATGTGCATGAATTAAAATTAAACTTCTAATATTTACAGGTTTAATACTTACATCTGCTTTCATTAAGCCCATAATTCACCCAGTAACTAATTACTTGGCTATTACAACCGAGTATTCTCAAAAATTAAAGTAAATTATTCATTTCACTGATCCTCAGTTAAGAACAGTCAAATTATGTACAAGATTTAAAATTAAACTTCCACTATTTACAGATGTAAGACTTACATCTGCTTTCCATACATCCATCATTCACACAATAGGTAGTTTACTTGGTTGTTACAACCAAGTATTGTCAAAAATTAAAGTATAATAAATTTTCATTAAAATGGTCTACTGCACTTGTTGAGAAATTCATGGCTGGAGTAGAAGGAGTTGATCGCCAAAATTTCTTTTAATTTTTGTTTAAATTGTGCCTTGTCTGAGCTAAACTCTTAATGGTTACTGGTAACTTATTGAAAATATGCGTTGCTGAATACTGGACTCCTTTCTGGGCAAGAGTAAGTGATTTTAAATCTTGATGTATATTGTTCTTATTCCTAGTATTGATACTGTGTACTAAGCAGTTAGTTGGAAAAAGAGATGCATTATTTACAACAAACTTCATTAAGGAATAAACATACTGAGAAGCTGTGGTTAGTATGCCCAATTCTTTGAATAGGTTTCGACATGATGTTCTTGGATTTACACTACACATTACTCTTATTATACGCTTCTGTACTCTAAAAATTTTTTCTCGGTTTGTGGAGTTACCCCAAAATATGATGCCATATGACACAATGGAGTGAAAATAAGCAAAATATGTAACTTTTTTTACATTTATATTTCCTATGTCTGACATCATTCGCATTGCAAACACACACTTGTTTAGGCGCTTTAACAGTTCGTTAGTATGTCGCTCCCAACTGAATTTAATATCAAGTTCTAATTCCAAGAATTTTACACTCGCAACTTCTCCTATTTCCATGCCATCATATTTTATACACAAACTAGAAGGAAATCTCTTGGAAGTTCTGAACTGCCTATAGGGGGTCTTTTCAAACTTTAATGACAGTGAATTGGCCATGAACCACTTATTAATGTCAGAAACCATTTGATTAGCTGCCCTTTCTAAATTTATATTTGAGTTACTATTATTGCAATGTTTGTATCATCTGCAAATAAGACAAACTTGGCATCTGGTACTGTAACACATGACAGGTCATTAATATACACAAGAAAAAGAAGTGCGTCTTTTCAGGGGTGCATTCGGCCCTGTCTTCATTTTTATGGACGACAACGCGCGAACGCATCGAACAGAGCAGGTGGAGAAGCTCTTGGAACGAGCGGGTGTTTTGACAATGGACAGGCCTGCCCGTTACCTCGATTCAAATCCTGTCGAGCACATGTGGGATGCGTTGGGGAGGCGTATTGCAGCACTTCAAGATGTACCAACGACCTTCCAGGAGTTCTCAACCGTGCTGGTGGAGCAATGGAACGCCCTACCTCGGGAACTCTTTCCTAACTTGCATGACAGCATGTTGCAGAGCATACATTGCCGTCCGTAGTGATCACACACCCGATTAAGCGCAATGTCCGACCTTTACCAGTGTCCACGGGGCCAACATGAATCACGGACACTTTACCGTAATTAGCAGAGGGCGAGATATCGCTAAGCCACTACAAATGTGGAATGCTGAACATTAATAACCGGTGTAACCGGCGTACTGTTGAATGCAAGCATACAGTGGTGCATGCATTGTGCTGTACAGGTGCCGGATTTCAGTTCGTGGGATGGAGTTCTACCCCAGTTGCACTTGGTCGGTCATTACATGGACGCTTAATGCTGTTTGTAGATGACACTGGAGTTGTCGTCCGATAATGTCCCATATGTACTCGATTGGAGGCAGATCTTGTGATCGAGAAGGCCGAAGCAACAGGTCGACATTCTGTAGAGCATGTTGTATTACAACAGCGGTATGTGGGCGAGCATTATCCTGTTGGAAAACACCCCCTGAAATGATGTTCATGAATGGCAGTACAACAGGTCAAATCACCAGATTGACGTACGAATTTGCAATCACGGTGTGTGGTAAAACCACGAGAGTGCTTCTGCTGTCATGGAATCCCACCCGAGACCGTAACTCCAGGTGTAGGTCCAGTGTGTCCTAGCACACAGACAGGTTGGTTGCAGGTCCTCAACTGGTCTACTTCTGACCAACACACGGCCATTACTGGCACCGAGGCAGAACCAGTTTTCAGCAGGAAACACAACAGATCTCCATCCTGCCCTCTAATGGGCAATAAAGTCGCAAATGGGGGTGGTTTCGGGTTGGTGGAATGCACGCTGCGGGGCATCTGACTCGGAACTGTCCTTGAAGTAACCGATTTGCAACATTTCGTGGCGTCACTGTGGTGCCAACTGCAATTCAAATTGCTGCAGCAGATGCATTACGATGCAGCAGAGCCATGCGTCGAACACTTTGGTCTTACCCTTCGGTAGTGCCAAGTGGCTGTCAGGAGCCCTGTCATCTTACGACTGTACATTCTCGTGACCACGGCTGCCAACAATATTGTTCAGTGGCAATATTGCTGCCAAGTCTTTCTGCAATATCACAGAAGGAATATCCAGCTTCCCGTAGCCCTATTGCACGATCCCGTTCATACACAGCAATGCTTTGATAATTGCGTCTTTGTCGCTGTAAAGGTATTCTTTATTAACATCAATTCACCACGTCAAATCTCAAAGGTGACTAACGTTCAATACCGTTACAGCGTGTATTTAAAGCAAGCCTGATTTGTATCCTCTTACTGGTGCTACTGGCGCCATTTTTACGCGACTAGTGCGAAACTGGGTCAATTGGTTCAAATGGCTCTGAGCACTATGGGACTTAACTGCTGTGGTCGTCAGTCCCCTAGAACTTAGAACTACTTATACTTAACTAACCTAAGGACATCACACACATCCATGCTTGAGGCAGGATTCGAACCTGCGACCCTAGCGGTCGCGCGGTTCCAGACTGTAGCGCCTAGAACCGCTCGGCCACCCGGGCCGGCCTGCGAAACTGGAATAGACATCATCATGCAGATGTATAACCACGCCTGCCAATTTCCATTTATGTTGTACAACTCCTTCTTGGTCATTGTATGTATATAGTAACACTTTTAAATTGACTAAACTCGTTCCTATATGATCTCCTCTTGACATTCTGTTTCATTAGCCTTAAAGTTCTCAGATGTTTTCAGCGTTTACGAAGAAGTGGTAGGGCTTTCAGAACCATTTCATCTTCGAAGTAATGCAATAATATGACATTCCTCACTCTACAGCATCTCTTGTTTACTGAAAATAATCCACCCATAGCACTGCCGGTTATCCTGGATACATTCAGTTTAGTAAAACGTAGGATGTAACATCGCCAATAACAATAAAGTGCTGGGAAAGCAATGTTGAAAATACCTGTTAATAAAAATCAAAATCGGAATAGGAAATCAAACACTTTTGAAAAACAACTTTTTGAGCATGTCACTGATTATGAAAGCGTTACTTTTCATGATCTCCTTCATTAAGGTAAGTGGGGATAATTTTGTGGTCTAACTCTGCAATTAGACACAAAATATACAAAAGCTGTATGGATAACACCTGATGTGCATCCTCGAATTTTATTTATTCATTCGTTGTGTTCCATGGATCTCATCCACAAGCTGAACGTTCGATATTTGAAAAGCTTGAAGTCGGACCTTTACAAAAGAGAAGCAAATCTTAAGAATTTGAAGTATATGCTTACTAATGAACTATCACTATACTGGATAATAACAGTAGTATGTCTATTGGCATTCCAACACACAGCTCAAGCAGCCGCTGCTAGTGAGCGCTGCTGTCGCTCATGGCAGTAGTGAGAGATTAAAAAAACCAAGACAGCAGAGGCAGAAAGTTTAAATAAACATTCCAAGATGGCAGTGGTGGGAAATTTAAATTTTCAAGATGATGCAGTTGGTAAAGGGTTGCATTGATGAGAAATTTTAAAAATGTAAGATGGTACTGGTGAGAAATTTAAAGATTGTTTTTGCATTGCTTGAAAATGATGCATTCAATCACAGCAAAGTATTTCTACTTGGGAGACCATCAAAATGATACAGCCAATTAGTATGCAACCCGAAGTATTCGATTATTTGTAAAAGATAGTCACAGAACTTCATCATTAAAAAAAATTATGTAAGCTTCACCTGAATTGTGTAAATTGGTGTTAAGTTCAAAAAATTATGCGAAAAATCTGAATTCATTTATTTATAAAATTTATGTCGCAAAACTCCTTCTTGGTCGTTGTACATATATAGTAATACTTTTAAATTGACTAAACTCATTCCTACATGATCTCCTCTTGTCACACACACAGACACACACACATTAGTAGGGCGCCATGCCACTATGGCACTATGACTTTAATGGGTGACATTGTTGTCCTCTTATGTAAACAAATTGGTCACTTTGCCTTGCCTAATTTAATGACCTGTATGTAAACAAGCAACTTGGTTGTGTTCATATTTTGTCTATTCAGGCTGTAATTAATGAACTATAACTGCCACTATAATTGCAATTAATAGTCCATAACTATCATTTTAATTACCATAATTTGTAGACAAGATGGTGGCCGAGTAGTGTACTTGCACTCTACCCAGTTGTCTGACAATTGTCTAATAAAGATGGTAATTTATGGCCCAAAATGGCATTCCCCCCTCCCCCCCACACACACAGGTACAGTGTGCTCCTACTGGACTTCCCCCACCCCCCACCCCCCCACCCCCCACCCCCTCAGTGTCCCCAGCATTCATAGGCAAATTCAATATCTAGGGATGTATCACTGTACCAGGGATTTTCGAAAACCAGCTCTCGGTAGAACCCGCGATCTGAGATCATCCTCACACTAACATCTTTGCTGTCATCGGTGTTTCAAGTGTAGGTGGTATTACATAACAATTCTAACATCTGGTGGCTTCTGTAATGGCTTTGCCTCACCTGCAGAAAGAAGAAGAAATGTTTTAGATACACACGTGTGGTCACGTTTTCTACAAGAGGCGATCAAAAAGTTTCCATTCAAAGCCATACAGTCCAGAATCAGTATGCCAATGAGGCAAAATTGCAGTGAGCATTGGGACAATCATCCCATCGACGCACCAGGTTCAAGATATCTATTTGGTAAAACACTATGTTCTGCTGTGTGAAGAAGTCCATCATTGCCTTTTGTACATCCTAGTCTGACAAGATTTGCCGACCCTTCAAGGTCTTTTTCAAGCGATCGAAGGCATGATAATTGCCTGTGCTCGAGTGTCTCCCATCTAAGTTGTCATCATCCGTAACAGATGAGGCTGGCCTCCCAGATCGACCGGCATGCTGTGTCGAACCATGACCAGCACAGAACTTGGCACATCTTTCCAGAGTGGTTGTTTTGACAAACATGCTACCTTATACGCATTCTTCATTCTCCAGTGGATGTCTACCAATGTTGGTCCTTCAGCAACCAAGAAAAGAATAACAGTACGTTGGTCCTACGTTTGGTGATAGAATCGCGATACTTCACTTTTCTGCATTTACCACATGCATGTCTGAAACACAAATGCTGGACTAATTCCTTTCCTATATGTAAGTGCTTATATACCAGCATTGGAAACGTTTTGATTGCTCGCTATACTCACTTCAGTGGCACTACTCACTTGCCACCTGTATTGAGGAGAAGGTTAGTTGCAATCTGTAGTTAAATCTTCACCGTTTAAGAGTTCTCATTCAGCTGATATAATGTTACCGTAAATTGCTGTTAATATATAATATTCACAGCAGTGTACGCGAGAACGAAAAACCTCTCTGTCTCTCTCTCTCTTTATATATATAATTTTTGGTTTCAAGTGTAATTTAATGGCTAATACCATCACCCTCACCTTATTGCATTTAATGTCTGCTATCACGACTTCATTCATTGTCTCATATGATGAACTAGTTGTGGAGCTCGTATATATATATATATATATATATATATATATATATATATATATATATATATATGTGTGTGTGTGTGTGTGTGTGTGCATGTGTGTGTTTGTGTGTGATAACGAGAGGTCAATAGGATTGTTCGTTAAATTACACATAGGTGATGAGTGCACACTGCAAGTTCTCAATACTGAAGAATCTTTCAATACTCTGTAGTCAAACATTAACATACTGCTGATGGGGAATGATGATTGTACAGCATCGGCGTTTTCAGGGAACTACTAATATATAATGGTTAATTGATTTGGGGGAGAGGACCAAACAGGAAGGTCACTGGTCCCAAATATATAATGATGATGCATGTAGAAGACTATGGATTCAACAAGACAGAGAGTGTTGATGTATATTATATATTCAAATGCCTCAAATCCAAATGTACGTCTATGGTGACTCTTGAAATTTGCAAAAACCTTACTAGCGAACAATAATTTGAAATCACACATTCAAATGCCTTCAATCTGAAAACATGTGTCAGGCGACTCTTGAAATTTATAAGAAACTAATTGATGAGTGCTATGGAGATTATGAGGTTGATGTCCCAACTCATACTAAACTATGCTGAGTAGGTTATAAAAGAGATCGAATAAAATGGACAGTATTTAATACACCTACTTTCTTTTTGGGGGCACTCCCTTTTCCTATCTGCAAGTATGACACTGACTGTGATAAACCAATTACACATCTTTAAGCGCTAATAATCAGATGCATATCTTGAAGATAGCCTGATGCTATGAGACAGCAAGCCATTTGTCTGTGCATTTACTGAGGCACCTGAAGAGAAGTAGGGGTGTGCATAGGACACCATCCACATTGCCTGCATCAAACTCACTCCAGCGACCACCAACTGCATGGAGTGGAGCTACTGCCCCCACACCACACCACTGCCTGCACCCATCATCCCCCAACTGAGTGTAGCGCTGGTGTGTGTGTGTGTGTTTGTGTGTAAAATATTCATGGTCCAGTCACATTAATGTGACCATTGCCTACTTTCAATGTCAACAAACAATAACCATCCACAGGTGGCAAGTGGCAGTAGAAAGTATTCGAGGGTAACACAGAAAACAGTGCTGTTATTGTCATAATGCAGAAACAGAACGATTTATATGACATTCAAAAGGGCTTGATCATTGGCTATCAGGTCAATAGTGGAAGCATGTCTGAAAGTTTGCAAACTGTATGTATGCCGCCATGGTTGAAGTGTACTGTGCACTGCAAAATGATGCTATCTAAAACGGTTACTGCGACTGTACAGTGCATAATAAAGCGTATAGCTACGTATCCCATTGTTCTTTACTAGAATATTATGGTGTCAGAGCAACATGCACCTATTGTTTTGTATAGTGTGACATTAGTTAAACATTATTATGCGTGGTTGCAGGTTAGGCACTGTGGTAGTAGTTTCCAGCTCCTGTATTCTTGTTCAGGAACGCTATTTGCTATAATATTAGTTTCAAATTAGCAAGGGCGTGTTTTTTGGTGCTCTATGTCATTAAATTCCATATTTGTATCTGCATTCTTTAACACAATCGGTAAATAGCGTTGGGATTTATTACCATGCTGAGCATTCCACATGTTGCATGGTGTTGCTTGAGCGAGGTACAGACTAAAGGCGCGTTTACACCTGTGCGACCTTCCATGCACACTAGGTGCATGCAGCCATTGCACAGAAGAGGAAAGCAGGTTCATCCACAGGAGATTTCCCATACGGAATTGGAAGACAATTGCCTCTGCTAGCATGTGGAGCAAGCACAGCTGTACAGGGACGAGTCAAAAGGCCCACAGGTGTAAACGCACCTTAACAATGCCAAACACTTATATGCTGGTATGGTATTATACGTGGTTTGTATGATCTATGGCAGGCAGGTCTGGTTGATATGAAGCAATATTCGTGAGTGAATAAAGGTTTCAAATATATTTTAATAGTTATAAATACATATTCCAAATTCGAATGGACCCTACATGTGAAGGTGAAGACTAATACGGAAGTTGCAGATGTGTTTGAGCAGTTGATGCAGGCAGGGATGAATCACTGCCCAGACAATCTTCAAACTGATCATGGGGCGAATTCTACAATCAGTATTTCAGGGCAGTAATGGATCAGCACTGCATACGCCACCATTCAGCATTCTTCCACACGAAACAGAATACTGTGGTACATTTAAATACGATAATAAAAGACCATATGTGGGTGCAGTTAATCTCTAAGTATCATACCAGGAGCTCAATACTCTCCCACAAAAATTGCACAGTATGATCAGTCTTGATATAATACTATAAACGCGAGCCCTCTTGATGTCTGTGATGTTGAGCTTCTAAATACAGCATACTATCGCATTAAAATGCTGGATCCATACAAGCATAAATTTAACGTTTCAAAATATTTCAAAATACAAGACAGTGTTTGAGAAATCTTACCTACCGTACTTGTCTACAGAGTTATTTACAGTTTACAAAGTGCGATGAACAAATCCCAAAAACTTACTTCTTAAAGAACAGTAAACATGAAGATATTGCTGTTAGCTTCTACACAGAGGAATTAGAGAGAAGCTCTAAACGTACCGTGTTTCTCACAGAGCGCTTCATAAGACACTGAGGGAGCAAGGCTATAGTGAAATGGCTTAGTTTTCTATCAAAGCACAACAGTTGGGTGGATAGTAAAGACACAGTATATAGTAATGTGAGCAAACCCTTTAAATATGCAGCGTCATAACATGTTTCATAGGATGCACATCATCATGGTAAAGATAGTATTCTTGACAGTTTACCAATTGAAATCTGGGTATAATTATTGTGTATGCAAAACAAAGCTCCAAACGCGTCTGACATGTTGTGATGGGCTTAACCTCTGGCTGAAGCATGTAAGGAACATGATTTAGCATAGTATACAAATAAAGTCTTAGAAGAACGTCACGTTTCATATCGAATTTTAGCTGATACCTGTGGCCGTTTCTACGTCATCAGTTACTGCCATTACTTTGTGCATTATGGTTGTTACCAACTGATTCTGATGTCGGCAGTCACCCTTAGTTTATTGAATATGATGGATGTTACTAACATCGCCATTGTGTACACTTGGACCTGAAATACGAGGGTGAGTGAAATGAAAACCTTAAATTTGTAATAACAAATCGAAATTTCGCACTGTTATCCTGTAAATTGGTAAGCGTGCTGCAAACAACGTGCAGAATGGCCTGTAGGTGGTAGCATAGTGCAGATTCACACATACCGTCGCAGTATCAGTATAAAGATGGCTGCCCCACTTGCGACTTGCACCAGGGATAACAGTGTTCTGTTATTCGGTTTTTGCGTAGTGAAGGTGTGAATCCTATTGAAATTCATGGACGAATGAAGCTGCAGTACGGTGATGCATGTTTGTCACAGAAGCAAGGCTACAAATGGAGTAGGAAGTTCGCAAATGGTATGACTTCAATGGAAGATGCTCCTCGTCCAGGCCAGGCACAACGAGTTGTGAGTCCACGTCCGCAGCTCGTGGTCGTGCGGTAGCGTTCTCGCTTCCCACGCCCGGGTTCCCGGGTTCGATTCCCGGCGGGGTCAGGGATTTTCTCTGCCTCGTGATGACTGGGTGTTGTGTGATGTCCTTAGGTTAGTTAGGTTTCAGTAGTTCTAAGTTCTAGGGGACTGATGACCATAGATGTTAAGTCCCATAGTGCTCAGAGCCATTTGAACCATTTTTTTGTGAGTCCACAGAACACTGCAGCAGTTGAAGCCATAGTGAAGGAAAACCGCCGAGTGACAGTGAATGACATTGCAGCATGTTTACAGATTAGTCATGGGTCAGCACACCACATTGTGCATGATGTGCTCCAGTTTCACAAAGCGTCTGCAAGATGGGTGCCACGGTAGCTGACTCCTGAAATGAGAGAACGACGTGTTGATGCTTGTGAAGAACTTCTTCGGCGCTTTGAACGAGAAGGTTATGGCTTTCTTGCAAGAACCTGGGTTCAATTCGACCAACCGGAAACGAAGAGAGCGAGCAAGGAATGGCGCCGTTCCTTATCACCAAAACCAGAGAAGTTTCGAACAGAACCATCAGCAGGGAAGGTTATGCTGACTCTCTTTTGGGACGAAAAAGGCGTCATTCTGGAGCATTACATGCCTAGAGGGACCACTGTCACCAGTGCATCATACACAGATCTCCTAAAAAATCATCTGCGGCCTGCAATCAAATCAAAGCGACGTGGATTGCTGTCAGTAGGTGTCCTTTTGCAACATGACAATGCAAGGCACCACACTGACCGTACAACAGTTGCAACAATCACAGACCTGCATTTTGAGTGTCTTCCTCATCCACCATAGTCACCAGACCTTGCCCCAAGTGATTTCCATATGTTTGGACCACTCAAAGACGCAACGGGAGGAAAGAAGTTCCGTTCTGATGAAGAGGTACACCACGCGGTGCATTAGTGGTTGCGCGGACCACCAAAAGAATTTTTTTCTAAAGGAATGTATGCACTTTGTAAACGCTGGAGGACTTGCATTGAGCGTGGGGGAGATTATGTTGAAGAGTGATACAGCTTTGTATCACTTCTGCACAATAAATAATATTTCAAAAATATTTAAGGTTTTCATTTGACTCACCCTCGTATTACAGTTTGGCCTGCACCATGATCTGAAATCATTGAGGATGAAATTGATTGAATTGTATTCATCCTTTCACCACGAGAATGAATGAGTTTCTTGCGCATCTCGGCCAGCAGTTTCGTCTTCAAGGTATGTAAGATATCTTTATGAGTAAAGGACTCGTACCAACACTGAACTTCATTTAAGCACTTCTCAAAAGAGTGTCGGAGATTATCATTCTAAGAGAACATGTGCAGGTTCTAGGCGCTAGGCGCTAGGCGCTACAGTCTGGAACCGCGCGACCGCTACGGTCGCAGGTTCGAATCTTGCCTCGGGCTTGGGTGTGTGTGTGATGTCCTTAGGTTAGTTAGGTTTAAGAAGTTCTAAGTTCTAGGGGAATGATGACCTCAGATGTTAAGTCCCATAGTGCTCAGAGCCATTTGAACCATTTGTCCAGGTTCCTTTTTAAGTGATCTTCTATTCATCAGACCAGTACTTCGAGAAAAACGCTCTCTCGATCTCCTCACAAGTCTGACAAATTTTCTTCACGTCAGTCACCCAAAGGCTTGCGTTCCCCTGCATATGCCTTGCCATGTAGCTTCCTTTGATATTCATTTCATGTGTGGGGTAGCACATCACGAAATCCCTTATGAACACAAAGGGATTTAATGTTTTCTTGTCCGGCGAATATTGATGGAACTGACAGTGCTTAGGGAGCTTCTCCTCCATCAGCATCATGGTACACAAATTCGTCGGTGACAAAACACCGTGAGCTGTGTCCGGATTGTATGCACAGAACGATTGATATGCTTCTGCATTGTTAGAGCCTGATGCGGTGCCCGAGGTCTGTCATTGTCGTGCCTTGACATAAATCTGTCGTTGTCGTGCCTTGACATAAATCTCTGTTCGAGCATCTGTAATGAACCTCGGACCTCCTCTACATCCCTAGATACATTCTCGACAGTGTTTGTTACCTTGGTTCTCCATTGAGCAAAGTCTGAACCCGGCTGTTCTGGTATCTTTTTTAATTATCTCTTGACACTGGCTATTTGAAAGTAAATCTTCGATTTATAAGTTAGCTACAGCTTCCTTTATTCCTTTATCAACGCTATAAAGCTCTTGTTTTCCTTGGCCTTAGCCTTCTAATTTACTACTAAAATGGGTTTGATGTTCATCAAGCTTATGTACAACTGATTATTCATAACTTGGATGAGAAAATATTAATAGTCCCAGTTAGCGGACCAACACTGGTGTGAATCGTTTCCTAGCTAGTTCTTAAATCCTTAATTTCGTTTGACACATTCACGAACCTATCAGGAAATTTTTCCTGAGCCTATCGTAACTAACTATCTCATTAGAGATCTCGAACTGCTTAGTTTCAATAACAGACACCTGCGAAGTTACTAATTCAAAGTCTCATGTGGTTCGTAATTCGTTTTGTTTGGTTAGACATTGCTACCTTTGTAGACATTTCGGTTTGTTGAGCAAAAACATTTTCAGCAGTTGTAGATACAACTCTATACCTTTGTAAACATTCCGGTTTGTTGAGACGATAAAAGTCTTAAATGATTCAAAGTTTCCGCAAGCAGATGTGTGACTACTTACGTGGATGCTGTGGCCTCTTGTACTCCTGAATGCTCAATTACGTGTTCAACATTTGATTGTTATTCATGCTGCAGGGTAAACATTACTCGAGTTCTAGCTATAACGCACCAAAAATGGAGTTTGAAATACGAGTTGTTAATCCAGCCTAGTAAGGTTACTCAAATAAGAATTCATTCTTAATCTAACACTTGACACATATAAAAATTTTTTTGAAAAGATTAACTCAAGACACAGACTATCACTACACTAAATACCGTATGACAATCGTACAACTGTCTATGGCTACATGTAGAAGTTTACTTGACTGAACTGGCACAGACGTGAAGTAGGTGAAAATGTTAACTAAACTTGCCTGTTCGAAGTCTTCACTGATGAAATGATCTCTGTGAAGAACCTTGGCTGCATTGCAGTTATTTCCCCACGACTGCACCCACAAGTAATGCAACAAAATACAACACATGTATTAATAAACAGAAACAGAGGACGGTATCATTATTGAAGATCCAGGGAATATAAAAGATCTCTGGAAAGAACATTTTAAGAAGCTGCTAAACGATGAGGAGCAGGTACATGAGGAAACAACAAATAATGGAGAAATTGAGAGAAGTTGGGAAGCAGAATTAGGAGAAATTACACGGGAAGAAATGGAAAAAGCTGTGAAGAAGATGAATGGGGGGAAAGCCCCAGGACCTGATGAAGTATCAGTGGACATGATAAGAGCAGCAGGTCCAGTGGGAATGCAGTGGCTGTATAGAGCACTATCAAGCGTGTGGAGAAATAGTACAATACCTGACGACTGGAGAACAGGAGACATTGTTCCCATCTTCAAGAAAGGCAATAAAAGTCTCTGTAAAAACTACAGAGGAATAACCCTTATGAGTCACACAGCCAAGATTTTTACTAAATCGAATAAATGAAAAGATAGAAAAGGAGCTGAGTGAATAACAGCATGGGTTTAGGAAAGGAAGAAGCACGATCGACCTGATATTTTCTATCCGTCAACTGATGGAAAAAACTTGGGAGTATAACAAAAGGGTGATAATGGTTTTTATAGACATAGAAAAGGCATATGACTCAGTTGACAGGAAAGACTCTGGGAAGAAATGAGGAAGATGAATATAGAAGATGGATACATTAATGTTATAAAGACAATGTACAGAGGACACAATTGTAGAATTAGAACACCACTGGGGAACTCTGAATACTTCGAAATAAGACAAGGACTTAAGCAAGGAAATATTCTATCTCCTGCACTTTTTAATGTTGTGATGGAGGGAATGAATAGGGCGGTTAAAGATATAGTAAAAGAAAAAGACAAAAAGATGATTTTTGCAGATGATATGGTAATATGGGGTGATAAAGAGGTAGATGTACAGGTACAGCTTGATGTGTGGAAGGAAATAATGAAAAGGTATGGATTCAAAATAAATAAAGATAAGAGTGAAGTAATGGTATTTGGAAGAGAGAAAGGAATCAACAGAAATATTACTTTGAATGGAGAACCCTCAAAGTGGTAGAAAGTTTTACTTATTTAGGGAGTGAAATATCTAGGGATGGAAGAATAACGAACGAAATTAATAGGAGGTTACAGAAGGGAGGCAATTTCTATCAAACAATAAAACACCTGATTTGGAATAATGCAGTTTCAGAAAGAGCAGAACTCCTTATGTATAAGAATTCCCTATTGTCACCTATGGTGGAGAAACATGGACAATGACAGAAAGGGACTGGAGCAGACTGCAAGCAGGGGAAATGAAATTTCTCAGAGCAGTTAAGGGAAAAACAAGAATGGACAGAGTAAGGAATGTAGAGATTAGAAAGGACCTCAAACAAGAAAGTATGAGAGAAGAAACTGAAAGAAAGAGATTAAGATGGTATGGGCATGTTAAGAGGATGCATGGGCTGAGACTCCTCAGAATTATGGAAGAACTAAAGATGGATGGGAAAAGACCTAGAGGGCGCCCAAGAACACGGTGGAAAATGGGAGTGAGAATATCTGTAGAAAGGAGAGGTGTGACCTGGCAACTAGTGGAGGAAGAAAAGTGGTGGGAGGACCGAGCCAAATGGAGAGGACTCATCAGCACCCAGACCCGGCAGTAGCTGGAGCGGGATTCGGATATAGATAGATAGATAGATAGTATTAATATACAACATATATAATAATACAATACATAGGAAACAATTGAAAGTCCACATCTAATCTCCAAGGTTTTCTTTATGTCCTGTCTAGATAGGTTGACACTTAAAATAGAAAAAAAAGAAAGAATT
Source organism: Schistocerca piceifrons (assembly GCF_021461385.2). NCBI lineage: Eukaryota > Metazoa > Arthropoda > Insecta > Orthoptera > Acrididae > Schistocerca > Schistocerca piceifrons. Next base: position 662,321,068 of record NC_060138.1, read on the forward strand.
TAATTGGATTCAGTTAATCTCGTAATATCAAAGATAATTTTCTAACTATTCAACGAGAAATCAAATCTGCATGTATGAACGTTTGTTATACGCAGTAGTATGATCATTATTTGCCACTCTTTTTTGAATCGGAAGTTAGTTTCAAGATTTCTGCAGCTCGGCGAATTGAATCTTCTGCTGCCCCACGTCTGGCTGGTATGTTTGCTGTAGGCCACAAGTCGGGAATAGATTAGACTGTTCGTGATAAACCATTCAGAAATCGTCCACACAATGACAATATTCTGGACTGGATGCTGGTAAATATTATCCATGCTAGAAAAACCTTAAAAAACGAAGGAAAATATTTTTAGGGTGAATAAAATTCATCTAGAAAAGTTCTGACGGTGCGCAGGCTCTTGGATTGCTACCAGAGTCCATCCATCCAAAGGTCTAGTCTGATGAGCAACACGTCGGGATACATATAAGCTGTATGACTTGAAATAAAATTTGTAGTTAGTCTCTTTGTATTAACAAATGGTGTATTTTACTATGTTCTTCTTACCCAACATCAAATTTTATTTGTATCGATCTTATCACAACTTTAGCAAATCAGTAAACTTTCAGAATTCCAAATTTAACAAGATGGCTGACTTTCAACAATTCATGAAATTAGCTACAGACAAGAACTCATTACACGTCTACTCAGTTGGAGAACTAGCACCAGAACGTCCTTTCATAATTCGTTAATTATTATTAAGTCCAAAGAGAATTGCCGATTGACACAGAGCGCATGGCTTCTCTCTTGCAGTCAGAAATTAGAGACTGGGCGCTATTTAGTAATTTTAGTTACTGTTTGCATAACTTGTGCATCATTGTACACGTCTCACGTTGTGAAACAAATTCGCATCATCTCATTGGAACTTCATTAACAGAAATGTGTCCACACGCGCTGCGCGTCTCACATTGTTAAAAAAAGAATAACACCGTCTTACTAGAACTTCATTCATAGAAATATGAGCGCTAGCGCTTTAAAGGGGGTAAATATGAAAGGTGCAGTTTTACAGGCGCTGGGATAAATGTCAAACAGATTATGAGCTGCAACATGTTGCCCACTTAAAAAATATGTATAGGATGGTTAAAAAATTGCATCAAGTTATCGTTGTTAGTTGCTAAAAGAGTTCTGAAGCAGGAAGGAGTAAGAAGGAGAAGACATTAAAATACGTGGGGTTCTACGAACACCTAAGGCATCAAGTGGAATCATCCCATTTTTAATTCCAACAGCGCGGACAATGCAGAATGAACTAAGAATGGAACAGCAACTTCAGGAAGCGAAAAGACCTAAGACGCTAAGGAACTGTTCATGGGGAAAAGAAGATTGTAGTCCTACTACCTGAGAAAACACTTAAAAAACAGATCTACTTACATTCGTCAAAAAATTCCACATCCCATGATTCCAAGGAGTGTTTATAATTAATACACTCCTGAAGACCATGTGTAAATGTACGTAATATGGCATTGTGATCCTAAATGTTGGAGGAGGATCTGGGACTCAGTGGGTTGCGTGTGCTAAGAAGAACAGGAATAATGTGTACTACTTCAACTCATATGGTGATTTACATCCGCCAGGAGAACTGCAGTGTTACTTTATTGACAACATGCATGTTCTACAATTTTAGACGCTACTGAGGCTTCAGTTTATAATCACTCTGCGTTTCTCTGTCTAATGTACATCCTGAAGACAGCATAAAAAACAAACTGCATGTACATGAGCGCATCAATTGATGTGTAGATGTGAGGTCATTCACTTTAACTTTGAAAGAACTATCCTCAATATTAAACGCAATTTACTTCCCAATTGACCTAAATAAGGGGAATGGAGTATTGAAGCTATTAGTCTTGAAACGTATAACAGCATTGTTGTCACTGGACAATGTATCTAAGGGAACTGTCGCCTACACATTGTTGTTGCAAGATAGTGTGGTGAATTATTCTCAGCTGACTGTAACAGTGCAACGAACAGTATAAATTACTGAGCGATGCATCACATCCGCAGCATTTCACGTTGGGACCTTCGATTGCTATAATTATTACTGATACACAGGATTTTCACAACGAATACGGGCAGTTCATGTTAAAGGACCTGGCATTTCTATCTTTTTCAGAAGCTGGAAGTGTAATAGCGACATTCTCTGTGAATGATGAAGCTCCTAAACCATTCAAAACCATTAAATGCACTACAACTTGGAGGACTATACTGTGGATGACGCGAAATCACCATTTCAAGAACTAGGGCGAATTTGGCTTACCTCTGGAACACTTACTGACGACGGTCCGGAATATCGATCACATCGATGGTGCCGTTTACACCAAAGGCAGTGAGAAGGAATGTTGGATGAGGGAAACAGTTAAGTCTGGCACCCAGACTGCCCAGCAATCTGCCAACTTAAGAAAATGTACGGAGATGAAGAAGAGGAAGCAAGAATCAATGCTTTTATTTCCACTTCAAATAATGTTACACTTATTTTCAGTTTCACCAACAAACCATTTTTTAAAACAAAATAATGCATTTGACTTATTCCATTATCCCTCGTACACCAATAGGTTTTAATGGTGAATATGTAGCTTTAACTGCATAAACTCCCTGTGTTTTGGTTCCAGAATTGGAGACAGAATTTCAGACAGTCTTCGAATATGCTTTTGAAATCAGTGTTGGTCAAGTGCATGTATCGCCCACATTTGGACATACCATATGAACAAGCAATCAAACAGTGAACTATGATATGTCCATCTGCAAACTAAATGTGCTTTGTCTCCACTGCAGTGTGTGGCCAATACTTGGCGGGCTGGATAACATGCTGCACATGTTTACACTGGCAGGCATCCTCCATGCTACAATGGGCAGTGTGTTCATTTGGGAGTGGCTGCAGAGAGCTGGGCTGTAGCGTTTTATCAGTGGCATGGAGTATAATTCTTTTGAGGTGTGTTGAAGTGTTTTAAGAACACTGGCCACTGCTCTCTGTACGCTGTTAGGCTTTCATTTCAGAGCATCTCAATTTCATTAAAGACACATCCCGCTTATGTGAATAAAAACAGCACTAAATTTATCACTTCTGGCAGAGTGGAGTGTAAATATATCTAGTGCATTCTTTTAAGATCGCATGCACAGCGAAGTGTTAAGGAAGGGCCAGTTGAATGTAAATATACAATGGTGTCTGCCTTGAGAACTTACCACATCCTGCAGTGTCAAGAGGCACACTCATATAAATGTAACAGACATCCAGCCAGCTTGCTCTATGGAGCATGGTCTGCTCTGGCAGATGGTGTTTGCTTGTGCATCTCGTACAAAAATTTATTGGAAGACCTTGTTCTGCCTGTACCATACAGTGTGCTCTGGTAGACACTGAATGCCACAAATTTTTTTGTATGTGCAGCAGAGGACTCTGCTATGGAGCAGCTGCATCTGCTTTCAGCAGACAGTATTTGTCCGGTAAAAAAATTTATTGTATAGTGCATGAGACTACTGTGAAGCTGTGTCTGCTGCGGTGGACATCGTCTGCTATAAAATTTATTATATACCACAGACAGTACCCGCTGTGAGCACCAGATGTGTCTCGCCTCCCTCCCCCTCCCCCCCCCCCCCCCCCGCCTCCGATAATATTTGTTTGGTACAGAGGTTTATTATATAGCAGAGGAACCTCTCTTTAAAAGCAGGTGCATGCCAACAGACAGCTTTTGTCTATGTCTGGTCTATACTATATCACAATACGGTATCAGTTCTGTAAAGCGAAAAATCCTGTTTCAGCCCACAGGAGCGTCAGTATCTCTGTCCTGATTGGTTGAGAAGTATGAAGTCAATGTTTCTGCTCTGATTGACTGGAAATATGGTGGTGGGGCGTCTCTATTGGTCAGATCTGGCCATGCCACAGACGCTAGTTGCCCCCACCAGTGGACTATTAATAGATCACGCGATGGCAGCGCACCTCAGTCCTGATTAGACAGCCGCCAGAACCACTTGTAGTTAAGATGCGTCAGCAATCTACTTCTTCTTTCTCAGATCGTAAGACAGGTAAGTGAACTCCCATTGATGACGGTATGTATTGTGAAATTTGTGTATATCTATGTACTCGTTCGTTGCCATATTCTGCTAACAGTCATTGGATCTTGACCAACGCGAGCAGCAATGTCGCGATACGATAAACCGCAATCGCGATAGGCTACAATCCGACCTTTATCAAAGTCGGAAACGTGATGGTACACATTTCTTCTCCTTACACGAGGCATCACTACAACGTTTCACCAGGCAACGCCGGTCAACTGCTGTTTGTGTATGAGAAATCGGTTGGAAACTTTCCTCATGTCAGCACGTTGTAGGTGTCGCCAACCTTGTGTGAATGCTCTGAAAAGCTAATCATTTGCATATCACAGCATCTTCTTCCTGTCGGTTAAATTTCGCGTCTTGTGTGAATGCTCTGAAAAGCTAATCATTTGCATATCACAGCATCTTCTTCCTGTCGGTTAAATTTCGCGTCTGTAGAACGTCATCTTCGTGGTGTAGCAGTTTTAATGGCCAGTGGTGTATCTTTATAAAGGCGACGGAGCAGTTCTTCCACTACCATGAATTTCACCAAACAGAAGGATCACATCAGTGTAATCTGCAAACATGTAATCAGTCAAGTTGCTTCAACACTCACTGAATTGTGAATGAAGCTTGAAACAGTCAGAGAGGTAGGTCAGACATCAAATGACATGAGCTGATACGACGCGAGCACCCCCCCCCCCCCCCCCAACCATAACTACCCTCTTGCATACCTACCTATCAAACTCTGTAGGAGGGAAACGACACACTTCCAAAAAAGGGTTCCTATTGAAAATATTATGTACTCATACTCGTCTACAAGTCCTAGAAGTTCATAACGGGAAATACCGAACACCTTGTATATATCTTTACGTGTGTCTATACTACTACGAGTATCCAACGTATTTCTTTTTTGTCTTTGTAGATTTTTTTTTCAGTGATGTTGTGGGGGCGAATATGGCCCAAGTTGAGCCCATCCCTCCTATGACTGCGCCTTGACAAGGCATAGTCGCTCCACAAGCTGACAACTGGGGTGTAAGCAGCCCGACGTCTCCACAAAATGGTGACTGATAACGCGATCTTTCCACTTGTTTTGTGTTTTTCTTACATGTGATACTTATACATTACCGTCTGTTTTCTCCCTCATGGAAGTACCTCGTGTAGATTATGTTGTGGAGCCCGTGACGCCATTTTTGGCTCTGAGTTCCCAGAGCTCAACTCAGCTTGTCAATGAGCACATACATATGTATGTTGTGATACACACTTCTTCTACAATAATTCTTATTATTATTACTGCGTCTGCATGCATTGCCTATGAGTTCTTCATTTTTCTTGATAGTATTGATACACAAAATGATCTGTCTCGGGTTATGACTCTATTTTCATCCATTGCTCCAGAGGAATGGATACCCATAATAGATGAACAAATTTGTATGTGGTAATAATTCATTCTTAGCCGGCCAGTGTGGCCGAGCGGTTCTAGGCGCTTCAGTCTAGAACCGCGCGACCGCTACGGTCGCAGATTCGAATCCTGCCTCGGGTATGGATGTGTGTGATGTCCTTAGGTTAGTTAGGTTTAAGAAGTTCTAAGTTCTAGGGGACTGATGACCTCAGATGTAAGTTCCATAGTGCTCAGAGCCATTTGAACCATTTTTTAAAATTCATTCTTATTCTATGATAATAATCATTCACAATTTTTTGATTTACATGTATTGCTTATAGGATTTTCTTATTTCTAGGTGCTGTCAATGAGGCCAGGGGGATGGGTCGATGATGCAGCAGCGGTGATCGAACAGAATGAGCTGTCTGAGCCCATGACTCAGTATTCCACCACGAGCTCACAGGGATGGGTCTCCCCCACATAGATGAGAAGATATGTGTGTGATGTTTTTTCTGCTTCTGCAGCAACTTTCCATACTTACATGTAATGCTTTTGACATGTTTCTTTGTTTATAGCTGTATTCGATAACGATAACACAGTGGGATGATAATGATCTGGAGATGCTGCTGTGAAGTGGCCCACAAATAGACGATGAAGATATAAGGGCTACATTCGACGTAGATGAATGTATGAGTAAGTGCCAGAAATCGTTATTATTGATGTATGATTTATTTTGTTTTCAAAATAGTTATACGTACATAATGCCTGTCATGTCGTTTTTATTTTTTTGCGGAACATTCGAGAGAACCAGCTAGAGGCAGAGTTGAGGCAGCAACAACATGATTGGCTAAGCAATTCTTGACGTGTCCAGTGCCACCACCATGTCCAGGCCCCTCATCGTTGTATTCCCTACATGTGAAGCCATCTGAGACACCAATTTTAAGCCTATCATGGATGCAATCCCCAATGTGATGGGTATATCATGGCCGCATTCCCCACGTGCAGGGCCTGTGATTTCATATTTTCGTGGAAAGAATTGATTATTGCAAGTAGTTCTTCAATTTCTTCCTTTCTACTATCATGTATTAGGAATACATCATCAGCATACCTCCAGTAATATACTATTTTACTTTTGAACCTATCGTTTTCCGTAAAGAAATTATTTTTGAGATGGAAACAACTTTGTGTTAGGCCAGAGCTGTGAACGTACATCTTGTGGAATGAAAACCACAAATAGCTATATGTATGTAATATTCTATATTCAGAACCACAATCAGTTTCGTAGTTTAAAGCCACGTCTTCAGGTTGGTATCTAAATTATACCACATGAGATCCTGATGAGGGGGTAGATAGAAGACGCAACCTTCACTGCCCAGATAATATAAATGTGCCAAGTGAGTAGACTGTCAAATCGTAAATAAGCTGAAAAGTATCATCTTCTTTTTCTTCTTTCTTGGCTCTACAACTCACGATGAGCCTTGGCCTCTTTTACAATTTCCTTCCATTTCTCTCGGTCCTTTGCCAATACTCTTCAGTTTCTATAGCCCATCTTCCTAAGACCTTCGATTACTCCATCTTCCCATCTGGCTCTTCGTGGACCACGTCCTCTCTGCCCTCCTAGCTTTCCTTGTAATATTCTTTTTGGTACTTCTGTATCATTCATGTGTGCCACATGTCCCGCCCACCTCAGTCTGGATGATTTCACTATCTTTCTGCTGGCTTGATCTTTGTATATGATATACAACTCATGGGTTTATCTCCTCCTCCATCTTCCTCTTTCACAGATAGGGCCGATAATTCGTCTAAGTACCTTTCTTTCAAATGCATCTTTAGTTGTTAATGTCCAGGTTTCAGAGGCATATGTAAGCACTGGTCGTATAAGTGATTTATAGATAGTTAATTTAGTGGTACGAGTCAGGAGCCTTGAGGATAGAAATCTTGTTAGGGCCAGATAGGCTCTATTGGCTAGTATTAATCTCTGCTTAATTGTATATGAGGTATCATTTAGACGGGTAACTGTGGAACCCAGATACTTGAAATGTTCAACTCTCTCAAACCTATAATTACCCGTTGTTATTGCATTTCGCATATTATCTCTATGTGCTTTTCCAGCTGCCATATATTTTGTTTTTTGTTCATTAATAATTAACCCCATGTTCCTACTAGCCTGTTCGAGAGCCGTAAATGTCTCTTCCATTGCTTTTTGGGTTTTTGATATCCATGTTGGCCAGTATCTGCACTGATTTATAGAAGATCGTTCCCCTATTCTGAAGGTTTGCGTTTCTCATCGCCCTCTCCAGGGCGGCATTAAAGAGAAGACATGCCAATACATCCTCTTGTCGCACTCTGTTTTTAATATTCAATGTATTGGACATCATTCCTCCTCTTCTTATACTACCTTGTGTTTCGCTTATTGTCATTCTCACCAGCCTTACCAACTTTCTCGAAATCCCCAGTTCATCTATAGTTTGATATAACTGCTTTCTATTTATGCTATCATAAGCTGCTTTGAAATCTATAAAGCGGTGGTGCGTGCCAACCCCATATTCATTTGTTTTTTCCAGGATTTGTCTTAAGGTGAATATTTGATCTATAGTTGACTTCCCAGGGAGAAATTCGTGTAGGTACGGCCCTGTCTCTATCTGTATGATTGGGAGGATTCTGTCGAATAGTATATTAGAGAATATTTTATATCCCAGATCAAGTAGTGTGAACCCTCTGTAATTGCCACAGTCCATCTGATCTCCTTTCTTATATATGGGACATATGATACCCTCATTCCATTGCTGGGGCATTTTCTCCTCTTCGCATATTCTGATGAGCGTTTTCAGAAGGTTTCGCTCCAGCTCTTTGCCTCCTTGCTTAAACAGTTCTGTCCCTGCCGCCTTGCTGTTTTTCAACTTCCTCGTGGCAGTTTTCAGTTCTATATTTGGGGGTCAGTGTTGTTGTCTGGGTTCTCTTCCCATTCGTTTCAGTTGGATTACCTGGTATAGTTATTCTGGGGTTGAGGAGATTATCAAAATACCTGCGCCATCTTTCGCATATTCTCTTCTCTTCACTTATTATATTCCCTGTCTCATCTTCTGTTAAGCTTGTTTTACTACCAAAAGGCTTCCATGCCGCATTCACCTCTCTACAGAATTTTCTTATTTCATTTTTGCTTCTCATGAGCTCCATTTCTTGGACACTTGCTTTCATCCATTCTCTCTTTTTTCTTTGGTGGGTCCTCTTCCCAATCCTCCGTTTTTCCTTGTATTCTTCTACTATCCTCCGTGTACAGTGTGATCGCAGTGACCTTCTATTTGCTTCGTTCTTTTCTTCAGTTGCTATTTCGCATTCAGTATCAAACCATGATGGTCTTACTTGTCTTGTCCCAATTCCAAGTATCTCTCTTGCCGATGTCTCCACCGTCTTTTTTATCGCTTCCCACTGATCTTCGATGTTGTTATATTCTCCAAAATTTTCCAGAATCCGAGTTATCTTCTCCTGACACTGTTCTCTAACTTCCACTGGTTCTAAAGCTGTTATATTTCTGTGTCCTGGGTCGGACTCCTTTCGCTGCATTAGATATCCTCGTCCTCGCCTGTGCCCTTATCAGAAAATGATCAGTATCTATGTTTGGGCCTCTGAGACTCCTCACGTCCAGTAGGTTCGATTTGTGCCCACATCTGTCAACACATGGTCGATCTGGTTTACTGTGTTTTCATCCGGCGAGGTCCATGTTCCCTTATGTATTTTTTTTTGTGGGAAAAGTGTTGATACCATATTTCTAGATGTTGCGAACAGTATAAGCCTTGTTCCATTCTCATTACTTGCTGCATGTTTGCTGTGGGGGCCAATTATCGGTCTATAAATCTGTTCTTTCCCCACCTGAGCGTTTAGGTCTTCAGCTATTATTTTAATATCATGCCCTGGGCACTCATCATATGCTATTTCCAAAGATTCATAGAATACTTTTTCTTCGGATTCTTCTGTTGGTACATGGGCATTAGTTATGGAATAGTTAAAGAATTTTCCCTTTATCCTGAGCGTTGACAATCTTGGTCTAATTGCTGTAAACCCTATAACCAAATGCTTTAATTGATGGTGTACAACAAATTCTGTCCCCAGCGCATGATTTCTTTCGCTGCAGCTACTTAATATATTCGCTTCTTCCTTTTCCAAAACTCCACTCCCCGTCCATCTAATTTCTTGTAGTGCTGTTATACTTTGCTTCAGATTCATTATTTGATCCAGCATTACTTTCAGTGCTCCTGGGCGATATAGGGATCTCACATTCCAAGATCCAATATATAGATCTGATCTACGCCTTATATTTCTCTTCTTCCTTATTTTCCCTCCTTCATTTACTTGTATTCCATCTTCATTGTCCTTTTCCAAGCCAGGTCCATCTTCCTTCATCCTTCCAGCTTTACTTTTCGCAACAACTGTTTTTTACAGAGCGGGCTGTCAACCCTGCATCTAACCCTTACCAGGGGACAGGTGATGTTTAATCAGAGTTTCCTTCCATTAGCCTTTGGAGACCCAACTCTCACCCACAAGGCAGGAGCTGTTGTTTTGCTAGTTTTGGTCTGCCCCGGGTATTTTATTTTCCCGATGTCCAACATATTTGGTGAACGTTCCCCAATCTGCCACCTGGGGAGGTGGCCGATGGGAGACTAGCAACTCCACACAGGGAAGAGTGCCATCAAATCCCCAAAAATCGATCCAGAACCAAACTTCAGGAACAGTGTCACTTCACCATATGAGATCCACCAACAAAATGTCAGTACTCATAAGTTATGGTTCAAAATAAATGATCTTACAAATATCTGTTTTCGGTTTTTATTCCAACAGATTTTTGAGATGATTGAGAAATATATCTGCCAGAAAACTTGATACACAGTACTACTGCCCATGGTAAGACCCTCTTTCTGTTGATGTTCTTTTCCATCATGGGTAAAGTAATTGTTGTTGTTGTTGTTGTGGTCTTCAGTCCTGAGACTGGTTTGATGCAGCTCTCCATGCTACTCTATCCTGTGCAAGCTTCTTCATCTCCCAGTACCTACTGCGACCTACATCCTTCTGAATCTGCTTAGTGTATTGATCTCTTGGTCTCCCTCTACGATTTTTACCCTCCACGCTGCCCTCCAATACTAAATTTGTGATCCCTTGATGCCTCAAAACATGTCCTACCAACCGATCCCTTCTTCTAGTCAAGTTGTGCCACAAACTTCTCTTCTCCCCAATCCTGTTCAATACTTCCTCATTAGTTACGTGATCTACCCACCTTATCTTCAGCATTCTTCTGTAGCACCACATTTCGAAAGCTTCTATTCTCTTCTTGTCCACACTAGTTATCGTCCATGTTTCACTTCCATACATGGCTACACTCCATACAAATACTTTCAGAAACGACTTCCTGACACTTAAATATATACTCGATGTTAACAAATTTCTCTTCTTCAGAAACGATTTCCTTGCCATTGCCAGTCTACATTTTATATCCTCTCTACTTCGACCATCATCAGTTATTTTACTCCCTAAATAGCAAAACTCCTTTACTACTTTAAGTGTCTCATTTCCTAATCTAATCCCCTCAGCATCACCCGATTTAAATTGACTACATTCCATTATCCTCGTTTTGCTTTTGTTGATGTTCATCTTATATCCTCCTTTCAAGACACTGTCCATTCCGTTCAACTGCTCTTCCAAGTCCTTTGCTGTCTCTGACAGAATTACAATGTCATCGGCGAACCTCAAAGTTTTTGCTTCTTCTCCATGAATTTTAATACCTACTCCGAATTTTTCTTTTGTTTCCTTTACTGCTTGCTCAATATACAGATTGAATAACATCGGGGAGAGGCTACAACCCTGTCTCACTCCCTTCCCAACCACTGCTTCCCTTTCATGCCCCTCGACTCTTATAACTGCCATCTGGTTTCTGTACAAATCGTAAATAGCCTTTCGCTCCCTGTATTTTACCCCCGCCACCTTCAGAATTTGAAAGAGAGTATTCCAGTTAACGTTGTCAAAAGCTTTCTCTAAGTCTACAAATGCTAGATACGTAGGTTTGCCTTTTCTTAATCTTTCTTCTAAGATAAGGCGTAAGGTTAGTATTGCCTCACGTGTTCCAACATTTCTACGGAATCCAAACTGATCTTCCCCGAGGTCCGCTTCTACTAGTTTTTCCATTCGTCTGTAAAGAATTCGCGTTAGTATTTTGCAGCCGTGACTTATTAAACCGATAGTTCGGTAATTTTCACATCTGTCAAAGCCTACTTTCTTTGGGATTGGAATTATTATATTCTTCTTGAAGTCTGAGGGTATTTCGCCTGTCTCATACATCTTGCTCACCAGATGGTAGAGTTTTGTCATGACTGGCTCTCCCAAGGCCATCAGTAGTTCTAATGGAATGTTGTCTACTCCCGGGGCCTTGTTTCGACTCAGGTCTTTCAGTGCTCTGTCAAACTCTTCACGCAGTATCTTATCTCCCATTTCACCTTCATCTACATCCTCTTCCATTTCCATAATATTGTCCTCAAGTACATCGCCCTTGTATAAACCCTCTATATACTCCTTCCACCTTTCTGCCTTCCCTTCTTTGCTTAGAACTGGGTTGCCATCTGAGCTCTTGATATTCATACAAGTGGTTCTCTTCTCTCCAAAGGTCCCTTTAATTTTCCTGTAGGCGGTATCTATCTTACCCCTAGCGAGACAAGCCTCTACATCCTTACATTTGTCCTCTAGCCATCCCTGCTTAGCCATTTTGCACTTCCTGTCGATCTCATTTTTGAGACGTTTGTATTCCTTTTTGCCTGCTTCATTTACTGCATTTTTATATTTTCTCCTTTCATCAATTAAATTCAATATTTCTTCTGTTACCCAAGGATTTCTACTATCCCTCGTCTTTTTACCTACTTGATCCTCTGCTGCCTTCACTACTTCATCCCTCAGAGCTACCCATTCTTCTTCTACTGTATTTCTTTCCCCCATTCCTGTCAATTGTTCCCTTATGCTCTCCCTGAAACTCTCTACAACCTCTGGTTCTTTCAGTTTATCCAGGTCCCGTCTCCTTAAATTCCCACCTTTTTGCAGTTTCTTCAGTTTCAATCTGCAGTTCATAACCAATATATTGTGTTCAGAATCCACATCTGCCCCTGGAAATGTCTTACAATTTAAAACCTGGTTCCTAAATCTCTGTCTTACCATTATATAATCTATCTGATACCTTTTTGTATCTCCAGGATTCTTCCAGGTATACAACCATCTTTTATGATTCTTGAGCCAAGTGTTAGCTATGATTAAGTTATGCTCTGTGCAAAATTCGACAAGGCGGCTTCCTCTTTCATTTCTTCCCCCCAATCCATATTCACCTACTATGTTTCCTTCTCTCCCTTTTCCTACTGACGAATTCCAGTCACCCATGACTATTAAATTTTCGTCTCCCTTCACTACCTGAACAATTTCTTTTATCTCGTCATATATTTCATCAATTTCTTCATCATCTGCAGAGCTAGTTGGCATATAAACTTGTACTACTGTAGTAGGCATGGGCTTTGTGTCTATCTTGGCCACAATAATGCGTTCACTATGCTGTTTGTAGTAGCTAACCCGCATTCCTATTTTTTTTATTCATTATGAAACCTACTCCTGCATTACCCGTATTTGATTTTGTATTTATAACCCTGTAATCGCCTGACCAAAAGTCTTGTTTCTCCTGCCACCGAACTTCACTAATTCCCACTATATCTAACTTTAACCTATCCATTTCCCTTTTTAAATTTTCTAACCTACCTGCCCGATTAAGGGATCTGATATTCCACGCTCCGATCCGTAGAACGCCAGTTTTCTTTCTCCTGATAACAACGTCCTCTTGAGTAGTCCCCGCCCGGAGATCCGAATGGGGGACTATTTTACCTCCGGAATATTTTACCCAAGAGGACGCCATCATCATTTAATCATACAGTAAAGCTGCATGTCCTCGGGAAAAATTAGGGCTGTAGTTTCCCCTTGCTTTCAGCCGTTCGCAGTACCAGCACAGCAAGGCCGTTTTGGTTAATGTTACAATGCAAGATCAGTCAATCATCCAGACTGTTGCCCCTGCAACTACTGAAAAGGCTGCTGCCCCTCTTCAGGAACCACATGTTTGTCTGGCCTCTCAACAGATACCCCTCCATTGTGGTTGCACCTACGGTACGGCCATCTGTATCGCTGAGGCACGCAAGCCTCCCCACCAACGGCAAGGTCCATGGTTCATTATGTGAGAATTTTAGTTGCAACATGTCAGTGACTTCTGATACACCTGAAAATAGCTACTTTTCATATTTTACTAAGTTTTAGGAGATTAAGCATATTCTTTTGTTAGTTGGTACATTTGTAAATAGGTTAGTCACATCAAAACCAACACACCTATTACCAGCAGGAATTTATGTATATATTAGATTTTAGTTGCTAAGTCATTTGTACTCTTAACTGAGTACGAATTTTCAAAAGTATAGCACTGCTTCAGTAATTGAGAGGTTAAAGGAAGGTGTATTTTTAGAACTAATAATGGGCCTCACTGGGGCATAAGAGTTATGGTTTTAGGTTGAGCTATCAGCTTCAGAGTAATGGGTCCATTACAATACATGTTCTTGCTTGTTGTTCTGTGAATAGGAAATTGCATTTGTTAATCATTTTTCTGATTTTGCTCTGGAATTTTACTGTTGGATCTTGTTTAAGCTCAGTTATGTTGTTTTCAGGAAAGAAAGTCAGTTTTTATGGGTATACTCATTTTTGTTCATAACTAATACAGGACTATTTTTGTAATCCTTTACAGTCATGGCGTCATTAATATTAAGTTTCTTGTTTATGATGTTTACATTCTCTCTTCATAAGCAGCTTCAGGTATTTCTTTATGATTCTAAATAATGTTAGTAATGTTGTTTGCTAAGAGAATTTGTTCAATAGAACAGGTGGAAATATATCCCCATAAAATCAAAAAGCTTGTGACTCTATGTCGAATCAACAGGCACATTTCTCTAGGCAAAGTTATTTTAGTAATTTTAAAGACTTATTTCAAATTTATTCCCTGTATATGTCAGTTTAGTTGATATTCAGATCTCGACACTATGCGGGAAATTTCATCCTCATCATGCTAAACTACATCTGTGAAGTGATTTTGAAACTTGTAAATGTATGTGTGCTTTGAGTGGCGTGATGTGTGATAAGAGAAAAGATAAAACAACATCTGCTGACATTAAAAGGTTAAAGAATTTTTCCTTTATTTTCCACTGCTTCTCATTATATTTTTCTCAACTGCTTCACGAAATACAAAACTTAATATTTTACCCTCTCCTAATAGGAACATACATTTCACCTCACTGAGGAGCAATAGTACATTATGTATTAAGATGATTAGTACCTGATGGTGGACCTACAGGGTCTGAAATGCATCATGTAATTTAACAAAACATGGAAAAATTGTAACTGAAGGCTTTTTTATTCGTACTAACTGTGTCTTAAATACAGTTAAATTCACGGCTGTGAAATATTAATACAATTAAATATATTAGCATGGAGTCACTAACATCTGAGAATATAAAAGCTGTATGTGATCAGTAACTGATTTTACTGCATGTGTAAAAACGTAAAAACATTGTGCAATTTAAACTCAGAATTTCGTTCATCACTTACACGGTTTGTGATAGGCTGTACAGATCTTAGTTGATCGAGACTGGCTTTAACTGTGCACTTAACCAGGCCCACATCTAACTTCTCTTTAGAATATAAACTTTCTTTATAATAAAATTTATATATACAGTGTTTGTATTTTACTTTTTCCATTCCCCTTCTTTAATATAATACAAAGTGTGTGTGTGTGTGTGTGTGTGTGTGTGTGTGTGTGTGTGTGTGTGTGTGTGTGTGTGTGTGTGAGAGAGAGAGAGAGAGAGAGATAGAGATGAAATTCACTGAGGCAGTACATTGAGTATGTTGTCTAACACAAACATTTTGTTG
Source organism: Schistocerca piceifrons (assembly GCF_021461385.2). NCBI lineage: Eukaryota > Metazoa > Arthropoda > Insecta > Orthoptera > Acrididae > Schistocerca > Schistocerca piceifrons. Next base: position 662,336,481 of record NC_060138.1, read on the forward strand.
GTGATATATAAATCAGAGAGAGAGGTGAAATATACTGATGAGGCACTAGTATTTTACATAATATATATATATATGTGTGTGTGTGTGTCAGATTAGGTAATTTTGATAAAAAATTCAGATCATTTGCATACATTTTTGAAGATGATACCAATTAAAGTTATTCAGGTGAAGCTTTCATAATTTTTAAGAGCTATATTATTGTGAATATCTCTCATAAATAATCGAATGTTTTTAAATATTGTGGGTGCATACACATTGGCTGTTGTGTTAATGGTCTCTTCAGCAAAAATACTGCACTCTAATTCTCTTTTTCATTTTAAATTGATGCGACAGATTTTTTTTTTAAATCTCTTGTCAGTGACATTTTTTGCCACTGCCGTCTTGCATTTTTTAAATTTCCCTCCATTGCCATCTTGGATTTTTAAATTTCTTGGATTTTTCGGTGACTGCAGTACCGACTAATGGCGGCTGCTTGAACTGAATGCTGGAATGGCTGTAGACGTGCTATTAATAACATGTGTGCCTACTCCAGCTAAAGGTAAATTATTATGAAAGCGATTGTTTTTAATGGAGTTGCTGCTTCCTCAGGTATGTATATAAATTATTCGCTGTTTACTTTCTATTGGTAGTTTAATAGTTACTTGTGCTTCCTCCAGTTACACGTAAGTTAGGTGGAAAGTAGCTGTTTTCAATGGAATTGTTGCTTCCTCAGTTACATGTAGTAAATACTTTCTGTTTTCCTTCTGTTAGTAACTTGATAATTATTTGAATATTTTGGTCATTTTCTTGTGATTACTATACCTAAATGAAAATTAGTAGGAACACAGCTGTTTTTATTGACTTTCTGGTTCCTCGGTTATGTATATTAAATACTTTTTGTTTACCTTCTATTGGTAGCTTAATAATTGCTTGAATATGTTGGTATTTCTCACAGAAAGTAGTTACCTATCTCTGTAGCAATGAGGCCTCTTTAAAACACACTAGTATTTCTCTTGCAGGTTAGCAATGAACATCATTACTTGCTGTGTAGCTATCAGGAAAATTCAGTCCTTGATTTTAAATAATCAGACCATTTCTAGAGAAGTTGGTAGCGAAATACTTTCTTCATGATATGGCATCAAAGCATCGTGGTAGGGATTCTATGATACACTCAAAGTGTTGGGATGCTATACTCATCAGTGACTACTTGACAAATGCTCACAGCTCACAGAGATTGATCAGAGCTGAGTTCTAAGCATGCACATCTTGTAGTCGATATCAACTGATTATGTTTGAGGTTGGGTGTAATGGAGGCCATACAGGCACCCTCACATCTGTGTATGATTCCTCACACAAATTTCATACAATCCAAAAGCGATAGGTTGGTGCATTAATAGAATGCCTGCAGAGTAGTGTGATTGAACCAAAGTATGCACATGATCAGACAATGGTTTCCCTGTCCCGTTAACTGGTGAAATATAAATATAGGTATATGAGGAACTGCAGTTCAACCTCCACACCTGTCTGAACGGTGCCATATTTATAACCACGTTGCATTACCTAATGTGGTTTTCAATGTTCTCCTCCCTTTCACTGATGTGTAACAGCAGGAATTGAACTCACCAGTCCAGATGACCTGTCTCCATTAATAGTGTCCTGTGCATAGCCCGGTTCATGTGTCCTGTGACACGCAGCGAGCGTAGAAGAAAGTGTGAGGTTGTGGTCCCTGGACTTTACAGAGAGAAGACAGCTTTGACTAGCATGGCCTCCCACCGGCTGCCCTTCATCACTGAACTGGTGTGTGCTCACCACACTATGTCCCATCTACCCAGTGTTACAGTCCACTTTAGGCCACTGTCATCAACATGTTGATGGTGGTAGCCACATTGAATGGAGGAACCAATGCTCCCCCCCCCCCCCCAACAAGATGAAGGTGCTATAGTTGCGCGACTTTGGAGCTTTGGAGAAGGAGCATCCATTCACCGGGCAACAGGAATGTATACACAGTCAAATGCACCGACATCGCACTTGTTTTCAGCCTGCTCCCATCTCTCATGCCAGTATAAGGCATGAAGACACCTAAGCTGTTTGATACAATGTATCACTCATTTTTCCACGTTGACAGGAGCATTCTACCATGCAAGGCAGCAGCTATCTCCAAATCAATGAATAGTAAGTTTAATCTACTACAGTTTGATTGTCGTCCAGCGTGTAGTGATATTCCAGCTCCGTGCCAATATTTGAACTTAATGTGGGGTATAGAAAGATTTTTCAAACCTTTGTTAATTTCACTGGGCTAAATACCACCCCCCCCCTCTTAAAAAAAGCACCCTGGTCCCTCTGGAAAGCTGTAGATGGTGTAGAACTGGTTCCAGGCAGTCATATGAGCCTCCACAACTGAAGTAAGTCTTAGCGGTGAAGTGGTGTATATGTGCAAGTCGCTGATGTGGAATCAGTACCATAAGATTCGTCGATGTGGAGTTATTGTAGTACATCATGTAGTAGTACGATTTAAAAGTAATTTGAAATATGTAACAATGCGTCCTTGGTGTGGCAGTGATATCTCTTCTTTGAGCAGCTGTCATCTAGGAAACTACATTATTTATCGTTGTAGGGATTCAGTCCTACATTTGGTATCCACTCGGTGGTTCATTACGAAACGTGAAACATATTGCAATGGCTTAAGGATCACATTCTTTCTCGTTCTCTCTCTCACATCACTGATTATGTCTTGCTCCTTTTGTTCAGGTTCAATGTGTTTCTATGGTACAATAAAAAAACTGTTATCCTGCATACGTGTTCTCTTTCAGTATACAGAATTGAATTTCGATCTATAATTAGAAGGTGAACTTCAGATCACATTATGTGACATTAAAAAATTAATTAAACCGCCCTAAGCTCTACAACTGCCAAGTTAATTAAAGAGCCTTCAGCTCTGTTTGCAATTAAACTTATGGTATGTACAGCACTGTACTCATATGGTGTGCTTATTCAATAATTATGTAGGTCATAGATGTCTATTCCGTCTCTGCTACTAAATGAGATGCAGTTTGTTTTTTCCATATACATTTCGCTAACTTTTTTTGTGAAGCATCTACAGTGGTCTGTAAAACCTGTTTTTTACTGTATACAATAAAGGCGTTGTATAGTAGTGACAAGTATATTACTATAATACGTTTCCTCTTGTTACTCTCTTGTTTTTCAAGTTAGAAACAACTTTTCCAGCACAATTTTCATGATGTTAAATTATCGTTTGGAATTACTTACAATTTCCGATGTTAATCCATGTATATCGTCCAGGAGATGTATGTACTCGGTCTGTATATTATAGATGGCCAATTTTCGGCTTTTTTTCCTACCACATTTATTTCAACACTTATTTTCCACTTTTCATTGTGTACTGAATATGCTTGTTTACAGTGTGTAGGGTTGACGGCTGTCACTAGGTATTTACCCATCGTCTTTAGTGTAGGGTTGACGACTGTCACTAGGTATTTACCCTTCGTCTTTAGTGTAGGGTTGACGACTGTCACTAGGTATTTACCCTTCGTCTTTAGTGTAGGATTGACGACTGTCACTAGGTATTTACCCTTCGTCTTTAGTGTAGGGTTGACGACTGTCACTAGGTATTTACCCTTCGTCTTTAGTGTAGGGTTGACGACTGTCACTAGGTATTTACCCTTCGTCTTTAGTTTGTGATGTGGTGTGTATGCATGCCGAAAAAATGACGAAATCTAATTATATGATAGTTTTCACGATCTGGCAACGGCCTTGCCGCAGTGGATACACCGGTTCCCGTGAGATTACCGAAGTTAAGCGCTGTTGGTCGTTGCCGGCACTTGGATGGGTGACCATCCAGCTGCCATGCGCTGTTACCATTTTTAGGGGTGCACTCAGCCTCGTGATTCCAATTGAGGAGCTACTCGACCGAGTAGTAGCGGCTCCGGTCAAAGAAAACCATCATAACGACAGGGAGAGCGGTGTGCTGACCACACGCCCCTCCTAACCGCATCCTCAACTGAGGATGACACGGCGGTCGGATGGTCCCGATGGGCCACTTGTGACCTGAAGACGGAGTGCTTTTCACGATCTGAGTACGAAACTGCATTTAATTATATGAAGTCTGATAGCCTAATTTCTTAACATTATTACAAGACTTAACGTTTTGAAAGCATTTTTAGCACCAGATCCGATGGGAAAAGCAAGGCATACTATAACATTACAGTAAGGGAGAAAGAGCTGTCGTGTTTCGTCATGCCCACTACGATACCGTTAATGAAGTTATTCGATATGCTGGTTGTGAGTGCAGACAGAACCATGTGATAATGCCTACTGAAAGTGATCATAATTGAGTGGGACTGGAGACGAATGTCGGTCACAATCAGTATCAAACCCTACAATAATTTCGGCTGTCAGCGATTGCACTGTATTGTATTTCTACAATAAAAATTTATATAATTTGACTCAGATGTTATTTGATTGTATATGTGATGTTATATTGTTCACTAAATGGCATGAAAAAGTAATTTAACCTCGTTCTGTCCATTCAAATCCAGCTGTGCTGCATTAGAACTGAAATGTGCTAATCATAACATATTACCAAAAGTGTCCACTCTTCAGTTATGTATGATTATGATTAATAGCTGCCCCAATTAGGCAACGTAATATTTCTTTAGTAGAATTTCGCGATCTGCAGTCAGTAACGTAGTGAAACAGAGGAGCTGTGCGTGCATACTTTGAATCTTTGTCGCCCTCCTCCTTTCGCTCTTTGCATTATGAAAAATAATGTTTTAACATGGCCATTTTGCACTCCCTACTCTGCTAATTTCTGACATGCTTGAAAGATTTAACATTTTTTGACTTAACATTTTTAAAGGTATTTGTATGCTAATTATGTTAAATTAACTACAAATAGTGAGCTAATTATGGCTTAAATACCGCGTTCTTGTTTAGAAAAAAAATCTGAATCTGAGATAACCAGAAAAATATTTCTATTTGTCATGGAAAAAGAGAATCAGCAGAAAAATTACGATGTATAATATATCTGTGTGTCTACCTGGCACTGCAAGTACCTGAGGCGTTAGTCGCTCATTTGATTTTGGCGTATTTCGAAACTTCATCGTCATGGTTTCTTTTTAAAGATTTAATTCATTTATGGCTTAGAAAGAAATTAACATGCCTCATTGTTGCATGTAGTCAGGTAACCCGAACGAATAATGTAATCTCTCTCAACGTTACATATTATACCTTCCCGTAACCTTTGGTCACTCATTTTAAAGTAAGGAGTAGTAATAGCTCAGTAACTTTGTAGTGTCACCACAAGGCACCACACTTGCTAGGCTGTAGGCTTCAAATCGGACGCGGTCCGTCAGTACACATCGGACCCGCGAGCCGCCACTGTCGACGCTAGCAGACCGAGCGCCGCCATTCGGCTGGTCTTACACGAGACAAGCTAGCGCACTGCCCAGTTCTACAGCCGACTTTAATAGGACTGGTTCTCTTGTTATAGGTTCAGAGATCTCATTTGCAGAGACGCTAGTTAGCATAACCTTCAGCTAAGTCAGAAGCTACGACCTAGCCAGGCGGCACATACAGTTTATGCATTGACAATTGATCTATATGTGTGAAGCAATCAGAATTGTAAAGAAGTATTCGCAGTCCAGTCTATAACTGCACCTGTAAATATTATTGTACAAAGTCAAGATCTTCGTTCACCGCTGATGCTGAATGAAAGCTAAGTATTAAATTGTATCCCTGTTCCAGATACATCCCGTCAAGTAGAGTTCATTGATCCTCACGTCAGCCTATGTGATCAATGCGTGCAATGGCCACACCTCGTGATCAGACTAACAAGGAGACGGTGGGATCGGGGATTTGTCCGAAATTTTGTGTGGTGAAGGAGGACCCCTAACACCTCACGTGGTTAAAATATTAGGACGCACTACCCGGAAAATCCCGGGAAAAATCGATCCAAAATTTCTTAGGTGCTGTATGAGAATAAACCAGAGGTCTCGGGTTCGATTCCTTCTCCGGCACTTTTTTTCCTTCTGTTTCATTTTCTTTTTGTTATTCCACAAATTATTCAGAAAGTTTCCCAAACCTACATTATCTTTAACAAATTAGTTACATTATTGAATAAAAATTATTTTCTTTTTGTCCAACAACACAATTCATGGCGGTTGGTTTCCCATTTTTCATTGTAAAGTATATGAGGAGAAACATTGCGTTTTTAATCAGAATAGCAAAGTCGATTGGGAAACATTCAATTTTTATACATATAATAATTATAAACAAGAACCGCAGTGGTAATTATCGTAAAAACAAAGCAATAGTTTTTGCGACATCTTGCGCAACATATGAAAGCGAATTTTTTACAATCACAGAGCGTTTGCAATAAATCTGTACAAAAACATGCCCCATTAAAATTTACGAAAATATTTGAGTTTCTGATAATTTTGAGGCAAACCAGGAAAATTGAATCATGTCTCGGAATATTGGTGACGAAAATTGATGGTGAATTATAGAACGAATTTTTATATAATCTTCCCGGGAATTAATTTCACGATTCTCCTGCAACAGTGCGCTGCAATTTTGCAAGTAACAGAAGGAGGAATCGAACCCAAGACCTCTGGCATAAATTTCCGAACGCTAACCATGTTTTTTGTTCGCGGTGATCGTTGTGTTTGGTCGTTGCGGACGTCGCAAGACATCCTATTCAAGTTCGGTGGTTGATCCTTCCACTCAGTTTTTTATTACAGAGGCCAACCGGCTCTCTGACCGAACACGCTGAGCTACCGTGCCGGCATCCATGTAGGCTAAACGACGGCTCGGCATTAAACTAACATTTTATACTTATACGGCACCTAAGAAACTTTGGATCGATTTTTCTCGGGATTTTCCGAGTAGTGCGTCCTAATATTTTAACCACATGAGGTGTTAGGGGTCCTCTTTTACCACACAACATTGCGGACAAATCCCTGACCCCACAGTCGTGTCGTCTCCTTGTAAGAGTCAAATTGCGTGACTCAGCCAAGTCACCCTTTTTCCATGAGGCCCATAGTTCCGCCTCATACACAACACTCTTATCGTACAGCTATCGTAACTTTCACTTCGACACTGGAGGTTTCTTACCGAGTTCTGTCTACCTTAAGTTTCTATGAGGTACCATTCGCGTTTTATTATTCTATAAGCACGTATTTCGTTCATTAGGTTGCAGTAAAGTACAAAACTGAACAAATGTCGTAGGTTTTTCTAGCAAATGTTTATTATATACAAACACATCAACTAGGAAGAGTAAGCGTACACTAGTGATAAATATTCATTAAGACAACAGTTTTCCCCGCGCTGTCGTTTACACGACGTGTGCAAGGCTCATGAACGCCTCAAATGTCTCTCCGTTGTGCCTGAAGAGCGAGGCACCGTGGTCGCGCAGCACGGCTGGTACGTAGGCTGCCGGAGAACTGGCGCCGAGCTGGGCCGCTCCGTGGGGGCGGCCGTGGCGCCGCACTGCAGGGGGCGCCGCCGCTGGGCGCGTGGGCGGGGCGCCGGGCGAGGGCCGCCGCCCTGCCGCAGGCTTCTCACTCAGAGTAGTTCGCGTACGAGTCGTCTGCCCCGTTTCCACTGCAACAGTTTTGTCTGTATTTACTTATTCCGCTTGCCACACGTCCTTGCACCTAACCATTCTCAGTATTTCTATGGGTGTGGGATATTAATTAAAATTTCGTTCCTATGAGAGCTCATTTTCATTATTTTCAATACAGGACAAAGCCCCTGGTACAACTGCTGAATGGTGTGAGTACATAATGCCTGTTGGGTCTTCCTTACATTATTGGAACTTTTCAGGAGCATGTCGCAAATGACCAGTCCCACAGGATGCGCGCGTGCAGCTTATTGGCGTGTTTCGAGTTTTAAGGTCGTAGCACTGGAGCACCATACCGACAAATCGATCAGTCAGTGGAATTACTGCAGAAAGAGTGGCAATCAGCTGGTCTCAGGTCAGCAGCGTGGCAGAGAAGATTTACCCTTCGAGAAATTGTAGCATAGTACGACAGACACTGACGAACAGATGGGAGACAACAACTGGAATCCGGCTCGAGGTTATAGGCAGAGTGACACCACTATGAACCGTCGGGAATATACACTACTGGCCTTTAAAATTTCTACACAAAGAAGAAATGCAGATAATAAACGGGCATTCATTGGACAAACATATTATACTAGAACTGACATGTGATTACATTTTCACGCAATTTGGGTACATAGATCCTGAGAAATCAGTACCCAGAACAACCACCCCTGGCCGTAATAACGGCCTTGATACGCCTGGGCATTGAGTCAGACAGAGCTTGGATGGCGTCTACTGGTATAGCTGCCCATGCAGCTTCAACACGACACCACAGTTCATCAAGAGTAGTGAATGGCGTATTGTGACGAACCAGTTGCTCGGCCACCATTGACCAGACGTTTTCAGTTGGTGAGAGATCTGGAGAATGTGCTGGCCAGGGCAGCAGTCGAACATTTCATGTATCCAGAAAGGTCCGTACAGGACCTGCAACATGCGGTCGTGTATTATCCTGCTGAAACATAGGTTTTCGCAGGGATCGAATGAAGGGTAGAGCCGCGGGTCGTAACACATCTGAAATGTAACGCCCACTGTTCAAAGAGCCGCCAATGCGAACAAGAGGTGACCGAGACATGTAACCAATGGCATCCCGTACCAGCACGCCGGGTGATACGCCAGTATGGCGATGACGAATACACGCTTTCACTGCGCGTTCACCGCGATGTCGCCAAACACGGATGCGACCATCATGATGCTGTAAACAGAACCTGGATTCGCCCGAAAAAATGACGTTTTGCCATTCGTGCACCCAGGTTCGTCGTTGAGTACACGATCGCAGGGGCTCCTGTCTGCGATGCAGCGTCAAGGGTAGCCGCAGCCATGGTCTCCGAACTGATAGTCCGTGCTGCTGCAAACGTCGTCCAACTGTTCGTGCAGATGGTTGTTGTCTTGCAAACGTCCCCATCTGTTGACTCAGGGACCGAGACGTGGCTGCACGATCCGTTACAGCCATGCGGATAAGATGCCTGTCATCTCGACTGCTAGTGATGTGAGGCCTTTGGGATCCAGCACGGCGTTCCGTATTACCCTCCTGAACCCACCTATTCCATATTCTTCAGTCATACGACAAACCGCAATCGCGATAGGCTACAATCCGACCTTTATCAAAGTCGGAAATGTGATGGTGCGCATTTCTCCTCCTTACACGAGGCATCACAACAACGTTTCGCAAGGCAACGCCGGTCAACTGCTGTTTGTGTACGAGAAATCGGTTGGAAACTTTCCTCATGTCAGCACGTAGTAGGTGTCGCGACCAGCGCCAACCTTGTGTGAATGCACTGAAAAGCTAATCATTTGCATATCACAGCATCTTCCTCCTGTCGGTTAAATTTCGCGTCTGTAGCACGTCATCTTCGGGGTGTAGCAATTTTAATGGCCAGTAGTGTGTTATTGGGAGCTCGGTTGAGATTTCGATATGTCATGCTTTGTTTACTGCTGACACAACAGAGTTGCGTGGTGTACAGCCGAGTCAATTGGAGCATTGTGTTGTTTTCTGTGGTGTTAATCGACGAGTATCGCTACTGTTTGTGGCGATCAGATCAGCACCAACGCGTCCGTCGACGACCCGGTGTACGTCCGTACGATTCAGCGATTCTCGAGAGTCGTACCTGTCCAACTACTCAAATCATGGTGCAGGGAGCAACTGGATACGGCTTAACAGGAGTTATTGGGTAGTTGTGAATGGGAGCTGAATACTCGCTGGCATGCGGCAGGAATGATAAGCTCTGTTATCATACCCTTCACGACCAGGATAAAAAGTTGAATATTCCACCAGGACAATGCAAGACTGCACGCTGTAGATCACTCCGTAAACGCCTCGAAGAATGTAAGGGCACTTAACCGGCCTGCAAGTTCCCCCAAGCATGTCTAGGATGCGATGGGAAGCCAGCCTCTAGCCAGTAGTGTTCATGAAATGAGACAGGATGTATATCAGTTACAGGAAGACAATCCTCAAGATGACATCCGTAGGCTGTTTACTTGCATGCCACAATCAAAGTAACAGTGTGTGGTATTAGTGACCGCCGGCCACTGTAGCCGAGCGGTTCTAGGTGCTTCAGTCTGGAACCGCGCGACCGCTACGGTCGCAGGTTCGAATCCTGCCTTGGGCATGGATGTGTGTGCTGTCCTTAGGGTAGTTAGGTTTAAGTAGTTCTAAGTTCTAGGGGACTTATGACCTCAGATGTTAAGTCCCATAGTGTTCTGAGCCATTTGAATCATATTCGTGACCGTTCGATTATACGCCATTCTGATGTATACTATGGACATCAGTTCCGAAAGGAATGAAAGTTTAATCGTTTAATATGTACGAGGTTTAAAGAGGAACAAAGACATCGGCCGAAATTGGACACTGAAATAAAGTCAACGGTGACTAGTGAAAACTTGTGCCGGAGTTCCAGAGTTCGATAGATTCAATGGAGAAAAACTCTGAGGAAATTTTCATTTTATGGGTGGGCAGAAACATGTTAAGAATCTTGTCTTACTATTACGACGAGAGGGGAGACATTTGTTGGGCGGGAGAGGTGCTGACAGGTGTGCGCAATAAGAAACGAAAAAAATACAACATGCTGTGGCCACGTAACTTCTCTGGTCATAACCACCTTAAGAGAGCGTGTCAGTGTGGCAGAAACTAGCATTTAAAGTTGACGGGGCATAGTGAGTTGTTCAGTGCTTGCTTCTTAATGTCATCTAATACAATTTGTCCAGACGCTTCTTCATTTTGTAGGACAGATAATAACTTTGCCATATTTTATAGGACGACCTGAGGAAAATTCAGAACGATGTGGCAAAAACTTACAAGAAGAAACTGTAATGAAAGTACAGTCAACCATATATCATGAACACGTATCTCCAACAAATTATTGGTGGCGGATGACCAATTGTAATATCTAATGAGGACTTATTGGAGAATTATTAAATTGGATGTCTAGCAATAAAGAAATATAGGCAATGAGCAGACACTATTGAGGAACAGGAGATGGACAAGAGTGTTACAAACAGCAGAAACCGTGAAAGACTAAGAACAATTGGGAATTCATCATTGAAGTTAAAATACGAGAGAGTAGAAGAAACGGATGGAGATAGACTACTTGGTAAACAAAAAATGACTAAACGAATATTTTGGTAGACTTTTGTTTTCCATCACGAGTGATATCGATAAATGGTGATGATGATGATGTAATGAAACTGGTCCCGAACCACCAGAGAACAGTCATTTCTAAGCCCAGCTTTCATAGCAGTAGATTATCGGTGTTTTTAATTGGGAGAAACCTCCACAATTACGGATAATTTTCGCCATTTAGAACGCAGTGTACAATTTGTAGCCTTTACCACGCCAAGAGAACATCTTGGAGCCTCCAAATAATGTTAACTTATGTTTTCTTTCCGTAAGCCTAGTATTGTTTGGATCTTAAATAGCGTTCGTAGAAAACTCTTGGCAGAGACTTTTGGACTGCGTCAGTTATCAGAGAATTTCCATGATGTCAGCGCAATCTTAACTTTGCAGAGGGGTTAACGCATGGTTGACCGCATGCGAGGTGTGAAGAAAGGTTACAGATCTTTCACAAAATTCCAGTTATCGAAGGTGAGAGTTTGTGTCTTAGCCTACACATGCTGTTACCTTTTTATGCCAGCTCTCTGTTGTTTGACAGAAGTGAAAGCAAGATAGTTTTGATCATAGGGTCGCACTTCCCTAAGTTGTTAAATTGGAAATCATTTTTGTGGAAAGTAAAGCGTTTGTTTGTGTTACTGTAGCCCCATACTTCTCTAATTATTATTCTATTGTTTGTTTTGATCTGAGGACGTAGCAAGGAACGAGATGATTAAGTCGAGACTGTCAGGGGTGTACAATTTACGGTCTGATGTCCAAGAAGGAGTTTATGTGATTGCAGTCAGGTAGATAGAGGGCTAAAATCAATAGTGAAAGAGTTGTGACTAATTAGTCGCTGATACGGTGAACTTCACAGGTGCAGGGCTATAGAAAATGGATTAACGTCCGACTGTAAATGTTTCCTTCTCGACAGTGAAATTAACGCATGGTGTAGCGAAATCATCACTCTCGCATATAACAGACCAGGTAGATGATTGTAACAGACATTTCGTGTGAATTCTCGAAAAGAAGACGAGAAGGAATATTGTAAGTGCTGCAACGCTGCCGCCTTCCACCTCACGGAGTATGAAATTATTGTTTCAGTTACAAGACGACAGTGGAGTGATCTAAATGAGTTTGTTGATGACGCTTCTATAAATCTACGTCTATAGCTATAAGTACATATATTTCATGTCTATGTCTATACTCCATTTCGTGTACCACTATCTAATCTCCCTTCCCCCCCCCCCTCTTTTCCCCCTTTACTGTTACAGCAGTGGATGGCATGCAGGAGCGCCTGCTGGTAAGCCTCTGTATGATCACAAATCTTTCTCAATTTATTTGCTTGGTCTCCTCGCAAGACATATCCAGGGTGAAGTAATATGCTCGTTGACTCTTTTAGGAACATACGCTCTCAGAATTTCAGTAGTAAACCGCACTGTGATGCAAAACGCCTCTGTTGTAGCGCTTGTCATAGGTGCTGCTTGAACATCTGCGTGATACCTTCGTCCGTACTAAACGAACCTGTGATGAACTGCGGAATTCTTTTTTGGATCTTTTCTACTTTCCCTGTACTACCTGGTACGAGTGCCATACTCCGAAGCAATACTCAAGTGTTGGTGGAACGCAGGCTTTGTGAGCTATCTCCTTTACGGGTAAACTGTACTAGTAGGATATTCTTCCAATGACTATGTCTGGCATCTGCCTTCCCTACAATTAGTTTCTTGTGGTTGTTCAATTTTAAATCGCTCCTTGCGCGTATTCCTTTGTATTCAATGGATGTGACTGTTTCCAGTGATTGTTCTGCAGCCATGTAATCAAACTTGTTATGTTTCCCCCTATTTACGCGCAATATGTTACATTTATTTTGAGAGCCAAATGTTAATCTCCGCACCAAGCACTGAGCATATACAGGTCTTCCTGCTTTGTAGCCAACAATAATGGGATTATTAACACTCCTGTCGGATATGCCTGAAGCTACAGTTGCGTCAGAAGTTTTTTCTTCGTTAAGAACGATATGCTGCGTTTTATTTGCCAGGAACTCTCCAGATGGATCAAAAAGTTGCTCTAATATCCGACTATCTAATACAGTTGATGAAGGTTCCAAGGAAGATTTTAGTCTCATCCGACTCTTCAATCATAATTGGCGGTGACTTCCATCTAGACTCTACATGTTGACGAAAAAACTTGTTTAAAATTTGTTGTAAGCATAAAACATGGTCCGAAATTGTACTAAATGCATACTCCGAAAATTATGTTGCGCTATTAGTTCAAAAGGCCACTCGCGGAGTAAATGGTTGCGAAAACATGCTTGACCTCTTTGCGACAAAGACTCCTGAGAAAACAGAGAGCATCATGACAGATACAGGGATTAGTGACCATAAGGTCGTGGTAGCGAGGTTGAATACTGTAAAATACAAATCTACTAAAAATAATCGCAAAAGTTATCTATTTAAAAAAGCAGATCATAATTCAGTTGGCGCCTTTTTAGAGGCCGTCTTCATTTGTTCCAAACAAACTATGTGCAAGTAGACCAGATGTGGCTGGAATTCAGAGAGGTAATATAGCTGGCAATTGAGAGATTTATACCAAATAAATTAATAAGAGATGGAACAGGTCACTCTTGGTACGTAAAACAGGTCAAAACACTGTTTCAGAAGCAACGATAAAAGCATACCGCATTTAAAAGAAGTCGGTAAGAGGAAGTACAAGCATAGTGTAGGCAGTCCCTTAGGCGATACGTTGCATCTTCGAAATGTGCTGCCAATAAAACGCAGTCTTTGGTTCGCCTTTCCCGCAACATTATCCACAGCGTGGTCAGAAACTGCCTGAAAGGCTTGTTAAGAGTGCTGTAGGTTGCGCTAAGTAATAATCCTTAAGAAAAAAATTCGATACGTTGCACCGTTTCCGAGTTAGCCGATCAGGCCGTTGCGCGCAGCGGTCCACCAGAGACAGTGTCGCCAAACGTATTCTTCGTTTGGCTTCCTCAAATCAAACAAGAAAGCGATACAGAAGTTGGACATGGGACGGCAGTAAGAGTCGGACCCGAGCCAAAGGCAGAGCAGTCTCGTGTACTATCGTCCATGCTATGAGAACTTCTGACACCAAATATATCTGGAGGGCCCCTTGAATCGGAGCGCTCAGCGCCCTGATTGGCTAGCCTCAATACTAATTAATGTGGAGCAACGTAGCAAATCTTTTTCTTCCCAATTATTTCTCAGCACAACCTATCCTGCAACGCTTTTCAGACTGACCCTGTACATGGTCGTTGTTGTGGTATCCCGGCGTGGCGATTCTGAAGCCCCGCCAGAGAGCACAGAATTGAGTGGCGGCCGCTAGCTGGAGGTCTGCATCAATTGGCGCTGGCGTCGCTACTGCAGCGCTGGCCGCAGAGGCACGCTCCTCTGTGCTCCTATGTGCTCGCGGCCGCTCTTTAAAGCTAGCAGCGCAGCAACTCGGTCCTTCACCCCCACCCTGAGATACCTTGGCCACACCCTCGACCGACACCTCACCTGGACCCCTCACCTCCAGACCTTCCAGCAGGAAGCCCATTCTCGCCTCCGCCTTCTGAAACTCCTGTCTGGCCGGACATGGGGATTGCATCCTTCTGCGATCCTCCACACCTACAAATCCCTCATCCGTCCTATCCTCTGTTATGTCAGCGTTGCCTGGATCTCCGCAGCCACCCGCTTTTACGAGACCCTCCAAATCCTCGAATGCCATGCGCTCCGCCTTGCGTTCCATATCCGCCTTCCTTCTCCCACACGGCTCCTGTATGAACTCATCCCCTTCCCCCACCTCCTCCTGTTCCTCCAACATCTCCGCATCCTTTACATTGTCCGCAGGCTTGATCCCCCCCACCCTCTGGTTTCCTCCTTCCTCTCCACCCCCCCCCCCCCCCGCCCGTTGCCACACCTCTATCGCTGTATCACTCCCTCTCTCCACCTCCACACCCTCCATCCCCTTCATCAGGGCAATTTCCAGCGCCTCCCCGTCCCGGGTGATGAACTTCGCCGTGACATCTACCCTTCCTTCCAACTGTAACCTGGCCTTGTCCCCCCCCCCCTCCCCAGGGCCCCCTTTTTCCTCTCCCCTCCTTCTTCCAGAGCGTATTTTCCTCCTTCCCCCCCCCCCCTGAGACCCTGCACCCCATACTTGCCTTTTTCCCTCCCACATCCCTCCCTACCTGGCCCTCTTCAGCACGCCCCCCACCCATCTCCCCCCTCTCTTCCCCTCCTTCCCTCCCTCCCTCCCTTCTTCCGGTCTCCCTCATCTCCTTGCGCCTGGCAGATCCTCTGTTTTGATCATCGTCAGTGTGCCACGTCAGTGTTGTGTTTAGTGCTGTTTCTCCTGTGCGTCAAGAGGTGTGATTTTAATTTTGTGCTGCCTTGAGGTTTGCTGTCAGTGTTTGTTATGTGCTATGCCATCCGTCGATACTTTCATGTTCCAGACATACTGTGCCTTGTGTTCTTTTAATTGTCCCAGTGTGTGATTTCTTGTGTGCGCTACTTTTTTACGGTTTTTATCTCCATTTTACAGTCGCCCCTTTTTTTGTCTATTGCCTTCCATGATGTTCCCCCTTTTTTATATCTATGTTCACCATATTCTCTCCTTTGTGTACTTTTAACAGTCTTCTATTGTTTTTTCTATGTCTTTCGGCTGAAGAGCAACACATATGCTGCAACCAGCCCGCCCCGATGGGGAATTGAAATACAATAAAGAAAAAAAAAACTCGGTTCTCAGTCCTGATTTCACTGCGCTGTCGTATTGATCTCGCCATACACAGCTTTTTTCATTTCCGGATTTATTACGTCTCAGGTTCTCAGTTGGTTTACTCGTTCGACGTGTTACGAAACTGCGTCGTCCTTCCTCTTGTTGTTGCTTTCCTGTTAACTCTCGGTGATTCGATACTGACGGCTCTTGTCCAGTTTCCGCGAGTTATCGAGTCGTCTGCGGTCTCGTCAGATTCCGGTCACTATAACTGGCGACGAGGAAAAAGACTGGCAGTAACAGCAACACCTGTTCTTGCAGCAGGAATTATAATAGCAGTTCTAGCAGGAAATTGAGTTGGTCTGTCAGGAAATTCAACTTGCGGAAGATCAACTGCAGATTCAGGATACCCAACCCATCCAGGATGAGGTCATTTAACAGGTAGAGAGTCGTTCACCCGCGTTTCCGTAATTTAACGACGCCAAAGAGGGTTTGGACACGAGTTTTGAGCGGCTGAAACCGCATTATGCAGATTTTCGGGCCTCTGATGACGCTCTTCAACGGTCGCGCATCTTTCTTGGGCTTCTCCAGGTAAGTTTTCTTTACAGAAGAAGTTGGTTCCACTCTCGAACTCCGTCACACTCACTTCGAGAAGACGTGTTTGTTGCTTCCGAATTATTACCCGCAATGATTCTACGTAGTCGCGTCGCGCCTCGAGTTTTATTAATACTAAAGTAATCTGGTCAGTCATATCGCTCGTGGGTGATCGATTTGCAAAGCTTGAGTCTCCGTTGCGATTTCAAATGCGCAAACTTGCCTTGCAAAACCTCATTGCAGATTCTTTCCATCGATACGTAGTGGTTCAGTTGACTCCCGATCCGGTAATATGAACTGGAGCGTTCGAATTGGATATCACACGGCGATCAAGTTGCATATCTGCCAATCAAGAAGCCTGCTTCCAGGTGAGAGTCTAATCTCGACTGGGTTCCCCTGAGTTGTCCGCACCCTCTCGTACGATGGTAGGGTGTTGTGACAGTTCGATTCCTCTTTGGGTTCAATTCACAATCACCACTGCGCACGAAAATGTAGGACGGCTGATGACGTTGTTCATTGTCCTTAGTCACTCACCAGGAAACATTTTCGGTCTGGATGTCTCTCATTGTTTGGGCTCTCTGATTCGTTTCAGATCGTCTCTGACACAGATCTTTTAGAGCAACTTCACGACCTTGTACTGCTTTCGCACCTATATTAGCGCCTGGCCTAGGGTATCCACAGATTTTCAGCCTAATATCTCTGTGTTTCCACACATTGGCCCCATTTTCTGCTGGGCGCGACACATTCCCATCTCCCTACAGGCAGCCGTTAAGCAGGAATTCGATCATCTTCCCGAAACAGGAGTGATTGAATCTCTTAGAACCAGTGCTTGGGCCACACCCTTGGTAGTGGCCAGGAAACCAAATGGCTCCATACAGCCCTACAGAGACTTAAATGGACAATAAATACCCAATACGGAGTCCAAAGGACCTTCTCACATAGCTGGATAAATTTGGCCACGGCATATTTTCAGATACCGCTGGAAGAGGAATCGTGAATCATTGTCGTTATTAACACTCCCTTCGGTTATACAAGCGTTTGAGTTTTGGGACCTCTTCTGCTCTGGCAGTCTACCAGAGATAGCTGGAACAGTTAACCATGTCCATCTCTGCTTGCACTAACTACCTAGATTAATTGTCATGGACATTACACGTCAGGGCCATCTGTGCAACCTTGGCACAGACGCAGGGTTCAAGTCCCACTTACACAAATGCCAGTTTTCTCAGGAACAAATGGAACACCTTGGATACTTGCTCAGCAAAGAAGGGCTCCAGCTCACTGACAGTACTGTAGCAGTTATTGACTGTCTCCAGCACCTCCAAAACTTAGAGGAGCTACAGGCTTTTTCGGGGAAAGTGAGTTATTATTTTAAGTTCCTTCTCCAAGTGGCTCATATTATGGGTCTGCTAAACCAGCTGCAGAAAAAGGGAATTCATTACAGGTGCATGGCTGACTGTGGACACACTTTGGTTCAAAATGGTTCAAATGGCTCCGAGCACTATGGGACTTAACAGCTTAGGTCATCAGTCCCCTAGAACTTAGAACTACTTAAACCTAACTAACCTAAGGACATCACACACATCCATCCCAGAGGCAGGATTCGAACCTGTGACCATAGCAGTCCCGCGGTTCCAGACTGCAGTGCCTAAAACCGCACGGTCACCGCAGCCGGCTGGACACACTTTGATCTGCTATGCACGGCACCCTGCCTTATGCCCTTTTCCCCATCACATCCACTTTTTTTTTTTGCAGCAGATGCCTCTCCTTACGGCATTGGTGGTGTCTTAGCACATCAGAATCATGACAGCACCGAGCAACCAATCACCCATGCGTCAAAGATGCCGACAGTTATTCAAAGAACTTACTGACAAAAAAGATGCTTTGGCGATTATCTGTGCAATTAAGAAGTTCCACATTTATCTATTCGTGACCAAGGTTACACTCACTGTGGACCACAAACCACTGGTCGAATTCTATGCGTTGTACTCCCAACTTCCAGAGTGGACAGCACAATGGGTCCTGCGCTGGGCACTTTTCCTCAGTTTCTATAATTATACTATTAAGTACAAACCCACAGCAGAACATGCAAAATCTGATGCTCTAACTCACCTGCCTGCAGGGCTACACCCAGGCTTGGACCAACAGGAAACCTCATGTTTCCAGGTAGATGTGGAACAGTGACATGCTTTGAAAGTGTTTCCCATTATGGCTGCTCGGATCGCTACAGCCACGAGCTGCAAGTGTTTCATACACTGTGTAGTGAACTGTATTCCCCATGGGTGGTTCAAGTACTTTTCAAAGAACACCGATCCAGAGATCCGAACCAACTGCCTTGTGACCTCAGGTTTTACAACTCCTCCATCGTGGACATTGGCAGTATGCCTACTGGCCAGTGCCACTTGTGCCGCTCCACCCTCTTCGCCCTTGGGATTGTATTCATTTGGATTTAGAGGGCCCATTTCTAGGATTTGTCACTCGTTGTGGTGGATTCTTAATCTAACAACCCATAAGTGGGCTTAAGTGCTGGGACACCAACTGTGTGACCAGTTCACCTCCGAAAGCGTCATCCAATTTCCTTCTGGAGCTATACCCAGGTTTCTGGGCCAGGGAGGGGGGGGGGGGGTAATCTGGTAGCCTGGGCTGGCGACTTTTAAGGCCCACCGGAGGGCATGGAATTCATTGGCCGCTTCTAGGCAGCAGTGCTTCATCCGTAAGCGCTGGCATCACTGCTGCAGAGCTGGCCAAAGGGGCTCGCTCCTCTGGCTAGCTTCCTTTGAAAGGAGCACTTCTATCCTCAGTGGTGATTTCACTGTGGTCTTGTATTAATTTCGCTACACATAGTTGTTTTGATTTCTGGATTCGTCACATCCCAAGTTTACGCTCGTTGTTTGACTATTCTGTCGTGCCATCTCCATTGTTGTTCTTTTTGTTTTCACCTTATTGTTAACTCTCAGCAACAGGCTTTTGATGGTCCTAGGCCAGTCGGCCTGATTCTTTTGTGTTGTCGCCTTGAGCCCGGTCTTATCAGATTCAGGGCATTACAGTCCCAGTTTAAGTTCTTCATAGCCGTACTCCCAAGGTAGTAAGTTGTAGTGGCAGCCTTTAAATTTGTAGGATTTTTCGTGGAACTGTGTACGCCAAATAGTTCAGAAATCTGCTGCAGAAACAACGAAAAAAAGAATGGCAGACTTAAAAGAACGCAAATACTTTAACACTGACGATGTTTTACAGAACTCTGAAATTTAGCGCGGAGTTCAATGCCAGGTGCTTTTAACAGGTACCACAAAGAAACTCTGGCTCGACATATGGCCGAAAATCCAAAGACATTCTGATTGTATGTAAAGTACACTAGTGCGAAGCCACAAACAATACCTTCGCTGCACGATAGCAATGGTTATGAAACCGACGACAGTGCCACTAAAGCGGCTACAGCACACGGTTTTCTGAAATTATCTCACCACAGAAGACGAACCAAATATTCTAGGATTCGAATCGAGAAGAGCTGCAAACATAAGTAACTTGGTAGTAGATATCCATGATGTAGCGAAGCAACTTAATTTATTTAATAAAGTCATTTCTCCCGCTCTCGAGTGAATAACATCGACTTCCTCTGAGAATGTGCTGATGTAGTAGCTCTATACTTAGCAACCATGTACAACCATTCTCTCGACGAAAGATCCGTTCCTAAGAAATGGAAATTTGTAAAGGTCACACAAAGACACAAAAAAGGAAACTGGAGTAATCCGAAAATTTCAGACCCATAACACTGACGTCCATTGGCAGTAGGATTTATGAACATACAGTGTTTTTCGAACATTATAAATTACCTCGAAGAAAATCATCTATTGACACCTAGTCAACACGGATTCAGAAAATATTGTTCTTGTGAAAGACAATTGGCCATTTATTTAGATGAAGTAATGACTGCTATCACAGGAAACGTGAGATTGATTCAGTATTTCCAGAACGCTTTTGACACCATTTCCCATAAGCGATTTCTAATCTAATTGTGTGCCTGTGGAGTATCGTCTCAGTTGTGTGACAGGATTCGTGATTTGCTGTCTGAAACGTCACAGTTCATAGTAACTGACGGAATGTCATCGATTAAAACAGAAGTAATATCTGTCGTTTCTCAGGGAAGTGTTATAGGCCCTCTGCTGTTCCTAATCTATGTACACGATTTAGAAGAGAGTCTGAACAACCCTATTAAGCTGTTAGCATATGATGCTATCGTCTACCATTTAGTAAAATCCCTACAACATCAAAACCAATTGCAATATGATTTAGGCAAGATGTCTGTAGGGCGTGAAAAGTGCCAATTGACTGGAATCCGTTAAATTTCGGTTACACATCAAATAGCAGATATTAAAAAGCTGTCAATACAAGTAAGTACAAAGGAATTAAAATTACGAACAACTTAAATTGGAACGATCAGATAGATAATGTTGTGGGGAAGGCGTACCTATAACTGTCTTTTATTGGCAGAATACTTAGAAGATACAGCATTTGCCTGCCCTCTTCTGGGATACTGCTGCACGGTAAGAGACTTTTTGAGACAGTATTGATACAGGACATCGCGAAGTAGGGGAGAAAGTGACGCAAGTGTGATATACGAGTTGGGGTGTCAGACATTGAAACAAAGGCATTTTTGAAATTTACTGGCAGATTAAAACTGTGTGCCGGACCGAGACTCGAACTCGGGACCTGGTGGAATTGAAGCTGTGAGGACGAATCGTGGGTCATGCTTGGGTAGTCCAGATGGTAGACCACATTCCCGCGAAAGGCAAAGGTCCCGAGTTCGAGTCTCGGCCTGTAACACAGTTTTAATCTACCAGGAAGTTTCATAGCACTTCACACTCCACTGCAGAGTGGAAATTTCATTCTGGAAAGGCGTTTTTCATTGCAAAGAGATATTTTCACGAAATTTCAATCAGTGACTTTCTCCACTGAATGCGAAAATACATTGCTGGCGCCCATCTATATAGGGGTGTATTTGTCACCGTAATAATGTGAGAGAACCGAGCGAGATGGGGCAGTGGTTAGCGCACAGGACTCGCATTCGGGAGGACGAGGGTTCAAACCCGCGTCTGGCCATCTTGATCTAGTCTTCGTTGATCCATTATGGATCGTGGGACGACGGCTGGCATGAACTTCTTGATGCAATAATTTACCAACAGCCGTATGTATTGTAGAAATTTATTTTATTTTATGAACTTCTATGTGCTACCAGTTTCGGCATTACATTGATGCCATCTTCAGGCCCCACTCGTCATAGTCGTGAAATCGCTATACACGAAAGAGCCATATAACTGGATCAGTGAATTAAATCGTCCTGCAACAGCTCTTGGTGGCCAGGCGACACAGACTGAGCTGTTTCAGGACGATTTGATTCACTGATCCAGTGTGTATAGAGATTTCACGACTATGACGAGTGGGGCCTGAAGATGGCATCAATGTAATGCCGAAACTGGTAGCACATAGAAGTTCATAAAATAAAATAAATTTCTACAATACATACGGCTGTTGGTGAATTATTGCATCAAGAAAATCTTGATCTAGGTTTTCCATGATTTGCCTAAATCGCTTCAGGCAAATGCCGGGATGGTTCCTTTGAAAGGGCACGGCCAGCTTTCTTCCCCATCCTTCCCTAATCCGATGGGACCGATGACCTCGCTGTTTGGTCGCCTCCACCGAATCAACCAACCAATAAAGTAAGAGAAATTAGATCTCCTATTCGAGAGTAGAACGGTGGAGAAGTAGTCTGACGGTGGTTCGATGAACACCTGTCAAGCACTTAAGTGTGAACAGCAGAGTAGTAAAGGAGAATTAGATAGTCTATATGCTCGTATTTTGTTCATTGGACGACAATATGAAAGTATCTAACGCATTTAGGAAGACAGGAAATGGGGAGACTGGTGCCTGTTTGCCGCGTGTTCACAAACGAGCTGGGTTTCACAACATCGATGAATGCATAGGGTCTTCCACCACGGGTTGGTGATTTGGTGTAACCACTGCCGGCGGGGATGGCCGAGCGTTTCTAGGCGCTTCAGTCTGGAACCGCGCGACCGCTACGGTCGCAGGTTCGAATCCTGCCTCGAGCATGGATGTGTGTGATGTCCTTAGGTTAGTTAGGTTTCAGTAGTTCTAAGTTCTAGGGGACTGATGACCTCAGAAGATAAGTCTCATAGTGATCAGAGCCATTTGAACCATTTTTTGTAACCACTGCAAAAAATCAAAGCGGAAAGAGCACAGCACCAATACTTCCAGTTTTATGAGCCACGTGGGACGTCCACGGCGATCCTATCGACGGCACGGTGTAACTCACACCGACGCTCTGTGCGTTGTCGTTACCTGGGCGCTGGCACTGCCGGCTGGGGGTCCTCCGCGTCCTCGGACTCGACGGCGGGCGCGTCGAGGGCCTGGCGGCGCCGCCTGCTGCTGTGTGGCTGCGGCTGCGGGGGCGGCTGCGCGGCCAGCAGGTTGGGGCTGTCCTCGGGCCGGCTGGGCACGCCCCCGCGGCCGCCGCCCTCCAGCCGCAGCAGCGGCAGCGCGGGCGCCCTGCGCAGCACCGCGTCGCTGTTGTCCGCCGGCGGCGGGTCCGACTCCACCGTCAGCGACCTCCTGCCGGACACGCAGACACACTGCTCACACCAACAAGCTACAGCTAGCTGTGAAATCAAAGTCGGAAGGCTTTGGAACAAGTTAAAGCTTATTAATCACAATGCATCTGACAACCAAGAATACAGAAATAATACAGAAATGCTCTGAAACCAAAGATACTGATTTCAGAATACACTAATGGCCATTAAAATTGCTACACCACGAAGATGACGTGCTACAGACGCGAAATTTAACTGACAGGAAGAAGATGCAGTGATATGCGAATGATCAACTTTTCAGAGCATTCACACAAGGTTGGCGCCGGTATGACACCTACAACGTGCTGACATGACGAAAGTGTCCAACCGTTTTCTCGTACACAGACAGCAGTTGACCGGCATCGCCTGGTGAAACGTTATTGTGATGCCTCGTGTAAGGAGGAGAAATGCGTACCATCACGTATCGACTTTGATGAAGGTCGGATTGTAGCCTATCGCGATTGCGGTTTATAGTATTGCGACATTGCTGCTCGCGTTGGTCGATATCCAGTAACTGTTAGCAGAATATGGAATCGGTGGGTTCAGGAGGGTAATACGGAACGCCGTGCTGGATCCCAAAGGCCTCGCATCACTAGCAGTCGAGATGACAGGCATCTTATCCGCATGGCTGTAACGGATCGTGCAGCCACGTCTAGATCCCTGAGTCAACAAATGGGGACGTTTGCAAGACAATAACCATCTGCACGAACAGTTCGACAACGTTTGCAGCAGCATGGACTATCAGCTCGGAACCGTGGCTGCGGTTACCCTTGACGCTGCATCACAGACAGGAGCGCCTGCGATGGTGCACTCAGCGACGAACCTGGGTGCACGAATGGCAAAACGTCATTTTTTCGGGCGAATCCTGGTTCTGTTCACAGCATCGTAATGGTCGCATCCGTGTTTGGCGACATCGCGGTGAACGTACATTGGAAGCGTATATTCGTCATCGCCATACTGGCGTATCACTCGGCGTGATGGTATGGGGTGCCATTGGTTACACGTCTCTGTCACCTCTTGTTCGCATTGACGGCACTTTCAACAGTGGACGTTACATTTCAGATGTGTTACGACCCGTGGCTCTACCCTTCATTCGATCCCTGCGAAACCCTACATTTAAGCATGATAATGCACGACCGCATGTTGCAGGCCCTGTACTGTCCTTTCTGCATACAGAAAATGTTCGACTGCTGCCCTGGCCAACACATTCTCTAGATCTCTCACCACTTGAAAACGTCTGGTCAATGGTTCGGAGCAACTGGCTCGTCACAATACGCCAGTCACTACTCTTGCTGAACTGTGGTATCATGTTGAAGCTGCATGGGCAGCTGTACCTGTACACGCCATCCAAGCTCCGTTTGACTCAATGCCCAGGCGTATCAAGGCCGTTATTACGGCCAGAGGTAGTTGTTCTGGGTAGTGATTTCTCAGGATCTATGCACCCAAATTGCGTGAAAATGTAATGACATGTCAGTTCTAGTATAATATATTTGTCCAATGAATACCCGTTTATCATCTGCATTTCTTCTTGGTGTAGCAATTTTAATGGCCAGTAGTGTATGTTGGAAGGCTGTGGAACAAGTTAAAGCTTAATCACAATGCCTCTGACAACCAGGAACACAGGAATGGTCTAAAACCAAAGATACTGATTTCAAAATAATGTACAGGACAAAACTGATGTCCATATAGGCTGTCTTAAACCTTTTGGGTCAAATTGAAACAGGTGATAGGTTGTCCACAACCGATTATATTGAGACAGGAAACTAATGGTCGAAAATGCGTATTTATTGCGTTATGGATGCACATAGCAGAATAGCAACGTAGCTCATAGCAGTTGTTCAAAGCCAAGACCGCCAGTCTCAATGCATGTATTGGCAATGGCACTGCAATTCTGCCACGCTCTTGCAAAGATCCCGGGTGTCTGTTGTACACTGGAACAGGTAGTGGGTGATAAACAGCGTACACTTCTGACAACCATACAAACATACTGTACACATCTTAGCTCATAGCACGTGTGTTGTGTTTTTGCGAGATGTGCTACCACAGTTCTTGGGAACTGTACTCCTCCCTGCCCGTGAGAGCATGTGGTTTCAACACAAGGTGCAACAGCTCACTTTGATGTTAATGCCGACGAGCAGCTGAATGACACGTACCCACATTGTTGGATTCGAAGGGGAGGTCGTGACTCACGACCAGCGCGATCGCCGGATCTCTCACCTCTGGACTTTATCCTATGGGGTTACGTCAAGACATTGGTGTACCAAACTCCATAGAAACGGATGAAGAGCTGCTTGTTAGGATCCAAGCTGCCTGTCTCCTGGTACAACAGGCACCGGGGATCTTTGAGAGAGTATGTATGTATGCATATGTGCAATAGGATGGGTAGGAACGCCAGGAGCAATTTCAACCAAACTCGTTACACACATGCCAGGAGACAGTTACTATTGGGTGGGTGTAAGACACCCCTATACATGGTGGTGGGGTGGGGCTGAGGGGGAGGAGGGATGTGGTTGCATGTTGAAAAGTGGCCATATCTTCTGCAATTGTTCTACGTCAGTAAAAGTATGTTTACGTTGTATTGCCTTGCAGAAGGTGATTAATCGCCAGATTGTTGTGGTCTTCAGTCAAAACACTGGTTTGATGCAGCTCTCCACACCACTTTCTCCCTGTGCAAGCGTTTTGATCTCCGTATAACTATTTCGACGTACCCAAAGTATTGGTGTCCCTCTACAATTTTTCTCCCCCTCCCCTCACCCCATACTTCCCAGCATTATCAAACTGACGATTTGTTGATGCCTCAGAGTGTGTTCCTGTCGAGCGAGCCCTCCTTTTATTCAACTTGTCCCATATATTTCTCTTTTCCTCAAGTCGGTTCAGCACCTCCTCCTCAGTTATGCGATCTACCCATCTTATCTTCAGCATTCTCCTGTAGGGCTACGTTCCAAAAGTTATTCTCTTTTGTGCGTTTCAGTTCCGTAAAAGCCTACTCCGTCCGAACAGGCCTCGAAAGACCATAACGGTACTGACCGACCGCCGTGTCATCCTCAGCGTATAGGCGTCCCTGGATGCGGATATAGAGGGGCGTGTAGTCAGCACACTGCTCTCCCGGCCGCTGTCAGATTTCGTGACCGGAGCCGCTACTTCTTAATCAAGTAGCTCCTCAATTTGCCTCACAAGGGCTGAGCGTACCCCGCGCGCCAACAGCGCTCGGCAGACATAACAGTCACCCATCCAAGTGCTAGCCAAGCCTGACAGCGCTTAACTTCGGTGATCAGACGGGAATCGGTGTTACCACTGCGGCAAGGCCGTTGGCCATAAAAGCCTCACTACAGACAAATACCTTAAGAAGAGACTTCCTAACACTTGAACGGATATTAGTTGTTAACAAATGCTTTGCGTGGTATAGACAGTTTTCATTTTCTGTCTTTCTACTTTGGCCATCGCTAGTTATTTTACAGCCCACATAGCAAATTAGCAATTTAATTCGGCTAAAATTCCTTACCCTTCTTTTTTGTTGACGTTCATCTTATATCTTTTTTTTCAAGACATTATCCATTACTTGATTTACACCCGTGGTCTACGGATAGCGTCTCGGATTCATAATCAAAACGTATTCAATCCCTGGTTCGAATCCCACCGCTGCTTAGATTTTGATTAATAATCAGCATTGGCGGCCGAAGATTTTCGGCATAAGAAGTCACCCTCATTCTGCCAACAGTCTTGTCAAAGAGGGCGGAGGAGCGGACAGAGTTTCAGAGCACACTCTTGTCCTAGGGGTGGGAAACTGCCCCTAAAGGCGGAAAAATCATCAATGATCAACAGCGTGAGAATGCAGAAGGCAATGGAAACCACTGCATGAAAGACATGTAACGTGTATACAAATGACATGTGACCTATAATTGAAGAAGTGTCATGATGATCTCTCCATTGACAAAAGATTCCGGAAGTCTCCCATTCGGAACTCCGGGAGGGGACTGCCAAGTGGGAGGTTACCATGAGAAAAAGATTAAATAATGAACGAAAGGATAACGTTCAAGCCGGCCGGAGTGGCCGAGCGGTTCTAGGCGCTACAATCTGGAACCGCGCGACCGCTACGGTGCAGGTTCGAATCCTGCCTCGGGCATGGGTGTGTATGTTGTCCTTAGGTTAGTTAGGTGTAAGTAGTTCTAAGTTCTAGGGGACTGATGACCTCAGAAGTTAAGTCCCATAGTGATAAGAGCCATTTGAACCAATTTGATAACGTTCTACGAGTCGGGACGTGGAATGTCAGAAGCTTGTACGTGGTAGGGAAACAAGAAAATTTGAAAAGGGAAATGCAAATGCTCAATATAGATATGGTAGGGCTCAGTGAAGTAAAGTGGAAAGAATATGAAGTTAGGGCAGAGTGTGTGTTACTGTGAATAGCTCAGTGAAAGGGTTGTTCTTAGCAGAATCGACAAAAACCAACACCGACAATGATAGTTCAGGTATACATGTCGACGTCGCAAGCTGGAGATGAAGAGGTAGAGAAAGTTTATGAGGATATTGAAAGAGTAATACAGTATGTAAAGGGGGATGAAAATCTAATAGTCATGGGGGACTGCAATTCCGTTGTAGGCGAAGGAGTGGAAGAAAAGGTTACAGGAGGATATGGGCTTGGTACAAGGAATGGGAGAGGATTAATTGAGTTATGTAACAAGTTTCAGCTAGTAATAGCTAATACCCTGTTCAAGAATCACAAGAGGAGGAGGTATACTTGGAAAAGGCCGGGAGATACGGGGAGATTTCAATTAGATTACAGAGATTCCGAAATCGATACTGGATTGTAAGGTGTACCCAAGAGCAGTTATAGAGTCACATCACATTATAGTAGTCATGAAGAGCAGGCTGAAGTTCAAGACATTAGTCAGGAAGAATCAATACGCAAAGAAGTGGGATACGGAAGTACTAAGGAATGACGTGATACAGTTGAAGTTCTCTAAGGCTATAGATACAGCAATAAGGACTAGCTCAGTAGGCAGTACAGTTGAAGAGGAACGGACATTTCTAAAAAGGGCCCTTACGGAAGTTGGGAAGGAAAACATAGGTACAAAGAAGGTAACTGCGAAGAAACTACGGGTAACAGAAGAAATACTTCAATTGATCGATGAAAGGAGGAAGTACAAAAATGTTCCGGGAAACTCAGGTACACAGAAATACAAGTCGCTGAGGAATGAAATAAATTGGAAGTACAGGGAAGCTAAGACGAAATGGCTGCATCAAAAATGTGAAGAAATTCGAAAAAGGAATGATTGGCGGAGGGACAGACCCAGCATACAGGAAAGTCAAAACAACCTTCGGTGACATTAAAAGCAAGGGTGATAACATTAAGAGTGCAACGGGAATTCCACTGTTAAATGTAGAGGAGAAAGCAGATAGGTGAAAAGAATACATTGAAAGCCTCTATGAGGGGAAAGATTTGTATGATGTGATAGAAGAAGAAACAGGAGTCGATTTAGGATCCAGTATTAGAATCAGAATTTAAAAGAGCTACGGAGGACTTAAGATCAAATACAGCAGGAGGCATATATATCATTTCATCAGGATTTCTAAAATCACTGGAGGAAGTTGCAACAAAACTACTATTCACGTTGGTGTGAAGAATGTATGAGTCTGGCGACATACCTTCTGACTTTCGGGACAGCATCATCCACACAATTCCGAAGACGGCAAGGGCTGACAAGTTCGAGAATTATCGCACAATCAGCTTAACAGCTCATGCATCCTAGTTGCTTACAAGAATAATATACAGAAGAATGGAGAAGAAAATTGAGGATGCTCTAGATGACGATCAGTTTGGCTTTAGGTAAGGTAGAGGCACGAGAGAGGCAATTCTGACGTTGCGGTTAATAATGAAAGCAAGACTAAAGAAAAATCAAGACACTTTCATAGAATTTGTCGACCTGGAAAAAGCGTTCGACAATGTAAAATGGTGCAAGGTGTTCGACACTCTGAAAAAAGTAGCTACAGGGAGAGACGGGTCATATGTAATATGTACAACAGCCAAGAGGGAATAATTAGAGTGGACGACCGAGAATGAAGTGCTCGTATTAAAAAGGGTATAAGACAAGGACGTAGCCTTTCGTCCCTACTGTTTAGTCTGTACATCGAGGAAGCAATTATGGAAATAAAAGTAAGGTTTAGGAGTGGAATTAAAATTCAAGATGAAAGGATATCAATGATACGATTCGTTGATGACATTGATCTTGAGTGAAAGTGAAGAAGAATTAAATGATCTGCTGAAAGGAATGAACAATCTAATGAGTACAGGATATGGACTGAGAGTAAATCGAAGAAAGAAGGAGGTAATGAGAAGTAGCAGAAATGAGAACAGCGAGAAACATAATATCAGGATTGATGGTCACCAAGTAGATGATGTTAAGGAATTCTGCTACATAGGCAGTAAAATAACCAATGACGGACGGAGCAAGGAGGACGTCAAAAGCAGACTAGCAATGGCAAGAGAAGTTTACCAATATCAAATAGCGGCCTTAATTCGAGGAATTCTAAGAATGTACGTCTGGAGTACAGCACTGTTTGGTAGTGAAACATGGATTGTGGGAAAACCGGAACAGAAGAGAATCGAAGCATTTGACATGTGGTGCTACAGACGAATATTGAAAATTTGGTGGACTGATAAGGTAAGGAATGAGGAGGTTCTGCGCAGAATGGGAGAGGAAACGAGCATGGGGAAAGCACTCGTAAGGAGAAGGGACAGTATGATAGGTCATCTGTTAAGACAGGAGGGAATGACTTCCATGGTACTAGAAGGAGCTGTAGAGGGCAAAAACTGTAGAGGAAGACAGAGATTGGAATACATCCAGCAAGTAATTGAGGATGTAGGTTGCAACTGTTACTCTGAGATGAAGATGCTAGCACAGGGGAGAAATTCGTGGTGGCCCGTATCAAACCAGTCAGAAGACTGATGAAAAAAATTCCTTTTAACTGTTCTTCCAAGTCCTTTGCTATCTCTGACGTAAGTACAATGTCATCAGCAAACAATAAGTTTTTATTTCTTTTCTCTGAACTTTGATTCCCTTCCCAAAATTCTTCTTGGTTTCCAGTACTGCTCCATGTAAAGATTGAATAACATCGGCGATAGTCTACCTCACTTCCTTTCAGCCACTGCTTCACTTTCGTATCCTTCGAGTGCACTCTGGTTTCTTTACAACTTGAAAATATCCATTCGCTCCATGTATAGTACACTGAAAGAATGCATTCCGATCAACATTGTTGAAAGTTTATTCTAAGTCTACAAATACTATAAACGTAGGTTTGCCTTTCTTTAACGTACGTTCTAAGATAACTCGTAGGCTCAGTATTGTCTAGTATGTCCTACATTTCTTAGAAAAACCAGACTGGCCTTTCCCGAGTCTTGCTTCGACCAGTTTTTCCATTCTCCTGTAAAAAAATTAGTCTCAATATTTCCAACCATAATTTATTAAAGGTATGGGAGTAATTTGTTAATTATCAGGCCTGTCAGACGCTGTCTTCATCGGAACTGGAATTATTCCATTCATCTTGAAGTACGCAGGTATTTCGGCTGTCTCCTATCTTTCACACCAGATCGGATAGTTTTCTCGTGGATGGCTCTCCCAAGGATTTCAATAATTTCGAGTAAATGTAATCTATTCCAGCGGCCTTGTTTCGACTTAGGTCTTCTAGTGCTCTGCGAAATACTTCTCGTAGCGTCACAGCTTATATTTTCATCTTCTTCCTCTTTCCTTTATCTAATAATGCTTTCGAGCTCATTTCCCTTAAACAGTCCTATATATTCGATCAACCATTCAGCTTTCCCATCTTTGATTGTAACTGGCTTGACATCTCAGCTCTTGATATTCATACAGCCGCTTCTGCTTTCTGCGAAGGTGTCTTCAATTCTCCTATAGGCAGTGTCTATCCTTCCCGTAGTTACACATTCTCCTACACCCTTGCATTTCTCTTCTAGCCACTACTGCTTTGTCATTTTGCACTTCCTGTCAGTCTCATATTTTAGATGTCTGTATCCTCTGCTGTCTGTTTCATTTGCTGCATTTTAATATGTTCTCTTTTCATCAGTTAGATTCAACCACTCGTACGTTACCCAACGATTTGTATTGGGTTTTGGCTTTTTACCCATTTGATCCTCTGGTGGGTCCACTATTACGTCTCTCAAGGATACCCATTCGTCTTCTGATGTGTTCCTTACCCCTGTCCCAGTCAGTCGTTGCCTGATGCTACTTTTTAAATTGTGTATAACCACTGGTTCTTTCAGTTTTTTCCAGTTCCCATTACCTTAAATCCCCACCTCTCTGCACCATATCGCTGTACAGGTAGTCATATCTCTGTGCCGCTGCTTGGTTGCAAAGCGACTATCGCTGGACGTATTAGGTTGGTGCATAAGTTCTTAGCGAGTCTGTTTTTCATGTTGGTATTCCGGTTGCTATGGGTTTATTTATCAATTGCCATTTTTATTGATCCACAGTGGAGGCAGCCAGAAGCATTTGCGTCGTGCATGAGGATAATAGCAATGGTCAGACCATAGCAAGAAAATGGTTTTGTCGATTTAAGGAGGATCGTTTTGACATTACTGATTCTCCACGTTCAGGAACATCTTCGGGATTTGATGAAGATCGTTTAAACGCATTAATCCACAATGATCCACGTCAGTGTGCTCGAGAATTGGCAGATGTTATGAACTATGATCATCCCACCATCGTGCGAGGTTTCCATACAATGCGGAACATTCAAAAAGTTGGTGAATAGATACCGCTTGCTCTAAGCCAAAATCACAAAAGTCAGCGTGTGGACGTACGTGTATCACTGCTTGCACGTCATCAGTTGTCTCGTGAACAACGTCGACCAGTCACATCCTGGTGACGACAAATGGTGTCTCTATGATAATATAAGGAACAACCTTCAAGGACCTTCCTTTCCTGCGAACATGATTCGACGAGTTCTTCTCCTCAAAATCACGTGATTTCTACTTTCACGGAATCGAAGAGCTACGCCAGCGTTGGCAGACTGTTGTAAATAGTGGAGGAGAATATATTATTGACGACTAAAGCGTCAATTATGTGTATCTGTTGTGTTTATTAAACTTGTGGAAAAATGCTACGAACTACACACCGACCCAACATACAGATATCTCTGTTAATGGATATCCCACACTGTCTGCCTTTGCGAAGCTTGATCTATCCTTGGTCAGAACAAAGGGAAGGTTGGTAACGCCCAATATTTGGGCGGAAATCTTTTCCTCTGTTGGTTGTCACACGACGTGACGTCAGTGAACCTGCGCTCCAGTTACACCTTTGAATGGAACACGTTGGCCGAAGGAATCCTGCCGACACCGGTAACTGTCCGAAACCAGTATAAATTAGGCAGTTGTTTTGATAGGAAGTCATTTACATTCATTCCAGTATGCAGTCAGCAGCATTCGTGAACTGACACGGACGGTGGTTCTGGCGTGGCAGAAAAAAAAACCCTAAAGATGACACTCGAAGGCTGTTTGCTTCCATACCATAACGAATACAAGAAAGTATGCTTGACTTTGGGGCTCTCACTTTGTAATGATGCTGATGGTGGACATCAGCTCCAAATGGAATGAATGTTTATACGTTTAATATTCTTTATGTGAAGAACATCTCTTCAAAGTTTGGCTAATATCAAGTTGGAGTTTCATCGAATAACACTACATTTCCATCTGCGTATTTTCAACATTGATGTATGTTTATTATTTATTTATCTACTCTGAACAAATTGAGACATTTTATTGACTGTTAACTTACAATCACTACTCCAGCAATACAAAAGTTAATTTTGGTAGGTGCTTACTTGACGACGGGCGGAGCGTGCGGCCGAAGCGTGGAAGAGTGAAGCGCCGACATCTCCTCCAGGGTGAGCGACACTCGGCTGCAACACAACACGTCAGTCGGCTCATTACGGTGTCTACTTCGGCCGACTGATTCAAGGGAGTGCAAACAAATGATAGCTTAAGAGTCGAGAAAAGGAAGATCTCGGAGAGAGGGGAACTGGTGCTGGAATTCGAGCAACAGTGGGACGAAACTGGTGTGATGTGCACAATATCAACTACAGACGAATCAATGAGTTGTTAAGGTGATTACGAAACATTTGCCATGTTCTAAGATTCGACGCGTTGAATATTTCGTGCATAAACTACAAATGGGAAAATATTTAGACGTTATTATAGTAGTTGAAAGAGCCGCTCGCTACCGGTCTGTAGTATTTTCTTGACAATATTAATGAACCACAACTGCAACGACGTGTACATTTCGGAGGGTGTCCCAAATTTTAAAGTTTCCTGTGTCGAAGGTCTGGTACTTACGGTAGAATGGCGGCGATAATCATCCTTTAGATATGAGACGTTTAGCACTTACACATTCTCAGCCGCAACAACATTTGTTAGACAGTTGAACAATGCGAAATTACGAACTTTACAAACAGAGAACTCGAGAGTTGAACATTTGTTTTAATAATTCGATTTTCTTAGACCTATACACACTTTCGAGCTGGCGATGGATTAATAGCTTACAACCGTTCGGGAAGCCCCGTGAACCTGACAACTGACGGTGACAGTACTAGGTTACTAAAGCCACCGAACGCGAAACGTGCTTGATCAAGTGCACATTTCTCTTGCACTCCGAGAATAAGGCTACGCAAGACAGTCCAAGTGATAGGGAGCCACGCTGATCCACGACTGCTTTGCCGGCCGCGGTGGTCTAGCGGTTCTAGGCGCTCAGTCCGGAGCCGCGCGACTGTTACGGTCGCAGGTTCGAATCCTGCCTCGGGCATGGATGTGTGTGATGTTCTTAGGTTAATTAGGTTTAAGTAGTTCTAAGTTCTAGGGGACTGATGACCATAGATGGTAAGTCCCATAGTGCTCAGAGCCATTTGAGCCACGACTGCTTTACGTCCACATGTAGGCTTCAAATTGTGCACATCCCTCTCGACAGAGCCCCAGGTGGGGTTCCGAAAAGAACTGAAGACAGATGAAATAACCCCATCTCTCGGAATGTTCATCAATCGATATTGACAGAATGCGGAAGTGAGCGTAATACAATTATGCAGTGTATTATTTAACTAGCCTCCAGGTTAGGAAAAGAAGGAGGAACTGGTGCATAAGGCTTGTCAGCCTGTATCCTGTTGTAAGTATATATGAGGGACGATGGCACACATGCTAGGCGTCCTATCTCGGAGAAAGTAAACGTTTTACGTACACTGTTCCTTCTTTCTTAGCGATGGACAATGGAGACATCAGCTGTGAAATATTGTGCTATCTGAAACTAAGGCTATTCTCTTATTAATATTCTTCCTGTTAGTTGTGTTTATTGTTTTGATGTATTTGCTATATACCTCGAAGCAACTAAGACTTCATCTTCAGGCACTTAAGCCACGTCATCGATGTGATATACCACCACAAGTACATCTTGTTAATGTCCCAGAGCAGCTTCTAGTGTAGAAAGTATAAACCAAATGAAGATACTATTGTTAATTACCAGACTGTTGGCGAGACTGTGCCATTGCCACTTACGATTTCTACGCCGTCGTACCTCGCCACTCTAGGGCAACGACATTTTGTGCGACACTTGAGTCCACACAGCGTTTTCCCATGTGAGCCGCGCGTCCCCTCAATAGTTACAATGTGAGCCACTCCTTCAGCAGTACCCGTGAGGGTCGGTGGCTTCTCTCACAGCGACGAAATTTTTCTGTATTAATGTGGCTGCTTCTTTGTCCAGCACTGAACTGGAGGGATATCTGCCTGTCTGCTATTATAATTCGAGCTATCCGATGGTGACTGGCGTTGTTTGTACCTTGACGGGGATGGCAGTTTACTATGGCGGCGACAGTTTCTCCGGAATCACGGCATACTCGGTAGTCCGTTCATGCCGTAGTCCGCGACAAGTCAATGAAAGATTGTTTAGATGTGTAATAGTTCCACGTGGGTTTGGCAAGTGTGAATGCAGACAGTGTGTGATATCTCCAATCTCTCTCTCTTGTGCTCGATTATTAACATGACATCCAGAACAGTCTTTCATGACATCATTGTCTCGCGCCGTTACTATCACCTACTGGTGTTTGCTGCTAAATTATTTTATTGATAGTCTCACGACATGCAATTATCTGGTTATGTTTGATAACAAATAATAATGAAATAACTACACTAATGGCCATTAAAATTGCTACACCAAGAAGATGACGTGCTACATACGCGAAATTTAACCGACGGGAAGAAGGTGCAGCGATACGCAAATAATTAGCTTTTCAGAGCATTCACACAAGGTAGGTCCCGATGGCGACACCTACAACGTGCTGACATGAGGAAAGTTTCCAACCGATTTCTCATACACAAACAGCAGTTGACCGGCGTTGCCTGGTGAAACGTTGTTGTGATGCCTCGTGTAAGGAGGAGAAATGCGTACCATCACGTTTCGACTTTGCTAAAGGTCGGATTGTAGCCTATCGCGATTGCGCTTTATCGTATCGCGACATTGCTGCTCGCCTTGGTCGAGATCCAATTACTGTTAGCAGAATATGGCATCGGTGGGTTCAGGAGGATAATACGGAACGCCGTGCTGGATCCCAACGGCGTCGTATCACTAGCAGTCGATATGACAGGCATCTTATCCGCATGGCTGTAACGGATAGTGCAGCCACGTCTCGATCCCTGAGTCAATAGATGGGGACGTTTGCAAGACAACAACCATCTGAACGAATAGTTGGACGACGTTTGCAGCAGCATGGACTATCAGCTCGGAGACCACGGCTGCGGTTATCCTTGACGCTGCATCACAGACAGAAGCGCCTGCGATGGTGTACTCAACGACGAACCTGGGTGCACGAATGGCAAAACATCATTTGACGGATGAATCCAGATTCTGTTTACACCATCATGATGGTCGCATCCGTGTTTGGCTACATCGAGGTGAACGCACATTGGAAGCGTGTATTCGTCATCGCCACTGGCCTATCACCCGGCATGATGGTATGGGGTGCCATTGGTTACACGTCTCTGTCACCTCTTGTTCGCATTGACGGCGCTTTGAACAGTGGACGTTACATTTCAGATGTGTTACGACCCGCAATAAATGATCGATCCCTGCGAAACCCCACATTTCACCAGGATAATCCACGACCGCATGTTGCAGGTCCTGTACGGGTCTTTCTGGATACAGGAAATGGTCGACTGCTGCCCTGGCCAGCACATTCTCCAGATCTCTCAGCAACATCTGGTCAATGGTGGCGAGCAACTGGCTCGTCACAATACGCCAGTCACTACTCTTGATGAACTGTGATATAGTGTTGAAGCTGCATGAGCAGCTGTACCTGTACACCTGTATATATCTCCGTCAAAGTCAGGTGCTTGAAAGGTTGAAGTGCCATTGTGGGGCGACAGGTAGAGAGCGTTGCTGGGGACTCTCCCACGTGTTCACACGGGCCGCCAGAGATAGATATCCCTCACACACCATTACACGGCCGCAGAAGGCCTTCTGCGACACGTTAGCCTTGCGGCGTGGCAGCATCCGCCTCTATTACGAGTGCAAAACCTGCTCGATGCGAAACGGCTGCACAAGTGCCTAGCGAGCGGGAAGATATTCCTTATAAGCGCGTTTGGAGCAACTATTTTGTTTGTATTTTGTCACACTATCACTTTACCTAACGAACATATAGAGACGAAATCGTCGAATACTTCAGTTGGTCATCGGACGGTAACTCCGAAAAATATATTGTCACACTGATTCGTCTACTCAAATTGAAATTAAAAATATCACCCCTTTCCATGTCAAAAAGTAGCTCGAACGATTATTAGTGCTTCCACTTCTTGATTAGGGCGACGTTATCGTACAAAGTCTTTCACAAATAAATTTTTTCGGTTACAGGTGGGGATGGACTCTTTTGTATGATTAATTTGTAATTTTCCTTTTTTCGACCACAATAATAAGAGAAAGTACTTTCAGTAGTAACCATGATTGTTATAATAAAGCCATCTCTTGAGAACTGAGATCTGTAAGAAGAAGATTTTTACATGTTTGTTTACGCGGTACGAGGTTCTGGATCAGGTACTTTTCAAGAAGGAGAGACGTTCCAGCAACATGTGTCACAGAATCCTTTCAGCGGACAGTCTTTTTCATCTTTTCGTAGTACATGACTTAAGTGGTTTATACTACTCTTCATACAGAAACCAATTCCTGAGGGAATTGCAATAAATGAAGTTCACGTGTCAATGTAGTCTTTACAACACAGTTTTTCGGTTCCGAAGAGCTGTAATGAGTTAATGTACTGACAGTAAAATGTTGTTTTTTAATCTCGATAAGGAAGTTACGTTATAGCGACTGGAAGCTCATGGGTACAACTGTTTTTAGTGAACTAATTTCTTGTCTTGTTAGTCGCTTGGTGACGTACCCAAGTCTATCACCTGAATACCCCCATATAACGGAAGAAAAATGAAAGATACGGCTAACACACGAACAACATGCGGAACAAAGGTTCGATTTCCATCTGTCTGCTGGTACATAATATTACAACTAGCAACCACAGCACACGACACTTGCAGCCTCAGGAACAAGGTCCAAGGCCGGGACACAGTTCGCTGCAAGAAGCAGCGGCAGCCTTTAGACACGGGGAAGAGCGAGTAAGGACGCTGGAGTCGACTTGCGTCCTTTTATATCCTGCGAGTATGCTTGAAAAATTTCACTTGAAGGTGTAGTACCGGACATACTTCACGTTCAGAAATGACAAAACAAAATGAATTCCAGTTCGTGAAGCGTTTTCCATGGCGAGATAAATAAAATATCATTGCATATATCAGTCATGGTGCTATGATACAAATAGCTTTTGCAACTTTTTTGAATTAAAGAATGCGATCAGAGAATTAGCGCTTTTTGTGAACCTTGTTGACAAAAATCTGAAACTGGTTTGATGCAGCTCTCCACGCTAAACTACACTACTGGCCATTAAAATTGCTACACCAAGAAGAAATTCAGATGATAAACGGGTGCACAAATATATTATACTAGAACTGACGTGTGATTACATTTTCACGCAATTTGGGTGCATAGATCCTGAGAAATCAGTACCCAGAACAACCAACTCTGGCCGTAATAACGGCCTTGATACGCCTGGGCATTGAGTCAAACAGAGCTTGGATGGCATGTACAGGTACAGCTGCCCATGCAGCTTCAACACGATACCACAGTTCATCAAGAGTAGTGACTGGCGTATTGCGACGAGCCAGTTGCTCGGCCACCATTGACCAGACGTTTTCAGTTGGTGAGAGATCTGGAGAATATGCTGGCCAGGGCAGCAGTCGAACATTTTCTGTATCCAGAAAGGCCCGTACAGGACCTGCAACATGCGGTCGTGCATTATCCTGCTCAAATGTAGAGTTTCGCAGGGATCGAATGAAGGGTAGAGCCAGGGGTCGTGACACATTTGAAATGTAACGTCCACGGTTCAAAGTGCCGTCAATGGGAATAAGAGATGACCGAGACGTGTAACCAATGGCACCCCATACCATCACGCCGGGTGATATGCCAGTATGGCGATGACGAATACACGCTTCCAGTGTGTATTCACCGCGATGTCGCCAAACACGGATGCGAGCATCATGATGCTGCAAACAGAACCTGGATTGATTCGAAAAAATGACGTTTTGCCATCCGTGCACCCAGGTTTGTCATTGAGTACACCATCGCAGGCGCTCCTCTCTGTGACGCAGCGTCAAGGGTAACCGCAGCCATTGTCTCCGAGCTGATAGTCCGTGCTGCTGCAAACGTCGTCGAACTGTTCGTGCGGATGGTTGTTGTCTTGCAAACGTCCCCATCTGTTGACTCAAGGATCGAGAGGTGGGTACACGATCCGTTACAACCATGCGGATAAGATGCCGTTCATCTCGACTACTAGTGATACGAGGCCGTTGGGATCCAGCACAGCGTTCTGTATTACCCTCCAGAACCCACCTTTTTCATGTTCTGCTAACAGTCATTGGATCTCGACCAACGCGAGCAGCAATGTCGTGATACGATAAGCCGCAGTCGCGATAGGCTACAATCCGACGTTTATCAAAGTCGGAAACGTGATGGTACGCATTTCTCCTCCTTGCACGAGGCATCACAACAACGTTTCACCAGACCACGCCGGTCAACTGCTGTTTGTGTATAAGAAATCGGTTGGGAACTTTCCTCATGTCAGCACGTTGTAGGTGTCACCACCGGCGCCAACCTTGTGTGAATGATCTGAAAAGCTAATCATTTGCATATCACAGCATCTTCTTCCTGTCGGTTAAATTTCGCTTCTGTAGCACGCCATCTTCGTGGTGTAGCAATTTTAATGGCCAGTAGTGTACTTTGTGCAAGATCTTTCACATCTGCCTCAGGCGCAGATCTAAGGAGAGTCATGGCAAACCATCCCTCGCTCCCATCCCCCCCCTCCCCCACCCAAAAGAAAAAAGACATTTAAGCTTTTATATTTCTACGTGTATCGATTCTCAAATTACTTAGATAAATTTTGGGAAGTAAAGTAGGATGAAGACAGTTTAAAAATAGCATGGAATTCCGCAAAAATACAGCTGCGTTTAACGCAGGATACTGTTCAGTGGTTTGCTGGAGGGTGCCAAAGCGATGCACTAAGCATCAAACATAGGGAATTATTATTATTATTATTATTATTATTATTATTATTATTATTATATTTAAGCATTCTATATTATTATTATTATTATTATTAAATATTAGGCAATATGGGACGTTAAAAGAGGACATCAGCAAATTATGTTTGGGAATGGTGAGGGAGGAGAAAGTTAGAAACTATAAGCCAATCCCCAAATCCAAGAATCTAGCCCCGGATCCGTGCCTGACCACCAGCATAGCTGCTGGACACTGCATCTATTCCACGTACGTACAGTATTTAAACTTTGGTACCCCACATTCCACTCCTATCAGCAAATTACCAAACTAATTTCTTGATTACTTGCGAATTGTCCTTTCAGCCTATCCCCCCTCGGATCAATCAAGCTACATCTGAAGACAGTATTTCTGCTGTCCGTCACATTTAATTTTTCGTAATGTATCAGTAACATAGATAACTCATTAATGATTGCGTCAGTGTGTTTGACATTCAGAGAGAGTAATTAGCAGACTATTGCTTTATTACATGCTTATGCTAATATCTATTTGCAACAGTCATAACTGTGAAAATCTGTTCTCTTCTCGAGGAAGAAATAATTTATTATAAAGAAAAGGTTGGTATTCGACTACCTTAATAGGGAAGTCATTACGTCTTTTAAATTCCAAGCTGCTTCTGTTTCGTTTTTTTTTTTTTAACGCCTTTTCTTTGAGAGAAAAGCGCGGTAGGCGGTCCCCGCAGACAGCGGTCATCATAGGGTTAGGAGGTGGCCTTGGCTTTTCCATTCTTTGGTGCGGCTTTTCTTTGGAAGAAGTCTGCAGCAGACAGATTGTAGTAGAGATACTAGCCAGCAAGCAGTGGTTGAGCAAAGTTCATGTAATAGTTAGCTCTCAAAGATTTTTATGTTTTGTGCTAATAATGGTGCATTTCATTGAGGAATGCCATAATTAGTACGTTCGTGGTAATAGGTCGTCTGTTGTAAACTGTAGCTGTGGAGGCAACATATTACCAGGAAAAATGCAGTGCTGCAAGAATTGCATCATCATTATATCGAGGAGGGTTCCAAAAGGTAGACAATAGGCCTTGTTCGGATCTAAATAATACGAAACGTTAAAATACTGAGATGGCTCATTCGCACCAATCCTCAGGTGTACTGCAAATGAAAAGACAAGCTACTGACAATTATTTTGTACTTTGTGTTATTCTAAACATTCTGTGGCTGTGAGCTCAGCAACCGTGTATGCAGTTATATAAAATATAATAGTCAGCCAACCAGTTGCACACAATTAAACAAAAAAAAGAAACATCAACCAGGTTTCGATAGTTCTCTCTTCATGAGAATGGTAAAAGCTACCTCCAAAAATATATAAGGTATAAATAATATACATAAAATAGATAAATATGTGAAAATTCTCAACCAAAACCAGAAAACTGTACTTACATGAAATCTCATAACAACTTTATAACTTCAGCAACAGTGCTCTCGTCGAATTACATGTGTGTGTTTCATGAGTCAAGAATAAAAATCATAATAAAAAATGTAAGCCGACACTGCCATGAGGTGGACACGAGGATTAGTAGTGCCATCTAGTAACAAAACGGCAAAATTATATACATATGCGTTAAGAGCAAAATTACATGGCTGTAGGTATGCACTAGTAACATATAGTACCCAGATAATGCGCAATATGAAAATTTGCAAAAATAGTAAATATCTTTTTACAGGTAGTTTTAAATAAAGTAAAAAACTGACAATGACAGTTAGATAAGGGAAACCGACATCCTCGACCCTACTGTAGTGAAAAATTAAAAAATCAATCAGTTCTAAGTAACGGCCCTAAACCTTGAAAAGTTTTTATTACGCAACTGTAATTGTTCGTTATGAAAAAAACCGCCTTTAAGAGAGAGGTGTTTGAAAATTTTCACTCTTCAAGAATATCGAGTCTGAGTGTATGATACTGACATCTTGCAGTTCTTTGGGTTTATGCCCTGTGATTAACAAGTGGTCGGCAAAGGATGAATTATGAATATTAGTATCCCTTTTTCTGGAAGATGTTCTCTAAATCTTAGAGATATACCTCGCACAGTTTGTCCTATGTAACAAGCTGGACAAGAGTTACAGACGATTTTATAAATTCCTGACTTTTACAAATGAGATTGTGAATAAGACTTTTTTAGTGCCTTATTGGCGGAAAAAGCTACTTTGCAATCACATTTGTTTTGCACAAGACGCTGTATTCTGTGAGACAGGTCCAAGAAATGGTATGGAAATAAAATTTTTCTGATCTTTTCGTCATTTATGGAAACGCCAAGATTGGTGATTCTGATCTTCGTTTTATTACTGAAAATGTTACTTACTATGTTGGGTTCGTAGCCACTATTAACTGCAATGTTTTTGATCAATTTTCAATTAATGACCGAAATGATCAGAGAAATTTTAGTTCCATACAATTTCTTGGTTCTGTCTCTTACAGAATACAGCGTCATCTGCAAATCAAATGTGATTGCAAAGTAGATTTTTCTGCCAATAATTCTCTAAAAAGTAATCTTATTCACAGTCTGGATTCAACACAGTCTCATTTGCAAAAGTCAGTTTATAAAATCGATTGTGACTCTTTCCGGCCTATTACATAGGACAAACGGAGTGGGCTATGTCTGTAAGATTTAGAGAACATCTTCCAGGAAAAAAAGGTACTAATATGCATAATTCGTACTCTGCCGGCCACTTGTTAATCACAGGACATAAACCCAAACAACTGCAAGATATCAGTATCCTACACTCCGAGAAAAAAGGTCTCAGACTCAATATCCTTGAAGAATTGGGAATTTACAAACACCTCTCCCTTAAAGACGGTTTTATTCTTAACGAACAATCAGAGTCGTTACTTAGAACTGCCTGATTTTTTAATTTTTCACTACAGTAGCGTCGGAGATGTCGGTTTCCCTTATCCACTTGTCATTGTCAGTTTTTTACTTTATTTAAAACTACCTGTAAAAAGGCAGCTGTTTGTAAGTTTGCCGTTTTGTTACTAGATGGCACTACTAATCCTCTTGTCCACATCATGGCAGTGTCGGCTTACATGCCATTTAGTCTGACGCCTCTTACTGCGTACGTGGCGGTCTTAGCCGGCTACAGCTGTTAACTTGTGCCACCGCTTGCAGCCATGGTTTTGTCATTCTGTGATAACTGTCTGTTTTTTTTTATTATGATTTTTATTCTTGACTCATAGAACGCAAACATGTCATTTGTCGAGATCATTGTTGCTGAGTTTATAAAGTTATTATGTGATTTCATGTAAGTAAAGTTTTCTGTTTTTGGTTTATAATTTTCAAATATGTATCTATTTTATGTATATATTTTATTTATACCTTATATATTTTTCTAGGTAGCTTTTACCATTCTAATGAAGATAGTCTTACAACTATCGAATCCTGGTTAACGTGTTTTTCTTTTTCTTTTTTTTTATTGTGTGCAACCGGCTAGCTGACTATTACATTTTATGTAACTCTGTATTATGACAGGAGAGAAAGACCCTTTTTTGAAACAAAGTGTTATTTTGGGAACAATACAGTAAAAATTTATTGTAAAAAGTCTTACATCCTGTTTACAAGCCGCGCGGCGTAGCCACGTGGTCTGGGACGCCTTGCCACGAATCGCGCGGCTCCCTCCGTCGGAGGTTCGAGTCCTCCCTAGAGCATGGGTGTGTGTGTTGTCCTTAGCGTAAGTTAGTTTAAGTCAGATTAAGTAGTATGTAAGCCTAGGGTCCGACGACCACAGCAGTTTGATCCCATAGGAACTCTTTACAAATACTTAAAATTTACTTATGCTTGAATCCCATCCAAAAATATCAGTAGTGTGCCATGTGTGCTGGCTGAAACTACATTACGTCATCACAAGTATCCGGACACCCTCAAAAACATACGTTTTTCATATTAGGTGTGTTGTGCTGCCAACTACTGACAAGTACTCCATATCAACGACCTCAGTAGTCATTAAGCATCGTGAGAGTGCAAAATGGGGCGCTCCGCGGAACTCACGGACTTCGAACGTGATCAGATGATTGGGTGTCACTTGTGTCATACGTCAGTATGCGAGATATCCACACTCCTAAACATCCCTAGGTCCACTGTTTCCGATGTGATAGTGAAGTGGAAAGGTGAAGGGACACGCACAGCACAAAAGAGTACAGGCGCACCTAGTCTGTTGACTGACAGAGACCGCCGAAAGTTGAAGAGGTTCGTAATGTGTAATAAGTAGACGTCTATCCAGACCATCACACAGGAATTCCAAACTGCATCAGAATCCGATGCAAGTGCTATGACAGTTAGGCGGGAGGTGAGAAAACTTGGATTTCATGGTCGAGCGGCTTCTCACACGCCACACATCACGACGGTAAATGTCGAACGACGCCTCGCTTGGTGCAATGAGCGTAAACATTGGACGATTGAACAGTGGAAAAA
The DNA here is from genome assembly GCF_021461385.2 of Schistocerca piceifrons. Classification (NCBI taxonomy): domain Eukaryota; kingdom Metazoa; phylum Arthropoda; class Insecta; order Orthoptera; family Acrididae; genus Schistocerca; species Schistocerca piceifrons. The sequence continues at coordinate 662,380,708 of NC_060138.1, forward strand.
CGTTGTGTGGAGTGACGAATCACGGTACACAATGTGGCGATCCAATGGCAGAGTGTGGGTATGGCGAATGCCCGGTGAAAGTCGTCTGCCAGCGTGTGTAGAGGCAACAGTAAAATTCGGAGGCGGTGATGTTATGGTGTGGTTGTGTTTTTCATGGAGGGGGCTTGTACCCCTTGCTGTTTTGCGTGGCACTATCACAGCACAGAACTACACTGATGTTTTAAGCACCTTCTTGCTTCCCACTATGGAAGAGCAATTCGAGGATGGCGATTGCATTTTTTAACACGATCGAGCACCTGTTCATAATAAACGATCTGTGGCGGATTGGTTGCACGACAATAACATCCCTGTAAATATCTCTCCTCAGTGCAGCGCTCCATGAAGAATGGTCTGCCATTCCCCAAGAAACCTTCCAGCACTTGATTGAACGTATGCCTGCGAGAGTGGAAGCTGTTATCAAGGCTAAGGGTGGGCCAACGCCATATTGAATTCCAGCATTACCAATGGAGGGCGCCACGAACTTATAAGTCATTTTCAGCCAGGTATCCAGATACTTTCGATCACATAGTGTGTCAGACTTAAGTCATATTTTGGCTATACATCCTTGTCCATGGCGGTCTTCTACCTCTGGTTGCGAAGCGCTTATCTGGTGGCTGTCGGGACGCGGAGGTGACCAGTCAGTCGGTGCACGGAGCCCCGAGGAAAGGCGGTTGCTTGCTCGCTTGGAAGGACCCTTGTCGCTACCTGTGAATGCGGTTTGTTTAACGGGTCCGCCGTACACAATGAGCGACCGCGGGCGTGCAGTACTGTGGATTCTGGAGACGTCGCAGCCTTACTTTAGGGCAGTGAACTTGATTCATGGAGTGAATGCTTGTCACGATCCTTGGACCTTTCTGACTGAAACAGATGCTGTGCTTTGGTGTGGACATATCGCTATTTTCTTGCCATTTTCCAGTTACCTCTGACAGACTATGTGCCGACAGAATGTATAAACTGTGATAGTTTGTCTGACTGCCTTACACTGTTTCTATGGGTCAGACTGCTCACCTCATGTTAAGATAGAATTAGTGCTTGGGACCCAGCGGATTATGCCAAGGAAGTTACTGTTCCTTTTATGGTTCTAAAAAAAACTCAGATTTGATCTCAATCTGTTTGAAAATTTGTAAAAGGAACACGTGCATATCTAAAATGCAACTAATTCAGTTTTTTTGGATTCTAAAGTAAGCCAGTGATTCTCAGTTTAAAGAATGTGATTAGAGAGTGTTTTGCAAATATTTCTTTTTTAAACTGAGGACAAATGGAGAGTATTTGTCACCTGATCGTTTATGCTTACACTTACTTTCGTATGGAGCTAAATTCTGTAGAATTTTATTGAATTAGAGCCTTAAAACATTTTGTGGTCCTTATGGTATCTCATTTATTAGGATAGTTTTGTTGTTCAAGAGAGATTGCACCTTTGTATTTGACTGAAGTGTTCAAATATTAACCTGACCTCAATTGATTCCACCCTTTTAACATGTTAATCTACTACAGTACAGTACATTTGGAAGCAGAGTATCGTTGATTGATTGAGTGAAGGTGGATATTTTTTGTTGCAGTGGTTTTTGTATTGTTTCCTTATACTGTTCTTATTTTTCAGAATGCCTGACAATGTAAAGTATCCGCCTTATTTTAGGTGTGGACAGTTAATCTATGTATTACAATGACCAAAGTTAGAGGCTAAAGGCACTGTCTATGAGCTGGTTGAAAAAGTGCTTCAAAATAGTCATTTGCGGTGGAGCAACACATTACCGAGGCCGGTGAGGTGAGTTTGGATGCTGCTGCATGACAGGGGTGCTACAGAGTGAGGATAGTTGGACACTGAATCAAATACGGAAGTTAGAGGCCTGGTTTAAAAATTACCTGGATAGAATGAATGAGCTAATGGGTGGGAACAAGGAACAAGTGCATAGTCTAGTAACATACTGTGATACTATTCGAGGGTGGTTTCAGACCAGTAACAGAAGAGTAAGGGTTGTTGACGGTGCAGTTAAAGTGAAAGATTAAAGTAGAGGGTGAGGCAAATGATCCTTGATACTCCATTTATAAAACTGCAGAAAGAGTTACAGGAAATTTTAAATGAATGTTCCCATTTTCCGTTGAACTCAGTTGATTGTAGAGTTGATTTTTATATTTTAGGGTGGAGTTTCAAATGGAGTACGGACCACGGAAATGAGTGATTTGGATGCCTTGAGACTGATTGTCATTAAAGTAAAGGATTATTTGTTTGATGAAGTTTTGCAAAGTGACGCAAGAAAATGGTATGCAGAAACAGTTTAGGACTACAATTTGTAGGTTAATTCCACCAAGACCACTGCAAGAGTTAATTTTTCGGCAGTAAGGACGTGAACAGGGGACTCATGAGTCAGTGATAAAGTATTTGGAGAGAGATAAAAGAAGCGTGATAGCCTTGGAACTTTCATATACCAAAGAGCAAGTAAACCGTATTTTACGCCGGTTGAAGCCTAATAGTAGGCAACACACGGTATGTTGTCAAATCTCCATGACAGTGACTCAATTGGATGAAGTAGTAAGGCACAAGCAGGCCATGCAGCCACAGAATTTGTGGATCGTACAGGGACAGCAAATCCGTAAAAGGAAGAGCTTGTAGAAGTAACGATTTAGAGAGGAAACAGAAGGAGCAAGACTTCAACAGAAAGGCATACTAAGAAACAGTGATTCACAAAGGTGGGTAGACAGGTGGTCACATAAGTTAATTTGTTGGAAGTGTGGGAAGCACGTACATCTAAGAAGTGAAGGCATCGGGAAGAAAGACGAGAACAAGAATTGTGACAATTACTGCAAGGGGAAGGCTAACGGATTAGTGTGATAAAGAATAAAAGAATTTCACAATTGCCATTTGTATGTGCAGCATTGAATAATGAAGCAATCTGCACCCTTCTGGATTTACGTAGTACGATCTTGGTAGTTAATTAGAAATAGTTTCGGAGCATGAGGGAATCTGAGCGTAGAGGGAGATGGTAGCAGATAACGGACAATACTTGACGGATGATACGTCGAGTTGAATTGTGAATATATGTTAAAATCAAGCTGATGATTGACGAGTTTTCTTGGAAGATGAGGATGAAGGTCATTGAAAATTTAGCCACTGACTATATTTCTGATTCCCCTCTGGTCAGTGGAGCAGTTTCATTATAAAATTAGGCTACAAAGAATTTTTCTGTTTAGCTGGAAAGGGCAAAGAAGCACGGTGGTGTTGGCTTGTAATGAACCCAGTGAAGAGGTAGCTAATATGGGGAAGTAAGATTCGTTAGATGACCAGTTAGCTCATTTAGATGAATTTATAAAGGATAAGATCAAAATTGTGTGTGGCGACAATGGCAGCGGTTCTTTGTAGCTTGTGGATGCCATGTTTTCCTGTATAAAATGTAATGCAGTGTGTTTATCAGTATCTGGATGATCTGGTGATCTAGGAGTAGTTCGATTCAGGAACACATACAGCACTTACATGAGATGTTCGAGCAATTAAGAAAGGCAGTTGTGACATTGTGTGTTAGACAGTTGTTTTTGAATTTGCTTTTATGGACATAAAATTTCAGGGGATGGAATTTTTACTGACCAAGAGAGACTGGAAGCCACTGATCACTTCCCGCAACAACTGCAGAATGTCAAACAAGATGCCAGGACAGCCGGGATGGCCAATTTTTTAGGACATTTATTAGTAGCTTTGCGGAGAAAGTAGCTCTCAAAAATGGTTCAAATGGCTCTGAGCACTATGGGACTCAGCTGCTGAGGTCATAAGTCCCCTAGAACTTAGAACTACTTAAACCTAACTAACCTAAGGACAACACACACATCCATGCCCGAGGCAGGATTCGAACCTGCGACCGTAGCGGTCGCGCGGTTCCAGACTATAGCGCCAGAACCGCTCGGCCACCAGCGGCCGGCGAAGGTAGCTCTCCTTAACGGTGTAAAAAGGGATGTAAATTTATGTGGAGGACCTTCCAGAAAGCCGCATCTTTGGCCTTAAAGGACGCGTTAAGGTCAGCATCGGTACTGGCTATCCCAGATTTAAATGCTGAATTCATTTTACAGACTGATGCATCAGGTCTAGTAACAGGACCAGTTTTGTTGCAGGGACAGGAAGGGAATCAGAAGGTACATACGCATCAAGGGGTTAAATGAATTGAAGGAAAGCTATTCAATCAGTTATCCTGGTTTGTGCAGCTGGTGGATGAGTATACTTGTACTACCGAGATGAGTCGAGGCTTTGAGTCCATCTTGGCTCTGGTAATCCCTTCAGCACCTTGTTCATAGTGATTCACCTACATTCTTATATTCTGAAGCTTATCAAATGCAGTTCATAACTTGATTGTGGTGCGTGAATGTCTCGGAGAGGAGGAAATGATACTTAAACATACTAGGTGCTTCGTAAGCATCAAGTAACAATATTCATTTACATAGATAGCAATTCATGGGGTAGTCATTGTTTTGCGCCAATCTACAGCACGTATAACACGAAACGGAACAGATCCTGTCCAGATTTCTGTCCAACTGACCATCCAAACTATAAGTGATCGTGTTGTGCAGCCAAAGGCACTCCATAGCATCAAGCCAGTTGTTGGGCGCATACGACAATGACGAATACAATCTGTCAATTTTCGTTCATGGAGCCTCCACACATGATGGGTACATACATCGTGATGTTGTATGCAGCGCCGTGAGTCGTCTGAAATGACGACGTGGTGCCACTGCTTTGTACGGAATTGTCGCTGTGCTCCCCACTTTGTGGGGGCTCCTCTCTGTGGTGCTGCAGATTTTATCACGCTGTCCATGTGGGTATTTATCTGGCTGCTAACAAGCCCATTTCCTGACTCAAGGTAGGTCACGTGGCTGTATGATCTTGCACAGCCAAGCGAAGAATACGGTTGTCCTCTCGGGCGCTAAAATCATGTGACTTAAAATCCTGCATGGCGTTGAACGCGGTCTCCCTGAACCCATCAATTCCATGTTCGAGTGACGGTTGCGGGATCCCGACAAACGGGAGAAAAAATATCGCGGATCTGTTTTCCCACGACTAACTGACATTTAAATTCGATTTATGAATGAGGAGCGCTCTGCGTAATCTTCCCTCGTATACAGAACATAAATGGTGTTACGCCTGCTTAATTAGTGCAGCTGCGCTGAAATGCTAATCGTTTGCATAGCGAGGCATGTAATACATTTAATGCCAGTTTCACGTTTGTAAGATGCCGCGTTCACAGTGGTGTCATTTTAATGGGAGATGATTTATCAAGCGCTGTCTGATAACAAACTCTACTACTTTTTCATCGTACTGGATTAGAAATCTATCTTTACATCTCGTCTGTTTTCGTAATTGTTTTGATCATTGTAGAAAACAACTAACTCTGCTCCTCCTTCAGAGCGCTAATAGCGAAATGAAAAATAAATTACAATAACTGGTAAAGGACCCGTCTTAAGTTGCGTGGGAAGTTTTATTTATTTACTGACGACTGGTTTCTGACAGCTCGTCCTTTATCAGATTATTCAAGTATGTATGTCTTGCGTTAAAACTAGATGTGCAATACAGGTCACAAAACATGTAAACGCCGCACTATAAAACGCAGCGTCAACACATGCTAATAGCCGTAGTGCCACGTTTACGTGTTTTGTGGTCTGTAATGCACATCTAGTTTTAACGCAAGACTTACATACATGGATTATTTGATAATGGACCAACTGTCCGAAACTAGTCATCAGTGAATAAATAAAACTTCCTACTCAATTTAAGGCGGTTCCTCTAATAATTATTGTAATCACAGAAAAGCTGCAGCCCTGTGCAATTCCAGCATGCTTGAGATACTCAAAAATGTAATTAATTTGAGAGCGAAGGAAATACTTTCCTTGTAGAGTTTTCCAGTCAGCAAACCTACGGCTATTAATTCAAGAACCAAAATAAACCAGATTGAGATTTTCACACTGCAGCGGAGTGTGCGCTGATATGAAACTTCCTGGCAGATTAAAACTGTATGCCGGACCGAGACTCGAACTCGGGACCTCTGCCTTTCTCGGGCAAGTGCTCTACCAACTTTTTTTATTTTTTTTCCATTTTTTTAAAATCTCATTTTGTTTGCTTTTGTTCGTTGCATCTGCTCGGGGCGGACGTCGTATGACATCCGTTTAAGCTCGTTGTTGATCGATTAACTCGGCGTTTTTTTAATTACAGAAGGCAGCTAACCCTCTGACCGAACGCGCTGAGCTACCATGCCGGCATCAACTGAGCTACCCAAGCACGCCTGACGCCCCGTTCTCACAGCCTTACTTCTGCCAGTATCTCGTCTCCTATCTTCCAAACTTTACAGAAGCTCTCCTGCGAACCTTGCAGAACTAGCACTCCTGAAAGAAAGGATATTGCGAAGACATGGCTTAGCCACAGCCTCGGGGATGTTTCCAGAATGAGATTTTCACTCTGCAGCAGAGTGTGCGCTGATATGAAACTTCCTAGCAGATTAAAACTGCGTGTCGGACCGAGACTCGAACTCGGACCTTTGCCTTTCGCGGCCAAGTGCTCTACCAACTGAGCTGTGAGGACGGGGCGCGAGTCGTGCTTGGGTAGCTCTGTTGGTAGAGCACTTGTCCGCGAGAAGCAAAGGTCCAGAGTTCGAGTCTCGGTCCGGCACACAGTTTTAATCTGCTAGGAAGTTTCGCCACAATATAAACGATACGTTGAGATTTCCTACCCGTGCTGGTCTTAGCTACACAGAAGACAATATGAAATAAGAAAGTAGATTTTAGTGGCAGTTTATGTAACTACTACAACGAATGAGGATAATTCCTGTTATAAATCAGTCTCATAATGCACTTGTAGATTCATGCAACATTTAATTGTATCACAAGGTTCATAAATTAACTGAGGTTGCCAATACGACATTCGGTAGGCATGCGTACCTGTCGAAGTTGTCCACTTCAGAGGTGTCCTCCGGCGTGACGGGCGACGGCACGGGGCTGGCGGTCACACATACCGCCCACCAGGGCGACACCTGCAACAGGAGCGTCTGGTTGCCACATTCCCATCTCTTGTAACAACGAAATCGCACAGCACGTAGGTACGAGTGGTGCAGCTCCTAGCCTTAATAACTTCTCCTCGAGCAGATGACAACCTTCATAGATTATTTCAACCTAAATTTGTTAGCCAAATGAGTTTCGAGCAGTATTTAGGACATATTATTTGTCCCCATTTGGCGTTCTTTGTGTAATAACCAGTTTCACACACCAACTTGAAGTAGGTTTGCACTCATGCTTTCTTAAGACAGGAAGGAGCAACAAGATTACAGATGCTGTCAGGATTTGTTTCATTGGGGTGTCCACAGAGCTTTAGTCAAGGATTTTCTACTGCTTTGCAATTTCGAGGATTTCTTAACTTTTCCTGGTTTTCGTGCAATAAATCACGATTTTAGAAGGCAGAATAGCAGGAGAATTTTAACTCAAAGGGATCGCATTTAAGTATTCTACTTGTTGCTGTGAAATCAGATTTAATAAATAGGAGCCGGTATGGTTGTTGTACATATCAGTCTATCTCATAGTCCGGTCTGACAGATCTCAAAATAGCCTTCTAAATGTAGGGCAACACCACACTTTTTACACTGCCACGCACTTTCATTTCTTTTCCCTCATGAGTAGCATACACAATACCCTTTTGTGATTTTTTTTTCTTGTCCTTTGGGGTACGTGCATCGGGAAATGAGCCCATGTCTTGCCTGAAGTCTCAGAGATGGTAATCGCTGAAAAGGTAGCAGTTCACTGAAGTGAATTCTACAGAAGTATCATCTAAGAAATAACTCAATTTCTTTCAGATTTCCGTAGTAAAGGCTAAAATGTGTGTTGTAGAGTGTATAGCTACTTTTAAAATGAATTTGTTTTCTGTTATGTCATGTTATTCTGTGAAACAGCTAAATGCTAAATAAATACTTTTTTTTAAAAAAAAAAAGATTTAGTGTTGCTGTGAAGTCAGTGTAGTAGATTTTTTCTTTCCACTGATTTTGTGATACACAGTAAAGAATACATACAACTGATAGATAAAAAAAAAAAATATTTTTCCGTAACCCTTAACTGTGTGTCACATGACAGGAAGGAGAGTTGTTATTTGGTCATGAAAGTCTATCCACAAATTCCCTTCAAATGTTCAAGGGCACATTTAGGTTTTATCAGCTCCTGTCTTGGTGTCTGGCTTTCCTTTCTTCTCGCTTTGCCTGTTCTCGTCCTGTCAACAGTTCATTATCTCTGTCGAAAACACTATCAACACACTTCTGCAATCCCTTCTAAGCATCACCATGAACTACTCTTTCCACCATGTTGGTCGTTTAGTAACAGAAACTACCACGTGACACACATGACCCGTGTTTCGTCTTAGAATACTTTTCAGAGCTATCAGCTGGCCAGAAATTGAACTCCATGCGTTCATATGGTGAGGCGCACATGCGCGATCTGAGTTTGCCATAAGATTTAAATGCTACAGCAACTTCATGCGACTACCGTTCGTCATTTGGTTGGCTCAAATGGCTCTGAGCACTATGGGACTTAACTACTGTGGTCATCAGTCCCCTAGAACTTAGAACTACTTAAACCTAACTAACCTAAGGACATCACACACATCCATGCCCAAGGCAGGATTCGAACCTGCGACCGTAGCAGTCGCGCGGTTCCGGACTGAGCGCCTAGAACCGCTAGACCACCGCGGCCGGCCGTCATTTGGTGCGACTGCGTTAATATACACTCCTGGAAATGGAAAAAAGAACACATTGACACCGGTGTGTCAGACCCACCATACTTGCTCCGGACACTGCGAGAGGGCTGTACAAGCAATGATCACACGCACGGCACAGCGGACACACCAGGAACCGCGGTGTTGGCCGTCGAATGGCGCTAGCTGCGCAGAATTTGTGCACCGCCGCCGTCAGTGTCAGCCAGTTTGCCGTGGCATACGGAGCTCCATCGCAGTCTTTAACACTGGTAGCATGCCGCGACAGCGTGGACGTGAACCGTATGTGCAGCTGACGGACTTTGAGCGAGGGCGTATAGTGGGCATGCGGGAGGCCGGGTGGACGTACCGCCTAATTGCTCAACACGTGGGGCGTGAGGTCTGCACAGTACATCGATGTTGTCGCCAGTGGTCGGCGGAAGGTGCACGTGCCCGTCGACCTGGGACCGGACCGCAGCGACGCACGGATGCACGCCAAGACCGTAGGATCCTACGCAGTGCCGTAGGGGACCGCACCGCCACTTCCCAGCAAATTAGGGACACTGTTGCTCCTGGGGTATCGGCGAGGACCATTCGCAACCGTCTCCATGAAGCTGGGCTACGGTCCCGCACACCGTTAGGCCGTCTTCCGCTCACGCCCCAATATCGTGCAGCCCGCCTCCAGTGGTGTCGCGACAGGCGTGAATGGAGGGACGAATGGAGACGTGTCGTCTTCAGCGATGAGAGTCGCTTCTGCCTTGGTGCCAATGATGGTCGTATGCGTGTTTGGCGCCGTGCAGGTGAGCGCCACAATCAGGACTGCATACGACCGAGGCACACAGGGCCAACACCCGGCATCATGGCGTGGGGAGCGATCTCCTACACTGGCCGTACACCACTGGTGATCGTCGAGGGGACACTGAATAGTGCACGGTACATCCAAACCGTCATCGAACCCATCGTTCTACCATTCCTAGACCGGCAAGGGAACTTGCTGTTCCAACAGGACAATGCACGTCCGCATGTATCCCGTGCCACCCAACGTGCTCTAGAAGGTGTAAGTCAACTACCCTGGCCAGCAAGATCTCCGGATCTGTCCCCCATTGAGCATGTTTGGGACTGGATGAAGCGTCGTCTCACGCGGTCTGCACGTCCAGCACGAACGCTGGTCCAACTGAGGCGCCAGGTGGAAATGGCATGGCAAGCCGTTCCACAGGACTACATCCAGCATCTCTACGATCGTCTCCATGGGAGAATAGCAGCCTGCATTGCTGCGAAAGGTGGATATACACTGTACTAGTGCTGACATTGTGTATGCTCTGTTGCCTGTGTCTATGTGCCTGTGGTTCTGTCAGTGTGATCATGTGATGTATCTGACCCCAGGAATGTGTCAATAAAGTTTCCCCTTCCTGGGACAATGAATTCACGGTGTTCTTATTTCAATTTCCAGGAGTGTATATCAGCAATGTTGCACACTCTTCAGTTCGTAAAAGTAATCAATAAGCCCTAAAGAGATGCCTAAAAATGCTGAAGGTGAAAACGCTTAAATAGTATATGCCTGGCGAGTCGAGGATACCTTGTTTGTAGTTAGCATTGTGTTTCTGACACGATCATTTCAAAATCCACTATAGCCGGCATATTCGTTCTGAGAGAATTTGGTAATTGTGTGGATATTTAAAAAAATTATATATCGTTATTTTTCAGTCACACGTTTTTTCTAGTATAACTGGTTTCTACGTCCAGGTATCATTTTCATTAGTTGCGTAAGCGAGCCGTCGTGTCTGTGTCGGAACTATAAGTAAGAATACTAACAGATTGAAAAAGAAAGGACATATAAAATGTTTTATGCTTCAAAATTTAACAGTAGAGAACAAATGAAGAAAAAACTTGCGCGTTCAAAGTGTGGGAATGGTACCGTATTAGCAGACACCTCGAGAAAGACACCTCAAAATTTGAAGCATTACGTTTTCCTGATACAGTGGATTTAAATGTTTCGATCTTATATAAATCACCGTTATTCGCCTCGACCATTGAATCGAAAGCTAAAAACAAATTTGATTCTTGTATCATGAAGTCACACACAGTTGTACACTTAAACGCTGTTTTAGATCGAAGTGAAGATTTACAAGTAAAGAACAATTTTAAAACTTCCCTTAAGTCACGGAAACAAAGCTATGCCTGGTACAAAAATTACTTTTCAATTCACTCTTTCCTCTTCCCTGTATGTGCACAGAATTTCTTTCGCACTCCACTTTTTCCACTCTAGGATGAACGTAATGATACAAATTGTAACGGTAATAACATTTACGCACTGCATGAACAATCCTTTAACGAATCTATAAATAGATGTTATGCTGCCCCCTAATATTCTTCCGAACATATTGACGACCAGTGCTAGTGCACCATACCGATTAAAGTGGAACAGTGGTTAGTACCCTGGCATTGCATGCGGGAGGACGGCTTTTTAAATCCATACATCTACATCTACGTATATACTCCGCTAGCCACCAAGCGGTGCGTGGCGAAGGGCACAATTGGCGCCAAAGTCATATTTCCCCCTTCTGTTCCACTCGCGGATCGTGCGAGGGAAAAACGACTGTCTGAACGCCTCAGTACTAGTTCTTATTTCCCTTATCTTTGAATGGTGACCATAGCGCGATTTGAAAGTTGGTGGTAATAATATATGCTCTACATCCTCGGTGAAGATCGGATTTCGAAATTTAGTGAGCTGTATATCTGCAAGTGTGTCCCACTTCAAACTTTCTATGAGATCTGTAACGCTCTCGCGATGGCTAAATGTACCAGTCACGAATCTTGCTGCTCTTCTTTGGACCTTCTCAATCTCTTGAATCAGACCCAACTGGTAATGGTCCCATACAGACGAACAATACTCCAAGACTGGACGAACTAACGTACTGTAAGCAATTTCCTTTGTTGAAGGACTGTATCGCTTCAGGATTCTACCAATCAACCGCAATCTAGAGTTCGCCTTACCCGTTAGTTGTATAATCTGACCATTCCATTTGAGATCATTTCGAGTAGTCACACCCAGATACTTGACGGACGTTACCGCTTCCAAAGACTGGGCATTTATTTTCTACTCTTACATTAATGGGGATTTTCGCCTTGTTATACGCAGTAGGTTACACTTACTAATATTGAGAGATAACTGCCAGTCATTACACCACGCATTTATTTTCTGCAAATCCTCATTGATTTGTTCACAACTTTCGTGTGATACTACTTTCCTGTAGACTACAGCATTATCGGCAAACAGTCTAAGGTCGCTGTCAATATCATCAACCAGTTCGTTTATGTAAATCGTAAGAAGCAGAGGACTATTACGCTGCCCTGGGGCGCACCTGAAGTTACGCTTGTTTCTGTTGAAGTCACCCCGTTCAGGACGACATACTGCCTCCTGTCTGTTAGAAAACTTTCTATCCACCCGCATATGTCATCGGATAGACCGTAAGCGCGCACTTTTTGTAGCCAGCGACAGTGCGGAACTGAGTCGAACGCCTTTCGAAAGTCGAGAAATATGCCATCTAGATATAAGTTCTCCATGGTTTTCCGAAATCTGTCCAGGTAAATGCCAGGATAGTTGCTTTCATCTTTCATAAGGACAGCGCAAACTTCCTTTCTTACTTTCCCCAACTCATTCTTTAATTATCTCGTTGTCGACAGAACGCTAAAGCATAACTTCTTTCATTTTTGTGCACGTCGAACTTGGGTTCCAGCAAAGGATTTAGAGAGAATTACCCTCTAAGGAAAAAAATCGTCATACTACGATGGAATTAGCTGAATGGAGAGGGAATCGATAAATGTGATGTACACGCACAGACAGACAAATGATCACAGTATCAGAAAAAATGGATGATTTATTCAAGACAAAGAGCTTCATAAACTCAGGAAGTAAATAATGCGGTGGTTCACTTCTGGCCCTTGCGCAAGCAGTTACTCGGTCTGAAACTGATTTGCAGAGCTGTTGGGCGTCCTTCTGAGGGATATCGTGCCGAATTCTGTCCAATACCGACGTAGCTGGGGGGCCCTGCCTACAATACTCCAAACGTTCTCAATTGGGGAGAGATCCAGAGAACTCGGCATCTCTCCAGAATTTGCCCTAAATGAAATAAGGGGAACCATGGCGAAAGACTGAAACTTAGAGCTGAGGGCAAAAAGATGGTCTGTACAACACAGTAGGATCGCGAAGCGGATAGACATGTTTTGTTGCAGCTCGTCAGTAACCGCAATGACATGCGGCGTAATTGGCAATGTGATGTTTCTGCGTGTGTGTCCATGTGTGGCGAAAGTCAGCGTTTCCACACGCCGCAATCGACAGTGCAAAGCTTTATCGCGCAAGTCTTCTTCGGATGACGCAAAGTGCCGGGGTTAACAAGGTCAGTCACGCCGCGGGTGAGTGAACACGTGACGAAACTTTCGGTTTTCCTCCTAAAGAGCGGATTTAACTCGCAAGCTGGCGACCTCATCTGCAGAGGACGACCGGAGAATAACGATTGTTACGAAATTCTTGAGTTGTCTTGCCGAAACGTACTGTGATAATACATTACTGGCTATTAAAATTGCCACACCACGAAGATGACGTGCTACAGACGCGAAATTTAACCGACAGGAAGAAGATGCTGTAATATTCAAATGATTAGCTTTCAGAGCATTCACACAAGGTTGGCACCGGTAGCGACAACTACAACGTGCTGACATGAGGAAAGTTTCTAACCGAATTCTCATACTCAAACAGCAGTTGACCGGCCTTGCCTGGTGAAACGTTGTTGTGATGTCTCGTGTAATGAGGAGAAATGCGTATCATCGAGTTTCCGACTTTGATAAAGGTCGGATTGTAGCCCATCGCGATTGCGGTTTGTCGTATCGCGATATTGCTGCTCGCGTTGGTTGAGATCCAATAACTGTTAGCAGAAATGAAATGAAATGTCGTGTGGTTAGGGCCTCCCGTCGGGTAGCCCGTTCGCCTGGTGCAGGTCTTTAGAGTTGACGCCACTTCGGCGATCTGCTCGTCGACGGGGATGAAATGATGATGATTAGGACAACACAACGCCCAGTCCCTGATCGGAGAAAATCTCCGACCCAGCCGGGAATCGAACCCGTGCCCTTAGAATTGACATTCCGTCACGCTGGCCATTTAGCTACCGGGGGCGGACACAGTTAGCAGAATATGGAATCGGTGGGTTCAGGAGTGTAATACGTAACACCGTGCTGGATCCCAATGGCCTCGTATCACTAGCAGTTGAGGTGACAGGCATCTTATCCGCATAGCTGTAACGGATCGTGCAGCCACGTCTCGATACCTGAGTCAACAGATGGGGACGTTTGCAAGACAACAACCATCTGCACGAACAGTTCGACGACGTTTGCAGCAGCATGGACTATCTACTCGGGGACCATGGCTGCGGTTACCCTTGGCGTTGCATCACAGACAGGAGCGCTTGGGATGGTGTACTCAACGACGAACCTGGGTGCACGAATGGCAAAACGTCATTTTTTCGGATCAATCCAGGTTCTGTTTACAGCATCATGATGGTCGCATCCGTGTTTGGCGACATCGCGGTGAATACACACTGGAAGCGTGTATTCGTCATCGCCATACTGGCATATCACCCGGCGTGTTGGTATGGGGTGCCATTGGTTACACGTCTCGGTCACCTCTTGTTCGCATTGACGGCACTTTGAACAGTGTACGTTACATTTCAGATGTGTTACGACCCGTGGCTCTACCCTTCATTCGATCCCTGCGAAACACTACATTTCAGCAGGATAATGCACGACCGCATGTTGCAGGTCCTGTACGGGCCTTTCTGGAAACAGAAAGTGTTCGACTGCTGCCCTGGCCAACACATTCTCTAGATCTCTCACCAATTGGAAACGTCTGGTCAATGGTGGCCGAGCAACTGGATCGTCACAATACGCCAGTCACTACTCTTGATGAACTGTGGTATCATGTTGAAGCTGCATGGGCAGCTGTACCTGTACACGCTATCCAAGCTCTGACTCAATGCCCAGGCGTATGAAGGCCGTTATTACGGCCAGAGGTGGTTGTTCTGGGTACTGATTTCTCAGGATCTATGCACCCAAATGGCGTGAAAATGTAATCACATACCAGTTCTAGTATAATATATTTGTCCAATGAATACCCGTTTATCATCTGCATTTGTCCTTGGTGTAGCAATTTTAATGGCTAGTAGTGTAAGCGAATAGGGTGCCATGCAAGCCTTGGGTTTCACAGAATTGTTGTTTACTCTCTTCCGCAGCGATAGTGGAAGATTACCATTGCCGGTGCGTAACTAGTTGTAGGTGTCGCAAGTTAGCGTGCGCTGTTTATCCTTCAGTGACTATGTAAACAGCTGCTAAGACAAGTCAGTAAGATTCTTGTTGGATACCCAGAACGATACTGCGCAGATATAGTGAACATGTACCCAAAACTGTAGATCTGGAGAAATGCCCCGTGGGAAATTATACGTGGGCGATTGGAAAACTAGAAAAGAAATAACTTGGTACTTTTGAGGAATGCGGTTAATGAATAGATGTAAAAATTAATGGGATTAACACCTGGAAAAATGAAAGGTATTATACAGAATAACTAATAGAGTAAAGGTTGGAGACGGAGAGAAAATTCTGTAGGAAAAGACGAAGACTGGAGCGAGAATCATAACCGCTAGTAGTGTCGGAGGCGGGAAATACACAAGGATTGACGGAGCACGAGGATCTGCCATAACGCAAGTTTCGAGAACAATAACAGAAAGAAGTGAACAACTGTATGCAGACTGCACTGAATGATTTAAGAAGATCGCTGCAAATAATGAAAACAGTCCTTTCCGGAAGCCAAGGCTGGCCGTATATCTTTCGCTCCGAAATCATGATTGGCACTTGGCATTATATGACTTCTGCATATTTAAGAGTAACTGCATAGTGGGCTTGCATCCGGGATGGTAACTAGAGAAGAGTTGACTCACTTTGGGAAGAATTGGTTCAAATGGCTCTGAGCATTATGGGACTTAACATCTGAGGTCATCAGTCCCCTAGAACTTAGAACTACTCAAATCTAACCAACCTAAGGACATCACACACATCCATGCCCGAGGCAGGATTCGAACCTGCAACCGTAGCGGTCGCGCGGTCCCAAATTGAAGCGCTAGAACCGCTCGGCCACCACGGCCGGCAATGAAGTAACAGGTACAGTCAAATGAGGAACACGAGAGTTAAGGGGGTGTAAAATTAGAACGGTGAGCTACGTTCAGGAATAAATCGTCCGAAGTTTTCTCTGTTACACGTACACTTTCTGAGCAGTTATCATTTACTCTTGACAATTTTAAAGCTCAACATGAAACGCAGGCGTAGTCAGGCGATCGACGGCCGTCTTTAGCAGATAACTTCCAGAAATGGACACCTGTTCCGGTAATTTTTCAAATTTTCAGAACATTGGCAGACAGAGAACGCATTCCTTACTAATCATCGTTTTTCAGATGACAGAGATATTGTACACACAAGACTAAGAAAAACATTACAGAATTCAACGACTACTACGCTACGCGCAACAGCGACAGAAAAACGTTCGCGACATGAATCTGATGGTGGGGAAGCTGAACAATGGTTTCAGATGTACGCATGGCGGCGACTTGCCGGAAGAACAGCGTGTGACCGGAAGACAACGTTTACAAAACATTCGTTTGGCCTGTTTTCAGTGTCGGCATTCCCACGTCGCAGCGTTGGGTGGGAATTCTGAAGTCGGGAGGGGGACAACTGATTCTGAATCCCTTCGTGGTTTTCTTAAAGCGACATAATCTTAGTAAATAGACTTGTCTGTCTCGGTCGTGTCAAAAAATCAGTTTTATTTAGTGCGTCTCCTTCCTCCTGCATCTCAAATACTTAATTCAAGTTTTTGTTAAAGTTGATCTTTGTGGCTTTAATTGGTGAACAGTTTCACTTACAGTCATTCGTCAGCATTGTCAAATAAAACGTTAAATTCTTCTTCTTCATTAAGTGGCAAGGGTCTTATCGACCATCGCATGCTCTACAAGCCTCCTCCATTTCCTTTTGTTGAGTGCACTGTTTGTCCATTCAGTGTTCATGTTCATCCTGGCTGTGTACTCCCGGATGTTATCTCTCCACCTACTTCTGGATCTTCCTCTCGTCCCATCTATTGTCCTTCCAAATGCTATTTTAGGTAGCCTGTTTTGTGTCATTCTTTCTATGTGGCCTGCCCAGTTCAACCTTCTTTTCTTTAGCACATCTACGATGTTACTGTGTTTGTACAGCTCTCTTAATTTTTCATTTTTTCTTATCCTCCATTCCATGTTATCTTCATCACATACTGGACCAAAAATTTTTCTTAGTATTTTTCTTTAAAGTATTAACAGTTTTTCTTTACCTTTCTTTCTAAATATTAGTGGTTCACATCCGTATAATGTTACTGGTATAATGATCGACTGATAAAAGCTTATTTTGAAGTTAGTACTTAGTGATTTTTCGGTAAGATTTTGATAAAACTAAAGAATGTTTTGTTCGCTGTTGCTAAACGGGCATCTATTTCTATATCCATTCCATTATTGTTACTAAACGGACTCCCTAAGTACTTGAAGCGGTCAACTGTTTTGAAAGTGAATCCATCTGCAGCCGAAGGTGCATCACTTTGGCCTTTCTTACTTATGAGCAGATATTCTGTCTTTTCTTCATTAACAAGTAATCCTGATTTCTCATCAATTTTGTAATAATTTTGCATTATTTTGATTAAATCTGTTTTGGAGGTACTTATTAATGCTATATTATCTGCGTCGGGAAGTCTAGTAATGTTCATCTCCTGCATTTGCATCCCTCGTGGATTAGGTTTACTAAATCCTCTATCGATCTTCTCTAAGACGGGGTTAAATAAGATAGGTGAAATGGCATCTCCTTGTCTCATTCCACTGAAGACTTTAAAATTTTGTGTTTCTCCTACAGTTATCTTGATTCAACGTAAAGTTTCATCTGTACAGGTTTTAATTAATCTGATTAGCTCTGATGGTATTTCAGATTCTCTCAATACATTTAGAAGTGTCTGTCGGTGGATGCTATTGTAGGGCTTTTTGAAATCTGCCAACAATATGTGTACATCTACATTGAATTCCTACGCCTTTTCAGTTATCTGTCTCAGAGTGAAAAGATATCTACTGTGGATCTATTTCTGCGGAAACCACATTTGTAGTCACCATTTAATTCTTCACTAATTGGGATCAGTCTGTTTAATAGGCATGTCGATAGGATTTTATAAGTTACAGAATTACTTTTTCGAATATCTCGTTGTTGCTTCACCAGTCAGTTTACAGTTACTCTCTTTACGTAATATAGAGTGGCGCTGGCTGAACTAAAAGAATAATTTTTATCTTTCTGTTTTCATATCTACGTAGTTGTCCGAATCAAAAATCTGCTTGAAAGTTCAGTTTTGACTGACTTACCATGAGGAAAAAGTAATCTTGAAATATTTCTTATAAATAGAGTTTTATTGTAATGAATATTATATGACATTTATTGGTAAGATTTCCGCATATATACGAGACATCAAGTTCATCGTTCGTTCCCGATAGCGAAAGATCGATGAAAAAAACATTCAAAGAGTCACTGTATTTCATAATATCTACACTAGGCTATGTCGTAATGTTTTGCCTTGGAACTTCTAATCTGAGACCGACAGAAGGCAGCATTTTTGTGACTTGTCGAGTGCTAGCAGTTCACAGCCGAATTGTCTACCGAGCGAGGTGGCGCAATAGTTAGCATACTGAACTCGCGTTCTGGAGGACGCCGGTTCAAATCCGCGTCCTCCCATCCACATTAAAGTTTTCCGTGATTTCCCTAGATCGTCACAAACAAATGCCGGCATGGTTCCTTTGAAAGAGCACGGTCGATCTGCTTCCCCGTCCTTCGTTTAAAGGACGTGCTCCGTCTCTAGTTGTGACCTCGATCGCGATGGAACGTTAAGCCCTGATCTCCTTTCTTTCCTTCTCGAAATGTTCTCTGCGACTGTACTGAATTGTCAGCGTTCAAGGTTTATGCCAGGCATTGTCCCTTGCTTTATTACGCTGATATGGTTTAGTCACCAATGATAAGATTCACTGATGGCATTGTTATCCTCAGTGAAAGTGAGAAAGAGTTGCAGAAACTGTTGAATTGAATGAACAGTCTAATTACGCCACAGTTTGGACGGAGTGAACCGAAGAAAGACGAAAGTAATGAGAAACAGGTGAATTGAGACTAAACTTAAAAATCGCTTTACATTGTGGTACACACCACCCCCGTCCACCCATACATACATATGAACCCGCATCTCCTCTCCTGAGTCTCTAGGCTAGTTACGCCTTGTCTTTAGTTCGTGTCCAGACTAGTGGCCGGTATTATATAATGGTTCAAATGGTTCTGAGCACTATGGGACTTAACATCTGAGGTCATCAGTCCCCTAGAACTTAGAACTACTTAAACCTAACTAACCTAAGGACATCAAAAACATCCATGCCCGAGGCAGGATTCGAACCTGCAACTGTAGCGGTCGTGTGGTTCCAGACTGAAGCGCCTAGAACCGCTCGGCCACAACGGCCGGCTATTATATAATATGCAAGGGATATGATGTGAGAACGAGGTGAGTCTCCTCTTCCAATACACACTGAGGTTATAAAAGTCATCGGGTAGCGACGTGCACGTATACGGATAGCGACACTGTCGCATACATAATTTATTAAAAGGGAGTGCATTGGCGGAGCTGTCATTTTTTCTCAGGTAACTTATGTAAAAAGTTTTCGGGCGTGGTTATGGACGCACGGTGGGGATTAACAGGCTCTGAAAGCGGAGTGTTAGTTCGAGCTAAGCCCGTGGGACATTCCGAGATCCACAGTGTCAAGAATGTGCCGAGAATACCAGATTTAGGGCACTATCTCTCACCACGGACAGCGCCGTGGCTGACGGCTTTCACGTAACGACTGACAGCAGTGGCGTTTGCGTAGAGTTGTCAGTGCTAACAGACAATTCAACACTGAGTGAAATAACGGCAGAAATCAATGTAGGACGTACGACGAACGTATCGTTAGGGCAGTGCGGCGAAATTTGGCGTTAATGGGCTATGGCAGCAGACGACAGACGTGAGTGCCTTTCCTAGTACAACGACATCGCCTGCAGACCCACTTCTAGGCCTGTGACCATATCGGTTTCACCCTAGATGACGAGAAAATCATGGCCTCGTCAGATGAGTCCCTATTTCAGTTGGTTAGAGCTGAAGGTAGGGTTCGAGTGAGCGCAGACCTCACGAAGCGATGGACCCAAGTTGTCAACAAGGCACTGTGCATAGTGGTGGGGGCTCCATAGTGGTGTGGGCTGTGCTTACGTGGAATGGACTATGTCCTGGTTATGTTCGGCGACTTGGAAAGCATTTACAGCCAAAAGACGATGGAACTTTTATGGATGACAATGCGTCGTGTCACCGGGCCACAATTGTTCGCAATTTGTTTAAAGAACATTCTGGACAGTTCGAGTCAATTATTTGGCTACCAGGATCGCCTGACGTGGATCCAACCGAACATTTATTGTACATAATAGAGAGGTCAGCTCGAGCACAAAATCCTGCACCGGACAGCTACAGAGGCAGCATTGTTCGATATTTCTGCGGGGGGCTTCCAATGACTTCTTGAATCCATGCCACGTGGAGATGGTGCACTTGAGGTATCGCATGGCTTTTGTTACCTCAGTCTAGTGTGCCATATGCATCTCTGAATCCTGCGGATGAAGGTGTAGCATTGTGGAGTGCTAAGGCGTACACTTCTTGATCGGTATCAGTGGGACCGCCAATTTTAAGATCTTCATCAGACTAACAAATCACCATCATAAAACTGAGCTTCATCTACATTTACATCTACATGGTTACTCTGCAATTCACATTTAACTACCTGGCAGAGGGTTTATCGAACCATTTTCATACTACTTCTCTACCATTCTACTCTCGAATGGCGCGTGTGAAAAGGAAACCCCTAAATCTTTCCGTTCGAGCTCTGATTTCTCTTATTTTATTATAATGATCATTTCTCCCCACGTCGGTGGGTGTCAACAAAATATTTACGCATTCGGAAGAGAAAGTTGGTGATTGAAGTTTTGTAAATAGATCTCGCTGCAAAGAAAACCGCCTTTGTTTCAGTGACTGCCACCCCAACTCGCGTATCATATCAGTGACACTCTCACTCCTATTACGCGATAACACGAAACGAACTGCCCTTCTTTGCACTTTTTCGATGTCCTCCGTCAATGCCACCTGGTAAGGATCCCACACCGCGCAGCAGTGTTCCAACAGAGGACGGACAAGTGTAATGTAGGCTGTCTCTTTAGTGGGTGTGTCGTATCTTCTGAGTGTTCTGCTAACAAAGCGCAGTCTTTGTTTCGCCTTCCCCACAATATTGTCTATGTGGTCTTTCCAATTTAAATTGCTCGTAATTGTAATTCCTGGGTATTTAGTCGATTTGTGCGTACCCATGTGGATGCCCTCGCACTTTTCTTTCTTTAGTGCTAATTGCCACTTTTTGCACCATACAGAAATTCTCTCTAGATCATTTTGTAATTGGAATTGGTCGTCTGATGATTTTACTAGACGGTAAATTACAGCATCAACTGCAGACAATCTAAGGGGCCTGCTCAGATTATCACCTAGATCATTTATATAAGTCAGGAACAGCAGGGGCCTATGACACTACCTTGCTGAACGCCAGATATCACTTCTGTTCTGCTTGATGATTTACCGTCTATCACTATGAACTGTGACCTCTCTGAGAGGTCTCTTTAACCCATTACTGTTCCTCATATATGTAAACGATAACATACAAAAAGGAGAATTAGTTCTTTTTGCAGGCGACACTAGTATCATAATCAGTCCCAGCACACGTAAAGAAACAGAAGAAATGGTAAACAAAGGTCTTAAAAATGTCATCGACTGGTTTCCTGCGAATGGTCTTACTCTCAGTTTTAAAAAGACAACATATTCAGTTCTGCACATCTAGAGACACTGCACAATTATAACACATGGTGAGGAAATAATAAATGTGGCGTAAACACCAAAATTATTAGAGATAGAACTAAGGACACAGAAATCCACCCTGACTATGATCACTACAAGAGGGCCGACTGACTTATTGTTGTCCAATTTCTAACGTGACAATGTCTTCTTCTATCACCGGGATTTCCCTGGTTTTCGCTCTCGGGTACCTGAGGCAGTGACGTAGGAGGGTGGTTTAACTGTGCTGCTCCTCCGCTCACCCCCCCCACTCCCGCCGTCCTTTTCATCCTCCTCCTCAGATTGCTCAAAGGAGCGCGTCTGCGGGCTGCGCAGCGGAGAAAGTGTGTCGCCAGCGTGCTGGCGTGAGGCGGACGAGACCGTGACAGCGGCCGCACGGAGGCAACGTCACCGCTGCGCTTACACTCGCCTGCACATGTGCTACAACACTCGTCCTGCCGCCGTCTCAGCTGTTTATGGCGCTCTTACCCTAAGCTGATGGCAACGTTTGGTTTGACTCTGAAATCTAAGCGCAGAGTATTGCGTTGTAACTGTACCAGTTCGTATTTTCCTTGATTTCCGTACGCTGCACCTACGGGAGGAAACGAGCGATGTTCTTCAGGGCTGTCGACTGAGTGATTTTACATAAAGAATTTGTGACGTAATTCTGTTACCCTGTACTGAGCAGCTTTAAGTTGATGACTTGCACAGATAGACCGCGAAAGGTTGAAACCCATGAAAACTGCGAAACTCCTGAAGCTGGCTCTATGGCAAACATTAGCAAACTTTTATGTACTTAAGTATTTCGACTACTAAGTCACTTCTGTAAACAGAACAGATTATCATTCTGAATAATATTCCACAGTTCTTCAGAACAGGTATATTAATATAATGCTTTGCTGCTGTTTGCTATGGAAGTTTTTTTTCACAGATGGCGGGAAATTTTCTAAATGTGAGACAAAAGTCTGCCGACAGAGCCTTGTTTCAGACCCGTTACGTGATGTTGACTTGCCAATAGACACAGAGCCGGTCCCGTTAGTCTTAACTTCCAGGACGTTATACAGCTGGTCCTAAGAGGTCGTTAATCGTCATTATTAAGAAGTCTTATGTTATTGTTCTGCTGTTTTCAAGAACTCTAAAAGGCCGAAAAACGTTCTGTTGTCGGAAAATTTCCGGTGTTCGCTTAGTTCGTGCAGCCGTGGAAGTATCGTCCACCTACTAGCGGATAACTCAGAGTTAACTTGGAGACAGAGGACAAAACTCTAGTAATATAACGTTCATAGAACACCTGCTACTGCCATTCTCTTCTAAATGAGATGAATGCAAATAAGACCATTCGACATGGCAATTAAAATCCTGAACTAGTGGTTCGAAGCGTCTTGTTTTACCAGTTATTTTTGGTTTCTCCGACTTAATCTTACAGCAATTAATTAAAGAGAATTTTACAACAGACGCGCTTCGGTTTTGTTTACAAAGCATCTTCTGTGTTCATTCTGGAAATATGGATACATATCGTCATTCATTTTGCTTGTTAAGATTATAACAACCAAAACGTACAACATACATATTTCCAGAATGACGACATAACATACTTTGTAAAAAAAGGTGAAACAAGTCTGATGAAAAATTTTCTTTAATTAAATGCAGTAAGCTTAAGACGGAGAAACCAATAGTAATTGCTTTTAATAGCTGCTGCGGAGATGATCATGCAAACAAACATATTATAGTCTTCTTTTATATTATCTATAACAACGGATATGTTAACTAATGAAGGATGCAAGGGGGAACGTATAGCACAGACTTTCTTTTTATTGCAAGGTATTTTAAACAATATGTAACGATTTGGACCGTCTTACTGTAGTTTTGATTGGGTCCTATTCTGGTGCTACATTTATTTTATTAGGGAATCACGCTGTAAATTAAAGTAAAACACCATCTGCTTCCGAGAATTTTTCCGGGTTGTACGGACGTGGACCAAGGTACTCTTCTATCCCTGACGTTTCGTCCAAAGCTACGTTGGACATTTTCGGAGGTGCTCCTGGTTGTGCTGAGTCTTTCTGACTCAGCACAACCAGGAGCACCTCCGAAGATGTCTAACGTAGCTTTGGACGAAACGTCAGGGATAGAAGAGTTACATGGACCACGGCCGAACATTCCGGAAGAATTCTCGGCAGCTGAAACATCCGGTCGTGAAAGCCTTCATTGCACCATCTGCTTCCCTGTTTTCTCTCTGTCCCCGAAACGAGAGTGATACTGAAATTACTGAACATTATACCCTCTGTACAGGAGTAATTTTGGGCCTTAAGGTAACGCCTTTCAAACTATAATTACTGGTGATCACCAAAAGGCCGTAAGAGAAGATATTGATTTGAACAAGGACGCCAAGAGAGCAGGATGCATGCCTAGGAGGTAGTTGGCAGTTAGTTCCAGCCAGGTACTGGCAGCCTAATGGATATAGACCCAGTAGAGAAAGTCAACTTCACTTCTGTAAGTGTCCTGGAGCAGGTGTCCGCCGGCCACCTTCGGCACAACAAGGGGAGATATTGCGCGCCATCGTAGTCCACTGTTGCTCCTCGTTGCGAGCGTTTCTCTCTCTCGCTCATCTCAACCTTTTAGGAGCTTCATTGACTCCGATCTGGTAAACCTTATTTTAAATCTTATTTTAATTCATGCTGCATGACATGTGAACCTGAATTTGAACACAAGTGCACTCTTTCATCCAGATTCCAGTGCTAAATATTCGTCTTCTGTTGTTTGTAAATCTTGAATGCTGAATATGTCGCAATTAAGGAGACCAGTTTGGGCTCTTCCCATTCTTACGAGTTTGGTATTGTTCTTCTCGTTCTCCTACATCCCCATGATTAACCTCGATTAATTTATGTTCAAAATCACTGCTTGATTCATACCCTCAAAGAGGATCGAGTCACTTACTTCTAAGGCCACACGGTATGGAATCATCTTCATTGCGTTCCATTTGTTAGCGGAACTGGTGAGCATGCGAGGTATAACACCACACTATGTTTACACCAAAGCTGATAGGCAATTCCAAATTATGACACCAGTCAGGTGACAATGTTTTTTGAGTATCGGAGACTATGTTTCCATCCGATGACATTTCAAGAGTAGACGGGAAACGATGCAGACTGGTTTCAAATGGCTCTAAGCACTGTGGGACTTAACATCTGAGGTCATCAGTCCCTTAGACTTAGAACTACTTAAATCTACCTAACCTAAGGACATCACACACGTCCATGCCCGAGGTAGGGTTCGAACCTGCGACCGTAGCAGCAGCGCGGTTCCGGACTGAAGGGCCTAGAACCGCTCGGCCACAGCGGGCGGTGCAGACTGGTTTGACGCAAAAGAGGGTAAAATAAGATGTCTCTCATGACTTCCATGCTCACAGAGTCCGAATATTATCTTATCGTTCCGGTTTCCACAGGAAAAAGCAATAGAAACTCATTTGTTTCCTTAGCAGTGCATTAAATATGATGATATGAAACACGAATAAAAACAAATTCAAATTGTCATACGTCACATCGCGTAGAGCGTCAGTTTCTGAGACAATGAAACGATCTAGATAAGCATCGCATTCATGCGACAGATTAACTAAGGTAGGCCTTTTGTTTAGATTTTACATTGTTTTTAACTAGCGAATAAATTCATATCATACTGTACCATGACTAGAATGTAAACAACCGAAGACACAGACATCCTTCTGAGATTTCGAATACTTATTCGGTAGGTTACATGCAAGGTACGCAAGAGCAGTCCCTTGGATCGTTGACGTGGTTGCACAGACCACAAACCACTTCAGTTCTGTTTACATTCTTATGGCTCAGATGCATGCTGTGCTAACAATACACGTGGTGGTATTAATCTACCATAATATTATTACACCTGAGAGCAAGAGCGCTTTGTTCGACTTATCGTGAGTTTTTATTGTTATATTTCATGAGGACACGCTGAAGCACTTGATAATGTACGCACAACTGTCTTCAAATAATTCACAGTGATATACGTTTTCCTTAGCCATCACTGTACTTGCTTACTGTAACGTCACTGTGTGTTTCCGATAACGTCGACGGAACGCCAAGTGCAATATTATAGTGATCGGGTAATAACCTTGTGGCTGAGCGCCCTTAACCGACACCCAAACGCTAGAAGACGCCGCTCACATACTGTGTAAAGAGTCATTAAATCCAGGTCCCGTGTGTGCTAGGTAAACATGTTTTGGTGGAAGTCTGCTTTTACGATTCTTCATCATTTTGATTTATGATCCAAGCATGTTTCGCCTGTGATTTCTGTGCAGTATGACCATCCTATGATTTTCTTGAGCTTTCAGCGTATCGTGTAAAAAAGTAGGAACACATTTTCGCAACTATTAGATCATAGTTGTGTTCACTATATATGACGCGTAAGAGTCTCCACTGAAGAGGACGGCCTGGATGGTGTGTTTCTAGGTAAGTGAAGATCGCAGTTTCGAGTCTCGCACTGGACGTGTCTGCTGATATTGAATGTGTCATTGCAGTGCATGTCTTCTACAGTGGTGGAAATCAGTACCAAGACAAGGTTCCTACGAAAGTAATAGTACAGTGTTTGAAGCACACTGTATCAAAGTTATTATTAAAGTGATATAGGCAGTCGTGACGGAATTACGTAGTTTCTTTCATAGCAAGAGTATCAAATGAGGTGTTTCCATTACCCGGACCGAAACAGGCATAAAGGCACTCGCTGTTCTTTTGTGTTATTGCATTGTTAGCACTTTCTCCAATCTACGTTCTTCCTAATTACCTCAAAAATTCTGTTCGGTATTAATTTTGTTAGAGTTTTTAGTTCTTGCAGTTCAGTTGTCACCCACTCTTCTTGTATCGCACTTTTCAGCTCACATACGACCTCAAATTGCCCTCCATAGTGATAAACACGCCTTGCAGGTATTCCCCAAAGATTGACCAGATGCAATATGTTATTGAAGCATTAGACTTTCATTCCCTAGGTCGTCATACATTCTAGTCAATTCTGTCTCTATCATATCAGTGTACCATGTTAGAGCAACTTCTAGTGTTCAGTCAAGCAATGCGTGATCTACCTTTAGCGCAGAAGGCTGCTCTAATCATAACACTTTCTCTTTCTTACCTTCTGCTCTATTCTCAGATCATACCAGTAATACTGAAATCCATTTGGCCCATCTACATTAAACTACTTCTCGTCACAGATTATTTAATCGCATTCTGAAGAGCATCTAGTCTTCTTATTTTTGGATGTTACAGCAGGTTTCTGCAGTCGTTTCTTGACGACAAGATGTTTTCATTTGACAAAATTTGTTGTACGCGTCTGGCAGATACTGACAACTGTAAATCAGCAACAAGTTGAGAAGAATAACAGTTGGTCACCCCTGCTTTGAGCGAAAGTAACCGTTTCGATGCCTCAGATAATTTTGTACCTTGCTCATATCTTCAGTTCTGCCCATCTTCTTTCTGCAGTGTACAGAAATTATCAGTAAGTGTACTTGAACGGTTCGACTTCGTGGAGATTTGAAGATTAGAGAGTCTGATATCCTTGTGCACACCGACTTTTACTTTTTCATCTCATGGTAACTGTTTTCCACATGATACTGTCAGAATCGTGATTTATACACTGTCACTAATGGTCTCTGCTCCCTATCTTCAGTCAAGGTACATACACACACATACACTAACACCACACAGAGCCTTTATTCCGAGTTCTACTCTGTACTACCTGAATTTTAGATGAAATTATAATTAACTCAATACCACTAGCTGCTGACGGGCGTTGGTATAGATCAACGGGGAGAGTTGAAAATGTGTGCTCCGACGGCGACTCGAACCCGGGATCTCCTGCTTACATGGCAGACGCTCTATCCATCTGAGCCACCGAGGGCAGAGAGGATGGTGCGACTGCAGGGATTTTTCGCCGGCACGCTCCCCGTGAGACCCACATTCTCAACTTGTAGTCCACACACTACATTCGTAGTGCCCCTCCCATTATACCCATTACTCGCGGCAGACAATCTACCGAGTCCCGTAAGAGTTCAGGCAAATCGTGTGCATCCGCACTGAAGAAGGTCATCAGCCGATCAGCCGATTAGCCTTAAACGATGTGAAGCTGGCATCTGTTCTTCAGTGCGGATGCACACGATTTGCCTGAACTCTTACGGGACTCGGTAGATTGTCTGCCGCGAGTAATGGGTATAATGGCACGGACACTACGAATGTAGTGTGTGGACTATAAGTTGAGAATGTGGGTCTCACGGGGAGCGTGCCGGCGCTAAATCCCTGCAGTCGCACCATCCTCTCTGCCCTCGCTGGCTCAGATGGATAGAGCGTCTGTCATGTAAGCAGGAGATCCCGGGTTCGAGTCCCGGTCGGAGCACACATTTTTAACTGTTCCCGTTGATGTATATCAACGCCCGTCAGCAGCTAATGGTACTGAATTAATTATAATTTCATTCTAGAAAGCTGTACGGTCACCAACGGCATAAATTTAGATATCTTGTTGTATACTGCTCTACCGACATCAAAAGCGATAATATGTATTTGCATTCGACGTTGTACTGGATCTCATACTATTGCGTATACACTGTGCACAACTATTCCAACGGACAATATTAATTTTCCTACAAGTATCCATGACTTTAGACTGATTTTCACCAGGGTACAGGGGTTGCAACTGGAGGAAGAGACTGGAAAGAGGTGAGGGAGATGTGTGAAGGTGAGTTTAATGTCCCATCGAAAGCGAGATCATTATAGACCAAGAAAAAGGGCTGACTGGAAAAAAATAGGGAATGAAATCGGTCATGCCGTTAGAAATAATCATCGCGCGCCAATTGCCTTAAGCGACACGTGGAAATCAGGAGAAATGATAATCTGGGTGGCCGGACGGAATGTGAAACGGCGCCCCCCAGAATACGAGACTCGTGTTTTGACAGGTCCTCGCTGGGTGAGAGGAGTACGCGGCGGCGGCTTCTGCTGGCGGCGTCGCGGCCTGGCTGCGCCCCTGCCCCTGCCCCTGCGGCCAGTGCCACGCCCAACACGCGCCGGCGTGTCCCGCACAAATGTCAGCACCCGAGCCGTTCCAAACCTGAATCTGCTCACCCCGCCAGGACAGGCCACCGTCCCGGCCGGGACCGGCTCGGCCGTCGCGGCTGGCTCGGGCTACGGGCGCGTGCTCTCTCTCTCTCTCTCTCTCTCTCTCTCTCTCTCTCTCTCTCTCTTGCCTGCTGTACTGACTGACAGGTGAGAGTCTTACCGGCACTCGAGACAGCTGGAAGCACTTCCAGTTCCAACTGCATTGGAAGTCCGTCCCACTAACAGATGTAGAAGTAACTAAAAGCGTGCTTCAGGAAAGCATGTTGGGGCCAGTGCCGTTCATGTTCTACATTACTGAAGAACGGCAACAAATAGCGAAATTTTTCTTATTGTGTGTATAGAGTATGATAAGAAGCACCCACAGTTAAATTTTCAGGCGATTTACTGGTATACAGGACGGCGAATTTAGTACTTTGAGCTGCCATCTCTAGCAGAATCTAGCTGCCATCTCCAACCAGGCTCAGTATCGAGTCTAATAAGCTTCGAAGAGAGACCTGAGTACGCCATTCCATGCTGTTTCACTCCAGTGTTGGAAGTGGCTGGTGAAAGAGTGGGCGCCAGTATATAAGCAGCTCGTGACCAGATGTTTTTGAATGGGTGTGAGATCTGAGGAAAGTGGTGCCAAGGTAACAATTGAACACCTGTGTAGATGTTGGTCAGGACAGCAAGGGCAATATGCGGACATGCGTTATCTTGTTGGAAGGTATGTCGCGGAGACCTCGAAGGTTGGGAATAGTTACCAGTCTTAAGATATCAGTAATCTAACCATTGCTGTTCAAATTAACAGACATGTGAACCGGAGATGATCATTTTGTGTACCCAGTGACAGCCAATGTCACCACGCCGCGTACACCCCACGGAACCTTCGCGTCCATCGTGTTGTGCACGCAGAATGCAGACTTGTCTAAAAAGACGACGTGCTGCCACTCGGTGCCGAGTGTTGCCATCAGGCACACTACCATTGGCGCGTACCTCTCGGCTGCCACATCAAGGGAAACTGCAATAATGGTTGCCTTCCTTATAGTTTGCGGAGCTCCAGAAGGCGTCTCAAGGTCAGCGTGGATATTTGTTTTCGTGCAAACAAGCCAATTTACTGACCAAAAGTACGCGATGTGGCTGCACAATCCTGCACTGCCGAGCGAATGTCTGTCCTTTCAGGCGTTAGCCGTGTGTGGGAGGCTTTACATCCGGCATGGCGTCGAGTATGACGCACAAAACCCATCGATTCCATATGTGAACGACAGTAGTTCGACGCCGATAAATATGATCAACAATACTGCGAACGACCATGTGCAATGTCGATAGGATCACGACCCCGCCGCTTGCGAATTCCAACATGTACTGGTACACGTTTCTCAAATGGCTCTGAGCACTATGGGACTTAACATCTGAGCTCATCAGTCCCCTAGAACTTAGAACTACTTAAACCTCACTAATCTAAGGACATCACACACATCCATGCCCGAGACAGGATTCGAACCTGCGACCGTAGCTTTCGCGCGGTTCCAGACTGAAGCGCCTAGAACCGCTCGGCCACTCCGGCCGGCTACACGTTTCTCACGCTCACACGGGGCGTCACACGATATTCTCACGAACAAACAACATTAATATGCGATTTATGAGTGAGAGACCCGCTGTGTAGTGTTTCCGTATACGGGATGTGACGTGTGCAAGTGCAGATATTTTTAAGTACATGTGGTACATTAATATGTGTACACACCAGGGAGTTAGTTCATTCTTCTCTGCGGCGAACAGTGTCCCCACAAACACGTCACATAATGTACTACCTGATGCTTGCCGCAAGGTAGTAACTTTAACACTTAAGTGGACTATGCCTGTCAAATAGTCTAACCGTTTTGCGTCCGTGCATCCACACTTCAACATGTGATCTCCTACCCAGGGAAAAGTAAATATTGGCTTGCTCTTGCCACATATACTTGGAGGTACTTACCAACCGAAAAACATATGACTTGTAATTGCTGTAATTATTAGTCTGCAAATCACGGAAATACTAATGCAATGTTGTTCAGTACACCGCCCTCAGTCAGCAATAGAAAGATCTGCACTTGTACTCGTTACAGCCCTTATACAAAATGTAGATAGTGTTAAACCTATTTACTTTGTGTGGCTCTGCTGAAATGCTGTTCATTTGGAGGCATGAAGAACAGTTAATGGGAATTGAAGCTTGTTGCATGCTGTATTCATGGGGCTGCATATTTTTAATGGTCAGTAATATAATCATCTGGCAGACACTATTAACAGTATCTTTCGATATATCGCAGATCATGGGGTTATCTATAATGTCCTATTCGTAAAAAACCTCACAAAAAACCAGTCAGATTGTGATAAGATTTCAAACTGATGCAAAGATTAGCAACTTGCATTAAAAGTTGAGGAATGTGAAAGTGTGCACTTGAGAAAACACACAATCCATTGAATCACAACTGAAATTTCTTATAAATACATGGATAAAACAATTTGTAGGGATGCGAAAATAGAATAATTATATACGCTCAGCATTAGGCAAAACAAGTGGCAGTCTGTCGGCGGTGTTGAGGAAAGGTGGTGAAGTCTAGGCTCTGTCATCAAATTACTGGGCTTTCGGTTTGATGCTATCTTGGACGATGACAAAATCTACAATTTTCAATTTATGCACGTGAGTTTTAAGTCACATCTTTTGGACAAAATACCCCAAAATCGACATGGGTCAATAAAAGAATAAATGTGTATTCAGGACTCAGTTAGGTCAGACATCCCTGTGTATGAGGTATGTTGGGAAGTACCTTTTGTCATGCGATTCAGTGGTTTGCAGAGGATCGGCGCAGATATAGATGCTGTTGAAGAAGTAGACGACATTGGCCGTATTTCCTCAGCACGTGTGCAGCTGAACTTTCCTTCAACAAGCTGAATCGCCTGTGTGTATTTCCATAAAGAGGCTATATTTCTCATTTGCGAGCATCACATTCTTTGGGTTCAATGTGTCCACTTATAACTGTTTCCGGACCAGCATTCGAGCATCTCATACGTCTTCTTATTCGTGCTGAAGGCCCCCGTCCAACTTTATTAACATTTCACGTCTCGTGCACTGACACTGTTAGTGAGGAAAAGATTACAACAGAATGCAGTTTTGACTTAGTTGTTGGGCCATATTTCTCTGAAACCTGTTCTCCAACAGCGCTGGTCTTTCGGTTTTGGAAAGCGAGCCTGTGTGCAGAGGAGGGCGGGGCAGCGACGGGCTGTGGCAAGTTTCGCTCGCGAGAGGAAAAATTGCGTGCGAGGAGCAGTCCAGACAGCTGTAGTCGAGCAGTCAGTGGGGTTGTCTGTAATGCGTATGAGCTGATTTCTGTTCGCGGTACAGCCTTGGTCTTATTCTTTCTGGGATTTCTGAAAACTACGTGAAGGAGAAGTATGCTTTGGAAAAGCGAACATTAATAGCCGGGAAAGCGAAGTATTAACATCGGGGTACAGACCACAACATACTGATGTGTATATAACGACACAGGTTGATGGATGACACAGAGGTCGAACGGCATCGCTACGTTAACATTTTAGTTTTCAGCATATGAAAAAAATTGTAGCACTTATCTCGGACTGTTCAGGTTTTTCCATAAACGTTTCCAATTATTTTACGTGTGAACTTCCAAGCTTTTCACAAAGCTTGCTGAGGCACAAGTATGCATAATTTCTGTTCTCTTTCAGAAAATATTTTATTTTCGCTATACGTTTATAGTTTATACTTTCTTTAATTCCGTATGTCTTCCCTTTGTTTTGGTGTTGCAGAATCACTGGTAGGAAAATATTAAGCATCCGAGAATAACGGAAAACTGTGTCTTTCCCGTAGCTGCTCTTCACCCCCCCCCCTCCTCCCCCTTGTGTTACCTAGACAGCTGTCCTCCAGTTTTGAGCTTCAGTCTGATAGCATTCAATACGCTGTGTAAACTGAGTTAAGCAGTTTATGCCTTGCACTAACGCTATAAAACTGTAAACGTTAAAGAATGATGAAACCATAAGAAAAACACCGTAGGCTTTCAAATACTCTAATGTAAGATGACTTTTATTGCACAATGTACATACGGTGTGTCACTCCTAAGAGTCCTCAGACACATTTTCCCTGGTGCTTCGCCGGCCGGAGTGGCCGAGCGGTTCTAGGCGCTACAGTCTGGAACCGCGCGACCGCTACGGTCGCAGGTTCGAATCCTGCCTCGGGCATGGATGTGTGTGATGTCCTTAGGTTAGTTAGGTTTAAGTATTTCTAAGTTCTTGGGGACTGATGACCTGAGAAGTTAAGTCCCATAGTGCTCAGAGCCATTTTTTCTGGTGTTTCGGCAGATATTTGCGATTTTGTGTTTGCGCTGTGTAGCTGGAGTCAGCAAAACAAATACCACTCATCACGTCTCTCATGCGACGCACAGTGTCGACGGAAAACGCTGGTTTGCTTTTTGTTACAAACAAAATGAGTTTTAAAGCGGAAATTTTATCTGTCCATTCGATAGAGCGGTCACAAATTCGTCTAGTTCGATACCTTTTTCATCGATATGTATTAACGGGACAGTAAAACGGAATAATAGCCTTTTATTCCAGCAGTAACTGAGTAGCGCTGCCGCATTGCCGTAGCTGTCATTGCCGCCAAGGGCGATCCTGTCCCTCGTGGAGTCCTTGTTATTTTCGTATTTCAGTGTCACTGGTAATACATAACGATAAAATGAATGTCGCTAATTGGGACCGCTCTATCGATGGAGACGTCAAATTCCGCTTTAAACATCATTTTGTTTGTAACGGGGAACAAATCGACGCTTTCCGTCTGATACTTGGCATCGAGCGCATGTACCCGCACGTGAAGAAAATCCAGTACTGATTGTTCTTGTCACTGTTGCACCACTGCTGTAGTCATTCTTCCTTTTCACGAACATTAATCTCGTGCAGCTAGTCCCCACTATTGCGAACAGGGACTTTTCCTCTGCAGGTACCATATCTCTGGATTAGAGGTGCCTACTGAACAATAGTGTCCAGGGTTTGGCGTTTCACATCCCGCTGCTGGAAGAAATTTTCATCGGCAGTATTTGTCAGGAAAACGAGCGGTTGCCGATCGTTAGCCATTGTGTCAATGGCTTGTGTTAAATTCTAAACGTGTCTCGAGCGTGATACGGAACCAAAGCGCTGCACATCAGCGATCCGTTCATCTGGTGGGAACGCTAAGCAAGGCGGCTCCCTTGGCGCTATTCGAGAGGGACAGGTTACGTAAAAGCACCGAATTCCTCTCTTCCTCTCATCGTCCACAATCCAAACAGTATGCCAAACTGTGCACGTAAAAGTGATGTAGAGTACACGCTCACATTCGCGTCAAGACAAACTTCGCGAAGGAAAGGTGTCAATGCGCGCGGAAGAAGAGCAATTTTCCAATTGGACAGTTGACCCAAGACCAAGAGGTTTTCCTAAAAACAGAACCTCACGAATTTACTTTATCTGTCTTTGCCCACACCTCTTCATCTAAAATCGTGTGGGACTCATACGACGAAACTTGTGCTTGTTTAACACTTTTAACTTTTCTTTGTAACGCGTTACTAATCGTGCTCGTCGACTCATTAAAGTGATACTTCAGCGGTATCACGAGTTTTAAACCTCAGCTTGTGCTAGTTACTGACACTGTCTAGTAGACGAATTAGGCAGGGTTAGTAGTTTGAAAATAAGGAGCTCGATTATTTCTATCAGATTTGCCTCATTCGACGAAAAGCCGTAAAGAGTTTAATTAGTACAATAAGGGGCTACCGTGAGAAACAAACAGCGACTGAGAGAGTCTGAATGAAATAACATCGCCTGGATTCCTAATTAATCGGAAATGGGGCGTCGTAAAGCACTAATAAACGATAAGATTTTTAAAATTTTGTGTTTGGGATCCTCAGTAGCTGACGCAAACACGAAGAGAGTGTCGACAAGAGCGTTCAGTGTGTGTTTAGGCAGAGGGAGAGCTTAAAGTCGGCCAAGTTCAAGGCTGTGACTGGCGAGCACCGCAGAGGACGATAGTCGATGACCCGTGCGCAGCTGCGATGTTTACTGTCTGCCGAGCACCAGACGCACGCTCCGTTTAAGCTCGCCTGACAAGGACACAACACTCAAGATCGAGGGCGTCCTCTGGCGGGCGACCTCGTCAGAAGTCGTATCGAAGCTGCTACTCTGGCGTCTCATTCATGGCATTCTGACGTATTCTACCCCTTTGTAGGGTTCCGTATCTCAGTCGGTAGAAACGGAACCCTTGTAAGATCACTTTAGTGTCTGTTGTCTGCCTGTCTGTCCGACTGTTAAAAACCTACCAAGTTGAAATTTATGGCACATACTGAAGTCCATGGTCGCTTGGCGGTGTAAAACATTGAATCTTCCAAGTCAACGAAATCAAAAGCTACGGCGATTTATGTCACATATTTTGATACTCGCAAAGTCACACATCAAAACTGTTAGAGTATTCCGCTTTGTCCTAGAATTGTGAAGTTTGGCAGGAAGCAGGGTTTTACAATACAAATAAAGAAAAAAATCCGAAAATTGTGAAGCTGTAACTATATCACACGAAAAGATATTTCTTTTCTCATTTGTTATACGACGTCAAACTTGAAATTACGACTATCAGTCGTTCTGCATTGTAACTGACTGCGTCGCAATGGTAAAAGTTAACATCAGGCATGAAATAACTTTTTGCTCATATGACGCTTTTCAGAATTCATCCATCATGAGATATCCATCATTATTGAATTTTTCGTGTCCAGGACATAAAATAATTACAAAAACTAGTAAGTATTGATTCACATATCAAATTTGCAAAATTAAATATGTACAGTAGTATTTATGACACAGATTCAACAATATACACAAACAAGCAGCAGATAAACAAACAGCAAGATGATTATATTTTTTGACGGTCCCAGTATTCGGCGGTTATCACAGAAGTTTCGCTGGCTGCAGCAAGATCACAGAGAGTGCATGCAGCCGGTAGGTTCCTGCAGACTAGCAGATGTAGTTCCTCCTTTACGTTACCACACTGACAAGTTTCCTCCTCATTACTGAAGCCCACATCCTGAGGTTGACTTTGCACCTTGACACCCCAACTCGCAGTCTGTTCAAAGTCTTCCAGGCCAGGTATGACAGGTGTGAACTCCTTGACCGTTATGTGATTGTCTTCAGCTAGGGAGTCTCGCCAAAGCTTCTCTCTGCGAGTTCTGGGGGATGAACGAATTGCCATAGTTTTCTGTAGGAAGCTTTTTCTTGACCTCAGTCTTGGCTGTTGAGGGTCATGTCCGAACAAAGGATGTTTAGGATCAATTTCTTGTTTCTTCTTCTCCACTTCTCTTGCAGCTTGCCTTGGAATGCGTGGCGATTTCAAGCTGCATGTGATACAAACATTCGCAGGCGCGTTACATTAGCAATAAAATCATTCCTTGCTTTATGTCTGACTTCTACCACTGCAATCCATTCCTCCCGAATAGAGAACTACTGATTATTATATTAATGGTCACCAGCCTCATGCAAGATTTTATGTCACATTTATATTACTGCAATTAAAACATTCTGGAAAATCTTGGAATTACGGGGACCGATATACTGCCAGTAGTAATGCCAATAACAGGCAAAAATGGTCGAGATTCTCGTGCCTCAGATTATTGAACTGTCTATATACATAATTAAATTTGTACGGAACCTTCAATGTGCGTGTCCTACTTGCGCCTGGCCAATTTTTTGCGATATTCCAAGGCTCTTTTCCGACACTATACCCTCCTACATAAGCTTAGTTCCAGAAACTCCTTCTGTAAATGTGGACTACTGTTTTCAGATCACTGACTTTGGGCAGACGAAGGGATTTTTCAAGCCCTTTTTTATTTTGCCATCTAAGCGTTCTTCCTATGTACTATTTTGTGTCTTCGATTCATAAGGCTTAAAATTCTTTCCTTGCTTCTACTGTATCTGTGACTAATTTTGTGTTCTACTGGCTGTTATTGTCACTTCTAGTCTTCATTACTGCCTGTATCTTTCTTTCCCTTCTAAGTTAGACAACCTGTTCATTTGATTTAATAGTTATCAAAAAATTTTTGCTACTCTCAGGTGCAAACAGTGACGTCAACTGTCTTCATTTATGCCTGCATCTTCGCTAACGAAAAACGGAAGCAAGACTGGCTACGTTCTACAGCACTGTTTTACTCATGAGTCTCTTCCTGCAGATAGTGAACCTGTTGTATA
Source organism: Schistocerca piceifrons (assembly GCF_021461385.2). Taxonomy (NCBI): domain Eukaryota; kingdom Metazoa; phylum Arthropoda; class Insecta; order Orthoptera; family Acrididae; genus Schistocerca; species Schistocerca piceifrons. The sequence continues at coordinate 662,417,795 of NC_060138.1, forward strand.
GCCCTACACGTCAAGAAACAAGTGAATCCGCCCCCCCCCCCCCCCCCCCACATTCACTCACGAATGACCATGACGGTGCGTTCAGAAAAATTTTGGAGGCGTATACGGAGTTGTTGTCCAAACGCCGTTGCATATGTTGCAAGTTGCAAAAGCAGAAGTACAGCATGTATAAAAAAGAATCATCCAATTTAAAAAAAAAATCATAACTATTACGTTATTTGAGATATGTGTGTGAACAACGTACTGTTGGAGGCGTATACGGAGTTGTTGTCCAAATGCCGTTGCATATGTTGCAAGTTGCAAAAGCAGAAGTACAGCGTGTATAAAAAAGAATCAACCAATTAAAAAAAATCATAACTATTACGTTATTTGAGATATGTGTGTGAACAACGTACTGTTGGAAAGAGCAAACTCTCGAGTATTACATGCTTCTCGCTAAGTAGCATGCTGGCATCTAGAAGTACGGGAATTTTTAAATCAAAGTATCACTAAATGGTCGCACTGGACCAAATGCTTCAGCCTTACATTACTCGCCTCCAGGGTCACCGGACCTGACTGTTTGTGATTATTTTTTGTGGTGGTTTTAAAACACTCTGTTTATGTGCCTCCGTTACCAACAACAATGAATGAACTGAGACATCGCATAACAGCAGCTGTGGAAGCTGTAACTCAAGACATGCTCGCTGCAGTGTGGGAACAATTTGAATGTCGCATAGACATATGCCGTGCATCTCAAGTCGGGGCATATTGAACGCCTATGAAAAGGTATGAAAAAAACTTTTTGAGCTTCCCCTTCATCAAAAAAACAAAAATCACTGTATATATTTATTAGTTTCAGAAATGTAGATGTGCCAAATCGGTTGATTCTTTTTGATACGCCCTGTATATAAAGGGTTACGCCTCCGCCTATTGTTTCCTTGAGACAAAATTTTCATGATAAAATTTTTCTTTTCATCGAAATACGGACTGGCTATAATCGCAAAGTGCACTAACAGCCTTTACGGAGCCGTGTTATAGTTCTCACAGTTGTGTAGTAAGAAACGCTGGGTGCTTGCGGTGTAAGAAACCTCAAATTTGCTCTGCATATCGGTTATAAGTCTCAAGCAAGAAATAGTACAAAAGTATTATTTTTAATTTTGTCGTTATTTGTTTTAGTTTTTTGCAATTTCATGCTTATTCGTAACGTGATGAATATTAAAAATTAACGTCTGCGACGGGAAAACAGCAGAGAAGGAATTTAAGAGACGTACCACGACGATAAAATGTCCAAAAAAATGATAACAAGAACAGCAACAACAATAATAATAATAATAATAAATCATTCATTTGCTACTTTTGCACAGCGATGTAAGGAAGTGACTTTCTAAAGTGTATGGATAATGGAGATAATTCGATATGAAAACAAATATGTATTTCTTAATTAGGCATAAAACAATGAAAATCATCCTCGGTCCTTAGGCGTCCCTGAATACGGATGAGAGGGAAGGGTGGGCACGCGGCCAGCACACCGCTCTCCCGGCTGTCGTCAGCTTTCGCGACCGGAGTCGCTGCTTCTCAATTAAGTAGCTCCTCATCTGGCCTCACAGGGACTAAATGCACCCCACTGCCTACAGTGCTTGGCAGACCTAGCCGGTCATCCATCCAAGCTCTGTCCGAGCGTGACGGCGCTAACTTCGATGATCTGACGGGACCGGTGTTACCAGTGCAGCAATGGTGTTGCATCTCGTACCTTACTCTGTACCACTTTATCACTTTACAACTTTAGACGCGGATGGGTATTAGAGCAGAGATGTACTAGGGCCGACACCCCAACCGCCTACCGCCCCCTCCGCTACACTGCATTTGCGAAGGACACACACATTGAAGTCCAAGTCCTGCCGATGCCGATATTCGATCCGCGACCGTTTGGTAGCCCACCAGTCGCCGCAGCTGATTAGGTAGTTAATGAAAATTTTTTTGAAAGACACGGATGTGTCTCATTTCATGACTGTTTTTAGGATGTATTGTTCCATCCACACCGTTACTCTCTTTACCGCGCTTGCACGTAAGGAGTATATCATCTGCAGCGTTTACCGGAAAATCTGTTGGGTCTGAAACATCCCCTTAGAAAAATTAATGAATTACTGTGCTGGTAAACCCATAACGTTATTTGATGTTCAAACAGCTGAGCAAAACTGAACGTACTCAGACATTTCTCTTTTTACTTATTCTGATCATTACTAAACTGAGACAATATTTTTAGCGCAACGCATCCCTACAAAAGAATGGCCCTGACTAACAAAAACCTATACCTTTCATGAATCACTTACCTCACAAAAATCTTCGTTACTCGAACTACTGCAATACAGCGAGCGCCAATAATGCCAACTAAATAAAAGATTCAAACTACTGAAGACACTAACTACTGGTAGGCATAGTTAGCAAATGAAAGATTTTGACAGAGAACAAACAATGTATTTACGTTAATAGTGTTCAAAAGTCATCTCGTATATATAATCAGTTCATGATATCCAGTGTTACAAATTTACTGTTTCTGATGGACACACGTCCAGATCGTCCACTCTCAAAACTCCGCCATCTCTCTCCCCACATCCACCACTGCTGGCGGCTCACCCCCAACTGCGCAACGCTATGCGCCGTTCACATCCAACTGCCCAACACTATAATAGCGAATATTCCAACAATGCCAACCAGCCATAGACTGCACACAGCACACAGCTCAGCCAGTGATTTTCATACAAAGCGCAACGTGACGTTACCAACATAAAAACCTAAACAGCCTACTTATAGGTCATACATCTTCTAGGTATTATTTTTTCCCATTGGATATATGAGAAAACGTGGAAATACATTCAGATGTCGTTTGCAGATTCATTATTTATTGAACGTTTTGGATACCTACACTAAGTCTCTATATTATATACCCACAACCGCAGCAGCATTTTGCAGTGTTTTGGCATGCTCGGGTGAAATCACACTTTTCTTAGAAGCTACTATCAGCATCGTGTACCCATACAGAGCATATCAACTGTAACTGTTTATGAATTCCAGTCTTTGGTCTTTGTCAATTTACTTATCACGCGTTCTTCTTAGGATAAGAAGACGTGGTCCTTGTCGTTCATGGACTACTCTTACGGAATTTTACGTTCTCGTATTTAGTCGAGGTTGAAAGCGCTACCACCTTTACGCAACCAGACGCGAATCAAGCCATATAAGCTGATTGAAATGAAAGACAAAAACATGCACTGTCACAGTTAATCATTATTTTAGGAGCGTTTCAGAAGTTTCTATTTACTTCACACTTGCGTAACATGTCCTACAAATTACGGTTTTATCGATAACACAATCTTGGTACTACTGCAAGACTGAACTGTTCAACATCGAGTTCAAAATCGAAATAATAATTTATTTGGGATGTAAGTGGATCTGTATAATAAGTGTTGTATGTACTGAAATCTGCTTGATGGCCAGTTAGTCACAACTTCTAGCTTTAAACTAGATAGTATTGTCATCTCACGAATTAAAATTTTCTTCTATTCGTAGCACAGAATTACAGAATCCATTTTCAGATGATACCATCTCAATGGGAAATTTTTAGTTCTAAAATTGAAATATTCTAAGGTAATCCAAAGAATTTTTTTAAATTAAGTAATTTTATGAGGGAATGTCCACACCTACAAAAATTAGTTGTTTATGTAGAAAATTCCTAGTAGTTGTACGCTGTCAATTTCTCATAGAAATTATAACCACTCATATCCGCGATCTGTCGATTCATATGAGGTATCGGAAGCATACCCAATAAGTAGGGCCTCACGCAGCTGTTCATTTCCTAGTCGTTGACGAGGACTCTGCAGACAGCGCGTGCATCCTGCTCTTAGACGCCTGTTGTCTGTGGAAGGAGGCAGCAGAAACCTCCGGCTGGTGACTACAGCCAAGGTCAGATCCGCGCCGGATATTCTCAAAACTGGTCGGCAAACCTGTTGCTTTTTGCGGCCAGGTCCTCTGCAGGAGAATTGTGTAATGTGCCAGGACTGCCGTCTGCAGTAAGCAACAGTCAGCCGGAGGCTTAGGGAGCCCGGCTGCGGCCACGGTCGGTTCAGCCGTCCCTCACCGATAAGGCTCCGATGCCGTGGCTCTCGCCGAATGCTCCTACATCTCATCCTGTACTAGTTAAATACAATTTATTTTATGTTGGTAATACTTGGAGACGTCATCTACTCCTGTCCATTAATATAGAATGTAATGCGCATGAGTGCAGATATTTCTATAGGTGACTGAGGACGGTGTACCGAACAATATTACTTCAGTATTTACGTAATTTCCAGACTAATAGCCATTACAAGTCTTATGTTGTAAGGAAGATTAGTAGTTCCAAGTACATGTGGCAAGAGCAAGCCATTAACGCTTATTTTCCCCTGGGCAGCAGGTTAGCTGTTGAGGTGTGGAAGCGTGGATGCAAAATGTTAAGCGTATACTGACAGAGGTAGTGCAGTACAACCGTGCAGAAAACATCAGGTCGTAAAGTTAGTGAAGCGTCTAGAGAACAATATTCAGCGCAGACGAAAAGGAAAAGCAACACGCAGATGAGTGTACATATTAAGGTAATACACTCCTGGAAATGGAAAAAAGAACACATTGACACCGGTGTGTCAGACCCACCGTACTTGCTCCGGACACTGCGAGAGGGCTGTACAAGCAATGATCACACGCACGGCACAGCGGACACACCAGGAACCGCGGTGTTGGCCGTCGAATGGCGCTAGCTGCGCAGCATTTGTGCACCGCCGCCGTCAGTGTCAGCCATTTTGCCGTGGCATACGGAGCTCCATCGCAGTCTTTAACACTGGTAGCATGCCGCGACAGCGTGGACGTGAACCGTATGTGCAGCTGACGGACTTTGAGCGAGGGCTTATAGTGGGCATGCGGGAGGCCGGGTGGACGTACCGCCGAATTGCTCAACACGTGGGGCGTGAGGTCTCCACAGTACATCGATGTTGTCGCCAGTGGTCGGCGGAAGGTGCACGTGCCCGTCGACCTGGGACCGGACCGCAGTGACGCACGGATGCACGCCAAGACCGTAGGATCCTACGCAGTGCCGTAGGGGACCGCACCGCCACTTCCCAGCAAATTAGGGACACTGTTGCTCCTGGGGTATCGGCGAGGACTATTCGCAACCGTCTCCATGAAGCTGGGCTACGGTCCCGCACACCGTTAGGCCGTCTTCCGCTCACGCCCCAACATCGTGCAGTCCGCCTCCAGTGGTGTCGCGACAGGCGTGAATGGAGGGACGAATGGAGACGTGTCGTCTTCAGCGATGAGAGTCACTTCTGCCTTGGTGCCAATGATGGTCGTATGCGTGTTTGGCGCCGTGCAGGTGAGCGCCATAATCAGGACTGCATACGACCGAGGCACACAGGGCCAACACCCGGCATCATGGTGTGGGGAGCGATCTCCTACATTGGCCGTACACCACTGGTGATCGTCGAGGGGACACTGAATAGTGCACGGTACATCCAAACCGTCATCGAACCCATCGTTCTACCATTCTTAGACCGGCAAGGGAACTTGCTGTTCCAACAGGACAATGCACGTCCGCATGTATCCCGTGCCACCCAACGTGCTCTAGAAGGTGTAAGTCAACTACCCTGGCCAGCAAGATCTCCGGATCTGTCCCCCATTGAGCATGTTTGGGACTGGATGAAGCGTCGTCTCACGCGGTCTGCACGTCCAGCACGAACGCTGGTTCAACTGAGGCGCCAGGTGGAAATGGCACGGCAAGCCGTTCCACAGGACTACATCCAGCATCTCTACGATCGTCTCCATGGGAGAATAGCAGCCTGCATTGCTGCGAAAGGTGGATATACACTGTACTAGTGCCGACATTGTGCATGCTCTGTTGCCTGTGTCTATGTGCCTGTGGTTCTGTCAGTGTGATCATGTGATGTATCTGACCCCAGGAATGTGTCAATAAAGTTTCCCCTTCCTGGGACAATGAATTCACGGTGTTCTTATTTCAATTTCCAGGAGTGTATATACAAAAATACCTGCACTTATAACCGTTACATGCTCTATTACAAGGCCAGGAAGAACAGCAATTAGTGATATTTATGTATTGTGCATATACAGAATAAAAGAATAAATGACTTAATTTGTGTGTGGTTTGAGAGTATGCAGTACTCAAAATCTTGTACAGATGTGCCCTATTTGGCAGCAACAGTGGCTCTAACTTGGCTAGTTATTAAATCGTAGTGAATCTGGATGACAAATGCAGGTGCTTCATCTATGCTGGTACAAATCTGTACCAGAGTTCACCAATCTTATTGATGGCCAGTGGGTGGCGCACCAGTCTCTCGAAAAACCCGCAACCAGACCTTTCTGACGCTTGAGAGATGTGGAGAACGTGCTGACCAGGGCAACAGTTGAACACACTCCATTTCGAAGTAGGTCAGAACAGCATTGGAAACATGCAGTTGTTCTCTATGTTGTTGGACAGAAATGGCTCGGAGTAATCGAAAATAGGTATTACGAGTCGAAAATGTAACTGATGGTGTCCATATTACCCGCTATGGGAATCAGCGGAAATTACATTGTATACCCAACGGTACTTCACACCAACAGACTAGGTGCTGGACCCAAATGAGGATGAGGAATGCAGTCTGTTTACTTTCGTTATCCTCCAAGCTTCGATGCACGGATACGTCGATGGCGATGCAGAATTCGTCTGAAAAGACGACGTGGTGACACTCTTGTATCTAGCATTGTTGTAAGGCGCTCGCACCGCTGTAGACTCGGCTCTATCTCTACTGCTGTGTCAAAGGGAGCTGCAACAACGGGCGTCTTGCTGGCAGTCCATGAGCTGGTCCAGCAGACGTCGTCGTACTGTCCACTTGCATACTTGTCTTGCCGGAAACAAGCAAATCTCTAATTAAAGGTACCTGACGTGTCCGTACGATACCGCACACTTCAGCGAACAATAAGTCCGTCCTCTCGGACGCTGGTCGCTAGAGGCTATTGAGATCCTGCCAGTTATTATGACCCTCCTGAATTTGTCTCTACTGTATTCGCTTGACAGTCGTGGGATTTTCTCACAAACAACCGACACTGCGTTGCGATTTATGAACGAGAAACCCGCAGTGTAGCCTTCCTCAGTATACAGAGATAGATGGATATACTCCTATCTACACTGTGTGGTTGCGTTAGAATATTAATCATTTGCATACCCAGGCATCTACTACATTCACGTCAATTATCGATTGCTGCATGCCGTCTTCATGCAGTTTTAATTGGTAATGGCCAGCAGTGTGTTGAAAACTTTTTATTGATCGTTTATGTGATTTTAGAGGGCGTAATAATGTAATGACTGCGTAAAATACACGTCAATCTTTGACGATGCTGCTATAAGACAAGTCGCTACAAAATGGCGGGGCCCATTCAGTGTAAGCTCAGAGTCCATTAAGACAGGTTGATAAGAAATCGCCATGGTGGGACGCTGATTTGAAACGCAGTCCTCCCACATACAATGTGTCGTCAGAGTTTATTTTCCTATTAAAATCAGCGGCCTATCAAATGGTCTAACACTCATGATCATACTTGTTGTTCCTTCATGTGCAGGACAGCAATACTTGCAATTTTCGCAACGACTGGGCTGTGGGAGCGACGAACTGGCGGAGTTTCTGCTTTATACCGGTTGAAACCGCACCGCAGGGTAACGAATTACTGCCGACGTTATCAGTAGCAAAATATTTGTCGTGCTTGACTAGCAATTCCCGTCAAGAATAAGATAACTTTTTAATGGCGCTTATGACTCATCGTGAATCTGCTTTGAACTATTTGCTCACTGTTGCCTCAACTTCGCACAAAATAACGTGACACTCCATTTGCAAAAAAATTTGTATTAGTAAGTCGTACGATACTTCCACTCGATTTTGATATCTGAAGCCAAATATTCAAAGCATTAAATGGTGTTTCTAATGCCGTGGCATCCAGTACTCAACATAGCCGTCGGGCATAATTTTACAACTGAGGTTGTGAGACAGTGTTGCATTATAACGATCTCACAAAAATACGGAATACAATACTGCTGACTTAAGGACGTATTTTACGAGAAGCTATTCAGAGCGCACAAAAGAAAGTATCGATCTACACAGATATGGAATAATTATTTCGTAATTAGATCTTTCTGTTCTTGACATCAAATTTTACTACTCACCTATACATAATGACTAGGGTTACATTACAGTTTATTGCTGTGACTGTATTTAAAAACTATATATTCATGAAATATGTGGTATAAAATTCCAGTAAACCAACCAGATTTGCTAGCGCTAGTACTATATGAAACAGCTTTGACGACCGTAGGTCATTAACTAAGACATCTCCTGAGAAGTCGAGCTTGCATTACATCGATTGACTACGAGTCGAACATCCATGACAATATATAGCTCCAGAGTCTCTCATGACATATCTATGGCTCTGAGCACTATGGGACTTAACATCTAAGGTCATCAGTCCTCTAGAACTTAGAACTACTTGAACCTAACTAACTTAAGGACATCACACACATCCATGCCCGAGGCGACCGTAGCGGTCGTGCGGTTCCAGACTGAAGCGCCTAGAACCGCTCGGCCACATCGGCCGGCCGACATATCTAAATATTGCAAAACTCTTCCCGTTTGTGCTCAAATACAGAAGTTTGAATCGTACTCGAGACTGCTGCTCAACTGCCTACTTGTCAAATCTAGATGAGTGACTTTCGAACCGCAATATTGTCTCATATTTTTGATGAGGGACAAAATACGGAATACATTATAATTATACTGTAAATTTAGAGATGGACGCCAAGGAAATATATCACCGCTTGCTTCTAATGTTCTACTTTTTTCTACATGCCTAAATATTTGCATGCGATGACAGACCCTGATGCATTTGCGTTTTCAATGTTTTCCCGTGATTTGAATCGTCTTCAAGGTGAACACGTGGCGTCGATTCAAAAGTCGTAATTCCATCCGTGACTGGTAGAATAGGTAATTCACCTTCTGTTACAATTTGGTACAATTTCGTGTTCACTTGCTCACCAAGCAATCGACCGAATGAGATGGCGCTGTGCGGGACGAACGAGTCATTCATATTTAGTGTCTTTGTGGATCGTTTAATGCGAATGCCGGGATGGCTCCTTTGTAAACGAATCAGAGGATTTCCTTCCAAATCTTACCAAATCCGAACTTTTAGTCCATTTTTGTCTTGTCTTCGACTTGATGAAACCCTAATCGTACCTCCTTGCTACGACCAATTGACGTTCACTTATCTGCATAATCTATGTTTATTTGTCCTATTTTGGAGTACTACTGTGCGGTGCGTGATCGTTTAAATGGTTGGAGGACATTGAAAAAGCCCAAAGGAGGACAGCTGGTTTTGTATTATCGCGAAATGGGATGGAGAGAGTCACGGAAGTAACGAGCGAGTTCGGGTGGCAATTATTAAAACAAAGGCGTTTTTCTATGCGGCGAGATATTTTCAGGAAATTTCAGTCACCAGATTTCTTCCTCGAATGTTAAGTCATAGTGCTGAATTCCACTTACCTCGGGAGAAACAACTATCGTAATAAAATACGAGACATCAGCGTTCGCACGGAAAGACGTAGGCGTTCGTCGTTCATACGTGTTAATCGAGAGAGGGACGGTCGAGAAATAGTCAGAAAGTCTATCTATAAATCCTCTGTAAAACACACAAGCGCTAAATGCAGAGTAAACTTGTAGAAGTAAATGTATCATGCCCGCACCTGTAATGACCAAAGTCCTGCGGTGCTCCTGATTGTACTTGGTAAAAGGTACATAAATTTCTAGTGGTTATTTGTTCCAGTTTTCCGTAAGTAGACTGGAAGGGTTCAGCTTTGACCCTCTAAATTACAGTAACGCTTCCATTTTAATTGTTATATTGTTATGGCTATCCCACCGTTCTTGCCAAGAACATTTCCTGTAACCGGTTTGTCCATGACCTTGCTTGAGTGTCTTTCTGCTGAGGGACAGGTCTTCCGACGCCAAGTATAGTTCCAAAAAGTAATAGTAGTAGTTCCAAAAAGTCAGTATCAAGCAAGTCGGCTGCAAATTATGAATTTTTCCGCTGACACATGATGGTTTCCGTAACTACATTTTCGCTTGTCCTGTTGCGCCACATGTACTCTTTGATTTTTCATGTCTTCATCTGGTAGTTTGTTATGGTGCAAATTTGATAACAACGGAAAATATGCCTGTTAAGGTTGTCGTAGGAAATCAGCGGACTACTGGGCAATAAACGTTCTGACCATCCTGCAAAAAAGTGCACGAACTGATGCTCACTATAAATTCCTTGCAGGATTATGTTTACTGTCAGAGGCTTGCGGTTAAGGCTAACAATAATTTAAACTTGAAAGAAATTTTGAACTGTGCTATCCAATAGCAAATACCGCTTAGTTGTGGTCTTAAGCGGAAAAAGATTATCACCATTAATATATTAAGAGCAAGCCACATGGTTACCATGAAACGTCCCCTAAGAAATATTATGAATTACTGTGCTGGTAAACGTCTACGTTATTTCATACAGAGACAGTTGAGTAAAACTGAACGTACTCAGACATTGCTCTCTCTACTTATTCTGATCATCAATAAACTGACACACAATACTTTTAGCGCAACGCATCTGACTTTCAATAATCCCTACAAAAGAATGGCCCTGGCTAACAATAAACTATACCTTTCATGAATCACTTACTTCACAAAAATCTTCGTTACTCGAACTACTGCAATACAGCGAGCGCCAATACTGCCAGCTAAATAAAAGATCCTAACTACTGAAGGCACTAACTACTGATCAGCATAGTTGGCAAATGAAAGATTTTGATAGAGAACAAACATTGCATTTGCCTTAATAATGTTCAAAAGTCATCATATATAAATCAGTTCATGATATCCAGTCTTAAAAATTTCCTCTTTCTGACGGACACACGTCCATATCGTCCACAGAGCGCTACGTGGAGTTACCAACATAAAAACCTTAACAGCCTACTTACAACCAACAAAACGAAACATCTGGTAATGTTAATACCCTCTATGAATTGCGATTATTGTGCAGTCCACGACGATACTCGGCATTTTTTTAAACTGGAATGTGAAAAATATCAATAAAAAGGCTAGAAAATACTACATTTAGAACTAAAAATTTCTGATTAATTTTCACTCCGATTGATTCTAAGTTATTTGAACCATCAAACCTGTAAATATATGTAGAAATTCATTAGACCTTGCAAAATGAATCTTGAATAATATTTCGTTTGTACTTATCACGTGATTTGTTGGTTTTTTTACTTGTTACTTTATGAAAAACTTAACTCTGAATGTCACAACGTTCAGTGCTCTTATATTCATGATAAAAATACACGAATATTAATTTTAAAAATACCCTTATGTTTATGTCCTACGAACGAGGTCTCTTCAAAAAATTCCAGAACGTACGTAATTTCACGTCAATGGCGTGTTGGAGCGAAATGCGATTGGCATCCCTGCACACTCCTGTGTTTAATGTGTAACTGCCGGAAGTTTCGTTGTAGTATATCTGTTAGTTATTGTACAGTGTTGTATTGAATAGAACGTTGTGTCTCACAGTTGCGAATTTCGAGATGGTAGAGTTAAAGGAGCAACGCGTTCGCATTAAATTTTGCGTGAAACTCAAGAGAACCTGTACAGACACACTAAATGATGAAGGAAGGCTACGGAGACGAGTGCTTAGCCGTCCGACGACACTCATATCAGGAACGTCAAAGAAATAGTGCTGCCAATCGAAGACTGACTGTCCGAGAGATTTTAGTTGGATCATGTCATGAAATCCTGACACGTATCTTGGAATACATCTTGTTGCCGCCAAGTTCGTCCCACGGCTCACGAGTCAAGTCCACAAAGACCTTCGCCTCGCAATTTGAGGAGAGCTTTTGGATTGCACAAATGACAACGAGATGTTCCTTAAGAGACTCATAACTGGCGATGAGACGTGAGCCTGCGGTTATGATGGTGAGGCTAAGGTTCAGTTTTCACAGTGGGTCGGTAAAGGTTCTCCAAGACCAAAAAAAGCTCGTCAGGTCAGGTCAAATGCGAAAGTCATGCTGATAGTTTTCTTTGGCTTTGAAGGATAAGTTCATCATGAATTCCTGCAACAGGGACAAACTGTTAATCTGTGGTACTATCGGGACGTGTTGTGAAGACAGCCAGATAATGTGGGAAGGGAACGGCCTGAAACGTGGCGAGACAATTTATGGTTTTTGCGTCACGATAACGCAGCCACACATTCGTCACTGCTGGTGCGTGATTATTGCACAAAAATCAAATCTCTGTGCTATCTCATCCTCCGTACTCTCCAGACCTGGCCCCTGTGGTCTTTTTTATTTCTGAAGTTGGAAACCCCGTTGAAAGGACGAAGATTTGCAATGATAGACTAGATAAAAGAAAATTCGCAGACGGTGCTTCGCGCGATCCAGCAAGAGGCGTACGAAGAATGCTTCCGGAAGTGGAAACGGCGTTGGGAGCTTTGTATCCATTGTGGAGGAGAGTATCTCGAAGGAGCCCATGCCCAATAAGTAAAAGGTAAGCGTAGAATTTTTTTTGGATTTTTTGAACGGACCTCGTGTAACGCACTAGAATTTAATTTCACCTCATGTTTTCGAATCTTGTAGCTGGCTATAGATGCCAATGGTCGAAGTTATTTGAAATGAAATAAATATATACTTTTGCTGTAGGGCTTGCTCTATAATTATAAATTGTTGAAATGGCTCTGAGCACTGTGGGACTTAACATCGAGTTCATCAGTGCCCTAGAACTTAGAACTACTTAAACCTAACTAACCTAATGACATCACACACATCCATGCCCGAGGCAGGATTCGAACCTGCGACAGTAGCGGTCGCGCGGTTCCACACTGAAGCGCCCAGGACCGCTCGGCCACACCGGCCGGCTTCTATAATTATAGTCCGTGTTCTTGACTTCCAGTATTTCAAACTGTGTTTGGGTACAAATGAAGCCGCAGGTATGTAAAGAGAGCACAAGCATCCGAGTGCCACCTAGAGTGATTTGCAGGTTACCTCTGTAGCTGTAAACGTAATCACTTGCTAGTCAGCGCGAGCACTTCGTCACTTAATGCTACGCGGGAAGGTCGCTGCAGGCAGCTGCTCAAAATAAAAAGGTGGCCCGGTGTGGGTATTGTCTCTCAGTGAAGAGGCTGTTAGGATGCGTTGCCTCCCCGCGGTGCAGAATTGTGGCTGTCTGCCACCGGCGCCAGCGGGCTTCAAACAAGAAACAAGCGCAAAGCGACATGTGTGTCGAGACCGGTCCTTCCGGAATGCTAATTACCGATCCTCGTGCAGCCAGATAGACGACTGGAATTTGCCGAAGACGACAGGCTGTCCTCGTCAGGTTCTGCGAGTTTCTAAGCTTTCACTTTTTCTCCTTCAGTCTTTGCTTTTTTCGTCTTTTCTGCTTCCGTTCTTTTCTGTCCTTTTGCATGGTGCGGGGACTGGTTACACAGATTGATTGCGAGTGTAATAGATACTACACTGCGGCTGACCTAATAGAGCAACTGACCTTTATTTTCTGCACTAATGGCGGCGTGGATACCCAAATAGTTTCCTCTACAAATCGATTTTTGTTAGTGAGGGTCCTTGTAGTAACCATCACTATTTTTAATACGAGTGTGTCTAACTTTTGCTCAGTAATTGATCGCTGAAAGCCGGCCGCGCTGGCCGAGCGGTTCTAGGCGCTTCAGTCCGGTACCGCGCGACTGCTAAGTCGCAGGTTCGAATCCTGCCTCGGGCATGGATGCGTGTGATGTCCTTAGGTAGTTCTAAGTTCTAGGGGACTGATGACCTTAGATGTTAAGTCTCATAGTGTTCAGAGCCATTTGAACCATTTGATCGCTGACGATCCAAACCTAATGCTGTAACTACTACACCACTGATGGGAGTCCGTCGCCTAGCGTTTTGCCTTTACACCGATGCGAGACTGATCGCGTGCAGTATTCACTTTTGTGGCGTGAGTCTTTTTACGAGCAGGACGCAAAAGTCGATTGCTCCCATAATGGTAGGCATTAAATTGCATCAGAAATATTGTGTGCTGAGGTACTGACTAAAGAGCGAGTCTTTCATGTATCATTGTGACTCTCTAGAAGATTAATTAAACAAGACAGATTACCAATGCGCCAAATATTCAGTTTTAGTACACTGACCGGCACGAAAAACGCAACACTCATATTTCTTACAGAAACTGAAAATTATTTTAAATTTATGACGCTTTTATGAGACTAATCCACTATCTTATGATGGAATGTTGTGGTACGGTCCCATTGTTATTAATTATTTTTATACGTTCAAATGATACGCACAGAAGGTGTATTTAGAATTTGCGTATCACGAAAGACGTTGTTACGCTCCTGCGAGAGAAAGAAAGTACTAGCGTGCAAATATTTCCAACCGAGAAAAGTAGCTGAATTATTTGGCAATCGGAGCTTCTGAGAACACACCGTTGGAGATACAAAACATTTCATTCCCATTACCTATTCAGTGAAATAACTATCTACATCTGTATCGTCATTTTATTATTTTTATTATTATTATGCGCTAAATATTTTTTACACTTTCGCAAGGGACGCCGTGCACCCAAATACGGAGAGCTGAAACGATTCGCTTTTCACTGAATTTTACGGGTGCTTTCACGCGAAAGACGCAGAGCTTTGTCTTCGCTTCGCTGTAGCTGTCGTGTATCTTTCCAAGGCAATCGTCGCTACTCGCTTTACACAGAGTGAAATGGCAGTCTTCAGATGGGACACCTCAAGCTGCCTGCCCGCAGTTACGAGGTGAACTCTCAACCTCAGTTTCGGTACACTCTGACAGATCAGAAGCTTACAGTTTCTGTCGACTACTAGCTGTATATCATTAGTCCAAAGAATATTAAAGTTTTTGTGCGCGCGTCTGGCGATGGAGGAAACAAAAAATGGTTCAAATGGCTCCGAGCACTATGGGACTTAACTGCTGTGGTCATCAGTCCCCTAGAATTTAGAACTACTTAAACCTAACTAACCTAAAGACATCACACACATCCATGCCCGAGGCAGGATTCGAACCTGCGACCGTAGCGGTCACGCGGCTCCAGACTGTAGCGCCTAGATGGAGCTAACAGTGACTACGATTAACGTAGAGAGTTTCGTAGTCGACACATTCTACTGCAGTTCTCTCTGTATTGAGTACAAATTAAAGTTTTCTCTCTTGATTTGTACAAGTTTTCGGTCTTAAATTGAAGAATGTTGACATTAACGTCATCCAGTGTCACTGATGAAGTGTTCTGCCAAATTACTGCGAATAATTTTCGCGTCACTCGATATGCAGATTGTACTAGAGCCAGATTCTGTATCTTTGAAACCATCGCACTACGATATATCGTCAAATTTGGCTTCCTGTCTAGCGTGAACGAAATGGTGAAACAACGCAACGTGTTATGATGTCTCCCGCAAACCCAGGTGAGACTTCGAAAGTTCTGTGAAAAATCCGCCACTTATTGGATAATTCCAAACGTATAAGCGGTAGTCAAATGATAACGAGGCAGATGGGAAAAAGTAAGTAAACTGATTATTATTTCAAAAGTAAGACATTTATACCACTGTGAGACAAGATGGTCAAAGACTCCATGGAAAAATGTTTGCGGCTGCCTAGGGAATCGTGATTGTACCCAGGGGTGCACCTATTCGTCTAAAGCAAATCGACTGCCACGAATGTCTTTCTTCACACCAGCTCCGGGAAAGTCTTGGTGACCTTTTTCTTCGGCTGCAAGGGGTCGCTGTTCGTTAACCTTCCGGAACACGCGCCACGGTTAACGTACAGCGGTATACGGACACTTTCAAAAATTGAAGTGCACTATCAAGTCCAAAAGCCGAGGAACGTTGACGGACGGCATCATTCTGTTGCAGGATGATGCCCGCCCACATTTTGCAAGGTCGGTTCGACTACGCTGCAGAAATTTCTCTGGGAAACCTTTACACGTCCTTCATACAGTACCGATCTCTCCCCATGCGATTTCCATATTTTTGGAGCCCTGAAAAAAAGATAGAGATTCGTGGCCGTCGATTTGCTTCCGACGAAGAGGTGCTCCCCGCAGGGAACCGCAAACATTTTTTCCGTTTTGACCATCGTATCTCACAGTGTGATAAATGTATTAACAGTTGTGACTCTTAGGATATTTCCATTTCTGTGGCTAAATGCTATTCCTGTCGCAGCAAAGTCATATTAAATGATAACTAGCTGAAACCCTCAGCTGCCGACAGGTGTTATTTATATACCTCGATGGGGACAGCTAAAATGTGTGCCCCGACCACTACTCGAACCCGGGATCTCCTGCTTACATGGCAGACGCTCTTATCCATCTGAGCCACCGAGCACACAGGTGAATACCGCGACTGCAGGGACTTATCCCTTGCACGCTTCCCGTAAGACCCACATTCCCAACTGTCCACAATCTACATGCGTAATGTACCTAATAGATATTTGCCCATCCACTCATTACTCGCGCACACTAAGGTGACGATTCCCGTAAGAGTTCGGGCAACCTGTGCGCATTCGCACAGACGACGGTCAATGGCCGGGTTTATTCTACAGAAGCTGCACGTTCGTCAGTGGTATCTGTTCTTTCGAGAACAGTTACTATCTTCATATAAAGTCGTATTATATTAAGTCTGGTAGCGAAAAGGCGTCTCGCCATTTGTACAAGTATCTCTCGTCACGGGCCTCTCCCTTTCACATCGCATTTGTGTATAAAGAACCTGCGGCACTGCTGAGGAAGCTGCAAACGGAATCAGCCACAGTCGATCCAGTTCTGGGATGTGTAAAAGCGCTGGCCTGTCTACTGGACAGTTGTCAGTTCGATGCACTGAGTCATTCCGAGTGTGGCCCATCTGCTTGTCTCTCAGATCTATGCTTTAAGTACGGTTCAGTCAGTGAGCATCAATGCCATGTGTTATGAGTAGGAAAATTTACGTCTAAGACCTGTTTTCTGTAAAATGAGTGTGACGGATTGCGCCTGTTGACTTGAAGTAAACATACCGGTTGCAATATTCTCTTTCAGGCGGCGAATGAAGCGACGTCATAGACTGGCAGGCACGATTGGCCTTTTGGCCAATCAGCGTTATGTAATTTCGCATTTACGTCACGCGCCTGTCCCGGGTCTGCGGCGTTTTGCGCTTGCAGTGGCAAAGGTCGCTCAGCGGCGAAGACTGGTCTCGACGCAGCTGAATGGTTATGACTGCCAACAAGCGGATACCAGTTAGCAAACAGCTGCCAGTACTGACGGCTGCAGTTGAAGGATAACAAGAACTGAGTAAAATAGAAAGCAGTGTTAGTGGCAAAGGGGGAGGGGAGAAGGGAGGGCAAAATTTCTACAATTTCACTTACTGAGTTGTTGATACGGAGGGAGGTGGCTTAAGTTGTTAATTTGACTCTTTTATATACCACATGTCACGTAAATAAAAAATCATGAGTAGCGATAACTGCTAAGACACAGAACTAGTTTCCAGGATCGAGAGAGGTGCGCAGAGATGAGACAGTAGACGCATACACCGAGGCTCAAATCCTCGACCGATCATCCAGATTTAGATTTTCCATGGTTTTCCTAAATCAAGTGAGACGAATCCGCTAGCTGTCACCGAAAATATCATGGTCAGTATCAGAATATTATCCAAAGAATCAGATGTCCCTTCTCTAATAGCTGTTATCTCAATGGGATCGTGTAGTTCTTTCCTACGTTCGTATTCGAGAATGTTAGACTTCAAGTTCCACTTGATCACTATAATTTACATCCCTCGTCTCCTTAAACCACTCTAAGATTATTCCTACAACAAGCCTTTCCAACTCCTGTACCGACTTCTCTCTTTATTCTTTCTTGCACTTGCCGTCCACAGGAGTTTCAAACCTCGAAAGCAGAAACAAAACGTTATAAAAAAGAAAAGTAGGAAGTAGCAAATGAAGTAGAAAAGTGAACGTAAAAATCCGGTATTAATTTGGAAGTGTGTGATATTTGATTGAACGGTGATTGAAACTGTATCTTCCACATTCAGTTTGGATTCATGTGCTCTAAACTAAATTTTAAAGACATAGTGTCATCTCTGTCTCACCTATAGGAAGTCTGATCATACAGTTGAGGACCTAATTAAAAACGAACACTTATTTTCTTAAAAGTTATCCCTCCCGATTAGTACGTTTTCATATATTCATGTAGTCACTGACGGTAAGGACGACTCCGTAGGCAAATGGCTGCTATTTTTTCTCCATTTAGCAGCTAAGTATAAATCTACGTTTATTGTAACAGCATAGTGCTACCGAGGCAAACTGACACAGAGCACGGCCGATTATCGAGTCAACTCCTCAAATGAATTAGGAGTTTAGTTGGCATTCTGAATTGATAACCAGAAGAGAAAAAAATGGTTCAAATGGCTCTGAGCACTATGGGACTTAACAGCTGAGGTCATCAGTCCCCTAGAACTTAGAATTACTTAAACCTAACTAACCTAAGGACATCACACACACCCATGCCCAAGGCAGGATTCGAACCTGCAATCGTAGCGGTCGAGCGGTTCCAGACTGAAGCGCCTAGAACCGCACGGCCACCCCGGCCGGCAGAAGAGAAAAAGTCTCCTGACATCTAAGACAATTGAAAAACTGCATATTGATTCCTACGCAGAAGTTTTTTTGGCCAGTGCAAAATGTCATCAACGCGAGCATCAGATCTTTTTGTTTTCCATAATCTTTATTCCGTCTAGTAAGGGGTTCGCTTCTTCAGAATTCTGCAAATTTTATTTTACTACTAGCTGACGAACCGGTTATTCCCCGGGAATTTATTTTGCCAATTTTCTATTAGAAACGTACGGTTCCTGTGCGCAGGGAGCACCTGCTTCGCGGTATGAAACCCGATATTGTAAACGTTCCTGTGGCAAACCTTCTTTTTAACTCTGTAGACGGCTGTTGCTTTCTCCTACAGCCATTTGCGCTTCGTAGTTGATAGCTGTCAAAAGCGCTGCCAGGTCACATGGATTTCCTTAAGGTGACTCGAATGTAGGATTGCCGTAACAGAATAAAATATGTGCAGTAAAACTTCGTGTACGATGCGGCATTTTTTGACGCATCTCAGACTTTAAGACGTCATATCTGCTGAACTGTGATAATAGGTGTTTCTTGCTCTCCCCCCCCCCCCTCCCCCCCACACACGCACACATATGCAACGTATACACACAAACACACATCCGTTTTTACAATACGTACGGATTTAACTTTGTGGCCGTATCCTCTTTCTGAGGCCGCAGTCGTCAAGGTAACCTAAGGCAGCGATGTCAAGTACTCCATTTGTTAGTTTCTTGTGTAAACTTCGTTCTGTGTGCTATCGTATTTTAACTCTTCATGTACTATATTCCGTGACGGGGACCAGCCCAGCATTTGCATAAACGAGCATGGGAAAACTGCCTAAAAACCACATCCAGGCTGGTCGGTGTATCAATCCACGATCGTTAATCCGCTCCGCGGATTCGATGCAAGGCTAGCTCGCTACCCGGTCTCCCAAGCCGGCGCGCTCCACGTTACGCTATACGAAAAGGCCACACGCGAACATAAATATGTTTCATAATTATACTGCCATTATCATGAAATACTAACACGAATTAAATAAAGAAGAATCGAGAAACCGGTAGAAACGACCTCGGAAAAGATAAGTTTGGGTTCCGGAGAAATGTAGGAACACGCGAGGCAATACTGAGCCTACGACTTACGTTGGAAGATAGATCAAGGAAAGGCAAATCAGCTTTTACATCATTTGTATTTTTAGAGAAATTTGTTATCAATGTTGTCTGGAATACACTACCTGGAATTCTGAAGGTAGCAGGGGTAAAATACTGGGAACAAAAGAATATTTACAACTTGTGCAGAAACCAGACAGCAGTTATAAGAATTGAGGAGCAGGAAAGGGAATCACTGGCTGAGAAGGGAGTGAGCCAGGGTTGTAGCGCATCCTCGACGTTATTCAATAAGTAAGTAGAGCAAGCAGTGAAAGAAAGCAAAGAAAAATTTGGAGTTCGAATCGAAGTTCAGGGAGAAGAAATAAAAAAGTTGAGGGTTGCCGATTAAGTTATAGTTGACAAAGACAGCAAAGGTCCTGGAAGTGCAGTTGAACGGAATCGACAGTGTCCTGAAAGGAGGATATAAGATGAAAATCAACAAAAGCAAAACAGTGATAATGGAATGTAAACTAATTAAACCAGGCTATGATGAAGGAATTAGACTATGAAATGAGAAATTTAAAGTAGTAGATGAGTTTTGTTATTTGGGCAGCAAAATAAATGATGATGGCCGAAGACGAGAGAATACAAAATGTAGACTACCAATCGCCAGAAAAGAGTTTCTGTACAAAAGAAATTTGTTAATATCGAATATAGATTTAAGTGTTAGGAAGTCTTTTGTGAAGGTATTTGCATGGAATGTAGCCATGTACGGAAGTGAAACGTGGACGATAAATAGTTTAGACAAGAAGAGATAGAAGCTTTCGAAATGTGGTGCTACAGAACAATGCTGAAAATTAAATCGGTGATATATGTAACTAATAAGGAGGTACTAAAAAGAAATGGGGCGAAAAGAAGTTTTTGCACGACTAAAAGAAGGAATCGGTTGGTAGGATATCAAGGGATCACTCATTTAGCACTGGTGGGAAGTGTGGGGCGTAAAAACCGTAGAGTGAGAACAAGAAATAAATACAGTAAGAAGTTTCTAAAGGATTTAGGTTGCAGTAGTTATTCGGAGATGAGTAGATTTGCACAGAATAGAGTACCACGGAGTGCAGTATCAAACCAATCTTCAGACTGAAGACCACGACGACAAAAATTCTACTGCAGTCCGGTGGGTGTGTAGTGAAGCGCGTCCGAAGGGCATCTCTTCTTAAAGACTGGAACGAGTTGCGGGCGTTTTACCAATCGTATGGGATGCACCGTTCTTCCAGTGAGTTACGACACACCATTGTTTGAAGATGGGCGATATCTTCCGCATATCTGTGTTACAGTCAAAAGGATACTTCATGAGCTTCTGCTCATCGAGTGGCCGGCCAGAGTGGCCGAGCGGTTCTAGGCACTTCAGTCTGGAACCAAGCGACCGCTACGGTCGCAAGTTCTAATCCTGCCTCGGGCATGGATGTGTGTGATGTCCTTAAGTTAGTTAAGTTTAAGTAGTTCTAAGTTCAAGGGGACTGATGACCTCAGATGTTAAGTCCCATAGTGCTCAGAGCCATTTGAACCATTTCTATCGAGTGTTTTGCACTCAGATTTTAAAGCTATCAATGCTGCATTCGAGTGACTGACGAAAGTGGGAATTATTTTGTGATCTTCGAATTTCAGAAGGCAGTATTTATTAATTTAACCGTAATTTTATCACCATTCGGTTTGGTTTCATTACGAACAACGAGCGTCAAGCTAGAAGATTTAAATCCGTTAACCGATTTTACGTGAGTCAAATCTTTTTGTTTTGTTTGTGTTAACTCAGCAGACATAATAATTATAATTCATCGTGCTTCTGATATTGCCACTGAAGTATTTCGCATCCATCACTGTCTTTCACTGCACAAACTATCGTGGTGCTTACTATAATTCTCAATTTGTGTTGCCAGACGTCCACACTCTGCTTCCCAGAGCTCAACGTTTGCAACTGGTTGCTCAGGTAATTTCTGATCACTTTCCTAGGATATAAATAAACAGATTTACCTTACCAACTTTCTAGAGATCAATAACGCTATAATAGCCTTGTGATCGCTGTTTACACTGAATCTAACATTAAGTCTTTTCTTTACCATTTGAACTAAATACAAGAGACCCACTCTTTACAGCGTGTTATGCTGAACCAAAAGAGGTTTCTATAAACCCTAAAAATGCCTCATGACTGCGACATATCTGCTCTACTGTTCACGTTGCTGTTTACCCTGTGTGGCGCATATCTCATCTTTTAAGGGGGATATTATAGCTGTACGCTTAATAGCTGAAGTCGATAAATGATGGTAGTGTCGTAAACGCTCGAAAAGACAAAATTAACTACAACTGTGCCTGCTTTCCGTGCATTATAAAATGATAATGTGTAGAAGAACACTCACTCGTACTATTTTTCCTGCAACATTTGAGTATATTTTTTCCTCTTCAGCGACTTGTTAAACGTAAATATTATTAGTGGATGCTCGAAAAACGTAAATTAGTGTATTTTTGATTGAACGGATAGATCTGTTCACAGCCTTAACGCCGATTGCTGATGCAACAGAAAGAATAAACTGCGTAACACTGATTACATGCAGTGTGCGGCTGATCCCGGCGGAGGTTCGAGTCCTCCCTCGGACATGGGTGTGTGTTTGTCCTTAGGATAATTTAGGTTAAGTAGTGTGTAAGCTTAGGGACTGATGACCTTAGCAGTTAAGTCCTATAAAATTTCACACACATTTGAACATTTTTGATTACATGCGATCCAGTCACATTAATCTGAACCGAGGGGGCTACCAACAGTGTCTCCTCAGCGAAGGTTGCTACGTATGCGCCTCCGCAGCAGGCGCTTAGTAGGTGCGTCCGTGCTGACTGCTGCTCATCGATAACGAAGGCTGGAATTTGCACGCCAGTACCGCAATTATACGTCCACTGAGTGGCGACAAATGGCCTTTTCAGATGTATCACGCTGTATTCTCCATCGGAGAGATGGAAAACGCCCTGCAACAATCATCGCAAGGATTCAGGACGGGGGAAAGAACGTTGTGATTTTTTTCGTGGCATTCCCTGGGTTATCCCGACATTCTAAAACGCACAGTGGATCAGCACAACTATTATCTGTCCTTGGGGACCACGTCCATTCCTATATGTAGTGTGGTTTTTCTCGACACGATGGCATTTACCAGCAGGACAATACAGCGTGTCATACTGCTCTTAGTGTACGTGCGTGGTTTGAAGAGCTCCAGGTTGAGTCTACCGTACTCCCCTGGCCTCCAAAGTCCCTAGATTTAAACCCAGTCGAGTATCTGTGGACCATCTCGATCAGGCTGTTCGCCCCATGGGTCCTCTACCGGGAAACCTGGCGCAGGTGGAGACGGCAGTGGAGTCAGCGTGGCTCCATGTACCCGTCTGAACCTTCTTGGACCTTACTGACTCTTCTCTCACTCCTCGCAGCGGCCTTCGCTGCAAAAGGTGATTATTCAGGCTTTTGACAGCTGATCACGTTAATGTGATTCGACAGTGTATAATTTATATTACGACATGACAACAGTGACAAATTCATACTTTTCGGTTGGTAGGATATGTTCTGAGGCATCAAGGGATCACCAATTTGGTATTGGAGGACAGCGTGGAGGGTAAAAATCGTAGAGGCAGACCAAGAGATGAATACACTAAACAGATACAGAATGATGTAGGTTGCAGTAGGTACTGGGAGATGAAGAAGCTTGCACAGGATAGAGTAGCATGGAGAGCTGCATCAAATCAGTCTCAGGACTGAAGACCACAACAACAACAACTATCTGAAGTTAATGATTTTATATTCATCTAAGATGATTCTGTAAATTCTCTTAGGAACCTGTTGGACAGTCGGCCGAAACTGGTTGTTTAAATAAAGATTTTATCGCAGTTCGAGACGGTAATCGAGATATTTATCAAATATCTACGCGTTGTGGGGCACCACCTCGTGAAACTGTACTTAAATTTACCCAATAGCGTTTGGTGAGCGATATGTTGTCTTTCTTCCAAAGATTCTCATTTCAGTTTGCTGAACACATCCCGTTACGCCTCTAGCAGCGTGTCTCGAAGAGCGTACGACGTCTACAGACGTGCTCTCCTGATAAGGACTCCAAACAGTGGAAAAATACTTTAGAATTGGTCGCACCAGCTTCTTGTGTGCAATTTCCTTTACATATACGCTGCACTTTTCCAGAGTCCTTCCGACAAACCAATCGACTTTCCTACTAGCGATTGAACAGGTTCGTCCCAGTGTATGTCGCTTTTTAGTATTACCACTAACAACTTACACGATGTTTATCGCTAAACCTGTAACCGGATACTATCGGTAAGTGTTCGTGCGGGTGAATATATCTGCCGATATCCGTAGCAATAACTACTTTGTAGTTAAAAGTCAAAGGACAACGTCAATATTACATTTTTTGCCTGTTTTCCATTACATGCCATCGATAATGATTGTTACTATACTTTTTATTCGTATTACTTATTCGGGACGAAGTGCCACTGAACTTACTGTAAAGTTCAGTGTCCTGGAGAGGGCAGACGTTCTGCCGACGCCTTTAAGGACTAGAAAAGCAGGCGACGTGCTCTCCAGCCTAGTGTCTCGCACAGTGACGCGTCCGTCCAGTTTTCGTCGTACCAGTCTGAGGCCCGAGTCCACCCAGCTTCGGGCTGGAGTAACAGGGGGTCTTATGGATCTATCGGAAGCCACTACAAAACGACGCTGATACTCTGTCCAGTGGACTCTTTGCTTTGTGGTGTGACTCCTGTTTATGTAGCACGCACGAAATAAATAATTTTAGATACAAAATCAGTGGGTCTATTAGCTTGTCTCTTAAATTTGCTCACTAGTATGCAGTGCAACGCTCATTACATTGAAATGTCTAGCAGAGAAACATTATTTAACATTGTGGTAAATAAACGTAATCTGCTAGCACAGCCGAGAGTATTAAGGCACCGTTCTGTGATGGGGACATTTCGGCTTGCCTGGATTAGACTTTTAGGCGGTTGCTCACATTCCGCTAGGCGAATGGCGGGTTGGTAGCCATGTGCTGGCTCGGTTACACGATTCGGAAATATTCAGAGAAACTTCCTCACACTTTCACATAAATAACACTACACGCAGTTAGTGGGGGTACGCCCATTGCGTCCCGTGGGGAGAGGAGGGGCATCCGGCCACACCTCAAATTTGCAAATCCGTTCTTAGCCGTGCCGATCCTGCACCGACGTGAAACAAGGGCAGGAGAGGAACGAAAAAGAAGAAACTGGCGAATTAAAGTACATTTGATAAACGAACTCCATCACTAACCTTTAACAGCATGCAGTATGCGACGTTAATTTGTAGCACGATTGCATTTGACTTGACAATATTACGGAAATACTCCGGTGGATATTTCATGATATCAGTTTCATTACTTGCGAACTTGTGCGGAATATATTAATAATATGAAAGACTAAGTTGTAGTCGGCCGGGGTGGCCGAGCGGTTCTAGGCGCTTCAGGCCGGAACCTCGCGCCTGCTACAATCGCAGGTTCGAATCCTGCCTCGGGCATGGATGTGTGTGATGTCCTTAGGTTAGTTAGGTTTAAGTAGTTCTAAGTTCTAGGGGACTGATGACCTCAGCTGTTAAGCCCCATAGTGCTCAGAGCCATTTGTACTAAGTTGCATTAAAATGTAGTCAAAGTTGGCATCTACGTTTACCGAACAGGTTAAAATGATTTAAGGTTTTTAACATCCGTAGATGAGGATAAAAAACCTGGGGGCAAGGGATTTGCGGTTGCGGTGCTGATCTAATTTCCCTTAAACACGCAGAGCTCAAATGGCTTATTTCTCTTCTTTACGGGACAAAGTTTACTGAATGGAAGCAATCCTGTGACAACACGTGGCGCGGTGTGTAAACACAGGGCGGTGGGCTGGGGGAGAGTGGCTGCGCGGCCCTGCTTGCGGTACTCACGGAGAGCGCGAGGCAGAGAGCGGCTGTTGCGGCGGCGCGCATGGTTCCTCTAGTCTGGTCTGGTCTGTGCTGCGGTGCGGCTGACACTGTAAGCCGCGCCGGCCCCCGAACGCTTATATGCGGCGCCGCGCCGCGCCACGTCACGCAGCACCCTCCCCACCACAGCACGGCGCCGGGTCGCCGCTCGTCACCCCGGCGACGCAGCTGCCGATAGCGTATCTGCATCGATACCTTCTCGGAATTCCCACAAGCTGCTCTCTCCCTCTTCCGCACATGTGTAAACAACTGCCAGAACGATACACTGTCGAGAAAACCGCTTGACCCGGTTCTACACCAACATTTATTAATGCAAAAACGATGATACAGAGTAAGTAAAATAAGGCCTGCGACTCAAGCCCGTGACCGCGCTATTGTCTTGACTGCAAGTAGAATGCAGCCATTCTGCCGGCCGGTGTGGCCGAGCGGTTCTAGGCGCTACAATCTGGAACCGCGCGACCGCTACGGTCGCAGGTTCGAATCCTGCCTGGGGCATGGATGTGTGTGATGTCCTTAGGTTAGTTAGGTTTAAGTAGTTCTAAGTTCTAGGGGACTGATGACCTAAGATGTTAAGTCCCATAGTGCTCAGAGCCATTTGATCTCAATTTGATTCCATATTTCTAGATTTCAGGAAGGCTTTTGTCACCGTTCCGCACAAGCGAGTGCTAATCAAATTGGGTGCCTGTGCAGTGTCGTCTTGCCTGATGATTCCTGATTTCCTATCAGAAAGGACACACTTCACAGTAGCTAACGGCAATTTCAAATGATTCAAATGGCTCTGAACACTATGGGACTTAACTTCTGAGGTCCCCTAGAACTTAGAACTACTTAAACCTAACTAACCTAAGGACATCACACACTTCCATGCCCGAGGCAGGATTCGAACTTGCGACCGTAGCGGTCTCGCGGTTCCACACTGTAGCGCCAAAAACCGATCGGTCACTCTTGCCGGCCTAACGGCAAATCATTGAGTGAAACACAAGTGATATCTGGCGTTCCCCAAGCAAGTGTTAGGAGCCCTCTCCCGTTTCTGACCTTAAGCGGCGATCAAAAAGATTCCGCTCGAAGGACATGGAGTCCGGAATCGGTATGCCAATCAAGCAAAACCGCCGTCAGTATTGAGGTAATCATCCCACCGACGCACCAGTTTGAAGATACTTGTTTGATAAAACACCGTGTCCTGTTGCGTGAAGAGTCCTTAATGCCTTCTGCAGTTTACAGTCGTTTTCGACAGACACGCTGCCCCATATGCATTATTCATTCTCCAATGGGTGTCTGTCGGTCTTTGCCCTTCGGCAGCCAAGAAAACAATATCAATACGTTGGTTCTCTTTGGACGCATTAGGCAATAAAGTCATCCATATTTCACGTTTCTGCATTTATTGCACTCATGTACGTTGCATACATGCTGCAGCAACGCCGTTCAAAATGGTTCAAATGGCTCTGAGCACTATGGGACTTAACATCTGAGGTCATCAGTCCCCTAGAACTTAGAACTACTTAAACCTAACTAACCTAAGGACATCACACACGTCCATGCCCAAGGCAGGATTCGAACCTGCGACCGTATCAGTCGCGCGGTTCCGGACTGAAGCACCTAGAACCGCTCGGCCACCGCGGCCGGCAGCAACGCCGTCAAACGGAAACGTTTTGATCGTCCCTTATATATGAATGTTTTGGAACACAATGTGAACAGTCCTCACTAATTGAATGCAACTGATCCTATCGTTTATCGTCTAGTAAATTCCTCAGAAGATCAATATAATTAAGAAATGTTTTAGACACGGTGGAGGGGAAACTATCTCTTGACAATGAACAGTACAAAGTGTGAGGTCCACCACATGAGTATTAAAAGGAATCCGTTGAATTTCGGTTACACAATAAATCATATAAATTTAAAGGTTTTTGATTCAAGTAAGTGCCCGTGGTCTAGGGGTAGCGTCTTTGACTCGTAATCGGTCCCGGGTTCGATCCCCGCCACTGCCTAAAGGCGGCCGAAGACTTCCGGCATAAGAAGTCAGCCTCATACTGCTAACGGCCTTGTCAAAGAGGGCGGAGGAGCGGATAGAGGTTCAGGGCACTCTCTGGACTAGGGGTGGGAAATTGCCCCTAAAGGCGGAAGAATCAGCAATGATCAACGACATGACGATGCAGAAGGCAATGGAAACCACTGCATTACAGACACGTAACATGTATCCACAGGACATGTGGCCTGTAATTGAAGAAGTGTCATGATGATCTCTCCATTGGCAAAAGATTCCGGAATAGTCCCCCATTCGGATCTCCGGGAGGGGACTGCCAAGGGGGAGGTTACCATGAGAAAAAGATTGAATAATCAACGAAAGGATAACGTTCTACGAGTCGGGGCGTGGAATGTCAGAAGCTTGAACGTGGTAGGGAAACTAGAAAACCTGAAAAGGGAAATGCAAAGGCTCAATCTAGATATAGTAGGGGTCAGTGAAGTGAAGTGGAAGGAAGACAAGGATTTCTGGTCAGATGAGTATCGGGTAATATCAACAGCAGCAGAAAATGGTATAACAGGTGTAGGATTCGTTATGAATAGGAAGGTAGGGCAGAGGGTGTGTTTCTGTGAACGGTTCAGTGACCGGGTTATTCTAATCAGAATCGACAGCAGACCAACACCGACAACGATAGTTCAGGTATACATGCCGACGTCGCAAGCTGAAGATGAACAGATAGAGAAAGTGTATGAGGATACTGAAAGGGTAATGCAGTATGTAAAGGGGGACGAAAATCTAATAGTCATGGGCGACTGGAATGCCGTTGTAGGGGAAGGAGTAGAAGAAAAGGTTACAGGAGAATATGGGCTTGGGACAAGGAATGAAAGAGGAGAAAGACTAATTGAGTTCTGTAACAAGTTTCAGCTAGTAATAGCTAATACCCTGTTCAAGAATCACAAGAGGAGGAGGTATACTTGGAAAAGGCCGGGAGATACGGGGAGATTTCAATTAGATTACATCATGGTCAGACAGAGATTCCGAAACCAGATACTGGATTGTAAGGCGTACCCAGGAGCAGATATAGACTCAGAACAACAATATAGTGGTGATGAAGAGTAGGCTGAAGTTCAAGACATTAGTCAAGAAGAATCAATACGCAAAGAAGTGGGATACGGATGTACTAAGGAATGACGAGATACGTTTGAAGTTCTCTAACTTTATAGATACAGCAATAAGGAATAGCGCAGTAGGCAGTACAGTTGAAGAGGAATGGACATCTCTAAAAAGGACCATCAGAGAAGTTGGGAAGGAAAACATAGGTACAAAGAAGGTAGCTGCGAAGAAACCATGGGTAACAGAAGAAATACTTCAGTTGATTGATGAAAGGAGGAAGTAAAAACATGTTCCTGCAAAAACCGGAATACAGAAATACAAGTCGCTGAGGAATGAAATAAATATGAAGTGCAGGGAAGCTAAGACGAAATGGCTGCTGGAAAAATGTGAAGACATCGAAAAAGGTATGATTGTCGGAAGGACAGACTTAGCATACAGGAAAGTCAAAACAACCTTTGGTGACATTAAAAGCAACGGTGGTAACATTAAGAGTGCAACGGGAATTCCACTGTTAAATGCAGAGGAGAGAGCAGATAGGTGGAAAGAATACATTGAAAGTCTCTATGAGGGTGAAGATTTGTCTGATGTGATAGAAGAAGAAACAGGAGTCGATTTAGAAGAGATAGGGGATCCAGTATTAGAATCGGAAATAAGGCAGAAGGGATAGATAACATTCCATCAGAATTTCTAAAATCATTGGGGGAAGTGGCAACAAAACGACTATTAACGTTGGTGTGTAGAATATATGAGTCTGGCGATATACCATCTGACTTTCGGAAAAGCATCATCCACACAATTCCGAAGACGGCAAGAGCTGACAAGTGCGAGAATTATCGCACAATCAGCTTAACAGCTCACGCATCGAAGCTGCTTACAAGAATAATATACAGAAGACTGGAAAAGAAAATTGAGAATGCGCTAGGTGACGATCAGTTTTGCTTTAGGAAAAGTAAAGGGACGAGAGAGGCAATTCTGACGTTACGGCTAATAATGGAGGCAAGGCTAAAGAAAAATCAAGACACTTTCATAGGATTTGTCGACCAGGAAAAAGCGTTCGACAATATAAAATGGTGCAAGCTGTTCGAGATTCTGAAAAAAGTAGGGGTAAACTATAGGGAGAGACGGATCATATACAATATGTACAACAACCAAGAGGGAATAATAAGAGCGGACGATCAAGAACGAAGTGCTCGTATTAAGAAGGGTGTAAGACAAGGCTGTAGCCTTTCGCCCCTACTCTTCAATCTGTACATCGAGGAAGCAATGGTGGAAATAAAAGAAAGGTTCAGGAGTGGAATTAAAATACAAGGTGAAAGGATATCAATGATACGATTCGCTGATGACATTGCTATCCTGAGTGGAAGTGAAGAAGAATTAAATGATCTGCTGAACGGAATGAACAGTCTAAAGAGTACACAGTATTGTTTGAGAGTAAATCGGAGAAAGACAAAGGTAGTGAGAAGTAGTAGAAATGAAAACAGCGAGAAACTCAACATCAGGATTGATGGTCACGAAGTCAATGAAGTTAAGGAATTCTGCTGCCTAGGCAGTAAAATAACCAATGACGGACGGAGCAAGGAGGACATCAAAAGCAGACTCGCTATGGCAAAAAAGGCATTTCTGGCCAAGAGAAGTCTACTAATATCAAATATCGGCCTTAATTTGAGGAAGAAATTTCTGAGGATGTGCGTCTGGAGTACAGCATTGTATGGTAGTGAAACATGGACTGTGGGAAAACCGGAACAGAAGAGAATCGAAGCATTTGAGATGTGGTGCTATAGACGAATGTTGAAAATTAGGTGGACTGATAAGGTAAGGAATGAGGAGGTTCTACGCAGAATCGGAGAAGAAAGGGATATGTGGAAAACACTGATAAGGAGAAGGGACAGGATGATAGGACATCTGCTAAGACATGAGGGAATGACTTCCATGGTACTAGAGGGAGCTGTAGAGGGCAAAAACTGTAGAGGAAGACAGAGATAGGAATACGTCAAGCAAATAATTGAGGACGTAGGTTGCAAGTGCTACTCTGAGATGAAGAGGTTAGCACAGGAAAGGAATTCGTGGCGGGCCGCATCAAACCAGTCAGTAGACTGATGAACTGATGAAAAAAAAAAAAAAAAACCCGGGGTTTACAATTACGAACATCTTACATTGGAACTACCGCACAGAGAATATTTGTGTATAGCGAACAAAAGACTGCCTTTTATTGACAGAACAATTACAAGATACTGCTAGACTAGTTCTGCGCGATATGGGATCCTTACCAGAGTGGACTGAAGAAGAACACTGAAAAACTTCAAAGAAGGGAAACTCGATTTGTATCATCGCAAAATGTGAACTACTGGTACATTAATAACCCGTGTAACCGCCAGAGTGTTGAATGGAAACGTGCATACATTGCGTTGTTCAGGCGCCGGATGTCAGTATGTGAGATGGAGTTTCCTGCACAGTTTCAGCACAACAGGCGCAGTCACTAGACTGAAGTACAAATTTGCAGCCAGGGTGCGTGGGGTAACCACGACAGTGCTCCTTCTGTCATACGAAATCGCACTTCAGACCCTAATTCAGATGTAGGTCCAATGTGTCTAGGGCTCAGACAGGCGTTCGGCTGGCCTTCTCCTCCTAACCAACACAGAGTTATCACAGGCACTGAGGAAGCACCAGCTTTCATCAGAAAGCACATCGTACTTCCAACGTGAACCTCCAATGAGCTCTCACTTGACAGCACTGAAGTCGGAAATCGCAGTGGTTTGGCTTGAGTGGAAACCACGCTTAAGGGCGTCTGGCTCAGAACTGTCCTTGAAGTAACCAATTAGCAACAGTTCGTTTTGTCACTGTGGTGGCAACTGCTGCTCAAATTGCTGCTGCAGATGTCCCAGAACCATACACAGAACACGATGGTCTTCCCTCCTGGTAGTGCCAAGTGACCATCCGGGGCCTGGTCTTCTTGCGACCGTACATTCTCGTAACAACCACTGCCAGCAATCATGTACAGTGCCTAAGTTCTTGCCAAGTATTTCTACAATATCGCAGAAGGAACATTCAGCTTCTTGTGATCCTAGCAAATGACTTCGTTCTGTGACGTGTTGGTAATCGCGTCTTGGTCGCCTTAAAGGCATTCTTGACTAACGTCAGCTCACCAGGTCCAATCACAAAGGTAAGTAACACTCACGACCGTTACAGCGTGTATTTGAAGCAATCCTGATTTGCGACCTCATAGTGGTTCCACTAGCGCCTCTCTTATGCGACTGGAGCGAAATTTGAATAGACATCGTCTTTCAGGTGTAAAAACACGCCTGCCAACTTTCATTTATGTTGCTTAGCTCTTTCTTGGTGTTGCAACTTTTTTCTTCAGTGTATTTAGGTGATCATTTCTCACACGTGCTGATCGGTGGTGAATCGGTCGAGAAATATTCCAAACCTGAACCTTCTGCCAAATTTGTGAGCTTATGTAGAAAGTATTGATATAGATGTAGATGTATCCGGGACCTTCAGGGCTGAAGTCTAGCACTCTACCGAGGTCATCTTGAAACAGAGTCTCAAAAGAAATTTATGAATTGACTGAGGATTTATTTCCTCGACGACGTAGCTACGTTGGTGAGAGAGTCACCTACAGATCTAGAAATAGCTTCAGGGGCGTCCCGTGCAAGTGTGTTGGGACACTTGTTGTTCATATAGTACATTAATGACCTGGAAGACAATGTAGACTCAGACTTTTCACAGATAAACAGTTATCTGCTCAGGAGTACTATCCGAAAAATGTTGTACAGATATACCGTTAG
Organism: Schistocerca piceifrons; assembly: GCF_021461385.2. Lineage (NCBI taxonomy): Eukaryota > Metazoa > Arthropoda > Insecta > Orthoptera > Acrididae > Schistocerca > Schistocerca piceifrons. The sequence goes on from NC_060138.1 coordinate 662,450,427, forward strand.
GTCTTGATAAGATTTTGACGTGGTGCCTAAATTGGCAGGCAGTTTAAATGCTCAGAACCGTACAAATGTTCACTTCAAATAAAGAAAAAACTTAGTATCCTATGAATACACTATCAGTGACTCACAACTGGAATCAGTCAGCTTAGTTTTTTATTGCAGAATCTGGCCATTTATAGTGCTATTGGAACCTAAAACTAAGCAACAATCGTTTTCTTCTTATCTTCTCAGAATATATTAATGCTCTGGTTGATGGGCTGCCTCTGTTATTTTGACGCCACCCTCCTAGGTGATGAATTTTGTTGTTGTACAAGAAATTTTGCAGCATTGATCAGTAGCCTGAAGCATTACCTGTTCTGTGGGGTGTCTTCTGTGATGTTAAGTTTTCTCAAACTGCTCCTTGTCTCTCCCTGCCATCCCGTGGTGATTTTTAATTTGGAAATAAAATTAAAAATTTTCTTCGTTAGCCTATTGTCATTCATTCTGTAAATATGACCGTAAAATTTTAATTTTATCTTTCTTATCGTGCCTGCGACTGTTTCCATGTTTATATGTAGATATTCATTTATTATCCTGGTACAGTTGTTGCCTTTGTTCTTTTGTGGTCCTAAAATTTTTCTGAGTGTTTTCCTTTCTTTCTTTTCCAGTTCTTCTTATTCGCCTCATTTATTCATTGTTGTGTAGTGTTTGATGTTCACGTGGAATGATGCTGATCTTTTATCATATTGGTTTTGGGTGAGTTGTATGTTAAGTCTTTTTTCTTCGATCTTTCATTACTTCTGGAGTTATCTCTTTGATTGTATCTATTCCCTCAAATACTTAAACTCATCAACTCTTTTAATGGTTCCGTGTTGCATTTGTATACATTTCTTTTCTGTGGTATTTACGATCAATGTACTCCGTTTTCCCATACGATATTTATTTTAGCTGCAATTTCATGAAGTGTTTTTATCATCATCGTTGCTTCTGTTTTGCCCTTAGAAATTACAGCAACATCGTCAGCACAAGCGAGACATTTCACCTCGAATCTTCCCCTTCCTTGCTCTAGATGGATTCCTTTGATGTTTTCCTCTTTTATTTCTTAATCCTACTCTCTCGTGACCTTGTCTAAGACCAAACCGAAGAGAATCGGTGAGAGCCGATCGCCCTACCGAACACCTTTGTAAATTCTGAAGGGTTCAGGAACTTCTTCCAGGAATTTAGCTTTTGAAGTTGTGTCTGTGAGTGGCTGTTCGACTAACTGTCTGGTGGTTTAGTCCATATCTGCTTCTTCCAGTGTTGGTAAAACTGTTTTTCAGTCTACACGGTCGTAGGCTTTTTTGAAATCAATGATTGTAACGACTGTGTTAAGGTTGCGCAGTTTTCTGATCCTGAGGATGGATTTCAAATTAAAAATTTGGTCTGGGCGCGATCCATATTTTCTGGAACCGCTTGATAGTGGCCAGTGGTATGTTCTACTTGATCTTCTATCTTCTTCATTGGAGGTTTGGATAAACTGTAATTTTCTAGATGGGTGGAAGTAGATACATGCTTCAGTAATTGTTGGTGTCTGTCCTGTCACCCTTCTTACGTAGCGGATGGATTATGGGTTGTTTCCAGTCGTCCGGTATTCTTCCTTTCTCCCAGCAATCTTTAATAACCTTACAAATGATTCGAGCTGTCCGCATCCCTCCCAGTTTGCACATCTGAGCTAATATTCCGTCTTGACCTGGCGCTCTGTTGTTTTTCAGATGGCCCATCTGTTGATCAGTTTGATTCAGTGACGGCGGGTCAGACTTAACTTATATAAAATACTTATATAGACTTACATGTGTAACACTTATATAAACTTATAAAACTTGTAACATATATAAATACCTCAGTGTAACAATTGGCAGGGGTATGAAATGGAATGATCACATAGGCTCAGTCATAGGTAAAGATGATGGAAGACTCCGGTTCTTTCGCTGGATACTCGGACAATACAGTCAGTCTACAACATCCACATCTGATTGCGCCCTGCAAATTTCACTTGGTTCCCGGCGAAAAGTTCAGACTATTTCTTCCGTAAAGAGCGCGGGAGAAACCTTTCCTTGTGAGCTCTGATTTCTGTTATTTTGTTACGATGACCATTTCGCCCTCTATAGGTGGGGCGCCAACAAAATGTTTTCTCATTCGGGGGGGAAAGTTGGTGACTGAAATTTCGTGAAAAGATCTCACCGCAACGAAAAATATCAGTGTTCTAATTAACTTTCCCTCTTTGGACTTTTTCGCCGGCCGCGGTGGTCTCGCGGTTAAGGCGCTCAGTCCGGAACCGCGCGACTGCTACGGTCGCAGGTTCGAATCCTGCCTCGGGCATGGATGTGTGTGATGTCCTTAGGTTAGTTAGGTTTAAGTAGTTCTAAGTTCTAGGGGACTGATGACCACAGATGTTAAGTCCCATAGTGCTCAGAGCCATTTTGGACTTTTTCGATGTTGTCCGTCACTCCTATATGTTAAGGATCCCATACCACGCAGCGGTACTCCAGAAGAGAATGGACAAGCGCAGTGTAGGCAATCTCTTTAGCAAAACTGTTATATTTTCTAAGTCTTTGGTAATAAAACACAATCTTTCGTTCACCTTCCCCGTAAAATTTTGTATGTGTTCGTTCCAGTTTAAGTTATTAGTTATTGTTATCGCTAGGTATTTAGTTAAACTGATAGTGAGCTGGTACGTTGCTGGCGCCAGTTTCCATCATTTGTCTTTTGATCGTTGAGTCGACTTCGATGCTTATTTGTCTTCTTCACATCTTTGGCGGCGGGGGGATTTTAACTGCAGTTCGCGCGCTCTACTGAGGGATGGTGTGCGGGTATCCGCGGTGTGAGGTGGAGTGACATGGGACTGACTGTGTATCCAGCACGGCGAGAGGCAGAGTCGGCACAACGAAGGAGCGTGGCCAGCCGCTATTGCGAGTTTAACCGTTACAATGCAAATCTTCTGCCCATGGTGATTGGGATTTCCTCGAGGTTGGAAGGACAAGTTCCGTCAAGTTGGCTACAGATTACACAGGCCGAATGAATTGGAGTCGTCGAGTTGCTTCGATGGGTGGTGTTCATGTTAACTAAATATTCCAGTGTACTAGAAACCATTTGGAATTGTTCCAGTTGCTTATGACTGAATTTGGTGTCTTCACTTGATACTTCGACGGCAGTTAAGGAAGTGTAACGACGCCCACCAAACAGACACGAAGCATGGCTACACACGTAGCTAGAAGTGTAACTAAGTAGTGCGTAAGTCAGTGTTTGGCGTTACAAGCTACGCAGAAGTATTTTTCTCATTCTACCTGTTATGTCATGATTTTAGTTTGGCCTTTAAATGTGCGCCGAGATTATTCTTGCTATTCTAACTTTATGCCATTATTTTAGTGACGGTTTTAAGAGATTGGCTAACCAAATTTTAAGAGCTGTGACTGCCCAAGTAAGTCACGGAGGTTAATTATGTTGGTTTCAAGTGTGGAGGATATCATTGAAAGATACTGATTACTAGTTGTGCAATTAGGATTGTGTACCTCTTGCCTCAGAATATTGTCTGCCGCTGATGTGTCTTATGTTGCAGATAATTGGCAGTGGTTGACGCGAGCAAACCGCTCACGGTGGTTTGGACAAAAATATGTAAATTCCACGAGAAATGCTTGCTTGAATATAAACGCAGATGTTAGCCAAGCTTGCAGGTGGCGCTGCTGTATTTGACCACGAACGGCATCTCTCCAGTGCCCTCAATACGTAGCACGTGTCAGCCGTGGTCAGAACAGAGTTCTGCGTTGTTGTGAGTGCGTTATGTCGGATCAAAGTGAATGCGAACGTGGGCTAATTGTTGGGGCTCGTACGTTGGGTGCTTCCGTGGCCAAGGTGGCTGAAGTGTTTGGTGTTTCAAAGGGACCTTCTCGAAGACTTATAACGCTCACAGAGAAAGCGAAGAACATGATGCGGCAAGTCACAACGCGAAGGAAAGTGTATGTATGAATGATCGTGACGGACGGTCGAAAAGGACTGTAACAAAAAATAAGAGAATGACAGCTGCAAAGGTTACTGCAGAACTGAATTTCGCACTCGCTAACTCTGTCAACTCCAAAAGAACACGAAGGGAGCTGCATGAACAAAGAATTTCAGAGAGCTGGAATTACAAAACCACTCATCAGTGATACAAATGCCCGCGGTGCGGAAGCCATAAATCCTGGTCTAAGGAGAAATGGAAGAAAATTATTTGGTCGAATGAATCTTGTTTCACACTGCTTGCAACGTCTGGCCCAGTTTGCGTCCCGAAAGTGAAACATGGCTGATGTTCGATGATGATCTTTGCAACCATATCGTGGTCCTCCATGAGTCTCAGATTTACTCTGGAATGCTGCGTTACTGCCAAGGATTATGTGAGTATTTCGGGTGATCAGGTAAGTCCCGTTGCACAAAATTTTGTTTCCCAGTGACGATGCTGTGCTGCATGACGACAGAGCAGCTGTCCATACAGCTCGCATCGTCCAGGAGTGGTTTTGTGAGCACGACTATGAAATGTCGCATCTTCCCTGGCCACCACAGTCATCTCATCTCAATAGTATTGCGCCTTTGAGGTCTACTTTGGAGATAACGGTGAGCAATCACTATTCATATTAATCATTGTTAGTTTAACTTGTCATTGTTTAATATTCCATCGAAAATCATACGGGACTTGAATTTACCCATTCCGAGATTATTCAGATGGCTCTGAGCACTATAGGACTTAACTTCTCAGGTCATCAGTCCCCTAGAACTTAGAACTACTTAAACCTAACTAACCTAAGGACACCACACACATCCATGCCCGAGGCAGGATTCGAACCTGCGACCGCAGCAGCAGCGCGGTTCCAGACTGAAGCGCCTAGAACCGCTCGGCCAGAGTAATCGGCGCGGGTCACGCTACTCAGATGTTGTCACACCTTGTATAGCCGGTCGCTATGGGAATCAACGTCAACAGGGATATGATGAGCGACATCAGTTTATTTGATAGCAGCCAAATACTAATTTTCCGACGAATGGGACACTCGGTCACGAAGTGGACGGGAAAGGCTGGAAAGACTTAATCTATGAAAGGCGTTAGTTACCGATAACATTTTATGAGAACTCTATGCACTGCAACAAGTCTCATAAACTAAGCGAAGATTTGTTAATGACAATTATAGAAACCTGAGGTCGGAGTTGCATATTAGCAGGTTAGAAGAGCCACGAGGCCGCGCGGGATTTGCCGAGCGGTCTGGGGCGCTGCAGTCATAGACTGTGCAGCTGGTCCCGGCGGAGATTCGAGTCCTCCCTCGGGCTTGGGTGTGTGGGTTTGTCCTTAGGATAATTTAGGTTAAGTAGTGTAAGCTTAGGGACTGATGACCTTAGCAGTTAAGTCCCATAAGATTTCACACATATTTGAACAAGAGCCATGAATGAAGGCAAAACAAGCGAAACAGTTAAGTCTACGAAGCTACTACGAGATGTGCACGCGTTCCATGAGGCGAAACGCGGACAGAATCTGAGAGGAGGAGGAGGAGATTAGTGTTTAACGTCCCATCGACAACGAGGTCATTGGAGACGGAGCCCAAGCTCGGGTGAGGGAAGGATGGGGAAGGAAATCGGCCGTGCCCTTTCAAAGGAACCATCCCGGCATTTGCCTGAAGCGATTTAGGGAAATCACGGAAAACCTAAATCAGGGTGGCCGGAGACGGTATTGAACCGTCGTCCTCCCGAATGCGAGTCCAGTGTGCTAACCACTGCGCCACCTCGCTCGGTCAGAATCTAAGAGAACCTGCTTTTGTTTGGTACATTAGTTCTTAGCGTTCTTCCATAAGTTCAATAAACACACCAGATTCGCCGTTTTGTAATAGCGGCAAGTGGGGTTCGGGTGGTTGGTCATAGGTGTAATACTATAAGCTTAGGCATCTGTAAACATAATGCCATAAAAGTATTAGTCGATTTGTGATTGCATCATAAGGTTATTCTCGATTAAGCACGTCAACTTACGTACCCATTTCTCGCCATTTGCGGTAAGTTTTAATTTCCTTCTTTAACATGAAGAAATCTGCGGCTGTGGCTATTAGAATGTTGGGTAAGACCAATGGTGAGGGAACTATTAGTGGAAGAACGTGCAGAGAATGTTTTCAACGCCTTAAGAATGGTGATTTTGATGTCGAAGACCAGCATGAAGGTGGAAGACAGAACGTTTTCGTAACTACTGAAACACACGAAGACAGTCACAGGACATCATTGCCGAAAGCAATTAGTGCGTTCGAGCCCAGCAGTGAAACACAAATGGCCACAATACAGCGATAGACACGTAAAGGTAATTTTGCAGCAGGTCAGTGCTCGACCCCATGTCGCAAAACCCGTCAAAATACACACGGAACCGTTGAAATGAGAAGTCCTATCCCTCCTGCCGTATTCTCCATACGTTGCTCTCTCTGACTACCACCTTTTTCGATCAGTGGCGTACAGTCTGGCTGACCAGCACTTCCGATCATATGAACAAGTGCAAAATTGAATCGATTCATGGATCCCCACAAAAGGCGCCCAGTTCTTCCACCACGGGATTCGTATGCTATCCGAAAGATGGGAGAATGTAGTGGCCAGCGATAGGCAATACTATGATTCATAATTTGTTTTTCACAATAAAACCCCGAACTTCGAGAAAAAAACGGTGGAAGCAAAGTTGTAGACCTAGTAATATATTCTCCTTGACTTAACAACAATCTGCCAACGCTGGGGTAACTTTTCTGTTCCGTAATTGTAGAAATCATTTGGTTTTGAGGCGAAGAACTCATCGAGCTATCTTCGGAGATCTTCATCCGGGAAGGAAGTTCCTTCAAGGATGCTCGACAGAGAGCGGAAAAGGTGGAAGTCTGAGGTTGCAGGATCAGGTGAATAAGATGGATGTGACATGACTTCCCAACCAACTCCCATATAATGCTTTTTTGTCAGTCTAGCAGAATGCGGGAGGGCGTTATCGCAGAGTAGCATCACTTCACTCCTTGTTCTTGGACTGCGTCTCCAGAACGATTCCTTTGTTGAAAATAATTTTGAGCTGTGATGATTACACCTCGGGGAAGCAATTGTAGTGCACCACACTGTCGCTCTTAAACCAGATGCATAACACCATCTTTTACGAATGTGCGTACGTCTTTGTCCTTACGTCAGCACAAAGACATCATTTCTCGTCACCAGTAATGATGCCGGATAGGAATGGTCGGTGTTGTTCACGAGCCAACTGATGACGAACAAGCAGAGATGCACACATGGCCACCCGCAGATTTTTATGATTTTAGCTTAGAGCATGCGGTATCAATACACGAATGATCGACTGGTCGCAGTTCATCACATTTGCGAACTCTCGTGAACTTATGCACCATACTAATAATATTTAGGTAAAATATTTGTGAGGTAGACCTTAACCTGAGGCTTAAAATGGGGCAGAAACTCTTCTAGGATTTACAAGCAGCTACAGAATGTTGGTGCAGCGTTCTACAGTTATTTGCAATATTGATGATGTTAGTAAGAGCCAAACAGAGAGAGTCACTAAATATTTATTCACGAAATTCCACTCTCTGATTAACACGAATTCCTTACAAAGGAAACATGCTATGATCGATTATCATTTCTGGATTCGTCTGCGACCATAATAATGTACTTAGCTTAGTTAGTAGTGGAATACAGTAACAATAGTTTCTTTGAAATTTCACTTACCACTCCTCCCACCTGTTCGCCCTCCATATGACGCTTGATATACTCAATACATTTACGTTTTAACAAATACCGCCAATAACTGCCAATATGTTCATCTTCATGAGCATCATCGTTACCATGAGGCATTTGACGTTCATTGTTCGACAAAACCCATCTCTAGACTTTTCAGTGCGTCGCTGTCTTCTACTACCTGCATTCACGTTGCTCCTGTGTTCTTTCTATTGTTATTCACCTATCTCCTATTAGGTCGTTGTCTAATTGTCAGCCGTATTTTACTTCTTGGCATCTAACAAAGTAGTTACTTGGTCCATTTGCCAAACACCTGGCCTGATATTCCGTACACGTCCATTTCATTTTTTATTACGTTCATGATTACATCTTCATCCCAGTCTAATCCATTTTTTTCGTTTCCCTGCCTCTCATTGTGGTTTACAACAAGCATCAATCCATTGCTCACTCGGCAACCGTCAGTTTTTGAATCGTTTTCGCGTTAAAAGTCCATAGGTCACTGTCATAAGTGAAGGTGGATAACACGGGCTGAGCTACGGTCGCAGGTTCGGATCCTGCCTCGAGCATCGATGTGTGTGTCGTCTTTAGGTTGGTTAGGTTTAAGTAGTTCTAAGTTCTAGGGGAATGATGACCTCAGATGTTAAGTCCCATAGTGCACAAAGCCATTTGAACCATTTTGAACACGGGCTGACTGTATACTTTTAGTCTTGCTCGTGTTGAGCGCCACAACTGACACTAGTATTAATGTCAATGAAAATCACCTCAGATGTATTATTACACATTTACTGTGTTACGACCGGATCGTTATTAGAACTTCTTCTGGTTGCCTGCAGCTAAACAAAAGAGGAAATTAGCTAAAGCTCCAACATCTTAACGAAAATTGCCAGCTCACACTAATAACAGCCTTATACTGAATACTCATCGAGTCATGCTCAATGGTTATTGTATATAATGTTGAAGACCCAATCCAAAAACAATTATCAAAACATTCTACCGACCACCTGGCGAAAGTATGGCAAGCAGGCTCGGCATGCTTCCTACAGCAAACCGTCGAGGCAGGGCCGCGCCACGGCACGGGTAACCAATACCTAAACGTAACACTTGGCCTCTGTCGAGGCCTTTGCGATGATAATCATTACGAACAATGACAACACCTTAAGCTCAAAACTGGTACTAAAGACTACACAGTTAATCCCAACAATTGAAAAATAGAAACGATCAAAAGTTAACAGCACAATTATGCACAGTAACAAGGGAGCAGGTGACGGTGTGTAACGTCTGAAAAGAATTGACCGTTGTTACTAGAAGTGCAAGACGTTGCCTCAAATCATACTTTAATCGATTTGTCGATGGTAATAGATCTTGCGGTGTTGTGTTTTTTAACATGTGTTTCTTATATTTTTTGTTAAATGTTGTAAAAGTAAGTAGAGCGACGCGTCATACTGTCATCTAGTATAACGACCACCGTCAAAGTACTTGCGTCGGTAGCGGCACCGCTATACCAAAGTTTCGGAAGCGGCAAAGAGTACCCATCACACCGCAGCCGGCCCCTGGAGGCCCCAACGAACGCCGAATGTAATAATAACTAGATTGTTAAATGTGAGGATCGTTTTCTGTTTTAATGGTTCCGAAAAGGTTCTTGAAAAATGGCTCTGAGCACTATGGGACCTAACTTCTCAGGTCATCTGTCCCCTAGAACTTAGAACTACACTCCTGGAAATGGAAAAAAGAACACATTGACACCGGTGTGTCAGACCCACCATACTTGCTCCGGACACTGCGAGAGGGCTGTACAAGCAATGATCACACGCACGGCACAGCGGACACACCAGGAACCGCGGTGTTGGCCGTCGAATGGCGCTAGCTGCGCAGCATTTGTGCACCGCCGCCGTCAGTGTCAGCCAGTTTGCCGTGGCATACGGAGCTCCATCGCAGTCTTTAACACTGGTAGCATGCCGCGACAGCGTGGACGTGAACCGTATGTGCAGTTGACGGACTTTGAGCGAGGGCGTATAGTGGGCATGCGGGAGGCCGGGTGGACGTACCGCCGAATTGCTCAACACGTGGGGCGTGAGGTCTCCACAGTACATCGATGTTGTCGCCAGTGGTCGGCGGAAGGTGCACGTGCCCGTCGACCTGGGACCGGACCGCAGCGACGCACGGATGCACGCCAAGACCGTAGGATCCTACGCAGTGCCGTAGGGGACCGCACCGCCACTTCCCAGCAAATTAGGGACACTGTTGCTCCTGGGGTATCGGCGAGGACCATTCGCAACCGTCTCCATGAAGCTGGGCTACGGTCCCGCACACCGTTAGGCCGTCTTCCGCTCACGCCCCAACATCGTGCAGCCCGCCTCCAGTGGTGTCGCGATAGGCGTGAATGGAGGGACGAATGGAGACGTGTCGTCTTCAGCGATGAGAGTCGCTTCTGCCTTGGTGCCAATGATGGTCGTATGCGTGTTTGGCGCCGTGCAGGTGAGCGCCACAATCAGGACTGCATACGACCGAGGCACACAGGGCCAACACCCGGCATCATGGTGTGGGGAGCGATCTCCTACACTGGCCGTACACCACTGGTGATCGTCGAGGGGACACTGAATAGTGCACGGTACATCCAAACCGTCATCGAACCCATCGTTCTACCATTCCTAGACCGGCAAGGGAACTTGCTGTTCCAACAGGACAATGCACGTCCGCATGTATCCCGTGCCACCCAACGTGCTCTAGAAGGTGTAAGTCAATTACCCTGGCCAGCAAGATCTCCGGATCTGTCCCCCATTGAGCATGTTTGGGACGGGATGAAGCGTCGTCTCACGCGGTCTGCACGTCCAGCACGAACGCTGGTCCAACTGAGGCGCCAGGTGGAAATGGCATGGCAAGCCATTCCACAGGACTACATCCAGCATCTCTACGATCGTCTCCATGGGAGAATAGCAGCCTGCATTGCTGCGAAAGGTGGATATACACTGTACTAGTGCCGACATTGTGCATGCTCTGTTGCCTGTGTCTATGTGCCTGTGGTTCTGTCAGTGTGATCATGTGATGTATCTGACCCCAGGAATGTGTCAATAAAGTTTCCCCTTCCTGGGACAATGAATTCACGGTGTTCTTATTTCAATTTCCAGGAGTGTACTTAAACCTAACTAACTTAAGGACATCACACACATCCATGCCCGAGGCAGGATTCGAACCTCCGACCGTAGCGGTCGCGCGGTTCCAAACTGTAGCGCCCAGAACCGCTCGGCCACTCCGGCCGGCGAAAGGGTTCTACGTAGAGAGTTCTCATCTAGTCCTCTTCAGGCTGGGATCAAGCTCTTATCTCGTTGTGGCTGAGTTTTCAACCTGAAATCTTGATCATCGGACGATATTTTATCATAACTGTTCAGTTATTTAAAGTATATTCCGATTTCAGGAGTAATTTTATGTTCCGTGGAGGATAGAAGTGAATGAAGAGAAATTCACAATAAACGTAGAAATCTTGAGGGAATCGTGGTCGGTGTAAGAAAATATTTTGTAGTGAAATTCATGTCAGATTGTTCACTAGTAGAAGATATTCTGACCAGTACTGTGTGGAAAGTTTGTGTGTTGAGGACATTGGCTTCGATCAGCGTGGTAGGCTACTGATCGAGCTACAGCTGAATAACTAACGATTCTTGTGCGGAAGAGAAAATTCCAGTAATTCAACACGACACCGGGGACGCGACTTTCAAGTAAAGTGTCTCTCCTGTACGCTGTACGGGAATATACTTCATGCATGTGCGAGGGCAGGCTGTAGACACTTGGTTGACAACATACGGAAATTTCTGTCTGGCCGTGGGTCGCGCTCGGATAACCTAATGCCTGCCGGGCGCCGGCACAGTAGCTCAGCGTAACCGGTCAGAGGGTTTGCTACCCTCTGAAATAATAATAATAAAAAAACCGGGTGAATGGCTCAAAGAACAGCCTGAACGGGTGTTGACGGACTTCTGCCCAGAACAAATTCAATGAACAATGTAGAACAAAATGAGATAAAAAAATGGTAAGCCGTTTGCTCGAGATAAGCAGGTAACCCGGGTTCGAGTCCCGGTCCGACGCAAATTTTCATTGCCGTCATTGCGTTATACAGCTGATGGTTGTTCATATTCGCAACTGCCAATGAATTTCATGTATGCCATTAGTTGGTGGGTTGTGGAAAACAGCATTGAGCAAAGTACCGTCTCAGTAGCTGGTTATTCGCGTGGATCCGCAGTGAGCTGTGGGTGCCTCAGTGGTTTTATTGAACACAGGTCTTAGTGTGGTTAATTTTGCGGAACTCAAGGTTTACAACATCACTACAAAACTATTACAGTCTGCTAATATCCATATTTCTGAGTTTTAGTAAAGTTATGCCCGCTGGAACCACAGATTAGAATCAGGACTGGCGATACTGTACACTTCTACATATTACGACGAATGACGCACATCAACTTGTGTAAGTGGAAGTTTCCGAGTAGCGCCAGAGGCTGAAAAGTATAGCTTCGTACAATTTGTTAACGTTAAGTTCTAAAGTGGCAGTGGAAAAGCAGGCATTTTTTTTCCAGCGCACATTTTTTTGTAATTCTTTTCGGAGGGTTGACGGGCACTCGTTCACAACCGACGCTTCGTGTATTGTATTTGAAGAAACAAATAAAAGGAAACGAGCTTCACGCTCATATGTAAACTGAAGAAGAAGTGTACATCTATTCCTTTCAAGTCTATCTTTAAAAGTTGAGAGAGTTTTATTCGAAAGAAAGGTATTATAAATACTGAAGTGAAAAGCACTAATAAAAGAGAATACATGCACAACAGACAAATTATATTTCTGAATATTAAAAGATGTAATCTGATTGATTGGGAAAGAATCTCTTAGGGACAGAAGGATACGAAAAAGTTTGCTTGATCTTCGTTAGTAAAAATGAAAGGAGTCTTTAATTGAATTTCCGGTTTCTGACTAAACCCAAACAGAGATGGTAGTCAGCTGTATCGTTTATGGTTGTAATTATTTAGTGATTTATTTAATTTTTTTTGGAGAGGAATCACTGAGAGAAACCGATAAGTAATACGAGAGCAAAGATTGATAGAAATTTAATTTTTTATCAGTTTGTGTAAAATTCGTAACAACTGTTAAGAAATAGTTACATCGCTGATTTTATTGTGAGAACAATCTTTGCTCGCGTGGATGGGTGAATTATAAACAAAAGAAGCGTGTAAATCATTCTCAATACAATCTTGTAGAGTAGGTTTTATCAGATTTTGAATTGTAAAGAAGACAGAACTTTTGTATTTTATCGGAAGGGTAAACGATGTGTTTACGGGAAACGCCAAAGTTAGTGACGTACTTTAAAAGATCGTACACTTAATCATGTCTGACAGCAAGCAATATTGTAGAAAAAGATTTTCAACTTGGGTAGCAAGCTGTTATTTAGAACATCACAGTTCAGTTGCTGTACGTAAAGTAAATAAATAATTGTACCGACTGGTACCCTACAGATATCTAAACATTAATAAAATCTCCAGCTAGCATCCCTTTAGGGTAACATGTTATTATCATATCATTAAAAGTAATAGTCCTAAAGGCTTAACTGTAACTGTTAGAGAGTCTTTGGTTTAAATATGGGCAGGTATAATCCAGTGTTGTGTAATTATCCAAGTACGGTACTATTACATACAGGTTGCTATTACTCACAAACGTGTGAGTGATCCAGAAGACACCCAGAACTTATTAATCTTATAAAAATAAATGAAAACGGAATCAGATGCGTTGATAGGTCATCCACGCGCGCAGTTAGAGAATCTGTGCCGAAAAGTGGGGGTAGTAAGAACTCAGCTTACACGGTCATGCCATCTAGTTTACCGGTTCTTTTAAGTTATGTATCTTAACTGCTATCACCCACAAGCTGTAAGACGAAATATATAAAACAGCAGGCTACAAGTGCTTAAACCGAACAGTATCGTCATTTGACAACTATGATAGTGACTGATTAGTCATAAAATACAGATGTAAAATAATTATGTAAAATATATCAGGAACGGTAATTTTGATATTACAGAATGGTCATAAGTCATAAATAACGCAATTACAAAAGGTGAATTGTCTTTACAAATGTAAAAAAGCTAAAGCAAACAAATTGATGTTTTTCTCCAATGTTGTTAATACGATTACAAGAGAGATGTATTCTTGTGTTCCACCTAAAGATGACGCAACCATTAGATAACTGTTTAACCTGGCAATCTTTTGTTTGATCATTTACTCACTGACTTACCTATTAGAAGATGATGAAGTTTTGTGCAACCGCTGGCCACTCCCTCCTTTACCGTACATAACAGTAGCAAGTACAACAGAGCTAGAATTTGTCAACACATGACTGAAAACATTCAGTCTACTTATTTTAGCTCTCCATATTTCAATGCCAACACTATTTTTGCAGTAATTTTTATTCATTCGTCATGGTCACGTTGAGTGAGTATATTTACTGGCTTTAGTTAGTTGATATAGTTACTTCAATTCGGGAGGACGACGGTTCAATCCCACGTCCGACCATCCTGATTTAGGTTTTCCGTGATTTCCCTAAATCGCTCCAGGCAAATGCCGGGATGGTTCCTTTGAAAGGGCACGGCCGACTTCCTTCCCCGTCCTTCCCTAATTCTATGAGACTGATGATCTTGCTGTCTGGTCTCTTCCCCCAAACAACCACAACCCCCAGTTACTTCATATTCGTATGTGTAATCAGTTGTTCACTGTGTCATGTGTCTAATGTGAGTCAAATTTATGTACACTTTGGCATCGGCTCTTTCATTGTACAGACACGTAGCAAATTCAGCACAACTCGCTTTTAGTTCGTGAGTAACACACAAGAACTACTCAGTTCAGCTTTTTAAATTATTTTAAATGTTCAATGATAACTCGTTATTTGTTGTAATTACTTTTATTCTGTAGTCACCATCAATTTATGTGGCCAGAATTGCTGGGTCTCTCGTATTGTACGTAAATATTTCACAATCGATTGTGCAATAAGTCGTATGACTTCGTCAATCGGTACCGGCTTGTGTAATCACTGGCATTTGTTCTCTTGCATTGTACATAATTGTAGCTAATTTACCACCGATCGCTTGTAATTTTATTAACAGTATACGATAACTACCAGTTTCTTTGCTTAACTCTCAACGACAATGCATCTTCTGTAGCTATGTTATTTATGACTTCTGATCGTTCTGTAAGGTCTTAATTATAGCTCCTGGTGTACTTTACAAAATTGCTTTGTATTTTATAGTTACTTACTTCCTTCGTTCGTGTCAAATAACGATGCACTGTCACCTGTTCCTTTGGTATTGTGGAGAGTACTGAAGAATGGGATACAACCATGGAGGTAAAAGAAGAAGGGAGGTGACATTACGTCACAAACTTGAAGCCGATGTCCGTCATCTTAACTAGATTAGGTTCACTGCATTCATACCTCCATAGTTCACTGCGGTGACGCTTCCCCGTGACATCTCTCTCACTTTGTCGTATTACTTGAGCAAATACGCATGCAACAGAAAAAACTTTCGGAATTGCCTTCCTCACACAATGTTAATTCATGTAAGCTCTATAATTTTTAGTATTTAAAACAGTTGTTTTTGGCACACGACAGAAACAAATAACTGCTTTTATTCTGTAGTCATGATCACCTTGTATGATCACAAACATTGATTCTGTTATACTGCATGCAATTACCTCACAGTCGATGGAATGAGAAGTCGTTTGGCGTTAACAACCTAGTGACGATACAGCTTTGTGTAACCATTGGTAATGTGTTCTCTTCAGTTTCAAATTATTGTAGCAAGTTTAACGCAGCTCGTTTGTAATTTTATATATTGTATACATTAACAACATGTAACGAAAAACTCCACTTTCGTTGCTTTAACTCTTTTAAATTTCGAAGACACTGCATCTTTTGGACCTACGTTATCATGACTTAAGATCGTTCTCTGCGGTAATTACCGTTCCTGATACATTTGACGTAATTTTTCTGCAACTGAATTTTATAATTATTGACTTACTGTCACAGGTGTCAAATGACGATGTAGTTTGGTGTAAGCACTGTCACCTGTTTCCATATTATTGTGCGTAATTGTGTTACCAACTTTTGATCGTTTTCAATTGTTTGGATTAATTGCGTTATCTTTAATATATCTTCTGTGTTTACGGTTTTGTCATTGCTTGCAACGATTATGATCACAAAGACGACTGTAGCACTCTACGGACAAATACTACGTGTACATATTGTTTCCTCTGTCGTGGCGCGGCCCTATCTGGACGTTCTGTTGTAGGAAAGCATGTCATTCTTGCTTGCCGCACGTCCGCGAAGCGGCCGGAAGAATGTTTACGATCATTATTTTTAGATTTAATGTTTAACATTATATACTACAGAAGAAATATTGAATTTAGTTGATGAAAGGAGAAAATATAAAAATGCAGTAAGCGAAACAGGCAAAAAGGAATACAAACGTCTCAAAAATGAGATCGACAGGAAGTGCAAAATGGCTAAGCAGGGATGGCTAGAGGACAAATGTAAGGATGTAGAGGCCTATCTCACTAGGGGTAAGATAGCTATCGCCTACAGGAAAATTAAAGAGACCTTTGGAGATAAGAGAACGACTTGTATGAATATCAAGAGCTCAGATGGAAACCCAGTTCTAAGCAAAGAAGGGAAAGCAGAAAGGTGGAAGGAGTATATAGAGGGTCTATACAAGGGCGATGTACTTGAGGACAATATTATGGAAATGGAAGAGGATGTAGGTGAAGATGAAATGGGAGATATGATACTGCGTGAAGAGTTTGACAGAGCACTGAAAGACCTGAGTCGAAACAAGGCCCCCGGAGTAGACAATATTCCATTGGAACTACTGACGGCCGTGGGAGAGCCAGTCCTGACAAAACTCTACCATCTGGTGAGCAAGATGTATGAAACAGGCGAAATACCCTCAGACTTCAAGAACAATATAATAATTCCAATCCCAAAGAAAGCAGGTGTTGACAGATGTGAAAATTACCGAACTATCAGCTTAATAAGTCACAGCTGCAAAATACTAACACGAATTCTTTACAGACGAATGGAAAAACTAGTAGAAGCCAACCTCGGGGAAGATCAGTTTGGATTCCGTAGAAACACTGGAACACGTGAGGCAATACTGACCTTACGACTTATCTTAGAAGAAAGATTAAGGAAAGGCAAACCAACGTTTCTAGCATTTGTAGACTTAGAGAAAGCTTTTGACAATGTTGACTGGAATACTCTCTTTCAAATTCTAAAGGTGGCAGGGGTAAAATACAGGGATCGAAAGGCTATTTACAATTTGTACAGAAGCCAGATGGCAGTTATAAGAGTCGAGGGACATGAAAGGGAAGCAGTGGTTGGGAAGGGAGTAAGACAGGGTTGTAGCCTCTCCCCGATGTTGTTCAATCTGCATATTGAGCAAGCAGTAAAGGAAACAAAAGAAAAATTCGGAGTAGGTATTAAAATTCATGGAGAAGAAATAAAAACTTTGAGGTTCGCCGATGACATTGTAATTCTGTCAGAGACAGCAAAGGACTTGGAAGAGCAGTTGAATGGAATGGACAGTGTCTTGAAAGGAGGATATAAGATGAACATCAACAAAAGCAAAACAAGGATAATGGAATGTAGTCTAATTAAGTCGGGTGATGCTGAGGGAATTAGATTAGGAAATGAGGCACTTAAAGTAGTAAAGGAGTTTTGCTATTTGGGGAGCAAAATAACTGATGATGGTCGAAGTAGAGAGGATATAAAATGTAGGCTGGCAATGGCAAGGAAAGCGTTTCTGAAGAAGAGAAATTTGTTAACATCCAGTATTGATTTAAGTGTCAGGAAGTCATTTCTGAAAGTATTCGTATGGAGTGTAGCCATGTATGGAAGTGAAACATGGACGATAAATAGTTTGGACAAGAAGAGAATAGAAGCTTTCGAAATGTGGTGCTACAGAAGAATGCTGAAGATTAGATGGGTAGATCACATAACTAATGAGGAAGTATTGAATAGAATTGGGGAGAAGAGAAGTTTGTGGCACAACTTGACCAGAAGAAGGGATCGGTTGGTAGGACATGTTCTGAGGCATCAAGGGATCACCAATTTAGTATTGGAGGGCAGCGCGGAGGGTAAAAATCGTAGGGGGAGACCAAGAGATGAATACACTAAGCAGATTCAGAAGGATGTAGGTTGCAGTAGGTACTGGGAGATGAAAAAGCTTGCACAGGATAGAGTAGCATGGAGAGCTGCATCAAACCAGTCTCAGGACTGAAGACCACAACAACAACAACTACAACCAAACTATTTGTGTCAGTCTTTTACACATTTCGGTAAGGATTGTAAGTAGGCTGTTTAGGTTTTTATATTGGTAACGCCACGTAGCGCTCTGTATGAAAATCACTGGCTGTGCTGTGTGCAGTCTGTGGCTAGTTTGCATTGTTGTCTGCCATTGTAGTGTTGGGCAGCTGGATGTGAACAGCGCGTAGCGTTGCGCAGTTGGGGGTGAGCCGCCAGCAGTGGTGGATGTGGGGAGAGAGATGGCGGAGTTTTGAAATTTGTAAGACTGGATAACTGCTATATATATTATGACTATTAAGGTGAATACATTGTTTGTTCTCTATTAAAATCTTTCATTTGCTAACTATGCCTATCAGTTGTTAGTGTCTTCCGTAGTTTGAATCTTTTATTTAGCTGGCAGTAGTGGCGCTCGCTGTATTGCAGTAGTTCGAGTAACGAAGATTTTTGTGAGGTAAGTGATTTGTGAAAGGTATAGGTTAATGTTAGTCAGGACCATTCTTTTGTAGGGATTACTGAAAGTCAGATTGCGTTGCGCTAAAAATATTGTGTGTCAGTTTAAGCACAGTCTTGTATAATTGTTCTAAGGGGACGTTTCATATGTCAACCCTTAGCCGAGGATACCTCACTGGAATCTTCTGATTTTTTTCTTGTAGTTTGTGTAATTAGTGTAGATTTTGTTTATTGCTAGCTCGTAATTGTAGAGAGAATCTCCTTTGTAGTTGAAGTCTTTCATTGTGGTACAGTAAAACGGGTGTGGCACGCATGTAAATTTGCGCCAAGTATTTCGCAGCTTGCAATTAACTAGATATTATTTTCAGCGCTATGTTAATGTGTTCTCTTATTTTCTGTGTTATCGTGTGAAATATTGTGACAATAATGACGTGTGAAAAACGTAACACTAGGCTCCAAAGTAAACAGAGAAATAATAGTGACGACGAGCGTAGCTTACCAGCACCGCTGTGTAATGAATTAACAGACATTCAAAGTAGTAATTTGGTATCTGTGCATAGGGAAATGGAGCGGGCGTCAAATAATGGTGTAGACAGTGAAACAGGTAGTGAACAGGGAAGCATTATCGATCGATCGGTCGGCAACAGCTCGCCTCAGGAATCGGGAATGACAGAACACAATATTGCTAATACTGTAGACTCAAGTTTTGGGTTCTCAAATGAGTCAAGACACATTTTCCGCTTGTCAAAATGTGAATGTTGCCGGTGCAAATTCACTGCCGAAAAGCACTGAGGAGCATGCTTCAGACACCAGTGCATTGTTATTACAATTAATGCAACAAATGGGACAAAAGCTTCAAAAGTTAGACACAAAATCAGAGACAAACACAGCAAAAGCTTCAAAAGTTAGACACAATGGAACAACACCAGAGACAAACACAGCAACAGTTAGACGCAATGGAACAAAATCTTCACACCACGCTTGAACAAACACCTGAAGATTTAACTACTGAGTTACATAAAATCGAATCGAAATGTCAAAAAGTCTGTAACGACGTAAAAACACAAATTTGTGAGCATTTTCAACCTATTTTTTCGCGGCATGAAAATGCATTACAGAATCACGAAGCAGCCATAAAAGAACTGCAAATTATTGTTCATGAAAATCATGAGACCTTGCAAGCTAAAATTGACTCAGTTGCATCTACCGATTCGGTTACCCAACTTGCAAAAACTCAGGAAAACTTACAGGACACAGTAGAAAGACACATGGAAGTAATTAGTTCATTATCAGAGAAAGTAGTTGAACTTTCGGAACAGCTAAATAATTTATCTACGAAGGTAGATGATAATCTGAATGACACAAAACCGGTAGTCTTTAATGACACAGAAGAGTGCGAACAAGTTAGGAAATTCAAACAAAATCAGAATCAAATTAATACGCAACACAAAACAGAAATCCGGGAAGTACAAGATCAGCTGACACAAGTAATACAAAAATTGCATATTTCAGAGGACACTCGCGCTCCAACACGGGAAGAGGGACTTAGAAATACGGAACAACCACAAAATAATAACACAGGACACTTCGGAAATTATGAAAGAAATTGGCAAGGCACACCGAATTTTGAGATGGAACCGCCGAAACGACGTAACAATGACCGACATGTGACTCACCGATATGATGATTTTGACTATAAGCTGTTCTTCACTACACGTAAATTTAAAACATTTAAGAATTCTGGCAACGACATTCATCCACAAGCGTGGCTCCATCAGTTCTCTCATTGTTTTCCTCCCAACTGGTCATTAGAGCACAGATTAGAATTAATGTGTGGCTATTTAGAGAATGAACCTGCTGTAAGAATGCGATCGGTCATTCACGATTGTCACAGTGAAGGAGATTTTTATCATGCCTTCCTCCCAGCATATTGGTCTCAAGTTACACAAGACCGAGTAGAACATAGCATCATAATGATGAAACATTTCGAACAATTTGAATTTTCCAGTCTTGTGAAATATTTTGAAGACATGTTGCACAAGAATGTGTACCTGTCAAACCCATACAGCCCCTCAGAACTCATCCGCATTTGCTTAATCAAACTGCCTGAACATTTACGACATATTATTTTAGCAGGACGTTGCAAAGACGACATTGAAGCTTTTCAGGGACTCTTACAAGAATTAGAAATTGACACTGACAATCGCGGAACGCGAAAACAGGAACACAACAATTACAGGTCACATCCTTCGCAATTCCGCGATGAAAGAAGTAATAACTGGTCACGACAAGGCTATTCTTACAATGCAAATTGTGACCAAAACAGACACCAACCGTATGACAACCACTGGCAGAGTAATAGTTATAGAGGAAGGTCGCATTTCAGTAGTAATGAACATGGCAGAGATAACAATCAGAGAAACAGACAATTTGGGAACCAAAATAATTATTATCAAAGGAGACAGAATAACTTTAGACGCAACGGACCAGCGCACAGTTGCGATTCAGGGAGAAGTTCTCCACCACGTGACCGACAAGAAAGAAACTGTGGAATCTACCGACATGACGACAGACGATATGATCGTAACGACAGACCTGAATTGCATCAGAACTGGCGGGATTCAAACAGAGCAGAGCCCTCTCGACAAGGTGAATTTGTAGAAGTTAGGTCTCCAAATCCCAATAACGACGCGCACCAACAAAGGAACAGACAATGACTCACACCGCAGGCAGCCGCATGCGCCGGCTGGCTAAGAAAAAAATAACATAGACGCTAATCTTGAAAAAAAAATTTAGCATTCTCTACTGATGTACCACATACCACATGATAATTCCACTGAAGCTGGGGCTCTGCATAGTAGGAAGAGTAAAAGTTTACACCATATTTCACATGTAAAGCCGTTTATTGAAAGATAATCTGCTTTTTAACTTTGTCTTTGCCATATAAATTTTCACATTACATTACTAGTATGCTTGTCAGACTTAGAATCTGTTAACATGCAACAATGTTTGAAGTTAACTATCCAGTCAAGAACCAAGAGAACTTATTTAAACAGAAATTACGAATGCATTATTATTGTGAACAGATGACACAGTGTTATTGTGTGTGTACATTCTTGCCTGTTAGTTGCATGATTACGTAACGACTATAAGGCTCAGATACTTAGGACATTTACCAGTACTGCTAATGAGATTTTAATGCAACATTTTGGTTTACTTGAAAATACATTCTGGATTTAAAGTACTTTCTGTGAAATACCAGATGACACAGTGGTTAGTTTATGTGACAGCTACACGATTTGATCACGACGCTACTAATGAGTGACAATTTACAATGTTGCTTTTGCGGTGTATCTGTTTTATATCTGCAGTTTTTCTGAATTCTTCTGTAAAGTAAAACATGTTTTAGTAGTAGCTTTTGTGGTACAGCTACAAGGAGACAGCCTTTTCCGTAGGACAACAATACGTTACAGCACAGTACTTTCTTCATCACGGCAATAAGCGTAATAACTAAGATATCTACATGCAAAGCATTTCACTTTTGTGTATCATGAGGTAAGTACATTGACTTCAGCAGAACTTTGTTTTCAGAGGACGATACCTATGACACTTCCAGAGAGATTATCTTACAACAAGACGCACAGTTTAGCGCTACAGTACACGTATTTGAGTGATTAATTTTGTACTTAAAACATTTATTTCTAAAGATATTTGAAGTAAAATGATACAAAGGTTTTCCATGATACGTTTCATTCCATTGCTGTAATCTGTAACACCTGAGGGTATAATTACATTAATCCTCAGGGGGTACACGCCTACTTTGTGCACCATGTGTTTGGCAAGCACAAGGAGCCCTAGCTAATATGGTATTTGCTTATACAACTTTACACATCGGTACCATATTTCTCCAACACATAATTACACAGCTATCTGATCATTTAACTGAGAGAGACAAACTTTTTTACTATGGCAATGGCGGATGTTTACGTAATTACACCGTTGGATAACTTCACACTTACGAAATTGTATTTTGTCTGTACTTTGTGAACTGTTCATACTTTTTCAGAACCATTGTGATACTATGAGAGCTTTTAATGATGTATTTGGTAAGGGAGCATGATTTTAAAGTATGTTTGAGGTAGATGACACTATTGAAATGAGCAGAGAATTTTTTTAGGTTTTGAAATTATTGCAGAAAGCTATGACGTTTTTGAGATTTGACTGAGGTGTTATGATGTTGTTTTTACGACGACGATGTGTATTATGCTGCTGAGGTATGTTTATGGCCAATAAGCTGATGCTATATGAGGAATCTGATTATGTTACGTATCTGTTACGATGAAATATTGAAGAAGTGTCGACGAGTATTTATATGTGTAATAAGGTAAGGAGTAATGAATAGTGGTTAAGGACTCTGACTTGTGAAAAAGGATGTTGGAAACCAAGAATCGTACTTTAAGACTTATGAAATGTGTGTAAATGTGTGAATGTATCACAATGTCGGCGAAAATTTTTTGGACACTGTTATATTCATAAGATTTTGTATCTACACATTTGCAACGCAAATTCTCGACCTGTGAAATTTTTTATATGAGACTGCCACTGCAGCGGAAACTGCTGTCGAAAATATTTCTGTAAGAAAGTTAAGTGACCACCTGCACGTAATGCGTCGTGGGCACCCAGCTGTGTCAGACGCCTGGAGAAAAAGCCATTAGTGAGTGCCTTTCAGAGGCACAGGTGGAGAAAAAAAGGAGGCCATTATCCTCGCTATTGACATTCCTTTGTAGAAAGCATCGCAAATACACTGCTGGCCACCGTAAATGCAACAACCTGAAGGAAGCATCCGAATCAAGTGAAATTTACACCATGGGTTTGCAGCGATGAGATATGCAACTGATTAGAATTTCAGCGCAGACGCACATCACGCGCGCCTGTGGCGCCACCTCATAGCGCCATTTAAGGCTTGGCGATTTCGACGAGTGTACGTTCAGCACGTGTGTTTACCTTGTGATTGTTTCACAAGACGATCAGTTATGCCTCGTAGACAACAGCTAACATCGTTTGATCAAGTATCCGAGTTTGACAGAGGAAGGATAGTGGCTTACCGAGATTGTGGATTAACATACAGAGAAACCGCTAGTCGTGTTGGACGAAACCAAAAAACTGTAATGTGGATATGTGACCGTTGGATGCAGGAGGGTACAACGGACCAACGTGGTCGATCGCATTCACCTCGGTGCACCACTGCACGTGCTGATAGGCAAATTGTGCGCATGGCAGTGACGGATCGCTCAGCGACATCCTGAACCATAGCACAGCACATTGCGTCTGTAACGCATCATCCATTCGACGCCGTTTACAGCAGAGTGGTCTGTCCGCAAGACGTCCATTGCTTCGTCTACCATTGACGCAGAACCACAGACGTCTCCATCACCAATGGTGTGATGACAGACGGATGTGGACTGCAGAATGGAATGATGTTGTCTTTACTGACGAGGCACGCTTCTGTCTGCAGCACCACGATGGTCGGATTCGAGTGTGGAGACACCGTGGAGAGAGGATGCTGGACAGCTGCATTATGCACCGCCACACTGGTCTTGCACCGGGTATTATGGTGTGGGGCAGTATTGGATATTACTCTCGCACGCTTCTAGTATGCATTGCCGGTACTTTAAATAGCCGGCGCTACATATCCGAGGTGCTGGAGCCAGTTGTCCTTCCTTACCTTCAGGGCTCGGCCTCAGCCATATTTCAACAGGATAATGCGCGACCACACGTGGCACGCATTGTCCAAAGGTTCTTCGTCAATAACCGGACTGAAGTGCTTCCCTGGCCGGCTCGCTCTCCGGATCTTTCGCCGATAGAAAACATGTGGTCCATGGTTGCTCAACGAGTGACCCAGAATACATCCCCAGCTGCCACACCAGATGATCTTTGGCAACGTGTGGAAGCTGCTTGGGCTGCTGTACCCCAGGAACACATCCAACGTATCTTTGACTCAATGCCGAGATGTGTGGCAGCGGTGATCTCCAACAATGGCGGCTACTATGGCTACTGATTCTGGCAGGAACCACATGTCACAGACGTCTGTAAACGTAATCATTTGATACTTGGTCAACATGTTATCTACAAAATAAATTTTGTTGTGCTACCTCTTGTCTTTCTTGGTGTTGCATTTACAGTGGCCAGCAGTGTACGATACACTCAAACTTGAAAACATATGATTACACTGTGGAGCTCTTAATTTATGATATTTACTGAAATGCCTAATGAAATGATGAGAAACATTTTACATTTATTGTCTTTCTAGTTGAGAGATTCTTTTGCCTTTGGAGACGCCATTTGCCTAGTGAATGACGTTTCATGCATTGCTCTATATAGGCTATACATATTTGCTCATTTCGTTTAATATCTAGTTTCTAGCTGCACTGAGCATTGGCTAAAATAAAATTTAACAGATGTACTAATATAGTTATTTTATGCCTACAGATCCAGTCAATAATAAATTTATAATCTACTTCCAAGAAAACGAGGGCACATAAATAGACATTTCCCTTCACAGGAATTGCATACAGAATTTTCTCTTCAAGTACTTGGTAATTTCTTTTGTAGAATAAATTGTGATGCATCACTCTAGTATTAAGATGTGACATAGGTATTAGACATGGCCATTTTTAGTGTAATATTTTTTTCTGCTTGAGATTTGTCATGTTTAGGTATAAGTCATTGCATTTTCTGCTGCTGCTTGCCAGGCATAGTGCTACTGAATTTGACTTTGTATTATGCTGTTAAGCCAGTTTTACTACGGATTTATTTTTCTTGTTTGCTGCACAATGCCTTATATTAGTTGTAATATTGCAATTGCTTCGCTAATTTGAATGTTTTGTCATTGATGTTTGTGTTTTTTGATTTGTGCTGCAGCATTGCCTCATCCCTTAGTTTAGCATCTGAGCTCAGTAGATTTAAGTTAGCTTAAGATGGTGTAGGCTATATAAGAGAACGAGTTGTGATGAATGGAAAGAAATGGATTGAGAAGCTATAAGAAAATGGTTTGGCCAAAATGTATTTTGAAAGAGGATATGAACCAAAAAAGTAGGGTTTAGGGACAACAGGTTTAGGTAGGATTTTCTTGGAAATAAATGATGAGGTGTGATAATGGAAAATAAATAATGAGGTAAGAAATATGTGAACATATAAATACAGAAAGCAAGCTTGGATTGGATTTTTTTGGTGGAAACAAATGTTGAAATAAGACGAAACATCTATGGAATGAAGTTTTGGGTTGGACTGCAGTACCAAATGTTACCATGAAAACGAACCCTGTCTTTCCTTTTTGTATTATGCCGCTATGTGTTTATGTACCCTCGTGTATTTATCTTTTTCCTGTCTTTACGTGTTTAGCTAATAAGATTAATGTTGTAAAATTTTTCAAATACTATGTTATTTTCTTTGTAAAGATGTTTAGACATTATTCATTCTGTTCTGTTTTAATGCTCATGTGTGAAGTTGATGTTTCGAAAGTTCTTCTGATCTTTTATGTATGTACTCATGTCATAATTCCTGTAACACTGATGTATCTGTTTATTTCTATTCTTTTGTAAAGCTTGTACTACTACAGAGTTATCTGTATTGTTATGTTCTTTAATGATGTATTTTGTACCTTTGTAATTGTATTCTTATGTTATAAAATTGTAATTGACACCAGTTCATCATACTATTAACTTGTAAGTTCCATTTCACTGCACACGTTTCTGACGGTCATAGTATATGGACAATATGTGAGAAGTAGGGACTGTTAGTGTTTGCACGTGTGTTAATAATTCAGCAAGGGACTGGATAACAGCATTGCTGGTTCTAAGGACAATTCCAAAAACTTTGTGAGCGCACAAGTGGTGGTTATGGACTTGCTATGTTATCTGCAAGACTCTTCAATGGTGATTGTGCACCTGCACAGTCACAACAGATGGCTGCTGGCCATCTCTGCAAGGACTACAGTGGGTCTGTATCTTTGATGACTCACCAGTACCATTATTTCTACAAGGACTACAGTGGGTCTGTATCTTTGATGACCCACCAGTACCATAATTTCTACAAGGACTGCAGTGGGTCTGCACCTCTGGTGGCCCACCAATACCATAATTTCTACCAGGACTACAGTGGGTCAGCTCTGTGATGACCTACCTACCAATATTCTTCAAAACGTCGAATGACTCTGCTGTGGGTTTGCTCTGTTGTTGCCCATTACCTGTCAGTATGTCAAGAGTCAGCACTGTCTTTCCGTTGGAAGGACAACACTACTTCTTCAAGGCTGCATGGAAATCCACTACTTCCGTGTGCATTCTCTTTTACTGCTCAGACTTTGAGAAAAGAAACGGCAGTTTTACTGTGATGAATGATCAGGACTGTCTTTATGGACTGTGAGAAAATTTTAGCTTTTGACCAACATTGTATTAATAAGTGTGTGCATTTGATTTCTTTGTTATTATAATTGTGAAAAAAATTTTATCAAATAATTATTGGCCACTGCCCAAAACAATTTGTACAATTTTTTGTGGGGAGCATGGGGGCTATGTAAGTAGGCTGTTTAGGTTTTTATATTGGTAATGCCACGTAGCGCTCTGTATGAAAATCACTGGCTGTGCTGTGCGCAGTCTGTGGCTAGTTTGCATTGTTGTCTGCCATTGTAGTGTTGGGCAGCTGGATGTGAACAGCGCGTAGTGTTGCGCAGTTGGGGGTGAGCCGCCAGCAGTGGTGGATGTGGAGAGAGAGATGGCGGAGTTTTGAAATTTATAAGACTGGATAACTGCTATATATATTATGACTATTAAGGTAAATACATTGTTTGTTCTCTATTAAAATCTTTTATTTGCTAACTATGCCTATCAGTTGTTAGTGCCTTCCGTAGTTTGAATCTTTTATTTAGCTGGCAGTATTGGTGCTCGCTGTATTGCAGTAGTTCGAGTAACGAAGATTTTTGTGAGGTAAGTGATTTGTGAAAGGTATAGGTTAATGTTAGTCAGGGCCATTCTTTTGTAGGGATTACTGAAAGTCAGATTGCATTGCGCTAAAAGTATTGTGTGTCAGTTTAAGCACAGTCTTGTATAATTGTTCTAAGGGAACGTTTCAGGATTTGGTATTAGGCCATTACCAGTTGAGTTGCCTATTTTATTCGTTAAGATACTGTAACGTTGGCGTAATTTCCTGTTTTGTTTAACTACCAGTAATCTCAAGAGATTCTACGAACGAACGCAATAAAAACAAATACCCAACAAATACAGCTGAGCTAGTCTTTATTAATCATTAACATGTTATTTTATACTACGCAAAAATATCGGAGGCTTATTTTTGAAAACCATGCTTAAGAGCTAGATTTCCTAAAGCACTGCAGGCAGTTTTTATCCTTCTGTTTGTTTTTGTCCAGCCAGTCATTGTCTTGAACTGTTTTTTTTTTTTTTTTTTTTTTTTTTTTTTTTTTGTGGTTTTAGGGCGCACAACTACAATGGTCATTAGTGCCCAGACTACGTTAGGAATGCACCGCGAGGCACAAGTTTAAAACAGCAACTAAAAGGGAAAACACGATAAAAGACAGATTGACAGGCATAGGGTTAAAAAACAGCATCATCAAATGTCCTTAGACAGGTTTGTCAAGTTGATAAAACAAAGAACGCGAGCAGCTGCTCCTGGGTCATCCGCTAAAATGGCATCCAGTGTACATGGCAGGCCAAGATCAAGACGCAGTGTATTAAAATCCGGACAGGACGTTAAAATGTGGCAGAACGTCAGTAATTGTCCACACAGGCAGAACGGCGCCGGCGCAGCCGTCAGCAAATGGCGATGGCTGAACTGGCAGTGTCCAATTCGTAACCGGGCCAAAACGACCTCCTCCCGCCAAGAAGGGCATGAGGAGGACGTCCAAGCTGCGGGAAGAGGTTTCAAGGCCCGAAGATTGTTGTCTGTAAGTGCAGCCCAATTGGCATGCCATAGCCATAAAATGCGCCGACAAATGACCCTGCTACAATCTGATGCTGGGACACAACAAGAAGCTGTGAGAGGCTGGAGGACCGCAGCCTTGAGCTTCGTTCCCAGGGATACCGACATGGCCAGGAACCCACATAAAGCTAACAAGAGAACCGTCGTCCACCAGCTGCTGGAGAGAGCGTTGGATCCGGTGCACGAAAGGGTGAACCGGAGATGGATCACTGAGGTTCTGGATGGCGCTCAGGGAATCGGAGCAGATGACATAAGCAGAATGTCGGTGGCGGCAGATGTAAAGAACAGCCTGGTAGAGGGCAAAGAGCTCAGCTGTGAAGACCGAACAATGGCCATGGAGCCGGTATTTGAAACTTTGAGCCCCGACAATAAAAGAACACCCGACCCCGTCATTGGTCTTAGAGCCATCTGTGTAAATGAAGGTCATATTAATGAACTTCGAACGAAGTTCGACAAAACGGGAGTGGTATACCGAACCGTGGGTAACCTCCTTTGGGAGCGAGCTGAAGTCAAGGTGAACGCGAACCTGAGCCTGGAGCCAATGTGGCGTGTGGCTCTTGCCCACTCTAAAGGTTGCAGGGAGTGAAAAATCAAGGTGTTGAAGGAGACGACGAAAGCGAACTCCAGGGGGTAGCAGAGCACAGACATAGAACCCGTATTGACGGTCGAGAGGGTCGTCAGAAAAGGAACGATAAGACGGGTGGCCGGGCATTGACAGTAGGCGACAGGCATACCGACAAAGCAGTATATCGCGCCGGTAGGTAAGTGGCAATTCACCGGCTTCAGCATGAAGACTCTCGACGGGACTAGTATAAAACGCTCCAATCGCAAGACGTAAACCCCGATGTTCTATGGAGCTGAGGCGGCGTAAGATGGACGGCCGTGCAGAGGAGTATACGAAGCTCCCATAATCCAGCTTGGAGCGGATGATCGACTGATATAGGCGAAGTAGGATGGTTCGATCCGCTCCCCTCGACATACCACTGAGAACACGGAGGACATTTAGAGAACAGGTACAACGGGCAGCCAAATATGACACATGTGGAGACCAGCTAAGTTTCCTGTCAAATGTAAGACCTAAAAATTTTGTTGTCTCCACGAATGGGAGAGCAACGGGACCGAGTCGTAAGGACGGTGGGAGAAACTCTTTGTAGCGCCAGAAGTTAATACAGACCATCTTCTCGGCAGAAAAACGGAAACCATTGGCGACACTCCAGCAGTAAAGGCGGTCAAGAGAACGCTGAAGACAGCGCTCCAGGAAACATGTACGCTGCGTGCTGAAATAGATGGTAAAATCGTCCACGAAAAGGGAGCCTGATACATCAGCTGGGAGGCAATCC
Source organism: Schistocerca piceifrons (assembly GCF_021461385.2). Classification (NCBI taxonomy): domain Eukaryota; kingdom Metazoa; phylum Arthropoda; class Insecta; order Orthoptera; family Acrididae; genus Schistocerca; species Schistocerca piceifrons. The sequence continues at coordinate 662,480,245 of NC_060138.1, forward strand.
ATTATTGGATTGATCGCTATGGCGAAGAGAGCGACGCTCAAAACTGAGCCCTGTGGCACCCCATTCTCCTGGCGAAGGATGTCTGACAGGACAGAACCCACACGTACCCTGAACTGTCGATCCATTAAAAAGGAACGAATAAAAAGAGGGAGGCGACCGCGAAGGCCCCATGTATGCATGGTGCGGAGAATGCCCGCCCTCCAACAGGTGTCGTAAGCCTTCTCCAAATCAAAGAACACAGCAGCGGTCGGGAGCTTCCGCAAGAAGTTATTCATAATGAAGGTCGACAAGGTAACCAGATGGTCAACAGCAGAGCGGCGCCTACGAAATCCACATTGTACATTGGTAAGTAGGCGTCGAGGTTCGAGCAGCCAAACCAAATGAGAGTTAACCATTCGCTCCATCACCTTACAGACACAGCTGGTAAGCGAGATGGGTTGATAACTGGAAGGCAAATGCTTGTCCTTCCCCGGCTTAGGAATCGGTACAACAATGGACTCGCGCCAGCCTGCGGGAACATGTCCCTCAATCCAGATGCGATTGTAAGTACGAAGAAGGAAACCTTAACCCGCAGGAGAAAGGTTCTTCAGCATCTGAATATGAATAGAATCAGGCCCTGGAGCGGAGGACCGTGACCGGGCAAGTGCATTTTCGAGTTCCTGCATGGTGAATGGGGGGGCGTTATAACTTTCACGATTCGAGGAGTGGAAGTTAGTTTACCTTGCCTCCTCTGCCTGTTTTCGGGGGAGGAAGGCAGGGTGGTAATGAGCGGAGCTCGAAACCTCGGCGAAAAATTGGCCGAAGGCATTGGATACATCCTCAGGGGCCACAAGGACGTCATTCGCGACCGGCAAGCCAGAAACTGGTGAGTGGACCTTAGTGCCAGATAGCTGGCGCAGGCTACCCCAGACAACAGAAGAAGGAGTAAAACTGTTGAAGGTGCTTGTGAAAGCAGCCCAGCTGGCTTTCTTGCTTCCTTTAATAATAAGACGACACTGCGCACGTAATCGTTTATAATTGATACAATACGCCACTGTAGGGTGGCGTTTAAAGGTGCGTAAAGCACGTCGACGAGCTCGTAAAGCGTCTCTACATGCTGCGGTCCAGCAGGGGACCGGTACGCGACGTGGAGAAGAAGTAGTGTGAGGGATGGACTATTCAGCAGCAGTGAGAATGACTTCCGTGAGGTGTGCGACCTATCGCAGCTTGTGAAGGTTTGATCCTGAAAGGTCACCCTGGAAGAGACGAGCCCCCAGTCCGCTTTGGAGATGTTCCAACTAGTTGAGCATGGAGAGGGGGTATGATGCAGGAGACCGATAACACACGGGAAGTGGTCGCTCGAATATGTATCAGAAAGTGCATACCACTCAAACCGGCGTGCATGTTGGGTAGTACATATAGAGAGGTCTAAATGGGAATAGGTGTGAGATGTGTCCGAAAGAAAAGTAGGGGTGCCAGTATTGAGGCAGACAAGATTGAGGTGGTTGAAAAGGTCTGCTAACAGGGAGCCCTCGGGCAGGATGCTGGAGAGCCCCAAAGGGGATGGTGGGCATTGAAGTCTCCAGTTAACAAAAATGGTGCAGGTAGCTGAGCAATAATTTGCATCTTGTCTGCCCTGGTAACGGCAGACGACGATGGAGTGTAAACGGTACAAATGGAAAATGTATAATTGGGGAGAGTGATTCGGACGGCAACTGCCTGCAGGCCGGTGTGCAATGTGATGGGATCGTAGTTAATATCATCCCAGAGCAGCAACATAGCCCCTCCATGAGCCGGAATACCTGCCACAGGGGGTAGGTAAAAACGTACAGAGGTGTAGTGTGCCAAGGCAATTTGAGGGCTACGACGAGCGGACAGTGCAAGCAGAGCAGCAACTTCAAGTCCTCTCGGTTGGAGCGAATGGTGCTAATATTCCAGTGAATAAGTGCCATCGTGAGAAGAAAAAGAAAAAGAAGATGCAAGAAGGGGTCACCTCGAAGGCCGCTGAGGGCCTGGTTTCGAGCGAGTACTGCCGCCGCTATCAGTAGGCGGACAGTCATCGTCCATTGGTTCGATAGGTTCATCGGCCATCTTGTTAAGATGGCCGGGAGGGGGAGCTTCCTCCACCGGTGAACGGCCAGATGTTCAGCTACCAGCAGTGCGGCCAGGCGAAACGGATGACGGCCTGGGGCGGCAACCGCTGGGTGGCGCAGGAGAAGAAATGCGCCGTGGCGGAAAAGGAGAATTGTGCTTCCTATGAGCCTTCTTGGAAGGTCGTTTAGTGGAAGTACTGGTCGATGGCTGGGAGTTCGAGGTACGTAGGAAGTCTGCACGGGACGGTTTCTTCTTGAAGGCCCGTGCATCTGACTTCTGGGTCTTCGTCTTGGCAGAAGCTGATGAAGGTGCTTGTGTCTGAGGGGTGACGGGAGGAAGAGGAGACGTCGACCGGGCGATCTTAGCACTGGCCGAACGGACGACCGTAGTGCTGAAGGTCAGATCGCATGTCTGTGTCGCCACCTCCATGGTAGTCTGAGGAGAGGCGAGCATAGTACTGTATTTCCCCGCTGGGAACAGTGTGGGCTTCCTACTAGCAAATAGCTTGCGAGCAGCCGAGGTGGACACTTTCTCTTTGACCCGAATTTCCTGTATACAGCGTTCTTCCCTGTAGATGGGACAGTCGCGGGAGGATGCTGCATGGTCACCCTGACAGTTCACACAACGAGGAGACAGAGGTGGACAGTCACCCTCGTGGGCATCCCTGCCAGAAGTGACACATTTAGTCGCATTGGAACAAGACTGGCGAGTGTGATTAAAACGCTGACACTGGTAGCAGAACGTAGGTGTCGGGACATAGGGGCGAACAGAAATAACCTCGTAGCCCGCTTTGATGCGCGACGGCAGCTGAACACTATCAAAGGTCAAGAAAAGTGTCCGGGTCGGTACAAGGTCATTGTTGACCTTTTTCATGACCCTATAGACAGCCGTCACGCCCTGCTCAGCGAGGAAAGACTGAATCTCCTCGTCAGTCAATCCGTCGAGTGATCTAGTACATACCACACCACGAGACGAATTCAAAGTGCGGTGAGCCTCCACCCGGACAGGGAACGCGTACAGGAGTGTGGCCCGAAGCAGTTTTTGTGCCTGAAAGGCGCTCTCAGTTTCTAGTAACAAGGTACCGTTACGCAACCTGGTACAAGACTTGACAGATCCGGCTATGGCATCTACGCCCTTCTGGATAACGGAAGGGTTGACAGAGGAAAAATCCTTTCCATCCTCAGATCGAGAAACTACGAGGAACTGTGGGGCAGGCGGTAGTACTTTTGTCACTGGTGGCTGGTCAAGTTTCCGTTTTTGGGCAGAAGTCGACAGAGAAGAAGAAGAGAAATCCATTGCGGAGGAATCCGCCATGATTGCCAGCGTCTCCGATGGCGCGCTCCTTGTGGGGACCCTCTCAGAGGGCACTCTCGCCTTAGGTGAATGTTTACACCTCAGGTCACACCTCCCGAGAAACGGACGGAGGGACCAATCGGCATGGTCGGAAGGTGTCAGCTCAGGCAATCACCCCTCCCTGGGCCTGGCCTTTACCAGGGGTACGTGCGTGCCTTACTTGTCTACCCAGGGCGGGGAATTACGCGTTACCCCGTCACCAGCTACGCGTGCGAACGCGTGGGTCGGCCTTCAGGCACGCACAGGGAGGAAGGAAGAAGAGGAAAAAGAAGGGAGAGAGGGAGAGAAAGGACAGACTGTCACAAACGCCGAGGCGGAGACCAGAGAAGCCAAGGAGAAGAAGGCAAGGAGAAGAAGGCAAGGGAAAGAGTAAGTAAGACAATGAGATGGAGAAGAACAAAGAAAGGAATCAACCAAAGGAAGGAAGAAACCAGAGGAAGTGAAAAACCAAAATGACCGCAAATATAGGTCGTGGAACCGTCCGTCTCTGGACGCAGGCGCTAACTACCCCGTTGAGGGGGAGGGACTCCTTTTAGTCGCCTCTTACGACAGGCAGGAAAACCTCGGGCCTATTCTAACCCCCGGACCCGCAGGGGGTGTCTTGAACTGTGATATATACTGAATTCAATAATTGCTTCTGTATGTTCATTGTTAATGTGAACAGTTTTCTGCTACTTTTTTTGATTGTCAATGATTGTTGTAATCATTTTCAAGTGGTTTATTTAAACCGCGTAACGCGAATGCCAGAATGTTTCCTATGGAAATGACATCGCTGATCTGATTTCCCATTCCTCTTCGTTCCGACCACGTGTTCTATCTCTAATGACAGCGACATCGATGGGCATTAAATACCTCCCATTTATTTTTCAGCCGTATTTTCAGATGTGACTTGTTAACAATGTAGTTTCAGTCAAATGTTCACGTAAATTCTATAACGTTCTTTAGTAGCCGTTAAAGAATCTACATGAACATTTGACTGAAACTACATTGTTAAAAGTAAAGCGCTCACTGATGTTCTGTGCCAGAAATACAAAAATTATGGGTGTTGTTGCAGTTTTTCTTCTCTAGAGGGAAACAGTGAAATTACATCAGCAAAATGAAGATGGTTCAGATATACACCGACGAAAAAAAAAATCGCAGCACCAAAGAATGATTGATGTAAAGTTAAGAATTTCGGGAGTACATTTGTCTAGGTAATATACACACATCAAAAAAACTTTTGCATCAACTCGGTTCCGAGAGTTCCTGAACCTGTGCAGAAAATTAGAACAGAACATCATTTCCGCCCTTTTTATTGCTAATGAAAACCACACACTGCATGTTGTACTACCATATAGCGAGACCTTCAGAGGTGATGGTTGAGACTGCTGTACACTCCGGTACCCCCAATACCCAGCAGCACGTCCTCTTGCATTGATGCATGCATGTATTCGTCGTGGCATGCTATCCACAAGTTCATCAAGGTACAGTTGGCCCAGATTGTCCCACTCCTCAACGGCGATTCGGTGTAGAACCCTCAGAGTGGTTGGTGGGTCACATCGTCCATAAACAGGCATGTCCGATAGGGTTTATGTCTGGAGAATATGCTGGCCACAGCAGTCGAGTGATGTCGTTATCCTGAAGGAAGTCATTCACAAGATGTGCGCGATGGAGGCGCCAATTGTCGTCCATGAAGACGAATGCCTCACCAATAAGCCGCCAATATGGTTGCATTATCAGTCGGAGGATGGCACTCGCGTATCGTACAGTCGTTAAGGTGCCTTCCATGACCACCAACGGCGTACGTCGGCCCCACATAATGCCACCCCAAAACAACAGGGAACCTCCACCTCACTGCGCTCGCTGGTCAGTGTGTCTAAGGCGTTCAGTCTGACCGGGTTGCCTCCAAATACGTCACCGACGATTGTCTGGTTGAAGGCATATGCGACACTCAGCGGTGAAGAGTACGTGATGCCAATCCTGAGGGGTCCATTCGGCATGCTGTCGGACCCATCTGTACCGCCCTGCATGATGTCGTGGTTGCAAAGATGAACCTCGCCATGGAAGTCGCGAGTGAAACGTCCAATAGGCGCTGCTCATGCATGGTTGTTTTACATCTTTGGGCGTGTTTGGTGACACCTCTGAACAAAGGGACTTTGTCTGTTGAACAATATCCACAGTCAACGCCTATTTTCAGGAGTTCTGGGAACCGGGATGATGCAAAACTTTTTTTGATGTGTGTATATAAGTGATTAACACTACAAGATCGCGGATTAATGTAAATGCGAGATAAGTCATTGCAAGTACGAAATGCTGGTTCATTAATAACCTGTGTAACCACCAGAATGTTGCAAGCATGAGGACGTGCATGCATTGGCTGGTAGAAATCCTTCTCACAAAACCTGTGATATTGAGCATATTTAGCACAAAGGTCCTCATCACAGATATGTTCCATAACTTCGTGAGCCCATTTCATCCCAGTGCTTCATGAGCCTTTCAACTACTTCACGTCGCCTTTCAACTATCTCAATAACAGTATCTCTTAATTCAAGTTTCATCACTTTATGAGCAATATTTCGCTTCGTATAGGAAAGTCTGCTAAGTTCCTCCCAATCAGCATCAATTTCTTTGCCACAATAAAAGCATTGTGTATTAACATTAATTATCTTCCTGGATGATCAAAGATTCAACATGGACAGTGCAGGGCCTTTTGTCAAAGACGATCTAATCAGTTTTGGGTTATTGTACTTCTTCTGACAAGCACTGTGCATTTCAGTTTCAGCCATACCAGTTAATAATTTACGATCTGCGATTCTCCTATCCTTACTGGATTGTAGTAGCGTTTCCAGTCCTTTCTACTTCGCTTTAACCACATCGTCATCTGCCATACTGCCATCGCACATAAAACACATCTCCATACGATTTGGAGCACTCATCTTAAATGCACAGACCGCACAACGAATGTAAACTCAAACGAGGAAACGCGAATTTTACAAGACGGAAGGAATTTTGAATGCATCTGTCGTTAACAATGGAAACAGTAACAATGGAACGGAGAGTATGGCAGCCTCGGCCGTTTACTACATGTCTATCGAGGGAGATCTATAGATACCGCTACACCCGAAAGTGGGGCAGCTTTATGTCTTCCTATTTGTAATTTCATTTCAATGATTAACTTTGACTTACAAAACAACTAAATGGAATTACTTTGACTTTCAGGTCTAGGAACGCTTGGTAATATGTAAAACTGAAAAACTAGATCTTATGTAAGGTGAAATTTTATGCTCTACAACTTTCATAGCTTGACTTTTTCATTTGGAATAGCCGTTTTTGAGTTACAGGGGTTGGAACAGACTTTTTAGTCAAGATTGTAAAAATGAGTAAACTTTGACAATTTATTGTGACCAAACAGCTTCACCGATTTTGACATTTAAGTGTGTCATTCGACGCAAAATTCATTTTGCTAATATTAACATTTTCAATAGGATGCATGGTTTCCGGGTAATAGGCGAAAACCTGAAAAAAGTGTCGAAATTTCTTTTTTTTTCTTTTTTTGCCACAAAAAGTTGTTCCGAGCGGAGGTCGGAAACTTCGATTCTACATACTTTCAGTTATATACACGAAATAAAAATATAGAATCTTCTACCTCATTTCTGGCAAGCAAAGGACCTTTTATGTGACGCCTTTACTGGACTATGCAACCAATTTTTCTGTATGCTACACACACTGGACCTACACCTGGAGTTATGGCCTGGTGTATCATTTCATATGACAGCAGGAGCACTCTCATGGTTATCCCACATTCCCTGACTGCAAATTTTACATTAGTCTCATGACTGGACCTGTTGCGCTGCCATTTAGGAACAGCATTCCAAGGGGTGTTGTCAACAGGCTGACGCTCACCCACATACCGTTGTTGCAATCCAACACGATCTACAGGGTGTCGACATGCCTTGGCCTGCTCAATCACCAGATCTGTCTCTAATCGAGCACACATGGGATGTTACTGGACGACAACTCCAGCACCATCCACAAACAGCATTAACCATTCCTGTATTGACCGACCAAGTGGAACAGTCGTGGAACTCCATCTCATAAACAAACTTCCGGCACCTGTGAAGGAAAACAAGGAAGTCCTGCATTCACACAGACAGATAAAGAAACGGAAATTGGTTCTTCCTACTTCCAACAATCAGAGGAGTGCCAGTTTACTTTGCAGGAGTTGAAGGATCAAGTCACGAGTGCCTGCGAGACATGCGTAAGGACCATAAGACATGACTCTTCCGGAAGTATGTTGAAGAAATAATGATTGTTGACAGACATAAAAAGACCACAGTAGTGTGTTTCAAAAGTACTGGCTATAAGATAGTGTCTGATAGTTTGTATCACAGCAGTCCGTCAGATCCACGAGAAGAGCGTCTGAGAATTGTAGGCGCTACTGCAGATGAACTCCTTGAGGACATCCGCATACAGGTCCTTCATACATTGCAATACACCTCCCCCCCCCCTCCCGTCCACCTGATGATTTGTTGTCCAATCAATTATTTCTGAATCATTATTCCAGTTCTTTGAGACATTGATTTCGATAAACAGACAAGGAGGGGAACTCTAGATAAATGGAAAAAGCATTTTGCTTTGTTACATGGAGTGATTTCTGCAGTAAGGCCAACGTCATTTCTATATTCACTGTTGACTGGGCTCAGTACATTCATCCACAAAGGTTCGTATCGTGACTTACGGACGACGCTCTTACTCCCAAAGCTCCAGATGTCAGATAGTCAGAACTCTACTAAACGTTGTATATCGACAGAGAATATCTACCAAAACAACGATATGGTTTGTATTACGTGCTGTCGTACAGGAGAACGTGCGTAAAGAATAAGTGACAAGTAACACCTAATCTATGATGCACAGCAAAAGCTGATCTGTGGGTAACTGTCGCTTAGAGCTCTCGTGGGGAAGTCGGTAGAACGTTAGTGGTCGCACCAAGGGTCCTGGGTTCGAGCCCCAGTAATGCTAGTTTATGTACTGTAATACATGTGAAAGTGTTATATGAGACATGTTCCTGACGTGTAAAAGTAATGTTCAGAGTTTATAACAATGTTCTACTGGCAGTCTGCTTTCGCTTGATTTATTTGAAATCTGGAGGTTTCGGTGTCAGTGCATCTGGATTCGTAGCTCGATGTATGGAAGCTTACCTGTTTGAGACGTCCTCGACTGCACGACTTGAGCGTTGTAACATAAAAAGTGAAGAATTCATCCAGTTCATCTTTGATAACGGAGATTTTAACATTTCACGATTGACGGCTTGAATACTTTCCATTGCATGGGAAGAATCGTGGCAGTCACTCCCTACACAGCTATGGAGACTGACAAGAACATTGATCGGGAAGGAAGACGTTCAACTTCTTAATTTTTGCCTACAGTTTGTGTACCTCAACTGATCACCTATCACCCTAAAGCAAATGATGTTGGATAAAACAGTATTATTATAAGGGATCTCAATTTCAGCGACCCTGAGTGCTTAACCCTATCGCTCTCTGGATATCAGAGTTTATGATTTTATGGAAAGTGGAAGAAATTTACTGACGTGCCATAGTGGAATGGAATCATGGAAGAAGCCACAAATCACTGACAGTCGGTTCGTTCGAAAATAATGTGCCTCCCATTCTTAAATCATCCTCCTACTTTGTACAACACAATATGTACATCTCTACTAACACCACTGAAAAAATGCATAAAACATGGTCAATGGTGGTGATGTATCACTTTCGATGAGCCACGTTATCTGAGGGCGATGGATACTGTAAGAAGCGAAGACAGTGATTTAGAACATATCATTGTATGGTTAATTAGGTATCACCTTCTAATGTCCTTCTTGGGGAACATCAGTGTAGTGATGGCAGGAAGTGCCTTGAGAGACTTGCTGTCCACAATAATTGCTGAAATTAATGTTTTGAGTGGGCATGTGTACACTCGAGCAGTAACAGCTCATACACTGATTCACATGTTATTGTCGTATAACATCTTTCTGATATTTAAATTGTGTTTTTAATATTTTCCTGCCCTTTCATTTGATGATGTGTACAAATTTTTATATTACTTGTACCTAAATATAAAATGGCCGTTACTATGTACTTGGTTTTCATTCTAACAACCCACTCTTCCCATTTAAGGCACCGATAAAAATGAATAAAAATACGCATAAATAAAAACACGTATGTGCTCATTAGAGAGTCATCTTTCCCATAGAAAATTTCATTGCATTGAATAACTTTGACATACAAAGAAAACAACAAAATTGAATTACTTTCGATTTCAAGTATGCGAACACTTAATAGTACCTAAAACTGAAAAAATAGATGCTTTTTTAACATGAAATTTCATGTTCTACAACTCTGTATAAACTTGACATTTTTTATTTGGAGTAGCCGTTTTTGAGTCACAGGGGGTGGAGCCGACTTGTTGGCCAAGTTGCTAAAAATGAACGAAGTTTGAAAACTGATTGCGTCCAAACGGCATTTTGACATTTAAGTAGTCCATTCGACGCAAAATTTAACGCTCTTTCATTGTGGTAATACTGACATTTTTAGCAGGATCTATAGTTTCGGAATAACAGGCGAAAACCTGAAAAAAAGTGGCAATTTTTTTTTTTTTTGCCACAAAAAGTTGTCCCGAGAGTTTTGGAGGTCGAAAACTTGGATTCAACATATGCTCAACTATATACACAAGATAAAAAATTAAATCTTCTACCTCGTTTTTGCATGCAAAAAGTACCCCATTACTTGAGTAGCAGGCTCTCAACAGGCCTCCTCCTGATCAACGCACAGCCATCACCGGCACCGAGGCAGAACCAGCTTTCAACAGAAAACACGACAGACCTCCACCCTGCCCTCCAATGAGCTCTCGCTTGACACTACTAAAGTCGCAAATGGCGGAGATTTGGGATCGATGGAATGCACGCTGTAGGGCATTTGACTCGGAGGAGACCTTTACGTGAATCAAAACTTGACATGTAACTGCAGAATGTCAGGCCATTAGTGAATTCGCGGCGGTTAGAGCATTTATCAAAACAAGTAGACTCAGCGTTTCGTAACTATTTTGCAATTGTCCATAGGTTAAGTGAAATAAACAACACCCTAATGTTAGCCACAGATAATGTTAGCCACAGATGATTCTGAATGCTGGGTCTTTATTTCAATCCCTCTCTGGCCCCACATTCTCCACCTGCCCCATGTATTTCATAACCCGGAAGGGGGATGACGCACATGAAGGCATTACCTTGTCTGCAGATTTATTACGCCATCAGCAATGGTACTACTGAACATCCGTGCTGCTCCAGCTTACTGCTCAAACCAGGCAGGCCCGACACAGTGCACTGCTGGACATCCACAGAGACAGTACTTGTTAATTTAGCAGGACAAAAAATGGTTCAAATGGCTCTGAGCACTATGTAACTTAACTTCTGAGGCCATCAGTCCCCTAGAACTTATAACTACTTAAACCTAACTAACCTAAGGACGTCACACACATCCATGCCCGAAGCAGGATTAGAACCTGCGACCGTAGCGGTCGTGCGGTTAGAGACTGTAGCGCCTAGAAACGCTCGGCCACTCTGGCCGGCTGATTTAGCAGGACAATTTCAGCAACCTGTGTGATAGCAAGATGTCCGAAATTCTGAGACAAACAGGAGTAAGCTACAAGAAAAGACTGATAATATACAGTATCTACAAGAACCAAGAGAGAACAATAAAAATGGAAGGCCAAGAACAAAGTGCTTGGAAATAAAAAGCAGCAGTAATTTAGGTTTACACACTGTATTTAGTTAGTTTTTATCTCATATGATTCTGCGAAGAAGTAAACTGTATGTATGTTATTTACTGACTAGTGCATACGAAATTGTTCTAAGTTTCTGGGCATATTTTAGTGCATCTGCAACATGCGAACTGACTTTCTAGCGTAGCTCCATGCCACTATAAGCGCTTCTGTCTCCTGATTCAGACTGAATCTCGTGACCGTTGAGTAGAGTGCTTGCGTAGCCCATTAGCTGCAGCCACAGACGAACGTACACACCACAAGCAGCAGCAGCAGTTTCAGTTTATACACAGGATTTAGTTTAATTTTCATCTCACGTTCCTCTACGAAGAAGTGGAGCGTATCTGTTCAAAATGGTTCAAATGGCTCTGAGCACTATGGGACTCAACTACTGTGGTCATCAGTCCCCTAGAACTTAGAACTACTTAAACCTAACTAACCTAAGGACAGCACACACATCCATGCCCGAGGCAGGATTCGAACCTGCGACCGTAGCAGTCGCACGGTTCCGGACTGCGCGCCTAGAACCGCGAGACCACCGCGGCCGGCGGAGCGTATCTGTGCCTTTTACTGTGCTGACTAGTGTATATTAACTTAAGCCTATTAGTGCATTTGCATTGTGTGAGCTGACTTTGGGGTATACTGAAAATAAGTAGTGTAGCAGCAAAATTTAGATTGCACCCAGAGACTCTTTGGGTCAGTGTTATATTAGTTGTGGTATACACAAAAATTAATTAGGGACAGGGACTGCACCTGAACCGTACGGATGCAGGAGAAACTGGCCACTGTCCGTAGGCACCTGGAAGCTGCATTGGCCACAGTCGACAGGCTTGAGGCTGCTGCCCTGGGCTGAGGTGTCGTTGGAGCCTGTAGTGTCGCCTGGGGTCCTTGATGCCGCAGCACCTTCTGATATGCACGTCCCAGCCACTCAACAGTCACCTAACGGTGGATAGAGAACAGTGGCGGGTTGTGAATCTCTGGGTCGACGGTGAAAGTGGATGCTGGTCACATGGTTGTCCACCTACACCTTAAAAACAGGCCTGAGGTATTGCCACTGCTGAAAATACGTCCGAAACAGCACGGAACTCATCATCTGTTGAGACTGGGGCCAATCCTCCTGAAAGTTCGAAACAAGTGTAGAGGGCGAGATTGCTTGTCATTGGGAGCTCCAACGTTAGGCGGGTGACTGAGCGGCAGGTCTGGGGAGAAGGCCAATTTCCACTCCCTTTGCTTTCCAGAGGGCACATGTAAAGGTGGCTCTACTCGCAGTGACTGAGCGCACTGGGTGGACCCGGCACCCGGCTGCAAATCGTGGCTCATATTGGTAATAATGACACCTGCCGCCTGGGTTCATACTGCTGCCTGACTGGGGGTGAAGACATGGGATGGAAACTGGGCTGTCGTTTTACAGCATTGTTCCCAGAACTGATCACAGTCCTCTGGTTTGGAGCCAAATGGAAGGCTTAAACCAGAGGTGCAGATGATCTTGTATGCAGATTTGTTGACGTCCGCTATCGTGTGCAAAACTGCAGGACCTGCCCCCCGCCCCTTTCCCATTAAGAGATCAGGCGTGCGCTACACGCAGGAAGCGGCTGCTAGAGTTATGGGAATCACTTCACAGGCCCTATACGATGCATTCTGATTACAGACAGGATATAATTCACCAAAGCGGTTCGCAGAAAGGAAGTGTTAATATTGTATTAGGTAACTGCAGGAGTGTCTACAGAAAAGTACCGGAACTAGTATCGCTTATAAACGGTAAAATAGTACTTGGGCCAGAAGCCTGGCTGATTTTCAGATGTTAGTAGCAATGAAATTCTTAATTCAGATTGGATTTATATCGCAAAGATAGATTGGACGCCCGCGAGGAGGCGTGTTTATAACTGTAAAAAATACGATACTATGTATTGAGGTTATTACAGATTCCGAATGCGAAATAATTTGGGCGAAGAAAGTGTTAAAGCTGTATCAAACATGCTCATCAGATGCGTTTCTACATCCTTTGCCTCAGGAGCAGTAGTGACGAAACATTTGACGGAAACTTGTAGAATATTTCGCGTAAATTTAAAGGTTGAGTTATAGTATTAGGTGAGAGACTATTGTTTGGGAGGCTCATGTGATTAATGTGGGTAGCAAGGACAGGGAATCATGTGAAATTGTTCTAAATGCCCTACCCTATTATTACCTTCAGCAGCTAATCAGAGAACCGACTAATCAAGGCGATGTATTAGATTTCCTGGTCACCAACAAACCCAAACTTTTCGACTCTGCATAGAAAGCGAATCAGTGATTGTAAAGTCGCTATAGCATCACTGAATACGGTTGTCAATAGGACTGTAAAAAAGGTTAGAAAGATATTTCGGCTCAGCAAGAGCGACAATAAATAGATTTTGGGCTATGTGAGCGGCCAACATAAAAATTTCATCTACAGCACTGACAATGGTGAGCATCAACGGACAAAATTCAAGAATATTGTGCAATATGCTTTAGACTGGCATGTGCCGAGCAAAGTTATGACGCATGGGAAAGACTCATCGCAGCAAGACAGTCACGCTACAAAACTGGAACGACAATAGAAAGAGCTGCACTGCAAATTTAAACGCTGCCAATGACTCACACACAAACGAAAATTGAACGAAGCTAAAATTAGCATAAAGACAGCCATGCGTGAAGCGTTCAAGGAATTCGAAGGTAAAATTCTGTCTACCACCTTGACAGAAAACCCTTAGAAGTTTTGGTCTTCTGTTAAATCATTAAACGAATCGAAGTCAACTGTCCTGACACTCAATGACCGTAATGGCGTCAAAACGTAGGATGATACAGGGAAGGCCGAAATAGTAAAAATCTTTTCCCAAAACTGTTTCACTGACGAAGATCTAACTGTAGATCCCTCTAGAAATCGTCGCAGGAACATCAAAATGGCAGATATCGAAATAAGTGACCATAGGACGAAAAGCAACTTAAATCGCCCAACAGAAAAAGGCTACTAGACCTGACGGGATACCAACACGATTCTAAATAGCGTATGTAGGAGAAGTGTTTCCTCTTGTAGCAGCAGTGTACCGCCGAAGGAGCGAAGCGTTCCTAACGACTGGAAAAAAGGGCAGGTCATTCCCGTTTTCAGATAGGGTCGTCGAAGAGATGCTCGGAACTATAGGCCTATATCTCTGACATCGGTCTGTTGTAGAAGTCTGAAGTATGTTACATGTTCGTGTATTACGACATTTCTGGAGACCCAAAAATATACTCTGTAAGAATCAAGATGGGTTCCGAAAACAACGATGCTGTGAAACCCAGCGTGCACTGTTCGCCCACGAGATCCAGAAATGAGTATATACAGGCGCCCAGGTAGACGTATTCCTTGTCTTAAGGAAGGCAGTTTCGCACTGCTGCCTAATGAAAAAACTACGAGAGAAGACAGAAGAGTTTCTACAAACGGTACACAGGATTTCATTCTCAACGGAGACAACTCCTCAGACGTAAACGTAAATTCGAGCGTATACAAATAACCTGGCGAATAACATCGGAAGTTCGAAAATATCCGAAAAAGAGTATTGCGTTTCGTTAAAGGAGCATTCAGTAAGCGTGAATGTGTCACGGAGATGCTCTGCCAACTCCATTGGCAGACGCTGTAATAGAGGCGTTCTGCATCACGACATGGTTTACTGAAAAATTCCGACTGTGTACGTTCTTTCGAGACTGGAAAAGAGAAGTGGAGAAATAACAGTGGTACGCAAAATATCTTCTAATACACGCTGAAAGGTTTTTGGTGTAGTACGGATTTAGATGTAGAAAAATGTTTAAGGTATCGATGCAGCCTTTAGCCCCTGCCGTTCAATCTATAAAGCGAAGAAGAAATGACGGAAATCTAAGAAAAGTCAAGAATGGAATTAAAGTACAGAGCGACAGGATATTAGTGATAATATTCGCTGATGACATTCCTCTAGTCACTGAAAGAGAACAAGAATTGCAGGCCTGTTCAACGGAATGAACGGTCTAATAAGTATAGAATATGGATCGAGAGTAAATTAAAGAAAAACGAGAACAGCGAGGAACTTAACATTTAAATTAAGGACGTCGAAGTTAAGTAACGTTGCTGCCTTGGGAGCAAAGTAACACATCATGACTGAAGAAAGGAGTCCATAAAAAGCAGACTAGCACAGACGAAGAAAGCATTCCTAGCCAAAAGAAGTAAACCAATGCCGAAGAAAGTTCCGAGAATGTACGTTGGAAAACAGCGTTGTATTGTAGTGAATTACTGACCATGCAGAAACCGGAAAAGAATAGAATGGAAGCATTTTGAATATGGTGCTACAGATGGGTATGAAAATTAGCTGGACTGGTAAGATAATAAATGAGGTTTCAACAGAATAAGCGAAGAAAGGAACATATGGGGCCGGCCGGGGTGGCAGAGCGGTTCTAGGCGCTACAGTCTGGAACCGCGCGACCGCTATGGTCGCAGGTTCGAATCCTGCCTCGGGCATGGATGTGTATGATGTCCTTAGGTTAGTTAGGTTTAAGTAGTTCTAAGTTCTAGGGGACTGATGACCTCAGATTTTAAGCCCCAGATAGGGAAGAAAATGAGTTACTCTGAACAGTTCAATGAAAGGGTTGTTCTTATGCGAATCGATAACAAACCAATACCGACAACAACAGTTCACGAATACGAGTCGGTTGTCGATATCGCAAGCAGAAGGCGAAGAGACAGAGAAAGTATGTGAGGGTATTGAACGGGTAAAACAGTATGTAAAGGGAGATGGAAAACCTAGTAGCATGGAAGACTGAAATGCGGTTATAGGGGAAGGAGTAGAATAAAAGGGTTACGAGAGAATATGGATTGGTGCTGGGGATGAGAGACGAGAAAGACTAATTGACATCTGTCATAAATTTTAGTTAGTAATAGCGAATATTCTATTTAAGAATCACAAGGAGAACAGATGTGCTTTGCAACGGCCGGGAGATACGGGAAAATTTCAGTTAGATTACATCATAATCAGACAGAGATTCCGAAATAAAATACTGGATTGTAATGTGTTCGTAGGAGCAGATTACAATGGAATAGTGACAAAGAGTAGGCTGAAGTTTAAGAACAGATCTGAAGATGGTCATTACTGACTGAAACCGGTCATCGTCGATGGACTATATATTGTGATCAAAGACTGGAATAAAAATTAGCTCAGTATACAGTAAAGTCGAAGAGGAATGGACATCTCTAAAAAGGGCAATAACACACGTTGGAAAGGAAAACATGATTACAAAGAAGGTAACTGCAAATAAATCTTGGATAACAAAAGAAATACTTCAGTAGATCGATGAAAGATGGAAATACGAAAATGTTCAGGCAAATTCAGGGATACACAGGGATACAGAAATACAAGTCGCTGAGGAGTGAAATAAACAGGAAGTGAATGGAACCAAAGATGAAATGGTTACATGAAAAATCTGAAGAAATCGGAAGAGAAGTGACTGTCGGAAGGACTGTCTCAGCACGTAGGAAATCATACAATCTTCGGTGAAATTAGAAGCAAGGGGCTAACATTAAGAGTGCAACAGGAATTCCCTGTTAAACGCAGGGGAAGCGCGGAGAGGTGGAGAGAGTACACTGACGACCTCTATGAGGAGGAAGACTGCTCTGATGACCTAATAGAAGAAGCTGTACTCGAGAGGGGAGAGATAGGGGATCCAGCATTAGGATCAGAGTTTATAAGGGCTTTGGATGACTTCAGTGCAAATAAGGTAAAAGCGATAGATAACATGCAATCGGAATTTCTGTAATCACCGGAGGAAGAGGTGTGTAGAATGTATTAGTCTGGCGACATAGCAAGAGAATTTCACAAAAACATCATCCACACAGTTCCGAAGATGGCAAGAGCCGACAAGTGCGAGAATTATTGCACAATCAATATAACACCTCATGCACCCAAGCCGCCAACAAAAATAATATACAGAAGAATGGAAAAGAAAATTGAGTGTGTCTTAGATGACGATCGGTTTGCCTGTTTGGCTTTAGGAAAGACAAAGGCACCAAGAGGCAATTATGACGTTGCCGTTGATAATGGAAGCAAGAATAAAGAAATAACAAGACACGTTCATTGGATCTGTCGACCTGGAAATAGCGTTTGACAATTTCAAATGGTGCAAGATGTTTGAAATTCCGAAGAAAATAGGTTAAGCTAAGAGAGAGACGGATCATATACAACATGTTCAAGAGCCAAGAGGGAATAATAGGAGTGGAAGACCAAGAGCGAAATGCTCGGATTAGAAAGAGTGTAAGACAGGGATGTAGTCTCTCGCCATTACTGTTACAGTCTATACATCGAAGAAGCAATGATAGAAATAAAAGAAAGGTTCAAGAGTGGAATTGAAGGTGAAAGTTCATCAATGATAGGATTCGCTGATGACATTGCTATCCTCAAAGTAAATGAAGAACAATTACAGGATCTGCTGTACAGATGAACAGTCTGATGAGTATAGAATATGGATTGAGAGTAAATCGGAGAAAGACGAAAGTAATGAGAAGAAGCAGAAATGAGAACAGCGAAAAACTTAACATCAGGATTGATGGTCACAAAGTAGATGAAGTTAAGGAATTCTGCTACCTAGGTGCAAAATAACCAGTGACGGACAGAACAAGGAGGACATCAAAAGCAGACTAGCAATGGCAAAAAGGGCATTCCTGGCCAAGAGAAGTCTGCTAGTATCAAATATAAGCCTTAATTTGGAGGAGAATTTTCTGAGAATGCACGTTTGCAGCACAACATTGTATCGTAGTGAAACATGGACTGTGAAGAAAATGATTAAATAGTGTAACGAAAATAAACCATAACAGTTGTGCTACCTAGTCCTGTCGTGAATTGAGCCATATGTGAAGAAAACGGTTCTCGGAGACCTACCATGTGTAATTTTGACTAACAATTTCAATTATTTAAACTCAAAAGCCCCGTTTTACTTCAAACATGGTTCAAATGGCTCTGAGCAATATCGGACTTAACATCTGAGGTCATCAGTCCCCTAGAACTTAGAACTACTTATACCCAACTAACCTAAGGACAACACACACATCCATGCCCGAGGCAGGATTCGAACCAGCGACCATAGCGGTCGCGCGGTTCCAGACTGAAGCACCTAGAACCGTTCGGCCACTTCGGCCGGCTCGTTTTCTTCCAAACGTAAGAAAAGTTACCACGCCAGAGTTTGGCAACAAACACCAAAAGAACATAAAACACAAAAAATCCCGTAAATAAATACGGAAACGGCTCTTATTTTGTTCAGTTTTAACTAAAAGGGCCAAATAAACTTGCACCTGGTTATGAGTATGTCGTAACACGACGTCTTATTGAATGTAAACACAGTTTATGTAGTTGACAAGCGACAGATTCAGAATTCCCGCCGGCCGCTGTGGCAGAGCGGTTCTAGGCGCTTCAGTCTGGAACCACGCGACCGCTACAGTCGCAGGTTCGAATCCTGCCTCGGGTGTGGATGTGCATGATATCCTAGGTTAGTTAGGTTTAAGTAGTTCTAAGTTCTAGGGGACTGATGACCTCAGAAGTTAAGTCCCATAGTGCTCAGAGCCATTTTAACCATTTTTTCAGAATTCCCACCAACAGCGTGCCTTGCACCAAGAGATGTCGAGCCGGCTAACTGTGAGTGGTCGGCACTCAGAATTGAATGGCGGACGCCACAACTTACGCAGTGAACCATATACCACAACAAAACACGTAAATGCGCCCGATAAAAACACTACACGCGTGCATAAAACACTTCCTTCCAAAGGAATACGTAAAACAAGTGCAATAACAACCTCAGTAACATAAATGAGTAAGACAGAGAAAGTAAATAGTAATAACCACTTTTAAGGGTGGACAGAGAAAGTAAATAGTAATAACCACTTTTAAGGGTGGATTCAACAATGTCAACACTGATTGCGAACACTCTTTTCCGAAACTGAATTTGTTTTTGAAGAAGCTAAATATGGAGAAAAGATCGTCAGAAAAGAGAGAGAAATAAAAATTACATCTAAATGAAATGATTTAAGTCTTTACAGGTGGAGAACGCTTGTTGCGTTGTGACGTCGACGGCGGTCCGGTGATGCTGGCGGCGTAATTATTGTGGCCCCATCAGTCATGAAAATGCAATGGACTTGTCCTCTTGCTCGGAATATGATTCTCTAGACGGGATATAGTCTTCCTTTGGTCATAAGTTGCTCAGACGTAATAGTTAACGTATAGATCCAGTTTGATTTGCGTGCGATTACGATGTTCCATACGCACACAATTATCTGTTTGCGACGTCCCGTACACAGTTTTATAAGAGCGTAGAACGCACTTATACTCGCTGATCGCGAAGTTAGAGTCCGTCAGCTTTGATCAAGTACGGTCGTGAAATTACAGTTCTGGCGAAAAACAGTACCATACGTAGCAGTTTACAACTCACCACGGCGACAGTTAATATTTTAACGCCGCAGCAGCTCATTAAGTTACACACAAGATAACAGGTTCCAAGAACATTATTCGTGCAACTCCGTTACGTGCAAAACAGTTCAGTTCTAACCATGACAATCACTGTCCATTCGCTTGAGCACTGTAACTGTTACTTACTGTACTCAATTAAGCTCACAGTATTCACAGTCTTAACATTTCGTTTCATAAGGTCCACGTCGAAATTTAGTTTATACCGTGACTGAAATTACAAGAACGCTGCCGTAACGTTTCGCGAGCTTCTGTCTAGCACGATTACACAACACGTGCAAGAAAAGTGCAACGCTGCACTTCCACTCATTATCACTGTTTGACTGTGAAGTATCGATATCACTATCGCATCACAGTTCACACAACAGTGCTGCATATTAACAGTCCCGGATGTACCATGTTTCCGAACCGGGGCAAAAACTTGATAATGGCGCCCCCCTCGCCCTTCCCCATCGAGCGCTTGAGATAGGACACCAAAAATTTAAAAAGAAATCGTTTTTTTAAAAAAAGTTCATTTTATAGCGCACGTCTTTCAGAGGAATATGATATATAAAGCGTATAGGTTCGAGGAAATATAAGATACGTTATTCGGTATTGAGTGTGCCAAAGTGCAGTGCCACGCCTCTTCACACAGCTTTCTTCTATCGCACGTCACTGTATTTGGCTCTGTGGAATTGAAACGTGTTTTCTAAACGAACCATCAAACCTATAGTCAGGACAGTGGAAATTAAAATGTCCTGCGAGGCCTCTCCTGCTCCCATCGGCCGGTTTGACATCCTACACCTTTAAAAAACACAATAACTAAGTGGGATTATTTGTGACTAGGAGAATAAGAACTCCTCAGAAAATTCCACTCTTTATTGGTTCAAAATGGTTCAAATGGCTCTGAGCACTATGGGACTGAACTTATAAGGTCATCAGTCCCCTAGAACGTAGAACTACTTAAACATAACTAACCTAAGGACAGCACACACATCCATGCCCGAGGTAGGATTCGAACCTGCGACCGTAGCGGTCGCACGGTTCCAGACTGTAGCGCCTAGAACCGATCGGCCATCCTGGCCGGCTCACTCTATATTGCCTATTAGCTAAAAACTTCCTCTTTTGTGTGACATAAAATTAAATGTACGAAACATAAAACCAATAAAGACAACAGACAACCAAGACAGTACACGTTTTTTCAATCATTAGGGCTCACTATCTTTGTCTCCCTACTCTTCCTACAACTTTACACGCATGCTTTCCATTCTGCGAAAACATCTATTACCTTGCCAAAGTTCGTTAAACATTTAGTGACGGGAAAAATCAGATGTCGTTGTCTAATACTGAACAAGCTGTTAATACGGATAGTACCCAAGACTGATGCGGTTTCTCAATCTGATTACGTCTATTTTGTCACTGTCTGCTAGATATTACGAAAAACCCCTTTCTAATATTGCAATTGTAGCACACGTCAGATAACCGAAAATGTTTTGGCACAAATGGTCATTTTTATTTACGTCATTTACATAAATAATGCGACGCAACATAATTTACGAAAGTTTTATGTTAGGAAACAGTTTAACATTTCATTCATAGGCTCTTGTTTCTCAAGCTTGGAATCGAAAAGTAGTAGCACTAAATTTTTATAGAAATTTGGAATCATCATATTCTTCCACATACACTGAACAGCCAAACAAACTGGTACACCTACATAATATCTTTTAGCGCCCCTGCAAGCACGGACAAGGGCCGCAGCACGACGTGGCATGTACTCGGCTGATGTCTGAAGTAATGCTGGAGGGAACTGACACCAGGAATCCCGCATGGCTGTCCGTAAACCCGTAGGAGAACGAGGGGGTGGAGATCTCTTCTGAACAGCACGTTGCAAGGCATCCCAGATATGCTCAATAATGTTCATGTCTGGGTGTTTGGTGGCCAGCAGAAATGTTTAAGCTCAGAAGAGTGTTCCTGGAGCCACTCTGCAGCAATTCTGGACGTGTAGGGTGTCGCATTATACTGCTGGAATTGCTCAAGTCCGTCGGAATGCACAACAGACATGAATGGATGCAGGTGATCAGACAGGATGCTTACGTACATGTCACCTGTCAGTGTCGTATCCAGACATATCAGGGGTCCCATATCACTCCAACGGCACACGTCCCACACCATTACAGAGCCTCCACCAGTTAGAACAGTCCCCTGCTGACATGCAGGGCCCATGGATTCCATACCCGTACACGTCCATCCGCTCAATACAATTTGAAACGAGACTCGACCGATCAGGCAACATGTTTCCAGTTATCAACAGTCCAATGTCGGTGTTGATGGCGAAGGCGAGGCGTAAAGCTTTGTGTCGTGCAGTCATCAAGTGTACACGAATGGGTCATCGGTTCAGAAAGCCCATATCGATGATGTTTCGTTGGATGTTTCCCACGCTGACACTTGTTGATGGCCCAGCAATGAAATCTGTAGCAATTTGTGGAAGGATTGCACTTTTGTATCGTTGAACGATTCTCTTCAGTCGTCCTTGGTCCCGTTCTTGCAGGATCTTTTTCCAGCCGCAGCAATGTCATAGATTTGATGTTTTATCGGATGCCTGATATTTAAGGTACACTCGTGAAATGGTCGTACGAGAAAATCCGAACTTCATCGCTACCGCGGAGATGCTGTGTCCCATTGCTCGTGCGACGATTATAATACCACGTTCAAACTCACTTAAATCTTGATAACCTGCCATTGTAGCGACAGTAACCGATCTAACAACTGCGGCAAACACTTGTTATCTTATGCAGGCGTTGGCGACCGTAGCGCCTTGTTCTACTTGTTTACATATCTCTGTATGTGAATACGCATGACCATACCAGATTCTTTGGCGCTTCATTGTAGTTTGTGTGATGTCCTTGTTTCCCCTCTATCCTCGTTCTAGCAAAAAGTCTTGTCATCACTAATTCTGGAACTACTCCTTCCATTGCCAGAACTTATATTCCAGTTAACTTCACTAACCTTGCCAGTATCGCAGGTACAGTTACTCCGCGTTTATTCTCTGGTTAGAAGTTATTGCATTTTCCGCGCTGTTGGGTGTACGGTTGGTAGTGTAGCGATATGGCAAAAAATTTTCTGAATGCACCGAGAACATAATATGTAATCTTTGTTACCTGTTATTGGTATTAGTCTTTTATTTCCACTCTGATAATCTGGATCTATGGACTTCGCAAATCATTTCAACAATGCTGATAATTCGTTCACCCAGTCAACCACATAAAGAAACAGCGATTGGCATCGATCCTTTCGGGTTTACTCGGCTCAGCTTATAGAGCTCCGTCCTCTTCTGTCTGAGGGAAGTTTATTTCTAGATGCGACTGGGATTCCCCTGGCAGAGACATCACGTACACTATGCACACATTCAAAAATGAACTTATGATTTGTTCAGAAATCAACTTAGAATGTGTTCAAAAATGTTTAAAAACCAACTGGGATGCATTTCAAAATCATATGAATACTCGATAGAACAACGTGTGCTGGATGCTAGGCACTTTGTGAAAAAAGATTTCTTTTCTTAGTGAATATGAATTCAGTGTCCCCTGACATTGTCGCCCACTGCAGGTATCCCATTGTTCCCCTCCCCCCCTCCTCCCTCCCCCTCCTGGATCCGATCCCGGCATATTACACTTGGTTTCACGCAGAACATTTGACAAAAGCATTACAAAGAACATCATGCATACATTACACTTTTGCATGATCAATTAAATTTTCATGTAGCAATATTAAAAAAATAAAAACAGTTACATTTCATACTGTAGAACAAAACAAGAAATATTGTATACCATCAAATATGTGTGAACAGATTAAATGAAGGAGAAGGAAAGAGAGAAGAAAAGAAAAAAAGTCTCACAATTTGCAGTGTCTTCCTAGTACTACAAAAGGATGTTGAAAATTAGGTGAGTGATAACGTAAGGAAGTGTGGAGGTCCTCCACAGAACCAGCAAGGAGAGGAATATATGGTCGACTGACAAGAGGATGATAGGTGATCTGTTAAGAAGTCAGGTAACAACTTCTTTGTTACTAAAAGTATGTATAGAGGGTAAAAACTGTAGAGGATGAGAGTGATTGGTGTACAGCCAGCAAATAATTGAGGACATAGGCTGCAATTGCTGCTCTGTGATGAAAAGCTTGGCATACGAGGGGAATTCGTGGCAGCCCGCATCGAACCGCCCAGAAAACTGATGACTCAAAAGAATGTGGTCGCTGCTCTCTCCAACACCATTTTCTGGCACAGGTGTTGTCACTGACAACTCACTCATCCATCTGTGCTGTCTCTGGAATCTTTGCAGTTGAGGGAGCGTCCCGCAACTAATGAACTGGTTCCCAGTTCACTTTCTCAGTTCAAAGCAATCTGCCACCTCATCGGCAATGAACACCTGACGCCATTTACACCAGCCTCCGAATTACTGATGGAGCAGTTGGTCAGGGTGCTCATACCGCAACTGCACAAGACCTTGCTGACGACGTCAACCAGCTACCTCGCTGTACAGTAGTCGGCTCCGTCGACGGGGCCAGTGCGGTAGAAATTCTGGGTGGGCGCAGGCATCGAATCCTGCCACACCTCCCGCGCTACGTGCACCGTGGCCAGTACAGACCCGCCTATAAGCATGGCCCCACGCACATTCTGCTGGTTGTGATGGTGGACGCAAGGGGTTGTCATAGGTTTTAGGCGTCAACTGTTTGACATCGCGACCCATCATGAGCTCAATCCTTTCTCCTAAACCATCTCCAGCGGCGACTGCGTTTACAAAAAATGCCCCAACTGCCACCGCTTTGAGCCCAGGGAATTGGCAGACAGGCAAAGTACCTGTCCCGCTGTCAGCTGCAACCCTGTGCCTCTTCCGCCACGCGCTCACCACTGCGACCTGTGCACCGACTACCCCAATCGTAAACACACAGTCGAGTGGACTAGACTGTGGGAGTCCATGGACGCGGATCTACTCCCACCATGAAGGTCGATCCTAGATTAAGGAGATTCTGGCCTTTGTTAGGAAATTATGAGAGTAAGTGTTGCTTGTTGTTACGTAAGAGCGACCCTTAGCTAGAAAGGAAACAATTAGGCTAATGTTTGACTGGAAGTGCGTAATAACAGAGTTTATGTAGGAGTGTATACCACTAAAAGTGGATGTAAGTCCCACCTGTTATTCAAAACTTGTTTTTCCATCTGACCTAAAATAATAATAATTATTATTTTAACTGCAAACACGACAAACAGAATAGCAGCAGGTCCAAATGATGAATATTTCGTAGCCCAGACAGGCATTAACCAGCAAGCTCAACAATAAATACAGAACACGTTAATGAAATTTCAGAAGACGATCTTAATATACAGTTTAATAAAAAAGAAACAAGCTTTAATGTAATGCCGACTATGTAAAAAAAAAAAATAAAAATAAAAAAACCTCTGTGAATAGCATGTCATTTGCACCAAAGAAAGTGAAAAGGAAGGTGGAGGTAATGTGGTTAAAACAAGAAATTAGGGAACTGCTTGCTGAAAAACAGTTGCTCAACTCTGAACTTTACAACACCCATCTAGAACTGGCCAATAAATTTCCAATATTAGCTCACTTTGAGGAAGTAATAGAGAAGGCCCCTTGACGACGACACAGAAGCGCTGAAACACGTTTGGATCACATGGAAAAAAAACTGTTTTGCGTAAAAGACGGACCTCATAACGAATAATTTTTAACGCGGACAAGTCAAATACGAAGCAGAAAGTCTAAATGATAAACAATAAAAAAATGTTTTCCGATGCCTAGAGAAAGAAAGTAATAAATTCTAAGTGTGTTGTGTTGTTGGTGTTGTAAGTGGGTAAGGTGCGTCTGTGACCTGAAAAAAAGTCACATTCCATTATGGGATGAGTTTGTAGGTGTTAGCGGCGGTCAAAGTTCGATGTCAGGCATGCTGAATGAATCTTGAAATGAGAAGGAAAAGAATGGATGTAGTTAGATTATCAGAGAGGGGTTGGCTATTATACATGAGCGTGTAATTTGGAGCAAGATGGTGGAAAGTCGGTGGAGAGCTTTCTGGAATTTATTTTACTTGTCTGTCGCCAGTCTAGGCTTAGTATGTTACAGTTATGTATGTGAAGGTAGGCATGATGAAACACCTGTGGTTCTCTGAGTGCATCGAAAGATAGCAGGAAGAGTGGAGGAAGGAAAATGTGGACTCAGATTAGTGGAACGATTGGGTATGTATACCGAAGAGCCAAAAAAAAAAAAAAAAAACTGGTACACCTGTCTGATATCCCATAGGGCCCTCGCGAACACGCACAAGTGCCGCAACAGACGTAGTGCTGGAGAGAATTGACACCATGAATTCTGCAGGGCTGTCCATAAACACATAAGAGTACGAGGGGTTGGAGATCTCTTCTGAACCACACGTTGCGAGGCATTCCAGATATCCCCAATAATGTTCATGTCTGGGGAGACTGGCGGCCAGCGGAAGTGTTCAGACTCAGAAGAGAGTTCCCTGAGACACTCTGTAGCAATTCTGGACGTGTGGGGTGTAGCATTGGTCTACTGGAATTACCCAAGTCCGTCGGAACGCACAACAGGCATGAACAGATGCAGGTGATCAGACAGGATGCTTACGTACGTTTCACCTGTCAGAGTCATATCTAGATGTATCAGGGGTACCATATCACTCCAGCTGCATAGGCCCCACACCATTACAGAGCCTCCACCAGCTTGAACAGGCCACTGCTGACAGTCAGGGTCCATGAATTTTTGGATATAGTAAGTGGATAATTTCCTCAACCCCCACAAAAACATTAAGTGTCATATAACATTTTGTGTAATGTAATATCTTCTATAGACACCTTTTATTAACCTGACAAGTTCCACATCATTACGAAGTGTCGTATTCATGATCTACACTCCTGGAAATTGAAATAAGAACACCGTGAATTCATTGTCCCAGGAAGGGGAAACTTTATTGACACATTCCTGGGGTCAGATACATCACATGATCACACTGACAGAACCACAGGCACATAGACACAGGCAACAGAGCATGCACAATGTCGGCACTAGTACAGTGTATATCCACCTTTCGCAGCAATGCAGGCTGCTATTCTCCCATGGAGACGATCGTAGAGATGCTGGATGTAGTCCTGTGGAACGGCTTGCCATGCCATTTCCGCCTGGCGCCTCAGTTGGACCAGCGTTCGTGCTGGACGTGCAGACCGCGTGAGACGACGCTTCATCCAGTCCCAAACATGCTCAATGGGGAACAGATCCGGAGATCTTGCTGGCCAGGGTAGTTGACTTACACCTTCTAGAGCACGTTGGGTGGCACGGGATACATGCCGACGTGCATTGTCCTGTTGGAACAGCAAGTTCCCTTGCCGGTCTAGAATGGTAGAACGATGGGTTCGATGACGGTTTGGATGTACCGTGCACTATTCAGTGTCCCCTCGACGATCACCAGTGGTGTACGGCCAGTGTAGGAGATCGCTCCCCACACCATGATGCCGGGTGTTGGCCCTGTGTGCCACGGTCGTATACAGTCCTGATTGTGGCGCTCACCTGCACGGCGCCAAACACGCATACGACCATCATTGGCACCAAGGCAGAAGCGACTCTCATCGCTGAAGACGACACGTCTCCATTCGTCCCTCCATTCACGCCTGTCGCGACACCACTGGAGGCGGGCTGCACGATGTTGGGGCGTGAGCGGAAGACGGCCTAACGGTGTGCGGGACCGTAGCCCAGCTTCATGGAGACGGTTGCGAATGGTCCTCGCCGATACCCCAGGAGCAACAGTGTCCCTAATTTGCTGGGAAGTGGCGGTGCGGTCCCCTACGGCACTGCGTAGGATCCTACGGTCTTGGCGTGCATCCGTGCGTCGCTGCGGTCCGGTCCCATGTCGACGGACACGTGCACCTTCCGCCGACCACTGGCGACAACATCGATGTACTGTGGAGACCTCACGCCCCACGTGTTGAGCAATTCGGCGGTACGTCCACCCGGCCTCCCGCATGCCCGCTATACGCCCTCGCTCAAAGTCCGTCAACTGCACATACGGTTCACGTCCACGCTGTCGCGGCATGCTACCAGTGTTAAAGACTGCGATGGAGCTCCGTATGCCACGGCAAACTGGCTGACACTGACGGCGGCGGTGCACAAATGCTGCGCAGCCAGCGCCATTCGACGGCCAACACCGCGGTTCCTGGTGTGTCCGCTGTGCCGTGCGTGTGATCATTGCTTGTACAGCCCTCTCGCAGTGTCCGGAGCAAGTATGGTGGGTCTGACACACCGGTGTCAATGTGTTCTTTTTTCCATTTCCAGGAGTGTATTTAACAAGTACTAATCTAATCTAATCTGGAGTCATGAGGTTGTCTCCATACCCGTACACATCCATCTGATCGGTACAATTTGACAAGAGACTCGTCCGACCAGGCAACGTGTTTCCAGTCATCGACAGTCCAGTGTCGGTGTTGACGGACTCTG
Organism: Schistocerca piceifrons; assembly: GCF_021461385.2. NCBI lineage: Eukaryota > Metazoa > Arthropoda > Insecta > Orthoptera > Acrididae > Schistocerca > Schistocerca piceifrons. The sequence continues at coordinate 662,508,410 of NC_060138.1, forward strand.
GTGAGGCCTAAAGCTTTGTGTCGTGCAATTATCAAGGGTACATGAGTGGACCTAGGGCTCCGAAAGCCCATATCGATCATGTTTCGTTGAATGGTTCGCACCCTGACTTTTGTTGATGGCCCAGCATTGAAATCTGTAGCAATTTGCTTAAGGGTTGCATTTCTGTCGCGTTGAACGATTCTCTTCAGTCGTCGTTGGTCCCGTTCTTACAGGATCTTTTTCCGACATCAGCGATGTCGGAGGTTTGATGTTTTACCGGATTCCTGATATTCAAGGAACACTCGTGAAATGGTCGTACGGGAAAATCCTCACTTCAGCGCTTCCTCGGAGATGCTGTGTCCCATCGCTCGCGCACCGACTCCAACACTACGTTCAAACTCACTTAAGTCTTGATAACCTGCTATTGTAGCAGCAGTAACCGATCTAAAAACTGCTCCATACACTTGCTGTCTTATAAAGGCGTTGCCGACCGGTTTCATATCTCTGTGTTTGAAAACGCATGCCTATACCAGTTTCTTTGACACTTCGGTGTAGAAGCAATTTTTGAGATTTGTATGGGGAATCTGGAAGGTAACATTGTGCTTGGATTGTTTTGGATGAAGCTATTGGGGCTTACATTTAATGATAGAAAGCAATTTTAAAAGCTGAGAGGTATGAATGACTTATGATGACTACCAAAAGCACTGAAGACCGCTGCAATTATGTGACTCATAAGATTGGAGGCTGCTGTTGTAACATGTGGCGGAAACTGAAATGTACCACTGACTGAGTTCAGCTTGGGAGTTATTACGGAGATCTAGGTCGGAGCCAAAAGTGAAATTGTATGGAATGGGACTACAGGTTGGATAGAGACAGTGGCACAGAGGACTGTTCGGTAATGGTAATGCTTAAGTGTTCGACAGGATAACAACCGAGTTTTGTGGCTGAATAAGAAGACTTTTTGTTTAGGTGTCATATTGCACCTCCGTCTCGGCCACTGGGTGGTAACTGTTGGCACCATGAAAGTTACAGGGGGACATGCGGTTGAGGAGATGTGATATGAAGAAGAATACATTTGGGATAGAGGAGTGATTTCTACAGTGTGAGGAATTTTGTAACGTTATGTTAGGGTTTCAGTAAAGGACATGGAAGACAAGGATTTTACACTGTACAACACAACATTTATGGCAAATTAATATCAATCCAAACTTGTTGTGCAATATACAGGGTGAGTCACATAAGATGTAAGAACCCTTTTGTTTCATGAACGGTTAAAAATATCGAAACGCGTCTCTCTCTCTTTTTTTTTCTTTTTTTTTGTGTGGTGTGCATACTGTAAGACCTTCGGTACACACACCATCAGATTATTTGACTTGCCGCTCTAACGAAGTAGGCGAGTGTCAGCAATATGTCTCGTGGCCTTATCGTGGCGTGTTTATCTTCTGCCGTTAGGTCAGACGATAGAAACGCCACTTGCACGCTTAGAGTAGCAGATTGACGGTGACCAACTTTAAACAGAACTTGATTAATTTTCACACACATTTATTAAAATAATAACAAGCATAAAATTACTTACCTTTATTCTGGATGCTATTTACAATTGACAATCTGAAGTTCCTTTGGTCTTGGTACGTTAATCTTATTCTCACATATCTCTGATACTTGACAAAGTGTCTATACATTTATCTTCATGGCTGTGTACAGGAATATGATAATCTTATTAGGCGCAGACTGAAACTTGACTATAGACAAATGCAGACTAATGTAGACTGGTACAGACTAATGCAGACTGACTAATCGGAGGTCTGTACACTCGTTATAATACCTTGAGCGTTCAGGTACCACTGCGCGAGTGTGATCCGTGAGGAGAAAAGGTTCTACGTTAGCAGCAATCTCATTGGCTGCGTTACATATTAATAGGCGGATCGGTGGAAGCAGAATTTGGTCCGTCTCTAAGACAGCGCCATCTCGTAGTGACAGACGAGCGCTGCGCCTGCGCTGTTGCGCTTAGCGGGGCGCGCCCTAGTGGGCAAGTTGTCTACGCGCTGACTACGCGGAACTATGTACACAACAGTATGGGATACATTCGCTGAACTAAACATTTTATTAAAAATACTTTGGTGACCAACTTTACACCGCAAAATAAATTTTCTTCTTAACGAAACGTTGTCTCATGCTGAACGTAAGCGCATAATGCCAGTGTTACCAGCTACGTGCAATACACGTTCTTGCATTGCAATGCGATTTCTTGCGACGTAAATAAAATAAATAATTTACTAACAATGATTTGGTAACCACCCAAATCACATAACATAAATTTTGTCTTAAAAAAATAACTTTAGCTTTTGTTTAAGCATGTGTTCAAACTACTGACCATGGACTGACAGGCACATTTGCAATCGCCGTTCCAAAGAAGCCGAACAGATGTAATTATGTTGGATGATATGGTAGAGCATGTACTGGCGGTTCGACGACACATATCATCTGGTGTAGTTGGTGCTTCGTCATAGACCGCATCTTTAAGTGCTCCCCAAAGGAAGAAATCGAGAGGAGCCAAATTGGGGACCTCGCAGGCCATTTGACAGCAGAATTTCGTTCTAGTCAATGTCTGGGAAGTTTTCATTCAGTATTTGTGTTGCAACACGGGACGAGTGAGCTGCACAACCGTCGTGTTGCAGCCACATACACTGTCGAATATCCAGTGGTACCTAGAACACCCGGCAGAATGTTCATCAGAAATTGTGTGTACGAATGTCCTTTTAGAACGCCTGAGATGAAGTAAGATTGTAACCTCCCTCTTACTAATCGACCTATCCTGCTTTCGATATGAAATATGACCGTGGATCGCGTGTATGCCTAATGGATTTTTTCTAATTGTATAAGGCTATCTTTCCCGAAGAAGTGATACCGATAAGCACGAGCAAAGTGTACAACCGACCCTTCTGATGGAAAGTCTACTAAAAATAAAAGTAATTAAACCGATCTGGGCTATAAAATGGAAAATGAAAGTTATTTTGTGCATTCACTCACGAACAACACTGGACCGAAAGGGGTACCACTGCTCATGAATCCAAAAGTTACACTAATGAACGAAAAGGAAGTGATTAATGGTCACCAGCCCACTAGGGCAATTTACATCCAAAATCCTGTACAAGATGATAGGAAAGAAAAACATGTATTTTTAAACACTGACGTGGCAACTAAGGGTTGCCAGGTTTTTTTTTTGTTTTTTGTTTTATACTGGTTTTAAGTATGTAATGATAAAGAAAACTGAGAAGTCACTCTTACGTTATGTTTGGCATTAAATTTTGAAAAAGGCAATCGAGTAATGATTTGATAATATGCAATTAAACTGAATGTAGGTAGTGGACTTCGTTATGTGAACAATTACTTTCAGTGACCTCAGCATAATGGTCATCAAAGAAATTTAGAAAAAAATGCATGCACTATTTACTTTGCCATTACTTATTTTGCAAATTGGATTTCATATTATTGTCTGAACAACTGAGGCTTTTTTACTGACTTGAACAGAATTAAATACTAGAATGCGTACCAAACCAAACAGTCATGTGCTCCAAGCTATATGTAAAATAAATAAAACTTCCGCACTCTTGTGCATTTCTTTAGATTTGGATTTTTTCCAGTGATTGATTCTCAAACTTGAAAAATGAAACTGCTTTACTTTAGTCATATACTGAAGCCTCTGTTGTACAACAGTTAATTTAAAGTAGACTGAGGCTAAAATTAATAAACTGGCTGTAACTACTCAATTTGTTTCTTATGACACTCAGTTAGCATATCAGGAAAAAAAAGAACAAGGATCCTGCTTGGTAACAATGTTTGGGGGCAATGAGGACACAATCGCCCTGAGTTTAACTGATTATTATTTAAGTAAATCTTATCAATAAAAAAAAATGTTCAAATGTGTGTGAAGTCTTATGGGACTTTACTGCTAAGGTCATCAGTCCCTAAGCTTACACACTACTTAACCTAAATTATCCTAAGGACAAACACAAACACCCATGCCCGAGGGAGGACTCGAACCTCCGCCGAGAACAGCCGCACAGTCCATGACTGCAGCGCCTAGACCGCTCGGCTAATCCCACGCGGCTCGTATCAATCAAATCACATTCAGTTGTGCTGCTGGGTTAGCCGTTAATACTTTCTACCAATGAACAGTCTTACTTCAGTACTGTGCATACGACGAAACTCGGAGCCGACGACGAAACTGTGTTGCTGGAACTACTGCAGTTGTTGAAGACGGTAACATATTGTGGAGCCACGGCTAATTATAAGAATGGGTAATCGTAATTAATACAGTCTCTTCCGCCCGTCCACTGTCCGTACTCCTGCTCTAGACATCTGGCCGGCGCGCGTACATGATGCCGCCGAAAATGGTACTCTCTACTGCGAGAGCATTTACAACACACTTCCGCACGCTACAAGCGCTGGAACCCGTCTATCCCTCTCTCCGCGCGCTCTGCGCAAACAACTCCACTATCCAAAGATTTTACAATGCACAAGCACTGTTATTATCGTTGCTAGTCGATGCAAATAACAATCCCTTTGGCTTTTTCCCAGAGCTTATAAGTTTCACAGTAAGACACAGATAAATACAATGAAATGTCAACATACTTCTACTTAAATGTACACATACAGTGAAGCAATGTCCTTACTCACTAAAAGAAAGCATTTAAATTACAAATATTTACATACAATTAAAAAAAGTTATATATCGGTAGCAGGTGCCATGCATCCTGCATTTTCGGCCTTACAAGGTTCCTGAGTGGAATTTATTATGATACCACACCATACGTTTACACTCCACGGCCATTGATGTTACCTGATGAAGCCAGTGTGGATTTTCGGCTGCCCAGTAGTGCATGTTATGCAAATTTACACTAGCGTGGTTATTAAATGTTGCTTTATCGGTAAAGAGCACACGTTGGCAAAACGTAGGTTCGCCTCTCAGTTGCTGAAGGACAAACCGATATAATTCTGTAGGGTGTTCGAAATCACTGTCGTTGATGGCCTGACGTAGGCACATGATCTGGATGGAAATTCTGCCGATGCAGGATGCGAATGACACTCGTCTGGCTGATTTCATATTCCTTGGGAATCTGTCGCGTACCACTGTACGGATTCATTACCGTCGCAACCAGAACACCTTCTTCGTGTTCTCTGTCAGTTGCAGTCTTCTTTCTTGGCCTCTATTTGACGTTCAAGCAGCGTATCCCCACTAATTTGTGCAATTGCCTGGCGCGTCGGACTTTGGCGATGCAGATGGATATCCCTACACTGCACTGTTTTTACGGCGTTTCTTTTACATTCGCCATATAAAAGCAGTATGTCCAACTTCTGCTCACTGTTGTACCCGTCTGCACGAGACGAATGTTGAAGCAGAAATGAGTGGCCTGCACTGCAGACAAGTAATCAGACAAATGTGTTGAATTCTGACACAATGTAGCACGAAAGTTCCGCTTAGCGGTGTTTGCACCGCTAATGCCGATTCTGGCCACCGTGCTCTCAATTTCTGGGACATATCTCGAATTTTTTAAAGACATGCTTCAACGTCGACATTAACAAACGCTGTATCACTGTAATAGACAGTACTGTAATCTTCTTCTGCAGCGAGACGGACATTATCTTTGGAAGATACCAAATGAGATCTAGAAAGCCTGTGAGATGTACCTGGTGCTGTGCAACTATAGCCCTCACGTTACAACCAGCCACCGGGGATGGCTTATGGAGGTGAGGTGTTGTAACTGCTGTCACAGCACTATGAAGTTACGGAAGAAGGCTGGGGAAGGAGATACTGTTTTAACCAGGATGGATAAGGTATTAAAATTGATGGGGTGGCTGTTAACAAGAGGAGGAAAACGGATTTTGATTAGTAGCCAGAGAAACTGGTGTAAAGTATAGAGACGTTCAGATTGTAAAGGTTTAGCAGAAACGTATCATGTCTTCCAGTGTTGGAATGGGAACGAAGGATTTGGTAGGATGGTTTTGGTTTCATGTGGACTGATGGGGACGATGAGACGACGATTCTTCAGAGGTCTACGGAAGTATGTGGTGTGCTGATTACTAGTGATTTGTAAGAGTATTTCAAACTGGAAGAATCTTTGCGGAGTTGACGGGACTTGTAGTGAGAACAGTGGATTATATTTTACATTAGTTGGTATGTTGACCTGTATGGTCGTCAGTGTACTGAAGGCAGCAGAGGCATTTCCGTGTTGGTATTTCAGACTGAAACAATCTTTGTGGGGGTTTGGGAAATGTAGGTACTGTGATCAGTGCACTGCAGGCAGCGGAGACGTGGGTACAGGAACCGAGGAGCTGACGGGGTACCCGAGTGAGGCAGTGAACGTTGGAATTAGTGGGAGGAATGAGTGGGTAGATTAAACCTGTAATTTTCGGATACAGTTTTAATAGTTTCTGCTTGACACAGTCAAGATGTTTAAACATCTGAGCATAACGTTGCAAAGCGATTGGGGTGTAACGAGCATGTGAGAACTGTGGTAGAGAAGGCCAATCGTTGACTTCGGCTTATTGGGAGAATTTTAGGAAAGAGTGGTTCACCTGTAAAGAAGACCCTATTCATCTACATCTACATCTACATCCATACTCCGCAAGCCACCTGACGGTGTGTGGCGGAGGGTACCCTCAGTACCTCTATCGGTTTTCCCTTCTATTCCAGTCTCGTATTGTTCGTGGAAAGAAGGATTATCGGTATGCTTCTGTGTGGGCTCTATCTCTCTGATTTTATCCTCATGGTCTCCTCGCGAGATATACGTAGGAGGGAGCAATATACTGCTTGACTCTTCGGTGAAGGTATGTTCTCGAAACTTTAACAAAAGCCCGTACCGAGCTACTGAGCGTCTCTCCTGCAGAGTCTTATACTGGAGTTTATCTATCATCTCCGTAACGCTTTCGCGATTACTAAATTATCCTGTAACGAAGCGCGCTGCTCTCCGTTGGATCTTCTCTATGTCTTCTATCAACCCTATCTGGTGCGGATCCCACACTGCTGAGCAGTATTCAAGCAGTGGGCGAACAAGCGTTCTGTAACCTACTTCCTTTGTTTTCGGATTGCATTTCCTTAGGATTCTTCCGATGAATCTCAGTCTGGCATCTGCTTTACCAACGATCAACTTTATATGATCATACCATTTTAAATCACTCCTAATGCGTACTCCCAGATAATTTATGGAATTAACTGCTTCCAGTTGCTGACGTGCTATATTGTAGCAAAATGATAAGGGATCTATCTTTCGATGTATTCGCAGCACATTACACTTGTCTACATTGAGATTGAATTGCCATTCCCTGCACCATGCGTCAATTCGCTACAGATCCTCCTGCATTTCAGTACAATTTTCCATTGTTACAACCTCTCGATACACCACAGCATCATCTGCAAAAAGCCTCAGTGAACTTCCGATGTCATCCATAAGGTCATTTATGTATATTGTGAATAGCAACACTCCCCTGCGGCACACCTGAAATCACTCTTACTCCGGAAGACTTCTCTCGGTTGAGTACTGCTCGAATGTTGGGATCCGTACCAGGTCGGACTGAAGAAAGACATGGCAGCAATTCACAGGCGGGCTGCTAGATTTGTTACCGGCAGATTCGAACAACACATAAGTATTACGGAGATTCTTCGGGAACTTAGATGGGAACCGCTGGAGGGAATGCGACGTTCTTTTCGAGAAACACTATTGAGCAAATTTAGAAAACCTGCATTTGAAGCTAACTACCGAATGATTCAACTGCCGTCAACATACAATGCGCGTAAGGACCACGAAGGTAAGATATGAGAAATTAGGGCTCATACGGAGGCATACGGACAGTCGTTTTTCCCTGCCTCTATTTGCGAGTGGAACAGGAAAGGAAACGACAAGTAGTGGTACAGGGTACCCTCCGCCACGCACCTTACGGTGTCTTGCGGAGTATCTGTGTAGATGTAGATTAAATACGAAATCTTTTCTGGGTGTGATTTACTTATAGTACAGTATGCTGTGTAATGTGGGAGGCCATCAAGTACACTCCTATTGCCCACTAGAAGTGCGGTAAATATGCATCAGCTTCTGAGCACGGTAACGATATTTCTGCTTGGCCTTTTTTTTCTTTACACGCGGCCGTCGTTTACCATGAAAGCAAAGCGGTGTTTTGGTACTTATTCTCAGCTCCTGATCACGATGAGTTTGAGCTTTATTCTCTCTGTCAAAGAACTGTATTGAGAGCCTTGTATTAACTGTCTCATTTTGCATAACAGATTCTCGATCAAGCTATGTTAACAATAAATTTTTAATTATCTCAGGAAAAGAGACTAAAAGTGACTATTATTTGAAACAAACTGTGAAAGTGCGTCATACCAATCAATATCTTTTCCCTTACGTGGTCCTAAAGAGATCCGCTAAGTTGGACATGACCATTGACACTGCTGAATGCCACCACATTGAGAGCGGTTCGTATAGGCCAGAGAGGCAAATGTCCTTGGTTTACATACTTTATCCCCCACGTGATGTCGAGGTGGCGCAGTGGTTAGCACACTGGACTCGCATTCGGGAGGACGACGGTTCAATCCCGCGTCCGGCCATCCTGATTTCGGTTTTCCGTGATTTCACTAAATCACTCCAGGCAAATGCCGGGATGGTTCCTTTGAAAGGGCGCGACCGACTTCCTCCCCCGTCCTTCCCTAATCCGATGAGACCGATGACCTCGCAGTTTGTTCTCTTCCCCCAAACAATCCAATCCACACATGATATCCAATGTAGGTGCTACTGGGACGTGTCTCAGGTTCTCCCCGGCACACGGAATTTCCGAACACTTTTTTTAAGATATTCGTTTTAGTTGCTAAAGGTGGTGAGATAGCAAGACAGAGGATGCAATGAATAACATTTCGGAGGAAACAGGCTACTGTTGCTTAGAAGAAGCTTAGCACAAACTACATCTCTGCATTCCTTGCAAATAAACGAATATTTGACCTCCCTATTACATTTTCAAAATTAAAAATTAATAATTCCGACAAAATTCCGGTGGGTGCATGATTTCCACATCATTAGAGATTTTCTGTATTTTTACAGCTGCAAGCCGATATCAAAAAATCACTTTGCGATGTCAGATGACTAATCATCAAGAAGAGGTATTAAAGGCGCCACAAACGTTTCAGCTCCAACATCCCTGCTAATATTAAGTGACAGTAATTTGCTGCTGCTAACTGCTTGAATCAGTCAGCGACAATTCTGAAATTTCTGAGGCTGCAGGTTACATCTTCTAGCTGGAAATTTCAATATAATGCAGAGTCAGATGGTTATCCGCTTCGATTGTAAGTAGTTTTATTGGTATAGAATCACGACCGATTAAAAGCCCATCTTCAGGCGTACAAGACTGCAAAAGGGAAAATGAGGAAACTATAATAAGATATTGTGTAACACTGAACACTTGTTTCTTGTAATAACAGAGAGATATCACTTTTAACAGATGATCGGGCACTCTTTATGTCCACTACACTACAAGTACACGATTTTCACTTTATTTTTATATTTTGACGACGTAGATTTAACTATATTCAATTATATATTATGCATTCATCATTTGTTATCGTCGGTCTAATCAGTTACCTCTTACGCTATTCGCCTCTGCATGGTTTCAATTTACCTTGTAATACGAAGGTCGCTGCCTTCTACCATCGTGTCAATCCATGTCACGGCTTCACCTGGCGGTTGTCACCCGACCGCAACCTAGTGTTCACAATGTACGGCGGCCATGTGCCTCACGGCGTAATTTATCTTAGGTTATTCGGTGATGTTCTCTCAGTATTTCACTTCCTTTTTTTCTTCCTTTGATCTCTCACTTTTTTTAGGTTAGTGTGTAGCTATCTGGTGCGACAGCCTTACTTTCATTCTGACTAACCCAACCGTAAAAGCCTCAGAACTATTGCAGGACAGTCAATCACCACTATTATTATAACAACCAAATGCACCAGGTCTCATTATAGTTTCTTCATTTTCCATTTTGGAGTATTGTACACCTAAAAATGGGCTTATAATTGCCCAAAACTGGTAGTGATTTCGAACGAGTAAAACTATTTACAACTGAAGTGATTAATTGTCGACTCTGCTGCGAAGCTGAGTTGCGGATGTCCGTCTACCCAAATCTTATATTTAACTCAAACATGTTCTGAAAGTGTATACGATTTTTAGATTTAGATGACGGAGGTGCTTGTTTAAAAAGAATAAGACAGAACTAGATGCATGGTTGTATACAATTCTTGTACAATCACAGAATCCTCAGTAAAACAGAACGTTCGAACTACGAAGAAACGTTACGCATGCCACGAGCTATAAGAAAGCTGAAGTAAAAAGTAAAAGCAAAAAGAAGTCAATGAAATTCTTATTCTCCGAAGCTGAGAAGCGTGTTGTGTGTTCCTGAATCTTGCTATCTTTACTTCTTTTTCCTGATCATCGGCATGTTCCTAATAAATAACTATCACTTGTTCTCCGAAAAAATGTGGTTTTTCCTTCTTCTTCCTATTTTTACACATGAAATGAGAAAAATAGCTGGTGATGTATGTTTTTGCAGTCAGTCCGCGAATACATTACAGAATCTTTCTCCGAAGGAACTCTAGCCTGTCCTAACGTGCTGGTTGTTTACCATTAGATGACCTACAGATGGTCTTGCAGTCACTAATAAATTTCTTCTCGAAGAGTCCTCATTGCCACGAAAGGTTCATACAGTTAGACATCTTCGTGAGCGTTTGGCAAAATGGCCTCGTCCACTAATACGTGGCACTTTACAGAAAGCATTTTCAATTTTACTCTTGTTTTCGATAACAGAGGGAATGACTACTGTTCTTCATGCAAAGCTGTTATCAGTAGTGCAGGGTGGAGAATGGTAAAAGACTGTGACCAACCAAAAACAGGTCACTCCTTCCTACTCGGTCCCCCCCCCCCCCCCCCCCCACTCCCAAGAAAAAAGCCCTGGAGAATCTGAAACATACTGCAATGAAACCAAGACTTGTGATCGAGGTAAGTACATAGGTTCTAATTGTTTGTGGGTGAAGTTATTCCTTCACGAAATGAGCACTGTGCTGTAAAATATTGTCTTATCAGATACTGCGTAGGCATGAAGCTATATTTAAACCTCAAGTAAGTGTTCTCTATAAAAGTGCAAAATTAAAGTTAAACGTGATAATATATGGGCGTTCATGCACTCATCTGAAGATCTACCAGAACATATACACATTGCTTCCTCCGGAGAATAAAATTTCGCAGGTCTTTGAAAGATGAGAATGGGGATCATGACACGACTATTACTTTGCAAGCGACGTCCGTGGAGAGAATTGTTCAAATGGCTCCGAGCACTATGGGACTTAACTTCAGTGGTCATCAGTCCCCTAGAACGTAGAACTACTTAAACCTAACTAACCTAAGGACATCACACACATCTATGCCCGAGGCAGGATTCGAACCTGGGACCGTAGCGGTCGCGCGGTTGAGAGAATTGTCCTCATATGGTCTGAAGTCCAGTGTCACGTGCACGATCATGTCACTATTGCTACGGTCTCTGCCAGAACAGATCATGAGTGAGATGGGGTCGAGATGCAGTTCTTAAGAACATATAACAAAAAATATTTTTGTAGCGTGCCGTAGCCCATAGCCGTTCTTGACTTAATAATGTGGTTGCCGAACCTTTTTTTTTTTTTCTTATTCAGTGTTCGTCTCACCTAAGAAAGGGCTGCTAATCATTGTGCAAATATTGTTGTTACACTACGACCGGATCACCTTCGTGCAGTCACATACCTGAACAAGCCGAAATTCGCATCGTGTAAGCTTTATTCTGTATCTTTTCATGTTTACCGATCTGTGTATAACTTGTACATATTGAAATAGGCAATAATGAATACAGACAAAAAAATTGACATAATGGCAAAGCAAGAATGGCTAGAGGAAAAATGCAGAGCTATAGAAAAGTACATAACTACAGGGAAAAATAGACGCTTCTTATAAGAAAATTAGAGAAACCATTGGAGAGAAGAGATGTATTGCACAAATTAACTAAACGAAAGGATCGCCTTATAGGACACACTGGGGAAGCGTGGAAAGAATATATCATTTGGGATTGAACGAAAACGTAGATGGAATCCAAAATGTGCTCGCACAGAACAGACTTGCTTGTAGAGCTGCATAAAATCTATCTTCAATCTGAAAATCACGGTGACAACATATTCTTCAAATAAAATTCTGTTTGATTGTAGACAGTGTAGGGTGTAGGCGTCTACTACTGTAAAGGACCCCTATTACAGCTCAGGATAGTTCAGTAAAGGTCAATGACAGAACAAACCACCGAGAGGCCATAGGACTGTAGGTTTATGACCGCTCTTCTGGTCAGTAGTCCTTTAGAGAAGTGTAAATAACGCCGACATTGGTCTGTGGAGAAATAATTCTGTAGTCAGGTGGATGAACGAAAGGATGGCGAACGTTGTTTACCTGAATATATCATGGCGTCAGTGAAAATTGGTGGGAGTGGTGTGATGCTTTCAGGCTTTTGTGCTAGGTCTAGGGTTGGATCTAAGGTTTTGACGATGGCGAAATGAACATAAATACGCATGAAAAAACTAAAGGCAACTGAGCCGTGGTAAAAATTTCTGTTTTGAAGAGCGCGCCGCAGCGCGCAGTGTGAAACAGTCAGTGTGAAGCAGTCGCCCTCCGTTTCTGGCGGTGGCGCCGCTGTGGCAATCGCAGCTTCGGTGTCTCCCTCTCGTGGGAAAGGGGAAAGGTTGCCTGTTCACGTGCATTTAAGGGGAGCTATGAGCTCGCCAGTTGGTCAGTTGGTCAGTCGCAGTCAGTCTGGGTCAGTCTCTCGTCCCCAGCTCACTAGTCTGTCTCTCGTCCGAATTTGTGAGGTAGTTTGTGTCTGTCTGTCGTCCGGAGTGCTAGTATGTCTTTCGTTCGGATCAATCTTTAAAACCGGATAAATGAGAGTCTTTCCACTCTGCCAGTAAGAGAAATCAGCGAGTGGTCGCCCGGTCGGGGCTTAGTTCCTGCATTGGAGTCTGCGCGTTAGGCCGCCAGTCTGCTCGAGTTGCTCGGGCAATGATCATTGGCGGTTGGATCGATCGGTTGGTCGGTCGCGCACTGAGACATAAGATGACTTGCCCGCCTTGAGCGTCGGCGCATGTGAGGTCGCCACGTGAGACCAGTGGGCCGCGCCGTATAGCGAGGGGAGTGGCTTCGCGGTCGACATGAGAGCAACAGGAGTCAACCCACGACATCAGTCTGGCCGGTGCGAGCTGCGACGCCGTGGTGTAACTGGTTCTCCGAGCGCTTCTGGGCCCCTTCAGTTACCATCTTGTGGAGCTTGGCTCGGTCCTTTCCTAGTTCAGGGATGTCGTTTTGCCAGTGGGCGTCTTTCCTCTGCTTGGTTGGGTCCGAGCCAGTATTTCCGGCGTCGTGTGTTTGGAAGTGAGTGGGAGACGTACCAGCAGTGGAATCGCGACAGAGCATCAGTCGCGGACGGAGCAGCGGGCAGTCGGTCGGTTGGTGCGGACCAGGAAAAACGTGAGATCGGCGCGCCTTTCTGCGTCCGTTGAAGTGTCTGGCAGCGGACGGTTAGGGAGAGCGATTTGGGGGGTGCTGCGCCAGGTCTTCTCGAGAAATCGCGATTTATTAGAAGTTAAGTGATTGGTGATATGTTCTGTGATTTACTCTTGTTAAATTCTACTTGTTTTCTTGGTCAGTCTCTCGTCCCCAGCTTGCTCGTCTGTCGTTCGAAGCTGGCTCTGCATGTTTGTCGGTTTTGGTGTGTTAACGAATTTATTGCTTGGAGTGTAACGGCCTAATTCCTGAAATATGTTTTGATCTTGCATATCATCTTGAGAGGCGGTATCTGTGTACTGTAGAGCATGTTAACTTGTTTGGCCAACCTTGTATAATGTTATATAAGATTGCAGTTCATGGACTTTTATTTAAATTGTCATTTTAGTATATAAAGTTGCCACCCTACCACCATAAGACCTTTCTTAGACGTTGAAATCAAGTTGCACCTTCGATGGCAAAGTTAATATTCTAATTTTAGTGTTTTGTACCATTTCCATCCCTACTACAGGGTGCATAGTTTGTGTGCTTGTCTGAATTGTTAAAACTTTTAGTTTAAAGTAATCTGGTGTGTTGCAGATTTGCACCAGTGTAGTCTTTCAGAGGTTGTTGTGAGCGGTCGTAATTACGGCCGCGTCAAAAGGGAGCGGCAAGGTTCTCAGCCCGAAAGCTCATACAGTCAAAAATTTGTTTCTTTCTGCCTCTGAATAAATTGTAACTTGATATTTAGAGGGTGCTTTCTGATTATAATTTTAAATCTGTTTCTTTTAAAAATGATTTTAGGTGAATAAAATTCCCATTTGTTAAAAGCAATTTGGTTATGATTTCATCAGTTACTCCCTGGCAACTACTTCCATGCTCACATAGTGTGATTAAATGTGTTAATGTTCTTGATGAATCGCTAGTAAGTAGAATAAACTCTCAAGAAAATGCTTTGAAAATAAATCACGGTTCAGCAACATACTTCCCGCCTTGTGGCATCAGATTGGAGCTGTATGTAATGTCCTGTCCACGACGAAAAGACCTACAGGAAAATCGCACGAATTTGCTGAACTAATCTGTCAAAGCACCGAACTGAACCACTTAGAACATCTTTAGGACGAACATGAGCGCAATTTACGAGTTAAAAATTTGCCAGTTGCCCCTTTCATTGCATTATTACTAACTGTACAGTCTTCCCCTAAAATTAAATTTCATAAAATGGAGTACTTACATGCAGGCAGCTACATGACTGGCGTCCTTTGAACGAACTGAACTGGTGTGTTGAGGTTGTGGGCCAAGCAGGTTGCTTTTGTTTTCTTCTCCAGGATACTGACATTCTGCACTCTCTTCGTTACACGCATCAGCTGTAGACCTGTACTGAGGATGTGCCTTTTGTAATGTGTTGACGTGTAAATTGCTATCCAGTCACAGAGTTGAGATAGTAATTTATTTGTTTGTCTGGTCATTAACACCATTATCACTTGCAACAGATCTCCTTTGCTCAGACTGTGTAATGTGGAAAATCTGACATCTAGTCGTCAGCGAGTACCATAAAATTTAGGGGTCTCGATAGACAGTAAAGAAAGAAACCTTAGGTAACATACGGGATCGTTGTGCGGAGTAATAGTTGTTTTCTTTCCCAAAGAAGGAACACGGACTCTGGAATCTTACGATCTAAGTCGCGATACACTGAGATGACAAAGGTCATGGGATACCTCCTAACATCGTGTCGGACCTCCTTTTGCCCGGCATAGTGCAGCAGATCGATGTGGTAGGAACTGAACAAGTCGTTGGAAGTTTCTCACAGAAATATTGAACCATGTCGCCTTTATAGTCCTCCATAACTGCGAAAGTGATGCCGGTGCAAGATTTTGTGAACGAACTAACTTTCGGTCACTCCCATAAATGTTCCGTGGGATTTATGTCAGGCGATCTGGATGGCAAAATCATTCGCTTGAGTTGTCCAGAATGTTCTTCAAACCAGTCGTGAACAAATGTGGCCCAGTGACATAACGCATTGTCATCCATAAAAATTGCATCATTGTTTGGGAACGTGAAGTCCATGAAAGACTGCAAATGGTCTCCAAGTAGCCGAACAGTGCCAGTTCCAGTCAGTGATTGATTCAGTTGGGTCAGAGAACGCAATCCATTCCACATAAACACCCTTATCAAGCCTACACCATTATCAAGCTACCACCAGCTTGCACAGTCCCTGTTGACAACCTGGGAGTAGTGGGACAAAGAGAGTGTCACTCCACTCTGAACTGTTGCCAAATTTATTCAAGGTAGCGGATTCAAGATGGCGACCATAGATGTGACCAGATTCCAGTGACACCTTGGTGGGAAATTCAAATATTGGCTGGAAAATAGGCCTGTTGGGCTATCTCCACTAACCTAAGAAAATGGTAGGAAAATTTTGTAGGAAAAAAAAATTGCGAGAAAGTAGGTCAATTGGGCTACTTCCACTAACGTAAGTCATCCTTTCCCCTGGAATTGGTGGGAAACGGTCCGTCTCCATCCAGCTGCTGTTGAGAAAGAAGTATTATTTATTTATTTTCAGTGGGAAGCTGGAACAATTTATTTAGGAATGGATATCTCATAGTTTATTTATTGCACTGATACAAAACACTCGCCCTGACTTGCAGGGATCACATTACATAGCCTACAGACCCAGATGCAGGATAGGAAGCAGTGTATTTATTTCCAGTTTGGGAGCTGCAACAATTTGTTTAGGGGGTGGAGTTCACTTAGTTTAATTGTTACACTGATACAAAACTATGCTTGGGGTCACAATACAAGGCCTACAGACCTGCAGATTACCCATAAATTACCGAAATAATGTAGTATAGTCATGGACAGACATAGAAACAACTCATAAAGTATAAACATAGGCTTCTGTGGCCATTGTCGAATTAAATGAAATTTTTCTGGGTTTGTGACTGCATTGTCAATACATACGAAACTGCCGACGTTCGGTACCTGTTGCAAGCGACCTTCTTCAGGATGTTTTTGTTTACTGCTGAATGAGAAAACTTTGTTTCTTATACACCTGCAGACATGGCTGTTATCTAATTCTGATAGCTTCGACGTGAAGTCTTTATTCACGAATGTACCAGTACAAGACACCATGAATATCTCAGAGGAACGCATGGCACCCAGGATCTGCGATCTAATGCACCACTGTTCAACGACCATCTGTTTCAGGTGAAAAGGGGAAGTTTTTGAACAGACAGATGGTGTAGCTATGGGCTCCCCTCTCTCGCCTATTGCAGCAGACATCTTTATGGAAGCATTTGAAGAAACGGCACTCCAGTCCACACCATTATGCCCAGAATGTTGGCTCCAATATGTTTGCGACCCTTTGTTATATGGACACATGGAGAGGAAGAGCTATGAAATTTCCACCAACACCTCAACCAGCAGCACAGCAGAATCCAATTCATTATGGAGATAAAAAAAGAATGGGGTGCTGCCTTTCATCGACATGGAAGTTTACAGAAAGCCTCTTGGTAAACTGGGCCATAGAGTACATATGAAGCCAACCAGTACTGACAGGTACCTGCATGCTTCCTCCCATCACCACCCTGTGCTGAAGAAATCCGCCCTGCTCACTTTAACTAAGACGTCTCACAGGATCAGCGATGAAGAACATCTAAAAGGTGAACTACAAAACCTCAAGTCCATTTTTTGGCAACAAAGAATGAAGACAATAGAGGAGAACAATAGGAAGCACAAAACGTCGCTGTTTTAACATATTTTCAATGTGTCACTGAACAGGTGGGCAAAATTCTCTGCCGAGCAGACATCAAGCCGATTTTCCGAAGCAGCAGCAGAATAAAATATGTTCTTCGCATAATGCTGATGAACTACATTGAGCTGGAATTTGCGAAATCAGGTGCGAATAAGGATTAGTGTAAGTAGGTGGGATGGGGCGTCCCATCAGCACCGGGTATTTGAACATGAAAGATATATCCGACTAAAACAGCACACCAAGTCAGAGTGGCAGAACACCAGGATGAGTGCGGCAAACAGATTGATTTTGATGACGCACGCGCACTGGCGAAACAGCCTCTTACTTTTAGAAGGAATATTACAGAGGCAATAGAAATAGCCAAGTGACCAGCGAACATGAACAGAGAAGGTGGGTACCGATTTACGACGTCTTGGCTGCCAGCAATAACAGCGCTATGGGACGATAGCTCACATGAAGTGAAGTGAAGCGGCCGCAGGTAACGACGCCACGCCACGTCACAGCTGCCGCCTGGTTTTGCATTCGTCGATTTCCACTAATCACAGGCAGTGATGCACACACCAATCAAAACGTCTGATTACCGCAAATGAAAAGAAATAATAGAAACACCAATAAAGACTTCTAACATCCCTCCCCTTCATCCTAAACAGCTTATCATAATTAGATAACAGCCATGTCTGCAGGTATACAGGAACCAAAGTTTTCTCATTCAGCAGTAAACAAAAACACCCTGAAGAAGGTCGCTTGCAACAGGAACCAAAACGTCGGTAGTTTTAGGTGTATATATTGACAATGCGGTCACAAACCTAGAAAATTTTTATTCAACTCTGCATGGGGGCTTAATTAAATATTATTGAAAATATTTTTTAAATTTTTAGTAGCTGAAAGTCCGATTACGCTGTGTCTCGTAATCGGCTGGCCCTGACTAGTATTATTACGCAATCTGACTGCAACAAACAATGTAAGAAAATTTTCGTAAACACAGTTAATTAATTAAGTCCCCAGCAACTATAAAACCTACAAAACCAATAAGCACAAAAGTAGCTGTTCTGTATGTGGGAGTGTGACTCAACGTACGCATCTGGCACGGTTCTTCTTCAATAGCACAAGAATTTTAATTAACATTTATACTGAATTAATTAAAGAAAGTAAAAATACCATAATTACTCAAGAGAATCACAATTACACTCTAATCCAAGAACACAAGCCAGATGCTTTGTTGACTGAACCTGTAGTGACGCATTATTTCAGGCACACAATTAATAAAAGAACATTGTAGTTTTTACCTTCATATATATTGACGAAATGCACTCATTACAATAACATCTGCTATCTCTCCCATCAAATAACTGCATAAAACATGGAACAACACTCTTTACTACCACATCTCACTCCGATTTCACGACAAGCAGTGCCCACTAGCACATCTCGGCACGAACTCTTAACACGCACTGTCCTCTACGAGCTCTCTGCTAGCACTGACTGCTATGAACTCTCAACAACCACTGACTTCTACAATCTCATAACAAGCACTGACTGCCATGAGCTCTTAACACGCACTGTGGAGGCGGCTTAATAGTACTCTTTGGCGCAATCTCTGGCGCAGTGGCACAGTGTAGCCACCTTTCATATGCCCCTCCTCCACAGGCCAGAATTTGATGGTATTTTTGCCAGCATTGGTGGTGAAAATACCACCAAATTCGTCCAGAAAAATACAGACAAAAATAAAAGATAATATTAATACCTAAATATCACATAATTAGTTAAAATTTTGGCTTTGCACTGACCTTTCACTAACCTAACATATGAAATACAGTAAGCAATACAACTTCTTTTCATACATGTGACTTTACATAATAGTTTACACAATATACAAAAAATCAGTTTATACAAATGTTCACATAAAATGCTTTCAATGATTAGTCTATACAAAAAAAAGATACTAACAGGTGACATCTTTTCAGTAGAAGCAGTCCATCAGTTGCACCCAGTAAAGTTTAGCAGGTACACCCAGCAACAAGTCACATTAATTCAGTAGAAGCAGTTCATCAGTGGCACCCAGCAATGTTGAGTAGGTGCCGACAGCAACAAGTGACTTCATTTCAGTAGAAACAGTTCATCAGTTGCACCCAGCAATGTTGAGCAGGTGCAGACACCAACAAGTGACATCATTTCAGTAGAAGCAGTCCATCAGTTGCACCCAGCAATGTTGAGCAGGTGCAGACACCAACAAGTGACATTATTTCAGTAGAAACAGTTCCATCTGTGGCACCCAGTAAAGTTGAGTTGGTGCAGACAGCAACAAGTGACTTCATTTCAGTAGAAGCAGACCATCAGTTGCACCTGCAGTCCTGGCAGGGTCGCCACGTGCATGGGGGCTTAATTAAATATTATTGAAAATATTTTTTAAATTTTTAGTAGCTGAAAGTCCGATTACGCTGTGTCTCGTAATCGGCTGGCCCTGACTAGTATTATTACGCAATCTGACTGCAACAAACAATGTAAGAAAATTTTCGTAAACACAGTTAATTAATTAAGTCCCCAGCAACTATAAAACCTACAAAACCAATAAGCACAAAAGTAGCTGTTCTGTATGTGGGAGTGTGACTCAACGTACGCATCTGGCACGGTTCTTCTTCAATAGCACAAGAATTTTAGTTAACATTTATACTGAATTAATTAAAGAAAGTAAAAATACCATAATTACTCAAGAGAATCACAATTACACTCTAATCCAAGAACACAAGCCAGATGCTTTGTTGACTGAACCTGTAGTGACGCATTATTTCAGGCACACAATTAATAAAAGAACATTGTAGTTTTTACCTTCATATATATTGACGAAATGCACTCATTACAATAACATCTGCTATCTCTCCCATCAAATAACTGCATAAAACATGGAACAACACTCTTTACTACCACATCTCACTCCGATTTCACGACAAGCAGTGCCCACTAGCACATCTCGGCACGAACTCTTAACACGCACTGTCCTCTACGAGCTCTCTGCTAGCACTGACTGCTATGAGCTCTCAACAACCACTGACTTCTACAATCTCATAACAAGCACTGACTGCCATGAGCTCTTAACACGCACTGTGGAGGCGGCTTAATAGTACTCTTTGGCGCAATCTCTGGCGCAGTGGCACAGTGTAGCCACCTTTCAACTCGTAAACTATCAAAATAATGCATGTAGAACGCTCAACAAACAAGCTCACTAATTGTAAACTGTTGAAATAATGGATTGCACAGCCTATAGAAATTTTCACAAAATAATGCAGTTCATTGATGGATAGACACATTCAGCACGTGTAAAATTGTCAAAATAATGCATGTATAATGCTCTGCAATTACGCTCACAACGGTTAAACTGTGCACAAACACTCATTGCACGTACAAACGCTTTCGAACTATCGTTAAGACATTCGACCACAACGTATCAGTTGTATGCTCCCTAGAGAGGTTGAAGGCGGAATGATGACCGGCTTTGTTGGGCGTGGACGCCGGTGCGGCGCGCTGACGTGGGTCCAGCCTGTCCCAAAGGCGAGACGCGCCTGTGCCCACATGCCTGGAGAGGGTGGCAATGTGCTTACCTGGCCACCGTGGTTGGTGTGCTGACGCGTCGCCTTTGTAACTGCGGGTCCATCACGGATTAGCACCAACACAAGGAGACATGTTCCTCTAATCGCTACGCGTGGCAACCTGTCCCACAGCCGATATGCATCTGACTGGCGCCCGTGACATGAACGACGACTGGTTGAGAGCTTCTGTACGTGACAGTTCTATGACAAGGCCTAATTGCGGGGCGAGATGTTTTCCTAGAGACCCATCCTCACAGGTGTGGCTAAAAGGTTTTCAGTGTTATACTGAAGTCTCACGTCTACGTAAATGACAGCCAAGTCTCCCTCTGGAGACGCTATAGAAACCTTTTGCTCTGCTTTCAGAAACTTTTTTTACGAAAATATCCCAGAATAACACCACATGAATTGTTCGTGATGGTCCTAATGAGGCACCCCGTCCATCATGTGTTACCCTTCCCAGAAATCGTGACGTCCTGCTTTCAACAAACGTCTCAGGAACAGTAAACGCACGCTCTTGTTCTCACCACTAAAAGCCTTCATCATGTCTGCATGCTTGCGGAAACACCTTTAATCATAAACGCATTCTTGTTGTTTGTAAAGAGAGATGATGGTCACATCAATCCCTTCCAGGAAATAGTAACGTTCCTAAAAGGCTTCTCATTGGCTGTCCATTCAAATGAAGCTTGGTCGCCTCAGTCCGCTGCTGTGTGCCTTGTGCATACTATCATCTCTGTGTGTGCGTGCATGCTTGTCTCCAAGATGAAGAGAGCTAGCAGCAACAATCCAGGGAATTGCGGCAAGAGGCATAGAGTTCTGGAGGCAGGATTACCAAGTGAGTAAATAATTTGTATTTTGAGTGTAAATTTTCCTGTGTACGTTAAATTCTTCTTATTAATTGCGTTTCTTTGTTATAGTACAACTCCTAAGATTATGAGGAGAGATTGGAGGGGGCTAGACAGTGGCAGACTCTCGAAGTCCAGTCTCTTGTGATGGGCTCACAGACAAGATTGCCTTGTGAGTATAATACTCATAGTAATTTGTTCCTGTATAGTAGCAGTTCAAAAACTTTCATACTTCATACCCTTTTTTTATAGCTCACTTGATGCGAATGCAAACTGAGCTGGAGGCAGATCTGGAGGCTGAAAAGAACTATCCACTGCAGCAGCAGCAGCGCTATATGGAACAGCTTCCAGCTATGGGTAACCAACAGCAACACTCACGTGAGTATAGAATGAAGATTCGTATAACAACACGATTGATTGTCGTATTTGTGGGCTACCATTAGACAGAAAAGTTGTAACTCCTCGTAGAGACCACTGTCATCATACGGGGAAGTTCTGTGGAGTAGCTCACAATATATGCAGTTTGAAGTACCAGATACCAAGGCACATACCCGCTTTCTTCCGTAATTTAAGTGGGTATGACGCTTACTTTCTAGTTGAGAACGTGGGTGGTTTCGATATGGGGAAAGACCAGGTCAGTGTCCAACCTGAGAGCCTCGAGAAATACATTTCGTTTTACAAACCAATATCACCAAGAATTATGCTCTGGTTCCTTGATACAGTACGTTTTATGCAGGTGCCACTCCAGAAACTCGTTGAAACTCTACCTTGGGGTGGATATGCATATCACTCGAGCTGCATTTCCCAACGAGGAAACGTTTCAGCTTGTGAATAGGAAGGGGGTTTCCCATATGAGTCTGTAGATAGTATGGCGAAACTCAATGAAACCAGGCTACCTAACAGAACTGCATTCTCCAGCAACCTTACAGGCGACGTCATACCGAATGCAGAGTATGATCATGCCCTGAATGTCTGGCGGGAATTCAGCATCTCCACTTTCGGAGAGTACGCATGGACTTATATGGACACAGATGTGCGCTTGCTTGCGGACGTTTTCTAGAAATTCCAGAGTCTATGTATAGCCCGATATTCTATGGATCCTGCCGTTTATTACATGGGACCTGGGTTGTCTTGAGAAGCAATGCTCAAGAAAACGAAGTGCTGTATCGAATTATCGGTCGATGCTGACATGCTTCTTTTCTTTGAGCAAGGGATCCGTGGGGGACTTTGCCAATGTATCCACAGGCATAGGAAGGCAAATACCCGCAGATGGGTGGCAGGTTCAATGCATCCATTGATTCGAGTTACATAATGTACCCAGATGTGAATAACTTATACGGGCATGCCATGCAGCATTCATTACCGAGTGCTGAGTTTCGGTGGGTGCCTGAAGACAAATGCAAGGGCTAGGTGGGAAAATCATGGGGATATGGCGGCTGATTCTGATGTAGGGTATGTGGTGGAGGCAGAACTCACATACCCTATTAGTTTGCATGATGTACGTGCCGATTTGCCGCTGTGTCAAGAGCAACTAGTTCTGCCAGGAGGCTCTACTCCTAAAGCGATAACAATGCTGAGGAATAAGTGAAGATACATTATTCATTATTGTGACCTCCAGCAATGTCTCAACTTTAGTAAGGATCTGGTTAGAATCACCCACGCTATCTCCTTCAAGCAGTCCTTCTGGTTGAAGGAGTATATTGATTTGAATACGAGACAGAGTGCTTCCATGATGTGGTACTTTGAGAAAGATTTTTACAAATTAATGAATAACCCAATTTTCGGTAGAATAATGGAAAACTTGAGGGAACGAAATGAAATTTTGATTAGAATCGAATGGGATGGGCGTTATGGCCTAAGAAAATGCATTGCCAGACCAAATTTTAGGCAGGTCATCATATTCAATAAGAACTTTGTCGCTGTGGTGTTTGGATAGGTCTAGTATGCATATACCAAATAAATAGGTTTCGTAAACTCTACTGCTGTCATGAAAAAATTTCCTAATTTCAACATGAATTAGGCTCAGGAAAATTTAAAATTTGATACGGACTTATGCTGTTTCTGGTTTTTACAGACAGCTGATAACTTGGAAAAAGGTAATCATTCATTTAAAGTTTATATTTTTTCATATTATATCAAAAATGAAGTTACAGTATTGCAAAGTTATTAGAAAACAGGAATATAACAAAGTAAAACGCTTATAAAATAGATCATTTTCGAACAGTGTATCATTGTCATGTGCAGAGCTTGGCCGGGTAAATAGTTCATTATAAAAAACTTCGAAGCTTTCAGGAATATGAATTATCATCTTCTTGATGTCTTCCAATTCCTTGATGTTGACTGGAACTGTCCCTGATGGATAGGCTGCAATTATTGAACGAAAATCAATATCTACGTTCTGGGAGCAAGTTTCAGCACTTAATAGCTGTGCTTTTGTAATCCATCAGTTGAAGTGTTTATTGCGATTACCCCTTTTTCTGTAGAGTTATAGTGCAACTCTGTACATCGAGTGGGAGCAAACTTGAATTTTGCTTCTTTTGGCACACTCCTCCCTTAAAATTCTCTGGCTAGTGGGTGTTTTTGTGTAACATTCCTTCCACCAACCATCAAAATCTTTTACATTAGTGGTGAGTAGCTTGGTGATGTGAAAGTTGTTACTAGACTGAGCACACAACTCTTCATATTCATCAGGTGTACACATCCGATCATTTTTACGTATCGTCCTCTGACTAGTACCAAAATCTCGATCGTTTGGAAGATATTAATGTCCTCGAACCGGAAAATAACGAAAAATTTCTTCAAAACGTCCTGAATCTGCAAGAGTAAGGCAGAATCTTATCATGGAGTGATTCCGATTCTGCCCACAGGTGCCATCGGAAAAGGAATACAGATTTTTAACATTTGATGGAATATTAGTGTCATTGTATTTCAGTAGCATGGTGCATATCTCATTGGCTCCTTTGTGGGCTACTCCTTCGTGGTACAGGAATATTTCAGATTTCATAGTTTTTAGGTTCTTCATCCCAAAACAGTTCACCCAAAGTTGCCTCAAGTAATATATATCCTGAACTGGGATCGTTGGAAGGGGGAGATTTTGCTTAAAATGAAATGAAAGTGTGACTGTGTCTTCACATTCCACACATAACTTGGTGACACTTTTAAGTTTATTGTAAAATTTCTTGGGTAGTAAGTTCAGTAAGAGCAGCCCATTTAACTGCATCACCAATAGAGGAGCTCTTGATTTTTGTGTCAAGTTCTTCACATTTTATCTACCTGCGGACGTCCGAACCATAATGAAAAGTTGTCATGAAAATATGTAAGATAAAACTCGTATTTTACATCTAAATGAGGGTATTTTTCTTTAAACAAGGAATGCATTTTTTTTAACATCAAGGCGGGCATCAAGATAACTGATGTCTTTGGTGCCATAGTGGCACATTGGTGGAGAATGATGAAATATGCTCGGCAGAAATCGTGTTCCTCTAGATTTTTACCTCTTTTATCTTGAGGAGATTTACCCTCTATTAGGAGATCAATAAGCCTTCGAACCAGGCCCTCAGTAATGCCGTAGAATGAAATAAATGCTTTCTTACATACCCTTTTCCTGTCTCCTCTGTATAGTGAGAAATACTCGAAATTGGCCGTTCTTTCTCTAGGTTGTTCAGAACGAGGCCTACTGTGCTTAATGCGTATTTTTCAATCAGTTGTAAGAAAATGTCTTGCCCATCTTTTGATTTCAACTGACTCAAATTAGCATCAATTTCAGATTTTTCATCATCACTAAACTTAGAAAAGTATTGTAATATACAGTTACAAGCAGCACCTGTTGTTCTAGATGGGATGAGACGCCCTTTCCAGTTGATGTGTTCAACCCCACGAACTTTAGAGGGTCCAATGACGTTTCTTCGACGTTTTTCTTCATTTCTCCCTCTCTTATTAGAAGCTGTTTCGTGATCATTTTCACTGCTTGTGGTACTCACAGACATAATGAACATATAACAGGAAACGTTAAGACATAGAACAGGAAACGTTAAGCACGAACTTGGAAAACGTGGAAAACAACAATACAAAGATTTCGATAAGAGCAGCTGTATCTACGGATCTGCTCAATAGACTAATGTGGTTCTTGCGTTCAACATGCATCTTGCCTTTCTAAGTATCTTTTCATCGAAAACGATTTTTCGCAATTTTGTGACTGAAGTGGTTTCTGCACTCGCCGATTCAATTGTAGAACTAACGTCTTCTGCGAGTAAAGTATGGTTGTAATTCTCCTGGTGGTTGCAGGTCACCAAATGAGTCGAAATAGCAGACGGTATCTGCATTTTTCATAACATATGACACTGAATGTGTGCCGGAACCTCCAGGAACATCTAAATTCACAATACCACATTCATCCGTTTTCCACATAGTCTTCTGTAATGTATCCCGCATAAACCCACCACAGAATCTTGAAATCTTGAAGTTTTTTTCTACCAAACTGAGGATCAGTATTTGTGAGTGCCCGATCTGATAGGACTGCAAATAGGCTTTTTTTATTGATGAATAGACCAAGCCCTTTCCTGTACAGATTCAAGTGTAGTCCTTTCCCAATGGCTGCAGCTGCAATAATTGCAGCACTACCAGCGTGGGACCCTACCGTCGAGAGCGCGGAGAGAGGTGGGATGAGGAATAGAAGAAAACCATCAGACGTCTTGGGTATTGGTAGAACTCGAGGTGCTTTAACCGATCCTCTTCTTCTTCTTCCCGCATCTTTCTGCGTCAGAGTGATTTTAGCTGGATATATCTCTGTCAGGATACATTTCTTAAAACAGCTCTGCTTTACACCCTTCTTGTTTAGTGCACAATTCATCACTTATAAACCTAATTTTTCCAAGCATGGTTTGATCGATTGCAAATGCTGCAATGCGTTAACCTACACCAATAACCTTTCTTCTGCGTATCATCTTAGCCTTATCAGCTAAAATCCTATCTGCAATGTGACGACTTGAGAGATCTTTACTTGTAGCGTATGCTATGTCGTATTCCATAGACTCTTCGTCGAGCAGATTAACCCCCTTATCACCTCGTGCCAAGCGTTTATGAAGCCTTGTTCCAGGTTCACAGTAGTTATATCCCGGAATGTGTAACTCCACTGGCAGTTTGTCTAGAATACCACCACCTCCTCTAATGCGTCTCCTAAAAATGGTTCAAATGGCTCTGAGCACTATGGGACTTAACATCTATGGTCATCAGTCCCCTAGAACTTAGAACTACTTAAACCTAACCAACCTAAGGACATCACACAACACCCAGTCATCACGAGGCAGAGAAAATCCCTGACCCCGCCGGGAATCGAACCCGGGAACCCAGGCGCGGGAAGCGAGAACGCTACCGCACGACCACGAGCTGCGGTGCGTCTCCTAGCATGCATGTTATCCTACTGCGGTGGTTGTGGAGTGTGCACCCGATTATATAGCAAATCGTTTGCATCAATCCAACTGTTTTGTGCTGCAAGAAAACCAAGCCATTTGACTAGTGCTCTAATGACCCGACTTCTTATGACTCTCTAACAGGAACACATTTGGTTCTGAGCTTTTCCGCAACTCCTCGATGTAGAAGCAACCTGCAGTTTCTTCGCCTTTACTATCCTTCAAGGTATAAGTTCTAGGATTCGTTCTTTGCGCTTTGGAAACTATAAATATCTCTGTCGACCAGTTCGGTACGTATGAGATCTCAAATTCTGTCTTGTGTTTTGAGATAGAACCAAACCACCTACATTAAATTTCTGTTTGCGCGGATGTAGCATTTTAATGCTATAGTACACCGTATCCATGAGTCCATTATCACGAACATCGATTGGTCTCATTTTCAGTTTGCTATGTTTGGTTCGATTATACTGAGCGATTATTTCTGTGAGGATATATGTCCATTCGTATGAGCAGCGAAAGTTAAAACGTATCCACATTTGACCTTTTATTGTTCTGTCCAAACACTCTACGACACTTGTCTTCAGGTGGGTGAATGTTAAGTAGTGATGTATTCCATACCGCTGCATCATGGTCTTGAAATACCAATTATAAAACTTTCCACCGTGATCGGTTTGGAAGCTGTTTTGGCATCGGTTCGTCCCTGTCTGTAGCAAACGCCCAAATACATCCGCGGCATTTCTACCCCTTTTTGTTTTAACAGGTAACGCCCAGGCAAATTTGGAGTATATATCAATAACCATTAAAATATATTTGAATCTATTATTCTCATGTGAATATTTCCTCATATCTACAAGTTCAGCCTGCCATAAGTCATCTAAACCTTTAATCATATCATACCTACGAGGGTATGTTTGCGTGCTGATTTGTGCAATTCTCGAACTACTGTCTCCATACTTATTCGACGATACCTCTCTCTCTAAGCTCAGGGATTATTGAAACAGCCTCATTCGAATGAGCTTTGTTACCTGCAGCAGCTGATGCCGTGAGCAGCTGTATTAGATCTATTAACTCGTTGGGGTCGTCATAATATAAATACTGCGGGATTCAATTGTTCACTGCTCTATGCTCAATGTCAATACCATCGCCTCTGCTGTCATTGTTGTTTTCGCCATCAAGTATTGGTTTTATAATGGTTTTATATTTCTTGTTGCTCAGGCTTTTTGCGATCTTATGCACATCAGTAAAAATGCAGTATTTCACGGTACATTTCCCTGTCATTAAATGAATAATTTATAGGTTTTTGGTGGGTCTTAGGAAAATAAGATTTATTAATCCAAGTGTTCTCTCAACCCGTCTATCACCAATCTGTATTGCGTCTATAGGTTGCGTGCCCATCATATACGGTCTCCAGGTACTGGTAGAAGTAAAGCTGTGAGGACGGGGCGTGAGTCGTGCTTGGGTAGCTCAGCAGGTGCCGGCACAGTAGCTTAGCGTGTTCGGTCAGAGAGCTGGCTGGCCTCTGTAATAAAAAAAACTGAGTGGATGGATCAAATGGCTCTGAGCACTATGCGACTTAACTTCTGAGGTCATCAGTCGCCTAGAACTTAGAACTAATTAAACCTAACTAACCTAAGGACATCACACACATCCATGCCCGAGGCAGGATTCTAACCTGCGACCGCAGCGCTCACGCGGTTCCAGACTGAAGCGCCTTTAACCGCACGACCACACCGGCCGGCGTGGAAGGATCAACAAACGAACTTGAACGGGTGTCATGTGACGTCCGCAACGACCAAACACAACGATCAACAACGAACAAAATGTAAAAAAAAAAAAAAAGGTGCTGGTAGAGCACTTGCCCCTGAAAGGCAAAGGTCCCGAGTTCGAGTCTCAGTCCGGCACACAGTTTTAATCTGCCAGGAATTTTCATATACGGTCTTTCCCTGCTAAGCCGAATGTTCTGTTTGACCAGGGACGTGTTGGTTAGTGAATTCGTTAATGGCAACAGATCTAGAAATGCGCGCGAATTTGCCCATGGTGCATCGTGTATTGATGTATTCACCTCTATTACCAGGCTATGCATACAGAAACTCCTGAAAGTTTCGCCTGTACCTACCATCATTCAATTTTCTTGTTTCATCAGTAACGAGGTACCCATACTGTGAATGATACAAGCAGTCAGGTCATATTCATACAAAATCATTCGTTGGTTGGTTGGTTGTTTGGGGAAGGAGACCAGACAGCGTGATCATCGGTCTCATCGGATTAGGGAAGGAAGTCGGCCGTGCCCTTTCAGAGGAACCATCCCGGCATTTGCCTGGAATGATTTAGGGACATCACGGAAAACCTAAATCAGGATGGCGGGACGCGGGATTGAACCGTCGTCCTCCCGAATGCGAGTCCAGTGTCTAACCACTGCGCCACCTCGCTCGGTACAAAATCATTGAACGACATATCACTTCCTACATTTGCATGGTAAATATGTTTTAAATTCAGACTGTCTTGTTGGAAGTCTATAATGAGTTTTGCATTATTCCCAACCAACTGTTTCGGGATTCTGGGATATGTTTGGCTTAGATAAAATACATCAGCACCCATATAACGGCCTAAACAGAAATAATTTCGAATTTGGTCATGATTTTCCATAGAAACACGTCAAATATTAAGACAATGTTTGGCTTTACTTTTTCAGGTGGGGGGGGGGGGGGATATCACCGCTTTCATTGAATGTCGTGTATGTAATACCTTTTACACCGCACAGTATCTCCTGTAATAGTTGATACTTGGGTTGAAACAGTGTTTTTGAGGATACAGAAACACGTTCAAATCGGACTCCATCTACATGTGTTAGCAGCGTTAAGAGGACATTAGTCTTGCCACAATTGGATGGACCTATAGTAATTGCTCTTATAATATCAGGAAGGAGTATTCCGTTGATCTTATTCTTCTTCTTCAGGTCTTCTTTTGCATCTTCACAGGACCAGTCACCGACAACAAAGTCCTTGTGATGAGGATGTTTCACCCACCCTGACATGACACTAACTAAGCCAGGTACTGACAAGTAGTTGGCATATGTAGAAAGATACACTTAAAGGGATAGTAATAGTATGTATAGCCACTGTATCTCCAGCACTCAACCATTGAGCTATGTTAGTTGCATAGAGAAATCAGCTATATATTTTACCCCTGAATAGTAACTTCATCATTCATTTTGTCAATGAGGGGTGAGGAGATGTTTGGGGCAATTGTCTGCTGCTGCATCATTATAGGTGTAGCATTGAAAATCGAGATATTAATAAGTGTAATACTTGGACTGTAATGAGAGAGGTATGAAATAAAACACAAACACAGAGTGAGATTACATATACATACATTATTTATTTAAATATCATGTATCAGGTGTGTTTGAAAAAAAATCATCAGCCTTCCTTTATCTTCTTCTTCGCACCTGTACAGTATTTCGCGCATATCTCATTAAAGCCAATGTGTGCCTCACAATACTCGAGTTTTTCACATGAACATTTAATCTGTTTGTCTTTTGGTTCTGCGATTATGTGCAAACAAAGCTACTGCTCCAAATCATCGACATATACACTATGCACACGTAGGAAGTTTACAACATCATTGTATGTGAAGTCTATGCTCGGCAGCCAATAACTCAATCTCTCCAATGCAAGGCATAGCACAGTATCCAGATCGTATAAGTTCGTAAATGAGACGTGCCATAGATAAACACATTTGTCACCTGATTTTACACAGGGTGCAGAGTCATCACACACTTTTGTAATAGATAGTGTCACACCAGTAAGGCGAATGTGAGTGTCTGTGTGTGTGTGTGTGCGTGTGTGTGTGGGGGTGGGGGGGTGGGAGGGGGGGGTACGAGTTAGATAATACTCTGCAGCCATTTTCTGATTGATGTAGCGCTGCGCACGACATATTTCGTCCTAGTTGAAATCAGATATAGGCGTTTCTAACACTCTTCGAAGCATTTTCAATTTCTATTCTCACATGCAAGCCCCAGTCATAATGTGCTTCTATACTCATGTTTACATGTTTTTTTTCCACTAGGAGTTAGAGTATGGGCACACTTGACACCTTCTTATCCACAGCATCTGCACTCTGTGCCTGCACTAGCACAGATACGTTCTGTTGGGATGGATCGTGTGTCGGTGAGCAGTACTGTCCATCTTGCTGTTGTTTAGGACCACTAGCAGCATTCAATCTGTTGGGAGCAGACCACATGTCCTCATCACACATGAGTGGGACACACAGTGACAACTCTGTGTCCTGCTCCAGCAAGTGGGCCATGTGTGCTACAGGATCCCTCGTGGCCGCTACAGGTTCAGACATGCAGGAGGTTGTTGCTGCCACAGGTCCAGAGGTTGGTGTAGGTCTCAGAAAGATGGCAGCTGAGGTTTCTGCAGGTCTGGACACAGCAGAGGTCGACATGTTGACGCTCATCCCTGCATGCTTGGACATGTCAAGGACTGTTGCTGAACAAAGAGGAGGAAGCATGGAGCAAGATGCGAAAACAATCGACATCACTAGTAATGCTAACCACAGACAAAGATGTGATATAGTATACTTACTTTTCCGTTTCTTCCTGTTGTGCAGGGCTGTGCTGGATCACGACTGATGTTGACACTTCACAGTTCTTATTCTTTTTCTTCTTCTTCTGCCACTGCTGCTGGTTAACTGAGCGAGACTGAGGTCACAGAGCTGCTGAGCCTGCCCTATACCCCCTCAAACAACGTTATGGGATACTACCATCCTACTGGCTGAGGTCTAACACATGACCAGATTAAGATTTCCTTTTGGTTTCCATCCTTTTTTTCTGGACTGTAATCTTGGACTAAATCACAGGAGGGTGGGGCGATGGTGTTGGGGGGGGGGGGGGGGGGGGAGGCAACAGCGCACTATGGTGGCAGTGTTGTGAACTAGGCAAGTCAGCCTTCAATCCACAAGGTGAACACCTGTGGTTCATGTGGAATAGGACAAAGTGGATGTGGGGTGTTAGGCAATTACAAAAAGGTCGGCATTTCCGGCACAAGCATCTATCTGCATGAGTACTGAAATGTATGTTCACGCCTTCCCACTGCACTGCCGCTGTTTGTAGAAAAGTATTCACCACATGCTCCTCGTCAGTTATCTTTTTTTTTTCCACTCGTTGGGTAGGAGGCTATGGATACAATCCTCAGCTGTGCGCTTGCATGTAGTACACATATTAAATTCACCCCTGCTCATCACTAGAATTTGCTCAATTGTACACATGGATGCTTGCACTGGAGTGAGTGAATATCTTACCTCTTGTTCTTTGGCTGCACTTTTATTGAATGATCTACATTTCCAGCCCACATTAAGCATAGCTGCGTAACTTAGCCCAAATTCCTCTTCACCAAATATCAATGTTATTGACACATTCCTCAGATGCTAATATACTACTATTTTTCCAGCACAGACATCCCATCCATTGAATACAGTAAACAATTGCATCTGTCCTCACAGTCCAGTAGCTAGACATAGACTGAATCCTTTTTCCGCCATTTTTCCCCAGACCGCCATCTTGGATTTCGTCATGGGAGGGAAGAGGGACGACAGTGCCCTCTGGTGGCGGTACTGTGAACTAGTTCATCTGGACTCGAGACCTCATGGTGAACACACTGGATGGAGCTACTGCCTATGACAACAAAATTGTTTAAATAAACAATACATGCAAAATAAAGGCTTACATCCATTCTATCTAACAGCCCAGCACAGACTGAGTCCTTTTCCCGCCAATTTACAGATGGGGGAGGGGAGTAATGCATATGAAGTGAGTGTTTCATATCAGTGCAATAAATAATCTACGTGAAATAAACCCCCTAAATAAATTGTTGAAAACAAATAAAGTACACTCTTCCCTATCCTGCGTCTGGGTCTGTAGGCTGTGTACTGTGATCCCTGGACGTCAAGGCGAGTGTTTTGTATCAGTGTAACAAACATACTACTTGAAAGTCATCCCTAAATAAATTGTTCCAGCTTCCCACCGAAAATAAATGAAGTACACTCCTTCCTCTCCAGCAGTTGGACAGAGACTGATCGTTTCCCGCCAATTCCAAGGAAGAGGCAGTGGCTGAATGACTTAGGTTAGTCGAAATAGCCTAGTTGATCTATTTGATCCACATTTTTTTCTCTGCCAACATTTTCCCGCCAGTTTCTTAGGTTAGTGGAGGTAGCCCAAGTGACATTCTTTCCCGACATTTTTCACACCATTTTTCCCGCCATTTTCTTAGGTTAGTGGAGGAAGCCCAATTGACCTATTTTCTCCGCAAAAATTTGAACTTCCTGTCATGACGTCACTGTGACATTGCCATCTTGGATCTGCCATCTTGAATAAACCTGACAACAATGCAAAGTGGGGTGATGCTCTCTTTGTCCCGCTACTCCTGTGTCCATGGCTTCGTGGGGTCTGTGCCACACTCGAACCCTTCCATCAGCTGTTACCAACTGAAATAGGAACTCATCTGACCAGTGACCAGGCCACGATTTTCCATACGTCTAGGGTCCAACTGATGTGGTCACGAGCCCAGGAGAGGCGCTGCAGGCGATGTCGTGCTGTTAGTAAAGGTACACGTGTCGGTCGTCTGCTGACACAGCCGTTAACGCCAAATTTCACCGAACTGTCCTAACGCTCACCGAACGTCCCTCGATGATTTATGCTGTTACTCCACGCAATGTTGCTTGTCCTGCTAGCACTGACGACTCTAGGCAAATGCCGTTGCTCTCGGTCATACAATGAAAGCCGTCATCCACCGTGTTCTCCGTGGTGAGAGGCAATGCCTGTAGTTCTGTTACTCTCAGCATACTTTTGACACTATGGATCTCGGAA
Source organism: Schistocerca piceifrons (assembly GCF_021461385.2). NCBI lineage: Eukaryota > Metazoa > Arthropoda > Insecta > Orthoptera > Acrididae > Schistocerca > Schistocerca piceifrons. The sequence continues at coordinate 662,542,425 of NC_060138.1, forward strand.
TCTTGCATTCCCTAACTATTTTCGAAATGGAATCTCCTATGCGTCTAACTCCAACTATGATTCCATGTTCAAAGTCTGTTATTTCCAGTCGTGTGGCCATAATCACGTCGGAAATCTTTTCACGTAAATCGCCAGAGTAGAAAGGACAGCTCTGTCAATCCACTGCCCTCTAATATCTTGTTCAAATGGCTCTGAATGGAGAATGTGTTAGGGCTTCCCAGCGAAACTTCTGCTGCATGCTCTAATTTCTTGTGCATGTGATACTACGGCCATCTGCATATGTGCGTATCGCTATCCCATGACACTTGTCACTTCAGTGTATCCTGAGATAACGACTGAAATGCTAACTTTCTGCTCTATCTTAATGGAGCTTGGCTATCACCAGCAGTATGTGCACCGGTCATAGTTATGAACCTGCACAGGGATACCATGATAAGAGGAGACAAGATGTTAGCAGATGAGACTTCATTAATATTCAGAAGCTTCATTTCACCGAATGGCAGTAGACCTAGTGCCTTTCTTGGCAAGTTCTAGACAACACTCGTTTACACCAGTCTAGTTTTTCGGAAGAATATGTCTAGTTTTCAGAAGAATATCCTTCACATCGCTGGAGTAGCTACATATTTGGGATAACTGATTTCTTGATTCGTAAATATGATTGGATGCAGCTGCATGAAATAAGACCACAAAGGGAAAAGTGAGAGATAGATGGGATGTGTGCATCCGTGCCAAGACTGAAAGAGATTATAAGAGACAGTAAAATGAAAACGAGACAGATGTAAAAAGTAATTAAACTGTTTATTGTTTAAAAATTAAAGGTCGTAACTGTGAGACAGGACGGTCAATGCCTTCATCGAAATACGATTACGGTTGCCTACGGAACCATGATTGTACCTAGACATGCATCTCTTCGTGCGAGGCAAATCGACGGCCACGAATGTCTTTCTCTAGGGCTCCATAAATGTCGAATTCGCATGGATAGAGATCTGAATATGTAAGGGCTTCCCAGCGAAACTTCTGCAGCGTGCTCTAAACAGCCTTGGCAATACTTGGGAGGGAATATGTTCCGTAGGCAATCGCAAACATCTCTCACTTTTCCCTTTGTACTCTTATTTCGTGCAGCTGCATCCAATCATATTTACGAATCGAGAAATCAGTTAAATCAAATATGTAGCTGCTCCAACGATGTGAAGGACATTCTTCTGAAAACTAGACATATTCTTCTGAAAAACTAGACTGGTGTAAAAGAGTATTATCTGGAACTTGCGAGAAAGGCACTAGATCTGCTGCCATTCGGTGAAATGAAGCATCTGAATATTAATGAAGTCTCATCTGCAAGTCACTGCTAACATCTTGTCTCCTCTTATCATGGTATCCCTGCGCAGGTTCATAACTGAAGGCATTGACCATCTTGTCACACAGTGGACTAAATGTATTAACAGTTATTGCGAGTAATTTTGAGATAATAAACATTTTACTTAAGTTTTAGTGTTCCGAACCTCAGTCGGTAAAAACGGAACCCTTACAGGATCGGTTTGTTGTCCGACTGTCCGTCTGTCCGTCTGTCTGCCCGACTGTTAAGAACTCTTTTTCCCAGGAACGAGTAGACGTATGAAGCCGAAATTTATGTCACATACTAAGGTCTCCGGTCCCTTGGCGGTGTAAAACATTTAAGCTTTTAAATCAATGCAATCAAAAGATAGGGCCATTTATGTCACATATTTTGATACTCGTAGCTTCACTCATTAAAACCTATAGGATGCGTTCCGTTGACCTCGAATCATGAAATATGTCAAGAACTAAGGTTTCAGAGTATAAGTAAATTAAAATTACGAAAAATGTTAAACTGTAATTATATCACACAAAGGATATCTTTTTGCCGTCAGAACTTACATTGTATTCATCTTCCGTCAAAGGCGTAACAAAAAAATATTATTGCTTGCAAACATAAAATGTAAGTTGTAATCATATTTTAGTAAGTAAGTAAATAAAAAATATTTTATTAAATCTTCTCTCCCCCTACATATGTAAACTGAAGTTCCTTGCTCCTTTTTTTATATACAGGGTGGTCCATTGATCGTAACCGGGCCAAATATCTCACGAAATAAGCGTCAAACGAAAAACTACAAAGAACGCAACTTGTCTAGCTTGAAGAGGGAAACCAGATGGCGCTATGGTTGGCCCGCTAGATGGCGCTGCCATGGGTCAAACGGATATCAAATGCGTTTTTTTTTTTTTTTAAAAGGAACCCCCATTTTTTATTATATATTCATGTAGTACGTAAAGAAATATGAATGTTTTAGTTGGACAACTTTTTTCGCTTTGTGATAGATGGCGCTGTAATAGTCACAAACATATGCCTCACAATTTTAGACGAACAGTTGGTAACAGGTAGGTTTTTAAATTAAAACACAGAACGTACGTACGTTTGAATATTTTATTTCGGTTGTTCCAATGTGATACATGTACCTTTGTGAACTTACCATTTCTGAGAACGCATGCTGTTACAGCGCGATTACCTGTAAATACCACATTAATGCAATAAATGCTCAAAATGATGTCCGTCAACCTCAGTGTAGCGACATTCCCCTCAACAGCGAGTAGTTCGCCTTCCGTAATGTTCGCACATGGATTGACAATGCGCTGACGTATGTTGTCAGGCGTTGTCGGTGGATCACGATAGAAAATATACTTCAACTTTCTCCACAGAAAGGAATTCGGGGACGTCAGATCCAGTGAACGTGCGGGCCATGATAAGGTGCTTCGACGACCAACCTACCTGTCATGAAATATGCTATTCAATACCGCTTCAACCGCACGCAAGTTATGTGCCGTACATCCATCGTGTTGGAAGTACATCACAATTCTGTCATGCAGTGAAACATCTTGTAGTAACATCGGTAGAACATTACATAGGAAATCAGCATGCGTTGCACCATTTAGATTGCCATCGATAAAATGGGGGCGAATTATCCTTCCTCCCATAATCCCGCACCATACATTAACAGGCCAATGTCGCTGATGTTCCACTTGTCGCAGCCATCGTGTATTTTATGTTGCCCAATAGTGCATATTATGCATCGCTGTTGGTGAATGACGCTTCGTCGCTAAATAGAACGGGTGCAAAAAATCTGTCATCGTCCCGTAATTTCTCTTGTGCCCAGTGGCAGAACTGTACACGACGTTCAAAGTCGTCGCCATGCAATTCCTGGTGCAGAGAAATATGGTTCGGGTGCAATCGATGTTGATGTAACATTTTCAACACCGACGTTTTTGAGATTCCCGATTCTCGCGCAATTTGTCTGCTACTGATGTGCGGATTAACCGCGACAACAGCTAAAACACCTGCTTGGGTATCATCATTTGTTGCAGGTCGTGGTTGACGTTTCACATGTGGCTGAACACCTCCTGTTTCCTTAAATAACGGAACTATCTGGCGAACGGTCCGAACACTTGGATGATGTCGTCCAAGATACCGAATAGTATCCATAGCACACGCCCGTTGGGCATTTTGATCACAATAGCCATGCATCAACACGATATCGACCTTTTCCGCAATTGCTAAACCGTCCATTCTAACACGGGTAATGTATCACGAAGCAAATACTGTCCGCACTGGTGGAATGTTACGTGATACCACGTACTTAAACGTTTGTGACTACAACAGCACCATTTATCACAAAGCGAAAAAAGTGGTCCAACTAAAACATTCATATTTTTTTACGTACTACACGAATATGTAATAAAAAAATGGGGTTTCTTATCTTTAAAAACGCAGTTGATATCCGTTTGACCTGTGGCAGCGCCATCTGGTGGGCCAACCATAGCGCCATGTGGTTTCCCCCTTCAAGCTAGACGAGTTTAGTTCTTTGTAGTTTTTTCGTTTGACGCTTATTTCGTGAGATATTTGGCCCGGTCATTATCAATGGACCACCCTGTATATCCGTGCTAGTCTCAGGAACGACTTTAGAGATTTTGAATCGGTCTTGGAACTTCCAAGATAGATATCTTTCCTTTACTGATATCGATAACAGACAAAAATCGTTCCAGATTTCTCAATTTCCGGGACGGATGAGCTGTCTGTGTACATAGTTAAGTTTTCACGGAACTCTCAGAGCGCGAGTCCTACTCGTACCTGGCCAATTTTTTTCCCAGCCATCTTGTTTCCATCCGACTGCCCCCTACATATTCCCATGGAGACATTATAAATGCGTTACCTACAAGCTGCAATATGAGTTTCTGATGTTGATGTAACTTTCTTTACTGGCACCATAAATCATTGAGAAAATGCAATCTGTTATGAATTTAATTGAATGAATGTTTCTGCAATCGAGATGGAAGAGTTTGTTCACGTCCCTTATACGACTGTAGTCGACTGATGAGGCAATGAGTCTGATGGATACCAAAGAGTCTAATTATAGAGGCTGCGTTATTTTATACTGCTTCCTCCTGCATTGCTGTGGATGTCCGATGTCTCTGTTGCCAACGCAAGCTTCTTAACTTGTAATTTTTAATACTTTATGTTGGGTCAGCCGATATTTACGGTACAGAGTCATTACCACAGAGAGCACTACACGCCAGGCAGCCTTCAGCGTGGCGCCACAGACTTTCATCGGTCGCCACATAAATGGGCATGTAACAGTAACTGCACTGTGAACATTTGTTTAATCATCAGTCTTCTGACTGGTTTAATTGCAACCGACGTCCTCAATTATTTGCTGGATGTATTCCAATCTTTGTCTTCCTCTACGACTTTTACACTCAACAGCTCCCTCTAGTAACGTGGAAGTAATTTCCTGATATCTTAACAGACGTCCTTTCATGCTGTCCCTTTTTCTTGACAATGTTTTCCATGTGCTCTTTTTGTCACTGATTCTGCTCAGAACTTCCTCACTCCTTACTTTACAAGTCCGTCTAATTTCCAACGTTCTTCTCTAGCACCAAATCTCAAATGCTTCGATTCTCTTCTGTTCCGATTTTCCCACAGTCCATGTCCCACTGCCATTTAATACTGTGCTCCAGATGAACATTCTCAGAAAGTTCTTCCTCAGGACCTATGTTGAATGCTAACAGACTTCTCTTTGCTAGAAATGCCCTTTTTGCCAGTGACAGTCTGCTTTTTATATCCTCCTTGCTCCATCCATCCTGGGCTATTTTGCTGGCTAAGTAGAAGAATTCCTTAACTTCATCTAATTCGTGAGCCACATTTCTGATGTTTAGTCTCTAGCTGTTCTTATACCTTCTGCTTCTCATTACTTTCGTATTACTTCGGTTTATTGTAATTCCTTCCTCTGTACTCAGTAAACTGTTCATCCCATTCAACAGCTTCCGTACTAGGATAGCAGTGTCATCAACGAATCTTATCATTGATAAACTTTCACGCTGAATTTTAATCCCTCTCTTGAACATTTCTTTTATTTCTCTCATTGCTTTTTCGATGTATAGATTGAATGGTAAGGGTGAAACACTACATCCCTGTCTTACACCTTTTTTAATCCGAGCACTCCGTTCCTGTTCTTCCAGTCCTACTGTTCCCTCTTGATTCTTGTACATGTTGTATATTACCTGCCTCTCCCTTTAGCTCGCCCCCATTTTTCTCAGAATTTCAAACATGCTGCACCACTTTATGTTGTCGAAGCTTTTCCCAGGTTGACGAACCCAGTGAACGTGTCTTGATTTTTCTTCAGTCTTGCTTCCATTATCAACCGCAACATGAGAACTGCCTCTCTGGTGCCTTTACCTTTCCTAACGCCAATTGATCGTCATCTAACAGATCCACAATTTTTTTCCATTCTTCCCAATATTATTATTGTCAGCAACTTGGATGAATGAGCTGGTGGTACATCGCCAGTCTCATACGTTCTACACACCAACGGGAATAATCGTTTTGTTCCCACTTTTCCCAACGATTTTAAAAATCCCAATGGAATGTTATACATCCTTTCTGCCTTATTTGATCCTAAGATGCTCAAATTTCACCGAAGGTTATTTTGACTTTTCTATATGTTGAGCCCGTCCTTCCGACAATCATTTCTTTTCGGTTTCTCCACATTTTCAGGCAGCCTTTTTGTCTTATCCTCTCTGCACTTCCTATTTATTTTGTACCTAAGTGATTTGTATTTATGTATTCCTGAATTACCCTGGACATTTTCCCTGGACCCTCTTCTTTCTTCTGTTTTTTTCGCAGCTACCTTCCTTGTATCTAAGTTTTTCTTTCCAACTACTGTGATATCCATTCCTCTTTAACTGAACTACCTACTAAGCTACTCACAGTCGGATTATCTATAGCCTCAGAGAGCTTCAAGCGTGTCTCTTCATTCCATATCCCACTTCTTTGCACATTGATTCTAACTGACTAGTCTCTTAAATTTCAGCCTCCTCTTCGTCATTACTAAATTGTGATCTGAATCTATATCTGCTCCTGGGTACGCCTTACAATATCTGATTTCGGAATCTCTGTCTGATTATGATGTAATCACGTAGTTCCACTAAGATGGATGTAGAGAGATTATAGGTAAAGTTTAAGCAAATTCTAAATCGTGATCTGGAGAGTTACGTGCCTAGTAAGTGAATAAAGGATGGAAAAGACCCACCATGGTTTAATAACAAAATTAGGCTGATGCTGAGGAAGCAGGGGCTGTTGCACTCTCGGTTAAAAAGGAAACGCATAAATGACGACAAGCGAAGGTTAATTAAGATTAGTACATCTGTGAAAAGACGTACGCGCCAAGCACACATGTGCCAGCGTCACATCTTAGCATAAGATCTGGCAGAGAACCTGAGAAAATTCTGGTCGTATGTAAAATAACTAAGCGGGTCTAAGGCTTCCATTCAGTCCCTTGTCGACCAGTCCGGTGTGGTAGTTGAAGACAGCATAACGAAAGCTGAAGTGTTAAGTTTCACGCTCAAGAAATCGTTCACACAGGAGAATCGTACAAACATACCGTCATTTGACCACAGAACACACTCCAGTATGGACGACATATTAATAAGCACACCCGGCGTAGAGAAAAAACTGAAGGATTTGAAAGCAAATAAATCACCAGGTCCGGATGGAATCCCAGTTATATTTTACAAACAGCACTCTACGGCATTGGCTCCTTATCTAGCTTGCATTTATCGTGTATCTCTCGCCCAGCGCAAAGTCCCAAGTGACTGGAAAAACACAGGCGACTCCAGTACGTAACAAAAATAAAAGAACGGACTCGCAAAATTACAGACTAATATCCCTAACTTCCGTTTGCTGCAGAATCCTTGAACATATTCTCAGCTCGAATATAATAAAATTCTTAAGACTCAGAAGCTTATGTGCACGAATCAGCATGGTTTTAGAGAGCATCGCTCATGCGAAACTCAGCTTAGCCTTTTCTCAAATGATATACTGAGATCTATGGATGAAGAGCAACAGGAAAATTTATATTTCTAGATTTACAGAAAGCATTTGACACGGTCCCCATTGCAGGTTGTTAACGAAGGTACGAGCATATGGCATAAATTCTCAGATATGTGAGTGGCTCGAAGACTTGTTAAGCAATGGAACCTAGTATGTTCTCTTCGACGGTCAGTGTTCATCAGAGGCAAGAATATCGTCAGGAGAGCCCTAGGGAAATGTGACAGCACCGCTGTTGTTTTCTATATACGTAAATTATTTGGCTGACAGGGTGGGCGGCAATCTGCGGTTGTTTGCTGCTGATGCTGTGGTGTACGGTAAGGTGTCGAAGTTAACTGACAGTAGGAAGATACAAGAAGACTTAGACAGAATTTCCAGTTGATATGATGAATGACAGCTACCCCTAAATGTGAGAAAGTGTAAGTTAATGCGTATGAGCACTAAGATCAAACCTGTAATGTTCTGAAACAGCATTACTAATGTCGTTTAAATATCTGGGCATAACATTGCAAAGTGATATGAGGTGGAACGAGAATGTGAGAACTTTGGCAGGGAAGGCGAATGGTCGACTTCGGTTTATTGGGAGAATTTTAGGAAAGAGTGGTTCACCTGTAAAGGAGACCACATTTAGGATGCTGGTGCGACCTATTCTTGAGTACTTCAAAAATGGTTCAAATGGCTCTGAGCACTATGGGACTCAACTTCTGAGGTCATCAGTCCCCTAGAACTTAGAACTACTTAAACCTAACTAACCTAAGAACAACACACACATCCATGCCCGAGGCAGGATTTGAACCTGTGACCGTAGCGGTCTTGCGGTTGTCGTGAGTACAGCTCGAGTGTTTGGGATCTGTACCAGGTCGTATTGAAGGAAGACATCGAAGCAATACAGAGGCGGGCTGCTAGATTTGTTACCGGTAGCTTCGAACAACACGTACGTGTTTCGGAGTTGCTTCGGGAAATCGAACGGGAAGGCTACGTTCTTTTCGAGGAACACTATTGAGAAAATTTAGAGAACTGGCAGTTGAATCTCACTGCCGAACGATTCTACTGCCGCCAATATACATTGCGGTATGGACTACGAAGATGAAATACGAGGAAATAGGGCTTACGCGGAGGCACATAGACAATCGTTTTGTCCTCGCTCTATTTGCGGTTGGAACAGGAAAGGAATGATAAATAGTGGAATAAGATACCCTTTGACACGCACATTACTGTGGCTTGCGGAGTATCTATGTAGAAGTAGGTGTAACGGAAATCTTCTCAAGTGTACCTCATCCTCTTGTGATTCTTGAACGCATCATTCTCTATTTCTCCTCTCTCGCTCTACTAACAAGCCCATAATCTCCCATAACCCTTTCTTCTGCTCCCTCACCTACAACTGCATTCCAATCCCACGTGACTATTAGATTTCCATATCACTTTACGTAATGAATTACCCGTTCAATATCTTCATGTACTTTCCCTATTTCTTCATCTTCTGCCTGCGACGTCGACACGGACACGTGAACTGTTTTTGGCAGTGCTGATTCGTTATCGATTCAGATAAGAACAATCCTCTCATTGAACTATTCACAGTACCTCACTCTCTGCCCTACCTTCTTATTCATAACAAACCTTACTCCCGTTATACCATTTTCTGCTGCTGTTGATATTATCCTATAATAATCTGACCAGAAATCCTTGTCTTTCTTCCACTTCACTGACAAACATCGTATCTATATTGTGCCTCTGCATTTCCATTTTCAGATTTTCTAGGTTTCCTATCAAGTTCAATAAAAAGGCAAAGTGCCAACAAACTCCCGTCAACTAGTCACAAGCGTAAATAAACCTTAAATATGAGAATATATTAACGCAATGTAAAAAAGTTTGAAAGCGAGAAGGAATTACTAAAATCCAAAAATTGAAGCAGTACACTCACGACATGCAGACTGGTATCACTAGATGCATTGAAATGTTAAGCAAAACCTAAGGAACGACCCGCCTGTTGGTAATAGAACTTAATGTCCTCTGGTTTTTACGCTACATAAATAAATAAATAAAAATCAGGCAAGATATCAAAACATTAATTGAAGCAACGGACACCATATCGTGACAGTTATCGCCATAAATACAGTATCATACAGCTAAAAACGTCGGCAATGGGATCAAACCATGTTACAGATGTAGAATTAATAGGATACGATAAGGAAAAAGGGAACAATAAATATGTCATAGGGCTTAATACGTACACGTACTTGCTGCGTGGCAACGTGTGTAATTGCCAAAAAGTATTACTTTTGTAGCGCAGAACCCTCAGTTTAACAGAGTAGTTTATAGCTAGGGAGACAAGAGGAAAACCTGTTATTTAAAATGTAGTAGACTATTGTACATACGTGACCTATGTGCGTGGTATTGTTGATACATAACCAATGGCGATTATTTCTCACCTTCGTATATTTTTCTTTTACGTAACGTTTGATGAGTGCATGTTTTTTGAGGATGCGTTTGTATAGGTAATTCCTCCTTCTATCTTTTTCTTGTTTGACGCTATCCTTTGCTAACAGCCAACCTTTTTTTGACATGGCTTCCAAATTTAACCTCTTCATCTCAAATTTTCGGCTTCACAGACGCTAAACAGTGTGTTTACAGTATGTTGCTTTATACTACCATAATTTTACTGATGTTTGTTTTATATTACGATTGATCCTTACGAGAACTTTTTGTATGGGACATTTCATTTATAGTATTTTTCGTGTAATATGTTCTTGCTTATTCACTATTAAGATACGCTATACACAGTAGCCCATAAATGAAAGTGTTGTTTCCATTTTACCCTACGGTAGCCTATCAATTTTGCATTTGTAGTATGGTTTGGTTCCATTGCTGACATTTTTGGCTTTATGGCGATAATAATCACGTTTTGATGACTATTATTTCGTTTAATGTTTTGGCAGCTTGCATTATTTTCATTTATTTATTTATTTAGCGTAACATTCAGTAGACAATAAGTTATTTTGTCAACTGACAAGTCATTCTCCAGGTTTTGTTTAGCATCTCAACATATCTAACGATACGCTTTTGCATCCATCTGCGAGTCACTTCAGTTGTTAGATTTCAGTAATGCCTTCCAGCTTTCAAACTTTTTGTCATTGCTTTAATACATTTCCATCTTCAATGTTTGTGTAGCCTTGTGACAAGTTGACGGGGTTGTGTTTAAAAAAACTTATGTCATATGTACCGGGAGTTTGTTTGCATCCCGCCTTTTCATTGGTTCGAGTTATCTTCCCTGGATATTGACTATTCTAGTACACTATTCAAATTTCCAGTTGCACACGGTTTTTTTATGTTTTCGTTCTTGTCTCATCTTTCATACCCCTGCAGAGTTTCTACTACTTAACAGACATTGTTTCATATCCTATTAGTCTCCCTTAATCATTTGTTCAAAAACTCATGTTTTGTTGAGAATCAGTTCACATTCGTTTAATGTACCAGTTTTCCTCGTAAACTATTTTATTCTATGCTATTGTACTGTAAAAGATTCACGTTTCTTATCACAATAATTCTCATATTACAGTATGTAGTGATAGCTACTATAAGGGTTAATTGCACTTAGAGTTCACTACCCTCTACGCTTCTTTGTTGATGACCTCTGGTTTCGTGTTTTCTTTTCAGTCTTATATCTTTGGCTATGTCATCTGAAATTTGGTTCTTAGTGTATACGACACAAGAGGATATGTCAATCGCATCTTCATACTGCAAGCAAAAAACAATATTAATAATAATTTACATTCATTATTTTGTTTTCTTGATTTTCAGTATTCATTCTTTGGGACAGATTTTCTGTCTTCATGACGTTCCGTTACAGTATGGCCATTATATTTGACACCATTGTTTGCACGACGTAACTTAGCGCAATTTTCAATGAGAATTTTTTAATTAGTACACTACAATCTTTTTATTTACTACAGTACAGTCGTTTTTACTGTCCTTCGTAATATCATGTTAGTATTGTATTTTGCTGCTTAGGTGGCTTTTACTAATACAGTGAATGGGTATATTACAATTCAGTGAAAGATATTTGTGTGTCATGAATTTTATTTTACAGTCTTTATCTCTTTGATCTCACTTTATATAAGTTTTACTAGTGTGTAAATTTAATTCAAATAATGAAAAATGATATTGCATAACAGAATTGATTTCTATTGTAAGCTTGATGATTTTGTCGATTTGTACAGGGTCCTGAAGATGGGGCAAATGTGGCACCGAAACTGGTAGTTACAAAAAATATTAAATTAAATTATGGCTGTTTGTATCTATTTTCTTCAAGTATTCGACCAGCCGCAGTTTCATTCCATTTCAATAAGATGGAATTACAGAATAAATGCAAATGAAGACAGCACATGAACATAAGTAACGTCACGCCATGCCTGTGATATCGTCCCAGTCCAAATCACATACCGAACTATCTCAGAGCAACAGCTTTCTCCATTCTGTGGAGTGAGAGTCGACTGCATGAAGTCTCTGCACACCACACTCTCGTTGATGGTATCGGTTTTCGAAGTAACAGTTGCTGCGTCTTCGGATGGCTCTTCGGTTATCCTTACGAGTAAGGGTTGAGCCCCTTACGGGTTTCTTCCACCGAGTTACGCTACTGGCACTACCTGAATTTGAGCCCGCGTCCTTCATGAGGCAGTTTGGCAACCTGGACGTACAGTCACTGACAGGAACTACTCCTGTATCTCTTGTCTTCAATTGGTGCCGAAAACACTTATGCTGGCATTGACTATGCCAGTATTATGTGCTTCATTTTTCGACAGGTATGTGTACTCGTCGTAGAACTGCGACAGATATTTATTGACCAAATATTTTAGTTTTGCTTTAAAAACCGCATCGTCTGCAAACAGGACTGGCGTAAGAGCACAGAAAACCAAAAGCTGATGCTTTATTTTACAGTTGATGATACTGTTATCAATGATTCCGTCGCACTTCGTTCTTATCTGTTGCGATGATAGTGCCCGAAATACAAATCTGTGTTCTTTACTCATTAACGGCAGAGGATCTTGGTGTGGTTTTCAAACTACACTGATTTAGCAAAATGTCATAGGATAGTGGGGCACAGGTGTGTTGTATGTACACCACACTCCCCCTGTGCTAGCAAACAGCAATTCTGTATGAGACCTTTGTTGAGTAATTGTGCAAGTGATTTGCAACGCCGTCGTGAGCTAACGCCTTTCGAATGAGGTTTGGTGGTCGGCGCCTGATGGATGGAAATTTCAATTTCGGCAGTGGTGCAGCAATTAGATTTCACACGTTCAACCGTGTCAAGGGTGTATCGTGAAAGATTAAGGGAGGTAGGACATCAAACGGGCCGACTTGGAGCAGGAGAGGCACCACAGGACATTTTAATTTTCACTGTCTTTACTTTTACAAATAAATTCATAAAACTTTGTCAGCATGACCAGGAAGTATTCAAAATTCACACTCATACCAGTGGAAGTTCGAAAACATAACGAAGTAATTTTTTTTACTTGTAAAATTTCATCATTTTTTTCCACTTACTAATGGCTGCATTTGTTGCTATAGGTACACTTTTCTTCATAAGTAAGAGAGATTCTTCGATGAATTTCGCACAGCATACAAACCATACTTAAAAGTGTATGAAACTCTAGAATTTTCAAAATCTATTAAAAACTGTGGTAAAAATTGAGGTAATTAACTATAAAATTAGTGTTTTTTTCTAAACATGAAGTTTAAAATTTAACAGCTCATTCGTTTTTTCATAAATTAAATAAATTCTAGAGTTTCATACACCTGTAAATATGGTATGTATGCTGCGCAAAATTCATCGAAGAATCTCTCTAACTTATGAAGAAAAGTGTACCTATTGTAACACATGCTGCCATTAGTAAGTGAAAAAAATGATGAAATTTCACACGTAAAAAAATTTATTTTGTTACGTTTCCGAACTTCCACTGCAATGAGTCTGAATCCTGAATCCTTCTTGGTGATGGTGACAAAGTTTTATGAATTTATTTGTAAAAGTATAGACACTGGAAATTAAAATGTCCTGTGATGCCTCTCCTGCTCCAAGTCGACTAGTTTGACGTCCTACCCCACTTAAATGAGGATAACGTCACTCTCCACAACAGACGAACTACCAGCCCTACAGCCACCCTTGATGACCGTGACAGGCGACATCTGAGACGGCTTGTCAATTTTGACATAAGGGCAACACAGGACGTGCTGGACATGTCTCCCAGTGGATAATGCGAAAGAACATGGCTCCCGTGGGGTATGCGAGCCGGCGCTGCAGACAGGTGCCACTGTTAACCCAACGTCAAAGGCCACAACGGCTTGCATTTGTCGCTAGTCACCAGGGATGGATACTGTAACAATGGCTTAACGTGATATGGTCGGACGAATCACAGTTTCAACTACACCATAAAACTTTGTCACCATCACCAAGAAGGATTCAGGATTCAGACTCATTGCAGTGGAAGTTCGGAAACATAACAAAATTAATTTTTTTACGTGTGAAATTTCATCATTTTTTTCACTTACTAATGGCAGCATGTGTTACAATAGGTACACTTTTCTTCATAAGTTAGAGAGATTCTTCGATGAATTTTGCGCAGCATACATACCCCGATGTTGTTCAATCTGTATATTGAGCAAGCAGTAATGGAAACAAAAGAAAAATTCGGAGTAGGTATTAAAATTCATGGAGAAGAAATAAAAACTTTGAGGTTCGCCGATGACATTGTAATTCTGTCAGAGACAGCAAAGGACTTGCAAGAGCAGTTGAATGGAATGGACAGTGTCTTGAAAGGAGGATATAAGATGAACATCAACAAAAGCAAAACAAGGATAATGGAATGTAGTCTAATTAAGTCGGGTGATGCTGAGGGAATTAGATTAGGAAATGAGGCACTTAAAGTAGTAAAGGAGTTTTGCTATTTGGGGAGCAAAATAACTGATGATGGTCGAAGTAGAGAGGATATAAAATGTAGGCTGGCAATGGCAAGGAAAGCGTTTCTGAAGAAGAGAAATTTGTTAACATCCAGTATTGATTTAAGTGTCAGGAAGTCATTTCTGAAAGTATTCGTATGGAGTGTAGCCATGTATGGAAGTGAAACATGGACGATAAATAGTTTGGACAAGAAGAGAATAGAAGCTTTCGAAATGTGGTGCTACAGAAGAATGCTGAAGATTAGATGGGTAGATCACATAACTAATGAGGAAGTATTGAATAGGATTGGGGAGAAGAGAAGTTTGTGGCACAACTTGACCAGAAGAAGGGATCGGTTGGTAGGACATGTTCTGAGGCATCAAGGGATCACCAATTTAGTATTGGAGGGCAGCGTGGAGGGTAAAAATCGTAGAGGGAGACCAAGAGATGAATACACTAAGCAGATTCAGAAGGATGTAGGTTGCAGTAAGTACTGGGAGATGAAAAAGCTTGCACAGGATAGAGTAGCATGGAGAGCTGCATCAAACCAGTCTCAGGACTGAAGACCACAACAACAACAACATGCCGATAGGAGGCACCATTTTTGGCGCATACCACGTGAATCGATGGATACAGCTGATAAGAAGGTGTGGTTCACGGCGGTGATGTGTATGCCTTGGTCTGGGGTGCATTTCCCTGGTATGGAATGGGCTCACTAGTTGTTCTGGCAGTGACGTTGAATGGTCCACGGTATGTTGAGCTGCTGTAGGCCCATCTCCACCCATTTTTGGCCTTCCTGACTGTAACGATGATAACGTGCCGCCACATCACTCCCATATAGCCCGGGAATGGTTCCTGCAGGAACATGCAGGGAAAGTCCAAAAACCAAGATGGCCATCCGGAGCCAATATTTGAACCCCATTGGGCATTTCTGGGGTGTCGTGGAACGCGGGCTCCGTAGCATGGATACTACACCCACGGAGAGGCCAGAATTCGCTGCCGCTCTGCAAACGATTTGTGTCAGCTGCTTTCAGAGGAGTACTAGAGACTCGCAGACTCACTTCCACGGCATCTCACTGCAGTCTGCAGGACCAGAGGAGGCCCCACGCGACATTACGTGCCCATCCAATGACACTTGCTATGTCAGTGTACTTCTGCATCAATCTAAAAATGCGTCGGCTTAATGCCTGCCTCTAATTCGGTTACGCTCTATAGGTCCACTAGAAGCTCAAAAAAACTGCGAAAAATCTCAAGGTTTTTCCTTTAAGATGTACAGGTCCGATATACAACCCATCCTTAGAAGCACTACTGGCTTGTTCTCTTTCTATAATGACCTCGTTGTCGACGGAACGTTATTTCTAATTCCTACTTTTTATCTTCTTCTTATACTCTACGTTCATTTGGCATGGGATACAGCAAGCATTACGGAAATTTGCATTTTTTGTTTACTTTTTTTATGAAATGAAACGATTGTGAATTCACTGGGAGAAAGACACGGGGTGGTGTTAACATCTTCATAATGGAGTTTAATGACATGTACTATCTGATAAAAAGTGTCCAGACAGCTAAAGTGGACATTAATGTGGGGTGTGTCTGTCCTTCATCTTTATCACGAACTGAACTCTGCTGAGACACTTTCAGTTAATGTCGAGAAATGCCAGTCCATTCTTCATCAAAAGGCAAAACCCGGGTAGGTAGTGATTCTGGATGCAGGAGTCTGGAGCGAAGTCGACGTTCTAACTCCTCCCAAATACGTTTATCTGAGTTCAGGTCGGGACTATGGGCGGGCCAGTCCATTTGAGGAATGCTATTATCCACAAACCATTGTGTCACTGATGTTACAGGTTGAATTGTCATTCTGATACATTGATCTCCTCCTAACTGTCCCTTTACTATACGCTGCACACAGTACCGTAAAATATGTTCATGCCCTTCCCGACTTGGCGTTTTCTCAAGCACAGTAAGGGAGCCACACCCTAACCACAAAAGCCATCCCCGTACCGTAAAACCACATTCTCTGTACTCCACTGTTGATAGGACATAATGTTCTACAGGCATTCGCCGAACTCAAACCATTCCAACGGAATTTGGCAGGGTACAGAGTGATCCATCACTCCAAATCAATTGTTTCCTGTCATATATTCTCTAGTGGCGACGCTCTTTAAACAACCTCAACGGTCGCTTAGCACTGATTAAAAAAATGTGTGGCATATGAGGAGCTGCTCCATCATTTTACCACATAATTTTTAACTTCCTACGCAGACATGTGCTAGCTTGACTGCTGGAAGCATTTTGCAACTCACGAGTGATTCCTTCCGCTGATTTCGGGCGATTTTTTACTAACACTCTCGGTAATGCTCGACTATTCCTGTCAGTTATTACATGATATCTGGCTGGTTTTGGTTTAACAGTTGTTGTTTCTTCGCGTTTCCTCTTCATATTCGCATCAACATTCAGGCAGATTGTTGTTATCGTTGTAGTCTTCAGTCCAGAGACTGGTTTGATGCAGCTCTCCGTTCTACCCTATCCTGTGCAAGCTAATTCATCTTCAAGTACCTACTGCAACCTACATCCTTCTGAATCTACTTAGTGTATTCATCTCTTGGTCTCCCTCTACAATTTTTACCCTCCACGCTGCGCTCCAGTACTAAGTTGGTGATCCCTTGATGCCTCAGAACATGTCCTAGCAACTGATCCCTTCTTCTAGTCAAGTTGTACCACAAATACCCCTTCTCCCTAGTTCTGTTCAGTGCCTCCTCATTAGTTACGTGATCTACCAATGTAATCTTCAGCATTATTCTGTAGCACCATATTTCAAAAGCCTCTATTCTCTTCTTGTCTAAACTGTTTATCGTCCATGTTTCACTTCCATACATGATTATACTCCATGCAAATACTTTCAGAAAAGACTTCCTGTCATTTAAATCTATACTCGATGTTAACAAATTTCTCTTCAGCAGAAATGCTTTCCTTGCCATTGTCAGTCTTCATTTTTTATAATCTCTACTTCGACCATCATCAGTTATTTTGCTCCCCAAATAGCAAAACTCATCTACTACTTTAAGTGCCTCATTTCCTTATCCTAATTTCCTCGACATCACCTAATTTAGTTCGACTACATTCCATTATACTCGTTTGGCTTTTGTTGATGTTCATCTTATACCCTCGTTTCAAGACACTGTCCATTCCATTCAACTGCTCTTGCAAGTCCTTTGCTGTCTCTGACAGATTTACAATGTCATCGGCGAACCTCAAAGTTTTTATTTCTTCTCCATGGATTTTAATTCCTACTCCGAATTTTTCTTTTGTTTCCTTTACTGCTTGCTCTATATATAGATTGAATAACATCGGGGAGAGGCTACAACCCTGTCTCACTCCTTCCCAACCACTGCTTCCCTTTCATGTCCCTCAACTCTTATAACTGCCATCTGGCTTCCGTACAAATTGTAAATAGCCTTTCGTTCCTTGTATTTGACCCCTGCAACCTTCATAATTTTAGAGAGAATATTCCAGTCTACAAACGCTTGAAACGTAGGTTTGTCATTCCTTAATCTATCTTCCAAGATAAGTCGTAGAGTCAGTATCGTCACACGTATTCCAACATTTCTACGGAGTCCAAACTGATCTTCCCCAAGGTTGGCATCTTCAAGGTTTTCCATTCGTCTGCAAACAATCCGTGTTTTATCTAGCAGTCGTGAATTATTAAACTGATAGTTCGATAATTTTCACACATGCAACAGCTGCTTTCTTTTGTAATGAAATTATTATATTCTTTTTGAAGTCAGGGTATTTTGCCTGTTTCATACATATTGCTCACAAGGCGGTAGAGTTTTGTCAGGGCTGGCTCTCCCAAGGATGTCAGTAGTTCTAATGGAATGCTGTCTACTCCTGGGGCCTTGTTTCGACTCACGTCTTTCAGTGCTTTATCAAACTCTTCGTGCAGTATCATATCTCCCATTTGATCTTTATTTACGTCCTCTTCCACTTCCATAATACTGCCCTCCAGTACATTACCCTTATATACACCCTCTATATACTCCTTTCACCTTTCTGCTTTCCCTTCTTTGCTTAGAACTGGTTTTTCGCCTGAGCTCTTGATGTTCATGTAAGTGATTTTCTTTTCTCAAAAGGTCTCTTTAATTTGTCTGTAGGCCGTATCTATCTTACCCCTAGTGATACATGCTTCTACATCCTTATATTTGTCCTGTAGTCATCCCTGCTTAGCCATTTTGCATTTCCTGTTGATCTAGTTTTTGAGACGTTTATATTAATGTTTGCCTGCTTCATTTACTGCATTTTCATATTTTCTCCTTTCCTCAATTAAATTCGTTATCTCTTCTGTTACCCAAAGATTTCTATTAGCCCTCTTCTTTTTACCTACTGGATCCTCTACTGCCCCTCACTATGTCATCTCTCAAAGCTACCCATTTTTCTTCTACTCTCTTTCCCCCATTCTTGTCAATCGTTCCCTGATGCTCCCTCTGAAATTCTGTACAACCTCTGGTTATTTCAGTTTATTCAGGTCCTATTTCCTTAAAGTCCTACCTTTTAGCAGTTTCTTCAGTTTTAGTCTACAGTTCATAACCCATAAATTGTGGCCAGAGGCCACATATTCCTCTGGAAATGTCTTACAATTTAAAACTTGGTTCCTAAATCTCGTGTCTTCCCACTACATAGTCTATCTGAAACCTTCCAGTGTCTCCACGCCTCTTCCATGTATATAACCTTCTTTCATGATTCTTGAACCAAGTGTTTGCTATGATTAAGTTATGCTCTGTGCGAAATTCTACCAGGTGTCTTCCTCTTTCATTCCTTACCCCTAGTCCATATTCACCTACTACTTTTCCTTCTCTTCCTTTTCCTTCTATCGAAATCCAGTCGCCCCATGACAGGCAGATCAGAAGGCTACAAATCACTACACTATGGTTGAAATGTTTCTGACGGAACTGTGACTCAGGTGACAGTCCATGATTAGTTCGCCTTTGAAGTCACTGAGCTCTCCTTACGTACACACTCTGCTGTTACTGCTTCTCTGTTGACAACGGAATTATATGCCTCGTCCCAGTTTATAATGGCTGTTCCGCCTCTCTTGACATCTATGGTCAGTTCCGTATTACACTGGGGTGTGTAGTTTTGTCATTTAGTGCATATCGAAGGAGCAATGATGGAAATAAAAGGAAGGTTTAGGAGCGTATTAAAATTCGGAATGAAGGAATATCAAAGATAATTTTCGCTAATTATGAAGTACTATAGGAAGTTCTCCATGGAATGAACAGTTTCCTGAACACAGAATATGGGCTGAGAGTAAACTAAAGAAAGGTTAATAAAGTCTTTAATTTGAGAAAAAAATTCTGATAAAGAGATTGTGGGCAAGAAGGGAATAGAAGTGTTTGAGGCGTGGTGTTATAGAGTGATACTAAAACTTAGTTGGACTGGTGAGATAAGAAATGAAGATGTTCCCCACAGATTACGTGGAAAATGCTCTCTGAAATAAATGAGAAGATAGCAGGATGTGTGTTCAGACATCGTGGGCGAAGATGGGGTTAGAATGAATAGCACAAGTAATTGAAGAGGTTGTCACAGTAAAGGAGATCAAGACAGCTTGTATGAAACCATTCAGAAGACTGTTGATACAAGATTCATATTTGCCAGTTTCAAAGGTTAATTTTCGCATTATGGAAACCTACATTTATAACATTTGTCGACTTGGAGAAAGCTTTTGACAGTGTTGACTGGAAACTCTGTTTGAGTCCTTGGAGTCTTTAATGGCGGCAAGACTGGATAAAATCTTCTTAGTTTCGAAGCAGCGTCAGTTCCCATAAAATTCTCGAGCTTTCGATGGGTAGCTCCTCTATCGTCGTCAACACTAAAACTATTGACTGCTGGGTTTGTTTTTTTCTTTATCGTACTTTCATTCCCTGGCACCAATGGGTGGGGGAGGGCTGTTAGAGGCACAATCCGCCGCTCTTCAGCCTATAGACAATACAGTGATACAAAAAGATGAAACAAAACATATAAAAAGGCGATAAAAAGGAGAACATAAGAAACATAATAAGGAGGGAGATAATGGGGGTTAAAATATATGCTTACATGGAGATGTTCATTGTGGGACACGGTTAAAAATGATCTACAAAAAGACAAAAACACAGCTGGCGATGTGTGTAGCACATAAGATGCATCGGAGTCACAAGCACAAGATAAAAGTTGGCCACAGTTTTAAAAATCCTCACCAGAATAACGGCGCTTCAAAACCACTGAATGAGGCAGAGCACACATGACAATGAATAAAATTGCTAGGAGGGATCTGCAGAGGGAAGGGAGACATGAGACGTCGGATGAGAGGGGCGAGGAGGGGGCAGTGGAGGATGTAGGCAGGAGAGGATGGGATGAAAAAATGGAGTCAGGTGACACACCACGGGGCAGGAGGTGGGTGGAGTGGAAGAGGGAAAGCAAGCCAGAAGGGAGTGCAAAGACACAAGACGGATTTGCTGGAAAGGTAGGGGTGTAACAGGGAGGAAAAACCGCTCAGGGGTACTGAAAAGTAAGGGAGAGGGAGCCCTAAGGGGGGGGGAAGGTGGGGTTAGAATTGGTAGGAGGGGTAGATATCTGAGCGAACCTCACCTTCGAGGAGTAGGTGCTGGCAGGTGCGTTGGTAAACGAGGCGGAGGTTGTGGAGAGGGAGAGAGGGTGGAACACAATGGTAAAGGTGCAGCAATGAGTGGGGGGTTGAAAAGATAGGAGACAGCAGGGGGTGAGGGGGATCGAGTCTGCAGATGATGTAGAGGGTTGAGACGTGTTCGAGGAAAAGGAGAGGATGTGGGAAGTAGATGAGGTCATACAGGATCCGTGTGAGGGGTGGGAGACAGATATGGAAGGCAAGGCAGAGTTCATGGCGTTTGAGCATAGGGAAGGTGTTCAGAATCTGGGTGGCGTGGGAATCCGGGGGACACTGGCATAGCAAAGGGGGGGGGGGCAGATCAAGGATTTGTGGGTGTAAACAATGGTAGGAGAATGCAGTCCCCGTGTCCGGCCAGACAAGAGTTTCAGGAGGCGAAGTCTATTGTGGGTTTTGTGTAGGATCACAGTCGAGGGCGAGAACAATGTATTTCAGGGTAGGAAAAATTTGGAAATTTGTGGTAAGCTTCTATAGGACCAAACTGATAAGGACATCAGTCCCTAGACTTACACATTACTTAATCTAACTTAAAGCATTTTGAACTTACACTAAGGACAACACACACACCCATTCCCAAGGGAGGAATCGAACCTCCGACAGGGGTGAGCTGTGCGAACTGTGACAAGGTGCCCTGGACTGTGCAGCTCCAGGGTAGGAGTGAGGTGGATAGGACAATCATAAATGCTAAGGTAAAACTCGAGGAGCCGGAAGGAGGGGGGGGGGGGGGGTATATGAGCCATGATGATCACCTGGATCTTGGAGGTGTTGATGCGAAGGAGCCACTGGTTGCACCAAGTAGTGAACTGGTCAAGGTGGGTTTGAAGGATATGTTGGGGCCATTGAAGGGTAGAGTAGACGGCCAGGAAAGCGGTGTCATCAGAAAATTGGAGGAGCTGAACAAGTGGGGGAGGTTTGGGCATATCTGCAGTATACAGGAGATAGAGGAGGGGGGGAAATGACGGAACTCTGGACACACCTGCAGTGGGATAAAGCATATGGGAGTTTGTATTGTGGATAGTGACATAGCAAAGACGATGGGAGAGGAAGGAATCAACGAGGTGAACGAAATTTAGAGGAATTGCATAGATCCGGAGTTTAAAGAGGGGCCCGGTATGCCATACACTGTCATAAGCGTTCTGGATGTCGAGGGAAACAAAAATAGCGGAACGACGAGAGCTAAGCTGAAGGGAAAGAAGATTGGTAAGGTTAAGGAACTGGTTGTCAGTAGAGAAGGAGGATCGGAAGCCACACTGGGTAAGGGGAAGGAGGTGGTGCTGGTTGAGGTGGTGATGAATATGTTGGGAGAGGATGGATTCCAAGTTCTTTTGAATATGGGGGTGAGGCAGATGGGATGATAGGAAGAGGTATCAGAAGGTGGTATGCCGGGTTTAAAGAACAACAGGATGCAGAAGTCTTCCACAGGTCGGGACAAAAGCTGGTGGAGAGGACGACATTATACAAGGTAGCAAGAACAGCCAGGAAGGATGGGTGAGATTCCTTAAGGTGGCGGTAGGTGACGCAATCGTGACCAGGGACGGTGTTACGTTTGGAGCGGAGTATGAGTTTGATGTCGTGTGCTGTAATGGGAGTGTTTAAATCTGAGGGGGATAATTGATTCAAGTACTGGAAACAGGATGTGAGTGGCGGGACAGAGGAGTCGGTGCATTCAAGGACAGTGGAGAAGAGGGAGTAATCGAAGTGAGGATCGAGCTCTAACATGGAAAGTAAGCGTTTCTGGACACATGTCCACGTAACATATTTTCTGTCTTTGTGTATGAGGAATGTTTCCTGAAAGTTTGCCCGTACCTTTTTGTAACACCCTGTATATATATATATATATATATATATATATATATATATATATATATATATATATATAATGGATAGATAAACATAAACAAGATGCAATACAAACGGCTGAAGGTCCACAATAAAATTTTGATGATTTTAGAATAAACTACCATAACCTTTCAAAGGCAGAAGGCCGCAATGCTTGAGCTTGAAAGGTAATTTTAAGAATAATGTTCCAAGCGGCTGAAGGCCCACAATTAATTTTTCAAAATTAAAAAAAAATGTAACCATAAGCCTTAAGTTTTAAAGGGCTAAAAGCGCACTAAAAGAAAAGACAACACAACGACAATAGCCTTTCAGCAAATAGCCACTTGCCGGAATTCAGACTTACTCATATGCGGATGAAGGCCTTTAATTTACATAAAACACAGTAAAACCAAGAATTTCTTAAATCATTGGCTATGGTAGACTATAAGCAGACAATTAAACACCCGTGAGAAAGACAGTAAAGACAACGGCACTCAGAAACCTCCAGGGGGTCGTTCTGCACTCGTTCACTTAGGTGAAACAGGTGGTGAGTCCAACTACACTCGATCCGTCGGTAACCCAACCAAAGGAAAGCCACGGACCGACAGACAAAACGACTTGCTTGCCACCAATCGGTACATGAGAACTCAAAAACCAAAATGTTACGGACGTAATTATCCACAATGAAATATGTATATGTATTAAGCTGTCAAAACTACACACCGTGTTGGACAGCGACAACAGTTGAGGAAAGGACACTCCCTTAAATTACGTTAGTGGCCAGGGCAGGTAACCGGAACACTAATGGCCACAAGGCAGAAAATTCCGCTGGTGCATTTGAACTGTAATCAACCAATATACACTCCTGGAAATTGAAATAAGAACACCGTGAATTCATTGTCCCAGGAAGGGGAAACTTTATTGACACATTCCTTTGGTCAGATACATCACATGATCACACTGACAGAACCACAGCCACATAGACACAGGCAACAGAGCATGTACAATGTCGGCACTAGTACAGTGTATATCCACCTTTCGCAGCAATGCAGGCTGCTATTCTCCCATGGAGACGATCGTAGAGATGCTGGATGTAGTCCTGTGGAACGGCTTGCCATGCCATTTCCACCTGGCGCCTCAGTTGGACCAGCGTTCGTGCTGGACGTGCAGACCGCGTGAGACGACGCTTCATCCAGTCCCAAACATGCTCAATGGGGGACAGATCCGGAGATCTTGCTGGCCAGGGTAGTTGACTTACACCTTCTAGAGCACGTTGGGTGGCACGGGATACATGCGGACGTGCATTGTCCTGTTGGAACAGCAAGTTCCCTTGCCGGTCTAGGAATGGTAGAACGATGGGTTCGATGACGGTTTGGATGTACCGTGCACTATTCAGTGTCCCCTCGACGATCACCAGTGGTGTACGGCCAGTGTAGGAGATCGCTCCCCACACCATGATGCCGGGTGTTGGCCCTGTGTGCCTCGGTCGTATGCAGTCCTGATTGTGGCGCTCACCTGCACGGCGCCAAACACGCATACGACCATCATTGGCACCAAGGCAGAAGCGACTCTCATCGCTGAAGACGACACGTCTCCATTCGTCCCTCCATTCACGCCTGTCGCGACACCACTGGAGGCGGGCTGCACGATGTTGGGGCGTGAGCGGAAGACGGCCTAACGGTGTGCGGGACCGTAGCCCAGCTTCATGGAGACGGTTGCGAATGGTCCTCGCCGATACCCCAGGAGCAACAGTGTCCCTAATTCGCTGGGAAGTGGCGGTGCGGTCCCCTACGGCACTGCGTAGGATCCTACGGTCTTAGCGTGCATCCGTGCGTCGCTGCGGTCCGGTCCCAGGTCGACGGGCACGTGCACCTTCCGCCGACCACTGGCGACAACATCGATGTACTGTGGAGACCTCACGCCCCACGTGTTGAGAAATTCGGCGGTACGTCCACCCGGCCTCCCGCATGCCCACTATACGCCCTCGCTCAAAGTCCGTCAACTGCACATACGGTTCACGTCCACGCTGTCGCGGCATGCTACCAGTGTTAAAGACTGCGATGGAGCTCCGTATGCCACGGCAAACTGGCTGACACTGACGGCGGCGGTGCACAAATGCTGCGCAGCTAGCGCCATTCGACGGCCAACACCGCGGTTCCTGGTGTGTCTGCTGTGCCGTGCGTGTGATCATTGCTTGTACAGCCCTCTCGCAGTGTCCAGAGCAAGTATGGTGAGTCTGACACACCGGTGTCAATGTGTTCTTTTTTCCATTTCCAGGAGTGTAGTTAATTGTACCGCATGGCGGCTAAATTTCAGCAATACAAACACTCGATGTTGCTCACAGGAAAACCTCCGCAACAGCGAGCCACCGAAACGAACTACACTTAGCTTGGGTACTTAAGACACCATTCAACTTTGACGTCCTGGGCCGCTGAGCGACGAAGCTCCACACACGCTCCGACACTGCGCCAGCGCCAGCGGACTCAGCCAGCTGCGCCGCACGGAGATATCCTCCCTGGGTCCGCACCAACCGACCGACTAGCCGCAGAATGCCGACAACATCCATAATAGTCGTCAGTGGAAATAACGCCAACTACACACACAACCTGACAAACGCTTGCACGAAGACCTGAACGATACCCAACTGTAACTAAGCAGGCTCGAAGACAAATCGGGAGACGATGCGCGCGCGCACGCACGCACACACACACACACACACACACACACAAACACAGAGCCGACTCATGAACGATAGGCGAACCAAAACGCATCGTCCGGTAGACGCGTTCTAACTGACTGGCAAACCCGAACTCGCGACCCGAACTCCCTTACGACAGACAACGACCGGGAAGTAATAGCAGTCGAGCAAAGACACTACGAGAGGGGATATATCGATACGCGCTGCTAACGCCGGTCACGGTCAGTCAAAGCAGCAACTCAGTGACAGTAGTAATTAAAATTAACGTAGTGATGTGGAAGAACGTTAAAAACAGTGTGTAAAATACGTGATGGCGGGAACACGAGCCACGCACGGCTTAGGGAGGTGGGAAGAAAAATGGTTGGCTTGGGGCTGGCACAGATACGAGATATGTTGCGCCCTGTTAAAGACGACATAGCTCTTCGAATGCCCGAGGTGTATGGTGTCCTTTGCGAGTGCGGCAGCAACTATGTATTCCAGACAATTCGCACGGTTGTAGAGCGTTGTATCAAGCACAAGAGCCATATTAAGCAAAGAGAGTTCGACAAGTTGGCCATAGCTGAGCATTGCCTCGAAAATGGACACAAAATATAGTTTGAGAACATAAGAGTCTTGGCTCATGCATCAACATACTGGGATTCTGTTAGAAAAGAAGCGGCTGAGATTGGAATGAAAGCAACAATTTCAACAGAGACCAGGGCCACGCACTGAGTAGGGCGTGGGGGTGGGCTTTGGACGTCGAAAGGAAACAACGGCGGATGCTGAACGATTTTAGGGAGGCGGGAGCGGCAGTTTCAAATGTGGCGCCGGCGCCTCGCGCCGCCACCTGACTTCACTCGTTCCTGCGGTGGGCCGCAGCTGCTATAAGCTGCCCAACTCACCTTCTGCGCACGCATCGTTTCGGCCCTCTCTGATTGGTGTCAGCTGCCGTAATCATAGGTATATATAAGTGAGAAATAGTGGCAGTCCACTCTCTCCATCTCCACACCCTCCATCTCCTTTCCCAACGCAACTTCCACCATCTACCCCTTCCGGATGATGAGCTTCCCCCTGACATCTACCCTTCCTACCAACTCTAACCCCATCTTCCTGCCTCCTCCTTAGGGCTCCCTCTCCTTCCCCTCCCTCCTCCTAAGCGGCTTCCCCCTCCTACTCCCCTCCATCTCTTGTGCCTCCTTTCAGTGTCTCTGCACTCCCTCCTGCCCTGTCTTCCCTCTTCATCTCCCGTCCCACGTGTCTCCTGCCTCTTCGTGTACCCACTGACGCCCCTCCTCTCTTCATCCCGCCGATTCCCCTGCTGCCCCTTGCTCTCCCCTCCTTTTCCATCCTCTCTGCCCTTTCCCTCGGCAGGTCCCACCTGACACTTTTATTCTTCGTCGTGTGTGCTCCATGTGGGTTTTAAGTGTGTTGTTCCGTGTTTTTACTACTGTGGCGGAATTTTAACCTGTGCATGTCCATTCAGTGTCTTCTCTGAGTTTCGAAGAATCGCCAACTGTGTTTTTTTTAACTTTCTGGTAACTTTTTTTTTAACTGTCCTCCATGAACGTCTCTGTGTTAGTCTATTTTTTACCTCCATTTTCTCCCATTATTCTGTTTTCAGTTCCCCTTTATCGCCTTATGTAAGTAACATTTTATTCTTATTTTAAGTTGTCATGTCACTTGGCTGAAGAGCGGCAGGGGAATGAAATCACAATAAAGAAAAAAGAAATGGCAGTCCAGGCAGTCAATAGTTTTACTCCTGACGACGATGGCGGAGCTTGCCATCGAAAGCTCGAAAATTTTATTGGTTAGCGATGCGGCTTGAAAACCGAGAGGATTTTATCTGTAGTCTCTTTGAAATTCTGGAGGTGGCAGGAGTAAAATACAACGAGTGAAAGGCTATTTACAACCTGTATGGAAACCAGACGACAGTTATAAGAATCGAGGGGCATGAAAAGGAAGTAGCGATTGAGAAGGGTGTGAGACAGAGTTGTATCCTGTCCCCAATGTTATTCAATCTGCACATTGGGCAAGCAGTAAAGGAAACTAAAGAAAATTTGAAGAAGGAATTAAAGTTCAGGGAAAAGAAATAAAATGTTTGATGTTTGCCGATTACACTGTAATTCTGTTAGAGACAGCAAAGGGCTTGGAAGAGCAGTTGAACGTAATGGACACCGTGTTGAGAAGTGTGTATAAAGATAATGGAATGTAGTTGAATTAAGTCAGCAGTTATTTCAACGTCGAGGGTCGGCGCAACTTGTCCACGGAGTCCACCCACCGTTCTGCAGTCTGAAGATGGTTCTTAAATAGAATTGAAACCGGTCACTCCAATAAAAATAAATAAGCTGCGATCAAGACTGTTTTTAATATTTAAATCAGGTGATACCGAGGGAATTAGATTAGGAAACGAGACAATTAAAGTAGTAGATGAGTTTTGCCATTTGATCAGTAAAACATCTGATGATGTCAGAAGTAGAGAAGATATAAAATTCAGATTGGCACTGGCAAGAAAAACGTTTCTGAAGAAGAGAAATATGTCAACATCGAATATCGATCTACGAATTACATCTTTCCTGAAATTATTTGAGCCATGTGTGGAAGTGGAACATGGACAATTAACAGTTTAGACAAGAAGAGAATAGAAGCTTTCAAAGTGTGACGCTAGAGAAGAATGTAGAATACTAGATGGGTAGATCACGTAAGTAATAACGAGATACAGAACAGAATTGGGAAGAAAGGAAATTTTTGGCACACTAGAAGAAGTGATCGGTTGATATGGCACATTCTGAGATATCAAGGGATCATCAGTTTAGTGTTGGAGGGAAATGTAGGAGTAAAAATCGTAGGAGACCATGAGATGAATACAGTAAGCAGTTTCAGAAGGATGTAAATTGCAAAAGTTATTCGGAGATGAAGAGGCTTGCCCAGGATAGAGCAGCATGGAGAACTGCATGAAACCAGTCTTAGGACTGACGACCACAGCAGCAGCAACAACAATTTTTTTCTATACAATAAGTTTTAAGCCCTCATACAGTAGATGTATTTATTTTACTACTAATAGCTCACTGGTTGGTAGATTACTGCATTATGAGTAAGTCTGGAATACGTTTTGACCAATAACGTTGTACTATGCTATCGCAGTAATTTGTCTGGCAGTTTTTATACAATTAACAATTTTGTCAAAATTGGAGAAACACAAAATTAGTAACTGCTGAAACATATAAAAATGCATCCAAATTCAAAACATTTCATTCTCGAGCTTTTCTGCTGCGACGTACTAATACTAGGTCAACACACATAGTTTTATGTGCAAGTGTGGTAATATTACCGAAACTGCAGGAGCATTAACATAAAACTTTTATTATTGAATTTGCATGCGGATCTGCCTAACACGGTTACTTTTTGTATCGAAACTACATTAATCAAACTGCTTTCTAAAGGCAACAATTACAAGTCACAAAAGGCCAAAATAAATTAAAGCTTTTAATGGCAATTTCCTATAAACCCCAAATTAGCTACAAAGAATCACTGAAGAAAATATTTGACATTGTTAATCAGCATCTTAAAGTGGATGGTCTTGTTGAATCAAAATAAAGTCAATTGAGCGATTCATTTAGTAAACTATACAAAATGAAAACAGTTGTGAAATTTCGCATAACCTTAAAAAGATTGTATAAATTCTCTGTGTCCAGGACACTTCCTCCTTTAAGACCGTAATTCTCTATTTTTTAAAACTTGTTAGCCGCGTGATGGTGATCCCTCTTCCTCGAAACGATAATACCTTGCCAAATACGTAGAGATACAAACATCATATTTTTTTCTCTTTTTATCAATGTGCGATAAACAGGCAGAACGCGTAATATGACTAAGTTTGCTCTCAAATGGGTCAACAAAACAAAAATCTCACGACGCTGGATAAATCGTGTTTAGTCATAATGTGATTTATTGCCGCATTTGAAGTTCGGCCGGCCGGAGTGGCCGTGCGGTTCTAGGCGCTACAGTCTGGAACCGAGCGACCGCTCCGGTCGCAGGTTCGAATCCTGCCTCGGGCTTGGATGTGTGTGATGTCCTTAGGTTAGTTAAGTTTAATTAGTTCTAAGTTCTAGGCGACTGATGACCTCAGAAGTTGAGTCGCATAGTGCTCAGAGCCATTTGAACCATTTTTTTGAAGTTCACGCGGAGCGTCACTACATGATAACGAAATTCCACAGACCGCGTCCTGTGTTTGTATCGTTGTAAGAACTGGTGCTACAGCTCTTTGCTGCAGTATTGAGAGTGTTGATGATCTGCAGCGCCCTATTCACTAAATAGTGCGTCCTATTTTAAGAAGGATAAACTTACAATTTTAGCATCGAAAAGAGGCAGGAAGCGAAATATTTCAAAAAATTGTACTAAGAAGACAGACACTCATTCTATTATCAATATGTGTTACTTGTGGACAATATATTTTAACTTTATAATACAATAGGTGTGGTGTCACCGCCAGACACCACACTTGCTAGGTGGTAGCTTTAAATCGGCCGCGGTCCATTAGTACATGTCGGACCCGCGTGTCACCACTTTCAGTGATAGCAGACCGAGCGCCACCACACGGCAGGTTTAGAGAGACTGACTAGCACTCGCCCCAGTTGTACGGACGACGTAGCTAGCGATGCACACTGACGAAGCCTCGCTCATTTGCAGAGCAGATAGTTAGAATAGCCTTCAGCTAAGTCAATGGCTACGACCTAGCAAGGCGCCATTAGTAACATTGCATGTATCTACAGAGTCTCACTTGTATCATCAAGAACGCTGTATACAAATGATGGATTAAAGTTAAGTATTCCAGAAGCTACGTACTTTTCTTTATAGCATTCATTACGTATCCTGTTTCAGACCTCACGCCATCCTGCGTGAGTTTAAGCGCGTGCCTTTCGGCTTCCTCGCATTGTGTCTAGGCTGTCTTGCCTAGACACAACAATAAGTATTTTCATCTCCATTTTCACTTTATTCGTAGCCTTATTCCACCTAAGCATACGACACCTACCAGTATGATAAGGTAATACCTCCCGTGTTACGACTAAAATAAATTTCATGTAGCCTACTAATTTATTATTGGAATGGAAAACATATCGACACCATTTGTCTGTGAACTGCATATATTTTTCGGCCTTACTGCTTTCATCTACTAAACTCTCAATGCATTTTATGTGCTGAGTAAACTATACATTCCATTCAACGAGTCAATCATTCACTCATTTCCGTGTCCGGTTATCATTTCCAAAAGGTAGCAACTCCGATGGCCTTGTTGTTTCCCTCGATCAGATCCTGTGTTGTGCAGGGTTGTTCAAGTTGAGGATAAATTAGTAGGTGGGCCGGATCTTATGTTGTTCCGCACTCGCAGGATGTATCTCCATTAGCTGGAAGAATGCCCCACATTCATCGAGTTATGTAATTCTTCCGTACTTTCACAGAGGTAAACAACGTCATCAGCAAAGTTTATCGTTGATGTCCTTTCACCTTGAATTTTAATCCCACTTGTGATCTTTGCTTCATTTATTCTTCAACATACAAGTTGAACAGTAGAGGAAAAAGATACAAGCCTTACGTCCTTCTTAATCAAAGCACTTCTATCGTAGTTTTCCATTGTATTCTCTTGGATCTGGTGCTTATTTCCCTAAAGTATTTTTCCTTATGCAACATACTTATTTCTCCGAGGAATTAAAATATTTTGCACTACTTTGCAATTTATTTATTTATTTGCAACTTTGCAGCCGGTTACCTATAATTTAAACATAGGCTGTGTTCCAAAGAAAACGCAGTAAATATTCTAGAGTTCGAATAAAAAAGAGCCGCCAACATGAGTAACTTAAAAGTAGATATCCTTAAACCACTGAATAAGGAAATGAGTGAATGATTGACTCGTTGAATGGAATGAATAGTTTACTCAGCACATAAAATGCATTGAGAGTTTAGTAGATGAAAGCAGTAAGGCCGAAAAATATATGCGGTTCACAGACAAATGGTGTCGATACGTTTTCCACTCCAATAATAAATTAGCAGGCTATATGAAATTTATTTTAGTCATAACACGGGAGGTATTACCTTATCATACTGTGTTCTAAGGTCCAAACTGCATACCAGTTCGATTCCTTTCAGAGTTTGCTGATATAATAACTCCATAATTAGCAATCACATACAAGCATTCGATCGACGGAAATACGCACGTAAAAAGCGGAAAGATGCACAGGATATACCAACATCAGGAAAGGAAATAGGAGTAACGTGCTGAATTACAGACCCATTATACTGACATCGATTTCTAGGATTCTGGAACATATACTGTGTTCGAACATTATGAATTGCTTCGAAGAAAACAATCTATCAACACATAGTACGGATCCATAAAATATCGTTATTGTGAAACATAACGGCCTATGTATTCACACGAAGTAATGTGTGCTATTGACTGGGGATGTCAAATTGATCCCATGGTTTCCAAATTTTCAAAGGCTTTTGACACCGTTCCTCACAAGCTGTGGCCGAGCGGTTCTAGGCGCTACAGTCTGGAACCGCGCGACCGCTACGGTCGCAGGTTCGAATCCTGCCTCGGGTATGGATGTGTGTGATGTCCTTAGGTTAGTGAGGTTTAAGTAGTTCTAAGTTCTAGGGGACTGATGACCTCAGAAGTTAAGCCCCATAGTGCTCAAAGCCATTTGAACCTTACAAGCTGCTTGTAAACAAATTACGAACCCATGAAGTACCGTCTCAGTTGTGCGAATGGATTTGTGATTCCTTGTCAGAAAGGTCATCCAGTAAAACAGGCGTGATTTGTGGTGTTCCCAAGGGAAGCGTTACAGGCCCTCTGCTGTTCCTAATCTATGAAGCAGTTTTGGAGACAATTTGAACAGCGCTCTTTTTTTTGTAGATATTTACTGTCAATTACCGTCTCGTAAAGTCATCAGGAGATAAAAAAATCGCAAAATGATTTAGAGAAAATATATGTAAGGCGCAAAAAGTGGAAACTGAATGTAAATAATGAAAAATGTGAGGTCACCCACATGAGTACTAAAAGGAATCGTTGAATTTCGGTTACATGGGATAATACAGATTGTTTGTGTTGTTCTAGTCTTCAGTCCAAACACTGGTTTGATGCAGCTCTCCATGCTACTATATCCTGGGCAAGCCTCTTCATCTCCGAATAACCACTGCAACTTACATCTTTCTGAATCTGCTTACTGTATTCATCTCTTGGTCTCCCTCTGCGATTTTTACCCGCACACTGATATTTATATTCAACTAAATAATAAGAGATTACAATTACAAGCAATCTGAACTGGAACGATCACATAAATAATGCTGAGTTGTTTTGGCAGAACACTTAGAAGATGCAATAGGTCTAGTAAGGAGACTAAAATCACTACGTTTGTCCATACTCTTCTGGAATATAGCTGCACGGTAGAGGATCCATATCAGGCAGGAATGACGGAGGACATAGGAAAGGTTCAAAGAAGGGCAGCTCGGTTGGGTTTTATCATTAAATGCGGGAGAGAGTGTCACGGATATGATATGCGAGTTGGGGTTGTAATCATTAAGATAAAAGCGTTTTTCGTTGCGGCAAGATCTTTTCACGAAATTTCAATCACCGACTTTCCCCTCCGCACGCGAAAATATTTTGTTGTCGTAGTAAGAAATGGTCATCGTAATAAATAAAATAGGGTGAACTCGCACTAGAAGATTTAAGCGTTCGTTTTCCCGCGCGCTATTCGAGAGTGGAACACCAGAGAAATGCTTGAAGATGGTTCGATGAGCCCTCGGCCAGGGACTTACGTGTGAAATGCAGAGTAGTCATGCAGGCGTAGATATATCTGTTCTTACACAAATTATTTATATCAACAGGAAATTTTTGCTATACGTGGGCCAGCAGTTAATGATACAATATGCGTTTTTACGTCTTACGCAATACTACTGCCGTCATCGTACTGTTCCTCTCTTAAGAGTCAACATCAAACCAACACCGACAACGACAGTTCAGGTATAAATGCTGATGTCGCAAGTTGATGAAGAGATAGAGAGTGTATATGAGGATATTGAACGCGTAATTCAGTACGTAAACGGAGATGAAAATCTAACAGTCATGGTGTACAGGAATGTAGTTGCAGGGGAAGGAGTAGAAGAAAGGATTACAGGAGAATATGGACTTGGTACTAGGAATGAGAGAGGAGAAAAACTAATCGAGTTATGCAATAAATTTCAGCTAGTAATAACGAATACTCTGTTCAAGATTCACATGAGGCGGAGGTGTACTTGGAAAAGACCGGGCGATACGGGAATATTTGAGTGAGATTACATCATGGTCAGACAGAGATTCTGAAATCAGATACCGGAGGCGTACCCAGGAGAAGATATAGTTCAGACCACAATTTAATAATGATGAAGACTTCCAGAATGAGATTTTCACTCTGCAGCGGAGTGTGCGCTGATATGAAACTTCCTGGCAGATAAAAACTGTGTGCCGGACAGAGACTCGAACTCGGGACCTTTGCCTTTCGCGGACAAGTGCTCTACCATCTGAGATATCCAAGCACGACTCACGCCCCGTCCTCACAGCTTGCCCGCGAAAGGCAAAAGTCCTGAGTTCGAGTCTCGGTCTGACACACAGTTTTAATCTGCCAGAAAGTTTAATGATGAAGGCTATACTGAAGCTTAAGCGACCAGTCAGGTAGACTCAATATGCAAAGAAGTGGGATAGGGAGTACTAAGGAATGAAGAGATACGCTTGAAGTTTCCTAGGGAGATAGGTACTGCAACAAGGAATAGTTCAGTAGGCAGTACAGTTGAAGACGAATGGACATTTCTAAAAAGGGCAATCACAGAAATTGGAAACAAAAACGCAGGTGCGAAGAAAGTAACAGAAGAAATACTTCGGTTGATCGATGAAATCAGTAAGTACAAAAATGTTCAGGGAAATTCAAGAATACAGGAATACAAGTCACTTAGAAATGAAATAATAGGATGTGCAAGGAAGCTAAGACGAAATGAAGCATGAAAAATGTGAAGAAATCGAAAAGAGATAATTGTTGGAACAACTGCCTCAGCATACCGAAAAGGCAAAACAACCTTCGGTGAAATGAAAAGCGAGGTTAATAACATTAAGAGTGCAATGGGATTTCCACTGTTAAATACAGACGAGAGAGTGGATAAGTGGAAAGAGTACACTGGAGGCCTCTATGAGGGGCGACTTGACTGATGTGATAAAAGAAGAAACAGGAGTCGATAGAGAAGAGGTAGATAATTATTAGAGACAGGATTTAATGTCAAATAAGGCAGAAGTGATCGATAACATTCCATCAGAATTTCTAAAATCATTGGGGGAAGTGATAACAAAACGACTATTCACATGGGTGTGTAGAATGTAAGAGTCTGGCGGTATACCATCTGACTTAACAGGAAAATATCATCCGCACAATTCCGAAAACGGGAAAACGTGAAAAGTGCGAGAATTATCACACAGTCAGCTTAACGGCTCATGCATCCACGTTCCTAACAAGAATAATGTACAAAATAACGGAAAACAAAATTGAGGATGTCTTAGATGATGATCAGTGTGGCCTTTGGAAAACTAAAGGCATCAGCGAAGCAGTTATTGTTGCGGTTCATAATGGAAGCAAGACTAATGAAAAATCATGACAAGTTCATAGGATTTGTCGACCAGGAAAAAACGTTCAACAACATCAAATGGTGCAAGATGATCAGATGATCACAATTCTGGGGAAAATGGTGGTAAGCTATACGGAGAGAGGGGTAATATACAACATTTACGAGAGCCTAGAGGGAATAATGAGAGTGCAAGACCAAGAATGAAGTGCTCAGATTAGAAAGGGTGTAAGACAGGGATGTAATCTTTCGCTCTTACTGTTCAATCTATACATCGAAGAAGCAATGACAGAAATAAAGAAAGGTCCAAGAGAGCAATTAAAGATCGAGGTGAAATGACATCAATGATAAGATTCGCTGAAGACGTTGGTATCATGAGTAAAAGAGAAGAACAATTACGTAATCTGCTGAATGGTATGAACAGTCTACTGAGCACAGAATATGGATTAAGAGTAAATCAAAGGAAGACGAAAGTAAAGACAAGTAGGAGAAATGGGAAGAGCTAGAAAGATAATATCAGAATTGATGGTGACAAAATAGATGAAATTAAGGAATTCTGCTACCAAGGCAGCAAAATAACCCATGCTGGACGGAGCAAGGAGGACAGCAAAAGCAGATTAACACTGGGAAAAATTGTATTCCTGGATAAGGTAAGTCTACTAGTATCAAACATGGGCCTTAACTTGAGGAAGAAATTTCTGAGAATGTACGCGTGGAGCACAGCATTGTATGGTAGTGAAACCTGGACTGTGAGAAAGCCGGAGTAGAAGAGGATCAAAGCATTTGAGATGTGGTGCTACAGACAAATGTTGAAAATTAGGTAGACTGATAAGGTAAGGAATGAGGAGGTTCTGCGCAGAATCGGAGAGGAAAGGAATATCTGGAAAACACTGACAAGAAGAAGGAACAGGATGATAGGAGCCGGCTGAAGTGGCCGTGCGGTTCTAGGCGCTGCAGTCTGGAACCGCGAGACCACTACGGTCGGAGGTTCGAATCCTGCCTCGGGCATGGATGTGTGTGATGTCCTTAGGTTAGTTATGTTTAACTAGTTCTAAGTTCTAGGGGACTAATGACCTCAGAAGTTGAGTCCCATAGTGCTCAGAGCCATTTGAACCATTTGATGATAGGACATATGCTAAGGCATCGGCGAATAACTAATAATGGCAAGAAAACACACACGCAGATTCGTCACTATTATCTGGTTTGAAATAACATACTCTATAAACGTTGCACTGTTTTGTGACAAGCTACGGGTACTTTGTATTCCTGACGATTTTGTTAATAAGCTCATCTGATACATTCATTTCAGCTGCGCTTATTTTGGTCCACGAAAATCTTACCATATTCTTTGGACGGCTTGTTATTTTAACAACATGGAAAAGAGAATTAGGAAAGTCTGGTCTATTTGTAAACTTTGTCAGAAGGCTAAACCGTCTACCACCCCACATCATGCTTCATTGTTTCCTTTGATTCCTACTAGATTAAAAGAATTAGCTGCTGTTGATCTTCTGGGAGCTCTTGTGAAAACATTGAATGGTTTTTCATACGTTCTCGTCACTGTTGAACTTACTTCAAAATTTGTTTCTTTCACACCGTTATGCAAAGTCACTGGACGGTCTACATCCAACGCCTTTGTTAAAAATTTCTTACGTGAAGTTGGACACGCTGGCAAGGTCATTCCAGGTAACAGACCACAATTCAGATCTTCTGTTTGGTCACGCATGCTGTGAAATCGTAAAACCAAAGCTGTTTTTATTTCATTGTACTCTCCACATTGTAACCCATCTGAACGCATTATGAAAGAAATTAATAAGCTTTGCAGACTTTATTGTCACAGGAAGCATCAGTATTTGGACAGATACCTACACTTATTTCAAAATGTACTGAATGAAATGCCTCATGACTCCAGTGTGTTGCCACCTATTCTTGTACTAAAGAATGAGGAACCACCGAACAGAATCAGAGAGCTTATACCTTTTCCGAATACACGTAAACTTCGACATAAAGACATGATTGATTTGGCTATTAAATATATGAATTCTGCTGCAGACAAAACTACATGGTAAGACGAATGCAAAGAAACTACACATTAGTCAAAAAGTTCTCATTAAAACCCATTCATTATCATATAAGAAGAAACATTTGAGTTACAAATCCTCTCTGATTTCCAATGGACCTTACAGGATCTGACATATTGCATGATAAATGCGTTGAAGTTGAAACTCTGGTTACGAAGCAAAGGAAAGGATTACACCACATTTCTCATGTAAAACCGTTTATTGAGAAATAATTTGCTTTCTGACTTAGTCTTTGCTATAAAATTTTTCACTGCAAGTTACTATTACGCTTTGTCACATTTAGCAAGCAGCGATGTTTTGCAGTTGTCTGGTCAAGAACCTGTGGAATATATTAAGTCAGTAATTTTACGAGTTCACTTTTATAGGGAGCAGACGACACAGTCTTATCGTGTGTCCATTTCTGCTTGTTAGTTACACGATTTTGTCAGGACTATAAGGTTCACATTCTGGGAACATATACTGCTAATGAGGTTCTACTGCAACATTTTGGTTTACTTGAAAAAAAAAAAAAATGTGTAAAGTACTTTCTGAGAGGTCACAGACGACGCAGTATTTGGCTTGTGTGACAGCTACACGATTATATTATGACGCTACTTATGAGTGACACAATTTTCATTATCGCTTTTACGCTGTATCTGTTTCATGTCTGCACAGTATCACATCAGTACATTACAGTTCGGTACTTTCAAGGTCACGGCAATGAACGTAATAACTACGACATTATATGCGATTGCAGGCTTTCTCGGCGTATTTCAGCTATGAAATCTTCACGGGTTATCAGCCGAGTGGCCTGAAGATGATGGATACGCAGTCCACTGAAACGTTGCGACTAGAAGACGACGCCACTCGGCTGATAACCCGTGAAGATTTCATAGCTAACTACGACATTTATACTCATAGCACTTTCCTTTTATATATGACAAGGTAAGTGCACTGATTTTTGGAGTATTTTTTGTATGAACGACGATAACTACGACACTTTGCAGATTTTTACCGTTAAGCAATGACAGAAATTTCTGACAGCAAGAAGTATAGTAGTGCTACATGAGATCCATTTGAGTGATTATTTTTTGTACTTTAAACATTATTAGAAATATTTTTGAACTAAAATGATACAGAGAAGGTTTTTGGTGATACATTTCACTCTGCAGTTTTAATTTGTATGATATGCGGTATAATTACATTATCCTTCATGGGGGTGTGCCTGCTTTGTGTACCATGTGCGTGGCAAGTGCAAGGAGTCCTAGCTAATATGGTATTTGCTTATACAGTTTTAGACATCAGTACCATATTTCTCTAGCTCAGAATTACACAGCCACATGACATTTAACTGAGAGAAATAAACATTTTACTACGTCTCTGACATATGTCTAGGTAATTGCACAGTTGGATAACTTCGCATTTAGGAAATTGGACTTTGTCTACATTTTGTGAACTGCTCACGTTTACCTTAGGAACCATTGTGATACTGCTAGAACTTTGAGTGATGTATACTGTATGTGACCTTGATGTAATGCTCTGCTGCGCTGGGCTGTTTAGCCTGCGGGAAATACCCATTCTTGTGTTGCCATCAACTTCAATGGTGTCGCTTCAGCCGCTTTTAAGCTCACTGCACTCCTGCAAGCGCTCACATAGCTCTAGAAAAGAGAGGCCGTTGATCTCGCTATGAACATTTCTTCGCAGAACACACCACAAACACAACACAGACTATTTCTTGTAAACATATGATTACAATTTGGATATAGTACTTTGTGATACTTACTGAAATGCATATGAATTGATGGGAAATATTCTTACGTTTACACAACTGATTATGACAAGTGTCTCTCTACGAGAGTTGAGAGAATTTCTAATGACTTATGAAATGCCAAATGGCTGTTGAATGACGTTTTTATGTTTGTCTCTGTACATATTTGCTTATTTTATTTGAAATCTGGTTTCTAGTTCCGCTGCAGCAGTGGTTTTATAAAATAAAATTCAATACATTTGGAAATGTGAACACTTTCTGTCAATAGATCCATTAAATAATAATTTTATGATACACAAGAAGCGCTTGGGAAGAAAAGAAAAATAAGAAGGAGAAGGGACTAGTAACAGGAACTGCATACATAATTTTCTTTTCAAGGGCTTGGTAATTTTCTGGTAGAATAAGTTCTTGTGGTGCCCCACTTTAGTTTAAAATATGACATAGAATTGTCGCATTTCACCTGGGAGATCTTGTTCCTTGTGCAGACACTTTGCATAGTTTTGATGATCACAGATGCACACATGCTATTGTAAGCTTCCTTATCTGCATTGCTGTCTTTGCTGTAATATTTTTTCTGCTTCTGCTTTCTGATGTTTAGGTATAAGTCATTGCATTTGCTGCTGCCATTTGTCAGGTCATTACCTACTGAATTTTATTTTGTATTACTGTGATAAACCAGTTTTACCACTGATTTATTATTCTTATTTGGTGCATATTGCCTTATATTACTTGTAATGTTGCATTTACTTTGCTAATTTAGATATGCTACTGTTTGCTTTCCCAATTTGTTTTTTGTCGTTGTTGTTTGTGCTAATTGTTTTGTGCTGCTGCATTGTCTCGTACTCTATTTTATGTATCTGAACTCAGTAGATTTAAATTAGCTTAAGAGTGGGTATGCTATTTAAGAAAATGCATTATGATGAGTTGGGAAGAAATGCATTGAGAATCTATAAGAAAAATGTCTGGCCAAAATCTATTGTATAATGAGGAACAATTTTTTTGAAAGAGGAAATGAACAGATATAAGTAAGGTATAGTGACAACAGGTTCAGTTAAGATTTTGTTGGAAACGAATGATGAGGTAAGAAAAATATGGAAGCACAAGCACTGGTTGAAAGTATAAATACTGATAGATAGGACTTCTTGTGGAAACAAATGTTGAAGTAAGAAAGGTCTTCGTGAATTAAATGTAGAGTTTGTTGGAAATGAAGTAGTTTTGTTTGAAACAATGGTATAAAATGCACACCACAAGTACTGCAGTATCAAATGTTACACTTATTCTTTGACATTTTCACTTGAAAACAGATCTTGTCTTTTCATTTTGTGTTGTTCCGCTATGTTTATGTTGTACCATTGTCTCTGTGTTCTTCCTAGTTCTTTGTGTTTACCTGGTAAGATAAATTTGGTAAATTTTTTTGTTCCTTCCAACACTAGGCTGTATTCACTATGATGAGGAATACTGTTATCCTTAAATCTAATCTCTATTTTTGTACCATGTTCTTTACGTTAGGAAGATCGTTTTTAATGTTATTTATTCTGTTATGCTTCTACTGATATTCTCATATTTCATCTATTTACTCATGTCATAATTCCTGTAATACTCTTATATATACTTAATTTCATTCTTTTTGTAAAGCCTGTATTACTAGAAATGTTATTTGTATTATCACGTTCTTTATTATAATGATGTTTTCTTTACATTTGTGATTGTATTTGTGTGCTGTTCAGTTGTAATTGTACAGACACCAATTCTTCAAGTTAGGTAAATATTAGGGATTTATTTTATTGCTCACATTTTTCTGTTGGTCATACTATATGTATCAAATCTCAGATCATATGACTGTGTTAGTGCTTGCACATGTGTTGAGAATTCAGCAAGGGACTGGTTAACAGCATTGCCGGTTGTAAGGATATTGCCAAAAAATCAGTCAGTGCACAATGGTGGTTCATGAACTTGCTATATTACCATCAAGACTCTTCAATTGTGACTGTGCGCCCAGACAGACACGACGGATGGCTGTTGGCCATCTCTACAAGGACTAAAGTGGGTCTGCATCTTTGGTGGCCCACTACTATCATAATCTGTACAAGGACTACTGTGGGTCTGCGCTGTGGTGACCCATCAATTCCACCAATATTCTTCAAGACTTCGACTGATACTGCTGTGGGTATGCTCTGTTGTGGCCCATTACCAATCTTACAATATCAATTGAAATCTTCATGTGAAGACTCAGCACTGTGTTTCAATGAGGAGGACAACACTGCTTCTTCAAGACT
The DNA here is from genome assembly GCF_021461385.2 of Schistocerca piceifrons. Classification (NCBI taxonomy): domain Eukaryota; kingdom Metazoa; phylum Arthropoda; class Insecta; order Orthoptera; family Acrididae; genus Schistocerca; species Schistocerca piceifrons. Next base: position 662,583,654 of record NC_060138.1, read on the forward strand.
GCATGGTTGCCCACTACATACTTGTGCATTTTCATATACTACTCAGCCTTTGTGCATAAAACTGACGTGGACTTCTCTTGTATTGTATTATTAGAACTGTCTTTAGGGACTGTGAGGAGATTTTTTGCTTTATTGACCAACAGCATATTACTTAACCTTCGCGTGCATCTTATCTATTTGATATTGTTAATATAAAAAGTTTAACAACTTTGTCTTAGCCACTGACCAAAACACTTCGTAAAATTTTTTGAGGGGAGCATGGGGCTATGTAAGTAGTTTGTTTATATGTTTGTATGTTGGCAGCGCTATAGGCTGTCTTAATGTCACTGACAGCGCTCTGCGTTCTCGGTAAGAGACTCTGTGATTGGACGCACTAACAATTAGCAGTTAGCGAGCGGACGGCTTGGACTTGTGTCCTTCGTGGAGACTCAGTGTTGGTAGGACATGCATTGTAAAATGAGGATGGATGTAGTTGGTGATGTTTAGGTGGTGGAATTATTGACGACTACATAATTTTTGGAACTGAATGTCACATGAATAAGGTAAAATCTGCGAAATACATTGCTAACCATATGCCTCCTAGTAGTTAGAATCTTTATATTTAGCTGGATGTAGTTGCTGCTTGCTGTAATTGCTGTAGTTCGTGTTATGATTTTCTGTCAGGTAAGTAACTTATGAAAAAGTATGGGCTATTTTTAGGATTTCTTCCAGTTCAGGGCCATTCTTGGTGTTAATTATTTGAAGCCATGTTGTCACTGTATAGCAGTCATATTACGCTGCGCTTGTATATTGTGGATAATAAATAAATAGGTTAAGTTTGAGTTGTCTTTGTCAGGGTAAATTCTGTAGGTCAGTGTTGAAACGATAAAAATAAGTAAAGAGACAGTAGCAGCAGTTTCACTCACCAGTTTAAGTAAATACGAAGAAGTTTCAACTGTACCATAGGATCGGAGCGCCACCAGGACGTCTGCCGCCGGAAGTTCGAAGGGTAGTTCAAATATGCGTATAGTCCGCAGTCCCAGTTCGGAATGATCAACCTCGACGTTGCCGACATTTCCGTCTGTGTGGCAGGAGTGTAGTCTTTGTTTCATGTCTTGAAGAACCCTGTCGCACGTTGCATCGTTAGTAATTTTTACAGGGATGGTGTTACTTACGATCGAAGAATTGGATGCCGACGACGTCGGCAGCCGGGATCTTGGCCTCTTCCTTTAAAACGCCGTCGACATCGAGTGCACTTGGTCTAGCAAAGTCGTTTCTAAAAGCGAATCTCACGGTTGATTTTCGGTATTGATTCCCCATGATTTTGCAGCCCTACCGCGTCATGTTAGTGTCGGCCGAAGAATGTAAATAAGGCACTGCAGGCGGAAACACACAGCACGTCCGCGCTGCTCGGCCGCTGAAGCAGTACCTTTTAACCACTGCGCCATTCTCTCACCCGCGTACGCTTTAATTACGAAATGGTAAGATATGGTCGGTGATGTCACACCTCTTCCACTGACTGTGGATACCATCAACGGAGTTATGAAAAACATAAGCTCATTGAAAGTGACACAGTAGGTATTCTACTAGCTTTTATCAGATCGGCTTCTTTTGGAGAGAGTGTGAGAATTTTAATAGCTGCAAACGTTAGTGTCAAAAAATTTCGACAAAGTGATGGAAATGGTACTCACGTGGCAGTTCGTGCTGTATCATCATCATCCAGCCCGAACGGCTTAGGAAAGAAATTTGAAATTTGGAGAAGGTGTGGATCTTACACTGTAGGCGCCGTTTAAGAAGTGTTTTTCGAAATTCCTATCTAAGGGGTTGAAATAGGTGATGAAATCTTTTTTTTTTTTTAAATGCCGCTATTAACGTAATTTCGAAGCTTGAGCCACAAAAACTGGTATTTGGTTTCTCGGTCAGAAATAAAGACATAAGTGTCTCAGATTTTTTTTGAAATTTTACCCTATGAGGGTGAAACAGTGATTAAAATCTTTTTTTTTAAATATAGCATTAAAAATACATCATTACTAGAGAAATACTAAAGTACTTTTAAAGCTACATCTATGAACACTGGTATTTGACTTCTCCGTTACAACATAAAAATACGTGCTTCACTGTTTCTGGAAATTGAACCCAAGGAGGTGAATTTCTTTTATGAAAATGCTTGACTATGAAAGCATTTTAAAGCTAAATAAATGAAAATTTAAAATTTGCTTCTCAGTTAGAAGTAAAAAAATATTTTTGGAAATCAACTCCTATGGGAGCGACACGGGGGATGGAAGTTTTTATGGAAATATTTCATTGTGCAGTCATTTTTGAAGCTAGCTATGAAATTTTGTACTTGGCTTTTCTGTTAAAATAAAATACAAACATGTCACTGTTTTTGAAAATTCAGCACCTAAGGGTGCAATAGGGATTAAAACATTTTATGAAAATATTTCATTTCGAAACCTTTTTAAAGCTAAATCTTTGAAAACTGGTGTTTAGCGTCTCAGTTAGAGATGAAAAAAATGCGTGTTTCATTGTTTTTGAAAATTCAACCCCAAAGGGAATGAAATCGGATCACACTTATTCACTGACTCATCATCGTCCAGTCCAAACTGCTAATGATGGAAACATTCAGAGAGGGTATGGATCTTATACTGTTGACACCATTTTAAAAAGGGATTCTCCGAAATTCCATTCCTAAGGGGTGAATTAGGGGATGAAGGCTTTTTGAAAGTATGTCGCCATTAAAGCAATTTTGAAGCTAGAACTGCGAAAATTGGTTTTTGATTTCTCTGTCAGTAAATATGAAATACGTGTTGCAGTATTTCTGGAAATTCAACCACTAACGATGTAAAATAGTGAATGAACTTTTTAAAAAAATAAAGAATTACTAAAGAACTCCTGAAGGGTTTTTAAGGCTACGTCTATGACAATTTAAAGTTGAAAAACAAACGTGTTTCAGTGTCTCTGGAAATTCGACCCCTAATGGACTGCAACAGAGGATTAAAAATTTCTAGAAAATATTCCCTTATGTTATATAATTTTGAAGTTAAATTTTTGAAAATTGGTAGGTGTAAGGAAATATTTGTTAGCGGATGGTAGTTCTTATGGAAATATCTCCACAAGAACGCGAAAGGCGTTGGACTCCAGCTACTAGAATCGATTTTTAGCCATAAGTACATTCGGAAAACACCATGCCTATATGCCCTTAATAATAATATAAGGAAACTAATTTAAACTCGATTTTATATATCAATAATAAATGCTTATAACATAATGAATCATCCATTACAAGATCAATTGACAAAAAGGACGTTGGAAACGCACCTGGAATCCAGATTATGCAGAAAAGATTTCTTACGAGCTCTATGGGTTAATTATCGTCTTTAGCAACTGCAGTGAAATATCTATTAAGATCAGGCACGTTTCGCTTTATTCTAAAGCTTCTTGAGTGGCTACTGTAGCTATATGTTTTTTTTTTTTATCTTGGAATTTGGTTTGGTAAGATCATTAACAGTTCGCTTGCTTTACTTACTACTATAAACAGTTTTCATTCTTATTGCTACTCATGCTTTTTTGTTGTTGTTTACTTCATTCTTCCTGTTCTTCCATGTGTATGCCTTGGGGTTTTCAGCACACAACACTTTCACTGCACCAAATATATTCGCGGTTCTGCGTGTTGAGAAGAACTACTGTAATCTCGCCGTTTCGGGTTTTGTTTTACTATCGTGAGCAGCGTTCGTCTTTTGTTTGTTTTGGTAGTGGTGGGAGCGTCTCCTATCGTTCTATGAGTGTTTATATTTTCCGACTGTATATATACACTCCTGGAAATTGAAATAAGAACACCGTGAATTCATTGTCCCAGGAAGGGGAAACTTTATTGACACATTCCTGGGGTCAGATACATCCCATGATCACACTGACAGAACCACAGGCACATAGACACAGGCAACAGAGCATGCACAATGTCGGCACTACTACAGTGTATATCCACCTTTCGCAGCAATGCAGGCTGCTATTCTCCCATGGAGATGATTGTAGAGATGCTGGATGTAGTCCTGTGGAACGGCTTGCCATGCCATTTCCACCTGGCGCCTCAGTTGGACCAGCGTTCGTGCTGGACGTGCAGACCGCGTGAGACGACGCTTCATCCAGTCCCAAACATGCTCAATGGGGGACAGATCCGGAAATCTTGCTGGCCAGGGTAGTTGACTTACACCTTCTAGAGCACGTTGGGTGGCACGGGATACATGCGGACGTGCATTGTCCTGTTGGAACAGCAAGTTCCCTTGCCGGTCTAGGAATGGTAGAACGATGGGTTCGATGACGGTTTGGATGTACCGTGCACTATTCAGTGACCCCTCGACGATCACCAGTGGTGTACGGCGAGTGTAGAAGATCGCTCCCCACACCATGATGCCGGGTGTTGGCCCTGTGTGCCTCGGTCGTATGCAGTCCTGATTGTGGCGCTCACCTGCACGGCGCCAAACACGCATACGACCATCATTGGCACCAAGGCAGAAGCGACTCTCATCGCTGAAGACGACACGTCTCCATTCGTCCCTCCATTCACGCCTGTCGCGACACCACTGGAGGCGGGCTGCACGATGTTGGGGCGTGAGCGGAAGACGGCCTAACGGTGTGCGGGACCGTAGCCCAGCTTCATGGAGACGGTTGCGAATGGTCCTCGCCGATACCCCAGGAGCAACAGTGTCCCTAATTTGCTGGGAAGTGGCGGTGCGGTCCCCTACGGCACTGCGTAGGATCCTACGGTCTTGGCGTGCATCCGTGCGTCGCTGCGGTCCGGTCCCAGGTCGACGGGCACGTGCACCTTCCGCCGACCACTGGCGACAACATCGATGTACTGTGGAGACCTCACGCCCCACGTGTTGAGCAATTCGGCGGTACGTCCACCCGGCCTCCCGCATGCCCACTATACGCCCTCGCTCAAAGTCCGTCAACTGCACATACGGTTCACGTCCACGCTGTCGCGGCATGCTACCAGTGTCAAAGACTGCGATGGAGCTCCGTATTCCACGGCAAACTGGCTGACACTGACGGCGGCGGTGCACAAATGCTGCGCAGCTAGCGCCATTCGACGGCCAACACCGCGGTTCCTGGTGTGTCCGCTGTGCCGTGCGTGTGATCATTGCTTGTACAGCCCTCTCGCAGTGTCCGGAGCAAGTATGGTGGGTCTGACGCACCGGTGTCAATGTGTTCTTTTTTCCATTTCCAGGAGTATATATATATATATATATATATATATGTGTGTGTGTGTGTGTGTGTGTGTGTGTTTGTGAAGAGTACTAACATGTCTTAACTACTGTGTGCGTAAATTATTTGTTTACTATGGTACAGCATAGGATAGTCTAGGGCAGCAATATTTTTTCGTTTGTGATATTATTTTGCGGTGTCTAGGAGGTCTGTTCTGTCTCTATAGCATGTATTATTAAATAGCTTCTGGTTGTTGACGTTTGTCTCGAAGAGTTCAAAGAACAAAATCATTAGCTCAAAAAAGTTGGCTTGCGAGTGAAATTAGAGCTCAAAAAAGTTGGCTTGCGAGTGAAATTAGAACGTTATATGCACATAAAAAAACACGCGAACAAAATCATAAACTGTATGAAAAACAGTTCCACTTAGCAGACACTATGAACAACAACACCCTCCTTTGGTACATATAAGGGGCAAAATTAAAGAACACGCCTGTAATGCCATAGAACAGTTAAAACAGAGGCAGAATAAGAAACTAGAGGAACTTATGGACAAACATATATAATGAAATGTCCCAAGCAGGCAGAGACATACACATAAGTTCTAACTACGTCTCATGAACCTCAAAGACATCAAACTAAGGGAGAAGGAACATAGCTACTACCAAAAGGCTTCGTAGAATCTGAGAACGTACTGTCTCGAAAACCGAGGAAGACACAAGAATCATGAACATAGGCCTAACAAGAGAATTAGTAGGCAAAAAACTTAAAAACATCATAGATACAAGACGTGAACACAGTTAAACAAGAGAGATAACCACAGAAACTAAGACCCTGAAAACCCCTATATAAGAACTACACACAGGCAACATAATCATAACGAAGGTAGACAAGGGGAATAATATTGTCGTAATGGATGAACAAGAATACAATAACAAGACATAAGAATTCATTTCATAGAATAAAATCACAAAACTAAAGTCCAACCCAACAAAGAGATTGCAGACCAAAATGAAAAACACACTCCAGGCTATAGAACACACTTGAGGGCAGACAAAAAACTCATATGACATGCATGAAATCTAATACCATAAAACTCTGCAGCTAACCAAAGCTTCATAAAGCGAATACTCCTGTTGTGCCTGTCTTCTCTTGTAGTTTTAGGAGATGTTCTTTGTTACTGAATCTGACTATTTTCATGTACTTTTCTATTGTGGTAGACTGGTTGTTTTCTTTCCTGAGGTATTCTACAAATGATGAAAAGTTGATGCCATATCCCTATGCTATTTTATGTTCCTCATACCTTATTTCTAAAGTTCTGTCTGTCTGTCCTCAGCATAAAGCATCACAGCTGTTACACTGAAGTTGTAAATGCCATTTTTGGTATATGTCAGTGTGATCTTCCTTTTTTAGATGTTTCTGTGTAGAGTTAATGCTTATGTATGCTATTTTTAGTCATTTATTTCATGAGGATATTCCCAATTCTGTGAGTCAGTTTGTTTTCGTATGCGAGTGTGTACCAGCTTGTTTGCTGAGTTTTGTGTTGTTCACTTTTATGTAGTGGTGATGATGTTGGGATGTATGATTATGGAGGGTGTTGTGCGTCTGTGGATTTGTGAAGTGTTTTTTTTCATATTTTTCTGAATTTTCTTGTTCAGTTTTGTTAGTAGGGATTGTTGGTATCCATTACTTTTTGTTATCTGAGTAATTGTGTTCAGCTCCTTATTATAGTTATCTTTAGCATGTGGTACTGTGTTTGATCCTTGGATCACATAACAGTGGATGTATTCTTTTTGGACCTATCGGTGGTTAGATGATTGCTGTCATATTGTGTCTGTTGTGATGTTTTTCCTATAATTGCAGAATGAGTGTTGGTTATTTTGCTCTGTGGTGAACATTTTTATGACGTTTATTTGGCCTGTTTGTTCTGTCTCCAACGTGAACTATATCTTTTTGTGTAATGTGTCTGTCTCTACCTACAGTTGTTCTATTTTATTTTCTGGTTCATCTACCAAGCTGAGAACGTCATCCGTGTATTTCCACAAAACCAATATATTGTATTTTGTTGGTACTATCTTCCGGAAATTTTTTTCATATTTTTTCGTTCATGAAGAAATTTGCTTACTTTCCTGAAATTAGGAATCTTATTGTCAATCCTTCTTCTAGTAGATAGAATTCTTTATTGAATTCAGAGTAATTTTAGTCGTTAAAGAGAAGCAGTAATGTGCTTATCTCTCTTCTGTGGCTATGTCGTAACTGATTGTGAGTATCCAGGTCTGACTGAGATTCTGGAGTATATTTTTTCTACATCAAATGTGTCCAACATGGCTGTATCTGGAATATATAAGTCTTTTATGTGATTTATTAATTGCCCTGTGTTTTTCACTGTTCTGTCATTTTGTGTTTTATACTGTTGTGTGAGTGTGTCTAGTGAGGATGTGAGCTTATCTGTAATTCATGATGGGCCTCACGGGAGGTATGTACTTTACGAAGCTTTCTTGGCTCTAAAGTTTTGGGGCATTCGATTTTACACATGCCATAGGAGCGTTTTGTCTGCCTTCAGGTTTGCGTTCTATTGTCTTTAGTACGTTTTTCATCTTTTCTGGAACCTCTTTGTTGGGTTTAATTTTAGTTTTGTGGTTTTATTCTATGAAATGAATTCTTGAGTGTCAATATTGTATTCTTGTTTATCCATTAGGACAACTGTACGCTCCTTGTCTGCCTTCATTCATAGCTTTGTTTCCAACCATTTCAGACATCATCATAATCATCATCATCATCATACAGCAGTCCACGTGGTGGAGGCATGATCAAGGGGACAAAAAGGAAGAGTGATTACAATAAAGAGGAAAATGCTACTTTGAAATGAGCTGACAATATACTGACCAGCATAATAAACCAAAAACTGCTCCAACTTATGTTGAAGTATTTCGTTCATATGTAACTGCTTCTCTGCAGCAAATAAATAGTAACGTTCTGGTGATAAAAGCTGTTGTTGTTGTGGTCTTCAGTCCTGAGACTGGTTTGATGCAGCTCTCCATGCTACTCTATCCTGTGCAAGCTTTTTCATCTCCCAGTACCTACTGCAACCTACATCCTTCTGAATCTGCTTAGTGTATTCGTCTCTTGGTCTCCCTCTACGATTTTTACCCTCCACGCTGCCCTCCAATACTAAATTGGTGATCCCTTGATGCCTCAGAACATGTCCTACCAACCGATCCCTTCTTCTGGTCAGGTTGTGCCACAAACTTCTCTTCTCCCCAATCCTATTCAATACTTCCTCATTAGTTATGTGATCTACCCATCTAATCTTCAGCATTCTTCTGTAGCACCACATTTCGAAAGCTTCTATTCTCTTCTTGTCCAAACTATTTATCGTCCATGTTTCACTTCCATACATGGCTACACTCCATACGAATACTTTCAGAAATGACTTCCTGACACTTAAATCAATACTGGATGTTAACAAATTTCTCTTCTTCAGAAACGCTTTCCTTGCCATTGCCAGCCTACATTTTATATCCTCTCTACTTCGACCATCATCGGTTATTTTGCTCCCCAAATAGCAAAACTCCTTTACTACTTTAAGTGCCTCATTTCCTAATCTAATTCCCTCAACATCACACGACTTAATTAGACTACATTCCATTATCCTTGTTTTGCTTTTGTTGATGTTCATCTTATATCCTCCTTTCAAGACACTGTCCATTCCATTCAACTGCTCTTGCAAGTCCTTTGCTGTCTCTGACAGAATTACAATGTCATCGGCGAACCTCAAAGTTTTTATTTCTTCTCCATGAATTTTAATACCTACTCCGAATTTTTCTTTTGTTTCCTTTACTGCTTGCTCAATATACAGATTGAACAACATCGGAGAGAGGCTACAACCCTGTCTTACTCCCTTCCCAACCACTGCTTCCCTTTCATGTCCCTCGACTCTTATAACTGCCATCTGGTTTCTGTACAAATTGTAAATAGCCTTTCGCTCCCTGTATTTTACCCCTGCCACCTTTAGAATTTGAAAGAGAGTATTCCAGTCAACATTGTCAAAAGCTTTCTCTAAGTCTACAAATGCTAGAAACGTAGGTTTGCCTTTCCTTAATCTTTCTTCTAAGATAAGTCGTAAGGTCAGTATTGCCTCACGTGATCCAGTGTTTTTACGGAATCCAAACTGATCTTCCCTGAGGTTGGCTTCTACTAGGTTTTCCATTCGTCTGTAAAGAATTCGTGTTAGTATTTTGCAGCTGTGACTTATTAAGCTGATAGTTCGGTAATTTTCACATCTGTCAACACCTGCTTTCTTTGGGATTGGAATTATTATATTCTTCTTGAAGTCTGAGGGTATTTCGCCTGTTTCATACATCTTGCTCACCAGATGGTAGAGTTTTGTCAGGACTGGCTCTCCCACGGCCGTCAGTAGTTCCAATGGAATATTGTCTACTCCGGGGGCCTTGTTTCGACTCAGGTCTTTCAGTGCTCTGTCAAACTCTTCACGCAGTATCATATCTCCCATTTCATCTTCATCTACATCCTCTTCCATTTCTATAATATTGTCCTCAAGTACATCGCCCTTGTATGGACCCTCTATATACTCCTTCCATCTTTCTGCTTTCCCTTCTTTGCTTAGAACTGGGTTTCCATCTGAGCTCTTGATATTCATACTAGTCGTTCTCTTATCTCCAAAGGTCTCTTTAATTTTCCTGTAGGCGGTATCTATCTTACCCCTAGTGAGATAGGCCTCTACATCCTTACATTTGTCCTCTAGCCATCCCTGCTTAGCCATTTTGCACTTCCTGTCGATCTCATTTTTGAGACGTTTGTATTCCTTTTTGCCTGTTTCACTTACTGCATTTTTATATTTTCTCCTTTCATCAATTAAATTCAATATTTCTTCTGTTACCCAAGGATTTCTACTAGCCCTCGTCTTTTTACCTACTTGATCCTCAGCTGCCTTCACTACTTCATCCCTCAAAGCTACCCATTCTTCTTCTACTGTATTTATTTCCCCCATTCCTGTCAATTGCTCCCTTATGCTCTCCCTGAATCTCTGTACAACCTCTGGTTCTTTTAGTTTATCCAGGTCCCATCTCCTTAAATTCCCACCTTTTTGCAGTTTCTTCAGTTTTAATCTACAGGTCATAACCAATAGATTGTGGTCAGAGTCCACATCTGCCCCTGGAAATGTCTTACAATTTAAAACCTGGTTCCTAAATCTCTGTCTTACCATTACATAATCTATCTGAAACCTTTTAGTATCTCCAGGGTTCTTCCATGTATACAACCTTCTTTCATGATTCTTAAACCAAGTGTTAGTTATGATTATGTTGTGCTCTGTGCAAAATTCGACCAGGCGGCTTCCTCTTTCATTTCTGTCCCCCAATCCATATTCACCTACTATGTTTCCTTCTCTCCCTTTTCCTACACTCGAATTCCAGTCACCCATGACTATTAAATTTTCGTCTCCCTTCACAATCTGAATAATTTCTTTTATTTCATCATACATTTCTTCAATTTCTTCGTCATCTGCAGAGCTAGTTGGCATATAAACTTGTACTACTGTAGTAGGCGTGGGCTTCGTATCTATCTTGGCCACAATAATGCGTTCACTATGCTGTTTGTAGTAGCTTACCCGCATTCCTATTTTCCTATTCATTATTAAACCTACTCCTGCATTACCCCTATTTGATTTTGTGTTTATAACCCTGTAGTCACCTGACCAGAAGTCTTGTTCCTCCTGCCACCGAACTTCACTAATTCCCACTATATCTAACTTCAACCTATCCATTTCCCTTTTTAAATTTTCTAACCTACCTGCCCGATTAAGGGATCTGACATTCCACGCTCCGATCCGTAGAACGCCAGTTTTCTTTCTCCTGATAACGACATCCTCTTGAGTAGTCCCCGCCCGGAGATCCGAATGGGGGACTATTTTACCTCCGGAATATTTTACCCAAGAGGACGCCATCATCATGTAATCATACAGTAAAGCTGCATGCCCTCGGGAAAAATTACGGCTGTAGTTTCCCCTTGCTTTCAGCCGTTCGCAGTACCAGCACAGCAAGGCCATTTTGGTCATTGTTACAAGGCCAGATCAGTCAATCATCCAGACTGTTGCCCTTGCAACTACTGAAAAGGCTGCTGCCCCTCTTCAGGAACCACACGTTTGTCTGGCCTCTCAACAGATACCCCTCCGTTGTGGTTGCACCTACGGTACGGCTATCTGTATCGCTGAGGCACGCAAGCCTCCCCACCAACGGCAAGGTCCATGGTTCATGGGGGGGGGGGGGGGTGATAAAAGCTAAGAGAGACATATTTAACATACTGTGTACTGTGCAAGAGGAAGACCAAGGCAATAACGAGTAACAACACTCTTCATTTATTTATTTTGAGTGACAAGACTATTTATTTTGGGTAACAAGACTGCCTATTTCTTATTTTGAATAAGAAGGTTGTTTACTTGTTTATTTTCATTAAAACGAATTCCTTAACATCTGTTGTTGTTGTGGTCTTCAGTTCAGAGACTGGTTTGATGCAGCTCTCCATGCTACTCTATCCTGTGCAAGCTTCTTCATCTTCCAGTATCTACTGCAACCTGCACCCTTCTGAATCTGCTTAGTGTGTTCATCTCTTGGTCTCCCTCTACGATTTTTACCCTCCACGCTGCCCTCCAATACTAAATTGATGATCCCTTGATGCCTGGCCGGCCGTAGTGGCCGTGCGGTTCTAGACGCTACAGTCTGGAGCCGAGCGACCGCCACGTCGCAGGTTCGAATCCTGCCTCGGGCATGGATGTGTGTGATGTCCTTAGGTTAGTTAGGTTTAATTAGTTCTAAGTTCTAGGCGACTGATGACCTCAGAAGTTAAGTCGCATAGTACTGAGAACCAGAACCTTGATGCCTCAGAACATCTCCTACCAACCGATCCCTTCTTCTAGTCAAGGTGTGCCACCAATTTCTCTTCTCCCTAATTCTATTCAATGCCTTTTCATTAGTTATGTGATCTACCCATCTAATCTTCAGGATTCTGCTGTATCACCACATTTCGAAAGCTTATATTCTCTTCTTGTCTACACTATTTATCGTCAACGTTTCACTTCCATACATGGCCACACTCCACACAAATACTTCCCGAAACGACTTCCTGACACTTAAGTCTATAACCGATGTTAACAAATTCCTCTTCTTCAGAAACGTTTTCCTTGCCGTTGCCAGTCTACATTTTATATCCTCTCTACTTCGACCATCATCAGTTATTTTGCTCCACCAATAGCAAAACTCATTTACTACTTTAAGCGTCTCATTTCATAATCTAATATCCTCAGCATCACCAGATTTAATTCGACTGCATTCCATTTCCCTCATTTTGCTTTTGTTGATGTTCATCTTATATCCTCCTTTCAAGACGCAGTCCATTCCGTTCTGCTGCTCTTCCAAGTCCTTTGCTGTCTATGGCAGAATTACAATGTCATCGGCAAACCTCAAAGGTTTTTTTCTGCTCCATGGATTTTAATTTCTACTCCGAATTTTCATTTTTTTCCTTTACTACTTGCTCAATATACAGACTGAATAACACCGGCGAGAGGCTACAATCCTGTCTCACTCCCTTCCCAACCACTGCTTCCCTTTCATGTCCCTTGACTCTTATAACTGCCATCTGGTTTCTGTACAAATTGTAAATAGCCTTTCGCTCCCTGAATTTTACCCTTGTCACCCTCAGAATTTGAAAGAGAGTATTTCAGTCAACATTGTCAAAAGCTTTCTCTAAGTCTACAACTGCTAGAAACGTAGGTTTGCCTTTCCTTGTTCTATTTTCTAAGGTAAGTCGTTGGGTCAGTATTGCCTCACGTGTTCGAACATTTCTACAGAATCCAAACTGATCTTCCCCGAGGTAGGCTTCTACCATTTTTTCTGGTAAGAATTCTGTAAAGAATTCGTGTTAGTATTTTGCAGCTGTGATCTATTAAACTGATATTTCGGTAATTTTCACATCTGTTAACACCTGATTTCTTTGGGATTTGAATTATTATATTCTTCTTGAAGTGAAGGGTGTTTCGCCTGTCTCATACATCTTACTCACCAGATGGTAGAATTTTGTTAGGGCTGGCTCTCCCAACTCTATCAGTAGTTCTAATGGAATGTTGTCTACTCCCGGGGCTTTGTTTCGGCCTAGGTCTTTCAGTGCTCTGTCAAACTCTTCACGCAGTATCGTATATCCTATTTCATCTTCATCTACATCCTCTTCTATTCCCATAATATTGTCCTCAAGAAGATCACCCTTGTATAGACCCTCGCTTAGAACTGGGTTTCCATTTGAGCTCTTGATATTCATACAAGTGGTTCTCCTTGCTCCAAAAGTCTTTAATTTTCCTGTAGGCAGTATCTATGTTACCCCTAGTGAGATAAGCCTCTACATGCTTACATTTGCCCTCTATCCATCCCTGCTTAGCTATTTCGCACTTCCTGTAGATCTCATTTTTGAGACGTTTGTATTCCTTTTTGCCTGTTTCATTTACTGCATTTTTATACTTTCTCCTGTCATCAATTAAATTCAATATGTCTTCTGTTACCCAAGGATTTCAATTAGCCCTCGTCTTTTCACCTACTTGATCCTCTGCTAGCTTCACTATTTCATCCCTGAAAGCTACCCATTCTTCTTCTAGTGTATTTCTTTCCCTCATTCGCGTCAATCATTTCCTAATGCTCTCCCTGACACTCTACAATTTCTGGTTCTGTCAGTTTATCGAGATGCCATCTCCTTAAATTACCACCTTTTTGCAGTTTCTTCATTTTTAATCTACAGTTCATATCCAATAGTTTGTGGCCAGAATCCAGTCTGCCCCTGGAAATGTCTTATAATTTAAAACCTGGTTCCTAAATCTCTGTCTTACCATTATATAATATATCTGAAACCTTCGAGTATCTCCAGGCCTCTTCCATGTATACATCCTTCTTTTATGCTTATTGTGTTAGCTATGATTAAGTTATGCTCCGCGCAAAATTCTACCAGGCGGCTTCCTCTTTCATTTCTTACCCCCATGTCCTTCTCTTCCTTTTCCTACCATCGAATTCCAGTCACCCATTACTATTAAATTTTCGTCTCCCTTCACTATCTGAATAATTTCTTTTATCTCATCATACATTTCATCAATCTATTGGTCATCTGCGGAGTTAGTTGTACTAGGCATATAAATTTGTACTACTATGGTAGGCGTGGACTTCGTGTCTATCTTGACCACAATAATGCGTTCACTATGCTGTTTGTAGTAGCTTTCCCGCACTCCTATTTTTTATTCATTATTATACCTACTTCTGCATTACCCCTATTTGATTTTGTATTTATAACCCTGTATTCACCTGACCAAAAGTCTTGTTCCTCCTGCCACCAAACTTCACTAATTCGGACTATATCTAACTTCAACCTATCCATTTCCCTTTTTAAATTAACATCTATAAAATACAAATTGTATGCAGTGCTTTATCTCGAATGTGGACTGTAATTATTACAAATTCAAATTACAAAATTTGGTGGTAGTACCAATTAAGCTAATTTATGAATATCACACAGTCTCCTGCATACTGTATTAACTTTTCAGTCATAATTTACATTACTTATTTTCAAAATCTAGCACTATATCAGTACTGAAATTTTTTTACAGGTTCCCACTGCCACTGTACATACTCAGTAGTGCTCAAGAATTCCTGTAGAATGCCTCTCAGCTTCCTAGCTTCTTTAACTGATTTGTGTTGACCTAATCTTCCAATGCCCCTCAGATTATTTTGCTACCATTCTCCTGGAATGATAACACAGTAATTTGCGTCCTCTTTCTTTCCCAGTTGTGCAACATAATTCTTTCCACATGCGTCCAGTAAAAAATTATGTAGCACACAAGTAGATAGTGTGATTTTTTCTACAGATTCAACAGGTAGCTCCATTTTCTTAATGAGAATTCTGAACCTCTTGCTCAGTATTCCAAAAACATTTTCAGAAGTTCTTCTTGCCCTGCTCAAACGCTAATTACATATTTTCTGTTCCTGTGTGAGATTTCTCTTATATGGTTTCATTATATGCGCTGATAATGGAAAAGAATCATCAGCTACAACTATAAAAGGCACTGCAGTTTGAGTTCCTGATAACATCTCTGGTGCAAGAATGTTCATTAAGTTTTCAGCACCAGTAGGAGCATCACAGAGTGGACTGTTCTGGAACACTCCTCCAACACCAATTCTCCCATTGCAACTTATATCCACACATGTAAATTACCCTGTGTGGCAACAAATGCCAGTAACACAATGCTGTTACCTCCTTTGTAATTGTGGGAGTATGATCCCATACATCTCGGTGATCGAAATTCCACATGATTGCTTTCTAAAGCACCAAGACAATTTGGAAAGTTCCATATGTCTTGGAACTATTTTGATATACGTTTCCACTCACTTTTTTTTTTATGGCACCTGAAAGACAGAAAATGTGATGTGAATATGTCAATGTGACTTCCATACACGTGAACTGAAAAATGAGTATAATCTTATAGAATCACTACGTTTCAGACAGATTTTTCCGTAACAACTGAAAATGATGAATTATGAAGTGTATTGATTTTGTCTGAAAATTCCGCTGGTACGGGAGAAACAGTTTTGGCCTCTAAATTGTAAAGTTGAATTCTTAACATAAACTTTTACAATGTGGGGATATATTTTGAATATAACTGCCAAACTATAAAAATGTGTGATAATACCTGGACACAGGGACAGCGCAAGGTTGGATCAGAGATACATTGTTCCCCCAAACAAATATTTTTTGGAAATTTTTAAGATGCCACTTTAAAGACTTTGTTGCTATTTCTAACGAATTTCGCAGAATAAAGAGAAAACTAGGGGTTTGTCAGCTAACCAAACGTAACAAGTAAAACTGCATCAAAAAGTTGTGGCAGGGGCACTCAGAATACACACCCCGTTATATGCTTCTTGCTGCCCCTTCCGCTGGAGGTTCGAGTCCTCCCTCGGGCATGGATGTGTGTGTTGTTCTTGGCGTAAGTTATTTTAAATAGTCTGTAAGTCTAGGGACCGATGACTTCAGCAGTTTGGTGCCTTAGGAATTCACACACATTTGAACATGTTTCTTGCTGACAGCAACACATCTGAACAAAAATGGTTCCTTTATTGTACTTTTCAGCTTTTTAAAATGTGTTATTACATTCACTTATATTGGTCATGTTCTCATGAAATTCGACAAAATCAACATTCTTTCATGTATGAGTCCTTCAAGCATTGGTAAACTGTGTCACAAGTTTCAGGAATAATTGAGGATATCGTGCTTACAGGTATTCTGAATGAAAACATAAGGCTTCTGTAGCTTTTTCCAGTAACTAGAAACGCCTGTGTTAGAACTAACCTAAAGAAAATTATGGAATTGACTACAGCTTACAAGTATGCACTGTATGTACAGCAGCCTAGTAATACTATGCTTATATAAAGGTACCTACTTACCTCTTTCAAGCTGAGATATATTCTCGAATAACTGTGTTTTGCTTCGTAATTCTTGGACTTACTAAATGAAGCAATGTCAACAATTCTGCCTTGCATATTCTCAGAAAAATTTTGTATGATTCCCTGTCCTCCAATTTCAGTTCATCGCGTAATGAACTGTGCAATTCCCGACCGCCCTCGTCACGTCTTAAAATCTAAGGTCTACTCCACCATTTTCTATTACGCCAACGTTAATTTCTTCGTGGACGCCGCCGAGATATTACTGCAGTAATGACTGCATAAGCAGCAGTTGCCAGTCTCAGTTCATCGTCAGCCATTTTCTAAAATAATGTTGCGCCATCTACAGTCATTGTCTGTACAAACTCAGCTACCAGATGGTTTGCTAGGTCTTGGAGCAGGAAGTTGTTGCAACTTATTGCACCATTAGTGGCGCAAGATGTGCCGTCTTGTGTTCAATAACAGCAACAGATGGGGACGCCAAGGGAGTGCCCGCGCCCCAGAGACGGATAGGTTAGGCCCCTCTTTGACCTCAGTCATTATCACGAACAGCTGTCTGTTATACGGGGATGACTCAACCGGACTGTAGCGCTACTGGGTTACGTGTGCTTGTTTTATCCTGTACCGTCGCAGTCAACACGTACTCAGATTTCAAGTCAGTTGCTTCATTTTTTCCAGACTATAACTGTTTCCGTGGGTGTCATGCAACTCATGAAATTACATGGGAAGAACCGACTATTCTCCAACTCACGGACCCAGAAACAACCGGCAGTCGTTCGATATGCTGCTGCGAACGCTCAAGTCAAACGTATGAATTCTGTCGTAGCAGCCGGCCGCGGTGGTCTAGCGGTTCCAGGCGCGCAGTCCGGAACCGCGCGACTGCTACGGTCGCAGGTTCGAATCCTGCCTCGGGCATGGATGTATGTGATGTCCTTAGGTTAGTTAGGTTTAAGTAGTTCTAAGTTCTAGGGGACTGATGACCACAGATGTCAAGTCCCATAGTACTCAGAGCCATTTGAACCATTTTTTTCTGTCGTAGCAGGATATCAGCTCGCACATAGCATAGTGAGTATCCAGGCGCTGTTTGGGCTGCAGACGTCAAGCCCCCAGCTGCGAGACAGAACGCGCCAACTGCGCGCCTAGTTCGTGACCCGCAGTTTTTCCTCGGTCTCCGTTTCCAAGAACGACCATGTTGATAGCTCACGTGCCGGCAGTAAACCTTCCGGATAAACATTTGCTAGAAAAATGGCGAACTTAGTCATATGTACAGATACACCACAATTTTATCCGTAAGCACATCTGCCAGAATCGCTAGCACATATAGCACAAGCTATCAGGGGCCCTGCAGACGCAACGTTCCGGCTTTCTTTTATTTTTTGCTTGTGTGTGTGGAAGGGGGGGGGGTGTTCAGGTGGGGGGGGGGGGGGGGAAGGGGTGAGCATCGGCGCCCCTTATGGGCTGACGGGAAGAGGACAATCAAACAGTAGCAGCTAACTTAGTACTGTTTTTGCAATCCTGTTTTGCATTCCCTTACCAGCTTCAAGTTTAGCCGCATGGTGCCTTTAAAGTATGTTTGTCTACCAAGTTTCAACGGATTTCTATAAAAATTTTCGAGCGTTGTAGCCTATTCCCCTCAAACCGAATGTTGCAGTGCTGGGTCCCCATCTTCTACCATTCTGTTTAAAAATATTTATAGAGTGTCTGCAGAGGAAAGTAAATTTCCCTCTAAGAAAGACAGCAAAATACTGAGTTGTGGTCAATGGCCCACTTGCACAACAAAAGAGAAACATTTACTCCCAATTTAAAATAAGTACTGAACGTGTTAGTATGGAACAAGTTCTGTGAGCATTTCAGGCAAGAATCTGTAGAATATGGCATAATCTAAAGTTAATGGAATGGCACACCCTGTACGTACAAGGCTCAGATTCTTCGAAAAAAAGTGTTATCATAAGGAACAGATGACACAAGTGTCGAAGAAAACAATGGCAGCAAATGGTGGGAGCTGCCTTGCCAGTTTACTTGTTGATATTTTCATTGAGAATGTAAATTATTTATAGCAAAACATCAGATAGTTAACATAGTAATTAATACGTATTATAAAATGTATGTATTATGTGTGTACGTGTGTGTATGCGTATATATATTCCACATCTCCTCCTAAACGAGTTGATCGATTTGGATCAAACTTAGTACACATATACTTTACAGTCAGGTAACAATTGCTGTGGGAGTAAGAGCCATCAACCTACCAAAGGGTGAGTGTGGGAGTGGAAAAGGTGCATAACGCGCGTCTTATGAATTCCCAGATTTTTAATCAACCAGTAATTGAGAATGAGACTACTTAGCGACTTGCAACAGACTTCATACATAATTTCAAAGCTTTATGAATTTTTTATCTCTGACAACCCCTAGAAAATCATGAAAGAATTTCCGTTGTTCATGGAGTAAAAGTACCGCATGAGACACGACGCTATAATTTATTACTTCTTTACTACTAACTGTATTCGCGAGGCATTTTGCAGACAGTAAGCAGATATAGCAGTACCTGCAAAATTGTATCACTCTACGACAAGTAGTTCGGGAGATACGACGTTATAAACGAGATGCGTGATAAACTGCATCACGCATGACGTTTTAAATTTATTACTTCTTTCTTACTGACTCTAACGACAATTAATTCCGTAGATTGTATCCACATATGCCGCTGAACGTTTCTACAAAATTATAACACTGCACGACTCATAGTTCAGGAGATATAACGACGTAAACATTAAGCACAAGGCCAGACGCTTCGTGCTACAGAAGTGGGCTTTCAGTTATAAATACACTACTGGGCAATAAAATTGCTACGCCAAGAAGAAATGCAGATGATAAACGGATATTCATTGGACAAATGTATTATACTAGAACTGAAATGTGATTACATTTTCACGCAATTTGGGTGCATGGATCCTGAGAAATGAGTACCCAGAACAACCCCCTCCAGGCGCTGCAGTCTGGAACCGCGCGACCGCTCCAATCCTGCTTCGGGCACGGATGTGTGTGATGTCCTTAGGTTAGTTAGGTTTAAGTAGTTCTAAGTTCTAGGGGACTGATGACCACAGAAGTTAAGTCCCATAGTGCTCAGAGCCATTTGAACCATTTGAGCCAGCCAACTCCCTCTGGCCGTAATAACGGCCTTGATACGCCTGGGCATTGAGTCAAACAGAGCTTGGATGGCGTGTGCAGGTACAGCTGCCCATGCAGCTTCAATACGATACTACAGTTCATCAAGAGTAGTGACTGGCGTATTGTGACGAGACAGACGTTTTCAGCTGGTGAGAGATCTGGAGAATGTGCTGGCCAGGGCAGCAGTCGAACATTTTCTGTATCCAGAAAGGCCCGTACAGGATCTGCAACATGCGGTCGTGCATTATCCTGCTGAAATGTAGGGTTTCGCATGGATCGAATGAAGGGTAGAGCCACGGGTCATAACACATCTGAAATGTAACGTCCACTGTTCAAAGTGCCGTCAATGCGAACAAGAGGTGACCGAGACGTGTAAACAATGGCATCCCATACCATCACGCCGGGTGATATGCCAGTATGGCGATTACAAATACACGCTTCCAATGTGCGTTCACCGCGATGTCGCCAAACACGGATGCGACAATCATGATGCTGTAAACAAAACCTGGATTCATCCGAAAAAATGACGTTTTGCCATTCGTGCACCCAGGTTCGTCGTTGAGTACACCATCGCAGGCGCTCCTGTCTGTGATGCAGCGTCAAGGGTAACCGCAGCCATGGTCTCCGAGCTGATAGTCTATGCTGCTGCAAACGTCGTCGAACTGTTCGTGCAGATGGTTGTTGTCTAGCAAACGTCCCCATCTGTTGTCTCAGAGATAGAGAAGTGGTAGCACGATCCGTTACAGCCATGCGGATAAAATGCCTGTCATCTCGACTGCTAGTGATACGAGGCCGTTGGGGTCCAGCACGGCGTTCCATATTACCCTCCTGAACCCACCGATTCCATATTCTGCTAACAGTCATTGGATCTCGACCAACGCGAGCAGCAATGTCGCGATACGGTAAACCACAATCGCGATAGGCTCCAATCCGACCTTTGTCAAAGTCCGAAACGTGATGGCAAGCATTTCTCCTTCTTACACGAGGCATCACAACAATGTTTCACCAGGCAACGCCGGTCAACTGCTGTTTGTGTATGAGAAATCGGTTGGAAACTTTCCTCATGTCAGCACGTTGTAGGTGTCGCCACCGGCGCCAACCTTGTGTGAATGCTCTGAAAAACTAATCATTTGCATATCACAGCGTCTTCTTCCTGTCGGTTAAATTTCGCGTCTGTAGCACGTCATCTTTGTGGTGTAGCAATTTTAATGGCCAGTAGTGTAAACACCTGGGCAACGTTGAGCTTCTCTGCTAGTATATTATAAACGTTACGTAGATGATACACTAATCTGATGACACAACGGATGAAATTGAATGCCTTGTGAAAGAAATTAGTGAAATGCATCAGAATAGCGTCTTTACAGTTGAATACAAGATAGTAGAAGATTTAAATTTCCAGGATCTCTTCATAACTCGCTCCAGTAAGAGACAGAGATTTCAAGGATACAGGAAGCTAAGATAGAAAGACGCCACAGTCAGCAAAATCTCATGTTACCCAGTCAAGCACAAAACGGCTTCATGCAGGTCACTGCACAACAGAATGCCCAAAATAGTGTTAGAAATAGCTGACAAAATTGAAACACCAAACACCAATAAAACAACTGTTTACAGTAATGGCCACAGTCAAAAATTAACAGATGAGCAAAACATTAAAATAAAATCCTACATAAGCAAAAACAAATGTATACCAAATAACATCCTATCACAGTTAACAGCACAATATGTGAGCAAGCTGTTTTTAGGAAAACTGTTGTTTAAAGTAGAAATCTTTTTGAAGAGCAAATACCAGTATCATTATTTACACAAATTACAGACTAAAGGTCTATGCTGTCCGTAATGTCAACAATAACAGCAAGCCGTGAAATCGATCAGTGATATACAAATTTAACTGCAATTCAAGTACGAAATAATGCATAGGCCAGACAGCAGGAAATTTCAGTATACGATTCAGTTAATACTTTGGCTGTCTTTGTTTACAAAAGCTAAACAGATTCACATTTGCCCTACATGTAGCTGAAGATGAACATCGCGTGACGGCCATAGCACACAACCTACAAGTGCTTCACCTGCTCAACAAAGGCAGAAGATTGAACCTACCTGAAGAGACTGAAATTTGTTCTCACAAATATTTATCCCCAAATGACATTGTCAGTAACCAAAAATACTTTGAAGAAAAGCGTAATAATAAATAAAGGCCATACATTCATGTGTCTGCAGCTCGTGGTTTTGCCGTAGCGTTCTCGCTTCCCGCGCACGGGGTCCTGGTTTCGATTCCCGGCGGAGTCAGGGATTTTTTCCTGCCTCGAGATGACTGGTTGTTGTTGTGTCGTCTGCACCATCATCATTCATCCTCATTACGCTCGTAGGAAGGCAATGGCAAACCACCTCCACTAGGACCTTGCCTAGTACGGCGGTGCGGGTCCCCCACATCTTGCCCTACACTCCTCGGAGTATGGAACCTCATCATCATCATCATCATCATCATCATCATACATTTATGTTGTACTACACAATACTGTTTGCCTTTATTCATTCTACATCTCAGTCCGATATGTCAGTTTATCAACTATGGGTAAAACATGTATGCTTTTATATAAAGTTTGCTCTGTTACTTTTCTACTACTCAATATTATTTAGTGAACCCAAGACTACTGCAGTTGGTAAATCAGCATGCATATCAGTTACTAAAGTAACTTAATAATGAAGAACCACAGTATAGCAGGTTTTGTGTAGTGGAGAAAAATTTTGAAGCCTTCTCCTGGTAACAAGCAGGTCGGTCCATAACAGCGGGGCAGAACTTCAACAGGGAAGAACTGCTGATGTTGCGTGTGGTACGGACGCCGGACGAAGTTAATTGCTACATACCATTAGTGCTGTGCATCCACAGTGTCAATGCAGCAGAATAGTGTCATAGTAGAGAAGGATGCCATCATTTTGACGATTATGCAGCGTGGAGTAAGTAAGCGTAAGTCGTATACGAGAGTAAGACCTAGCTGCCTACAATCTTTGACGGAGCAGCGAGTCCCATCTGGGAGACATAGCCACTCTGAGCTGCAACGCCACCATGAGAGTCAAGACTAGTGGAAGGCTATGGGCGCCATCATACAGTGAGCCTTCTGGTGGACTAACTATCAGTTCCAGAGAGCACACCATCATCCGACCTCACAGGGGATGGGGTGGGGGTGGGGGTGGGGGGGGTGGGGAGGAATGCAGCTGCCACCACCCACAATCTATTCCTATGGGCACACTCGATGCTACTGGCCACCTGGTGGACCACAGCGTAACTTATAACACTCTAGGAGTTACTACGACAGCAAAGCAGCCCTATAATGCTATCCATGTACCAAGATTTAAAGTTTGAGCAAGTTTGTGCATGCTGATGGAAAAAAATCGAACTGTACTTCGTCATATGAAGGGTTACATGTTGGATGGATGGAATATATTATCTATCAGGAGTCGAAACAATGGTATATTGGCTTCAAAAAGAAAAATCCGTGGTTGTGCAGATAAATACAGTCGCCAGCCTAATTAGGCAAAAATAATTACAAGTAAATTTACAGCAAGCAAGATAAACTAGCTGCTGTATTAATCTTGACTTCGAAATATTTTTAGTAAATGAACACTCTAATCTACATTAGCGAAATTATTAGTCATGAGCTTATGTACTATCTGTTTAAGTTCAGTGGTAACAAACTTCTTCTAACGTATACTGGTTACTTTGGTGCATAAAGAATAATGTTAATTACAACACGCTGCTCCACAGGGGAAAAGTACAGTAGAACCCCTCTAATCCGTCACCTTCGGGACCGGGACCATGGTCGGAACGAAAACAAGGTCGGATTATCCGAAAAATCTAATATTTTTTGCAAAAAATATAAAAAGACATTTAGTACAAAAAATTAAACTATTTAAGAACTAAAAGTCGTCTACAGTAATATAAAAACATGTTTTTTACACAGTGTTAAACAATATATTAACTAAAAAACGTCTACACACACTGTAATATATATTGGTTTTAAAAGGAAAAAAAGACAAACAAATTACAGTACTGTACTGTACCTAATAACGTATAAACGTTATATACTGTAAACTAAAAAAATGTTTACAGCACTGTATATAAAAAAGAAATATTTTACAAAGAAATAAACTACTATATGTATAAACTAAGAAATGATTATACTGTAAGCATTGTTTTTACAGTAAAAACGAAAACAAATTTCTTGGAAAAAAGGTCAGTGATACAGTTTTGTTTAGCAGATGTTTTTCTAGATTTAGCTGCAGTGTCCTTCCATTTTTTTATCCACAAAATGTCCATTTGAGTTGAAGATAGATTCTGCTCGATGTATTGAAGGGCGATGACAAAAGCGTTTTTTTGCATCGTTGTGTGAAATCCGGGTGGGGGGTTCGTCTTCGCTGTCCGAATCCTCATTCAAAGTTTCCTGGCTAAGAGCGGCAACAATCTGGTCGTCATTGAGCTCTTCAAAAGTGTCACAGTCTTTGTCACATTCGTTGAGCCACTCTTCAACTTCATTGGCAGGGACGTTCGGCTCCAGAGTTTGTAGGTCCAGTGCGTCGTTGTTTTGTCCATCTTCGGTATGCTCATTTTCAGTCATAACTGGTGGCCAAAGCTTACCCCACGATTTCCGCAGTGTTTCAGGTTTCAGTTCATCCCATGCTGCAGCGATTGTGTAGATAGCATTTTTGATGTCCGGGGATTTAATTGCCTCAAATAAGTTATGACCACCTTCATATTTTTCCAAGACTGAGCGGATATACTTTCTGCGATATGGCCTTTTTAACCATTCGATAACGCCCTGATCCATTAGTTGGATGAGTGAGGTCACATTAGGAGGCAGAAAGAGAGCTTTTATGTCACCGTTCACCAAATCTTCCTCAGATGGGTGTGATGGTGGGTTATCCAACAGCAATAGAGCACGAACAGGCAGATTTTTTTGTTTCAAGTCTTTTTCGACCGATAGCACAAACTCGTCGAAAAACCAGGTTTTAAAAAAGGTTGCAGTCCATCCAAGCAGATTTTTGATTGCGGTAATAAACCGGCAAGGGAAATAAGTTTATATTTTTGATTGCCCTTGGCTTCTTAGGTTTGCCAATGACGTACTGTAGAGAACACGGAATAAAGCAAACAACTACGTTTTTTAATCCCAACAAAGGATAAAACTGCAAAATAACGCACAGTATAACAATATGCACAGCGATAGACACCGCAACAATGGCCCGACAGGTGTCCAGTCAGTGACAAGTCGGCACAGGCTCGCGAGCCTGAGCATGGTCGGACTAACCGCAGTGACGGGCCATCCAAGGTCGGATTAAAGGAGTTCTACTGTACTGTTAATTTGGAAGTGAGATGGCCCTGAAGCTCCAGTATTGAAGGCCAGTAATTTTGATATAGTTACCTAGCCATTATTTTAACTAACAAGAACACAAATATCATTCAAAGACTGTATGTACCCTTTGCATAGCACAGAACATTAGATGTACATGTGGACACTGTATCTGTTATAGTTTAAGTAAGATGAAGCAATTCATGATTTTAACAGGGCAACTAGTTTTGCATGAACTTTCTCTGTGAATTAATGATTAACTGACTGTAACATGCAGTAAAGGACCCTAAAACTGTTCTGTCTCATAACATATTGCCTGATTAATTCTTTCAATGATAAACAATAGTAACAACACACATAAGAAGAACAGACATACAAAATCACTATTTACAAAACCTTTTTATCAATATAACTGTTGTATGCCTTCAGAGTGTTATGGCCAGGACTTTGTTTCTGTAATAACTGTTCTTTAGTAAATTTTTCATTCTGAGAAATGATTTTAAAAATCTTTGAAAGTTTTGCTTCAGAATAAAATTGCAATTAAATATGGTTTTACTATGGACTGATCTTAGGAACTTGAACTATGACATGGAGTATTTTACTCAAAATACTATTTGCAAAACCAAATCCTTACTCTGCAAAGTCAGCAATTGTTTTAATTTGTGTAATCGATCATTCAAGCACTTTCACTTTATACTGAGAGGAAAATTTGGAACTTTCTTGTAGCAAGAACAGGATGCTTTCAAGGTGAATAACTTAGGATAAAACACAGTTCATGGTGTGTAACTAGGCATTAATCACTTATTATATGAACACTTCAGCAAACACTGGTCCGTGTGTGTATTTACAAAATTAAATTTTACTTTGTCTGGGGTCGGATGTAGTGGCGATTATCTGGGGCGACAGAACAAAGCCTGATCATGTAAACATGGCTCTTGATGCAATATACTCTCTAATATCGACTTGGCGTTGTAAACACCGATATCAGAGCAACCCAATAAATGCCGTGATACACTGACTGGTAACAGTCCACGTCTTAGCCATAATTACTCGACTTTACCAGTAATCTTTGCCTCATTGGTCAATCGGGTTGTTGACTCGTCGAGAGCTAGCCACTACTATATGGCCACCAACACTTGTCTCACCAGTTCCCGTCCTTGCACCATTTACTTTCCGCCTAAGCCCTTTCGTTGTGGAGGGACGTCCCTCTAACATTTCTATCGTATATTATTCTACATTCCCTAAGCATGTACCAGTTATATGTTACAATTTAGTATATAAAATGACAAGGCTTCAGAAAAGACATATACAAAATATCTGCAGATTACATAAAATTAGAGAGTGAGAAAATACATATATTTACATGCATCTCAAGTCAAAGAAGTTACAGAATACAGATTTTACAGAATCTTTAATCGACATAAGCGTTACAGACTCCACACAAGTTCATGTACTTGGTTCAGAGCCTGTGGTACCTCTTCTGCACGCAATCTATTGTGTCGTTAGGAGTGGCCTGACCAATGGTCACCCACTTCCCAGCACTGCTAGTGGCTGTGACCAGTATGATCCGCACAGCATGCCGGATGTACAGGGATGTAAATGTGCCACTGATTCTTGGATCGTTCGGAGGACGACTGCAGACGATGATTTTATTGGGGATACTACGGGGGGTGCACAGGAACTCATCGATAATGTTAGTTGTGTTGCTAATGTTGTGGATAATGAGGTAGTACAGACGCCTTTATTTTCCAAAGGAGGCAGATTCGTCACCACTTACGATGGCACCGCCTCCTCCAAAGGGGGAGGCAGGAAGAAAAGGAGGATGAAAAATTACGGTGTATTGATAATTTTTGCTTATGGACCGTCTGATGTTATCAATACAGTAATATTACACGCAACTGAGGAAGACAGGACTACAAAAGTTGAAGGATGAAAAATGCTCGTAAGCTGACAAAACTGAATCCTTCCAAAAATCTGAGCCTGAGAATCAAGGTAAATTTAACGATTCTTGCAATGTTAAAAGTATTGAGTGTAACAAGAAGCGTCATGTAAGTCTTCTTAAAAGCACAGTCAAGTTCGAGGAAACATTGTTTCAGCAGAAGGAGACAGTTACACGGGTCACATCGTCGCAAGGAGCTATTATCATGACAGTAGAACCAACAAACTGCATAAGGCATAATTTAGATTCAATAGTGCCAAAGAGCACAAGGAAGTTGGTTTTTAAAGGTAACGATATAAGAGAGCATGGCATTGCAAGTCATAGTGACGTATAACTAGTTGTGAAGTAAAGAAAATATTTGAAGCTATTGGCCAGTATGCTGTATGTGGTAATACTGTAAGTACTTTGTATATAAGTGTAGTTTTAACGACGTGTGTTGTGGGAAAAAGTAAGGGAGACTTTTCTCACAAAGACAGTGTTCTAGATGATATAAAGAAACATCAGTTTAAGAAACACTCTCATAGACGAAGGGAGGTACTGAACATAAGAAATAATTAAATGGAACGATTTGCTACTGAACGCTTTGATGAGAAGGAAGAGTTTTGTAATTTTATTTGAGTGATTTTTATCATTATGTTTTAATGGTGTCATGCTTATGTGGAAATGAGAGAAGTTGTTTGTTTTATCAGTAGAAGAAAGCATTAAGTAATCAAGACAGTATATTGCACAATTAATAAAGGAAGGAGTGAGTGTCGTTGTAAACTGGGATGTGTGTGATCCATGTCATAGGAAAATGATTTACTAGTTTTAAGTAATGACTAAGAAGAAATAAATAGTTATAAAATATGTTTCTCAGTGAGCTAAACCCTGATCAATGATGCTGTTAAATGGAGACTGAGCTAAGGAACTTTGAGGTTCTAGCTTGATTTTACAAAACTGGAAGCTACAGTGTACAATGTAAATATTTCATTTGTATATGTTCGTCAAGACTTTTCCCAGAGATACATTGAGTCAAATACGGGGCAGATTTGTTAAAGGAATGTGGAGTAAACCACCACATAATAACAGGCTTTGCATAGCTGTGTTGATTTCTGAATCCCTCCCCTGGTAGTGTACGAGGAGTGCAAAGTAGATCAGGATGAAACTACTGGGCAAAATGCCAAGGAAGAACCGCTGATGCTAGGTGTAGTATGGTTACAGAATGTAAGATTGCTACAGAATGTAAGATCTAGGTAGCCAAGATGCCACTGTCACAGAATGATATCATATGGAGAGAGTCATAACGTCATTGTGATGACTACACTGTGTCAGTAAGAAAGCTTATGTCAGACACAAGAGTAACTATTCAGTACACTGACTCCACAAAACATGTTCACGATTGCCCTGGAAGTGGGAGCTGAGACACCTTTCAGTTGCAATCAGGGTGACCAGTGCAGTTGAACGGACAAGAAATGCAGACCAAGTCATGTCATTGCTGCCTCACAGTATCAAAGCACATGGGCCAACCCTGTATAAACATACTCCTCTTCTGGTGGGAGAATCTACTCAGCCTGCAGCCACCCAGCCTGAAGGCTGGACCAGTGTCAATCAATCCCCGCTCTCCTAACCATCTACAATTTAGGATGGAGCAGCAAACCCCTCCTGGGAGCCAAAGCCACTGCTATTCACAGCACCACCATGTGAGTCAAGACTGATGGAGAGCTGTGGGTTCCTTCATCCACTGGGTCCTTTGATGATCTAACCTGTGGTTCCAGGGAGCAAACCATCATCCGCCATTTTGGGGAGCGGCATGCAGTTGTCACCTCCCGCCTTCTGTTCCTGTGGTCAGACTTCAGACTTCGACGGTGCCCGCTGTTCTCTTGTGAGCTGGCTACAGTGTGATTTTGTACAACTTCACACACTTGTTGCACATCTAGTGGGGCCTCTTCTGCACAAAATGTATGGTATTGTCAGGTGTCACCTGGTCACACCCTTTCCAGAGCTGCTGGTGGCCATGGCCAGGGCAAACGATCCTGTCTTCACGGCGTTGCTGTTGTGCCCCTTGACGTCAGAGGGCGCTGTCGCCGCTGCTTCTGCCACCGCTACATGCTGGTTTCGGCGCGTTGCCGGCGTGTTGAATGTCAGGCACGCTGAGAATCGAGACAACTGTGTACCTTTGAGCAGTAAAAATTTACTTTGTTAATTATGTTTCACTGACACCTTCGGGCATATGGTAGGCCATTATATACTGATTGACAGCTCACCACGTCCAGGGGTGGTGGTCCATTTAGATCCAGAACATGACGACATCAACGTAGTGTCCAACACATGGGAGCTACATTAATAATAAAAATGATCTGTTAAATAACTTACACTGTTTTGGTACATTGCATGTTGAGCAATTATTATTTTCAGTCACTCAGAATAGAAGCTTTCGAAATGTGGTGCCATAGAAGAATGCTGAAGATTAGATAGGTAGATAACGTAACTAATGAGAAGGTACTGAACAGAATTGGGGAGAAGAGAAATTTATGGCACAGCTTGACTAGAAGAGGGGATCGGTTGGTAGAACATGTTTTGAGGCATCAAGGGATCACCAACTTAGTAGTGGAGGGCAGCGTGGAGGGTAAAAAATGTAAAGGTAGACCAAGAGATGAATACACTAAGCAGATTCAGAAGGATGTCGGTTGCAGTAGGTACTCGGAGATGAAGAAGCTTGCACAGGATAGAGTAGCATGGAGAGCTGCATTAAACCAATCTCTGTATTGAAAGACCACAACAACAACAGTCACTCAGAAGCTGAAATTAAGTTTTAAGATCGGCAATACTTAATTTATACACAAAACTGACTTCAGCAGTACTTTCAGAACCCGTAAACAAAGTATTACTTTGACTTTAAACGCAGCTAATTCTGCTCTGGTTTTGTGCATCTGGCTGAGAAAAGGTATTTTGCCACATTGAAAAATACTGATTATGGAAGCCACAACAATCAGAATTGAAAGTAAGTGTATATAACGAGTTACGTATTGTAAATAAGCAGCTCGCACAGTGCAGTAGCTAAGCAATTTACACAGGGCAGCTGCAGTATCTAAAACACAGTCGCTGTGTTAGTGATGTGTTAATGAATATTTAAATATCTTTTACGCCAAATGAATACAGGCGAAAGCCTAAAACGTGTGTAGGGAAGCTTTTGACGCTGGACGACCCCTGTCTACAATTCACCCAATAGGATTTTACCCAGCTACTAGCACTACTATCTGCCGTTGCTACTAAGACTGCTGTCAAGACATTTTCGTATACACGTTTGTTTTTTGGCACTAGTCTCAGCTAGACAACAATCTGACAGCGGGATTCCTTGTACACATGGCAGCACAAAAGCATCCATCCCACTGTAACAACTAACTCTAAGATTCACTGGACCATTATGGAACCACGTTTCTAAAATCATTCGCACTAGGACAACAGATACTCTTCAAGGCTATTTCATTCCCCCTGATTTCACGGAACTTTTATTACGCCAGGGCGACTTTTTCCTTGATACTCAAGGAGGGAAGATTAGGTTTTAAAGTTCCATCGCCGAGGAGGTCATTAGAGATGGAGCTCAGGTTAGGGGAGGTTATGGAACCATTCGTCACCCTTCAAGGTAACCATCCCGGCATTTGCCAAAGCCAATTTAAGGAAAAAACGGAACCATTGAATTTGGTTGAATGGACGGGTATTTGAACCGCTGTACAGCTGAATGTGAGTCTAGAGTCTTAGCTTCACATAATTCCGCTCGGTTGTCCTAAGTGCCGCCTTGGGATCCGACGTCCCAACGCCTGCCTTTCATGATTCGCTGTACCTTTGCAGAGCATACTGCCACAGAACTAGATGCTTACAAGGTGCTAACCTGGACGAACCACTGCCTAGCCCACCGTGTTGGCGGACTGACCATTAATGCAGCCTCCCGTCCAGTGGACTAGCAGGCCAGCGTGGCAGCTTATTGGCGCATCAGCCCACGACATTGTGCTCTCTGCTCGCCGTACTAATCATTCCGGCCCACGTAATGTACTGTGGCACGTCTTCTTTAAGTCAACAACACTCTCAAGCTGACCAGAAGTATCCAGATACCTATTACTGGGCATTAATATGAGGTGTGTCCACGTTTCACGGGTTTGGACTCTGCTGGGGACACTTTCGATAAGGTGTCTTAATGTCTGCAGCCAATTCATCCCTGAAACCGAAAATCAGAGAAGGTTGCAAACTTGCAATTTCTTGGACGGTGCTCATTGCATCACCTATAACTTCATTTGATTCCGTGCTTTCTTCAGTTTTTCATTGTTAACTGTGCAAGACGTGTAAGGCTACATCTGCTCTGATGTTTTTGGATTATGTCCAACAAAGTTGTGTTAATTTTGTACCCAGAAGTGTGGGTTGGATCACGACTACGAGATTGTGAACTGTGTCAGTTGCTCTTAAAATTTCATATATCAGTTACTGAAATGAAATATTGGTAACTTATTTATTTATAAGAGACGTTATACTGTTGCATAAAATCTTTATGTGAATGCGGCCACCATCTTCTCTTACTGTAAGATACAAGGATGCTCTGCCCAGTCACTTTCATCAATCAGGATTAAACTGAAGAAGGGGAAGTGATCATTATTAGCAGACACTACAATCTCTCTGCATACTAGTCAGTTTTCAGAAACTGGGTAAGGTAAGACTATGAGTGATCCTGCATCGTTGGACACCGACACGAAACATGTGAAAACGCTGTGTCCCAAATCTGTTATTATAATTTGTCCAATAGGGATTTTGTTATTTTCGTCGTGGTCTTCAGTCAGAAAACTAGTTTGATGCACCTCTCCATGTTACTCTATCCCTTGGAAACCTCTTTATCTCTGAATAACTGCTAATACCAATATCCTTTTGAATCTGCTTACTGATTCATTTCTTTGTCTCCCTTTTACGATTTTTCCCCATTCCCCAAACTCCACACTTTCCTGCAGTACTGAAGTGGTGATCTCTCGATGTCTCAGAAAGTTTCCTATTGGCTGATTCCTTCTTTTAGTCAAATTGTACCACAAATTTCTTGTCTTCACACTTCTATTCAGTACCTCCTTATTAGTTACGCGAACTACCCATCTAATCTTCAGCATCCTTCTGCATCACCACATTTCACGACGTATTCTTCTTGTCTAAATTGTTTATCGTCCCGGGCAGGTAGTGATGTTGAACACTGGCGTCTTGAGCACAGTCGACGTTCTACTCAACCTAAAGGCACTCTTTTGACAGGCCAGTCCATTTCAGAAATGTTACTGCACAGGTACATTGTCAGGGTGACACATTCATCGTCTCCGGACTGTTCCTCTACTGTACGCTGTACACTATGCTGTAACATGTGTTCATACCCTCCCGCAATTAGTGTTTACTTAAACTCAATAAGGCGGTCTCACACTAACCACGGAAGACGCCCCCATACCTTAACACTGGACTCGCATTCTGGAGGACGACGATTCAATGCCATGTCCAGCCATCCTGATTTAGGTTTTCCGTGATTTCCCTAAATCGCTCCAGGCAAATGGTTCCTTTGAAAGGGCACGGCCGACCTCCTTTCCCGTCTTTCCCTAATCTGATGCGACCGATGACTGGTCTCCTCCCCCAAACAACCCAACCAACCTTAACACTACCCCTTCCATACATCAATGTTGGCGATAAAGATGATGACAGGTAACATGCCATAGCAGTTCGCCAAACCTTCGCAAAACCTTCCATCGAATTGTCATAGGGTATGACGTGAATCATCACACCAGCTCACTCGTTTCCTGTCATCCATATTCCAGTGGCGTCGCTCTTCACGCCACTTCAAGCATCACTTCGCACGGAGAACAGAAATGTGTGGCATATGAGGAGCCCTCCGCCCATTACCCACCATTCTTTTTTACTCCCTACACTCTGTCATTGTGCTGAACGGACTCCTGGTAGAACTTTTGAACTCACGAGTGATTCCTTCCATTGGTTTCATGCGATTTTTTAGAGCCACCCTCCGCAGCGCTCGGCGATTCCTGTCCGCCAGTACATGACGTCTGCTTGCTCTTGATTAGCATTGGCTGTTGCTTCAAGTTTCCACTTCACGCAGTCACATCACCAACAGCCGACATGGCCAACTGTAGAAGGGTTCAAATGTCACTGAGGAATCTGTTACTGACGTGACGTCGGATTGCTAATGAACATTCAGAGCCACTGAGCTCGCCTGGCAGGCGTATTCTGCCGCTGCTGCTTCTCTACTGACAACACAACGCTCCCACGTCTCCTTTTATATCTCCCGGGTTCGATTCCTGGCGGGGTCAGGAATTTTCACCTGCTTCGGGATGACTAGGTGTTCGTGTTGTCCTCATCATTTCAACCTCATTCGTGAAAGTGGCGAGACTGGGCTAAGCAAAGGTTGGGAATTTGTACGGGCACTGATAATCGCGCGGTTGAGCACCCCCCCCCCCCTCCCCCAAACCAAACCAAACCGAACATCCTTTTATACTGGCAGATCCGCCTGTCGTGGCATCTACTGAGGGGTATCCGGATACTTCTGATCAGACTGTGTATGACTCTGTATTCTACGGCTCCTATCCTGCGTCGACAGATTCTTAAATTGTAATTAACAGCTGTTCCAATCTTCCGCTCATAAAAAATATGTACATGGATCCTTTAACTAGTTACAGGTAAAAATACTACTTAGACTGGCACCGAAGTGAATCATGCAAGTCCAACATTCATTGAAACCGATGCCAAGATGTCCCTGCATAGCTACTCAGAAGGAAAATAATGCAGAATAAATACAGGACTATGCCAACAAATGGTCTGCGATTAGCTGCAAAGTCCAGCCAGCTTGCTGTTGGCCTGTTTGCCGGGCGGGCCAGGACGCAAGGTGCGGGCTCTAGGGTGGCAACCTGTACTGCGCACAGCTCTACCCATAATGTGCGTGATGTACGCATTACGCTTTTTCTTCTTCTTCTTCTTCCGTATCCGGATGCACCATTATATCTTCTCTTCCCAGTAATTAGCAACGTAGGTTGCTTTGTCATTGACTTTCAAAATATCGTCTTTAATGCATGTTATAGACATATCTGGGCAAATCAATAGGTAGTCCAAGCCCTGTATTGTTCCGCATTCACACCTTTCGCTATCACTGTAGCCCCATTTAAGTAGTTTGATTTGCAGCCAGTTACTCCAGTGCGCAGCCGGTTTAATGACCTCCAAGTTGTAAAAGGTAGTTGAAATCCTGCAGATCCCTCCTCAAGTAGTTCCAGTGTGGAGTGTGACACCATTTCTTCCCAAAGAGATAGCCGCCTTGCGACGGTCTTGGTGGCGAGCTCTTCAGTAGTTTCAATGAAACTCCTGCGGGATTTCAGCCGGATAGTGGGTGGTGCTACCCCTATGATGAGAGAAATTTTGTCTTTCGGAGCTGGTTTGATGCATCCTGTGGCAATACGTACAGTTTAGTTTATCGCGACGTCAACTTGCTTAGTGTGAGCAGAGTTCCTCCAAACTGGCGCCGCATATTCCACTGCTGAGACACTCAGCGCAAGACCCGTGGTGAGCAAAATGTGTGGTTGAGCTCCCCACGATGAACCTGTTAGCTTCCGCAGTATGTTGTTCCTGGCACAGACCTTTCTTTTAGTGTTGTGACAGTGCTGCTTAAAGGTAAGCGCTCTGTCCAATGTTACTCCCAGGTATTTTGGGCTGTTTCTATGCTTCAGATCTTCCCCTCGCCACATGACTCGCAATTTCCGGCTGGCTTGTTTGTTCCTAAGATGGAAGGCGGATACTTGAGAATTACTAGGGTTTGGTTTGAGATTATTGCCTTCGTAATAGGTAGCAAGTTCTGTTAAGGCTCCCGTGACATTCTCCTCCACTTGTTCAAAGGTTTTATCCTGTGTGACCACTGCTGCGTCATCAGCATAAATGAACATTCGTGTCTGGTGGCTGATGGGAAGGTCATTCGTATAGATATTAAATAATATTGGAGCCAAGACACTATCCTGTGCAAGTCCATTTTTCTGTGTCCTCCATCGGCTGTTTTTAGATTGTAAGGTTACATAGTAGTGTCTGTTCTGTAGCATGCATTGCACGAAAATAGAAAGGGTGTGGTCCTTAGTGACGTTACACACTTTCTGGGTAAGCAACTTATGGTTAACTGTGTCATATGCGGCACTGACATCCAGGAATCCGACCCCAGTTACTTCTCCTCTCTGATAGCCGTCTTCGATGTACTGTGTGAGATTAAGGATTTGGCCACAGCATGATTTTCCTGGTCGAAATCCAGCTTGTTCGTTAATGAGTGCTTTGTCCACATAATCATCTATGCGTTTGAGGATCACTCGCTCCAGCACTTTAAATAGATGACGCTTTTAACCTGCCCATACTTGCCTGTTAGCCAGGTAGGAAAGGTGCCACACGTAAGCAGCAGAACGGGGAGGCTGCTTTACACCCATCCCAGCCAAGCTACGCCCAACCCACGTAGGCTACGAAAGCCTTGGTTGCCTATGTCTTCCCACTGTGCTACTCTACGTAGCAGTTTATTTTGTACACTTTCACTGTAATGTTACGAGCAGGATTCGGAAGTTAATAAAAAGACAAAGCCAAATCGTGATGGGATATGTATTGATTTTATTTGTCCTTTTTTCCCTTTTCAGCGTATTTCTGGTTCTTTATTTATTTCGATATGGACGGTTTTCTCTGCAACGTCATCCTCTTCAGACTAGTACTGACTATTCTCAATTCGAACCATCATCAGACCACCTCTAACAGTTGTTTCCTGTGGCAATGAGAACCATTTCTGAAAGTCGAGATCCTTTGCACCTAAGAACCTGAAGATGTCTATTATAGTGCAAAGCCCACTAAAGTAAGTTCTGGAATCTAGTTTCAGAACTTTAGTGTGTTCCAGCCAAATGTGACACCAATTATACTAATTGTAATTATTTTTTCCAGGATGTGTATTGCAGGTTGGTTGACTTCATTCTAAGTGGCCCAAATAGTTCATTCTAAATTACCCAAATGAATTTTAGCAGGCACAAAGTTCGTTTTTCTTGTAATGTTAATCTAAGAAGTACATGTCTAAAAGAAGAAGATCTGCTTCCATGCTAAGCTTTCGTTGCACTACGCTGCATACTACCAGAATGTGGTTTTTAATGTACATTGAGCCATATCTTTTTTCTTATTTCAATCGATGTCTACCCTTTGTTTTCTGTATTGTACTTCAGCTCCCCATCTGAGGCGGGCTGGCAGCAGCATGGGCGCTGCTCTTCAGCCGAATCACATTAATTATACAATGCACTCCGTCTTCAGACCACGAGTGGCCTACCGGGACCATCCGATCGCCGTGTCATCCTCATAGAGGATGCGGATAGGAGAGGCGTGGGGCAACACAGCGCTCTTCCGGTCGTTATGATGGTATTCTTGACCGAAGCCGCTACTATTCGGTCGAGTAGCTCCTCAATTGGCATCACGAGGCTGAGTGCACCCCGAAAAATGGCAATAGCGCATGGCAGCCTGGATGGTCACCCATCCAAGTGCCGACCACGCCCGACAGCGCTTAACTTCGGTGATCTCACGGGAACCGGTGTATCCACTGCGGCAAGACCGTTGCCTAACTATACAATGGAAGACATTTAAAATAACGCAAAGGAGAAAATTTGGCGTTACAAAGATATGAAAAGGGGAGCATTATGGAAGAGAACAGACAAAAAGGGGGCGACTGTAAAATGGAGATAAAAACCTTAAAAAAGTAGCGTACACAAGAAACCACACACTGTGTGAACACAAGGCGAAGTACGGCCGGAGAATAAAAGTTGCGACGGGCGGCGTATCACAGAAAAATCACGGACAGCAGCAACACTATATACAAGTCCAGCGCACGATTAAAATCACAGCTCTTGACAGCACTGGAGAACTGCACCAAATACAAGACAGACGTAGCTCATCGGTGACGGCAAACAAACTGAGAGGATCTGCCAGGTGTACGGAGAAGAGGGAGAAGGGAAGAAAGGAGGGATGGGCGGTGTTAGAGAGGGGTGAGAGGGGGAGGCGGGCGGGGGACGTGCCGAAGGGGGGGGGGGAGGACGGGAGAGGGAAACAGCCAAGGAGGGGGTGCAGAGACTCAGGGGCGGGGGGAGTTTCTACCTTAAATTTAGAAAGCCTATATAGTGCTAAATGACCTCAAGTGCTTAGCACACATTTCCGCGCACTTGTCAGCCATTATGTCTTTGTCCTCTTTAAAAAAGTTGTGGAGTGAGGAGCCGCGCGGGATTAGCCGCTTTAGTCTAAGGCGCTGCAGTCATGGACTGTGTGGCTGATCCCGGCGGAGGTTCGAGTCCTCCCTCGTGCATGGCTGTGTGTGTTTGCTCTTAGGATAATTTAGGTTAAGTAGTGTGTAAGCTTAGGGACTGATGGCCTCAGCAGGTAAATCGCATAAGATTTCATACACATTTGAACTTTTTTTTTGTGGAGTGAGGAAAAAGCTGGTCAAATTTACGAACATGTCGTAAAATACTCGAGGTTGACAAACGAGTGTTTAGTAACTCTTTGCACACTTCGTATTTTGAGATACCTACCGATTTCTATGAAGTTGCCTTGCAAATGTACATTTCCCCTACCGGACTTGGGCTCTGTTTCGTGACTGGTATATGTTCCTCAATTAATAGTTTTGCCTCAATCTCCTTTTAGTTAAGTTTGTTCATTTTGTCGCTCCTGCCGTTATTATAAATGAGCCGCAGTGAAACTGCCTACGCAAACATACTCCTGGCTTTCTGTATTCACGTTGGACTGGCAGCGTAACCAGTTGCCAAGTGTAGCAGGCTGAACGGGTCCCTTGAGGCTTGCCAGGTTAGCGGAAATCCAAGCTGGCCTTCTTTAACCACTGTGCTTCAGCACACGTGTACCCTTGCGTCTCCATTGCGGCAGGTTCACCTGTTTTAATGGTTGCAGAGAAGATAGGGGCAGGTAGGCTGGAAGGGGAATTTGTAAACCTCTGATAACGTGTGCTTGGAGAAAACACACAGTTACAGCGGACCAGTCACCTACGTTTTTACGCATAGTGATGAATATTCCAAAATGGACTGCCGAGCCACGTGCCCATGTATAATGATGTAAATTTCAATTTAGTTATCAAATAAATCCGTAATAATCGTGACAAAAAATGGCTCTGAGCACTATGGAACTCAACTTCTCAGGTCGTCAGTCCCCTAGAACTTAGAACTAGTTAAACCTAACTAACCTAAGGACATCACACACATCCATGCCCGAGGCAGAATTCGAACCTGCGACCGTAGCGGTCGCACGGTTCCAGACTGTAGTGCCTAGAACCGCTCGGCCACCACGGCCGGCTAATCGTGACATTAACACATCTTATGTTCACTTATAGCTTGCTTAAACATCCCTCTTCGGTCGCAAATTTGTAATATAAAAGTTATTTAACACCAGTTGAAAATAGGAATCACAATTCACTATATTGTCGCAGATTCTATGCTGTAAAAGACTATACACACACAGTGGAAAATGAAAGGAAAAGTGTTAAAGTACATTAAAACGCAACTAGTAAGCGCAACAATGGATATGGTGTTAATGTCACACTGTATCTCTCCGTAATTCAAGTGTTTTGCAGAATAAATGCCAACTTATCATGGCGAAATTCGTTTGGTTACCAAAAAATATTTTCTCAGGGCAGACCTACAAATTTCTTACCTTCTGCACAGATTAGTTGTACTTGTTTAATGGCCAGTGAATCAGACGTCGCAACAGGGTAACGAATCTCAGTCTTCATCTCTCTCAGTTATTGGGGAAACCTTAATATGATCTTCCGCTTGTCCTGAAGATTCCCATTCTATTTGCCACATTTGTAAAATAAAATAATTGCCTCCCTTTCTCACATTTTAATTGAAACGGAACTTGTTGTCCCGTTCTATATTTTTCTCAATAAATCCCGGTACAGGAGAATTATAGCGAGAGTGTTTTTACTCTGTAGAAGTAAATCCGTAGGTAACAAGCAGGAGAGAATGGACCAAGCGGTGTTTATTTATTTATTCGTTGATTTTTATTTCGTGTATGCCACGTTTCCTTGCATCCTTTGGCTTATTGCGACCTTGGACTGTATGAATGAAATATTATATGACGTAGCAGAAAGTTTTGGTCAGAGGTCGTAGCATTGCATGAGTAGAGTGGTTCTGTGGTAGGATAGTACCAACCTCTAAACGCGAACAAGTTTGGCAAAGATAGTGGGCAAGTCAGAGAGGAACCGCCCTCACCACCACGTTTTGGACGAACAACGGTGAGGCGAGGTGTTCGCAGGCCCACTTGTTCCTGGGTAGCGGCGCTGGACAGACGTGGAGACGCGGCTCTCGATTTTGGTAATGTTAACAAAGTTATCAGACTGTCTCAAAACTGCTAATAATAAAACCCAGATGTTTCTACCAAAATTTGACTAAATTATGAAAATAAACTCCCTTATGGGGGTTTGGTGGTAATCTCACATAGGTGTGAGATTACCACATTTCAGTAGAAATTTGCGTTTGTGCCTTGGTCAGGCCACGCAGGAAGTTCAATCATTTAATTTATTTTAATGTGGTCTTTCTTCCACAGTAATATTTTGGGGTATTTTATTTATTTTTCATGTGTTTCCTTCGTTACTTCCTTTCACGCCACGTGGTCGGTTGGAGCAACCACCACATTGGTAATCTGCAATTTCGGTCTGAAAATATGTAGTAGTCGAGCGAATAACCATACGGTAGTCGGTGACTGTAAGATAGAGAAGGAATAATCTTGTGTGTCCGTATTTTTTGAATTTCTGTTGGCTGCCGCTACTTGGTCACGTGTGTGGAACAATATTAATGTGATAATTAGTTAATGTCTCTTGTCATCATCATCATCATCATCTTGGACAGTTTCCAGCCACTGGATGGGTCTGTCGGAAACACAAGCCTCTCCATCGTGTTCTGTCTTTCCACCATTCCCCCTCTTCCACCTTCGTCCAGTTCTCTCCTCTTCTCGTCACTCCTTTCACCCATCTATCTCTTGGTCTTCCTCTGGGCCTCTTCCCCTCCAGTTGCAGATCAAACATCCTCTTTGGAATTCTTCCCTCATCCATTCTCTTCATGTGTCCATACCACTGCAGTCTTGATTTTTCTATCCTGTCCTGTACTGGTTCCTCCTTTAGTCTTTCCCTCACATACACATTTCGCAATCTGTCTCGTCTTGTTACACTCAACCTGCTCCTCTGGAACTTCATTTCACTAGCCTGTATTCTACTTTTGTCGCTTTTGTGCATTACCCATGTCTCACTTCCGTATGCCAATATGGGGACAAAGTAGGTTCGGTATATAATTCCCTTGGATTTCTGTGGCACCTCCTTGCTCCAAATAAGCCCCCTAATGCATTTGTAGAACTGCCCTGCTTTTCTGCACCTTTCATTTATTTCCATTGCATTTCCCCCCTTACTTTCAATCATGCTTCCCAGGTACTTGAAGTTCTCTACCACTTGTAGTTTTTCCCCTCCACAAGTAATATCCACATTTGGCCTATTCTTCTTCCTTGTTGTGACAATTATTTCACTTTTCTTTGCAGAGAAATGCATTCCATATTATGCTGCCGTTGCCTCCCATACATCTAACTGCTCTTGCACCTCCTTCTCGCAATTTCCCCATAACATCAGGTCATCGGCAAAAAGCACTGCTTTAATTTTTTGATCTCCAATTGCATCTGATACTTGCTGTAGGATTTCATCCATAACAATAATAAACAATAAAGGCGAAAGTGCACTTCCCTGTCGCAGCCCATTTTCCAGCTTGAACCATGCAGTACGTTCCCTCCCCACTTTCACACAACTCTCACTTCCCTCATACATTTTTCTGACTTTTCGTGTTATCTCTTCATCTATCCCTTTTGCGTTCAGCACATCCCAGAGCTTGTCCCTACAGATACTGTCATACGCCTTCTCAATATCTAAAAAGGCCATGATTAAGTCCTTCCCGTACTCATAGTGCCTTTCCTGCAGTTGCCTTACCGCAAATATGAGGTCCGTTGTTGATCTTCCCGGTCTGAAACCATACTGCTCCTCTTGCAGTCTACTTTCATTACTGCTTCTTATTCTCTTCTCCAGGATCTTTTCATAGATTTTTCCACAGTGGCATAGCAGGGTGATTCCTCTGTAGTTCTCACATCTCCTTTTATCCCCTTTCTTGAAGATCGGGACTATAATTCCTTTCTTCCAATCCTCAGGAATTCTGTTCTCCTTCCACACCACCCTCAGCACTCTGTATAGCCACTGGGTTCCTACTTCTCCTGCTTCTCGTATCATATCCACTGTTACTTCGTCCCAACCTGGTGCCTTGCCCCCTTTCATCCTCTTTATGGCTTCTTCCACTTCATTCCAAGTTAGATCATTAATTTCCCCACTATTATAATCGTCTGCTGCCTTAGGCTCTCCATCGCTGTTAGTTACCCGCTTGGCGACATTCAACAGATCTTCAAAGTACTCCTTCCAAATCTTTTTGAGC
This sequence comes from Schistocerca piceifrons, assembly GCF_021461385.2. Classification (NCBI taxonomy): domain Eukaryota; kingdom Metazoa; phylum Arthropoda; class Insecta; order Orthoptera; family Acrididae; genus Schistocerca; species Schistocerca piceifrons. Next base: position 662,625,270 of record NC_060138.1, read on the forward strand.
TCATGCATTTCCTCCACAACTCTTCCATTATTATCCATGATCCTCAGGCACTCGCTTTTGTCATTCCTCTTATTTCTTACCATGGTGTGAAGTACTTTTTTGTTCCCTTCTCTGTCCTCTTCTAACATTCTTGTCCATTTTTCCATCCACTTCTTCTTCTCCGCCCTTACTATGGTCTGTGCCGCTTTCTTGCTTTCCTTATATTTTACCCTAGCTTCCTCTGTTCGGGTCTGGAACCATTCTCTGAAGGCTTCGTTCTTTCGAAGTACTGCCTCTTTACATATGTTGTTCCACCATGGGGTTTTCTTACTTCTCCTCTTTGTGCTAGTTCTTCCGCACACAGTCTCAGCTGCCTCAACTAGAGCCCTCTTAAAATCTCCCCATTCTTCTTCCACTGTTCTCTGATCTTCCTTTGGCAGCTTCTTCCTGATCAGTGTCTGGTACTGGGTTCTCCGTTCATCCTCTTTCAGCATCCATATCTTCAACCTTTTCTCCTGTATATCTGTTGCCCTCCTATCTTTTTTCTCTCTCAGGGTGGCTACCAACAGCCGATGGTCACTGTCTAAGGCCTCAGATGGAATGACCTTAACATCTGTGAGGCTGCTCATCATCTGCCTATCCACTAGTACATAGTCTACTACTGAAGTTTGGGACCAGTCTCCACTGTACCAAGTTATTTTGTGGCTACTTCTCTTCTTGTACCAGGAATTTGCGATCGCCAGTCCATTCCTCTTGCAGAATTCCAGCAACAATTTTCCTTCTCTATTTCGGTTCCCCCAGCCCTCTGGTCCCATTATCTCCTCGAATCCTTTCCTGTCTGTGCCAACATGTGCATTGAGGTCCCCTATTATAATCTGATTACCTCCATTTAGCTGCTTTTGCATGTCATCTTCAAATTCCTCCTTCTCCTTTTTTGTACACCCTACCTGTGGGGCATATGATTGGATGATTTCAATGCTTTTTCCTTTCACTCGTACTCTGGCTTTTATCATTCGATCATTGATACCTTCCACCTCCTCCTGCAGACCCTCTCTGACCACTATTGCCACTCCATTTCTTCCCCTCTCATTACCTATCCAGTATAGTTTACATCCTTTACTTAGTGGTTTTTCACCGACTCCTCTCCACCTAGTCTCAGAAAGTCCCAAGATGTCCAATTTCCTCCTTTCCATCATTTCTACAATTTCTTCTAACTTCCCAGTTAGAGTCCTTACGTTTAAGGTGCCCAGTCGTAAGCCATCTCGTAATCCTTTTCCATTGCTTGGTCGGTTTCCTTTAAATCCGTTCCGTGATCCGAGGCATGTTCCCTTTTTAAAAGCAGTTGATTTATCCACTACTGGCTTGCTAGGCCTATCGCAGCTTCACCAGAGCCCCGTTAGCCGTCACGTTTCAGGGTTCCCATAGGGCCTTCCCAGCTACCGTAGCGGTCCTGGGGCACACGAAGTCCCCGCTGTACATCGCCCCTATAGGCAGTCCCCTACTTTGTGCCGTTGCCCATCTCCCACGACTTGGACGAGGGGTTGGACTTATGGGAGATTGTTAATGTCTCTTGTGCCTCCCCATAATTATTTGATTTGCTGGCACTGTTGTGCGTTATATAAAACATACGGGTTAAACTCTTGTATCCAGAAAAGTTCAGATTTTAATGTCTATTGATGGAATAAAGACTTGCAAAATTTTCCCGCCATCTGATAGTAAATGTTCTTCCTCCCAGCTCAGTAACGTGGTGTTGTTTCCCAAAGCAGGATTCATTCATAGTTAAGAGCACCACTTGCTGTCGATTCTTCGGCATACGTTTTAACGAAAATTGAAATGTTTAGGCAAATATTCTTCCGCCCTGACCGAGTTTACTTGTAGTGTCTTTGCTGAACTTGTTCTGCGTGACCTTTAGTAATTAGTTGTAATAAGCGTGGGTTTAGGCATAATTGTGTGCCTGCATAAAATTACATCGAAACCGGGTCAGCGCTCTCCTCTCCCTTTCCACAATTACGTGGCGAAAGTGAATCATGTTAACTAGAGAGACCAGTTGTGATGATGTATATTCCAACAGACACACAGCTAGTTATTGAAATGCCATCAGTATTGAATAAATATCAATTAACCTATACCCCATGACTGATTATTTCCTCCCTTCATCATAAAGAATAGGTGAAAGTCAGTACCACAGTTCAGTGCTGGGCTATGAAAGTAAATAATGACTCTATGCTCCCTATTAAGCCCTGCATAGGTACCTTCTGTAGTGGTTCCAAAAAATTGTTTTATCCATTGCATTCAAATTTTTACTGGGTTGTTGAACCCGCCCGATAGAAATTATTTATATCCCAGCAGTAACTCGCAGGCGCCTGTAATTTCGTGGACCATAAGTATTTGCTAAACCGTTACTACAGATGGTAGCTTGCAGGAGCTGTAAGACATGACAAGCGACGGTAATCTTCTTACCAGGCTGAGCTATAACCTTATCTACGCCACTAGCAGTACAAGAGTAGTGGAGCATAATTAGCTCGAAATGTTTTGCTAAACCGTTACTACAGAGGGTAGCTTGCAGGAGCTGTAAGACATGACAAGCGACGGTAATCTTCGTACCAGGCTGAGCTATAACCTTATCTACGCCACCAGCAGTACAAGAGTAGTGGAGCATAATTAGCTCGAAATGTTTTGCTAAACCGTTACTACAGAGGGTAGCTTGCAGGAGCTGTAAGACATGACAAGCGACGGTAATCTTCGTACCAGGTTCAGCTATAACCTTATCTACACCACCAGCAGTACAAGAGTAGCGGAGCATAATTAGCTCGAAATGTTTTGAGCACTTGCATTTGACCACCTTTCCTTAAGAACAGGACCTAATTATAGTAATACATCGCTGTTGGTCAACAGTAACTCGTCAACCTGTCGTAACAAAAACAGTTACGTGCATCAGGTACCTGATTCCACATAATTACTATTTACTGTGATTTGAGGTGCACTTGGAGATAGAATCTTTCATGCCCAGATCGAGAATTTTACTGGATATCAAGATCAATTGTTGTTCCTTCATGCGTATTAGTGTGTTTGAGAATAAGAATTTTCCAGAAACCACGATGATATGTTGTATCCTCCTTTAAAGTGCGATGCTAAATTATGTTGCGACTCTGCCATCATGAAGAATGACATCATTGTTACGTCACTCGTACAACTGTAGCCAACAGCGGTGTATTGCTGTAATTAGGGGGAGGTGGATGCCCGTTCTGCTGCTCCACTGGACGTGGAGATGAATACAGATCCTATATTTCTAAGGAAAGGTGCACAAAACCCCACTGGCTCGCTTTCAAACCACACAAAACGACATGTACTATTTTTGCTACAGTATACCAGGTTGTAAGTTCCTGTGACTCCAACCGTAATTATTTTAAATTCTGTGATGTGGAATAACACACAAAATTTTTGTTCTGTGGGCTCCAAACGCTTACAGATGAAGTTGATGAGAGTATGGTACCATCAGTCTTCTAACTATAATGCAAAAAGGTCAATCGAAGTCTGATGAATCTGTTGAGTGTCATATTTGTAACCTGCTACTAGGCAACACCGCGAAAAATCGCTTTTGGATAATTTTTATCTCATCGGTTAATTTTGTAGTGCAGCACACAATGAATGCAACCTGAATTACTAACTCCCACTTCAGTTACCCGTATTGTTCCCCAATCTGAATGGGTGTGATGCTCACTTAATTACTGAGTACTTGGCATTTTGTTTCACGCAATAACTATGTTAGTGTCCTACCCATAAACACGAGGAAATACATTTCATTTTTAAGGAGGGTTAATAAACACATGACGGAGCAGTTCCCAGATTCATTAAGATTTAAGTGGCACCGCTTCAGAAATTGGTTGAAACTCTACATCAGGAGGATACACAACGCTCACCAGCTGCACATCCAAAGATATTACAAAGAAAGGGATCTTCGTGTACGAATAGATGGATTCTGTGAAGAGACTCTATGAAACTGCAATACCAGATATATCTTCATTCTCTAGCAACTTTACAGGCGATTATCATAACGGATGCGCAACATGGGCACACAGTGTGTGCTTGGCAGGAATTTATAACGTCTTGAACTTAGAGGAATACGCAAGACTTTACATGGACACAACTCCTCACCTCCTCGCAGATACTGTCCACTATTACGCTGCGCCTGGGTTATCAAGCGGTGCAACTCCCCGAACAACATCTGCTGAACTCAAGCTTTCAACTAATGTTGACGTACTGTTGCTCTGCATGTACGTGGGGGCTTTGAAAATGTATTTGTGGACACATCAAGGCAAATAACTCAGTAATGGGTCAATTGTTCGACCACGTTATCGATTCAAGTAAAAAAAAAAGTCACATCCTGTACCTGTACAACAATTTTCACCCAGTGGAAAGTTTCAACAGCTGATGCGTGGTGAAATAAGTGGAATGCATTTTACGACTATAACAGATGATTTTGGAGTAGGATATGTCTTGTAAGTAAACTGGACATATTCTAGTAGTTTGCATGACAAGCACAACGATTTTCCGCTGCATCCGGAGCACGGAGTCCTGTGGCATTGTTCCCTCCTTACGTTGATGGCGACTCATGGGGATAAAAAGAGATGTACTTTATACATTATAGGAATCTCCAACAATGTCTCAATTTGGGTATGGAATTGGTTAGAGTCGTCCACAGTATCCAGTTCAATCAGAGCTCCTGGTTGAATGCCCACATATATAAACACTGGCAAAAGATCATCCGCTTCACGTTCATTAGAGCAAGATTTCCATAAGTTTATGCACAACGCAATTTTTGGCAAGAATAAAAAAACACCGCGACATTAAATTATTTATTTACTGGGATGGCCGTAGAGGGGCGAGATAATGAACCCTCATGCAAAATTTCAAACGGGCTACCATTTTCGAATTTGTGGCTCAGGAGATGGCGAAGGTTGAAATACTCGTACTGTTAAGAGGACCTGTCTATGTTGGTACGTATGTATTGGACCTACCAAAGCTCGACATATAGCATTGTGAATATGAGTTTGCAAAAACCATTTTGAAGATCCAGATTTGCTTTATGATAATACGGACAGCTTAATTTAATGGGTGAAGGTCTGGGATCTATTCAGCACATAAGGATACCAGCTTTATAAAAGACGAGGCAAATAAATTGCAGAGTGGATAGTTTGTAGTTCTGTAGTTCTAAATGCATGGCCGTTGCAGTGAGTCAGGTGCCACTTTAACAAGGGGATATTACAGTCTCGGAAATTCAGTGCGGGATGAGACTTCACAGGTTAGCATCTTACCTCAAGAGTGTTCTTTTAAATTCTGATACTAATACTGGATCTCCTATATCTTCTCTGCCAACCCTTATTTCCTCTTCTCACATCAGACGAATCTTCCCTCTTAAAGAGGTCTTCAATATATTCTTTCCACCTATCTGCTCTCTCCTCTGCATTTAACACTGAAATTTCATTGCACTCTTAATTTTATCGCCCTTGCTTTTAATTTCAACAAAGGCTGTTTTGACTTCAATATGCCGAGCCAGTCCTTCCGACAATCATTTCTTTTTCGATTGCTTCACATTTTTCATGCAGCCATTTCGCCTTAGCTTCCCTGCACTTCCTGTTTATATCGTTTCTAAGTGTCTTTGTATTCCTGAATTTCACTGCACGTTTTTGTACTTCATTCTCTCGTCGATCTACTGTAGTATTTTTCTCTTATCCATGGTTTCTTCTCATCTTCGAAGTCACCTTCCTTGTACCTTCGTTTTTCTGTGCATTTTCTGTGATTTCCCTTTTTGAAGATGTCCATTCCTCTTTAACTGGACTGCCTACTGAGTTAGTTATTATCGTAGTATCTATAGCCCCACAAAACTCCAAGCATATCTCCAAGCATGATGAAATCTGACTGGAATCTTCCCATATCTCCCGACCTTCTGTTGTGATTCTTGAACAGAGTATTCGCTATTACTGATATTTATGGCAATACTCATTTGGCCTTACTCCCCTCCATATCCTACTACCAAGCCCATGTTCTCTTGTAACACTTTCTTCTACTCCCTCCTCCCAACCCCCATGACTACTATTAGATTTTCATCTCCCTTTATGTATTGAATTATCCGTTCATTATCTTATAGACTTTCTCTATCTCTTCGTCCTCTGCTTGTGACACTGGCGTGTATACCTGAACTATTGCTATCAGCGCTGGTTTGCTGTCAATTCCGATAAGAACAACTCTCACTTAATTGTTCACAGTAACTCACTTTCTGCTATACCTTCCTATTCATAACGAATCCTAATCCCTTTATACCATTTTCTGCTGCTGATGATATTACCCTATACTTATATCACCTGGAATATTCTTCTTCGGTCCATTTCACTTCATTGACCCCCACTGTTTTTAGATTAATCCTTAGCATTTCCTGTTTCATATTTTCTAGCTTCCATGTCATGTACAAACTTCTAACATTCCACACTGAGGCTCGTAGCATGTTAGACAATACACATTGTTAAACAGCTTCAAAAAATGGGGAATATATGGATGTACATTTAGACATTGAAATGACAGAGATTTGTAATGAATAAGTCCAGTTTCTTTTTTGCCGATGATCACAAGTTTAGTTCTTGGACTTTGTTAATTGTCAGTTATTTTTCTTTTTATTCTCTCCAGGTTACCACATAATTTTCTGTATCTGCAGACAAATGCAAATGTGAATCTTTTTTGAATAAATGATAAGGCCATTCAATGTAATTTTTAAACATGTTCACATACATATTCTTTTACATATTAAAAACACTCAGAATATTTCTGAGAAGGATGTAACAGTTCAATGTAAAATGAAACATGCAGCAATTTGTGAGTATTTTTTTATCACACACCCTGAAGCTATTGGTGTTTTGTACATTGGAATATGGAACCATATATTATTAAACATTTTCGTCTCTGTAATCTGTTAAACAAAAAGATTGTGACCATAGACATAATTAAAGGAACTTATTTTTGTCTCTGTTTTCACTTTTTTCATCTATCCATTAAATCCCACAATACTGTTGAAACAAACTTTTCGTATGTTGTAAATTTTGCTAGTATGGAATCCTATAGTAATACAAGCAGACTTATGCATGCCACATATACAGACATAAATGCTATGTCCTAAGAACTCTTCTTCGTGAACTTCATACTCTGTCAGATAATTCACAACATCATTGAAGGTAGACTTACGGACACTTGCCAGTGAACGGCTGGAAAAACAGTAAGAATTTTCATAAAGTTTCTGAGGGTCTAACTACATAATGTGAACTCTGAATACAAAGAAATTTTAGGACAATGAAAGTGTTTTAAGGATGTAGATTTTGGTATAAGAATAATCAAAATATCACTGATATAAACTTCATTATATAAGCAATTAAGTGGGTCAGTAATTTAAAATTATCCCTGCTAGTCTATGTTTGAAGTCTATAGACTTATTAACTGCTTTTTTTAGATGCTTAAAACTTTGTGCGGACATTTATAACATTATTATCTAAAGATAGACTACAATCAAATGATTTCAATCAATAGTTTTTATACTATAAATACGTAAATTAGACAACCAAAAATAAGGTAATTTTTTTATAATTAATAAGGGTATATTTTTCTTCCTGGTGATAGTAAGCTGATGTCTGTAGTCTATTTTTCTCCAAATGGTAGCCTGAAATATCTCAAAAAATTTCAGATCTCTAGCTCAGTGTTTTTTTCACAAAATAAACATGTCAGAAAATCTGATTCTTGGGACATTCAGTTTAAAGGTACATTTCATCTGTTACTCATCTCTGCTATTCTTAAAACCCTCCAGTTGCATAATATTCTTGGTTTGTGTGTTCCTCATCTCCTCTCTTCCTTTTCCTGCTCCTCTTTGCTATTCTGGCCTCTTTAGTTGCCTCAAGAACCCATTTTCACCTTCGGCCACTCTCAAGAAATCAATTGCCATCAGTGCTTGTCTCATATTGAAACCAGAAGTTAGTCCTAACAACTCTAAAACATCACATCTGCTAACTGCCCCATCATCAAAGCAAATAACTGCATCTAATACACCTAATCTCATGGTATTGAAACCAATAAACACAGTTTTAGGAATGTGTTCCTATATCACATGGTTGCAACATTCATTAACATTTTGCGTCTTTCCATTTAAGCACCGTGACAATAGTGTAGTGTCACTTAGGTCCATGTATATGGGTAAATTGCTTCCAATACCTCAAATGGCAGGGAGTGAGGGTGTGCATAAGTCTCTCCGTTTGCTATTGGTTTTTTTGTATTCACATCATTTGTCTACACCACTGTCATAGAGAGCATGTTGTGGATGGTCATCCGTAGAAGCTTTACGGAAAAAGGTAGCCCATACTGCTTTCTTCAATGCCTCAATATTGTCTCAATGTCTTTGTATGGCTAAACCATAATAGAGCTGCAGTTTGTCCACCTCTTCCTTAGTAAGACAACACCGACCACCAATTGGTTTGCCATCACTGAGCTTTTTCCCCATCATATCTTTTCTTGCTTATGTAAACGTGCCCATCCTCTTTTGGACGTGACCAACACACTCTAACTTTTAAATTTTTACAGTTACTCCATAAGGCATATTGTCCAACACATTTACAAATCCTTTGGAGTCACCATCTCCAAGGTATTTCACATACCATACACCATAATTCTCTTCTGACCTTTTAAATGTTCTAAGAACTCCCTCTGATTCCATTCCACCACTCTACCCAGAAAAAATTCCGAACAGAAACATGATCCTGGTTATTTCCTTTGCAACCATGGCAGTACTTTGTCATACAATCTATATCAATCACCTTTCCATTTTCTAGGGATGTTGCAGTGACACCATTCAATGATAGGTGACCACACTTTCGCCATGTCCCATCAAAGGCTGGAGCTATATCAGTGTCACTTTTATTTCATAACACAGTTTCTTCAACAGCTTTCTTCATTGGCACAGCACTCACTTGACCAAGACTTTCAAGAAGTAACTGTGTGTTCTTGGTTCAAATGGCTCTGAGCACTATGGGACTTAACTTCTCAGGGCATCAGTCCCCTAGAACTTAGAACTAATTAAACCTAACTAACCTAATGACATCACACACACCCATGCCCGAGGCAGGATTCGAACCTGCGACCGTAGCGGTCGCGCGGTTCCAGACTGTAGCGCCTATAGCCACTCGGCCACCCCAGCCGGCTGTATGTTCTTCTCAGAACTTGTAGGTGGAGGCAAATTCACTAGCACAAAATGTTTGAGCTGCCTTTCTACCCTTCCCAATAAACCACATTCTACATATAAGTCCGAAATTTATGTTATAAACACTTCCTCTGCACAATCCAGAAGAATACCCAGTATTAGTTACCTCACAGAAATCACAAAACACTTGTAACTTACTAGCCAAATCCTTCCTGTCTTCAAAATCTTCGATGATGTTAATACCATCTTTTCCACAAAGCGCACACACAGCAGCATTATTTAGAAGCGAACATAAAGAACTCAATTCAGCAATTATAGAAACACATTCTGTTACAGTGCTTTGATCATTTTTTATAGAAATGTCACTCTGGGCACTCAAATATTTTAGCTTCTGTCTTGAGGCACTTGTTGGAGACGACATAACATCCAGTTGGTTTGTGGATGTAATTACACAGTCTCTACTTTCCCAAGAAATTAACCGATTACCTTAAAACTTACGTTTACCCGTTCCAAAACACTTTTTTGGAGGCGTAACTACTTCCGAGAATGACACAGCTCCAACAACTCAACAATGTACAGAAGTTTGAACACAAACAAGTCTCGAAAACCATAGATATACAAAGGAAAACAAAGGAGCATCGGAAAGCGTGTGTGCTAACAGGGCTGCCAACTGAAAAAAACGATTATGCAGTGAATCTTTTCGAAGTGGCAAAATAATAATGACGCCATTTGACATCTGACCGCAGCGGAAACACAGCCGTTGCCGAATACCGACACGTATTTAAATTTGTTTTTAAAGATGTTCCCGATGTCCGAATCGATTCATTTAATTACCATTTTGGTCACAAAACTCTAAATATTGATTTAAGACGGAAAAAAATTCGAATTTTTGAAGCAGATTCACTAGCAAGCGATCTTAACTTGCAACTGCCATTGATCGCACCACTCTGCAGTGATAAGTAATACCTGATACAGCTCTCTTATTTCCACAAATCATAAATGCTGCAGATAAATGCACTGTTCTGTAGAGCACCCTGTTTTTCTGCCATGTCCAGAGAACTAACCCTAAGCATATTGAGGACGGATGATGTTTGGCTGAAGACATTGAATGCTGTAGGAAACTGAACACATTTCGTAGTCATATACTCACATTGCTCTCCAGCTTCCTAAACAACTGGTCTGATCTCACCTCAGTGAACGCCATCTTTGTGTTCCGCTGAGGAATGTCTAGGTCATTTACAACTTGGCATTCTCTGTTGAACTAACAGTCACATGGATTGAACCACTGCAGGTCAACTTGTATGTAGCAGCAAACAACAAAAATAAACTGTTCAGAGACGAATTAACTAAATAGACTCGCTACGTAACTGCATACGTCGTACACAAACACACGCACACACACACACACACACACACACACACACACACACACACACAATCTCCTCCCTGTGGGTGACGGCAGTGGCGGACTTTTACTTCTAGCATTCATGTTGCACTAATCTGCTATCCCTACTCCCATGCCCACATCTGCCATGAGTGATGCAGTTGGGTCCCAGTCGATCAGAGGCTCCTTGTCCATGCACTTACTATACAGCACTGTGGTGAATACTGCCTGCTTCAGCGTTCGCAGTGCCCTCCTCGAGTGTAATTGTTTAAATACATGAAGAATAGGGCTTGCAGCTCGAAACTGTTTATGGCTGAGAAGCAGCAATCCACCTAAATTGTTTAAATAAAGTTGAAAAAGCACATGGTCACACATAGATGTGGAAGGGGGAATGTGTCACACAGGGTTTCATGAGCGGAGAATATTTTAGTTAAATATAATAAACAAAGTGGGACAATTCCAGTGGAGCTTCTTGGCAGATACCTGCAACTGTTTGCCGCCGGGGGACACAAGCGCGAGGCAAACCTGAGTATTTGCAAATGATAACGCCTTCAGAAGCAACTGACTCCCAGTTATCACTAAACAGCCTACCAAGGAAACTCATGATAGGAAAAAGCCAGCTCTGGATTTTGGCTAGTAGATGGGTATTGAGAAGATCATGTGTAGATCGGATGTTTCAGAAAGATAATGAAAAGAGTCACGTGCAACCAGATGTGAGTGGAAAAGTCACTTAAGAAATGTATAAAGTGTCAGCGATGATGGGCAGTAGTGAACAGTCGTAGTCAGTAAGCCGTCAGTAGAACTGAAGCAAGCAGAGTATCAATGAAGGCACCAACAACTTGGACGGCAGCAGCTAGTGATGGAACAGTAGTACTTTGTCCACGAGAAGACAGTACTTTTTTGGGTGACAGCTGCAACTGATAGATGAGTAGCAATTTTACAAATGCCTTATGTATTTGTCATTGAATAGCAGCGGCGACCGCTGAGGCATTCCATTGGTGGTGCCAAAAAACTTAGTTTGGTAGCATCGAACGTATTACGGAATTTTGTCGATACTTCATGTATTTCATAAAATATAATATAAAAAAACGGAGACAGAAACAGAAATAAACACTCATTACAACAACGCCCTTGTTCAACACAGTAAGAGTTTTATATATTCCTGGAGAACATGATAGCAAGTGTTTGTATGTATAAGAGAGAGAGCTCTCTCGCACACACAAATGCACACGCATGCACAAAAATCAACAGCGCAAATCTTTACTCCTCACAGGGTATTTTCGGTCACTTTTACGTGGCAGCCGTAGGTAGAGGATGTTTTGATGTATGGTTGCTTGAAATACCGGTGGATATCGGGCCTGAACTACCACATTAAAACTACACTGCCAACCTCAGCTAACAACTGCGCTCTAGCCGTTACCAAGTGATTTATGTGCTCCGCTTTCCTTTGAAATGTGGTTGCTGGTTGTTTCCTTTTCTTATTTTGAAATGACTGCAGAGAGCAGTCTTGCTCTGTCACAGGGTTCGAATATGACTCTCACAACACCACATGGAATCAGCAATCCATATGTCCAGTGCTCAAATGGTTTAAATCATACCTAACTGGAAGAGTGCAGAAAGTTGAAATAAATAGTTCACATAATATGCAAAAAACTGGTGATTTCTCAAAATAGGGAACAATCAAGAATGGGGTGCCGCAAGGTTCGGTCTTGGGTCCTCTGCTGTTCTTAATATATATTAGTGACTTGCCATTCTATATTCACGAAAATGCAAAGCTGGTACTTTTTGCCGATGATACAAGTATAGCTATCACACCCGACAGACAAGAATTAACTGGTGAAATTGTAAAAGATGTTTTTCAGAAAATCATTAAGTGGTTCTCTGCAAATGGGCTCTCATTAAACTTTGACAAAACGCAGTATATATTGTTCCACACAGCAAATGGAATGACTCCATTAATAAATATAGACTTCGATCAGAAATCGGTAGCTAAGGTAGAATATTCAAAATTTCTGGGTGTATGCATTGATGAGGGGTTGAACTGGAAAATACACACTGAGGATCTGCTGAAACGTTGGAGGTCAGTTACTTATGCTGTTAGGGTCTCTGCAAATTTCGGCGATATACATCTCAGTAAATTAGCTTACCACGCCTATTTTCATTCTCTGCTTTCGTATGGCATCATATTCTGGGGTAACTCACCATTGAGTAAAAGAGTGTTCATTGCACAAAAGCGTGTAATCAGAATAATTGCTGGAGCTCATCCAAGATCATCCTGCAGACACTTATTTAAAGAGCTAGAAATCTTCACTGTACCCTCACAATATATATATTCACTTATGAAATTTGTTATTAACAATCCGAACGAATTCAAAAGTAATAGCAGTGTACATGGCTACAATACTAGGAGAAAGGATGACTTCACTACTCAAGGTTAAATCTAACTTTGGCTCAGAAGGGGGTAAATTATGCTGCCACAAAAGTCTTTGGCCACTTACCTAATAGCATCAAAAGTCTGACAGATAGCCATATAGCATTTAAAAGGAAATTAAAAGAATTTCTTAATGGCAACTCCTTCTACTCATTAGATGAGTTTTTGGATATAGTAAGTGGGTAATTTCCCAACCTCCACAAAAAATAAAAAAAATAAAAATAAAATAAAATAAAATTATTGAGTATCATGTAATATTTTGTCTAACGTAATATCTTGTATAGACACCTTTTATTAACCTGACACGTTCCACATCATTACGAAGTGTCGTATTCATGATCTATGGAACAAGTACTAATCTAACCTAATCTCCATTATTACATCGGTTCTGCCATCCCAGGAGCGCGGAACACGGACGTAGGCTGACAGCCCAGCCCTGTGAGAGGGAGGCGTGGCTTGTCCCCCTACTCCGCACTTCTCCCCTCGACAGCCAAAACTCCTCGTTTGTTTTACGTTCGCGGCCGATTGCCATAAAAGTGTCCGCTACAACGTCAGTGCCAGTACGAGAAATAACAGGACATGTATGAATTATTCGAACCTGTAATCTGGATTTTGCGAAGCAAATTTAATCAGATTACCAACATTTAAAACTGTAAGTATTGTAGTCACCAAAAGCAGCAACTCCATGACTTTGGGAAGACAGCTTCAAAATAATTAGTAGGAACGATATTGTAAATCGATTCGTCGCTCCTTCTTGTTGGCAAATAAATTTCATCTCAAACTGAAATTTTCAATTTTACACACGAATGACTTTTCACAGGATAGCATCCCTAAGGCACTCATTCTTCTTTCATGGTGTTTCGTTTTAATCCTCTTGAGCAATGAAACGCGCTGCTTAGCTCCTGATGTCGAGACAGGCATCGTGATTATCAGTTTAAAAACTTTAACAGTTTCGTCGAATGTGTCGCGAAGTTCATCCTCTAGAATCAACGAAAGAAACGGAACTGCGTCAGCAACTGCTCTCAACTCAGGCCTAGCGTAGAATACTTGAAGCTCGCCCTTCAACTTTCTTTTTTCCAGAAATGCATGTGTCTTTAATTTAAAGGTATTTGTCCGGAAAATCTGTGATGCATTTGTCAAACAGATTTACGTCAAATAAATTGGCTGCAATGATGTGTCCAGTGAACTGAAAGCGTAATTTTATTTCAGAAAGAACGGCTTCGCACACTTCCAAAGCAACTCTTTTTTTACTCCCATCGAGAATCCGTGGCTTCTTGGCAGGCATCGTTTCGCCATTTACGAAACTAATCTCGTTAAGGGTGGAGTCAATGTTATCTCTGATGTTTTGCAATACCGCTTCAAATTTCTCGTTGTCTTGCGTTGCTGTGGTCGATTCGGTTATCTTCTTCTGAAGCTGGTTAAAAATTAAGTCTGCATGAGGCATTATCTTATAGAAAAATGATATCCAGAAAATGAATTAGTTATCTTGCAGTCTTTGTAAGAATCAGCTTTTTCAATAGTAGAAGATAGTTTTATCCTCTCAGTTGTTTCAGTGGCTTCCAGAAAAGTTAAGATTTTTCCCTGTTTTCAAAAACATCTTTTACTACCCGCGAATGGTAATTCCACCTCGTTACAAACTCAGGGTAGGCTTTTTTGAATAATGCTGTGCAACACTTTTGATCTCTGTGGCGAATTAGAAAAAAAGGAATTACCTGAAAGTTGTACAAAAGAGATGCGAACTTTGCGATTAACAGAGGCTGCCGTAGACGTAAGGTTGAACTGAGTCGCATAACAATAGACGTATTTTGCATTTGGATATTTCTCTTTAATTAATTTCTGAACCCCGTTCGACTTGCCACTCATAACGTTTGCACCATCGTAACTCTGAGCTATTAGTTTTGCTCGATCATAGCCAATTAATGTTCAGTTTCTTTCAGAATACTGTCAGCTATAGTATGAGCATTTTGAGTTTCTGGATTAACAACGTTCCAAAATCTTTCAACAGGTTTTTCCTCAGTAACATAACGCAAAACAATAAACAATTGAAATTCGCAAGACACATCTGTGCTTTCATCCGCAATTATTGCAACATAATTGGCACGTTTCATTTCTTTACGAGCTTCGTCACGGTACACGTCCAACGTGCATTGCAGTAGTTCGTTCTGAACAGTCTTAGAAATGCCTTTAAACACTAATGCTTGAATGAGATGAACTTCAAGATCTTTTTCCACTTATGCACTGAACTGAATTCGCTCGCGAAAAACCTCCTGATTTCGAGAGGCATCAGACCCATCGTGCCCCTGAGAGCCAGTTCCAAAGCACCACAGAATCGAATACAGTTTACAATTAGATTCAATATATATTTATTCTTTTTTACGTGTTTGTTGTGGCTGTCAGTTGATTGTCTATATTGCGAATCTAGTTTCTGCTGAAGGTTGCGTTTGCCTAGAAATGAAAGACTAAGCACATTATTCATGTGTCACTTTGACATTTCATGTACTTTCATTTTTAGACCATATATGCCCAAAATCAGTTATTGCGGTCTCACACCAATGAACATGTCCCCCAAATAACACACAAGGTAAACAAAAAACAGCGTTGCTTTCATCACAACCACAAATCCATTTCTTCTTTTGGTAAATTTCTGGACTGAACTTATGGCATAGATTTTTTGTTTGCTGCTGCAGATTCAGATTCAGGAGTGGCCTACCTAGTGTTTTTTACCTGAGAGTCCTGTCGCTAAATGACGTTTTTAATAACTCATTCACTTTGTTCATGTTTGCTATTTTCACAGTCAACTGAATTTTCCGTTACAGATAACACTGTGCAGACAGCTCTATATGGTCAGTTACCTGACCTCGCAATAACTACAACGTGTTTGTACAGAACTGTATGACACGAACGTAACAAGTATAAACAGAAACACTGTACCTTTATTTAGAAAACCGATGTTCAACATGTGGTGAAGACGTTAGTTTTGTTCTTTACCAATAGCCCTGCTGTTGTGAAATACACTAACACTGAAATAATGCCTCTTACAAGGGGAGGCCGCCAATTGTGAAATTCAGATTCGATTCATACTGCGCATAATAAAAGCTCATGGCCAGAGTTGTAATGTGGCAAAGCACCAAGATGCACTTCTCAGCCGTTGTCGAGAAAATCGACAGTTAAAAATAAGCCGTTCCGGTGAAATACTCTCTACGATTAATAGTTCTCTACAGTGTCGTGGCACAGCGGTAAGCACTCGGGTTCGTAATCCGAAGGTCGCTGGATCGAATCTCGCGCCATGCAATATTATTTTTAATTATTAGTTTTTTGTATTTCATATATATATATATATATATATATATATATATATATATATATTAATGCATTACTTATGCATGTTGGTGAAGGCGGATCGCTCTCCAATTGTACCGCCTCCAGTTTTCCGTTTGTTTAACAGAGGTACCAAAGCTCTCACGTCCGCACTGATTTTCGACGATGTTATAACTTGCGCTAGGGACCGCATCTACCTTCTTTCGAAGTTAGCAGGCAACTACGCTGTTATGCGGCGGCTCGTTTCGGCCCATTCAACATCTGTCCTTCAAGTGTAACGAGCGAGTAACGGAGTTTATATTTCATACCTGCCACAGCAAATTTGTGTTCGTGGGGTTTCTATTCTAATTCGAACGTTTGACTTACGCTATACGTATTCGTTTCGGAATATCGTTTCTACGTCTTCCGTTAACTATACGGGGTTAACATTATGAAGACAATTAATAACATTTGTGAAATACAACTTTGTTTGCGGAAAACATAATGATGTTCGAAGTCGCCAGTTTTTCCACGACAAACGACTTTCAACAACTTATTATATGCATAATTGTTGCAACTGATTGCCGGGAATTATATATATATATATATATATATATATATATATATATCTGTGTGTGTATGTATACACACATTTGAATTACAAAAAACAAATAAAAAAAAGGTTGCACGGCGGCAGATTCGATCCGATGACCTTCGGATTACGAACCCGAGCGCTTACCGCTGCGCCACGACGCTGTAGAGATTTATTAATCGTAGAGAGTATTTCACCGCAACGGTTTATTTTAACTGTCGATTTTCTCGACAACGGCTGAGAAGTGCATCTTGGTGCTTTGCCACATAACACCTCTGGCCATGAGCATTTATTATGCGCAGTATGAATCGAATCTAAATTTCACAATTGGCGGCCTCCCCTTGTTAGTTTCAAAATCTAAGGGCATAATTATATTCAAATTACATATAGCTATTTATAACGATATTTAAGTGTATTATTTCTGTATTCGATTTAATTAAGAATTAATTAGCGTTTAGTGATGCATTAGCATTAACTTGCGGGAAGATTGTAAAACTGGATTACCAGAAATCTGCACCCCAATGTATTCTATCATGATCGCTAGATGGCACATCATGCTTCTATAGATCCTGCAATTTACTGGTCTCTGGCGGAAGGAACGTATAGCTCAGGGCCAGACTAGCTGTGGCACCACCACCGCCATAAGAAGCGTGTAGAAACTAACGGCCGAGAACTTCACAAAGCGCTTATGAGTGCAGACGGTGCCAATCTGCAGTTGGCTCCAAGCTTCAGAAAACTACCGCTAGAGCATGTGCAGCGAAATGCGCTTCAAATCAGAAAATACATGCTCGGAAACAACGTTTTATGCGCAGTTCGCATAGACTTCCCTTTTTTTGTACAAGTGGTGCCACAGCACAGCGGCACTACCTCAGAAGCTGCACCTGTTGAATAGTAAACAATTGACACAAAAAAAGGGTTCAAATGGCTCTGAGCACTATGGGACTTAACTACTGAGGTCATCAGTCCCTAGAACTTAGAACTACTTAAACCTAACTAACCTAAGGACATCACACACATCCATGCCCGAGGCAGGATTCGAACCTGCGACCGTAGCGGTCACGCGGTTCCAAACTGACGCGCTTAGAACCGCCAGGCCACACCGGCCGGCAGTTGACACCAGATGTAACTCATGTACCGGTATATATCTTAGTTGATCAGATACCTCACATATAGATATGTCTATTGACAAATTAATCTGTTTAACAAGTTTGTCATTTCACTACACATCTTCCTTTGCTCCCCACCACTAGCCCTAAAACAACCACGGAGGTTCCACTCCCTCTTGACTCCATTATAAACGTTAATTGGGGGAAAACACAACGACAATACATTCATCAGTGTCCTGATTGCATGACGCAGGCCACACCAAATCTATACTGGTAGGTTGGACCTGTACCAGGATGACAGGAGTAGTAAGGGGAAAAGTGGATTGTGGAGGAAATGGCAGGATAGGGAGAGCACTGGGAGTGAGGGTGCCCTTGATCTTGAGGAGGATGTTGAGGGGGAGGGGGTGGCCTTTAACTGTTCTGAAACCTGCTGAGCCCTACTACTATTCTGACAGAAATTTCTTCCCCTTTTTTGTGGGATAGTCTTATCTGCACTGTCTTCCATGGTTGAGGTACCACCCTCGTCTTCCATCAATCGTTTGAGAGGTGTAAGAACCTCAGTTGTGACTAAATCTCCCTTATGAAATCAATATATAACTCCTTAAATAAGGTACTGCAGCTATCCTGTTTTTCATTTTTCATAGCCTCCTGCTTCTCCTTGATAGAAAAGCTGGACTCCTTTATCCTCTGAATTTGCTATATCTTCCTCTTTGCCATCTATTTCAGTCCATAGCTCCTGTAATGTTCTCTCTGAATTTCTTTATTTATGACACGTATCCTTGCAGCATCCCCTTGCTTGTTAGGTCTGCTAATGAGTTTATAGATCACATCTTGTCTAACATGCAAATCATTTGCTGTAATTGTTGTAGGGGAGAGTGGGGCAAGATGGGGTACTTAAACACTTGACAATTTTTTGTAGGCTTACAAAATGCTCAATAAAATACCAAATATTCCACCTTAAACTTCGGTATTTCTAGAGAGTTCATAAAAAATTAGGACCAAAAATGTTAGTATTTACTATAAAAAATATTTTTCAGGACTTACCAAGTAGCCCATCTTACCCATTAGTGAGGGCAAGATGGGTTGCACAGGTGAGGTCAAGATGGGTTACCTCAATACTGTATAAGGCAAAGGTTGTTTAATGATTCAATGAACACAGGTTTACAAATTTCGAAAAGATTTATTTTAATATCTAATGAAAATGCATTAAGTAAGCATTATATGATGTTGAAGTTCAGTAACTATTAACTCTAAAATATTACCTTTAAACATTAACTTCAATTACAAAAGATAACTCCAATAACTAAATACAAATCATATTTGTAACATTGTACTACATTAACTTCAATACCTAAAACACACTATGA
This sequence comes from Schistocerca piceifrons, assembly GCF_021461385.2. NCBI lineage: Eukaryota > Metazoa > Arthropoda > Insecta > Orthoptera > Acrididae > Schistocerca > Schistocerca piceifrons. Next base: position 662,644,655 of record NC_060138.1, read on the forward strand.
TAAAAAGTTATATTAGTTATTCAAAATATTAACTTCAATAGGCCTAACTAAAATAATTCTTGTTTGCGGAGGATTAAGATGTTCAATCGTTTTTACTTTAATTGCTAGTAGGCTTAGTTTATTGTTATTTGGTTATCATCGTCTTTTGGTAAGCAAAATTCAGACATGATGTACCTCAGCATCCTCGTCCTCTTCTCCCGCACATGAACAGTGAGTCAACTTTTTATCAGAGACACATGACACCCATCCTTCTGTTGAGTGCGAGTAGAAATAGCCACAATACAGGCAAGCAGTGTCATCTTCTTCTGATGTGCTTTCTTCTTCATTTTCTCTTTTTATCTTCTTTGTCAAGTTTGTCATTGGTTTTTTTTATTTTTCCCACTTTTTCCTCTACAAACAAAGAGGGATTTTTTAACATTCTTCTAGGTGAACTCTTTCCTTCGTTTTGCCAGGCTTAACTTTACTTGCACTCTCCATAAGTTCTATTTTGTAAGGGGAGCTAGTAAAAAGTTTTTTCCTTTTTGTAGCATGTTTTTTGGCTGTTTTTCTTTCCGACATGAAGAATTGGGACAATCTGATCTGGTGAAACAGCAAATGAACTTAATTGATTTGTGGTGTTCTCAGAAGCCTGCTTGTTGTAGTGTGGTAACTGGGGTTATTATCATTCCAAAATGAGCACCCAGGGCTTAGGCCTACAGCAAGTGCATCTTGCTCTTTAGGACTGGATTAGTTGTCAGGACCATCGCTTGTCTCTGGCATAACCTGCTTATGTGAGCCAACTGAAGCCTCTCCTTGGTCATTACTGACAGTAACGTTAGCAGCCTCACTTGCAGCTAATAGAGTGTCTGTGGTGAGAGAAGCTTTAAACACTGAATCTGGGAAGATGTTTATTTCGAAAGGGCAAATTCCTGATTTTTGAAACTGTTTATGGCAGTCAACATGGTTGCAGCTCTGAGAAAAGTTTTGTCCAAAATCTCTGCAATCTGAAACAAGATAACAACTTTACCAGGATTTGATCTTAGGCAGTAGTATGTGCTGAGAGGCTTCATGAATGAAACATCTAGAGGCTGAAGCCTGTGGGTACAGTGGGGTGGAAAACAGAGGATGACCACAGAATTATCCCTTGCTCTATCATTTATAGTCAGGCTCTGCATATGGGTTGAATGTCCATCCAACAATAACAGCATGAGTTTCTCTTTGGTTGCTTTAGAAAATTCAATTAATTTGTCAAACCATTTCTCAAATGGTTCAAATGGCTCTGAGCACTATGGGACTTAACTTCTGAGGTCATCAGTCCCCTAGAACTTAGAACTACTTAAACCTAACTAACCTAAGGACAGCACACACATCCATGCCCAAGGCAGGATTCGAACCTGCGTCTGTAGCGGTCTCGCGGGTCCAGACTGTAGCGCCTAGAACTGCTCGGCCACCCCGGCCGGCCAAACCATTTCTCAAAAATGTCTTTTTGCATCCAACCAGAGACACGACATTCCGCCCACATTCCAGATGAACAATTGTAAAGTAGTTCTGGCATCATTCGCTGGCGAGGATACATTACATGGGTGGCATAAAACCTCCAGCTGCATTCATGCAAAATCAAACAGACAGTTTTCCCTCTTTTGGCAGATAACGAGACTACTTGTGTTTTGCCTTTCGATGCCAATATCTTGGAACTGTTCTTTGAAACTGCAGAAATCCGACTTTCATCGCAATTATAAATTCGATCTGCTGTAAATTTGTGCTGGTCGTATAGTTTCACTAGTAAACCAAAGAATTTGGATACTTTAACTTTGTTGAAAGCCATCGCTCTAGCTGCAGAGGTTTGCTCAGGTTTCCTAATGATAAACCTGAGTTTTTTTGCAAAAATCTCCTAAGCAAATCCTTTCCAGCTGATTCTTGGGTCTGGTTAAAATTATGCTGCTTGTTATTTCTCAATGCTAACTGGTATGCCAGCCGATTTACATCATTACCAGTCAAACGAAACAAACGGCTTTCCATTTTCTTTATATAAATAACTAATTCTTGTTCTTCTCCAGGGCTAAATACACTTTTGTAAGGTGTCAGTTGATCCTTTACAACAAAAGATTCACTTTATGAACTTCATTAGATTCTGATTTTAATTTTTTTACCTTACGTTCAAGAGTTGTTTGAGGCACCTGAAATGCTGTTGCTGCTTGATAATCACCCATTTGGCCGTTGACTACTACAGTGGCAGCATTTTTCATAGCTTCTTCACTCCGTGAACTCCTCTGTTTTCCTTTTATATGTCTGAACCATTTTCTTGAAATAAAAAATATAATTAGATTTCTTGCCTTATGTGTTATGTCATGTGGGGCACCCCATCTTGCCCTGGCTCTACGTACTCTGTCTTGCCTCCAGGGGCCATTTTTAGGCTAGGTTAATATTATAGAACAAAGGATATATTCAATTAGTTATTGCATGCATTAATTTAGTGCTAAAAAGCGTCTTTTCAATGATTAATACTTAAGAGTACGAGAAACAATTACTTCTCTTACCTTTTCAAGTCTGAAAACGACTAATAGTTATATAAGCACAGACGAAAAAATGTTTTGCTGTATACACTCCGAATGGTTTGCTCAAAATAGCTGCTAGCACTGTCAGGCACTCGCATAGCAACACCCCACTAGGTCAAGTATTCGCCACTAGGTTGCAACATCTGCCATGGCAGCACTTACAAAAATCCTGTCTTGCCCTCCACCCCATCTTGCCCCGCTCTCACCTAAATCTGTTCCATGATTCTTGATAAGCTTTCCTTACTACTAATCAAGTTACGCTTTTCTGCATACATCGCTTGAGTCTGCTTGGTATTGTCATGAAGATATTTGAGGTAAGGCTATAATCTTTCTTTAACTGCATTTTGTATATCATCTTTTCATAGTCTGAGATCACTTCTCATCTGAGTTTCTTCATTTTCCCTACAGCTTCCAATGCTGCTCTGTTAATGCTTTCCCATTCTGTTCAAATTGTTGTGTGTGATAGGTGATTTATATTGTCTTCTTGTTGTAGGTATACTTTAAAAATGTCTTCTTTGATGCTGTGTAATTTATTTTTTGTTTCTTCTATCTAATCAGCAGGTTTATCTTTGCTGTAAGATGATAGTGATCTGAGTTCATGTTACTTCCTCTGTGAATACTTACATCTCAGACAAGTTACCTAAGTTTTCTATTTAGTATAAAGTAGTCGACATGATTTTGATGGCCTCTTGTGCACCATGTATACTTTTTCCTAAAGAACGTATTGGCAAATTTCATATAGCTGAATATTGTCAGATGTCCTAGTTTCTGTCCATTATTACTGACTGTGTGCTCTTCTCTTGTTTCTACAACTCCATGTATTGTTGTGTTTCCAACATATCATGCAGGTCTCCATTTATTATCAGGTAATCGTATTTCATTTTTCCTGTTTGCTTTTGTAAACCTCCGTAAAGCAATTTTGCCTCTTCTTTATTTTCTTCTTCTGTCTACTTTTAGCTATACTGTTAATATTTTTTTCATTCACACATTATCGATCAATTTGGGACTCCACATTGTGCACTTGGTGTCTGATTTACACTGCTGTAGATCATTATGTAATCATTCACTTCTTTCGCGCCTTCTGGTTCCTTTTTTTTTTTAGTTATGACAGCTATATCTGAGTCTTTTTGCTTTTAATTCTCTGTTCACTTTTTCTTAATACACCCTGATCCTTGTACTTTCCATACTGCTGATACAACCCTTTCTGAAATTCACTATCTATTGTCCTTGACATATGTGGGTAGTGTCATTTGAGATTCAGTCTAACTTGTTACTGTGAAGAATTAGAGTTGATTTTTTTCTCTATAAGAGGTATGATATATTTCATATCAACTTGCCTCTCTTTTCATAGCAATCGATCTGTTCCAAATATGAAGACTTCGCATGAAAACTGCTTTGTTCGTGATAACCTAATTTCCGCGTTATGTAAGTTGGTTCTGGTGCAACATAAAGGACACATTCGCCGACAACATAAAATTACACGACATTGGCGGTGCCTTTCCATGTCGATCTTTATACTTACTTTCACTTTATTAAAATTTCCGTATGTGGTTTCTCTTTTAGAAATCATCCGCAGCTTTGCTAACATGTATTGTGAGACGCACTGCTTACTTACACTGACGTGATGTGGTTTATGAGGAATACCTGTCATCAACTAATGATATATGAGAACACTGCTCATCTTATTTTGACGTATTTCATTCGAAAGAGAAGGTCGATAGATCGCAGTTCTGATTATTAGTTCTACTGAAAAGACAATGTTTTAGTATTAATTAAAATTTTAACAAAGACACAGCGATAACTTTCGTTATAGCTTGCCTGGACAAAATCCAATTACAGTTTCGTAGTCCTTTAGTCAAACGGCATCGTTTGTTTTTCATCAAGACAATATTGAATTCATTTTGACATTTGTCTAGTGATTTTTGCTCCTGTATATTTTAATCCTTTCTATTACCTTTCAACGCGTTTCAATCAGTATATTGTAAACACGATATGTATGTGATTGGAGCTTGTATGTGAGGGACTCCCAATTTCATTTCGACACACTGAAGTATGTGTATAATTGGCCATCAACTTATCTTAAAATTACAATGAACTTAATTTGAATCATAAGCACATCGTAATTCTGACGCAGGGGTTCTCTGAGGCCACGGGAATGACTTCAGAAGCCACTAGACCAAAAACAACAGCCTCAGCTGAATCAGGGGCACTTTGTGGTGACAGTCTTCACAACAAATGGACGAGTGTAGTTAGGTAGACCTAGCAGACAGCGACAGATCTGCGTGTCTCAAAGACGGCGCTATACCGATATCGTCGGGGATGAAGTTGACAATATGAGGAAGCAAGATACTTCAGTGCATCGTCGTCGTCTTACTGTTTATGTACAGAACAGTCATGACCCCATATTATTCGAATTTTGTATTTATTATATGTAAACTTAAAAAGCAACTCAGTGAACATAATTGTGAAGTTGTGAGCTTACAACGCTGGACAACAAATGGCTACAGGATAAGTACGAGGGCTTTTCAGACAGTAAGGTCCAGTCAGTCACGAAATGGAAACCACAGTGAAAATCCGATGAAGCTTTAGATAGATGTGTTGGGCAGGGTGTCTAGTATGCCCATCGATCGCGTCACGTCACACTTTTCAGTTCTGAGCGTACAGTGAGCACGTAAAGGTGTCTCGAAAACAGTGTCACTGGCCAAGTATCAGTACCTGTGACAGATTTCGACAGATTTCATGTAGTCGACAAAAAGTATCTGATACGCATTTCCTTACTCATGACAATTCTCGGCCGCACACTTCCAGGGGCGATGAGGATGCTCCTGCAAGTGTTTTGGTGGGAAGTGTTCGGTCGCGCATCACTGAGCCCGGACTTGGCTCCCTTTGATTTACACCTCTGTTCACATGAACCGCTGGCTATGAAGACAACATTTTGGCACAGACTTCAAGCTGCAGATTAGCGTGGAGAATGGGAGGAAAGTACAGGCGACTGACTTCTATGACGTGATTGTTGGAAGGATAGTACAATGCTGCAACAAATGTCTCTATTGGAGCGACGACTGTGTAGAGAAGCTGCTGGAAGGTGTGGTTAACAATTGCACATAAAACACTATGATTTCAGTTTCGCAGCCGATCGGACTTTACTTTCTGAACAGCCCTCACACATGCATGGGAATATACGTTATTGGTGAGGGCTCGAATTAATACCATTAAAAAAACTGTAGGAAGATGCCAAGTGGCAGCAACCTATTGACAGAGTACTCAAGTGGTAGAGCTGCCACTTCTAGACAACCTTACCTGCCTCATTTACTATCACGGTTCCGTAGAGTCACCTTTCACCCCTCCCTGTTGGCTGCACTCCATAGGAGTGCACTTTCCGGGGGTTACACGGCATCGGCTATGCGCGAGTGAGAGCGGTATTTGTTGGTATTGCTACCAAGAGATCGCACTGGCGTTTCTCGAGATTTTAAAACTCTGACCACTTTAGCAAGAGTCAGAGCCATTGAAACAGTACCAGACTGTTTTCCGATGATTCTACATTCACGAACTATGGCAACGTTCACCGGTATGACTTGCATTACTGAATGTAGACAATCCCCACTAGCTACGGCAAGTTGACCATCAACGTCCTTAGTCGGTTAATGTATGGCGCTGTGTCATGGGGAACCCGTCCGCATTTTATCCAAGGCACGTTGAATGGACGCAAATATCGAACTTTTTGGATCAGGAACTTCCGGTACTACTGCAGGATGTCGCTCTGGAGGTTCGACCACGTAATTGCTTTCATAACAACGGGTACCCAGCGCATTACTCAACCGAAGCACGGAAGGTATCAGATTGTGTTTACACGGGTCGGTGGATCAACAGGCGTGGCACTATTAATTGGCCCACGAGGTCGCCGAATTTTATATCGCCGGATTTCCTGCTGCTGGCATATTTAAAAGATAAGGTGTACCATCAAGTGCCAATAGGGCGTGTAGACATGGTAGACTGCATCATAAACACCTGTGCTGACATTCTCGAAGATATGTTTCTGTCCTGTTTACGGTACTTTGAAAAGCGGATCACTAAATGTGTTGAAGTTGGCGGTACCAAGCGAAAAAATAGAAAGTTTAGAGGCCAAACATGTGTAGTACAAGTCTATGAAACATGTAAAACTGGCATCTGAATTCTTAACAAGTATCCTGTTAAGGATAATTTATTATGCAACCATTATAGGTTTTGTCTCCCATCTTCAGCTGGCATTAAATTTTTACGAGGGGTGTTCAGTAAGTGATGATACACATTTCTTTGCTCAGTCAGTTTCGGTTCAAAAATTGCGGAATTCGTTGTGGGGCTTCATAATTCCGATGGGTAGCGGCGCTATACCTAGTCTTCAAGATGGCGTCTGTAACGGTGGTGTGTCCCAAACGGAGGGCTGACATTGAGTTTCTTTTGACGAAAAACCAGAGCATCGCAGATATTCATAGACGCTTGCAGAATGTCTACAGAGACCTGGCACTGAACCAAAGCAGGTGAGTCGTTGGGTGGGGTAACAAGATCGCACAAACCAGTCCGTTATCGTCCGTGCACGCCGGCCGCACGCATCTGACTCTTGCAGCGTTGAAACGTGCGGATACTTTCATTGGAGGTGATCGACAGATCACAAACGAACACTTCGCTGCCCAACTGGACGTCTCTATTGGTAGTGCTTTCACACTCGTAGACCAGTTGCTGGGTTCCTTGCCGCCTAAGACAAACCCATAAAGGACAACGAAGAATCATCTGCGCGGAATTGCTTGTGCGTTACGAGACTCATCACCACTTTTTTTGTTGAACATCGTCACAGGCGATGAAATATGGGTTCATCACTTCGAACCGGAAACAAAATGGCAATCCATGGAATGGCGTCACATCACCTCTCCTCCGAACAGAAAGTTCAAAGCCGCACCGTCAGCCGGTAAAATAGCGACGGTCTTCTGGGACTCTGAAGGGGTTGTTCTGTTTCATTTCCTCCCTCATGGTGCAACGATCAACTCTGAAGTGTATTGTGCTATCCTCAGGAAACTGAAGAAATGACTTCAGCGTGTTCGTCGGCACAAAAATGCAAACGAACTTCTTCATGACAGCGCAAGGCCTCACACAAGTCTGCGCACCCGAGAGGGGCTCAATAAACTTTTTTAGACTGTTCTTCCTGATCTACCCTACAGTCAGGATCTCGCACCTTCAGACTTCCATCTGTTTGAATCAGTGAAGGATGCACTCCGCGGGAAGTAGTACATGGATGATAGGCAGGTTATTGATGCAACTAGACGTTGGTTCCGGCGCTGACTAGAAGGGTGGTACCATGAGGGCATACAGGCCCTACCAGTAATTTGGCGTAAGGCCATCGCATTGAACGGAGACTATGTTGAAAAATTTTGTTTTGGAGCCAAAAGAGTGGGGATTAATATGATGTATTGTAATCCTGAAGAAAACCAACCCGCCTTAAAAAAAGTGTTGCAGTACGTGTTGAACACCCCTCGTAAAAAGTTGTTTACATATCATCAGTATGGGTCCTGAGTCTTCATTTAACAAACACATGATAATGTGCACATTTCAGCTTTGAGATGTCATTTTCAGAGAAAGATCTACGACCGTAGAGGAATTATATTCTAAATGTTGTGCACAATTTGGAAACCCAGCATTGCCTGTCCCCTGCAAAAGTAGCTTATCGTGTAAGCTGTCAAAAGCACGTGTGAAGTATAGTCATCTAACTAATGAAATAATTTACTCTTTGCGAGAGTTGCACTTAGACATTCCTCTCGCTGCAGCTACATAATTTTTCTTTAAAACAGTTCTAGATACGTAACGCCATATTTGGTGACCATATCATAGACACTGATGTTCACTGGAATAATAGTAAATAAATAACGAAAAGTGCTGTAATAAAATGACAATAAATTCACTTGGGATTCTATGTTTCGTCAATGGGATCGCTGACTGAACAACCCTTTAGACAAACCCATGTCTTCCAGTCCAAAATTATTTATACCGATGGAGACTACCGGATCAACGTCTGTTTTCTGTCTCTCTATCTACAGCCGGATCCCGCTTCAGCTACTGCCGGGTTTGGGTGCTGACGAGTCCTCTCCATTTGGCTCGATCCTCCCACCAGTTTTCTTCCTCCCCTTGCTGCCAGGTCACACCTCTCATTTCCACAGATATTCTCATTCCCGTTTTCCACCGTGTTCTTGGGCGCCCTCAAGGTCTTTTTCCATCCGTCTTCAGTACTTCGATAATTTTGGGGACCCTCTGCCCAAGCATCCTCTTAACATGCCCGTACCATCTTAATCTCTTTTTTTCAATTTATTCTTTCATACTTTCTTGTTTAAGGTCCTTTCTAATATCTACGCTCCTTACTCTGACCATTCTTGTTATTCCCTTAACTGCTCTGAGAAATTTCATTTCCCCTGCTTGCAGTCTGCTCCAGTCCCTTTGACATTGTCCATGTTTCTCCTCCATAGGTGACAATAGGGAAGTAATATTCTTATACATAAGGAGTTTTGCTTTTCCTGAAACTTCATTATTCCAAATCAGGTGTTTTATTTTTTGGTAGAAATTGCCTTCCTTCTGTAACCTCCCATTAATTTCGTTTGCTATTCTGTTTCCTGTATGCATACAGTAGTCTTGCACCCAAAACATCTTGCTTTATCTAATTCGTCATGTTGTCCTAATGGTTCAACCACGCATAACACATTTACAGGCAGATCCAGTCCTATGCTTACACATAGTAGGTTCCCTATGCCTCGCGATAATTTATCGCACAAATTGATCCTTAGTGCTCCTGCACGCAGCTTAACTGGTTCACCTTCAATGGGAGACGAACCTTGCGGCCGTTTGTCACTAATAACAGTTCTTTTTCAGATGGAACGATGTTCTGCCGAGTTCTACTATGTGCTGTCCAAGATCGATTTTACCGCCATGCTTCTACAGGAAATCTAAACCTAGGATCGCGCAGTAACCTTTACCTACACGAGGCATTCCGGATATGTTTTACTCCAACCTGCAAAATTAATATCGCTACGTCATTGCCCACTATTGAACATAACTTACACCTTTGGAGATTTAATCGCCTCTTTCCCATGATGTCCAAACTTACTACGGACGCTTGTGCACCGGTGCCTAATAAAAGCTTGTTCTCTTCCATCCAGTCCGCTAATCAAGCAAAATACCGGTCCTGCGCATGTTTCAGTCGTGAGCGAATTCATTGGGAAGGCCGCTCTGTGGCCTTGTGGTTCCCTTTGCAGTCTAACGGTTGGTTATTTCTGTTTCGTCCCTCTCTTACACGAGATATAGGAACAAATTCTTCACTTCAATGCAGAGAGTAGAGATGTGAGCATCGTATACTACTGACAACGTCAAACCGACCTAAGTGCAGTAGATTGTCGCGTTCCGTATGTTGCGTAGATTGCTTTGAAAGCGAGTGTGTGTGTTTGTGTGTGTGTGTGTGTGTGTGTGTGTGTGTGTGTGAAATCTTGTGGGACTTAATTGCTAAGGTCATCAGTCCCTAAGCTTACACACTACTTAACCTAAATCATCCTAAGGACAAACACACACACCCACGCCCGAGGGAGGACTTGAACCTCCGCCGGGACCAGCCGCACAGTCCATGATGAACGTGAGTGTATTATCGGCTGAACCAAATACATCTAGTTTCTTAAGGAGGTATTATTTCTCCCTCACTACTGCTTCCTCCTGTCTCGTGACAGGCAGAGCCTGATTGATCATGAGAGAGATAAGGCTGACGGCGTTTTATCCGGGATAAGAACCTATAATGTCAGACGTTCACACCAATGTGAAAATTACAATAATTTATTAATTAATAACTAATGTGTGCGTATCGCGGGCAGTAGTGAGGTTAGTTCGATAGGGAGTATTAAATTAGTCAGTGATGAGAAGTCAATGGCGTTCAAACAAAATCGATATGAGGAAGAAGTTGCGCTAGTGTGATATGTGAAAACAACTTATAACTACGTCTACGCACTAACAGCATGAGATAAAATGACACAAAATGATGAACCTACAGTCAGCTCCCAATGCGTAAAATCGTTTCCCACGTCACTACCTGAAGTTATTCTTTAGTAATTTTGAAGCGTGATTTAATAGAAACAGAGATGACGTAGAACGTATTCTAATATGGAGCAGCAGAGCAAGCCAGTGAAAACAATTATCATTTTTTTTGTATTATGGTGGATAAACTTAAGCAATTGAGAATGTAAATATATTTTCTTGAAAATTAATTATTTGTGCTGCACAAACGTCCTGTTAATGAAATTAGCTATACCACAAACCATGCAATTCAGTACTGCACAATACCTGATCACACCAATAGGAATAATTCGAGATATAAATAAATAAGTGCTACAGAATTTTCTAAGTTGTTCGATGTTTGTATAAACAAAAGCCTAACTAGTAGTCAAACGTTACATATCTTCTGATACATCTCAGTTCCGTAACTTTTGTGTTAGTTACGTTACTTTTATTTCAGACTCTTGACATGACGTGGAAAGAGTCAGTTTTTACTATTATAATACACTTCCTCTGTGAAGGCTATGGCAATATGCTAGCCATTTGGAGATAAAAATGTCACAAAACTGACTTACTTTTTCTGTTTTCACTCACTAATGTTTTATGGCATATTGTGGGGTAGCTCATCACTGAGGAAAAATGTTGCTTCTTGCAGAGATGCGCTTAATATGTATGATACGTGGCGTCAACTGTACAACCGCTTATAGACAGCTGTTTGAAAAGCTACGCATACTGACATCTGCCTCACAGAGAGGGAGGGAGAGATAGAGAGAGAGAGAGAGAGAGAGAGAGAGAAAGAGAGAGAGAGAGAGAAAGGTTGAATATAGTTCAGTACAAATCATTGTCCAAAAAAAGAGTCGTTTCTTAAGACAAACATGTAAAAGGTCAACCTGTTGCAGCAGTTTTCACTGAGAAAGTATGCTACAAATGTAATAAAACCGACTTGTTCACATCATAAAGCGAGATGGCAGTTATGGGCCACTGAACATATAAATAATTAAACTAGGCTAGAATATGGAAGACAACATGGAGGGGAAGACGCAACGATGAGCATGAGTGATTAGAGTGGCATTAATGAACGCTAGTGGTCAGTGGATAGCACTATGTATAAGCGGGAAGTGCAAGTCCATTATTTACATTTCTTGTTCCGGCTGCAGAAACTGCATTTGCAAACCGGTCAGTTCTTTGTCCATCTAAGGAATTAGAAAACATGTCATCAAAGAATTTCAATTGGAATTCAGCAACTGATATCAAGTCCTGTTAGGGGCGAAATGGCTGGAGAGAACGCCTTAATATAAGACACTGAGCATTACATTTGTGGAAGAACAGATAACGAAAAATAATAATAAATTCTGTCTCTCCGCCGAAAACATAAAAAAAGCTCTGCGTGTGTATGTGCGTGTAGCATTTGGAAAAATATCACATCTACTTGCTAAAACAGAAACTCAGCCAGATAACACTTTGTTGTTGTTGTGGTTTTCGGTCCAGAGACTGGTTTGATGAAACTCTCCATGCTACTCAATCCTGTGCAAGCTTCTTCATCTCCCAGTACCTACTGCAACCTACATCCTTCTGAATCTGTTTAGTGTATTCATCTCTTGGTCTCCCTCTACGATTTTAACCCTCCATTCTGACCTCCAATACTAAATTGGTGATCCCTTGATGCCTCAGAATATGTCCTACCAAGCGATCCCTTTTTCTAGTCAAGTTGTGCCACAAATTTCTCTTCTCCCCAATTCGATTCAATACCTCCTCATTAGTTATGTGATCTACCCATCTAATCTTCAGCATTCTTCTGTAGCACCACATTTCGAAACCTTCTATTCTCTTCTTATCTAATCTATGTATCGTCCATTTTTCACTTCCATACATGGCTAACCCCACACAAATACTTTCAGAAACGACTTTCTGACAGTTAAATCTATTCTCGACGTTAATAAATTTCTCTTCTTCAGAAACGCTTTTCTTGCCATTGCCAGTCTACATTTTATATCCTCTCTAGATAACACTTACCCTCTCCATACGCGACACACTAAGACAAATATTGTACACGCTTCAAGAAATGCTACGAATCAAAGTTTATGCGTTCGTCGATATTGAATATGAAATTCTATTTTACATAGTAGTTAGTATGGTTGCCCAACACATGTAGTGACTGTGAGCCAGGAGAAAGCCTCAAAAATTAAAGTATCCTAAAAGAATGAAAATAAAGGTTCTGAGGAATGTCCTCTAATAGAGCCAGCTTTGAGAGCCATCAGCACGTAGTTCAAGAGCTTACATACAGTATTTCAATTTAGTATGTAATCTGAGAAACGAGAGCCACAGTCTAATATAACAGACACGGACGGCACTCCATCTCGTTCTTGTTACCCGATGCGATAGCAGCACGCCAAGCGGCCAGCAAGTGATACTGATTAGTTCAGCGGGGTTTTGTGAAAGCGAATCGTAAATGTATATATTGTCTTGCAGGATGATTTTTTTTCGAATGAGAGCGTCTGTAGCGAAAGACATTGCAGTAACAATAAGGTTTCCTAAGGACCCTGCTTGGTATATAACGTCGTATTGCTGAACTGCATCGCCAGGATTCGCTTGTAACCTACTTTCGTGTAGAAATTATTAATGTTTCCTTTTAGGAGTATAAAATGTCTAGCAAATAGCAGAAGAAAAGATCTCATGAAGAAAAACTGTTTCTCTATATAATAATTGGGTGTTTTGTTCGCTGCACTTCGAAGCAGAAAATAATAATACCGAAGGAATGCAAAATGGATGAAGACGAAACTGCCACAAAGATGTGACAGTCCGTCAAAAGCAATTAAACCTTGCTGTGACACAGAATTAGCAAGTTCCTCAACTCTCCCGGTATCAGTACCGGACACATCCTTATCTTCAACACAGTTCTGATTCGAAGACAAAATGGTTAAATTAAGTGAAATTACTCTTGTGTTGCAAACGCGTATGGAGTGTAAGAAAGGACAAATTATTACACTTCTTGCAAAGCTAGTACGAGTCAAGGGAAATGTCTGTTGTTATGACAGCAACGGAAAATGTGTTCATTTGTGAATCTATGCGCTTATGTTCTTTCGGAGCCACTTGGTAGGCTGCAGTTGTACGACACGTGCATTTCTTTACAAGTACATTGTAGCTTGTCACCGTATGCAAGAGTTTTAGCAACGTTTGAGTTAATTTTGGAATCATCCATGTCTTCTGATATTGAACAAGTTCTTGGACGCAATAAAATAAACTAAAATAAATATCCTGTAAATCCCGTAGAAAAGGGATGAAAAACAAAACATTATCCTTACGAGACATGCGACTGTTTTCTCACCGCCTGGAGCGTAGTGTCGCTCCAACGTTAAGAACTTAGTTGCTAGAAACTCTCTGAGTTAATAGAGTTTCCATTGCATCTTTAATACTGAATTACATGGTAAGTTTTAACGTAATTTCAAATACAATGCATTATGTAATGGAAATAGTAAATTGATAATGAACCAATTGTACTCACAGAGCGTCGAATCTTAGGGTGTCAAGAACCCAGGTGCTAGAGACATTAGATATGGGATTAGCCGCCCAGATGCTCTGTGTCTTCGTGCTGATTACCTTTCTTACTCACATCACTCGCGGCACTGAGGTAATGTTCATATTAGTTGATAACGTTCATTAAATGTGTTATGACGTCTATCTGTATCTTATTTAATATCACAATGAGACAAAATCGTGCAAAACTACAACTTTTATTCAGCACAAGCTGAGAGACGAGGAAACTGGTGGGGAGGTTCTCCAGGCGTTACATCGTTTGAATTTCAGATTTAAAAACATGAGGTCAACGTAGAACTCGATATTATTTTCGCACGCTCTCGTATCACTATGGCGACGATTGTACCACATAAAGCTGCCATATTACTTATAGGATAGGCACCATACATTCAGTTAATATTTTGCGAATGGGAGATGTGATGTAAAGAACAACAATAAATTGTATGAAACGTTTTAACAGAATACTTATTTATAAGTAAGGGAAAATAGTTGCTAGCACCAGCGGTTTCATTGAGGTAAATGCATTACATTATTAACAACAAAGAGAAGTATATAATATCAGGCTAAATTTTACAAACTGTTGTTCATGCGCTTGTCGTGGTAAACAGTGCTTAAAGTTTGAAACTAGTTATTTTTAAAAGACGTTTGCAAGCTAATAATGTTACTAATATAACTATTTTACGAGCGGTGTAACGTAAATTAAGTAAAGCATATGTCTCAGTACGTCTGATTTACACTGAGTTGATTCCATTGTACTTCATTCATTTCTTCAGAAAGACACTACATAATTAGGATGCGATTTACCCTGCAATTAAACAGCGGTTATCCTGGTCCGTTGACCCACCCTCGCCGCGTTCGCTGTCGGGATAGTGAGAAGCCAATGATCTCTAATCACCTATTTTGCGAAAGATACGAATAGTACACATTTCGTACATCATCCTTGCTTCACTTTTAGCTTCTCTTACGTAGCGTTTATAAGCCAGAAAATAGGAATAGCTCACGTTCACTTTCTGCGTTTGCCTGATATTGAAATACGGCTGTATATAAATAAATAGTGCTTTTGTATTTTCTTGCTTTAGTGCGAAATCCTAGTTGTCGAGACCCACTGATCTGTAGTATAACTCGAAGTAAACGAGGCCTCATTATGTTGAGACCTATACAGGATGGTCCATTGATAGTGACGGGGCCAAATATCTCACGAAATAAGCATCAAACGAAAAAACTACTGATGAAAAAATTATTCAAAGGCAAGAAAACATTTTATTAGCTTTGTAATTACACCCTGGATACGAAAAAAAACCACATTTACTGTAAGAAAATACACAGAAGTTACACACAAGCCAAGAATAAAGATGTTGACAGCAGAGTCATGGAGCAGCACATAAATATAGACGTCAAGAAATTTTTTCTTTTCTTTTAACACTTCCTCCAAAAGAAAAAAATCATGAAATTATTGCTTTGTCTCTTGCATGCCAATTTCTGAACATAGAAAATTAAATCGAACTCGTTCAAGAGGTTTCGTCAAAATATCTGCCAACTGGTTGTGTCCATCAATGTGTTCCAAGAAAATCTCACCGTTCAGATATCTTTCACGAACATAGAAATGTCGGACCTCTATATGTTTAGAACGTCGATGATATTCTGGATTTTTTGCCAACTTCAATGCACTAGCATTGTCAATGTAAAGAACTGGAGGCTGCCCCGACATTTCCACTAATTCTGATAGCAGACGACGTAACCAAACTAACTCTTTTGCTCCTTCACTAGCTGCAATTATTTCCGCCTCGGTTGTGGATGTGGCCACTACTTTCTGCAACTGACTTGTCCATGACACTGCACCACCTGAGTACTTTGCAAGAATTCCAGTTGTTGAGCGCCTTGTCCGGTTATCACCTGCGAAATCTGCATCAGCGTAAATCTTTAACTCTTCTTTTTTATTATATACAATTCCAAAATTTAAGGTCCTTCAAGCTTATCAATGCTGACCTTATAATCGCCGCTAGCAGTCATGTTTCTTTATAGACATACGCTCATTTCAAATATTGTTTTAATTAAACTGTGTTGTTTGCCTTTACACGTGTACTGGGCCCATAACCTGATGAAAAATATTATTTAAAGGCAAGAAAACATTTTATTAGCTTTGTAATTACACCCTGGATACGAAAAAAAAACACATTTACTGTAAGAAAATACACAGAAGTTACACACAAGCCAAGAATAAAGATATTGACAGCAGAGTCATGGAGCAGCACATAAATATAGACGTCAAGGAATTTTTTCTTTTCTTTTAACAACTACAAAGTACGAAATTCGACTAGCTTGAAGGGGAAAACCAGATGGCGCTATGGTTGGCCCGCTAGATCTGCCATAGGTCAAACGGACATCAACTGCGTATTTTTTTAAAATAGGAACCCCCATTTTTTATTACATATTCGTGTAGTACGTAAAGAAATATCAATGTTTTAGTTGGATTACTTTTTTCGCTTTGTGATAGATGGCGCTGTAATAGTCACAAACGTATAAGTACGTGGTGTCACGTAACATTACGCCAGTACGGACGGTATTTGCTTCGTGATACATTACCCGTGTTAAAATGGACCGTTTACCAATTGCGGAAATGGTAGATATCGTGTTGATGATGTTGTGATCAAAATGCCCAACCGGCGTATGCTACGTATGCTGCTCGGTATCCTGGACGACATCATCCAAGTGTCAGGACCGTTCGCCGGATAGTTACGTTATTTAAGGAAACAGGAAGTGTTCAGCCACATGTGAAACGTCAGCCACGACCTGCATCAAATGATGATGCCCGAGTAGGTGTTTTAGCTGCTGTCATGGCTAATCCGCACATCGGTAGCAGACAAACTGCGCGAGAATCGGGAATCTCAAAAACGTCGGTGTTGAGAATGCTACACCAACATCGATTGCATCCGTGCCATATTTCTATGCACCAGGAATTGCATGGCGACGACTTTGAACGTCGTGTACAGTTCTGCCACTGGGCACAAGAGAAATTACGGGACGATGACAGATTTTTTGCACGCGTTCTATTTAGCGACGAAGCGTCATTCACCAACAGCACTAACGTAAACCGGCATAATATGCACTATTGGGCAACGGAAAATCCACGATGGCTGCGACAAGTGGAACGTCAGCGACCTTGGCGGGTTAATGTATGGTGTGGCATTATGAGAGAAAGGATAACTGGCCCCCATTTTATCGATGGCAATCTAAATGGTGCAATGTATGTTGATTTCCTACGTAATGTTATACCGATGTTACTACAAGATGTTACACTGCATGACAGAATGGCGATGTACTTCCAACATGATGGATGTCCGGCACATAGCTCGCGTGCGGTTGAAGCGGTATTGAATAGCTTATTTCATGACAGGTGGATTGGTCGCCGAAGCACCATACCATGGCCCGCACGTTCACCGGATCTGACGTCCCCGGATTTCTTTCTGTGGGGAAAGTTAAAGGATATTTGCTATCGTGATCCACCGACAACGCCTGACGACATGCGTCAGCGCATTGTCAATACATGTGTGAACATTACGGAAGGCGAACTACTCGTTGTTGAAAGGACTGTCGTTACACTTATTGCCAAATGCATTGACGTTGACGGACATCATTTTGAGCATTTATTGCATTAATGTGGTATTTACAGGTAATCACACTGTAACATCACGCGTTCTCAGAAATGATAAGTTCAGAAAGGTACCTGTATCACTTTGGAACAACCGAATTAAAATGTTCAAACGTACCTATGTTCTGTGTTTCAATTTAAAAAACCTACCTGTTACCAACTGTTCGTCTAAAATTGTGAGCCATATGTTTGTGACTTACAGCGTCATCTATCACAAAGCGAAAAAAGTGGTCCAACTAAAACATTCATATTTCTTTACGTACTACACGAATATGTAATAAAAATTGGGGGTTCCTGTTTAAAAAAAACGCAGTTGATATTCGTTTGACCTATGGCAGCGCCATCTAGCAGGCCAACCAGAGCGCCATCTGGTTTCCCCCTTCAAGCTAGACAAGTTTCGTTCTTTGTAGTTTTTCGTTTGACGCTTATTTCGTGAGATATTTGGCCCGGTCACGACCACCCTGTATATTTGTCGCAACTATTATATGAGTAAGTCATCTGTCAAAGAAAACCATTGTCAGTTGGAGACATCATTGCAGGGAAGTTCGTATCGAAATATGTATTCGTTAAGGAGAGAAACTAGAAAGTAAATGAATCAGTGTTTAGCAAAGGGAGTTTTGGGTAGGGACCGAAGTGAAAGGGAAATATGTTTTCGAGGATTGAAAATTGATTCATATGAAACACTTGTTCATCTTCGCTTCTATGAAACGTATCTCACCTACTGAACATGTGCTCGTAGCTCTTAAAGTAAGCATTTTTGAGCTAACATTTAGTGGAAAGCAGTTAGCTTGCAGTGTCTCACGGCATCGAAGATGAACAAATTCTCACAGCTCTTAAGGTATGCATTTTAGAGTCCTGTTCGCTGGACACCTTTTTCTTTTATTGGTCCATACTACCTCCTCCGAAAGTTTGTCGGTGGACTTCCGGTTCACTCTATTTTGCGTGTGACAGTTGTGATGTCAGACTGCTTCAGCTCGTTCGAAAGCTTGTCTGTTAAATGAATTACAGAACTGACAGTGAAATACTGAAAGTAGCATGTCGATGAGGTGATGAAATAAATAAATTTTTCTTCTTTTTAGTAGTTTCAGTTAAATTTTTGTGTCAATCGTGAACTCTTGCGTGATTTTTTTTCGAAACCAGGTCAACAAATGGCTGAAGCTATGGAATGATAGGGCACCGAGCAGAAGCTAATAGTCTTTTATCTGAGTGTATTTGTGTATGTGTATTATTGGTTTAATAATATATATCTGTTTCTTAAAAAGTACTTGCAAATGTTTAGGAAATAAGAACAGCGTGATCTTTCTACTTCTTATGTTCGTATTACGACCTTAATAACTTCTGTACGGGTTAAGTTTTCTCAGTGGTATATTACCAGCACCAAGGAAATTAGGATCCTTCTCTTGGAAAGCAAGGTATTGAAGGCAAACGGCCTCTCCAAGCTATACAAAAAACATTTTACCCCAGAATGTTTTGAAACTGGTATCAGAAGCAAGACCTAAAGAATAGATACGCTGGATACGCTGGAAGCGACATCTGCATTGGAAAATGAAGTATAAGGTGAATTTTTATTTGCACTTTTGTCGAGCTGAGTCTAAAGAAAATAGCTGTGCACAAGTTTGTATTCTATCTGAAAGAAAATCTAGCTCAAGTTTGATTAAATTTGTACAAAAATTGATGGCAAACGCTGCGAGTAATGTTGGTGAAAAAGAGCTGTTATTATCAGAGCATTCATATTAAGGAGACAGAGCAAAACTGAAGCAGCAGAATGTAGTAGTAACGCAAACGACCATTATAACAACACTATATTCAGTCGGTTGCTGGAGAACAATGGACGCATTCGGTTGTTGTATTACGTATCGGTTGAATTATTCAGTCATTCTGTTGAGCGAAACCAATCAGTGGGAGCATGCAATGAAAACAGTCGATGCAGACCGTTGTAGTGTTGCATGCTGACTGAGCAGTTCTTGTTTTCCAAGTGAAACCTGTCTGTATTTTTTCTGTCGATTGATCCACGTGTTCGTTCGTAACTGAAACAAATCTTTAGGGTTTTAATTGGCTGAACTATCTATTCATTATACTGAGTGAAACCAGTCGGCAGCAAAGCTGCCCTGGCAGATTAAAACTGTGTGTTCATTCAGCGATAGTTGAACTGAAGCAGCAGTATACAACTGGGGTACACATACCCCCTCAGGGTACTCCAACTCTCGGGGGTACACAAGTTATAGTAAGTATTATACACATTCATTTAATTATGTGCTGACATCGTTTAAAACTGATTGGGTATATTACTATAGATTAAGTTGTTTCAAATGCATTTAAAATGTAGCTAATTCAGCTGATATGTAGTTCGGGATACAAAGTTAAGCATAAAAGTTCCTTTAGGGATATGTGAAGAAAGGAACACTGCCAAATTTTAGCAATTAGGTTAAATTAGGTTGTTTCTATTCCGTGTTACTGAAAAAGTGTGAAGATACCTGTTAACTAAAAATCCCTTGTATCTAGCACTTAAACGGTTTGTTATTAGCCATTTATTTATGTGGAAGATAAAGATATCGCGAAGAAAATTACGTTACCGGCTACGCACGTACAAATTACACCCAAGCACACAAATCTGTTTACGTTTTACAACCCCTGACAAGTAGCAGGTATAGTGTTTCATTCATATGATGAAATACTGTTCACATTAATACGTTGGTACTTACCTCCAGCCATCACTGTAAACAGTCTGTAACCACGTTCGCACCCCTCTGGACAGCTGGGGGTGGCAGTTTGAGTTGCATCATCTCCAGTGCATTCAGTGCCCAGCGTTTTGGTATTGTTGAATAATTGTTGCTGACTGCATTCTGTTATCGCCTGTCGTCACTGTTATTGTTGTTGCGATATTTGATTTTTATTGGATGCCAGCAAATAGCTTTCATTTCTATTTTTCGCACATGTTTATGAATAGCCGTTTCCAAAGTGAAATTTGTGTCGAACAAAATGCCTAAACATCTTGTAGTGTGAGAATGTAGGAAATCATTTGACTAGATAAAAAGTAACATTCAAGATAAATTCAATGCAATTAGCATTATCTGCAAGGATGATTCATCTTCTGAAACTATGTTAAGTGAAGAAATACGCGCGGTGTAGCCGCGCGGTCTGGGCGCCTTGCCACGTTTCGCGCGGCTCCCCGTCAGAGGTTCGAACCCTCGGGCATGTGTGTGTGTGAGTGTGTGTGTGTGTGTGTGTGTGTGTTGTCCTTAGCGTAAGTTAAAGTTAGGTTAAGTAGTGTGTAAGCCTAGGGACCGACGACATCAGCAGTTTGGCCCCACAGGAAGTAAGTAGTTCTAAGTTCTAGGGACTGATGACCTCAGAAGTTAAGTCCCATAGTGCTCAGAGCCATTTGAACCAACCCACTGTCTCCTTTTTCTCCCATTGATTTACAGCATATTGCACTGCCACTGTCTCTTCTCTCACTGTCTTCTTTTGTCTCCTCTCACAAACAGTCTCCTTTTGTCTCCTCTCTCACTAACAGTCTCCTTTTGTCTTGTCTTTCTTTCTCAGTGCCCCTGTCTCCACCATACCTCGGCGTCCACCCCTGGTAGCCGAGTGGTCAGCGCGACGGAATGTCATACCTAACAGCCCGGGTTCGATTCCCGACTGGGTCGGAGATTTTCTCCGCTCAGGGACTGGGTGTTGTGTTGTCCTTACCATCATTTCATCCCCATCGACACGGAAGTCGCCGAAGTGGCGTCAACTCGAAAGACTTGCACCAGGCGAACAGTCTACCCGACGGCAGGCCATAGTCACACGGCATTTCCATATCTCGGCAGCTCAAAAAGTCTTGGTGGGCAAACTTATTTTTCTCCTGTGCCCACGTGTTTAAAATTTCGGTGCAAATGCGTCCCCCCCCCCCTCCCCCCTATACTATGTGTTAAAGTTCTCCCGTTTGGGAGGGGGGGCGGATTCCTCCCCCCCCCCCCCCCCCCCCCCCGCCTTCCGCCCACCACGTCTGTGTATAGTCTGCACTCATCTGTGTTTTTCATTTGCACTGTCTCCTCTCTTTTCTCTCTTTTGTGCTGTAGCTGCTTTATCTCCATCCATCTCTCTTTACTTTCACTGCCAGTTTCTCTCTCCCTCCCCCTCCGTCCCCCCCAATCACTGTCATCTCTTTGCCGGTCGGTGTGGCCGTGCGGTTCTAGGCGCTTCAGTCTGGAACCGCGTGACCGCTACGGTCCGCAGGTTCGAATCCTGCCTCGGGCATGGATGTGTGTGATGTCTTTAGGTTAGTTAGGTTTAAGTAGTTCTAAGTTCTAGGGGACTGATGACCACAGATGTTAAGTCCCATAGTGCTCAGAGCCATTTTTGAACTGTCATCTCTTTCTTCCTCTCCCACTGGCACGATCTCCTCTTTTTTCCTCTCCGCTGCTCTCCTTCAGCACAAAAAAGTGCGAATATGTTTGCATCGCAAAATTTTTGTTGAGGAAGGCGGAATGAGGACTGACACAGCTGTTTCCCCACTTTCCTCTGAAGAGTCTTTTGAAGAGGAAAACATTCGTCTTTTTTTGCGCTCCACCGGGAGCATTTTTCCGCTGGTTGCCGTCTTATCCCTGTTACAGTAAGGTGTGCCGCTTGCATGAAACTAATTTATATTCGTGATATCTTGCCAGATTGGGGGCGATCTGCAGTGTTGTAAAACTCAGAAGAAAAACTTCAGAGAGCCAAGATCGCTAATAAAATCGGTAAGACTACGTTACCATCCTCGGATCTGCAATGGATGGAACCAAGTTGACAGGCTAATAGGTTTACAAGTCAAGTATAACAGTGTTCGAAATTAATTGTCCATACCTTTGGAAAAATAACATACCTTTGTTCTAAAAATTCACATAATCTCTACCATCTGTGCTATGTATCGTGTCATATGGCAAATATGCACGTCTAGATCATGATAATCACTGGATATCGGCGTGTCAGATTTTAACTGAACAATATGTACAAATACAAGGATAGTCCACCAAATACAAATGTTCATGCTCACACAAAAGCTGACTGACTACAGACTGAGATGAAGAGTAAACGCAACTATTCTAAAGCCCACCAGTTGGCACAATGGTAATACAATTTGGGATCTTTTTTATGTAAAGTAAAGGTATTAATATATAATACCAAGTAACAGTTAATAAGCTGAATGAAAAGAGCTTACAAAACCCATTATTCATATACAAAACATAATCCAAATCAGAAACCATAGTGATCTTAAAACAACAAACTTTTTATAAAAAGTTAACTGGTTTATATATCCAGTTTATGATGTAATCCAGTATGTAATGAACCCACCTTATAACGTTCATCGATGAAACAGGCTTCAGATTGTCAAATTTGTGTCTAGAATAACAAACTCGGTAACTAGAGCTACTAAGTATTCAGATTCCAAACCAAGAAAAGGCAATATATACACATTTAACGATATTTTGTATACTACACGACTGACAGTAGAGTATGATGTCTAGATACATGATAAAGTGTCGCTCGATGTCTAAGTGAATTTATGTTGTGGTTAGGCTTCGAATTGGGGCGTTAACCATTTTAATTTACATCATAGATACAGTGGAAGTTCAGCGTGTGTCAATAAAACACGTTAGTGAAGAACCTGTACCATACAAATTAATTTCGTAACTTGTAAAATTTGTTGTTCGACCTCTAGGAATACAGATTAACAAAATGAGTTCGCAACTTCCGAGGGTTTCGTTCGGCAGGAATCTAAGAGCGCAGTTAAAATTGCTCCGAGTGAAACGAACAGCTGAGACAATTACATGCTTACTTGTCACAGATAATATAAAAAATGTAGTTTCGCTTGAATCTCGTTGCGACATGCGATCATGAAACTCTATTGCTGTGAACAGATGTGCAACGTCATTTAGACGCCACTTCGCAGCAAGAGTCTGGAGAAACTAACGTCTCCCCTATGCACTTTGCAGGGTGGGCACTGAGCACCACCACAATGCAAGAGAGATAAAAACAAATGTTTCACCTCCCACATGAGTGTATTACATTGCATGTTCCAGATCTCTTGAGAAGTAGGAAATGAACTGTGCCAAAACTAGTGGGTGGTAGGCACCCATGGGAAGAACTCTTGATCGGAGTGTGTGGAATCAGGCAGATGCTTGGCGCATGAAACGTATCAAGCTGCAAAAATCTGTTCTCAAACCGCTGTCCCTCTGAGTGGTAAAGTCTCATTGAATTCTGCAGCCTTCCGTTCCCTGGTTTACACCCTGGGAGGAGGGCCAGACTCGCCGTCTTGAGGTGAAACGCTTTACCAATTACCTTGTCTCTACTAGAACAGATGGGGACACATTCACCACCACAAAGCTGTTGTTTTTTGTGAAGCATATCGAGGATAACTTTGGCGAGGTGTAGTCCTCAGTAAGACGTGGTCGGGTTTCCTGTTGATCAAAGCTTGTTCTGCCACAAAATCTGTAGCTCTTTGTGCTTGTTATCGTCTTGGGGACATACCAGTTTCTATTACCCCTCACCAGTTTCTGAATAAGGCTCAGGGAGTGATTTTTCATAGGGACCTCGTCCTGAAAACTGATGAACTCTGGGCTAATCTGGAGGGACGTGCCATTCACTTTGTTCAATGTATGTAGAAGGGCCATAAAGGCAACCACACCAATACCAGTGCTGTTATTCTGACTTTCAAGTGACATACCCTCCCGGAGAAGGTCAAGGTTATGTGTTACTGATGTGATGTGAAGCTGTATGTTCTACGACCCATGAGGTGCTATCAGTGCTTTCATTTTGGGTGTATGTCTTCCTGCTGCAAGGCAGACCCTCTGTGTTGTGACTGTGAACACCCACACCATGAGGGAAGCCTGTGTTACGCCACTTGTGTGTGTAAATTGTCATGACTACCACTCTCCTTGCTCATCAAATTGCCCAGTATTGTGACTGTGAACACCCACACCATGAGGGAAGCCTGTGTTACGCCACTTGTGTGTGTAAATTGTCATGACTACCACTCTCCTTGCTCATCAAATTGCCCAATTTATGAGAAATAATGGGAGAACCGAGTCCCTGGATAGCCTGTCTTATGCTTAAGCTCGCCAAAAATATGACCGACTCCACCCAGCATCGATTTCTTCGACTTTGCCCTTGTTAATCCTCTCCCCTTCTACCTCTTCCTTATCCCAGCCCTGTGCCCCTCGTCCCCCCTCCCCTGCAGTACACATCCCCTCCCCTCCCAGGTGCCACTCCACCTCCGTGGCCAAAGAAGTGCCCCCCTTCTTTGGTGCCTGCCAGTGATGGAGCAACTCCTCCCTGGGGACCCCTCTGCTGTTGTCTCTCAAGCCTGCTACCACAACTCGACCTCAGGGCACACCGTCTGTGCACCTCAAGGTCGCTCACTCTCTTTCGGTTCCAGATCTTGCAGAAGCCTGCTCTCCCTCTATGCTTTGCCCTCCTCAACCTCTGAAAAAGAAGAAGAAGAAAAGAAAGTCCCAGGAAAAGGCCCATGCAGTGCCCCCAGAAGTGTTATCTCCCCTCTTGCAACATGTGTCTGACATCTTATTTATGGATGTCACCTCAACCTTGTAGCTGACGACCATTGACTGGTAACACGATCTACGTTTGTTTTATGTCTAACCTGGACTCTCGCCACATGATAATCCAGTGGAATTGTAATGGATATTACCATCATCTTCCAGAAATACAACTTGTTTCCTCATATTCTGCATTCTGTCTTGCTCTTCAAGAAACGCACTTCTGTGATGACCACTCTCCAACATTTTGTGGTTATCAGACATTTTGCTGGATCCATGCTGGCCCAAGGTTTGCAGCAAGTGGGGTGTGCACTTTGGTTCGCACCAATGTCATTAGTGACTGGATCCTCATTCATACCTGGAAGCAATAACGGTACAAGTGCGAACGACCCCAGCAATCACCATTTTCAGTGAAACTTCGTGGCAGATTAAAACTATGTGCCAGACCGAGACTCGAACTCGGGACCTTAGCCTTTCGTGGGCAAGTGCTCTGCTAACTGAGCGACCCAAGCACTACTCACGACCTGTCCTCACAACTTCAATTCTGCTTGTGTCTCGTCTACTACCTTCTGAGCACTTGCCCACGAAAGGCAAAGGTCCCGAGTTCCTGCATCGGTCTCACACACAGTTTTAATCTGCCAGGAAGTTTCAGATGAGCGCACACTCCGCTGCAGAGTGAAAATATCATTCTGGAACCATTTGCAATGTCTACCTCCCTCCAGATGCGCCACTTTCTGATGTTGAACTGAGTACCTTAAAATAGCAACTCCCACCCCTGTATCTCCTCCTCGGGGACTTCAATGGACGCCACCCCTTTAGAAGAATGCCACTTTGATCGGTAGTAGGGGTTTTCTAATTAACCAGCTTAGTATAGACTGATTTGTGTCTCCTCAATGACAGTTCCCAACCTACTTCAGTGCCGCTCATGGTACCTTTTCTGCTATCCATCTCACGATCTTCTCCCCTGCTGTCATTGCTTCCCTACACTGATTACCTCATGATGATTTTCGTGACAGTGGCCACTTTCCGGCGATTCTATTGTTCCCTTGCGGCAGCCAGGCAGACAGCCCCACGTTGGGCATCCCACACAATCAGTTGGCCTTTATACACTACTGGCCATTAAAATTTCTACACCAAGAAGAAATGCAGATGATAAACTGGTATTCATTGGACAAATATATTATACTAGAACTGACATGTGATTACATTTTCATGCAATCTGGGTGCAGAGATCCTGAGAAATCGGTACCAAGAACAACCACCTCTGGCCGTAATAACGGCCTTCATACGCCTGGGCATTGAGTCAAACAGAACTTGGACGGCAGTCCATGCAGCTTCAACACGGTACCCTCCGCCACACACCGTTGGGTGGCTTGCGGAGTATAAATGTAGATGTACCACAGTTCATGAACACTAGTGACTGGCGTATTGTGACGAGCCAGTTGCTCGGCCACCATTGACCAGACGTTTTCAGTTAGTGAGAGATCTGGAAAATGTGATGGCCAGGGCAGCATTCGAACATTTTCTGTGTCCAAAAGGCCCGTACAGGACCTGCAACAGGCGGTCGTCCATTATCCTGCTGAAATGTAGGGTTTCGCAGGGATCGAATGAAGGGTAGAGCCATGGGTCGTAACACATCTGAAATGTAACGTCCACTGTTCAAAGCGCCGTCAATGCGAACAAGAGGTGACCGAGACGTGTAACCAATGGCACCCCATACCATCACGCTGGGTGATACGCCAGTATGGCGATGACGAATACACGCTTCCAATGTGCGATCACACGATGTCGCCAAACCATCATGATGCTGAAAGCAGAACCTGGATTCATTCGAAAAAATGACGTTTTGCCATTCGTGTAACAAAGGTCGTCGTTGAGTACACCATTGCAGGCGCTCCAGTCTGTGATACAGCGTCAAGGGTAGCCACGGTCTCCGACCTGATAGTCCATGCTGGTGCAAACGTCGTCGAACTGTTCGTGCAGATGATTGTTGTCTTGCAAAAGTCCCCATCTGTTGACTCAGGGAGAGAGACGTGGCTGCACGATCCGTTACAGCCATGCGGGTAAGATGCCTGTCATCTCGACTGCTAGTGATACGAAGCCATTGGGATCCAGCACGGCGTTCCGTATTACCCTCCTGAACCCACCGGTTCCATATTGTGCTAATAGTCATTGGATCTCGACCAACGCGAGCAGCAATGTCACGCAATCACGATAGACTACAATCCGACCTTTATCAAAGTCGGAAACGTGATAGTACGCATTTCTCCTCGTTAAACGAGGCGTCACAACAACGTTTCACCAGGCAACGCTGGTCAACTGGTGTTTGTGTATGAGAAATCGATCGGAAACTTTCCTCATGTCAGCACGTTGTAGTTGTCGCCACCGGCGCAAACCTCGTGTGAATGCTCTGAAAAGTTAATCATTTGCATATCACAGCATCTTCTTCCTGTCGGTTAAATTTCGCGTCTGTAGCACATCATCTTTGTGGTGTAGCAATTTTAATGGCCATTAGTGTATATGTCTGACATGCACTTCGACACCTCTCTCTCGGATTGCATTGATGTGGTCGTGCAAAATGTGCCTGCCACTATTTATCATGCCGCTGCACCGCTGTCCCCCTGTCCAAAGGCCCCCCTCATCGTCGACCAGTGCTGTGGTGGACCAAGGATTAAGCAATCGCTATCCAGGACCGCAGACGGTCGCTGCAACGATTTAAGTGATACCCGTAACAGACCATCCTTATTGCTTCTAAGCCTCTTGACGCTAAGGTTCGCTACCTTATGTAGCAGGGTAAAAAGGAATACTGGGAGCACTATGTTTCCTCCCTGAGGACGTATGCCTCTTCAACGCAGGTTTGGTCCAATCTCCGCAGCCTTCTGGGCTGCCAGTGACAATCAACTGTCCAGGGTATTATGCTACAGGGTACTCTGTGTACTGATCCATCAGTCCTTGCAGAACACCTCACAAGATACTTGGCGACAGCATCAGTATCCTCTTCCTATCCTGCTAGCTTTCTACTGCAGAAACGATGAGTTAAAGAAACCCCCCTCCGTTTCGCCCCCACTGAGCTGAATCCTATAATGAACCCTTCACTGAATGGAAATTTGTGCAGTCTCTGACCTCTTCACATGACACAGCCCCAGACTTGGATTCCTTTCACAACCAAATGATCCAGTATATGGATGGTGCCCAGAGGCAACATCTTCTCAGGGTCTTCAGTCGCATTTGGCTATGGATGCCTTCCCCTTGCAATGGCGAGACAGCATAGTTATCTGCATCCCTGAGCCCAGGAAGGACTCATTGTCTCTCAACAGCTACTAACAGACTAGCCTGACCATCATATTTTGTAAGCTGTTCGAGAGTATGGTTAGCTTCCTATTATGTTGGGTACTCGAATCTTGGAGCCTTTTGTCCCCACGTCAGTGTGACTTCCGGGAAGGATGATCTATAACTGACCATTTACTCAGATTGGAAACAGCAATCTGAAAGTCTTTTACTAACATCTGACACCTTGTTATGATCTTATTTGACCTACATGAGGCATACAACACGGCTTGGCGCTGTTACATTATAGTGTTACCCTCCGTGACTGGGGCTTTCGCAGCCCCCTTCCGATTTTTATCAGTGAGTTTCTATACAACTGCATCTTCTGGCTTAGAGTTGGCACTGCACTCAGCACCTCTTCGACCCAGGAGAAAAGTATTCCACAGGTTTCTGTGTTAAGTATCATGCTCTTCCTCATCGCCATCAATGTGCTTGTACCCTCTGTTGAGCCTCAAGTTACTCCAGCGTTGTATGTCGACGATTTGAGCATCCGGTGCAGTTCCCATTTGGTAGCATGTGCTGAACACCAGCTCTAAGGCGCCATCTGATCGGCCTCTGTGTGGGCCATTTCCCAAGGCTTTTAGTTTTCTCCCTCCAAAACGCATGTTATGCATTTTCCCAATCCAGAACTTAAAATTTAGGCGACCAGCACCTAGACGTTGTAGCACACTCCTGTTACATTGGCCTCCTTTTTGATAAAAAGCTGATGTCGCTGCCCCATATTTGCTTCCTGAAGACCACCTGCATGCGGAGGCTTGATGCTCTCCACCCCCTGGCCCACACATCTTGAGGTGCAGACCATGCTATTATTCTCCACCTTTACTGTGACCTGATTTTGTCCTGACTATGTCATGGTTCTCAGATTTATGGCTAAGCAGCTCCTTCCACTCTGAAACTACTTGACATGGGGTGTGTTAGGCTATCACTGCCTTTCACACTGGTCCTGTTGACAGTCTCCTTGCAGAAGTGGGAGTCTCCCTTTACATATACAATGGAGCCAACTCATGGTTTCTTACACAATCGCCAGTCGACGATTCCCTGATCATCCCATGTACCCCATCCTCATTGCAAACGAGGGATGTCTCTCTCCTGATACCAGCTCTTGCTGGTTGGAATGCATCTCACTTCCCTATGTCTGTATCTCCAGCTCCACTCCCTGGAAACTGCCCTGTGCACTACTTCGCACCCCTCCTTGGATGGTGCTTCGACCACGGTTTAGGACCGACCTATTCCAGGTTCTTAAGGTATCTGCTGCCCCTGTGGTATTCTGGCATCTGTACATTCCATCTGTGAGGAGTTCCAGGGTCCTACCATCTTCTACACTGATGAGTCTGAAACGATAGATAAGGCTGGATATGCTTTTACGTCTCCTGCTGGCATGGAACACCATTTACTGCTGGGATCATGTAGCGTGTTCCCAGCAGAGCTACTAGTCATTAACAGGGTCCTCCATTTTGTTACTTAAGCCTCCCTCCACAGTGTTTTAATATGTAGACTCAATAAGCAGCTTGCAGGCTATAGACCATTGCTACTCTCGTCACCCTTTGGTCTCTGCTATCCATTACCTACTCTATGCTCTTGCCATGCTGCCTGCTAAGTTATCACGTGGGCATCCCAGGGAATGAACTGTCTGTCTGTTTGGCTAGAGGCAGATACTTAGTCCCTCCCCAACTGATTCCAGGTGCAGATATATGGATTCACACCGGCATCCCATGTATTGGTGAAAATTGCCTTCCTTTTAGTCCTTCATACTAATTATAGCCTTCCAGATTCCTTGTCTTTCATATTAGTGGACGATTCGTGGATGGCTGAACTAGTCCTCAGTTTCCTCCAGAAAAGCGGTTTTTATATTCAGTTATGATGTTTTGCATTTCTTCTGGAGCAGGGGGCCTCTCTTCGGGTTTTCTGGGTCTGGGACCCATGACCACTTCTCCTTGCAAAGACCCCTCTTTTATCCCTCTGTTCTTCCAGTATTTAGATTTGGCTTACCCTGTTCTGCCTTCTACTGTGTGCATTAGTAGCTTCCTCGCTTTATGGTAGCTTTATGGAAGCAAATTCTCACTCTGGCTGGCATCTAGCCTCTACTTATGCACATAACTTTTGAACTGCAGGACTGATGACCTCGCTGTTTAGTCCCATAGCCCCCATTAATCAATCAGGTAACTATGATGGAAGTGAATAGTAATGACGCACCATTTTCTCCAAAAAGGACCTCAAAAGCTCAGTAATATTGATATCTGGTGACGTGGTAGCCAGGGCATATGCGACAATTCATCTCATGCTCAGAAAACCAGTCCTGGACGATGGGAGCTGTGTGGACAGGGCCTCTGTCTTGTAACTCAGCATCACAATTTGGAAAAAAAATTGTACATTGGGATGGGCCTGATCATTCAAAACTGTCACATAACCCTTGGCAGTAATGCAGTCTTGCAGAATAGCCAATAGGGGCCATGGAATACCATGTTGTTTCTTTGTTGTGTTGGTAGGGGAAGCAAATTCTCAATTGTTCCAATGTGTCAATTCCTAAGGGGCCAAACTGCTGAGGTCCTCGGTCCCTAGACTTACAAACTACTTAAACTTATGCTAAGAAACACACACACACACACACACACACACACACACACACAGACGCATACGCCCTAGGGGAGGACTCGAACCTCCGGCAGGAGGAGCCGTGCAATCCGTGACACGGCGTCTCTAACCGCGCGGCCAATCCACGCTGCGAGCAAATTCTCTCGTCTTTTCCGTTTTTCCTGGGTGGTTCTCCAGGTGTTATCTCTCGAGAGGAACTTGCTGCTGGCTGTTGATGAATTAGATTCCTAATTCTCATGCACAGTCTTACAACTTTAAAGTCCTTGTGAATGTGTAAGTTCTTCAGCCGAACTGAAGCGTTTTATCTTGTTTTGCAAGATGTGTTCAGATAAAATCATAAAGCTTCATTAATGTTATGGGATGTTCGGGGTTTCGATTTATTCAGTATTCTGGGTTTGCTCTGTTCCTTTGGGACATTGTGGTATGGAATGTTCTTTACCTCATAATGTTTAGTTAGAGTTGGAGCCATCTTTACCTTATGTGAATGTATATATACACTAAATGACAAATGAAATTTGTACTAAGGCTGGAATTCAAAGCCGAGTCTCCTACTCACTGTGCAGATGGCCTAACCACTACGCCACCCTGGATTTGTACATCCGCACAGACTACCGAAGCCAAATATGGCCAGTGCTAGGGTAGTCAGTACAGTAGTGCAACGCTACTATGACAGGGTGGCGTAGAGGTTAGTACATCTGCCTAATGAGCAGCAGACCCAGGTTCAGATTCTGGCCTTGGTATAAATTTTCAGTATTCACTTCAATCTGTATATATAGGCCTACATCATAGATGTTTGAGACTTGAAACTCTGGAACCATAGTTTCATATGAATTGTGTCGTGGTGTACGTGTGCTTGTTTCTACTATAATTTATGGGTATTTTCCTGCCTCAGATTACTGTGTGTTTAGATACACACATTTCTAAGTATTTCTCGTTCAGTGAAGCCTCAGCTCTCAATGCATGATCCTAGTTAGGCTGAACGATCAGCATATAACTTGTTATTTGTGTTCCTATATATTCATAGGTAGGAGACATTTTACTAACTTGCTTTGTTTGTGAGGACCACGTATTGTATGAACCAGTGGGGCTTTCAGCTTTCCTGGTTTCGTTGATCTGTACGTGGTTCTTCATTACTTAATCTAGTTGTACTCTGTGTAGTTGTATACTTTTTATTCAGTAATTTCGTGAGTTTTATCTGTTTCACCAAGATGTTACCCGATAAGTGATTTATTCACCCAGGTGTTCTTTCTCTTTTCTCATATTTTATGGACGCGAAAGCCTGTATCTTATACGTATGTCAGTACAATTGATTGTCGGTATAATAACCGTAATTGCATACATATGGTGATGTTTAATTTCTCTCCGAACTTCATCTTCTTGTGTGAATCCAGTCTGAGTGCATGAACCTGTGAGCTCCTTTCCCTCTTCTTTCACATCCCAAACGACACTTAAGAGGTACAAAGTTGCGTTATTTTAGCGTGACCTAGTGAGTTGTATCATGCTCAGGCACCAGCCAGCAACTGAATTAGGATGTTCCACCTTGTTTCTCATGTGTAAATTGAAGAATAAACTTTCTCACTGAAAACTAATGACGTATGTTCCTCGTATTCTTTCTAACATACCTCGTAGTCACCTTCATTGCAAAATATATTGGGCCGAACGCTTATGTTTTCTCTAAATATGTAATTGTTGTCTTTACAAGCTGCACAAAGGGGCCAGTGATAGTAATGAAAGCTAATATGAAAGTGAGCCCTCACCATTTCAGTGCATAGTCTACGTATTGTTAGTTTACTTCATATTCAATCGTCTGATGACACAATTTGATTTTTCGTAGCTTAAGTGGATTACTCAAAACCCTTTTAATCTTGATTATGCAGTCAAACAATTTTTTTCAATTCGGTCTGATGTCTTGTTTATGGTGGTGATCTTGTAATTTGTAATAGTTCATATCATACATAAATGGCTTAAACACTACAAACGCATGAGCACTTACAACCGTAGCAATAGACGAGAGGGTTTGTTACACTACGGTATGAACACCAACAATATTCCCTCGTTTGAATTCACTTAGCTTCGACATAATGAACTCGCAGCTATACAGAACACAACTGACACTTGTCACCTATCGAAGACATTGCACAGGTGCTGTTTGTGATCAAACACAATATCGTAACTTAGGCTTGAGTAGCATCTGCATTTTATGTTCAAGCACGCATTTCTAGCAGTGTTTGTATTCTTTCATCCACCCATTATAAGTTTACGTGCCAAGTCATACAACTGTATTAACATCAGCTGCGAAAATGAACCGCCAAACTAATTCCGAAAAATTTAAAGTAATATATTTGTTAGATTGCAACGAATCTATGGGTTCGGTGGACAAATATGACGTATCTCAACGGAGTGTGTTCTCAAAGCACTGAAATGATACAAAAAACCCTTCTACATCTACATTTATACTCCTCAAGCCACCCAACGGTGTGTGGCGGAGGGCACTTTACGTGCCACTGTCATTACCTCCCTTTCCTGTTCCAGTCGCGTATGGTTCGTGGGAAGAACGACTGCCGGAAAGCCTCCGTGCGCGCTCGAATCTCTCTAATTTTACATTCGTGATCTCCTCGGGAGGTATAAGTAGGGGAAAGCAATATATTCAATACCTCATCCAGAAACGCACACTCTCGAAATCTGGACAACAAGCTACACTGCGATGCAGAGCGCCTCTCTTGCAGAGTCTGCCACTTGAGTCTGCCACTTGAGTTTGCTAAACATCTCCATAACGCTATCACGCTTACGAGATAACCCTGTGACGAAACGCGCCGCTCTTCTTTGGATCTTCTCTATCTCCTCTGTCGACCCGGCCTAGTACGGATCCCACACTGATGAGCAATACTCAAATATAGGTCGAACGAGTGTTTTGTAAGCCACCTCCTTTGTTGATGGGCTACATTTTCTAAGGACTCTCCCAATGAATCTCAACCTGGCACCCGCCTTACCAACAATTAATTTTATATTATCATTCCACTTCAAATCGTTCCGCACGCATACTCAAAGATATTTTACAGGAGTAACTGCTACCAGTGTTTGTTCCGCTATCATATAATCGTACATACCTTCTTTCTATGTATTCGCAATACATTACATTTGTCTATGGTACGGGTCAGTTGCCACTGCCTGCACCAAGTGCCTATCCGCTGCAGATCTTCCTGCATTTCGCTGCAATTTTCTAATGCTGCATTTTCTCTGTATACTACAGTATCATCCTTTTTTCAGTCTTTACAGGCCTGTGCTAAATTTCCACGTTATTTGCAAGATTCATGCCGGAAAGAATACTTAAGTCGACGAATTTCATTTCGGTCTCAGTCATGAGGTTTCGAGGACGTTTGAGAAAAGTACTTCCCGAGCAACTTTTAGTCGGCAGTAAAGCAACATGGATCTGTAAGGAGATGCATCATATGCAGCAAGAATAAAAAAAATGGAATCGAGTTACTGCTGTAAGCATTGTGATGTGGACTGTGTTGTACCGACCTCGCTGTTTGGTCCCCTCCCCCAAACCAACCTACTAAATGTTTCGAAACATCACATAAAAAAAAACCTATCTGAAACATGCTTCTTTGTAATGTTATCTAGTTTTAGAAACTTCTACAAGAAGGAATATGAAGAGTACACTTTACTTTAAGAACTTATTGTTGGGAATAGATACAGAAGAGCCTGCGATGGTAACGAATCGGCGCAGCAGCGCTGAACACCTTGACCAGCACGATGGTCACTGCTACGTGGAGTGCCCCGACAGCACACAAATATACGCGCTGTTGTGGCGCGCTCAGCTGTGAAAGGGTTAACAAAATTAGTGGGCAACACAAGTGTAAATTCAAACATATGTAATAAGTAACCGTTAAATTTTTTACATGATGGCTTAGCAGTCAGTACATCTTTTTTTATCACTGGTCGGTGTTTCAATGTTACCATGTTACCAACTCATACTGATGGAAAGTTGTAGTAAGGAACAGTTGTGTCGCAGTATGGGAATCTTTCACTATCAACATTCTTTCCAAACGCGAACTATACACTGTGACTGCTAAGGTTTTTTTATTTTTTATTTTTTGCTTGGTAACCTAACTCTTCTGACAGAACAGTTGAACCCACGTTTTGATATGTTCGTAATTACTGTCTTGAAGACAGCCATACCGAATAATTCCTAAGTACTTCTAGTATTAGGATTGGATTTGATCATACTTCCTTTCCGCCTATGCTTTTGTAACGAAATGAAAATTTTGACAAGAGATTTTGGTTTATTATAACTAGTGCTTCGAGCCAAAGGTTTCGCTTTCGAGAATCTAGAAAACGGTATTATAAGGCTGGAATACAATGAGCGACGTGTTCCTCTGCTCTTGATGAAAGCTGTAGGAGGTTCTGCGAGGTTACGGCGCTGGTGTGTTTTCTTGTGAATTGATCCTTTGACACAGGCGATATGTAACGACATTGGGAGCTGATTACACTGTACTGATGGTCTGCCCGGTTTTGTTACGTACCTGTCTTCGTAAAGACAGTAGTTGCATCATCAGTACTGTTTTTGCAGACCACAATCTTCTCATTGACTGAGGTGAAACTGTTGTCTGCTGTGCGTCAGGAATTTCAGGGACCATCAGACGTCTGGAATGATCCTGGAACCCCACGAGTTTGAGCCGCGTTGAAAAGATCTGGAACAGCCTGAAACAGCTAGTCCATGTCTCAAGGATGGTCCCTATCAGTCTTGCTAACGTGCGTAAGTTGTACCAGGAGGAGTTGTACGCTGATGTCCTACACGCCCAGAACACTTTATCAGTTGTCAGAGATACTCGTGAGGCATTTCTCGTTTTAAGGCTGAAGTTAAAGATATTTGGCTCGGTGAGTATGGATCTATTGTCGACACTTCCTGTATTTCGTAAACTGTGCAAGTTGCCGAAATGTGATATCATACAATTACGCAGAGGATTCAGTAAATTACTATTGATACTCATAACATTTTATTGCCGTGATGTTGAAGCAGCCATCCTCTTTAAAACTGGTATCGTGAAGATTTTTTCCACGACGTCAGAGAGCTCTAAGAAATAAACGCCGTGACGTTTCTTACTAATTATTGCAATACTTTCCTCTAACGGAGCAGGGAAGTCTGCTCAACGTGGAGTCAAGTCTAAGCACTGTTACACGATTCTTACTTGCCAATACATATAAAAGTAAGCTGTGTTAGTGGCGGTAACCCCTCATATTTATGAAATTTCTCACAAATTTTTACGAAATGTATCACTTAATAAATTAACAGGCGTTGTCTCACTACACACCTCTTTCCTTTGAATATTGAATGATATTAAATAAGGTATAAGGCACCATTAAAGAGGGCTTGCCCACCATCGTTTGTGGAAACTTTGTTTCCGTACACAGGGGCCATCCTGAAATATTTGTGTTGCCTTCCTCAAGTGATACAACATATGTTACGGATATTCCTTATTTAAGTGTTTCGATTACGTGGAAGTCATTCGATGACTAAAATTTCTCTTCTCGGTAAACAGTGCATGAAGGAGCCCATTACGTAGCTTTCCCAGAGTTGGATGACAATATTTCGTACAACGTAGAGATCTTAAAATGTGGAGACAGGGGAATGAATCCAGCAGAAATTTCTAATCAGACATCTGCGAGCTAGTATCCCTGAAGCTAGCATGCAGATTACTGTGGGGACCCTTGCTATTTTATAACTAAAGAAATTCTGACAAAAGCAAATAAAAAAATTACAGTTCTAGATATGTTTTGGCCGAGACAGATCAACAAATCCCAAGATGACACAACGATGAAAATTCGTGACGCTCTACAATGAACCAGTGATTTAGGGTAAACATTAATAAAATCGACAAACTACAGGGAATGGAGGAAAACATGTCCTATGAACATGTGTCCGGAAGTGGCCAGTGTACATGCAACGACAGTAAATCGTCCTGGAACACTGTACAGAGCTGCATCGCATCCATATCACTACAGATGTTTATACTGGCCTCCATGGGATTGCAGGTGATACGGATAGTAGCGATCGTCATGCAGGATACACATAATTGTACTTTGGTTTGCATCATGTCGGTGAGCCACTTGCCTGGAGCTTGTACTAGGCTTCGTCTCAGTTTCCTGTAGAAATCTATCCTCCAAGTCTGTTGTTGGCACAGTCTGCCGTCTCCCTGCATGTTTGTCTCTCTGGAAGGACCCGTGATCACAGAAACGCCCAAGAAGGGCTATAATGTAATGTGACGTGGCTAGCGTCTCTGAGGGTACTTGTTTTGTTATAACCGCGTTGCCTCTCTACCTTCATCCATTTGTTTGACCTTACACAACCACCATCTTTGCTTGTTCCCGACTTGAATACCAGACCGTTTTGCTGCTTACAGTACGCACCCTCAGTCACACAGCCTGCATCACACAAGGAGCACACGGTGAGTGGTCAGAGGAACTGTCATTCGTAGTACCATCTGCCATGGCAACGTTGCATTTCCGGACACATGTTCATAGGACCTTTTTCCTCCATTACCAGTCAGGAATACGTTCCCGTAGTTTGTCGGTTTTATTAATATTTGCTCTGTATTAGTTTTCACAATGTGTAGAATGCGGATGCGACTTCTTCACCTATACAGGGTGGTCCATTGATAGTGACCGGTCCAAATATCTCACGAAATAAGCGTCAAACGAAAAACTACAAAGAACGAAACTTGTCTAGCTTGAAGGGGGAAAGGGGGAAACCGGATGGCGCTATGGTTCGCCCGCTAGATGGCGCTGCCATAGGTCAAAAGAATATATAAACTGCGTTTTTTTTAAATAGGAACCCCCATTTTTATTACATATTCGTGTAGTACGTAAAGAAATATGAATGTTTTAGTTGGACCACTTTTTTCGCTTTGTGATAGATGGCACTGTAATAGTCACAAACATATGGCTCACAATTTTAGACAAACAGTTGGTAACAGGTAGGTTTATTAAATTAAAATACAGGACGTAGGTACGTTTGAACATTTTATTTCGGTTGTTCCAATGTGATACATGTACCTTTGTGAAATTATCATTTCTGAGAGCGCATCCTGTTACAGTGTGATTACCTGTAAATACCACATTATTGCAACAAATGCTCAAAATGATTTCCATCAACCTCAATGCATTTGGTAATACGTGTAACGACATTCCTCTCAACAGCGAGTAGTTCGCCTTCCGTAATGTTCGCACATGCATTGAGAATGCGCTGACGCATGTTGTCAGGCGTTATCAGTGGATCACGATAGCAAATATCCTTCAACTTTACCCACAGAAAGGAATCCGGGGACGTCAGATCCGGTGAACGTGCGGGCCATGGTAAGGTGCTTCGACGACCAATCCACCTGTCATGAAATAAGCTATTCAATACCGCTTCAACCGCACGCGAGCTATGTGCCGGGCATCCATCATGTTGGAAGTACATCGCCATTCTGTCATGCAGTGAAACATCTTGTAGTAACATCGGTAAAACATTACGTAGGAAATGAGCATACATTGCAACATTTAGATTGCCATCGATAAAATTGGGGCCAATTATCCTTCCTCCCATGATGCCGCACCATACATTAACCCGCGAAGATCGCTGATGTTCCATTTGTCGCAGCCATCGTGGATTTTCCGTTGCCCAATAGTGCATAATATGCCGGTTTACGTTAGTGCTGTTGGTGAATGACGCTTCGTCGCTAAATAGAATGCGTGCAAAAAATCTTTCATCGTCGCATAATTTCTCTTGTGCCCAGAGGCAGAACTGTACGCGACGTTCAAAGTCGTCGCCATGCAATTCCTGGTGCATGGAAATATGGTACGGGTGCAATCGACGTTTTTCAGATTCCTGATTCTCGCGCAATTTGTCTGCTACTGATGTGCGGATTAGCCATGACAGCAGCTAAAACACCTACTTGGGCATCATCATTTGTTGCAGGTCGCGGTTGACGTTTTACATGTGGCTAAACACTTCCTGTTTCCTTAAATATCCTAACTATCCGGCGAACGGACCGGACACTAGGATGATGTCGTCCAGGATACCGAGCAGCATAGATAGCACACGCTGTTGGGCATTTTGATCACAATAGCTGTACATCAACACGATATCGCCCTTTTCCGCAATTGGTAAACGGTCCATTTTAACACGGGTAATGTATCACGAAGGAAATACCGTCAGAACTGGCGCCATCTATCACAAAGCGAAAAAAGTGGTCCAACTAAAACATTCATATTTCTTTACGTACTACACGAATATGTAATAAATATGTTGGTTCCTAGTAAAAAAAAAAAAAAAAAAAAAAAAAAAAAAGCAGTTGATATCCGTTTGACCTATGGCAGCGCCATCTAGTGGGCCAACCATAGCGCCATCTGGTTTCCCCCGCCAAGCTAGACGAGTTTCGTTCTTTGTAGTTTTCTCGTTTGTTGCTTATTTCGTGAGATATTTGGCCCGATCACTATCAGTGGACCACCCTGTGTATTCGACTTTGCAATTTAATTTTGGGGAATATACGGCAAACACATTATGCTAAGAAATTGGCTTGATCCGCCTCCGATAACGGGCATGAGGGTTGTAACAAAACGTTATGAGTATTGAAGAAACGACGACTGCAAGCTTCTTCACTATACACACCTCAATTGACACCAACTTCTTACGACTGAACTCTACAAAGCTATGAAAAGAAAAAAAACTATAAGAGTAACTTATTTTATGGTCTGAGTTTTATCTGCTACTCGCAGGTTTCATTGCAGTTGTGCTGTACGAGAGTGGGTGGGAACCACTGCTCTGTTTATTCCAGCAGTTAACTGGGTCAGCGGCGCAGAAAGAAAACTGGCAGTACGAGCAGTCGGGGCGGCTGCGACGTGGAATGAAAATGGCCTCCACGCGAGAAATTCTAAGTCGCCGCACTGCTTGGAGAGAACGCAGCTCCAAGTATCGCTGCCCCAGCAAGACTTTCCCTGCCTCTCCTGTTAGTAGGTGCTTTGTGTTTCACATATAATGCAAAACGACAAGTCTAGCATTAAGAACGTAGTCTAGCTCAGTGTGTGAGCTACAGTCAGAACTAAGAAAATATTTAGTATCTATCGAGCTCAGCAAAGAAACTGTTTAGACTTCTCTCTAGATATCTGTGTGGCACATAGGAAGCTCTGTTATTACAATTATTTGCACAAACACATGAGTATGTAAAACGTCGTTCCATAACTATCATGACAAGGGTTAAATTTGTATGGTTCCATAGATTACTTTATAAAGTGTTTCATCGGTCGGCAGCAGTCATTTGTAAATACCATTCAGGAAGGAAAGGTTAATTGTTTTTCTTTTTTATGGCATACATTGACTCATCCTAATAGTGTTGATGAATTCCACCATAATACTCACTGGTTGGTGCGATGAAATTATTTGTGTCCTTACCAGCTTCTAAGGTAATGAACTAAATAATGGCTTTCGAAATATTCTTCCACAGTCCTGTCTTCTGACCCATGTTGTACCGCGAACTACGCCCCCCTCCCTCCCGAAAATGTTTTTGTTTTTTCGAAGGGATTGGGCTTAATCAGGTCTGTTCGGAGAATGTAGAACATTTCGAATCCTGTCAAGAATAGTGACAGAACTCAAAAATGCAGTACATGAGAAAATTCGAATTAAAGAAGTCCATAAAAATTATACTGAAATAGTTCACTATGAATATGCAGTGACTACAGGTCCCTTAATGCTCGGAAAATTATCGATAACTATCCCATTCCTCATATCCAGGATTTCACGCAGTTACTGCATGGCTCGAAGTTCTTCTGTCTTAGATTGTTTGAAGGCGTATCACCAAATTTCCATGCAACAGCCGAATATTCTGAAGACAGCCATCATCACACCCTTTCGCCTATTTGAATGCAGTTACATGCCTTACGGCTTGAAAAATGCTGTGCAGACATGGCAACAGTTCATTGATTCCATTTTACTACCTCTGCCTTTCGCTTATTTGGATGACATTCTGATTTTTTCCTTGTCTGCAGAGAATCACCAGTTTCACCTCGATGTAGTTCGTTCGGCTCTTGCGGCCAATGGTATGGTGATCAACCATGACAAATCTCAACTCTGTTCTACATCTGTTACATTCTTTGGCCATATGGTATTGGCCAACGGCCTCTGACCAACGGATTCTAGTGTCGAAACCATTTTCGCACTGCCTCTTTTTGATGATTACGGTCAACTCCATCGTTTTCTGGGTATGGTAAACCTTTATCGACGCCATATCCCTCGCCTCTGGCGTTAAGCGCCATATCTTTGGATCTGAGGATCTTTGACTTACTTTTGTCTATAGCTTTGCAGAGCGCTACGTTTCTACAGCCATGTTGTATTCACCTTGTTCTGTGCTTAAATAAATGTTCATTCGACAGCTAAAGTGTGTTACTACCGATCTGCGACATGTTATATCCACAGGCACATGGTAATGACATTTAGTTGCAGGTCATGCAATAACTTACTGTGTGCAGAATTTCAGAATTCTGAGGATATCTGCACATCAAACATCAGTAAGCCACACTTTTCAAAATTGTTTTTACTGGGTGCGATAGGACACAGGGCGCCTTGTGCTCTCTGCAGTCAACAGCCCCGAACTCAGTGCTCAGCCAGCTACCACAACACAGCCTAGAGCCATGATATACCATTGTTTCAGATGAGGGACCATACGCCACCTCTGCCCAGCGAGTCATAGACCAAGTAGTGCCAACCTAGGTACATAACTAAAAATAGCGCCACTGTTAGCTCAGTTTACTTGTTGCCTTGTGCGATGGCTCTCAAGCAGACGCCTTTGATAGCTAGGTTGCTTGCCTGGAGGGACCTTCGCATGTCTACAGGTCATAGCACAGGTGATATTTTTCTTGTGAGGTTCTCTGAGTGTTACATGTGCAGGCGAATCAGGTCTGTCTGTATCTGATCTCACAACCTGGAAGGCCCGATGTTGCCACACGTGCAGCCATGCTAGTGAACTGCTCAGCTAGAACTTAACCCCAAAGTTCCTTTTAATGAATACTGTGTGTCCACTGCAGAGGAAAGAAAGAATTATTGCTTCAAATAATTCATTTAGGAAAGAATTGTTCTTATGTGCTTAGAAGACTTAGTTATTTCAATGAGCATCTGCATGTGCATCTGAAACCGACATTTTTATCACCAAAAAACTTGCCACGGACCTAACACTGTGTGACAGCTTAGGTAGGCTGGCCAACAGTCCTCCCTGACTGCTAGTGAACAGTCATGCTCACCATCAAGCAAACCTACACAGTAAACTGTTCTTCATGACACAAGCATAAGGATCATTGGAAAGTTGTTGCAGACAAGCATATGGGCAGCACAATTGTCTGTCAGCTTTTGAAGTCAAATCTGCGATTTTTATTTCAAGCAGCTCACCACACTATGCTTTTCATCTAGGAAAATCCACTAGTGATACCAGTGGTCTTATCCAAGTCCTCAGTCAAACACGGAGACTGCTCAGCCACGGATCGGATACTGGTACATGAAAGAATGTTGTTAAACAGGAAACAGGAAGGCCAATCCCACATGTACTAACTCGTATTAATCGGAACACTACTCGGGTATGGGAAATACAGATGATGGCAGTAAGAGAATGAGTGTTCAGGAACAGCTATGTTCTTGAAGCTACAACTTATAATGCAGTCAACACCGTATACGAATATTTTTAGACCATGATATCTGACAAGTTTTGCGATCTCAGATTTTCTTCTTCTAGTAAACCAACAAAAATAACCGATCGTGTTCCTGGTCCACAAATTTCATGTATAAAGAAGGGGAACTAGTTCCAACAGAAATGTTTTCGAAGTTTTCTTACGAAGACGGTGTGTTGTACTTTCTCTGACTATCCCATGGTCAGAATAAGCATTATATGTATTTGAATTAAATTTGAGGGCCCCCAGACGTGGAAAGAGCTTCTGGACTGTTACTGATATATCTTTGTTGTCGATTGATATGTGGTGTGTGGAATTCTACAGCATAAACTGATGGTGGGCGTGGTAAATCTGTTACTGGGTTTGATTGTCGCAACATGCCTTGACAATTGCTTCTATTTCTAAAGTGTAGGTTTTTTTTCAATGCATGTTCATATTCAACGTTTGTATACTACGTGTGACTTCCTCACGTAAGATCTCAGCTAAATAAAATTTTGGGTAGTGAAATCGACGTGTGACATAGTATCCATACATTTTATAAAAATGGATGTACATATTGATACGTCTCTATATTCCACATCTCCTAAACCACTGGACGAATTTCAGTCAAACTTAATATGCGTATCACTTTACTGTCTGGAGAGAAGCACTATGGGGCAAGAACCACATACCTAGCAAAGAGGTGGGATAGGGTGAAAAAGTAGTGTAGCTCACGACACACGAATTCAGACTTTATGCGTCCAGTATTTAAGAAGGAGAGCACTTTGTGAGTTGCAACCAGCTTTACACATAATATCAAACCTTTACCAGAATTTCCCTCGCTGACAATCCCCACAAAATGAAGAAAAAGTAAAAGTGTTTATCCCTTACTACATATTCGCTGTTCATGCAGTAAAACTGCCATATGAAGTATGCCATTTTAATTTATTACTTCTTTACTACTA
Organism: Schistocerca piceifrons; assembly: GCF_021461385.2. NCBI lineage: Eukaryota > Metazoa > Arthropoda > Insecta > Orthoptera > Acrididae > Schistocerca > Schistocerca piceifrons. The sequence continues at coordinate 662,688,498 of NC_060138.1, forward strand.
ACTGTATTTGCTCGCTATTTTTCTGACATTATTCACTTATAACATTGCAAAATTATATTATTGTATGACACACAGTTCGGTAGATACACCGTCTTAATCACTGAGATGTATGAAAAACTGTTCTTCATGCATAACGTTTAAATTTATTACTCCTCTGATATAACTCTATTCACAACAAATCTCGCAGGCAGTATTCACATATGCCACTGGATGTACCTACAAAATTATATCATCGTACAACAAGTTGTCGAGGAGATATGACTTCATAGAGGTAGAGCTGCATGAAACGAAACTGCAGGATGAAATTCACAATAGATACAGAAGAAATAAGCATATAAATATATGTGAAATATGTTAAATATATGTGACATGCATGCATTCTGTCAAGTCCATGGGTAAAAAGCTCCACCTAAACTCCTGGATCAATTTTAACTGGATCTCATATACATATTACAATCTGAAAAGAAATGTTCTAAAGGTAAGAGGCAGCAACCTCCAACTGGGGTTCGAGTGATAACATAGAGATAAAAGACAGAGGAAGAGATGGACAGATGGAGCAAAAGAGAACATGAGCACAGATATGGAGGAGGAGGAGGGGGAGCAGGAGGAGGAGGAGGAGGAGGAGGAGGAGGACAAAGTGTGTGGGGAAGAGGTAAATGTACAAAGAAAAGGAAGAGGCTGAGTTGGAGTGAGAGAGAGGCTGAGGGAGGGGAGGAGGTGATGGACAGAGAAAGGAAAGAGGAGCAGACGGGCACAGAAGGAGCCAGAAGAGATGGACTGAGAGAGGATGGAGGAGGAGATGAATGGAAAGACAGAGAAGAGGAAAAACAGAGAAAGGGAAGAACAGTTGGACAGCCCAAAGGAGACAGACAGACAGAGGGAGGGGAAGGAGGAGATGGACACAGAGAGGATGAGGAGCAGGATGATGATGAGGAGGATGAGGAGCAGGATGATGATGATGATGATGATGATGAGGATGAGGATGATGATGGTGAGGAGGAGGAGTAGGATGATGATGGTGAGGAGGAGGAGGATGATGAGGAGGATGGATAGATGGAGACAACAGTGAGGATGGAAGAGGTGGACAAATAGATGGGAGAAATAGAGATGGACTAACGGAATAAATACATACCTGGACAAAACTAAATACTCAGCTAGTTCACACACACACACACACACACACACACACACACACACACACACACACACACATATATATATATATATATATATATATATATATATATATATATATATATATATGTGTGTGTGTGTGTGTGTGTGTGTGTGTGTGTGTGTGTGTGTGTGTGTTTTTGCTGGGACCATACAAGTGGATGGGCATATGGGCATGACTGAACAAAGGGGTGGGGGGAGAAGAGATGGTTAGTGAGAGGGGGAGGATGCGGTTGATGGAGAAAGGGGGAGTAGAAGATGGACACACAGCAATGGGGAAGAGATGATGGAAGATGAGGTGTGAGAATGAGATGGACGGAGAGAATGGGTTGAAGGAAATGGACAGACCAAGAGAGAGACAGAGAGAGGCAGAGTAGAAGATGGACAGAGAAAAGGGGAGACAGAAATAGATGGAGGAAGGAGGAAGATGAGACAGACAGAGAGGGGAGAGGAAGAGGTGGAGAGATGAGGAGGTGGGAGGAGGAGATGGATGGAGAGGGTGGGTGGTGGAGATGGAGAGAAGGGGAGGAGTAGATGGACAGGCAGTGGGGAAGGAGAAGATGTGTGCAGTATTTGCACCATACAGGTATGTGGACAAAAGTATAGGTAAAAGGCTAGTACATAGATAAAAATGTGTGTGTGTGTGTGTGTGTGTGTGTGTTTGTAAGTCACTGATTATCTCTGGGAAGGAATACATTAACCCAAAAGAAATGTTTACAATATAAAAGAACACAAATATAAAATGTGGGATGAGATGCTGTAATTCAATGAAATCACAGCCACAGAACATAGTTGCCCTCGACATCTACACAGACTTGTAACCTCTCCATGGTGTACCTGGACACAAAGTGCAAGATTGCTGGAGTAGGAGATGAAGAACATATTTTGTTCACCATGATCACAGTATAAATAGCTTTATTGTTCCGAAATGACTGGTTTCAACACTCTTATGCTGCCATAATCCAATCTAAGAGGAGAACATGAAGATGATTTAGGTGGGGGAGAAGAGACTACAATTAATTTTGCCTCTTAAATAAAATACAAAATTTCATATACTTTACGGAATTTTTTTTATAAAGATGTCGTGTTACATTGTACAAAGTCAAAGTGCAACAGGCCCTCCATCCATCTACATATCTTGATAAAAAACACACAGTTGATAAAATGTACACCATTAATAACATCCTTTTACCACCTATGCATAATGGCATGCAACATCATTGCCCCGAGCCTGCTGCACAGCATTGTGGTACAGTCAGTGTTAACACAGAGTTGGCAGATCCACTACAAAGTTACCTGTCTCACCACTGGATGCCATAAGCTATACACACTAAATGATCACATGTTGAGGCTACAAGAAATGAATAGCAGTGCACCAGAAACAAGGGTGGATCATTCAAAATGCCAGGTACAGCAATACAGGTGCAAAGTGAGCATTCATTTAGAATCACCATGGGCTTATGCTCCATATAAAATCTGTAGTCATTCATACAGCTTTTATAAGCAGTGCTTATTGTACAGTGAGGAAATTGCAGTATTAATCATTTTTTTAATAACCTACATCTTTAATTAACCAAGTAGCATGACACAAAGAGAAAATCCCAATGTTGTGAGTGCAAATTCTAAGCTGGACAGAGCTGAAAGATCGCCCAAAGAATCACTCATGAAAAGAGCTAGCGTATGAGAAACCACATGTAGCTAAACTTATTTCAAGAGTCGTCTAAATCAGATGGAAGCCTGTTGGGTACAAGGTATCTATTACAGATTCAAATCAAAACATACACACTATTAAAAGTAATGTAGACAGCTATAATAAAATTAAGATGTGAATGGTTCATTACAGTGCATATGACAGTACATGAAAGTTTGTGAAGGATGTGTGTAATCCATACTGTGTGACAGAAACTTCTATGAATTTGGGCATTCAAGCAAACAGCAATGATGAAAATCAAGTAGTTGAGCTGATTTCAAGGTCCATATTTAGTATTATGGCTCAGGGTAAGACTGAATCTGTTACACCCACAATCGCTCATGGTTATATGACAATAAAGCTTCAAATTAATGCACTAGTCTCATATGAAAGTCATTTATTATTTGCTCATCTAGTGCATTAATTTGAAGCTTTATCATTGTAAAGCTTTTTCTAGTATTTAGGTATATTTGTGCAGAATAGGCATTATTATAATAAACTGCAATGATTTTCCTGAATATTTATTATTATTATTATTATTCTTTCCTGTCTCAGACATTATGTCTGGTTGAAAATGGAAAGTGACGCGGACCTTGATCAAGCGTGACTTCCTTTTAACTGTACGGTATATGTTACATTGCATTTAGGAACTTTCGGGTAATTGAACATGTATCAATAATTACAGATTTCTGTAGTTGTATATATTTTTTGGATGTAGCTGTATTGTGTTGATGTACTGGTGGATACTGTGTGGTATGACTCCTGTAGTTGATAGTATAATCGGTATAACACCAACTTTATCCTGATGCCACATGTCCTTGACTTCCTCAGCCAGTTGGATGTATTTTTCAATTTTTTCTCCTGTTTTCTTCTGTATATTTGTTGTATTGGGTATGGATATTTCGATTAGTTGTGTTAATTTCTTCTTTTTATTGGTGAGTATGATGTCAGGTTTGTTATGTGGTGTTGTTTTATCTGTTATAATGGTTCTGTTCCAGTATAATTTGTATTCATCATTCTCCAGTACATTTTGTGGTGCATACTTGTACGTGGGAACGTGTTGTTTTATTAGTTTATGTTGTATGGCAAGTTGTTGATGTATTATTTTTGCTACATTGCCATGTCTTCTGGGGTATTCTGTATTTGCTAGTATTGTGCATCCACTTGTGATGTGATCTACTGTTTCTATTTGTTATTTGTAAAGTTTGCATTTATCTGTTGTGGTATTGGGATCTTTAATAATATGCTTGCTGTAATATCTGGTGTTTATTATTTGATACTGTATTGCAATCATGAATCCTTCCATCTCACTGTATATATTGCCTTTTCTTAGCCATGTGTTGGATGCGTCTTGATCGATGTGTGGCTGTGTTAGATGATACAGGTGCTTGCCATGTAGTGTTTTCTTTTTCCAATTCATTTTCTTCGTATCTGTTGGTGTTATGTGATCTAAAGGGTTGTAGAAGTAGTTATGAAATTGCAATGGTGTAGCCGATGTATTTATATGAGTGATTGCTTTGTGTATTTTGGTAGTTTCTGCTCGTTCTATAAAGAATTTTCTTAAATTGTCTACCTGTCCATAATGTAGGTTTTTTATTACATAAATCCCCTTCCTCCTTCCTTTATGGTTAATGTGAATCTTTTATGTTGCTGAATGTATGTGATGTATTCTATATTTGTGGCATTGTGATCGTGTAAGTGCATTGAGTGCTTCTAGGTCTGTGTTACTCCATTTCACTACTCCAAATGAGTAGGTCAATATTGGTATAGCATAGGTATTTATAGCTTTTGTCTTGTTTCTTGCTGTCAATTCTATTTTCAGTGTTTTTGTTAGTCTTTGTCTATATTTTTCTTTTAGTTCTTCTGTAATATTTGTATTATCTATTCCTGTTTTTTGCCTTTATCCTAGATATTCATAGGCATCTGTTTTTTCCATCACTTTATGCAGTCACTGTGGTTATCCAATATGTAATCTTCTTGTTTAGTGTGTTTTCCCTTGACTATGCTATTTTTCTTACATTTGTCTGTTCCAAAAGCCATGTTTATATCATTGCTGAATACTTATGTTATCTTTAGTAATTGGTTGAGTTGTTGATTTGTTGCTGCCAGTAGTTTTAGATCATCCATGTATAGCAAATGTGTTATTTTGTGTGGGTATGTTCCAGTAATATTATATGCATAATTTGTATTATTTAGCATGTTGGATAGTGGGTTCAGAGCAAGGCAGAACCAGAAAGGACTTAATGAGTCTCCTTGGTATATTCCACGCTTAATCTGTATTGGCTGTGATGTGATATTATTTGAATTTGTTTGGATATTAAGTGTGGTTTTCCAATTTTTCATTACTATGTTTAGGAACTTTATTAATTTAGGATCTACTTTGTATATTTCCAATATCTGTAGTAACCATGAGTGGGGTACACTATCAAAAGCTTTTTGGTAATCAAGGTATGCGTAGTGCAGTGACCTTTGTTTAGTTTTAGCCTGATATGTCACCTCTCACACAAACGCCCAAAAAGGGCTTGAAATATTGGGTGATGTGGTTGGTGTCTGTGAGGACACTGGACAATGGTTTTGGTATACTTGTGCTGCGTCTCAACCGTTTCCATCTGCTTCACCACACACAAACACAATTTTAGTTTGTTTCTGCCATGGATACCAGACCATTATGTTGCTTACATTATGCTGCCTCAATTACGCAGCCTGCAACAGACAAGGGACACATGATGCATGGTTAGAGGAGAAGGATCTTTCATTTATCAACACCATCTACTGTGGGAAAGATGTATTTCCAGACATATGTTCAAAGGACCTCTTTTCCTCCATTTCCAGTCAGGAATCTGTCTCTGCAGTTTGTCAGTTTTATTAATGTTCACCATGTGTATGATGAAGGTACTGTGAATATCCCTAGTTTCTTAAATAAGTGTCTGCAAGATGATCATGGGTGGACTTTGTTTGTTTTTTTTTTTTTTTTTTTTTTTTTTTTTTTACTTTATTGTTATTTTAAAGCCTGTACAATAGGCAGGCTGTCAGCAGCACACTACGCTGCTCTTCAGCCATAGAATAAACAAGCAGCAAAAACAGGAGAAGACACAGAAGTTACAGAACGGTGGGCAATAAAACAGGAGACACATAGATACAAACACGGAGCCGTTCACACTCGTCGATAATCCACACTGCTAACTGATGAGACGACGCACAAACACTGAAGATTACAATGGCACTGGTGAACGAGGGAGTGTGACGGTGAACACTGAACACTAAACACGACGGCACACACGAAACACTGATGGCGGTGATCTCCGGCGCGCGAATGTCCACGTACCGTGTGCGAGTCCGGGGACCTGCCAAGGGGGGAAACAGGGGTGAGGTGGGGGAGAGGGGAGAAAAAGGATGCCAATGGTGGAGGAGACGGGGGCAGGAGGAGAGGGACAGCGGAGGGGAGGCCCGGGGGAGGAGGGGGGAGAAAAGGAGGAGGGAGGGAAAAAGGGAGAGAAGGGAGGGAGGGTGCCCAGAGGAGCAAGCACAGGAGGAGAGCGGGAGGATCAAAGTTGGTAGGAGGGGTAGATGGAGGGGAGGAGGGCATCATCAGGGAGGGGGAGCTGGTGGAAGCCACCTTGGGAGAGGGTAAGGAGGGTGGAGAGACGGAGACCGGGCGGGACGTGGGTATACAGGCGCGGCAGCGGGCGGGGATGGGAGAAGATCGAGGATACGAGCGGGTGAGGAGGATCAAGTTTACGGGAGGAAAAGGAGGATGTGGGGGAAGGGGATGAGATCATACAGGATCCACGTGGGGGAGGGGAGATGGATGCGATAGGCGAGGCGGAGAGCATGGCGTTCAAGGATTTGGAGGGATTTATAAAAGGTAGGGGGAGCGGAGATCCATGCTGGATGGGCATAACAAAGGATAGGGCGGATGAGGGATTTATAGGTGTGGAGGATGGTGGAGGGGTCCAGACCCCACGTACGGCCGGAAAGGAGCTTGAGGAGACAGAGTCGGGAACGTGCCTTGGCTTGGATGGTCTGGAGATGGGGAGTCCAGGAGAGGCGATGGTCGAGGGTGACGCCAAGGTACTTAAGGGTGGGAGTGAGGGCGATGGGACGGCCATAGATGGTGAGATAGAAATCAAGGAGGCGGAAGGAAGGGGTGGTTTTGCCTACAATGATCGCCTGGGTTTTGGAAGGATTGACCTTGAGCAACCACTGGTTGCACCAAGCGGTGAACCGGTCAAGATGGGATTGGAGAAGGCGTTGGGAGCGTTGCAGGGTGGGGGCAAGGGCAAGGAAGGCAGTGTCATCGGCAAACTGGAGAAGTTGGATGGGGGGTGACGGCGGCTGCATGTCCGCCGTGTACAACAGGTACAGAAGGGGGGAGAGGACGGATGCTTGGGGCACACCGGCGGAGGGGAAAAAGGTGTAGGAATCGGTGTTATGGATGGTGACATAGGAAGGACGGCGGGAGAGAAAGGAACCGATCAGACGGACATAGTTAATGGGAAGGGCGAAGGTTTGGAGCTTGAAGAGGAGACCGGAATGCCATACGCGGTCATAAGCGCATTCGAGGTCAAGAGAGAGGAAGATTGCGGGGCGACGGGAATTGAGCTGTTCGGAAAGGAGATGAGTGAGGTGAAGGAGAAGATCGTCGGAAGAGAAGGACGGCCGAAAGCCACACTGGGTAACGGGAAGGAGGCGGTGCTGGCGGAGATGCTGGTGGATGCGTTGGGTGAGGATAGATTCCAGGACCTTGCTAAAGACCGAGGTAAGGCTGATGGGACGGTAGGAGGAGACGGCGGACGGCGGTTTGCCGGGTTTAAGGAACATGAGGATATGGGAGGTTTTCCACAGGTCGGGGTAGTAACCGGTGGACAGGACTACATTGTAGAGCCTGGCCAGGGTGGAGAGAAAAGAGACAGGAGCTTCACGAAGGTGACGGTAGGTGACACGATCATGACCAGGAGCGGTGTTGCGTTTTGTGCGGAGTGTAGCAATGAGATCCTGTGTAGTGATAGGAGTATTGAGGTCCGTGTGTGCAATGTTGTCCAAGTACGGGAAACCAGGAGCGAGGGGAGGGACAGAAGTGTCAGTTCGATCGCGGATATCCGGGAAGAGGGAGTAATCGAACTGGCGATCATCGGGGATGGAAAACACATCAGACAGGTAGGAGGCAAAGTGATTGGCCTTACTAAGGGCGTCAGGGAAGGGGTGATCATCATGGAGAAGAGGATAGTAGGGGGAGGGCTTAGTTCCGGTAAGGCGACGGAAGGCGGACTAGAACTTGGACGAGTTTATAGGGAGGGTAGCATTTAAATGGGTGCATGTCTGTCGCCAGCCCCAGCGTTTCTTAGCCGCAAGCAAATTACGAATGTGTCGCTGGAGTTGCCGGTGGCGTCGTAGTGTGTCCGGGTCACACGTGCGGAGGAAGGCACGGTAGAGACGGTGACATTCACGGAGGAGGAGGACGGCCCGTGGGGGTAAGGTAGGATGGTGGGGGTGGATGGCGACAGTAGGGACGTGGGCCTCCACGGCCTCAGACAAGGTCTGCTGGAGAAAGGAGGTGGCATGGGTGACATCATCGGGATGGCGATAGGTGAGAGGGTGGCTATCGACCTGGGTGGAGAGGGTATCCCGGTAGGCATTCCAGTTGGCACGGGAATAGTCATGGATGTACTTAGGGGGAGGGTCAGTACGAGGTTCGGGGCGGGGGCGATGACCGTCTGAAACGGTGAGGAGGACAGGGAGATGGTCGCTACCAATAGGCTCCAGGACATCCACCGTAATGCGACCAAGGAGGTTGGGGGAGGAGAGAATAACATCGGGAGTGGAGTTGGATTCGGGACGGGTGTGCTGGGGGATGGGGATGAGGTCGCCTTGAAGGGAGGAGAGGAACCGATGCCACCTCCGTAACTGGGCAGCGGAGGACTTTGTTGTGACAGTGCCACGACATTTAAGAGTGCCGCCACGTCAGTACGCGCAAACGGCGATAGAGGCGCTCTGCAACTCGGCTGAGCGCGGGAGCGCCACCTAGCTACGAACGACGCTGGCCGCATGTCATGGCACGGCAGTCGAATGACCGATACGGAATTGATAGCATGTAACCAGCTATTGTTTCTACGTTTGTTAATCCACGCAATTTATTAGTGATTAAAGGTTATAACACTTTTTGGCGACGAGGTCGGATATTTTTGTTCCTGCGTTGTGGATTTGTGTGTTCGTGTCGGGGCAGACATGGAACAGCTTATGCAAGCGCTCATTGAACAACAAACACAGCTGACAGCTGCTATTCAGGTGTTGTCGACGTCGCTTACGCATCGTCTGTCTTCCTCTTCTCCACCTCCGTTCCCTCCTTACGACGAGGCCGCTGAAGACTGGGAGGATTATGAGAAGCGTTTGCGGCAACACTTCTTGGCTTTCGGCGTTGTCGACGCTCCTATGTGTAAGTCGTTATTTCTATCTTAGATTTCCCCACGGATCTATCAGCTGCTATCTGTTAGCCCCGCTGCGGGAACCTGCCTCTCTGTTCTTCCAAGAAATGTGTGACTTATTGTCTAACTATTATCGAAAAAACACCCACGTCGTTGCCGCCCGCGTGGCGTTCTACCGGTGTCGTAAACAGCCCCATCAATCTTACCAGGCTTGGGCGGCGGAACTACACGGTCTGAGTAGGAAATGTCAGTTTGTCACGGACACTCATCATGAGTCTTATGCTGATTCAGTGGTTAGGGATGCTATTCTACGGCTTGCTCCTGATAAAGAAGTTCGGCAACATGCCTTACAACTGCCAAACCCGTCGTTGTCGGAAGTTCTAAGCATCGCTCAATCTTTTGAAGTGTCTCACGCTGCTGGTGCGCAAATAGACGCGTGGTGTGATGTAGGCGCTATACAGACCACTTTCGACAATTTGCCTGTTTCCTAGGGGACCGACGATGTGGCGGCGGTTCACTCGCGTCAACAACGTCGCGTTGGGCTGCCACGCTCGCAGCGAAACACCAACCACAGTAGCAGGTTCGTTCCGCACTTCCTTCTTGACCACGTTGTTTCGTACAGCATGACAGGGCCGCGTGTCCAAAACGTTGGGCCACGTGTAATTCATGTAGGAAAAAAGGCCACATTGCTTCTGTGTGTCAGTCCCCTAAAGTTCCTGTCGGCGAGGACGAGGCATTGGACATGGATGTTAACTGTGTGCTTTATCAAACAAATAAGTTGTTTGTTACTGTTCGTGTTCTGGATAAAGACATTCGCATGCAAGTGGACACTGGCTCTGCAGTAACTCTCATTCATTCTCGCACGCATTTGAAGTTGGGCTCCCCTCCCTTGTCTCCAGTTACGTGAAATCTGAGAACTTATAATAAACAGAAAATTCCTATCGTTGGCCAGTTTGATGCTTCCACTGCCTACAAGTCTGTTGTTAGGCCCCTCACGTTTTATGTGGTGGATCATGTGGGCACTGAAAACCTGTTCGGTTATGATGCTTTCCAGTTGTTCGGGTTCTCCATTGATGATGATGTGCACCTCATATCTGAGGGTATTCCGTATCAACAGCTGGATGGATTGTGTTCTGAACTCTCGTCCGTGTTCTCTGCTGGTCTGGGTCGTGCCAAGGATTTTGAAGCCCACATTACTCTTAAACCTACAGCTCGCCCTAAGTTTTTCCGGGCACGCCCTATTCCAGTGGCGTTGCGTGCACCTGTCAAGGCTGAGATAGACAGCTTAACAGCTTCAGGGATTCTCATTCCTGTTACCTCCAGCGAATGGGCATCGCCAATCGTGGTGGTTTCTAAACCAAACGGGAGTCTGCGATTGTGTGGTGATTTTAAAGCCACTGTCAACGCTCAGAGCCTCATTGACACTTATCCTCTTCCCCGTCCTGAGGAGTTATTTACCAAGCTCGCTGGGGGCCAGTTCTTTTCCAAACTTGACTTATCGGAGGCATACTATCAGTTGCTGTTGGATGCGTCTTCCAAGGAATTTCTCGTCATCAACACTCCTTGTGGGTTGTATCAGTACCAGCGGTTACCGTTTGGCGTCGCAAGTGCGCCGGCCATTTTTCAGCGGTTTTTGGAACAGCTCACGGCTTCCGTTCCCGGCTGCATAAACTATCTGGATGACATTGTTGTCATGGGGGCCTCCACTGAGGAGCACCTTCGCAATTTGTGTTCACTGTTTCGGGTTCTGCATTCAGCTGGATTGAAGTGCAATCTGGACAAGTCACAGTTCTTCCAACCCTCCATCGTGTATCTTGGTTTCCACTTGACCCGTGAGGGTATACGTCCTCTACGTCAGCATGTTGCGGCCATTACCGCTCTACCCCGGCTGTCTACGGTAAAAGAACTTCAGGCGTTATAGGCAAGATTGCTTATTATCACAAATTCATTCCATCCGCGGCGGCGGTAGCTCATCCTCTGCATCAGCTGTTACGCAAGAACGTTCCTTTCTGTTGGTCCGACGAGTGTGAGCAGGCTTTTGTCCACCTGAAGGCTCATTTGCACTCGGCGCCTTGTCTTGCCACATTCCGCCCGGGTCAGCACTTGGTTCTGGCGACTGACGCGTTGCAGTATGGCCTAGGGGCTGTTTTCGCCCATCAGTATGAGGATGGGTCGGAACAACCCATCGCCTATGCTTCCAGGACCCTCAACGATGCGCAACGGCGTTATTCTCAAATCGAAAAGGAGGCGCTCGCTATCATTTATGCTCTAAAAAAGTTCAGCGTTTTTTTGTATGGTTCTAAGTTTCACCTCATCACCGACCACAAGCCGCTGGTCTCTCTGTTCAGCCCATCGGCGTCGCTTCCGGATAAAGCAGCTCACCGCCTGCAACGTTGGGCCTTATACTTGTCTCGTTTTCACTATGAGATTCACTATCGCCCCACGGCCCAGCACGCCAATGCTGACGTGTTGTCGCGTTTGCCGATGGCCTCTGACCCTGTTTTCGATCGTGATGAACTACTCTGTTTCCACATTGATGAGGCAGAACATTGTGCGGTCGAGGGTTTTCCGCTTACAGGTTCGCAGGCCGCGTCGGCTACTTCGCGGGACCCGGTCCTGCGTCAGGTGATCGGTTTTATTCAACGGGGTTGGCCGGACAGGACCGAGAGCCGGGCATCAGATCCCCTTCGCAACTACCATGCCTTGCGCCTTCATCTGTCTGTTTGTGATGGTGTTGTTCTTCTGGCTACGGATGGCGCATCTCCACGGGTCGTGGTGCCAGCCTCTCTTCGCAAAGATGTTCTCAAACTGTTGCATGAAGGCCATTGGGGAATTTCTCGGACTAGGTCCCTGGCCTGCAGGCACGTTTATTGGCCCGGTATTGATTCGGACATCGCCCACATGGTCGCTGCGTGTGGTCAGTGTGCTCAACAATTGGCTGCACCCCATACAGTGCCCTCTCCGTGGCCTGACCCGGCGCAGCCATGGGCACGGGTGCACGCTGACTTTGCCGGCCCCTTCCTCGGCACTTACTGGCTGCTGTTGATTGACACCTTGTCGAAGTTTCTGTTTGTTGTTCAATGTCCGTCACCCACCACTGCGGCGGCGATGCTGGCTTTGTCCAAAATCTTTGCGCTAGAAGGTCTTCCATCCACGATCGTCACGGACAATGGCCCTCAGTTCTCTTCGCAGGCCTTCCATGATTTTTGTACTGGACACGGGATTCATCATGTTACTGCACCGCCCTTCCATCCGCAATCGAATGGGGAGGTCGAGCGCCTTGTCCGCACTTTCAAAAGCCAGATGAAAAAATTCCTTTGTGATTTTTCCACAGATGACGCTCTGTTGCATTTTCTGAGTTCTTATCGCTTCATGCCTCTGCGTGATCGCAGCCCTGCTGAACTCTTGCATGGCCGCAAACCGCGCACTCTACTGCACCTGCTTCACCCTGTCAGGCCTTGTACTGTGTCCCCTCGTGCGGGAAAATACTCGGTGGGCGCCGACGTGTGGGCACGAGGGTATGGATCTCGCCCTAAATGGATACCAGGGGTGGTCAAGGCTCTTCGCGGCCGCCGGCTTTGTGAAATACCTACAGATGGCAGCATGGTTGTTCGCCATTACGACCAGATGCGCCCACGAGTGGTGGCCACGCCGGTGCCACCGCCCCTTCCTTCACCTCCACCAGCCCGAGAAGCCAGTCCTGTCGCTGCTGCTGATCTCCCGTGCGTGTTGCTGCAGCCGACGTTGCTACCGCTTCCGAGTATGCCGGACCCGGCCCCAGTCGTGACGCTGCCTCCTCCGGGACCCATCTCGCTGGAGCACACCCCCAGGTCCACGACACCTATGGATGCTGCTCCAGAGTTTTCACCCATCATCTCGGCCAGGAGGCACGTTCCACGCACGGGCTTCCGTCCTGGACATTTTCGACTGTACTCTCGTGTTTCTCTGTGGGATCGTCTCGGGGCCTCCCAAGAGGCCATGGATGACTCCGCACTGTCCGTGTCTCCCAGGAAGTGAGTGGTTTTTTTTTTTTCAAGGGGGGAAAAGTGTTGTGACAGTGCCACGACATTAAAGAGTGCCGCCACGTCAGTATGCGCAAACGGCGATAGAGGCGCTCCGCAACTCGGCTGAGAGTGGGAGCGCCACCTAGCTACGAACGGCGCCGGCCGCATGTCACGGCAGTCGAATGATCGATACGGAATTGGTAGCATGTAACCAGCTATTGTTTCTACGTTTGTATATCCACGCAATTTATTAGTGATTAAAGGTTATAACAGACTTCAGCTATTGGTCTGATTACATATTTTGTTTCAGTGAATGCTTTTTTCTTAACGATAAATAACCCTAAAATATGATGCATATGAAAGCAGTAAATGAAGATAGGTATAGTAAGCAAATTTACTGGTATGTTTGTTGCCAAAATTTACAATAACCCTAGTAGAAAAAGTAGCTGAAATCAAATGTTTCAGCAGATCATCATTGTGTTTTTCCTATTCAATCTCTAATCAATGTCTTTCACTGAATCTGAAACTGAGCCAGTGGTACTCATTTCACCTGTTCTGAGGAAACCTATTTTGTCTGGTGCCACATGGAGGCAAATGCAAAAGGGTAGGAGTCTGTTAATCATTGTATGGCAATTTCCCTTAGGGAAATGGCAGCAAGGGATGGGAAAGAACACAAGGTGTTATTCCAGCAACTATTGATGCAATAGGATGCAACCTAGTGCAGGTTGTAGCATGTGTTGGAACTAATTACACCTGTTGTCTGGGCTCTGAGGTCATATTTGGGTCATTCCAACAACTGGAAGAGAAGCCTTGTACCTGGAGTTTCAATGAAGCTCACAATTTGTAGCATTGTCCCCAGAACTGATCATGGCCCTTTTGTTCTGAGTTGAATGGAAGGACTGAACCAGAGACTTTGAAAATTCTGTGATGAGCTAGGCTGGGACTTCCTGAACTTGCGCCATAGGGTTGAGAACTGTAGGGTCCTCCTAAATAGGTCAGGTGTGCACTACACATCAGAGGCTGCTACTCAGGAAGCTGATTGTGTGTGGGGTGCACACAAGGGTGTTTTTAGATTAGGCAACTTTCTATCCAATCCAGATAATGATAGTTGTAGGAAATCCAGAAGTATCAGTGTAAGATAAACAGAAATGCCTCCAACAGGTGAGAGAATCAAATTTCTAATGGGAAACTGCTGCAGCATTCATAATGAAGTGCCAGAGTTTGAAGTGTTCATGAAAAGCAGTAAAGTTCACATAATACTAAGTATAGAATGCTGGTTGTGACCTGAGATTGATTACAATGAGATTTTTGGGGAAAAATAAAGTGTGTATTGAAAGGATAGGCAAATGGGAAGTGGAGGTGGTGTAGTTGTCACAGCATACAACAAACTCATATCCAATGAAGCTGCATGTGGGCATAAAATAATTGGATCCTTCTGTCACGCACCAGACTCATCTCTTGATGTAACTGAAAACTTTAGAGAGAATCTCAGTTCACTTGTACGTAAGTTCCTCAGTCATACTGTAATCATTGGTGGAGACTTTAATCATCCAGTAATTAATTGGGAAAATTACAGTTTTGTTAATGGTGGACATCATAAGACAACCTGTGAAACTACTAAATGGCTTCTCTGAAAACTATGTAGAACAGATAGTTAGGAACCCCATTCATGACGGAAATATGTTGGATCTAATAGCAACAAATAGATTTGACCTCTTTGAGGACGTTCACAAGCAGAAAAATATATAAGTTCAGTAAAATAGATAAAGACAGTAGTGTCGTATCTGAATGAGGAACTGCCTGTCAGCACAAGGCAGAAGCATGTTGAGAAACTCTGGCTCAGGTTTAAAAGAATAGTTGACCATGCACTGGATAGGTATGTATCCACTTGAACAGTTCATATTTGGAGGGATCCTCCATAGTACGCGGTTACTGAAAAGAAACTTCTAAAGAAACAGGGGTTACTGCATAATAAGTGTAAAACAAAGCATAGGGCTATACATAGAGAGATGCTGAATGAAATGTGTTTCACTATCAAGAGAGCAATGTGTGATGCCTTCAATGAATAGTGTAGCAGAATACTGTCAAGGGATCTTTCACAGAACCCAAAGAAATTCTGGTAATGTTAAAGGCTGTTAGTAGCACCAAAGATAGTGTCCAGTCCCTAGTGAATGAGACAGGAACTGAAATTGAGGGTAGAAAAGCAAAAGCTCAGATGCTTAACTCCATTTACAAATGTTCCTTTACAAACAAAAGCCCAGGAGAACTGCCCCAGTTTGTTCTTTGTACCTCTGAAAATATGAATGAAATAAATATTAGTGTCAACAGTGTTGAGAAACAGCTTAAATTATTAAGACTGAACAAACCTCCAAGGTCTGTCAGATTCTATACTGAATCTGCAGATGAGTTAGCCCCTCTTCTACTTTAATCTGTCATAGATCCGCCGAACAAAAAACCATGCCCAGTTCGTGGAAGAAAGCACAGGTCACACTTATCTACAAGAAGGGTAATTGAAGTGATCAAAAAAATTATTGTCCAGTATCCTCAACATAGATTTGTTGTAGAATCTTAGAATGTGTTCCGTCCTAAAAAAAAATGAGGTAACATGAGCAGAAACTCAATGCCAATCAGCACGGATTTTGAAAACATTAATCATGTGGAACCCAACTCACACTTTTCTCGCATGACATACTGAAAGCTTTGGATCAAATGAATCAGGTAGTGTTGTATTTATTGATTTCCAAAAACAATTTGACTCAGTATCGCATCTATGCTTGTTGTCAAAAATATGATCATATTCGGTATCAACTGAAATTTATGATTGGATTGAGGGCTTTTTGGTAGGGTGGTTACGTCTTGTTATTTTGGCTGCAGACTCAGTCATATGTAGAAGTAATTTCATATGTGCCCCAGGGAAGTGTGGTGGGTCTCTTGCTGTTCATGTTATATATTAATGATCTTGCAGACTATATTAACAGTAAAATCATCTTTCTGCAGATGTTGCAGTTACCTATGATGAAGCACCATCTGAAAGAAGCTGCATAAATATTCAGTCAGATCTCGGTATGATTTCAGAGTGGTGCAGAGATTGGCAACTTGCTTTAAATGTTTCTAAATGTAAAATTTGCACTTAACAAAGGGAAAAAAATGTTGTGTCCTATGACTATGTGGGTTTTATGTGGTATATAACCATAACACCACACTTTTAGAGTCAAAGTGAACATTTATTTCGGCACTGAACAGAGTGAAAACAGAAATGGATGCCAAACATGGCGCAAGAGCACGAAGACAGAATGCAAAGACAAAGAGAATAATCAAAGAAGTGTCACTCCGTATCAGAGATGTCACAGAGGCATCTCCCTCCCCACCCCTCCCAGCAGTGGGGAGGATGGCTGGGCGAAGCTAGCTCATGTCCACAAAAAATCTTCATGCAAGTGTGGATGGTGAAGGTGGTGAACGGTGCACAAAGTGTGGTGCTCGGGCGCATAGTCATCATGGTCTTGCGCGGCGGACAGCTGCGCAAGTGGCAGCAAGTCAACGGGTGCCACGGAGGCGGCAGCTGTGAGTAAGGTGTCAGCGAAGGCGGGTCAGCAGGGAGCACCGAGGAGTTCAGGGGGGGCGGCAGGGGCAGCGGCGTTTGTCTGACCTTGGAGTGCCGGGATGGCATATATGAAGTGTTGGCAGTAGGCGACAGCTGAGCACGTAGTGCGGTAGCCACGGAAAGCGAGCGATCCTGTGAAGCAGGGACATGGACGTCTGAGCCATCCGCAGTGATGTGGGTGGGACCCTGGCAGGAGACAGTAATGGTGGACGGTGCTTGACGGCGACCCGATGCGAAGGATCCTACAGAGTGAGGGTGGGTGTGTCCTGTAGGTCCAACTGCATCCGTGCAGAACTGGCTGCAGGAAAGGTGCCACTTGACACAGTAGTTGGGCACAGCAAAGACACTGCAGGAGAGGGAGGCTGCATTGACAGGAGCGGCTCTGCAGAGAGGCAGTCTATCTGTGCATGAGCCAATTGTGTGAAGCAGTAGCAATGCGGGATTGTAACTCCGCATTATGACTACGTAATCCATCAATCTCCCTGTGGACGTCCGATACATCAGAGAGGAGAGCCATAATATCTTCCAGCAGAGAAGCACATGTGGAAATCATGGCCAAGGACGCAGAGAGCGAGGACTTGTTGCACCTGTTCGACCACAGAACGGTAGAACTAAACGTGTGGCAGAGCATAGCAGCTCGCAGGTCCGATGAAAGCTCGTAATGTTGTAGAAAGTCCAGCCCCGATCACAGGTTCGTCCATGTCAGTGACGTGGAAGGTCCAAGAAATGTTCCGCCCAGGTACAGACGAAGTGATATCTTGAGAGTCAAGGACTGTGATATGGGAGTGATTCGTGGTGACCAGTGCGAGGTTAGCAGGAGATAGCATGTTGCCCATATGCTTACCCAGGATAATACTGACATCAGCACCAGTGTTGATGAGAAAGTGTGTGCCCGATGACAAGTCTGTGACATACAGGTGCTGTGCCATTGGTGCAAGCAGTGTGGTGTTGGAAGGTAGGCACCGTTGATGATCATGGTGGGACGTAGCACCTAAATGTGCTCGCCGAAGTCGTTTGAGTACCCACAAGGCTCGCGGCATTTGCGAGCAGCATCCCCGTAGGTTACATGGTACCAGCAAAGCGGGTAAGCTTGGAGGTGAGGTGTTGCGGGGTAGTGGGAGATGCAGCTGGCTGTGACATAGCTCGAGAACATTTGGGTTGCTGCTCAGGTGACGTCAGCTGCTGTCGGGAGGGTGCAGGTAGTACCTCCTGTAGGCTGCCAGGAGGCAGATTATGGCAGGTCACTGAGCTGAGCTGCTGACCTCTACCAGCAGCACGTGAAACCAGCGAAGCAGGGGTGCCAACAGAAGGTGAAGGTGATGTTGTCCTTGACAGGCGGTGTCAATGACAAATGATTGCATAGGTACGATCGGCCATGCGTAGGCAGACCTCAAGAGGGTCTGCGACCTATGATAGAATGTGAAGCTATAGGTGTGATGGTAGTTTGATCATCCACAGAGTTCACAGCATGGCATCGGGTAGTGCTTGGTCATCAATCAGTGTATGAAGGTGCTGCCACAGCTGTGAAGTTGTGCGGTCGTCAAGAAGCTCATCATGGATGATATGGTGGATGGCCTCAGCTGAAGGGCGAGAAATACATTCAATAAGCAAAGTTTTTGCTGTCGCATACTTGGGCAAGTTGGCCAGTGAGAGCAGCAGATCACTGATTAGGTCAGGGTGGTTGTGGAGGTGGCTCACCAGGCAGACAAAACATGCGTCGTTGTCAGAGATCCCATTGGATGTCCAGTAGATGGTCCACCAGGGCGAACCAAGTCTTACGGTTATCCTTTTGCAATGCAGGCAGCTTAGGAAATCTGCCAGGAAACACTTGATGATGTAGCACAGGCAGGTGCAGATCCGTGTCAGCGGTTGAGGGAGCCCCCGATGCCGGGACTGCAGTAGCAGTGGGCGATGCGTCACCCAAGGTCTGCGTGAGAGGGCGGCCGCAAGCAGCACATGAAGAGGCGTGGGCCAGTGCAACAGACAGCACAATGTGTCCCAACTGCAAACCCGGTGGCAGGTGCAGTCGTTACGGCCAGTGTCGGTATAACAGCAGGGGGAAGGTTGTCACAAAACAGCCAAAGGGGGGCTGATCCTGAAACCAGAGCAGAAGAAACGGCCGGTGCTGTTACAGGAGTGGGTGGAAAATGATCTTGATGTGCAACTGTGGTGACTTGGGACGCCGAGACAGCGTGCGGGGGCAGGGTGGTTGGGGGGGGGGGGGTGCAGGTGCAATGACGTCAGGCAACTAAGAATGTGCAACCCCATGTGTATGAGCTTTCAGAGTACAGCTCTTGAACTGCATCTGCACATCAAACCAGCCAGAAGGCGACTGCTTAATCAGAGGGCAAAACATGTGGTTCTTCGCACAATTATTGTTCACTATGTTGGAGAGTGGCGTGCACTGTCTGGGTGGCAGGCTCTGCTGCATAGTTGCATTTGACAGTGTCCATGTTGGGCCAGCAATGGTTAAGTGGTCACTGGCATGGCAGGGGTCAGAAAATTGTTCACTTTTAACCAACTGTACATTAAGAACACTATTAAAAACACAAGCACAATTGCTAGGGTGCGACACACTTGCACATAAGAACACTGGTAGATCCATTTTTTTCAAGGCATTGTGGTCCGACATACAGAGTCTGTTACTGATGAAAGTAAGCACAAAATAATTCCCGAATGCATGACGTTGAAGATGGGGTGACCACTGTGGTTTTTACATAGGGTATGACCATAATAATACACTTTTAGAGTCACAATGAACATTTATTCCACCACTGAACAGAGCAAATATAGAAATGGACACCGCACAAGGCATGAGAGCACAGAGACATAATGCAAAGACAAAGAGAATAATCTAAGAAGTGTCACTTCATGTCAGAGATGCCACAACTATAATATTGCCACAACTATAATATCAGTGAGTCACTGTTGGAATTGACCAAATTGTACAAATACCTTATTGTAACACTCTCTAGGTATATGAAACAGAATGATCGCATAGGTTCAGTCATGGGTAGAGCAGGTGGTGGACTTTCGTTCATAGGTAGAATACTGATGAAGTGCAATCAGTCTACAAAGGAAATTGCATACAAATCACTTGTGCAACCAGTTCTAGAATATTGCTCAAGTATTCAAGACACATGTCATATAGGACTAACAGGGGATATTGATCATATACAGAGAAGAGCAGCTCAAATGGTCACAGGTTTGTTTAATTCATGGGATACTTTCACAGAGACACTGAAGGAACTGAACTGGAAGACCCTTGAAGATAGACATAAACTATCCTGAGAAAGTCTATTAGCAAAGTTTCAAGAACCAACTTGAAATGATTACCCTAGGAATATATTAAAAACCCCTATGCATTGGTCACATAGGGATCATGAGGATAAGAGTAGAATAATTACTGCATGCACAGAGGCATTTAAACAATCATTCTTCCTGCTCCATATGTGAACAGAAGAGGAAGAAATCCTAATAACTGGTACAATGGGGTGTACCCTGTGCCATGCACCTCATGGTAGTTTGCAGAGTGAAGATGTAGATACAGATATAGATGTAGTTGTAGTTGTAGATGTACACACCCAAAAATTTTGAATATTGTCTCTTGGTGACAAACTTCTGTTCAGAATATTCTTTATTAACTATGTTATGTCATTTACTGTACAGGATTGTATACATTGTGTTTTAGAATTTGTTGAGTCTATTTGCAAAAAAATCACTTAATAATTTTCTGAAAGAGTTTATTTATAATTTCCTCAGGTAATTCATGTTTGTTGGAAGTTATTAATACACCTGTATCATCAGCAAACATAACTAGCTTTGCATCTTCATGAATATAGAATGACAAGGCATTAATATATATAAAGTGCAATAATGGACCCAAGACTGAAGCCATTGGGACCCCATTCTAATACCTCCCCAGTTTGAGGAATCTGCTGATTTTTGCACATTATGGGAACTGTTTATTTCAACCTTCTTGTTCTTCCAGTTGAATATGAATTAAATCACTTGTGTACTGTCCCACTGGCACCACATTACTTAAGCTTATCTAGATGAATTTCATGATTTACGCTATTTATTGGTTAAAGTACATATACCATTTTCTGTTCAAAAGCTTTTCTGAAAAGCAGGTAGGCATTATGTTAGCAGTTTATTTTTACAAATATGTGATGTTAGTCTGGAATACATTATTATTTCAAGAATTTTGGACAAAGCCATCAAAAGTGAGATTGAGCAGATGGTGTTGGCATCAGATCTGTCTCCACTTTTTATGCAATGGTTCAACAATGGCATATTTCAGTCTGTCTGGGAAAATGCCCTGTTTCAGTGAGCTATTATATAAGTCATGCTTACCAGCTGGAAACAAGCTTTTAGGAAATGCCATCAATTCCATATGAGCTTTTACTTTTGAGTGAGTTGTTATTTTCCTAATGTCTGAAAGAGAGGTGCGTAGAATTTCAATTTTACCAAATAGTAGAGGTATTGCCTCTTCCATATAAAGTCTTGCCTTTTCTAATGAACTTCTGGATCCTATTTTCTCCAAAATATTAAAAAAAAGGATTCTCTTCATTTTCTTCTTTCGTTTCACCCTCTTTGGGGTATGCTGGATCAATCATTTCTTTGTGCATTGTTCTTTTCTTAGGGCCCAGTATTTCTTCATTCTTTCTGATCTTCTTCTCCTCTCTTCTTCTGAGATGAAGGGTTTCGACTTTTGTGTGGATTTGTCTTGGAACCTTATGTTTTCATCTTTAGTAATTAATTTAGCAGTTCTATCAATAAATGAATTTTCTGAAATCTTTAATTCCAATAGGTCTTTCTCAGTTTCTTTAAACCAATTGGGCTTCGTTTTTCGGTTACAGAAGAAGTCAAAGATTCATTTAGTTAATCTGTTGGCATTCATTCTGAGAAGATGACCACAAAAATTTATTCTCCTTTTTCACATATAATCTGAAAGTTTTTCAATTTTCTTGTAGAGAGTTTCATTTTTGATGTATATAATCTTATTGTCTTGAAATTTTGGCCCAATGATTTTTCTTAAAATTTTTCTTTCCTTTACCTCAAGTTTCTCCATTTGGCCTTTAAAATTCATGTTAAGTGTTTCTGCTGCATACAGTGCTTCTGGCTTAGTCGCTGTCTTGTAATGCGTAATTTTGGACCCCCATGAAAGGGATTTCTTGTTCTATGTATTTTTTGTTAGTTGGAAGGCCAATTCAAGTTTATTTTTTCTGGATTCCATTGCTTTGCTTTCCCCAGCATTCCAACTAATCCATTCTCTGAGATATTTGAATTACACTCCTGGAAATTGAAATAAGAACACCGTGAATTCATTGTCCCAGGAAGGGGAAACTTTATTGACACATTCCTGGGGTCAGATACATCACATGATCACATTGACAGAACCACAGGCACATAGACACAGGCAACAGAGCATGCACAATGTCGGCACTAGTACAGTGTATATCCACCTTTCGCAGCAATGCAGGCTGCTATTCTCCCATGGAGACGATCGTAGAGATGCTGGATGTAGTCCTGTGGAACGGCTTGCCATGCCATTTCAACCTGGTGCCTCAGTTGGACCAGTGTTCGTACTGGACGTGCAGACCGCGTGAGACGACGCTTCATCCAGTCCCAAACATGCTCAATGGGGGACAGATCTGGAGATCTTGCTGGCCAGGGTAGTTGACTTACACCTTCTAGAGCACGTTGGGTGGCACGGGTTACATGCGGACGTGCATTGTCCTGTTGGAACAGCAAGTTCCCTTGCCGGTCTAAGAATGGTAGAACGATGGGTTCGATGACGGTTTGGATGAACCGTGCACTATTCAGTGTCCCCTCGACGATCACCAGTGGTGTATGGCCAGTGTAGGAGATCGCTCCCCACACCATGATGCCGGGTGTTGGCCCTGTGTGCCTCGGTCGTATGCAGTCCTGATTGTGGCGCTCACCTGCACGGCGCCAAACACACATACGACCATCATTGGCACCAAGGCAGAAGCGACTCTCATCGCTGAAGACGACACGTCTCCATTCGTCCCTCCATTCACGCCTGTCGCGACACCACTGGAGGCGGGCTGCACGATGTTGGGGCGTGAGCAGAAGACGGCCTAACGGTGTGCGGGACCGTAGCCCAGCTTCATGGAGACGGTTGCGAATGGTCCTCGCCGATACCCCAGGAGCAACAGTGTCCGTAATTTGCTGGGAAGTGGCGGTGCAGTCCCCTACGGCACTGCGTAGGATCCTACGGTCTTGGCGTGCATCCGTGCGTAGCTGCGGTCCGGTCCCAGGTCGACGGGCACATGCACCTTCCGCCGACCACTGGCGACAACATCGATGTACTGTGGAGACCTCATGCCCCACGTGTTGAGCAATTCGGCGGTACGTCCACCCGGCCTCCCGCATGCCCACTATACGCCCTCGCTCAAAGTCCGTCAACTGCACATACGGTTCACGTCCACGCTGTCGCGGCATGCTACCAGTGTTAAAGACTGCGATGGAGCTCCGTATGCCACGGCAAACTGGCTGACACTGACGGCGGCGGTGCACAAACGCTGCGCAGCTAGCGCCATTCGACGGCCAACACCGCGGTTCCTGGTGTGTCCGCTGTGCCGTGCATGTGATCATTGCTTGAACAGCCCTCTCGCAGTGTCCGGAGCAAGTATGGTGGGTCTGACACACCGGTGTCAATGTGTTCTTTTTTCCATTTCCAGGAGTGTATTTTACTATTTCAATCAAAAAAAGGATTATTAAAAATATTTTCATTTTTGGACTTTTTGTTAATAAACTATGCTTTGTTTGATAATTGCCATGTTTCCCTTTCAAAAATTTTCGAAATTGTTTTAATTTTGTAGTGAGCTTTGGTTTCCATCTTTGCAGTAATTTACTTGTTCTTGTGTAATTTACATTGTATTATTTGACCCACAACCTCTTATCATCTCTTCCTCTAAACATATAATTCGAACTTTTGCTATACATATCTTCCAACTGACAACTGTATTGAAATGGTTCAGTTGTTACTATGGACTAGTATTTTGAGGGTATTTCATTCAAATCCCTGTCTGGAAATTGTAATGTATGGCTAAGTTATCAGTACTGTGCAATGGTGGACCAGGTATTATGGTGCTGTGTATAAATAAAATGTTATCAAACATTTAACTGCCATCTGAGTGGCAGCCATACACGATGGACATGGCATAAACTCTCTCTGTAGAGTGATGGGCATACCATGTCCAAACTGGTTCTCCCACAATAGTATTCATAGTCTGTTGCTTAGAGGAACTACAATAGTCATGAGCATACCATGCCAAAATGGTTCTCGCACTGTAGTATTCATAATCTGTTATTTAAAGGAACAACAATATTTTCCTGTAGTAGAGTCTAACTATATATAACCAGTAAAACCACTGGCAGGAAGCCAGGAATGTAACAGCATATATAGGAGTCGTAGGGTTACTTGCCATTCAAATGCAATTTTGTACAACAGCATGCAAACAGCTCTTGTACAACAACATGCAAGCAGTCATAGCATTCAGAATCATCTCCACGCTACAGGGTGCAGCAGCTATTGGCCTACACAGCTATTCTGCAAACCACTACTTCCAAGGGTCCAGAGATGATTGAAGATGCAAGGAGACTGAAACTCACTGAATGGTTGTCCAGACGCTTCAATCACACAATACATGAAGGTGTACGCTGACAGCTGGTTGCAACTCACACAGGAAGCTGCTGTGTTAAAAAAAAATAAAAATAAAAGAGGGATGGGATGGTAGACTTGTGTAATGCATTTAGTCACTTGGGGGCTCTGACTGAGCTAGAAGATGTTTTCCTCTATCAAACACAAATTTATACATCCTAGATGTAAGAGACATTTTCCAGCAAAGGTTTGCATGAACTTATTTCTCCTGAGTGCATTTGTGATGCTGTTGAGAATTGTGTAATGCTTCAGCCCAGATATTTTGGTCATGACTTTGAGATTCCAAGGTGGTCTATGCCCATGTCTTGGGAAGTCTGTAGTATAATAAACCAGCACTGTCATTTTGTGAAAACTAGTATAACACATTATGGGAATACTTCTAACAGAGTTTCTCATTACTGTATTTGTTTTAGGGTAAATAATCAATGTATCACAACTGTTGTAATACTACACAATAAATTTTGTTGTTAACAGCCATATTTAGGCTCCAAATCAAACTAAAAATATATCCTTGCAAGATGCATGAAAATTGACATGCATATTGCAACATATTAAATGTTTTCACTTCATGGTGAACTTATTTTTATTGTATGTTGACATGAAATGAAAATTATGAGATAAGAGTTAATAGCAGAATGCTTTCTGTTTCAGATTCAGCGCATATTGTTGGGATGCATAACATTATTTCATAATTCTGATTGAACTACCATAATGTAACTGGTTCATTTTTTATATGGTTATCAAATAAAACACTGATTTAAATGAGTTAAGAGCATCTGGCCTTAAGTAATGTACAGACAAAAAATTTAAAGTTGAGCAAGCACATATTGTGATGCATTCTTGGACTTCTTGTGCATTTGAGATAAAGTTTCACATGTGCTTGTAAACACACCACACTTGTCCATAACAAGGTGTAGAATATATTTTAAAGCAGCTGTAGAAAGCATCACAAGAAGATTAGACACTGAAACAGATATAGAGAAACATCTTGTATCCAAAGACACAAGTTCCTTGAGAAGCAGAGGTAAGTGTTGATTCTTTTGTTATTGGTTAAAACATCAGTATTACTATAATATCATGAAATTGCTGTTCATTTAAAGATAAAGTATAAATACGAAATAATATATATGCACCTAATAGCTACTGGATGTCTAGCTCCTCATAGTGAATATAACTGTCACATATGCAGAAAATTCTCAGGGATGGCAAATTTGAATACTTTTTATCATTGTAGACAGTTTTGTTAATGCAAGTGATTTTTTCGTAAATATCTAAAAAATTTATAAGAAACTTGCTTCTATAATCTTTTTTTGAAACTCATCTGTTTTTTTTTTTTTTTTTTTTTTTAAATGCGTGCTTTAATTTGTGAGAGAAATTTGGATTTTTGTAAACATTTTGTGTTAGAATAGATTAATGCAGAGATAGAAGTAAAAATTCAAGGTTATGATTATCCTAGAGCAACACATTTGTGGCGTCTCTCTCCTTTCAGGATTTACAATCCCCACAGTCTGCTCTAGCAAACAATCCTATCCTGTGAGTTAGGCAGCTGGACACTATCCAGAGCCCATGCACTCACTCAAGGCAAAATGAATTGCTTGTCACCACCTCTGTGACTGATCTCTGTGAGCTTTGATTAGGAATTCCTGCCCATGTGCGAGGTGGCATTTTTTCTGGTGTGCTAGTTTATGGTAGTCAGAATATTACAGCTTGGCCAAATACGTGCTATGAGATAGTTCCTGAGTTTCACATTGATGACATAGCACAGACTTTTCAGAAAGCTGGTCTTGTGTTGTTCTGCAGAAATGTAGTTTAGCAGGCACCCAGCTTCCCCAAACAGAATCATATGGTTTTTCCTGCTTTTAACAGCTGTGTGTTTGGTCTTCTTTCTACAAATACTAATTGAAGTTAGCTTTTTGGCTCTAATGGACTTCCATTTACCAAATTTGCAGTTTCATATGCCAGCACATGGATTCAATGTGTTTTTCTGTACCAGACACCCAGTTGTTTCCCAATGAGATCAGATTAACATTTCCCTACACATTTCTGAAGGCATGAACAGTTCATGGTAATGACTACCAGGCAATATCTGGTAGACTGTTTTATGTTGCACCATGCCAACATGGCCACAGAATTGATCTCCTTCTTTACTACAGTTTCATGGCACCAACCACATTTGTCATCTATATAGGTGTAGTGTAAAGGAACATACCAGCAATCCACTGGACTTGATATACAAGTATAATGCTTTTATTAGAACATGACACAATATACTCCATACTCTCAGCCATAGATATTCCACACTTTCACATGAGGTCACTAGCCAGCTACCCTATTTGTTATGGTGTCCTCCACAGAGTCCTTGCCCCATCCCCATGGAAGTGCGGAGCCCCAGAGGTTGTGTTGTAAGGCTGACATCAAGTGATAAGCACTGCTAGCACTCACCACTGGCTATTGTCTGAATGTTGAGTACAGATGGTATGGTGGAAGCCATGGCAGTGGGCAATCGGGCTGGCAATGGCATGAGGTATTGGGGTTGGAGGTGATTCTGCATCTGTTATCAATGGTGGTGGACCAACCGTGGGCAGGAGCAGTAGTGGTTATAGCTGTGGATAATGAGAGATGCAGAGAGTTAGCTGGAAGAGTGATAGTGAGCTCACCTGCTGGAGAAAGCCAGCAGGACACAGCAGCAAAATCCACTGTTGGCGGTAAGCGTAAGGTATGAGTGTGCTGAGTAGTGATCAACATAGACAGGGAATCTGGAGCCACATGACTAGCTTCAACCAAAAGTTCTGTTTCAGCCAGTTTGACCTCGAATTCATCCAGTTGAAAGTTGTGGAGATTCATTGTGAACATTGACTGTTTCGGCAAGCCGAGCCTGGTTGAAGCAAAGCTTTACAAGCACTGTCATCCTGAAGAGCAACTGGGTCATCCAAGGTGGACAGGGTCCATTTAGATGTCACTCTGTTTATGAAGACCGTTGTAGAAGTGTTTTTACTTCGGTGTTACAGGTGTGACTACACCATTTCAACACCTGCAATGGCCTGGAATAGGGCAGTTGTAATAGGGGCTGGCTGTATAGTGTCATCACGGAACATGATGAATGTACAGTCTATGAAATTCTTGTGAATGAATGGCTTCAAGGCCAGGTGCACGGATGGATGACACACTGGCAAATTACTGATGAGATTTTTGACAGGCTGTAGCAACAAAGAGTTTTGTCGAGTCATGCATGAGTGGGTAGTACAAATTCTGCTATCAGCTTGAGGGTCTCACTGTAGAGTATTTCCATGGGCAAGACATGTAAGTAATCTCTGAATGTCATTCACATGTTAAGGAACACCCACAGAAGGGTGTGGGTCCATGTCTTCCCATGGCACATGGTGCATCAGTGCCATCTTTGTTGGTATGGGGATGATATGCCATTGTATGATTATAGGAGATGCTGCAAAAGTTACAAAGGTTGTTGAAGAGTGAATATTGTAAGAGACAAACCTAATTGGTGGTGATGGTGTCTGTACAACTGAAACAGGATATTCAGGCCACTGTGAAAGCTTGGGCCAAGGATTCCACTGTGATGTCTGTGGCCAGCACATCTTCCACACAGTGCAAAATGTGATCAGTCATGGAGATAGATATCTATACCCCTCCTATTCTGGCAGGGATCTAACAAGGTCCAGGTATATGTGATGAAAGTGCCTGAGCAGTACATTGAAGCTGCCAAGAAGTGTTTGCACTCAGTGGCCCACCTTACTGATTGGCACTCCAGGCATGCATGTGTCTAGGCATGGCAAGTGTGCCTGACTCTTAGCCAAATGAAGCACTTGGCGACAAGCTGAATTGTCAGTTGAACTCCCACATGAACAAAGTTGTGGCAATGATTGAAGATTGGCCATCACATTGATGTGGGGTGGAGCAGTCAAAGCCTGTGCTGGAAGCATAGGATGCTGGCACAAGGAATTAATTTATGTTAAATTTTGAGATTCAAGGAATTGTCACTGAGTAAGGCAGACTGGATAATGTTCTGCAAGCTGGGGTGTGGAATGTCAGAAGCTTGAACATAGCAGGGATGTTAGAAAATTGGAAAAGGGAAATGCAAAGATTCCATCTAGATACTGTAGAAATCAGTGAAGTGAAATGGAAAGAAGAAAAAGCTTTGTGGTCAGATGAGTATAAGGTAATACCAACAGCAGCAGAAAATGGTATGACAGGAGTACGATTTGTTATGAATAGGAAGGTGGGGCAGAGAGTGTGCTACTGGGAGCAGTTCAGTGAAAGGGTTGTTATTTTCAGAATTGACAGCAAACCAACACCAACAGTGATAGTTCAGGTACACATGTTGACAAACACAAGCTGAAGATGAAGAGACAGAGAAAGTATATGAGGATATTGGAAGGGGAATACAGTAAGAAAAGGAGAGAAAAATCTAGTAGTCATGGGGAACTGGAATGCAGTTGTAGGGGAAGGAGTAGAAGAAATGACAAAAAAACCTTCGGTAAAATTAAAATCCAAGGTGCAATGGGAATTCCACTGTTAAATGCAACAGAGAGAGTGGATACATGGAAAGAATACATTGAAGGCATCTATGAAGGGGGAGATTTGTCTAAGGGGTAGAAGATGAAACAGGAGTTTGTTGAGAAAAGATAGGAGATCCAGTATTAGAATCAGTATTTAAAAGAGCTTTGGAGGACTTAAGATCAAATAAGGCGGAAGGGATAGATAACATTCCATCAGAATTTCTAACATCATTGGGGGAAGTAATAAAAAAATGACTATTCACACAGATGTGTTGAATGTAAGAGTATCACAACATACCATCTGACTTCTAGAAAAGTATCATCCATGCAGTCCCAAAGACTGTAAAAGCTGACAAGTGCAGGAGTTATCACAATATCAGCTTAGCAGCTCATGCATCCAACTTGCTGACAAAAATAATATACATAAGAATGGAAAAGAAAATTGAGGGTATCTTAGGTGATGACCAGTTTGGCTTTAGGATAAGTAAAGGCACCAGAGAGGGAATCCTGACATTGAGGTTGATAATGGAAGCAAGACTAACGAAAAATCAAGACATTTTCATAGTATTTGTTGCCCTGGAAAAAGCGTTTGACAATGTAAATAGTGCACTGATTATGCCTTTCAGCATTCAGTCTGGAGCATAGCCCCCCTCATACAGTTCCTCCATGATCCCCTATTCAGTGCTAACATTGGTGCCTCTTCTGATGTTAAACCTATTACTTCAAAATCATTCTTAACCGAATCCAGGTACCTTCTCCTTGGTCTACCCCGACTCCTCCTACCCTCTACTGCTGAACCCATGAGTCTCTTGGGTAACCTTGCTTCTCCCATGCATGTAACATGACCCCACCATCTAAGCCTGCTCGCCCTGACTGCTACATCTATAGCGTTCATTCCCAGTTTTTCTTTGATTTCCTCGTTGTGGACACCCTCCTGCCACTGTTCCCGTCTACTATTACCTGCAATCGTCCTAGCTACTTTCATACCCGTAACGTCAACCTTATTGATAAGGTAACCTGAATCCTCCCAGCTTTCGCTTCCATACAAGAAAGTTGATCGAAAGATTGAACGGTGCACAGATAACTTAGTCTTGGTACTGACTTCTCCAATACGTGTAACATGACCCCACCATCTAAGCCTGCTCGCCCTGACTGCTACATCTATAGCATTCATTCCCAGTTTTTCTTTGATTTCCTCGTTGTGGACACCCTCCTGCCACTGTTCCTGTCTACTATTACCTGCAATCGTCCTAGCTACTTTCATATTTGTAACGTCAACCTTATTGATAAGGTAACCTGAATCCACCCAGCTTTCACTTCCATACAAGAAAGTTGATCGAAAGATTGAACGGTGCACAGATAACTTAGTCTTGGTACTGACTTCCTTCTTGCAGAAGAGAGTAGATCGTAGCTGAGCGCTCACTGCATTAGCTTTGCTACACCTCGCTTCCAGTTCCTTCACTATGTTGCCATCCTGTGAGAGTATGCATCCTAAGTACTTGAAACCGTCCACCTGTTCTAACTTTGTTCCTCCTATTTGGCACTCAATCCGTTTATATTTCTTTCCCACTGACATTACTTTCGTTTTGGAGATGCTAATCTTCATACCATAGTCCTTACATTTCTGATCTAGCTCTGAAATATTACTTTGAAAACTTTCAATCGAATCTGCCATCACAACTAAGTCATCTGCATATGCAAGACTGCTTATTTTGTGTTCATACTTCTTAATCTCACCCAGCCAGTCTATTGCTTTCAACATATGATCCATAAATAATATGAACAACAGTGGAGACAGGTTGCAGCCTTGTCTTACCCCTGAAACTACTCTGAACCATGAACTCAATTTACCGTCAACTCTAACTGCTGCCTGACTATCCATGTAAAGACCTTTAATTGCTTGCAAAAGTTTGCCTCCTATTCCATAATCTTGTAGGACAGACAATAACTTCCTCCTAGGAACCCGGTCATATGCCTTTTCTAGATCTATAAAGCATAGATACAATTCCCTGTTCCACTCATAGCACTTCTCCATTATTTGCCGTAAGCTAAAGATCTGGTCCTGACAGCCTCTAAGAGGCCTAAACCCACACTGATTTTCATCCAATTGGTCCTCAACTAATACTAGCACTTTCCTTTCAACAATACCTGAGAAGATTTTACCCACAACGTTGATTAAAGAGATACCTCTGTAGTTGTTACAATCTTTTCTGTTTCCATGTTTAAAGATTGGTTTGATTACTGCTTTTGTCCAGTCTGATGGAACCTGTCCCGACTCCCAGGCCATTTCAATTATCCTGTGTAGCCATTTAAGACCTGACATTCCACTGTATTTGATGAGTTCCAACTTAATTTCATCCACCCCAGCCGCTTTATTGCACTGCAATCTATTGACCATTTTTTCCACTTCCTCAAATGTGATCCTATTTCCATCATCATTCCTATCCCATTCTACCTCGAAATCTGAAACATTACTGATCGCATTTTCACCTACATTGAGCAACTCTTCAAAATATTCCCTCCATCTGCCCAAGGCATTCACAGGATTCACCAGCAGTTTTCCTGACCTGTCCAAAATACTTGTCATTTCCTTCTTACTTCCCTTTCGAAGACTGCTAATTACACTCCAGAATGGTTTTCCAGCAGCTTGACCCATAATCTCCAACCTGTTTCCAAAGTCTTCCCACGATTTCTTCTTGGATGCTGCAATTATCTGTTTGGCTTTGTTTCTTTCTTCAACATAACTTTCTCTGTCTACCTGGGTTCTGGTATGTAGCCATTTTTGATACGCCTTCTTTTTCCTTTTACAGGCTGCCTTGACTGTATCATTCCACCAAGCTGTTTGCTTCATCCTACTTTTACACACTACTGTTCCAAGACATTCTTTAGCCACTTCTAGTACTGTGTCCCTGTACCTTGTCCATTCCTTTTCCAATGACTGTAATTGACTACACTCAACTAACTGGTACCTTTCTGAGATCGCTGTTATGTACTTGTGCCTGATTTCCTTATCCTGAAGTTTCTCCACTCTTATCCTCCTACATATGGATCTGACCTCCTGCACTTTCGGCCTCACAATCCCAATTTCGCTGCAGATTAAATAATGATCAGTGTCATCAAAGAATCCCCTGAATACACATGTGTCCCTCACAGCCTCCCTGAATTCCTGATCTGTTATTATATAGTCAATGACAGATCTGGTTCCCCTGCCTTCCCAAGTACACCGGTGAATGTTCTTATGTTTAAAAAAGGAGTTTATGATTACTAAGCCCATACTGGCACAGAAATCCAAGAGTTGTTTCCCGTTCCTGTTGGCCTCCATATCCTCTCCAAATTTACCCATAACCTTTTCATACCCTTCTGTTCAATTTCCAATCCTGGCGTTAAAATCACCCATGAGCAGAACACTGTCCTTGTCCTTTACTCTAACAACTACATCACTGAGTGCCTCATAAAAACTATCCATCTTATCTTGATCTGTCCCTTCACAATGCGAATATACTGACACAATCCTAATTTTCTTGCTAGACACTGTCAAATCTATCCACTACAGTCGTTCGTTTACATACCTTATTGCAACTACGCTGGGTTCCACTTCTTTCCTGATGTAAAGCCCTACGCCCCATTGTGCTATTCCTGCTTTGACTCCTGACAGGTAGACCTTGTATTCTCCCACTACCTCTTCTTTCTCACCCCTTACCCGAATGTCACTAACAGCTAAAACGTCCAGCCCCATCTTACTTGCAGCGTCTGCCAGCTCTACCTTCTTCCCAGTGTAGCCCCCATTGATATTAATAGCTCCCCATCTCATTACCATTTGTTTGCCAAGTCGTATCTTAGGAGTCCCTGGTTTGTCAGTTAGAGGTGGGACTTCGTCACCTCCAAAGGTCCGAGGCATTTTGCTCTGATTGTTGCCAGCATCATATTTAAAGTACCAGGGAAGCAGGTTGCTAGCCTTACTTGCCCCTAGTCCCATTGGGTTTTACCCCTAACGGCTGAGGGACTAACCGGTGGATTTGGTAGTCTTTGCCGTATGAGCACAAAGGTGACCATGACTCAGAATATGTCCGAGATGCCCAGCCTTATTCCAAAGTAACTGGTATCTTGACTGTCGGGACCACTTACTTGGCCACTCATACGTTGCCCGTGGTTCATGAACTAGGACATGACTACAGGAACCCACACCATGAACCACTATGTTTGAAATTCTGAGGAAAATAGGGCTAAGCTACAGGGAGAGACAGGTAATGTCCAATGTGAACAAGAGATGTGTACAAGAGCCAAGAAGGAATAATGAGAGTGGATGACCGAGAATGAAGTGCTCAGATTAAAAAGAGTGTAAGACAGGGACATTGTCTTTTGCCCTTACTGTTCAATCTGTACATTGAAGAAGCAATGATAGAAATAAAAGAAAGGTTCAGGAGTAGACTAAAATTGAAGGTGAAAGGATATCAGTGATATGATTCACTGATGACATTGCCGTCCTGAGTGAAAGTGAAGAAGAATTACATGATCTGCTGAATGGCATGAATAGTGTAATGAGTACAGAATATGGATTGAAAGTAAGTGGAAGAAACATGAAAGTAATGAGAACAGCAACAAATTAACATCAGATTGATGGTCATGAAGTAGATGAAGTTAAGGAATTCTACTATCTAGACAGCAAAATAACTAATGATGGATGGAGCAAGGAGGACATCAAAAGTGGACTAGCACTGGTAAAAAGGGCATTCCTGACCAAGAGGAGTCTAGTAGTATAAAACATAGGTCTTAATTTTAGGAAGAAGTTTTTGAGAATGTACATTTGGAGCACAAAATTATATGTGAGTTAAACATGGACAGTGGGAAAACTGGAATAGAAGAGAATCAAAGCATTTGAGATGTGGTGCTATAGACAAATGTTGAAAATGAATGAGGAGGTTCCATACAGAATTAGAGAGGAAAGAAATATGTGGAAAACACTGACAAGGTGAAGGGACAGGATGATAGGACATCTGTTAAGGCATGAGGGAATGACTTCCATGGTACTAGGGAAAGCTGTAGAGGGCAAAAATTGTAGAGGAAGACAGAGATTGGAATACATCCAGCAAGTAATTGAGGACACGAGGACATAGGTTGCAAGTGCTACCTCTGAGTTGAAGAGGTTGGCAGTTTGCCACAGGAGATGAGTTCGTGGTGGGCCACATCAAACAAGTCAGAAGACTGCTGATGCAAAAAAAAAAAAAAAAAAAAGGCAGAGGTCATCAAGTTCTGCTCTTGTTTCTCAGTAACTAAGAGTCAGGGAGGCCATGTGCATGCGCGAGAGGTAATAAGCAATAGTGTTGCATGACCCATGCAGATGACAGATGTTGGTGGAGCGCTGTGCAATGAGATTGAGATGGCAAAATTGTCATGGATTAGAGTCATTGACAGGTGATGTGTGGTGTCTGCCAGTGGATTGTGTACAGAGTAGCTGATGACACAACTCTCTGTGTCCTCCAATTAGTAGTGTACACAGCCTCGTGTACAGCAAGCAACCCACAGTCAAGTGCAGACCATTTTGTTTGGGAGGCTGTGAGGTTCTTGGAGAAGAAACAGAAGGGCTGGGTGTCATTAGCCACCTATTGCTGGAGGACTGCTCTGATGGCTGAATCACTCACATCTGTGGTGACTGTAAGCTGTGTGTCCATTATAGGGTGTGTCAGGAATACAAGCATCACAAGCCACTCCTTGGAGCGGTTGAATGCCATCTGCATCTCAATAGTCCAGATGGCAAGGGGGCATGATGGGATGTCAGAGGGGATCACGTTTTCTGTAGTAGCCCCAGCATGGGATAAGCATTGTAGTTAAATTGCAAGAGACTTTTCTTGTATTTGTCGCCATAGATCATCATAAAGAAGGTTACAACTGCAGGTCATTGTAGGTTGCAAGGAGGTCGTACTGACTGTAGTGGTAGCTTCCAGTGTCACAACACGCTGATAAAGAATTGAAGAATGGTTGATGTCGGCAGTGACATATGTCATGGATGGGTGTGAGCATTGGTTTGCAGCCCATGGTGAACCAGGGAAGAAGCCATTTATTTATTTTATTTATTTACACGTCAAGTTCCGTAGAACCAAATTCAGGGGCAAATCTCCATGGTCATAGAACTTGTTAGTACATGAAATTATGACATTAAAGTAATAAGAGATAAAAATAAAATGTTTGTGAACCCAAAAACAGTCAAGCCATATGCAATCAACATTACAACAACAATCAGCTTAATTTTCAATGAACTCCTCAACAGAATAGAAGGGGTCACCCATGAGGAAACACTTCAGTTTTGATTTGAACGTGCTTGGATCACTGCTAAGATTTTTGAATTCTTGTGGTAGCTTATAGAAAATGGATACAGCAGCATACTGCACACCTTTTTGCACAAGAGTTAAGTAAGTCCGATCCAAATGCAGGTTTGATTTTTGCCGAATATTAACTGAGTGAAAGCCGCTTATTCTTGGGAATGAGCTGATATTGTTAACAAGAAATGTCAGTAAAGAGTATATGTTCATGAACTTCCATCACTTATTGCACAAACCACCCATTTCTGAGCCAAAAATATCCTTTTAGAATGGGAATAGTTACCCCAAAATAAAATACCATGCAACACAAGCGAACAAAAGTAAGCAAAGTAGACTTTTTCATGTCAAATGATCACTTACTACAGATACCATTCGAATAGTAAAAATGGAAGCATTAAGTCTCTGAACAAGATCCTGAATGTGGGCCTTCCACCACAGTTTACTGTCTATCTAACACCCAAAAATTTGAATTACTCAGTTTCACTAACCATATGCCCATTCTGTGAAATTAAAACATCGAGTTTACTGATGTGTATTTGAAACTGTAAAAACTGAGTCTTACTGTGATTTAGCAGTAGTTTATTTTTTACAAGCCATAAACTTATGTCATGAACTGCACTATTTGAAACCAAGCCAATGTTGCACACGACATTCTTTACTACCAAGCAAGTGTTACCAGCAAACAGAAATATTTTTGAGTTACCTATAATACTAGAGGGCATGTCATTTATATAAATAAGGAACAGGAGTGGCCCCAACACTGATCCCTGGGGCATCCTCCATTTGACTGCACCCCTCTTAGACCCCACATCACAGACATTCTCAACACAGTGAATAATGACCTTTCACTGTCTGTCGCTAAAGTAAGAGGTGAACCAATTGTGAACTACTCCCTGTATTCTGTAATAGTCGAACTTCTGGAGCAATATTTATGATCAATACAATCAAATGCCTTAGTTAAATCAAAAAAATATGCCCAGCATTCAAAACCTTTTGTTTAACACATCCAGTACCTCACAGAGAAAAGAGAATATAGCATATTCAGTTGTTAAACAACTTCTAATGCCGAACTATACATTTGATAGTAAATTGTGTGATATAAAATGATCCAATATTCTTATGTACATAGCTTTTCAACAACTTTAGCAAACACTGATGGCATCGAAATAGGTCTAAAATTGTCTACATTATCCCTTTCTCCCTTTTCATAAAGTGGCTTTACTACTGAGTACTTTAATTGTTCAGGAAACTGACCATTCCTAAAGGAAAAATTACAAACATGGCTAAACACAGGGCTAACATGTGCAGCACAGTACTTTAATATTCTGTTAGGCACTCCATCGTGTCCATGAGAGTCCTTAGCCTTCAGTGATTTAATTAATGACTTAATCTCCCATTTGTCAGTATCACTTCAGACATTAATCTCGGAAAGGTGTTTGCCAAGAGAGTTATGTGATTCCCTGTAGAAGCTAAATTGTTATTTAATTCACCAGCAATGCTCAGAAAATGATTGTTAAATACTTTACATAAATCTGACGTATCAGTAACAGAAATATTTTTACTATGAACTGACTTTATATTGTCAACCTTCTGCTGCTGACTAGACACTTTCTTCACAGCTGACCATATGGTTTTAATTTTATTATGTGAATTAGCTATTCTATTTACATACCACATATTCTTTGCCTCCCTAATAACATTTTTGAGCACCTTACAATACTGTCTGTAATGGGCTACTGAAGCTTGATTGTGACTGCTTCTAACATTTTGATGTAATTCCTGCTTTGTTTTACATGATATCCTTGTCCCAGTAGTCATCCACCCAGGCTGCCTCTTACTGCTAGCATCCCATTTAGAACATTTTAATGGAAAGCAACTCTCAAAGAACATGAGAAATATGTTAAAGCATTTTATTTGTTATCTATGTTATTGGCACTATAAACCTCCTGCCACTTTTGTTCCTTGACAGGGTTTAAAAATCACTCTATTGCCATTGGATTAACTTTCCTACATAGTTTGTAATTATATGTGACATTTGTTTGAGTACAAAAGCCTTTTAGTGTTAAGATTTGTGTATCATGGTCTGAAAAGCCATTCACTCTTTTACTAACAGGAAGCCCATCTAGTAATGAAGAATGAATAAAAAAATTGTCTATGGCTGAGCTACTGTTCCCCTGCACCCTACTTAAAAACAGTCTGCATCAGATCATATGAATTTAGGAGATCTGCCAACATCATTTTTCTTGCACTATCATATAGAAAATTAATATTAAAGTCATCATATATAACAAATTTCTGGTACTTCCTATAAAGTGAAACAAGAACCCCCATCTAGTTTGAGCAGAAATGCTCTAAAGTCAGAGTTAGGGGACCTATAAACAACAAAAATTGAAGTTTAGTTTCACTAAATTCAACTGCCCCTGCACAGCATTCAAATATCTGTTCAGTGCAGTGCCATGATATGTCTATGGACTCAAATGGAATACTATTTTTTATGTACATGGCCACTCCCCCACTCTGCAAGGAACTCCTTGAAAAACAGACAGCTAATCTGTATCCTGGTAAAGTAAGCCCCTGGGAAAGACTATTATGTCACTTAGTGGAATAAGGCAGCCTGGTTGAGATTATGGGAGAGATGAAATGTGTAAAGAAAGATGATCCCCAGAGAAAGTCAGCAATATCAGTCATGCAGAAAGCACACAGGGAGTGTACCTCATCTGGCAGTTCTATGATGTGATCTGCAGTGCCTTGGGCCTGCATCATTAGCTGCATGGAGCTGCAACCAAAAGAGTTCAGAGTGTGATTTGAATGTCTGTCAGGGCACCATGTATATGTCTGAACCTGTTGTTTTGTGATAGATTGGCAAGGAAATGGGAGAGTAAAATTGTCTAATTTGGGCCAGTCAGCATTACTAAGTCATGTGTAAGCATCAACAGCTGCCAGCTACCAGCTGGGCACCGTAAACATTTCAGCACCTTTACTGGGGCAGGAAGACAGCAGCCTCAATACTCTTGGGAAAAACTGTGAGTGAGGATGTCAGAAAATCATTAGAGGAGTTGCAGACCAAACTGCCTTTGTAACTTATGTAACAATGTAGGATGAAACATTACCTAGCTGGTATTTGACTAAGCAGTAAAAATGCTGCAACAAATTCACTAAGCAAAATACAATGGAATTGAAGGCTGCTGATGACTCAAAGAG
This sequence comes from Schistocerca piceifrons, assembly GCF_021461385.2. Lineage (NCBI taxonomy): Eukaryota > Metazoa > Arthropoda > Insecta > Orthoptera > Acrididae > Schistocerca > Schistocerca piceifrons. The sequence goes on from NC_060138.1 coordinate 662,727,113, forward strand.
CAGAACTGACTCTGTCATCACAAATGATGTCATAGAGCAAGTCTCTCCTTGATGAATAAATACTCCACATTCACTAGCGTAGAGCATTCAGTCAGTAGCATCGATCACATTCTCAATACTCTGCTTATGATTTGGTAATAGCTTGTGTGTGAAACTGTTCTAGTGTTGGTATTACATTTGCTGACTTAAGAGAAAATCAGTGCCATGTAGCCATAAGTAATGAAGTCCAGCATCTAGTACTGAAGTCAGCACAGCTATCAGCATTGATGAGTAGTCCAGGGGTCTACCAACGTGGTCCAGTCCAGGGCAGAAGCTCCACAGAAAACATGAGCACCACATGGGTCTAAACACCTGCATTATTGGTGGGCCAGATTCAGCATTCAGCACGCCATCAGACATCAAGGAGCACTTGATGGGACAACATGATCAGTGATTTGGGAGTGACTTGAGTACTCCCCAAAATGGGATGTGCATCTCTCTCTCTCTCTCTCTCTCTCTCTCTCTCTCTCTCTCTCTCTCTCGCACACACACACACACACACACACACACACACACACAGATATATCATGGTCACTGCCATCACCAAACAGGCCTACCGATAGGATATGCTGGCACACCAGGGTGTCACTGACTTCCACTTTGACTGGACGCAACATGCTTGACAACGTTGAGCCCACTGTTGGTTTCAGTGGATTCCTCTCCACCTCACATAGACATGAGCTGCCACAGAAGATGTGACAATGGTTTGCATTTGGTCTGCATCCTGATAAAACATTAGGGGCATGGAAAAAGTATGCGACTCTTACATTGTATCAATGAGAAAGTACATTCTGATAGATTGATCATGAATGTAGAGACATCCTTCTGTGGATGTTGTCTCCTACTGCAGACTGCATTTGTCGTTTGAAAAGAGCAAGACTGCTAACTGTTGCAAGCGGTGATGCCAGTCTGCAAGCGCTACCAACAGCAGTATGGCCACAAAGTAGTGCAATCAACTGTCATGGCATTTTCTGCCAGTGGTGTGGTGCCATGTGCATTCTGGCACTTGGGAGGGGATCGGTGACATCAGCTTCACACAGTCTGTTGGGATGCATGTGTCAACCTGGAAAGTTACTTCAGAGACTGGTTATTGGTGAATGATTTCAGACTCTTCTTCTTTCCAACATATGTATTCACTTTCTGTTACACTGAGTACATTGCATGTTTTACAATTGGTTACACTCAAAGTTATACAACATTAGACTTGTACAACACCTGTACCTTCTGGCTGTCAACCACTGACCAACTTATCTTCCTAGAGATGTCAACAGCCAAGTTTTCAACTACCTGGAGATACTGTGCATTGGAGCATATCTCCTAGGTGGAGCATAAGCAGCATGGAATAATTGCTTGTTGCAGTATCACCGGCCACCATCTTGTTTTGTGTGGATACATTGTGTTCACCCCAGCAGAAGGTTCATGTACAAATAAAACTACAATTCTGCACACAGAAGCCAGGTCACAAAGCCTAATAAATTACAAAAAATTGTCACATTGAAAGGGTGAGGTATAACACATTTCTTTATACCAGACCAAACTGTTACATCTCATAGTCCCCACTTACATGGATGACGTCATGAAAATCTTATCCTACAGATAAACTAAAAGAATGTTGACTACTTTTCAACCCACATCTTAAATGAGTCACAGTAAAAATACGTTTTTATTTTATTTTATTTTATTTATTTATTTATTTTTTTTTTTTACGGGTGTTTTCTGTACCAAACAAATTGTTCTATTGTGTAGCACCTTATTTTACAGTCAATAAATTTCTCAGTTTTAAGCAATCTTGACCCATCTTAGATTGGTTTCAAACCCTTACATGTACTTGTTGTTAAATCTGTCTGTGGATTTAACTAGTTAATTCAATAGGAAAAAGTCTATTTTAACACGATTGTTCTTCATACAACACCATTCTTTTTGGAGTTCACTATCAGGAATGTGTACTCTATACACATAATAGCATTGTCCATCAGATACATTCCAGGTTCAGCTATTAACTGTTCCCCTGATTACTATGAAAACATTTACAAACCCAACTGTATAATTCAATACTCTTTTCAAAACTGTGTCAAATCTTCATTTACTAGCACTTAATCCAGCTTATGGTTAGTTACTAAGCCAGGACACTTGCATTTCACCATGAAAATATATATTCATAAATTTGTACCATTCTTTTGCACTTTATTGAATACAACAACTATTCTTGGTTATGCTAAGGTTGTAAACGACCAATTCTTGCATGCACAACATTACTTACATAACCATGAATCATTCTCTTGAGGAGATATGTGCCAAAAGTTTGCTCCGTATCCATTAATCTTGTTGCCATGACCTAATGTAGGTAACAGAGCTCTGGCATGTATGTCCTTGTTCACTAGTTTAGTCAAATATGGAACTTCAAGGAGCTGCACTATCCAGTTAAGTTCCTCTGCCTTACTATCTTGGAGTAAGCACTCGATTAATGATGACGTTATACTGTTGTGAGACTGTCAAACACACCACTTAAAGCAGAAAAATACTTCCAACACAATCCTAAATTGTTATGGCAGTATTGTCCTTTCTGTTGTCCTTTGTCACCTTTTTATGGTACAGGTTTCTGTATCCATATCTGAGTGGTCAGTGCAGCAGAATACCATGTCAGAGACCCAGGTTTGAGTCCTGCCCAGGCTAGAGATCTTTTCTGCTCGGGAACAGGGTGTTGTGTTGTCTTCATCATTTCACACTCATTGACCACCCAAGTTGCTGAAGTGGCTTTAGCTAAAAAGACTTGCACCAGGTGACCCGTCTACCTAAAGGGAGACCCTAGCCACATGCACATTTCGTTTCATGGCATAGGTCATCCCTTGATGGGGTCCCTCTAACCAATTTATATTGTGGTGCATTACTCTGTACATTGTGAAGTATCCTTCTAGTCTTTGACCACTTCTCTATTCTCAAAGTAGCTTCCTCTCTTTCATAGCAAGAACTTAATTCTGGAATACCTAGCTTACCCAACTACTGTGGCTCATATGCTTTCCTCTTCCATGAGTTCATGTAATTAAAGACTTATGCATTACATTCATACAGTGGTAACATGTATACCTAGCTGTTAGCTCATCACTTACTTCCCAAGACAGATATCTACCGTCCTTGCCCACCTCTGGCTCCCCATCCCCCTGCCTCTCTGCGCCCGTGAATATGACAATGCTAATATCTAGTACTTGTAAAAGCAGCTACATGGGTACTATTTAATATACTGTTTACTTTATTTTATATAGGGATTGGCTATTTTGTAGTTTGTGATGTCGATATAAACATCAACCCGCAAAAGAGGACTTTTTCTGCTCAAGAGTTCTTTGTATGAGAAGTTTGAGATGATTCAATCAGTTTACACGACTAGTTGTATATATATGTGTGGATGCTCCTACTTAAATATACATATGTATTGAAATATAAAGTGGAAGTGTTTAATTTTGGGATAGTAACCCATCACATTCCCACAGTGGTGACTCCGTTACAAATTTTGAGTACATTCTGTGTCTCCCACACAGGTTCATTGTACTATAAGTGATTGTTTGCTGCCATGACGTCTCTGCACAATGCTTTCCTCATGGACCTGGAAGCTCAAACCAACTCTCCGGACATATTCATCACATCTCCCATGACTGGATTTTCTCCTGCTGACTACAATCCACATAGAACACCCACATCACATGAGATGTTCATCTTGCCACAATGGCTGTTTGCTACACCTCCGGCCAGAGCAATGGACTCAGGATTTTTATCACTGGTTTGTGTTTGTCACCGTGTGCACTTCAACTCAGACAATATTCAGAACAGTGTATCTTGAGATTGTAATCTGAATGCACAGTTAAGTTGCCTCCACAGCTGAACATTCATTCACAGCATGCTCCCGTGACCATTACTGCGGTGCCATGTGCAACACCGCCATTACGGCAACATGTAACATGTTTCAATCAGCTGTCCTTTGTAGCTGTTATGATTCCTGTGAATACTAGCTGAGGACACATCATCACTAATAGTGCACCATGAGCATTCCCCAGGCCTTCTTCACAGGCGGTTAATCATAATAGTGAGAGTTCAGTTTACGGGCCAGGACCTGCTGCTGTTGTTGTGCAACTGATGGATGCACATCCCCACCCCCATCTGAAGGGTACATCACCACACAACATACTTTGTTATCCCTGTGTGTTGTGGACTTTAATTCATGTCTCACACATTCACAATCCGTCCCCTCTACCACCCCTGCCTGCACAGAAGGTTCCGGTTCCTGCCGTAAACCCACTCACTGTGCACCAGCTGTGCCTGCAGCGATGGCCTTCTGCATTTTCTCTGAAGTCAGACATTTCAATGCAATGCCCCTGCCCAGAATATCAGTTTTGGGGGCAGCAGCTCTGTCTGCCTGTTTGTTCCATGGTACCGACCATGCCTGTGATGACAGCCTTTCATGACGCAACAGGTATGCTCAGTGATCCCACACGTGGAAATTGTGACAAACGTGTTTTTGGACCTATACCCCCTTCCTCCTGTTTTTGCCTGTTTCCTCCAAGGGGTTGCCCATGCTTACCGCGACAGACCATTGTGCTATCATTACCTGACTGGAATGGGATTTCGTGGCTCACAGACAATTCGGTGTTCCTGGAGGTTCCTGATTATCCTCCGTCTCCTCCACCTGGATGCCTACTGAAGTTACCGCCACTCTCAGAAGACAACGCCATGTCATGTTTCACTCTGGTAGAGCACACTTTCGAGCTACACCACGTTACTGATGACAACTCTAGGTTCCTGAGCCTCATGACATAGCTTCACAACCCCTCGGACCTGATCTGGGACCTACTCCTCTCTCCGCAACCGGCTACGAAGCATGACTTTGCCAAGAAGACGATTAGTGAGCGCCACATCTGTCCCCCCCCCTCCCCCCATCCCCAGGAGCATCGCAACTCTGGTGACACCTACGGTTGCTGGCCAATGAGCAAACTATGCCGGATATAATGCTCTGGGTGGTGTGGTCTGCTAAGCTACCCACTGATCTCCAGATACACCTGCTACCACTTTCCTTTGATTCGATCAGATCATGCTTATGTATTGCTGATCAGATGCACTCTCTTTTATGACAGCGCCAACCTCCGCGTTATCTGTGACAGGTTGGTACGCCTGCACCGGAGATTCGCCGGTTTGCTGGTAGGGGCAGGGCCCGCTCTACCGCTCCAACCTCCATGACTCCTGGCAGCCAGCACTCACACTCCATGCTCTCTGAACATTCCCAGATTGCACACACCCCATACATGCCAGTATACCAAAACTCAATTTTTTGGTCGACATGGGAATGGATGTACCTATAAGCCCCACATCGATGGCTCCACCCACATCTTATCTGTCGCCTGCGCTCCTCCGAGCAATCAATGCTTCAACCTAAAAAACTTCAGGCTCAGTAAAAGTTAAAGTACACCTATCACAATCCTTGTGCTTCCCCTGGACTTTTTACATAGCTGACATAGACAAGCTGATCCTAGGAATTGATTTCTTGTCCCGCCACAAACTTTCTGTGAACATCGTTCAGGGCATGACACTGCACCACCCTACAAACACACACATAAAGTGCACTCATCTTTCCCTTTCTCACTCAAGTATTCTCTCAGTGAATAGTTTGATGCACAAATGTTCCACCCACATGGGTGACATTCTGAGGGGCCTGAACGTTTTACTGTCAGAGTGCGAGTCTGTGATGAAAATTCATTGGGAGAATGATGAGCTCCAACACTGTTCTTCACTCACCTCCAGTGAGTTTGCCTCTGCCTGCATTCAGCTGCAGAACCTGCAAGTCATGACACCAATGACAGGACAAGTTTCTTCCACTGGCTCCAGCCAGCCGCTTCTCAGGTCAGTCCAATGAATCATTTTGTGTGTGACGAACCAGTTTCTGTGGAAGGTACACCACCCACACCATGCCTGTCCCTCCCTGTGTCATGTCTATTGATCAGTGTGCCCAAATGCCAACCCCGCCCTCACACAATTGACACGCCAACCTCCTCCATGCAAACTGACATGCTGCGTGTTGATGAACAATCCCTCTCTCCCGTGCACCAAGCACATGACTCAGCCGACAGCTCTGTTTCTTGTGCTCACACGCCATGCCCTTGCTGGCTTCTGCACACACTAGTGACAGTCGATGTTCGCCACACCTTCCTGCTCGCCAATCACTGCGCTTGCTACTGGTGGCCTGACATTCGTGCACATCACATGCGCAAGCCAAACATGTCACTTTTGCACTGCCGCTCCCTACTCGCTTCAGGGGTCATATTTTGACTCATGGGTGTACTCCCCCTCAACAGGCACATTTGTTAACCAGGAACCCCCTCATGTGCAACATTCAGTATTCTCCGTCATGGATGGGACAGTGCATAAGATAGTTACTACTGATGCCCTCCTATCCAGGATAGTCAGACGCCTCAACCCTATAAAATTACATGCAGTACAACAGCAAATTAATGATCTGTTAGCTGCAGGTATACTACAGCCATCAGACAATAATTGGTCATCACCTACTCACCTCACTATCAAACACAATGGCTCATTTGGCATGTGTAGTGACTACCTTTGTTCAAATGTGAGGACCATAATTGACAATTACCCAGTACCTGTTATTGAGTGCTTCCATCTTCAGTGTAATTGACTGTAAATGTGCCTACCACCAGATACCCGTGGCACCAGAGGATATACACAAGATTGCAATTACCACACCGCTAGGTTTGTTCCAGTACCATTACATGCCGTTTGGCCATAAAAATGCTGTCCAGACTTGGCTGTGATATATTGACTCCATCCTATGAAAATTCGGGTCTTGTTTCTTGTACCTGGACAACATACTCATTTTCATTAATACACCAAGGAGCATGACGTCACTTATCCACGGTACTGAAGACCTTAGAGTCGAACAGTGTAGAAGTCAACATAGATAAGTTACAGTTATAACAGACATCTGTAACCTTCCTCAGCTATGCAGTATCTGTTGATGGTACACAATCTCCAAAACCTCATGTACAGGCCACCTCATCAGTCACCCCTTTTGACTTACAAAAAACTGCGCCAGTTCCTCGGTACCGTTAACAACTACCACTGTCACATCCCCTCACTGGCTGCCGTACAAGCATCTCTCATGCATGCACTGTCAGGCAAGCAAACATCGGGACTTTGACCTGTCCTTTGGACAGACACCATGCTCGATGCTCTCGAGGCACTAAAGGTTTCTCTGGCCTGGCCTGTGACTCTCACTCACCCAGACCGCTTGGATGAACTATTCATTACGTCAGATGCTAGTGATACAGCAGTGGGAGCTGTCCTTGAACAACACTCCCATGACAACATCTCACCCCTGCACCTCTTCTCTAAAAACTGTCTGCCACACAGAAGAAATACTCTGCCTTCGACAGAGAGCTCCTGGCCGTCTACGAGGCTGTTAAACATTTCAGCCCTCTCATTGAAGGACTCACATTCTGTATCCTCCTATGCCTTCTGAAACTCTCCAGAGGACCCAGCCCCTCGTCATTTCTGCCATTTTGACTTAGTGTCTTAGCTTATGACAGATGTCCACTACATCAAGGGCGCGGATAATATCACTGCTGATTTTTTCTCGTGTGTCAATGCAGTGTCCAACATCATTGATTTGCGTAATGTAGGTACTCTTCAGGCGACAGACGAGGATGCCCAAGCACTCCTTGCAGACCCAACCACCTCGCTTGTGTTCACCAAGGCATGATACCCCTGTTTCATCAACAAGGTCTGCTGTGATTCTTCAACTGGGGTCTTATGCCCGGTGTTACTGGCTCCCTTACACTGTCAAGTTTTCAATACCTTGCACACCTGGGCATTTGTGCCTCTACTCTGCTCATTATCGAGTGCTTTATCTGGAAAGATATAAAAAGAGACTGCCATACGTGGGCTGGTAGTTGTATCCCTTGCCAGCACAACAGTCTATCGCCATATGCCCCCCCCCCCCTCCCACTGGGTAAATTTCGCATTCCTTCAGGTCATTTCAGGCACACCCATATCAATCTCGTCAGCCCCCTTCCATGATCAGAATGTTTTACATACGTCCACTCACAACTGACCAATGCCGACAATTCAAGTTGTCCCTGTTTGCTTTGCTGTATCATATGTGCAATATCCAAAAAATCCACACATCTTACCACCCCCAGAGCAATGGTTTGGTGGAACAGTGGCACCGCACTTTAAAGACTGCCCTCAGATGCCATAACTGTCTTTGGTCAGAAGCTCTACCTTGAGTCCATTTAGGGTCAAGACCAATGCACAAACCACACTTCTAGGGCACTATTTCAGAGGTAGTTTACAGGGAGAACTCCTTCCTGCTAGGTGAACTAGTCCTGCCTACGGCTCAGGAGGATCCCCCTCCCAGACTTCATTACACCATACACCATCCTTTACAGCTCCCTACAAGGGCCTCTTCAAGGTTCTGCAACATGGGGATTTAACATGCGACATTCTCATCAAGAACACCCCACAGACAGTTTCACTGCACTGGGTCAAACCTGCATTTGTGGACTCCTATTCTCTGGCATCTGACTCTCCTGACATGGCTGATGACCTAGGCCCCCACCATGTTTCTGTCTCCTTGAATGATATGGCACTCAGGCCCATAGTCGCTCACCGGTGTCCAGCCCTAGCGACTCTCCTCTTGCAGGTTTCCCAGACAGTTCAAGTGACCCTCCATTCATGGGTTTTCCAGCTCACACCACTGATGCTGAGGCTGACCCTCCTATGATCACTTTTCATGCCTTAGTTCTGCCACACTGCATGGAAGACATTTCACTGGTGGTGGGTAATGGCCACATCCGCATCCGTTTGATGGACTCGAACCCTCCGTTATCAGACAAGCCCCAGGAAGTTGAGGTACTGCAGTGGTTCACCCTCCATCAACATTGTGACCCTGCTCTCCTACGTGCCTTCATCTCTCCACTTGGCGAGGTTTGAATCATCTCTCTGCACTTCAGTTCTTCTCCACATTTCAGCCCACCAGCTTTTTCTTGAGCTGGCCATTGCACACCTGACCACGCCATCTGCAGGACTTAATGATGAACCTACTAGTTTGTGTTCCACCACTGACTTCATTGATGGATGACATGGAAGTACCAGTTGTCCCACTCCCAGACCCCGGGACGTCCTTGAAAATGGTGCAGATGCTACACTGCCCAAGAACTAACCACGAGCACTCCATACTTGGGGGGGGGGGTTCTCTTTATGACATCAATATAAACATTGATGCACAAAAGAGAACTCTCTCTCTCCACTTGCGAGTTTGTTGGGTGAAAAGTTTGAGAGGATTCAGTCTGTTAATGTGACTTATTGTATATAAACATTTAAATGCATGTAGTTAAATATACATCTGTATCGAAATATAAAGTGGAAGTGTTTGATTTTGGGATAGTAACCCAAGTTCTTTTAATGTCCTCACATCTGTTTTTGATGGTGAGTTGCATTTTAAAAGGGCTCATGTTATACTTACAAGAAGATGAGGTAGGTCATCCTAGTGATATATTTTTATGCCATGTATTTCTTTATCAATTCTGCATTATACAATCCTTTTTCTTGGCTTGTGGAGAGAGCCACAGGAAATACAGCTTTAGGATGAGGAATACCTACTATTTTGTAAGGTCCATCCTAACATTGGAAGAACTTACTAAGTTATTTTCTTAAATTAGAACTTTGGTGATAAGTTCTCACTAATACATCCAGATGAAATTGAGGTACACTTGCCTTTGGATTATGTTCTCTTATACTATGCACTGCTTGTGTCTTTAAGTGCTCTTCCACTTGTTTATGAATCTTGGCAGTGCTTAATTTATCCACCTTCTGCCAAGTACAGTATTTTAACAATGGTACCCTTACGAATTTTTTGTGCATAGCCTCTGTTGGGGAGAGTCCAGTTGACAAATGTGGTAATTCATTGAATATGTTTTGGAATTCAGCAATCATTTGTATCCAGCTCTTGTGCTTTTTGGAACAGCATGTATGACACAGTCAATTGACCTCTTTGATTATCTCCCCTGAAGGATATAACCTTGAGGATTGTACATGGAAATGGCTACATGTTTGATGTCTTCCCAAGCCAGAAATTTCTTGAAATTGTTTGCTTACGAATTGTGGACCATTATCTGTTAACAATCAGTGTGGTTTCCCTACATCCACACAATATTTCCTTAAACAATTCGTTACTGTAGTCATGTTGGCTAATTTTATCAGATATAATGTTACATTATACTTTATGGTTGTTGTCATGCTTTACTTTTTGGCACATCTCACATGTAGTTATGATACTCTTTAATGTCCTACTCATGCCTTAAAAAAACATTTGGTAACATGTGTAATACGTTTCCTTATATTGAAATGGTGTACTCTTTGCACAAGAAGCATACCAACTCTTCTACATCTACCTATGAAATACAAAACTTTCAACACCTGGACTCCTCTGTTGATCTCCAAAATAAAACTTCTCCTCAGACCACCCATAAAAGTTTCTGCTAGGGTTACTTGTTTGCAGTCCAATATTTATCAAAGAATTCATCAGATTGTAAGTTCTCCTTAATATTCCTGGCAAAGCATCGTATCTCATTATTCATATAGCTAATAGACAGAAAATTAATTTTAAAAACACCAGGTCCATCTGTTCTTTTCAGGGTGTTCATCCCTAAAGGTAACTGGGAAAATGTGTCTGGAACTGTGTTTAATGATTCTTTAATATATCTTATACCTGTCTGGAATATTCTTGTGAAATTAACACCCAGCACATAAGTCAGTTGTGTAGTAATCTAGTTTCCATTAGAAATGCTAATGCTTGGTGATCGGTGTAAGTAATTATCTATGACTGCCATATTCCATAACATGGCTATCAATTCCCTTTTGCTTGCCATTTAATTTAATTTGTGCTTATTTAGATATTTCCTGAAGAAAGTTGTTGTATCATGATCATCTTTTTCCAGGTTCCATTTTCCCTGGAACAGCTCGCAGGCTACCCTGTATTCTGATGCACCTGGTGCATCCATGGGAAGTTTGAAAGGCTGGTGTCTTTTTGGATGTTTTAGAAACTCAACTTTAACAAGGTTTGCTTGATGTTGTTAAAAGCTTCTGCGGCACCTTCATCCTATATCCAGTTAGTTCCCTGTTTCAGTAGGTGCAAAAGATGTGAATCATTCTTTGGTTATTCTCTTACAAACGCCTATAAAATTCAGTCACTCCTGAAAAGGATCATAGTTGTTTTTCAGTTTGAGGTTCTGGGCAGTCTTTTATTGCCCAAATCCATTCAGGGTCAGGTCACATTCCCTTTATACCCACTATGTGTCCTCAGAATTTTAACTCATATTTTTCAAAATGAGTGTTTGATAGGTTTATTGGAATACTGGGTGGTAATAATTAAAGAGTCTACTCATAGAGGTCTAGTGTGGGCTGTAATAATCATATGGCAGCAAAACTTGGTAGGTATTGTAATGTGTTAATGCGGAATTGATTTACACTGGAGGGGGGGGAGTTCAAATTCTAGCTACCATCCAAATGTGGCACTGTGAATGCAATAAAGATGTATAAATATGTTTCCATATGTAATGGACTGTGCAAAATGTGCAGGAAAGGTCAACAATTTGGCAAGGCATAATGCTGATTTTATTCTCAACTGCCACTTACACAATTTATTCAATATGAGCCCCATAGAAGTTGAAAAGATGCTGTACGGCACCATATTTGCACCTGGTGGCCAAAATTGGAACTGATTTTTTTTCAGCTTAAATTGTTTCTACATTAATATATTAGCATAGCAAGTTTTATTACCATATGATAATTACTGCCCATGCTGAGCGTCCATGAATAGCTGCATTTTACTTATAACTACACTCATGCTCATGAATTAAGGATAATGCTGATACATGGTGAAAAAATGCTCTGGTGGTCAGTTTGTAGGTTTAAATCACCTCTGGGTATGACCATGTGGTGTATTTGACCTGCAGTTGTCGCATGGTGGCACTGGCTGCAGTCCACATACGCAGAGGTGTGTTGTTTCGTGTCCGATTTTGGTGCAGAAAGTAAGTGTGCAGACGTTTTCAGAGGTGCTAATGATGACTGTGTGTTGAAAATGGCTCAAAGAACACATATTGATGACATTATGAGGGGTAGAATACTAGGGCGACTGGAGGCTTGTCAAACACAGCAGGTTGTAGCACAGGCCCTCCATGTGCCACAAAGTGTGATCTTAAGAGTATGGAAACGATTCCAGCAGACAGGAAACATGTCCAGACGCTACAGTACGGGACGTCCACAGTATACAACACCACAAGAAGACCGATATCTCACCATCAGTGCCCGCAGATGGCCACAGAGTACTGCAGGTAGCCTTGCTCAGGACCTTACTGCAGCCACTGGAACAGTTGTCTCCAGACACACAGTCTACAGACGACTGAACAGACATGGTATATTCGCCTGGAGACCTGCAAGGTGCATTCCACTGACCCTTGGTCACAGGAGGGCCAATAAATCCTGGTGTCAAGAACACAGTACATGGTCATTGGAGCAGTGGTCTCAGGTTTTGTTCACAGGTGAGTCCAGGTATAGTCTGAACAGTGATTCTCACCAGGTTTTCATCTGGCATGAACCAGGAACCAGATACCAACCCCTTAATGTCCTGTATGGAGGTCGGGGTTTGATGGTGTGGGGTGGGATTGTGATTGGTGCATGTACACCCCTGTATGTCTTTGACAGAGGAACTGTAACAGGTCAGGTGTATCAGGACGTCATTTTGCACCAGTATGTCCACCTTTTCAGGGGTACAGTGGGTCCCACCTTCCTCCTGATGGATGATAATGCATGGCCCCACTGAGCTGCCATCATGAAGGAGTACCTTAAAACAGAAGAATAGAGTGGCCTGCCTGTTCTCCAGACCTAAACCCCGTCGAGCACATCTGGGATGCTCTCGGTCAATGTATTGCCCCACGTCTTCAAACCCTATGACACTTCAGGAGCTCTGACAGGCACTGGTGCAAGAATCTGAGGCTATACCCCAGCAGATGCTTGACCACCTGATCCAGAGTATACCCACCCATTGTGCGGCCTGTGTATGTGTGCATGGTGATCATATCCCATACTGATGATGGGGTACATGTGCAGGAAACAGTGATGTTTTGTAGCACATGTGTTTTCGGGATGGTTTTCTCAACTTACCACCAATGCCATGGACTTACAGATCTGTGTCATGTGTGTTCCCTATGTGCCTACACTATTAGCGCCAGTTTTGTCTAGTGCCACGTTGTGTGGCACCACATTCTGCAATTATCTTTAATTTATGAACGTGAGTGTACTTAGTACCTTTTCCTTTTAACCATTTCAAAAGTTTTAGCTAACAGTGAATAATGTTCTTCCCATGTGTTAGATACAATTAAAATGTCATCTACAAAAATAATTAGTTCTCAGACTGGATCATCCACCAGTGTTTTCTCTAATGCCTGTGTGAAATCTGCTACAGACATGTTTAGCTCAGATAGCAGGATACAAATTTGACATGGTTTTCCTTCAAATAAGAACACAGTCTACAGTTTGAATATGAATAGTGGTACCAGCCACTAACACTGAAAAAATTTGCTTGTTCAATAGCTTGGTACTTAACATAATGATGACACATTAAGTTATAGACAGACACAGTAAAAAACACTTACATATAAATTTTTTGCCACTGGCATAGTCAGAAAAAGAAAGAGAAACAGACATCATTCATTCACACAAGGAAGCACACCTCACACACACGACTGCTAACTTTGACAGCTTGGACCAAAATCTGAGTCGGGTCTGAGTTGCCAGAGTTGACAGTCATGTGCATAAAGTGTGCTTGCTTGTGTGAATGAATAATGTGTGTTTCTCTTTCTTTTCTGACAAAGGCTGTGGGAGAATGCTTATGTGTAAGCGCCTTTTAGTTGCATCTGTCTGAAACTTAATGTGCCACCTTTACAGTTAGTGGCAATCTACCTTTTCTTACATTGTTATATTCCAACATGGAGTATCCATTGGCTTGGACTTTAGTTCTTTAATGCTTACTGGTCTATCCATTTCTATTACTGTATGTTTATGAAGTGTCCAAGCATTGACCACTAAATGCACACCTCCAGCAGGTTTCCCAACTAAGAGCGGATTGTTATATGCACTTAAGCTCTGCTCAGTAATTTATTTATTTTGATCCTCTGAATCATACATTGTACAGAAATGCACATCATGATATAGGACAGGTCATTTGATACAATTAGGCATTTATGAGAAGAGCTACATGTCTATGAATCTATAAAATGATTACATATTTGTATCACATGTGTAATGTACTTAGGTCTTATATTTATTCCATACCAGAGTTTAGTATTTATACCACTAAAACTAACATTCAGTTATGTTACATGAGGTCAGTAGTTTGGGATCCATTATCTGATGTTTTTGTTGAGCAGTTCCTTAAAGCAGTACCTTATAGCAGATTGTTCGAGGAATTCCTGTATGCTGTAGAGGCAGTGGAGTGATGGAAGCTTTACTTTAAAATCCTTCACTTGTGTAATGTTCTTCACTGCTATTGGGAGATGATTGTAGAGTACCATTCCCATATATTTGACACTTTTACTGTATAGTTTTGTTGAATGAGGAATTACTCGTAGAGAGTTCTTTGACCTTGTATCATGTTGGTGCCAGTTTGAGTTTATATCTAAGTTGCTTACATTTCTCTTGGTGAAACATAGTAGGTCCAGTATGTACTGACATGGGAGGGGTAGTATGTTCAGATTCTGGTTTACAGGATTCTTTCTGCTGTTTGAATAATATTATTCTAACTACTTTTTTTGGAGTTCAAACAGTCTCACTGCTTTTGCACTGTGGCCCCAAAAGATAATTCCATAGCTTAGTATAGAGTGGAAAAGAGCATAGTACACTGATGTGAGGGTGCTGGTATTAACAATATTTCTTATTTATTTAATCATGAAACATACTTTACTCAATTTGGTGCAGGTTATATCAATATGACGTTCCCAAGTAAATATGTCAGTAAAACCCCCCAAAATTTGGTTTACTTTACATACTTGATTTTATCATCATTCAGTGATATATTTGGTACTGGTGGGTTTTTATTTTGGACTGTGTGGAAAGTAATACCAGCTGTCTTTTCTATGTTTAGGAGTAGTCTGTTTGAATTAAGCCATGAGTTTAGTTGTGCTGTGAACCTGTTTATTGCGTCTTGAAGATGTTCATTTGAGTTGGATATCATAATTGTGGTATCATCAGCAAAGAGGAAGGTTCTGTTACTGTGTAAATTTAAGGGGAGGTCATTTAAATAAAGTAAGAATAACAAGGGTCCCAACACTGAGCCTTGGGGAACTCCATATTCTGTGATTTGAGTAGATGACTGTACAGTATTAGCAGTTCCTGATCGATTGGTTGAATTTGTTTGGGAATATTGGTTTCTGTCTTTGAGGTAGCTTTTAAACCAGTCATGGCAAGTGTCCTTATTCTATAGGAATAAATTTTTTGCAGCAGTATATTGTGATCGATCATATCGAATGCCTTTGTTAGGTCAAGAAAGATGCCTATGGCTGGAAGCTTCTTGTCTACTAATGTTAATTCTATACTTACCATCATTAGTACTTCCTCCTCCACTGCTGAACATAACCTCATAGGAATAGGGCAACATTTATAGGAAAATGGTGTTTTATCCTGTATTTTAAAACTTTATACATACTTTGCTTGTCAAAAAATATTTCTTCGTGTTTAAACAAGATGTCATAAATTCGTTCTTCTGTTCCCTTGTAAAGACTTCTGAGTTGTAAGATTTTAATGTTATACACTAGAATAGTTCATTTCCTTTCTGAAACTACATTTTAGGTAGGTACTACCATAGCAGTAGTGATTACCCATGTGGTTACCTGTGTATATTTACCTGGGAAATTCAATTTAAAGGTCTCTGACCTGTTTTCAAATGGTAGTATATATGTGATGCCTTTGTCATACCATCTTACTGCATTGTTATTGAAATCTAAAGATGCTTTATACAGCAGCAGTCAGTCCAATCAAAGCAATATATCCAAGATTAAATTTCTTTAATTGGACAGATAAAAAAACTGTTAAATAGTTTTATCAATAATTGCAAGTTTAAATTTGGTACTATTAAAGGTCTGATTAAAGGTAGAGTTGCCCATTACAACAGGAATGAGTCTCTTCTTTTAGTAGTTTTCCCTTAATTCCTGCTATGCTCACAATATATGCAGCTGTCACTGAAAGTATGGGACAGACATGTTTATGTCAAATTAACCCCACCAACTCTTGGGATATTACTCATATGTCACGTTGTGACTCGAGAGGAATATTTTATGTCCACTTCATATATCTTACCACCAATCACTGGTTTAATCTGGTCATCCTTCTCTATCCTTTTCTTCTCCAGTAACCACTCACTGGTTGGACTGTGTGTATAAATGCTACTGCTCTTTCTGTATACGGGCCTGTAATTTAATTGTCACATCTTGAAGTATAGCCACAGCCCCAGAAGTGCTATGTTTCCTGACTGCTGATTGGCAAAAGAGATATCTGTAGATACATGGATCTCTCCACAATTTAAATCACTGTGAGGGGCAGTCAATCAAATGAAAGCCAAACATGTGTCACAACAGGGCCAAGGAACGGTTCCATTCAAAAGTAATCATCATATGCATTAAGATTTTTGACCCACTGGAAGACAAGATGATCAATTCCTGTTACACAGAATGTGATCGGCTGCTGATAGATCCACAACTGCTCTCACTTTTGTACTTTCTCATCTGACTGTAAATAGTGTCCGTGCATGTGTTTCTTCAAATCATCAAAGGTGAGAAACTCACATGGTGAAGGATCTGGGCTGTATTGACGGTGTTGCAGTGTTTCCTAGCCAAATAGCTGAATTGTAGTCCTCATCTGATTGGCAGTGTGAGGACAAGCATTATTTTGAAACAGGATTATTCTATGTGACAGCATTCTGACAGCCTGATGGTAAATAGCAAAGCCAACAGCGGAAACGTCCCACATCTCCTCCACCAAAGGTATCCAAATTTGTTCACACATGTTCCAGTTAGGTCATGATGACCTCCTTCGTGGAGTGCAGGGGGCTTCTGCTTGTTGAGTTCCTCAAGTGTGAAATCACAATCAATATGCAGCACTATGAAGACATTTTGCAGAACGTTCAACATGTTATAAAGCCAAATCCGCCAAGGATGCTTTTGTACGGAATCATTCTGTTGCATGATAATGCCCACCCCACACTGCCAATAAGATGAAGGCTTCACGTCATCAATTTGATTAGAAACACTGCAACACCCTCCATACAGTCCGGATCTTTCAATGTGTGATTTTCACATGTTTGGTGTCGTGAAGAAAGACGTGTGGATTTCAGTTTCAGTTGGATGAGGAAGTGCAAGGGTTGCGTGGTTGTGGATCCATCAGCAGTTGACCACATTCTTTGAAACAGAAATTGATTATCTCACTTCCCAATGGCATATATGATTTAACATGTGTGGTCCCATTATGGCAGGGTTTTGGTTTTCATTTGACTGTGCCTCATAGAAGGAATTACTTGCGACAAATTATTTGGTTTCTTATTGCCTACAGCAATTTTCTGCTTGTGCACATTACTGAATTTCTGTTCTCTGTTGATGCTTTGGGAGGTAATGATAACCTTCATCATTTTCTCCTTGCCAACTTTCACTGTATGAACAATTTCTCTGTTCCTTATTGAATGTGTATAATCAATAAATTTTAATACATAGCTAACTGTGGACCATCCTTTGTACCAAATTTCTTTTCTCACATCATAAGGAAGTACCTGTACTAATACCTTAACTAGATGCTCTTCCTCTAGTGGATTGTCTGGATACTTAGATTTTGTAAGATACCAGTCTATGTATTTCTTATAGCTCCTTCACATATTATTGTAATATTTGAGTTGTTTTAGTGTCACTCTTGTGTACTCTGAGACCAGTAGTATCTTTTAAATTTTTCCTTCGAAGTCATCCAAGAAGTAAATTCTTCTGAGTGTGCTGTTCCCCATTCATGTACACTACCTTCTAAATAAGTAAATGGAAAATCTATCATTTTCGAATCTTCCCACCATTTAGGGAGTGACCAAGAGAATACCCTTAGAAAGTGAGTGGGGTGCACCACCCACTCTGATGTAAACTTAGGGAAAGGTTTGGATAAATTTGCCCCATTTTCTGTTTGTAATTCTTTAAGCAATTCTGCTGACAGTTGAATAACTGCACTAGCTTTCTTGTGATTTTGTTCTGCTTTGTCTTTTCGAGTTCCTACCAAATTTTCCAAAATTGCCTTCCATGCTTGTCCAACTTTTATGCAGAGGGGGTGTACTGACAGCCAAATCTACTTTCTCTTGTACCTTTTGATGAGTTTTCACTCACTCTGTTCCTCAAGTTAGCAAAAACAGATCCTGTGAGAGCCATCACCTGAAAACCCTTATTTTGTTTCCAATGAATGTGTGAGTTTTGTTCATGAATTGTTTTGAACTCCATTAATCTCTATCAGTAACTTTATATCATTTTTTAACTCTCAAAATTATTTGATAACTTTGTTTCTCACAGGATTGCACTATTTAGTTACATTCAACCACAGCTCCTCAATTAACCCAGTTCAATTTTTACTGTTCATCCATTGGACTGCTCATAAATTTCCCATCTTAACTGCAATACTAGCAATAACTCAAGCACTGAGTAATTGGAGCTGTTGACTGGTTGCTATGGACAACACCTGCAAATTCTGCAGAAAATGTTCTTCATAAATCAAAAAGTTCCTTTTCATTTAGACTACTTCTTGTCTTTCCAGTCAAATTTTATTACATGCTGACACAAACACATTCATTCATCCTTATGAGGGCAGCAGAATGCAATGTATCACGAATCTGTAACACTCCATTTGCGTGTATTTTATGCTCACCTTCTCACATTGGAAGTAGACACAGAAATAATGTGGCCCAGGTATCTTGACTTCAGACTACTTCTCCTTTGCTGCAATGCCAATACCAGCCTGGAAAGTCACTTAAGATAAATAAATAATTTTGTACTCTTCTTCTTTGCAGTACATGTATTTACTTTGCATCACATTGCGTTTTTGAGTTGCATATTCTTTAAGTTATATATCATCTGTTGTGTATTATGGCTGTCAACCATCAACCAACTTACCCCCCTAAAGAAGTCAAAAGCCAAGTTTTCAATTCCCTAGGAATTCCATGGATTGGAGTGTATCCCCTAGATAGAATGTAAGCAACATGGAATAATCATTCGATGTAGCAAGTGCCACAACACACCTTAATAATGCCACCCAATGCCCTGTTTCCCAGATATGCAATGTTCACCCCAGCATATGGTTCATGTAGAAACAAAATAAAACTTTCATGCACAGAAGGCAGGTTGCAAACATGTAACAAACTTTAAACATTATATCTAAAAACAAAGAGGATGTAACTTAACCAAACAAAAGCGTTGGTATGTTGATAGACACACAAACAAACACAAACACACACACAAAATTCAAGCTTTCCCAACCCACGGTTGCTTCATCAGGAAAGAGGGAAGGAGAGGGAAAGATGAAAGGATGTGGGTTTTAAGGGAGAGGGTAAGGAGTCATTCCAATCCCGGGAGTGGAAAGACTTACCTTAGGGGGAACAATCCATAGCCCTCACCCACCTAATCCTTCACCTACTCGTCAACTCAGCCAATGAACACACCCGTCAACTCCAACCCTTAATAAAAGTCCTCAGTCTTTCCTCTCCCACATCCACACCGGCTGTTCAGAGCATAGAGCATCCTCCTACAGGCCAACCGCAAATTAGAACAGCATGCCACCCTCCACCTCAAAAAACTACCCAATCTCCTGGTCTCCCACCTCTGGAAAGGCAACTCACTCACCCTCCACAACGTTTCCAGCAAACCTCAACCACCTCCCATTGCACACAGACCCAGTCTCCCCCATCTACTTTAATCTCCCACTTCCAGCTCCACTCTGCCCAAAACCTCAAAATTCTAATCAACACAATCTGGAACCACAACACCCTAATTCAGTAGTTAACCTCTCCTCCAAACCTCCTCTTCCTCAAAATCACCCTCTCCAAACCTTCCAGGAATTTCTCACTTCCAGCCTTGCCTCTCAATCCTTCTCGAAAAACCTTAATCCTACTCCCAACATCACCACTGCTGAAGCCCAGGCTATCTGTGATCTGAAGGCTGACCGATCCATCGTCATTCTTCCGGCGGACAAGGGTTCCATGACCGTGGTACTTGATGGCCAGGACTATGTGGCTGAGGGACTGTGTCAGCTTTCAGACAACACTACATACAAAGTTTGCCAAGGTATACCCATTCCTGATGTCCAGGCGGAGCTTCAAGGAATCCTCAGAACCTTAGGCCCCCTACAAAACCTTTCACCTGACTCCATCAGCCTCCTGACCCCACTGACACCCCGCACCCCTACCTTCTACCTACTTCCTAAAATTCACAAACCCAATCATCCCAGCCGCCCCATTGTAGCTGGTTACCAAGCCACCACAGAACGTGTCTCCGCCTACGTAGATCAACACCTTCAACCCATTACATGCAGTCTCCCATCCTTCATCAAAGACACCAACCACTTTCTCGAACGCCTGGAATCCTTACCCAGTCTGTTACCCCCGGAAACCATCCTTGTAACCATTGATGCCACTTCCATACACACAAATATTTCGCATGTCCAGGGCCTTGGTGTGATGGAGCAGTTCCTTTCACGCCGATCACCTGCCACCCTATCCTAAAAACTCTTTCCCTATTACATTAGCCAGCTTCATCCTGACTCACAACTTCCTCACTTTCGAAGGCCAGACATACAAACAATTAAAGGGAACAGCCATGGGTACCAGGATGGCCCCCTCATACGCCAACCTATTTATGGGTCGCTTAGAGGAAGCCTTCTTGGTTACTCAGGCCTGCCAACCCAAAGTTTGGTACAGATTTATTGATGACATCTTCATGATCTGGACTCACAGTGAAGGAGAACTCCAGAATTTCCTCTCCAACCTCAACTCCTTTGGTTCCATCAGATTCACCTGGTCCTACTCCAAATCCCATGCCACTTTCCTTGACGCTGACCTCCATCTGTCCAATGGCCAACTTCACACATCCATCCACATCAAACCCACCAACAAGCAACAGTATCTCCATTATGACAGCTGCCACCCATTCCATATCAAATGGTCCTTTCCCTACAGCCTAGGTCTTCATGGCAAGCGAATCTGCTCCAGTCCTGAATCCCTGAACCATTACGCCAACAACCTGAAACAGCTTTTGCATCCCGCAACTACCCTCCTGACCTAGTACAGAAGCAGATAACCAGAGCCACTTCCTCATCCCCTCAAACCCAGAACCTCTCACAGAAGAACCCCAAAAGTGCCCCACTTGTGACAGGATACTTTCTGGGACTGGATCAGACTGAATGTGGCTCTCCAGCAGGGATACGACTTCCTCAAATCCTGGCCTGAAATGAGATTCATCCTTCATGAAATCCTCCCCACTCCACCAAGAGTGTCTTTCTGCCGTCCACCTAACCTTCGTAACCTCTTGGTTCATCCCTATGAAATCCCCAAACCACCTTCCCTACCCTCTGGCTCCTACCCTTTTAACCGCCCCTGGTGTAAAACCTGTCCCGTGCACCCTCCCACCACCACCTACTCCAGTCCTGTAACCCGGAAGGTGTACACGATCAAAGGCAGAGCCAAGTGTGAAAGCACCCACGTGATTTACCAACTGACCTGCCTACACTGTGAAGCTTTCTATGTGGGAATGACCAGCAACAAACTGTCCATTCGCATGAATGGACACAGGCAGACAGTGTTTGTTGGTAATGAGGATCGCCCTGTGGCTAAACATGCCTTGGTGCACGGCCAGCACATCTTGGCACAGTGTTACACTGTCTGAGTTATCTGGATACTTCCCACTAACACCAACCTATCAGAACTCCGGAGATGGGAACTTGCCCTTCAATATATCCTCTCTTTCCGTTACCCACCAGGCCTCAACTTCCGCTAATTTGAAGTTGCCGCCACTCATACCTCACCTGTCATTCAACAACATCTTTGCCTCTGTACTTATATATATATATATATATATAATAGAAGGAAACATTCCACGAGGGAAAAATTATATATAAAAACAAAGATGTGGTGACTTACCAAACGAAAGCGCTGGCTGGTCGATAGACACACAAACAAACACAAACATACACACAAAATTCTAGCTTTCACAACCAATGGTTGCTTCATCAGGAAAGAGGGAAGGAGAGGGAAAGACGAAAGGATGTGGGTTTTAAGGGAGAGGGTAAGGAGTCATTCCAATCCCGGGAGCGGAAAGACTTACCTTGGGGGAGAAAAGGACAGGTATACACTCGCACACACACCCATATCCAACCACACATACACAGACACAGACAGACATTTGTAAAGGCAAAGAGATTCGGCAGCCTCGACTGACATCTCTGCCGAATCTCCTTGCCTTTACAAATGTCTGTCTGTGTCTGCGTATGTGTGGCCGGATACGGGCGTGTGCGCGAGTGCACACCCGTCCCCTTCTCCCCCAAGGCAAGTCCCTCCACTCCCGGGACTGGAACGACCCCCCACCCTCCCCCCCAAAAAACCCACACCCCCTCGTCCCTCCCTCTCCCTCCCCCCCCCGATGAAGCAACCATCGGCTGCGAAAGCCAGAACTCCGCGTGCATGATTGTGTCTGTTTGTGTGTCTATCGACCTGCCAGCGCTCCCGTATGGTAAGTCACATCATCCCTGCCCCCAGACATATTTTTCCTGCGTGGAATGTTTCCCTCTATTTTTATATATATATGATTATAACAGAGGGAAACATTCCACGCAGGAAAAATACATCTAAAAACAAAGATGATGCGACCCACCAAACGAAAGCGCTGGCAGGTCGTATGCTTGTGCTTGTTTGCGTGTCCGTCGACCCGCCAGCACTTCCATTCGGTAAGTCACATCATCTTTGTTTTTTTTATATATATATATATATATATATATATATATATATATATATATATATATATATATATATATATATATATATATATATATATATAAAAAAAGCAAAGATGTGGTGACTTACCGAACGAAAGCGCTGGCAGGTCGACAGACACACAAACAAACACAAACACACACACAAAATTCAAGCTCTCGCAACAAACCGCCGCCCCACCAGGAAAGAGGGAAGGAGAGGGGAAGACGAAAGGAAGTGGGTTTCAAGGGAGAGGGCAAGGAGTTACCCCAATCCCGGGAGCGGAAAGACCCACCTTAGGGGGAAAAAAGGACAGGCACACACCCGCACACACGCACACATCCACCCACACACACAGACACAAGCAGACATATTCAAAGACAAAGAGTTTGGGCAGAGATGTCAGTCGAGGCAGAAGTGTAGAGGCAAAGAAGTTGTTGAAAGACAGGTGAGGTATGAGTGGCGGCAACTTGAAATTAGCGGAGATTGAGGCCTGGCGGATGACGAGAAGAGAGGATATACTGAAGGGCAAGTTCCCATCTCCGGAGTTCGGATAGGTTGGTGTTGGTGGGAAGTATCCAGATAACCCGGACAGTGTAACACTGTGCCAAGATGTGCTGGCTGTGCACCAAGGCATGTTTTGCCACAGGGTGATCATCATTACCAACAAACACTGTCTGCCTGTGTCCATTCATGCGAATGGACAGTTTGTTGCTGGTCATTCCCACATAGAATGCATCACAGTGTATGCAGGTCAGTTGGTAAATCACGTGGGTGCTTTCACACTTGGCTCTGCCTTTGATCGTGTACACCTTCCGGGTTACAGGACTGGAGTAGGTGGTGGTGGGAGGGTGCATGGGACAGGTTTTGCATCGGGGGCGGTTACAAGGATAGGAGCCAGAGGGTAGGGAAGGTGGTTTGGGGATTTCATAGGGATGAACTAACAGGTTACGAAGGTTAGGTGGACGGCGGAAAGACACTCTTGACGGAGTGGGGAGGATTTCATGAAGGATGGATCTCATTTCAGGGCAGGATTTGAGGACGTCGTATCCCTGCTGGAGAGCCACATTCAGAGTCTGTTCCAGTCCCGGAAAGTATCCTGTCACAAGTGGGGCACTTTTGTGGTTCTTCTGTGGGGGATTCTGGGTTTGAGGGGACGAGGAAGTGGCTCTGGTTATTTGCTTCTGTACCAGGTCGGGAGGGTAATTGCGGGATGCGAAAGCTGTTTTCAGGTTGTTGGTGTAATGATTCAGGGATTCCGGACTGGAGGAGATTCGTTTGCCACGAAGACCTAGGCTGTAGGGAAGGGACCGTTTGATGTGGAATGGGTGGCAGCTGTCATAATGGAGGTACTGTTGCTTGTTGGTGGGTTTGATGTGGACGGATGTGTGAAGTTGGCCATTGGACAGGTGGAGGTCAACGTCAAGGAAAGTGGCATGGGATTTGGAGTAGGACCAGGTGAATCTGATGGAACCAATGGAGTTGAGGTTGGAGAGGAAATTCTGGAGTTCTTCTTCACTGTGAGTCCAGATCATGAAGATGTCATCAATAAATCTGTACCAAACTTTGGGTTGGCAGACTTGGGTAACCAAGAAGGCTTCCTCTAAGCGACCCATGAATAGGTTGGCGTACGAGGGGTAATTGTTGGTATGTCTGGCCTTCAAAAGTGAAGAAGTTGTGGGTCAGGATGAAGCTGGCTAAGGTAATGAGGAAAGAGGTTTTAGGTAGGGTGGCAGGCGATCGGCGTGAAAGGAAATGCTCCATCGCAGCGAGGCCCTGGACGTGCGGAATATTTGTGTATAAGGACGTGGCATCAATGGTTACAAGGATGGTTTCTGGGGGTAACAGATTGGGTAAGGATTCCAGGCGTTCAAGGAAGTGGTTGGTGTCCTTGATGAAGGATGGGAGACTGCATGTAATGGGTTGAAGGTGTTGATCTACGTAGGCAGAGATACGTTCTGTGGGGGCTTGGTAACCAGCTACAATGGGGCGGCCGGGATGATTGGGTTTGTGGATTTTAGGAAGAAGGTAGAAGGTAGGGGTGCGGGGTGTCGGTGGGGTCAGGAGGTTGATGGAGTCAGGTGAAAGGTTTTGCAGGGGGCCTAAGGTTCTGAGGATTCCTTGAAGCTCCGCCTGGACATCGGGAATGGGGTTACCTTGGCAAACTTTGTATGTGGTGTTGTCTGAAAGCTGACGCAGTCCCTCAGCCACATACTCCCAACGATCAAGTACCACGGTCGTGGAACCCTTGTCCGCCGGAAGAATGACGATGGATCGGTCAGCCTTCAGATCACAGATAGCCTGGGCTTCAGCAGTGGTGATGTTGGGTGTAGGATTAAGGTTTTTTAAGAAGGATTGAGATACAAGGCTGGAAGTCAGAAATTCCTGGAAGGTTTGGAGAGGGTGATTTTGAGGAAGAGGAGGTGGGTCCCGCTGTGACGGAGGACGGAACTGTTCCAGGCAGGGTTCAATTTGGAAGACACACAAACAGACACAATCAT
Organism: Schistocerca piceifrons; assembly: GCF_021461385.2. NCBI lineage: Eukaryota > Metazoa > Arthropoda > Insecta > Orthoptera > Acrididae > Schistocerca > Schistocerca piceifrons. Next base: position 662,752,736 of record NC_060138.1, read on the forward strand.
GCACGCGGAGTTCTGGCTTTCGCAGCCGATGGTTGCTTCGTCGGGGGGGAGGGAGGGAGAGGGAGGGACGAGGGGGTGTGGGTTTTGGGGGGGAGGGTGGGGGGTCGTTCCAGTCCCGGGAGTGGAGGGACTTGCCTTGGGGGAGAAGGGGACGGGTGTGCACTCGCGCACACGCCCGTATCCGGCCACACATACGCAGACACAGACAGACATTTGTAAAGGCAAGGAGATTCGGCAGAGATGTCAGTCGAGGCTGCCGAATCTCTTTGCCTTTACAAATGTCTGTCTGTGTCTGTGTATGTGTGGTTGGATATGGGTGTGTGTGCGAGTGTATACCTGTCCTTTTCTCCCCCAAGGTAAGTCCTTCCGCTCCCGGGATTGGAATGACTCCTTACCCTCTCCCTTAAAACCCACATCCTTTCGTCTTTCCCTCTCCTTCCCTCTTTCCTGATGAAGCAACCGTGGGTTGCAAAAGCTTGAATTTTTTTGTGTGTGTTTGTGTTTGTGTGTCTATCAACATACCAATGCTTTTGTTTGGTAAGTTACATCATCTATGTTATTAGATATATTTTTCCCACGTGGAATATTTCCCTCTATTATATTCAAACTTTAAACATTCATTTTAAAAAGTCATGGGTATCATTCGTTGGACTGAAAGGGTATGGTATAACAACGCTTTATGCCAAAGTGATCTGTTACACCTCAAAACTGATGACAGATAATACACTGTGAAGGTATTTATGGCCCCTCTTCATCCAGGTTCCATCACACGAAACCACAAATCTGTCTTCAAAATATGGTGACCTTCCCATTCATTGTTAACATCTACAGGTTCTTCAACAGTTGCTTTCATGTTTTCTTTGCACTTAACTTCAGCAGCACTGAGTAGTGTACTGTAGTAATCAGTGAATCTAGTCACTGGTGGAGGCATCTTCATAAAACCACATAAATTGTTGACTTCTCTGCCTAGGGTGTATGGGGGCAAAGATCCATATTTTTTATGAGTGTATTTTTTGTGAGAAGAAAATCATAGGTATTTATGTGGAAAGGGCATAATATGTAGCTTATACACTTGCTGCAAATTAAGGACATTGACATAAATGGAACACATGGGAGTGAAGCACAAGATCATTTTTTTTCTGAACAACAGTTACTGAGGTTGTTTGCCCCACAAGTTGGAGCAAAGATTCATGGTATGGTCATTTGCATAAATTGATTGAAAGCTCCTTAAATTCATGTTACAGCGTTTTGTATTAAGGAAGTAACACATAATAACAAACATCATTTTTAACATTACTATAATGATTATCAAAGTTCACTCAGATAATAAAAAAGGTACTTTTATCTTGAAAACTTCCAGAACTACTTTGAAATGGTTTTGATAATTTCTGCACAATCTCTTCTGCAGTGAAGAAAGATTATACATGTGTTGCTGAGAATCACATTGCCTTGAGAGTTCTCTTGTAAAATATTCCCATGTAGCCATCATACAGATGATCTGTCACCTTAGAACCTTAGAGAGGGAATGTGTTTTTCGTCTTTCTCTAGACTTTAACCATAGCAAAGTCTTCAGCCTGGAGACATTTGTGTTTGTTGCTACTGTCTGTTTAATCTTTGAACAGGTTTTCTGGATGGTCAGTGCTTTCATCAAGTGACATTTTGTAGTCTGATTCACTAGAGGACTTGAATTTCATAGTCCTTTTTTTTTCAGGATGACACATTTGGGACATTTTTCTGTCCCCATTTAAATTGCTGTTCTCTTTTTTCCTCTCCTTCCGGTCTCTCTTTATTTGATGTTGATGTGAGCAGAGTAGATATGATATTCCTGTCAGTCCATTTAATTTTAACTGAAATTTTTCGAACTGGAATGGTACAACATGGTGCCACCATAGTTGTAGGTTGTTGCATATCATTTGAAGTCTTAGTTGAGAATGTTCAAATTGGTTACTGGAAAGCAAAGAGGCAGGTTCAGGGATTTCTGCAGCTGGCCCATCCTGACCGCTTGTACTTTCTGGATCGAAGTTCCAGCTGTGTCTTCAGGGTGAGCATTGTTATCATTAGCTCTCAGAATGTCTTATCAGCTGCATCTACTTCATCTTGGTCTGTCACTTCAGTTGGCAAGAAATCTTCTTTGATGACGATATTCAATTAGCATCAAGTGGGAAAATTCCTGTTTCTCTGAACCCTTCAGTGGCCTTTTCCACTGTTGAAGACTTCTGAAAAGCTTGAGTAACCTGGCCAGCAACATGATACTCAGTAAGTACATGCCTGGGGTGTGATGCAAACAAGCCTCCCCACCAGTGCCAAGGTCTGTGGTTCATGGGTGGGGGGGATTTTCAACATACATAATTAAAATATCCAAACATTCACGATCAGTCTAGTTATTCATTTTACTTATATTTGTTTTAGGTTTTACACTGTTAGTTTGCATTTGACATTCTTTGTTTTTAATTTACTGTTTTTGTATACCTCTATTTCATTAACAGAAAATAATAAGTAACTCATTATTATGTTACAAAATCTTTATGATAATATAATTTGTAAATAAATGCATAAAACATAATGTTTGCTTACACCATGCACATAAAGTGAATGAAATTTCTTCCCTTAATATTCACAAGAAAGAATGCAATTTTAAACAAAATTCAGCAGGATTTTGAATTGCCATGGGTGATCCTCTAAATATCCTGATTTATATCAGGCATTTTTTCAGTACATCGGTAAGCCATGACAAAAAAAAATTACATTGTTTCTCAACTGGAGCTTCACATCAAAATCATTCGACTGAGCTAGATCTGAAATTTTCTCATAAAATTCTCCCAACTTCAAAAACTGTATTTTTACCAATCTGTATCTGTGCCGTGAAGTCCTTTGGGATCATCAGATAAAGTTTCTTGTACTTTGGTATGATGGTCAGAATGGCTTTATAACACTGACCACCAATCTTTCCACAGTTTTAAAAGAAACTAAGGTGAGTTTGGATTGAGAATTCAAGAACCTTTTTTTTGAAGCCCCATATGTTCTTGTGACAGCATCAAAATCTGGTAAACAAACATCTGACCAGCAATATTTGAAAGATGTTTTCTTTGTCAGTGAGGGAGAAAAATCAGTGTTATTGTTAAATGCTTAGGGCCATCAATGTGAAGCCACTGAAGTAATGTGCACACACTTGAAAGCCACACACACTAGCAGTGTGTTGTCATCAATGAGAGTGCTCCATAAAAGAGCAATACTGTAAACTTCTGATAGAGCCAGCCACGGATGATTGTCTATTTAAACCCTGCCACACTATGCTCATGCTCAGTTATCATGCTGTTATTGATTGCATACATTTGCCTTATCTTATTGTGTTCAGTATGTGTCATGGTGATTGGCATAGATGCTGCAGGGTAATAAAGTTGTACTACATTCTTGGTTGTGTTGTGCTTCCAAGTTACAATACGAATGATGACAAATCTGCAATTGTTGCATGGTTTTCAGTGCCAGGCTAGTCCTCCATTGCATCTACAATGTCAGACACTGGTACTGTTAAGTTCTCATGCTAACTGGTTAATCAGCAAGGGTTCGACTGTAGCATTACATCATCTCAGTCAACAGCATCACAGCACAACTCAATGAAACCCAGGTATTGCAAATGCTTGCCTCTGTCTAGGCCAGTTTGGGTCCATCTCACTCTACATTGCCTGCCATGTCACCCCTCACTCCTCCTGTTTTGCCTGTCACTACTTGGTTGTTTATCTCCCTCCACTTCTGGCTTACTACGAGTCTGTTGAAGAATGGGAAGCCTGTGAAAAATGGTTGCAGCAGGATTTTCATTCATTTGGATTGACTTATGTTACCTAATGCTGTGCTTTCTTTTTGTCTTGGTTATGGCCTTGCATGTATCAGCTCCTTCGCCAACTGGACCCCTGCAGGATCTCTTTTCACTCTCTATTGATAACATGTGTGAACTTCTTTCGCAATGCTGCTGTAAACGGATGCATGTCATTGTTTCTTAAAGCGTCCCACCTTATTTTTCTGAAGATTTAGATAAAGAAGAAAATCAAAAAGTTTTAGCAGAGACTTCTTTACCATCACCAGTAATTAAAGTTGATGACTGTGGTGATGTGTCATGGTGAGAAATGATTTATAAAGATTGCATACATTTGCCTTATCTTATTGTGTTCAGTATGTGTCATGGTGATTGGCATAGATGCTGCAGGCTAATAAAGTTGTACTACATTCTTGGTTGTGTTGTGCTTCCAAGTTACAATACGAATGATGACAAATCTGCAATTGTTGCACGGTTTTCAGTGCCAGGCTAGTCCTCCATGCCATATTAGATAACACCAGTATAAAGCAGTGTACTACCCTGAAGAGGACCACAGCAACTCAGTCAAAATGTCAGAAGTTTAACTGTTTTAGTAGTGCACAATAAGATGGCCCAATAGCTGAAATTATTTTGTCCAAAGTGACACCAGCCATGGTAGTCTATGAACTTAAACCTCAAGATATTTTTAATAGCATTTTCCAGTCTGCTAATGGCAATATTTGTAACTAATTAATGTGGATCTAATTCTTATGATATTTTAAAGAATCACATAATTTGTGTGTCAACGCTTAGCTCCACTGCAGCGTTGTGGTTCCTTTTGTCTTGCACCTACCTGTGATCGCAGCAGCTCGCTGATAGGAAAGCCAAGCAGAAACCTATGGTACTGCAACTCACAACAGGCTGCATACAATGTAACTATTCTAAGAATCAGGAAAAAGATCTTAATTTTGAATGAAAGGTGGAAATACTGGCTAAACTTTGGTATATTCTGAAGTTGAGAATTAAAAGTTCACTGCCAAGCCCGTGCTAATCCTAACAGTCATGCACAAACCCTTTCATTCACATTAGCAAGTTTATGGCAGTGTCCAATGCACGCAAGTTTTTAGTCACCAGTCTGCTCAATATCCCACACAAAATTGCTTAAAAAATCAGTACTCTCTCAAAAAAAAGAAAAAAAAAAAAAAAAAAAAAAACTGGAATAAACGGAATAAACTGGAATAAATATGCCTTAACTTTTTGAGACATATAGCACAACTAAAACTGGCAATCCAAAACTTCCTTTGGAGCCCATACTACACACAACTGTTCCATTGAAAGGCTGGGTCCAACACTTCAGACTACTGTAAGCACTTTCTATCTTCAACACACTTTCGTATTGTACTTTTTGTCGAAATAAATATTTGACAATCTGATATTTTATTTATACTTTACTATTTTCATTTGCACTTGAATTAGCTTTCCTTTTACCACAAACTTACTTAATATATTATGATGCAAAGTTCCCCATCGTCTGCATTCACACTGTCTCAAAAAGTTGAAAGTCAGGGAGCAAGTCTCTCCAGTAGATGAAACATCATCAGAACCTGCACATGGGATTGATGACAACATGCTTGGGAAACCCGCAAACTGCAGTGACGAATCGTCAGAAGGGGAAGACCCTCCCATGGGATGAGCTAACTCATTATCGGGCTCAGCAATGGAAAATTTGTCTGGATGGCCCGACTGGGACGGCAAAGGGGTGTGGGAGTCCACAAAAGCAGGCTTGGGCCGGTGTAGTGAAATGGTCAGTCTTGAGCCTGTGTAGTGAAATGGTCTGCAGGCGATCTTTAACCATAATGTCGAATATCATCTCACCCCTCTGGAGTACTTCAAAGAGGCCGAGGTATGGGGGTTGCAGGGGTTGTCTAAAGGAACCATCTCTGAGCATAATGTGGTAGCATGTGTTGAGTGCGATTGGCGTGTAAGTGTCCCACGGGGAATGACTGACAGGCGTGTGTAGCCTTGCACGTCTAAAGTGGGTGTGCATTCTACTAATAAAGTCTGGGGAGGTGGGGAAATCCTCAGGTGCTTGAGGCAGAGTGAGTTCCCCAGGTAGAACCAGGTTCTCACTAAAAACGAATTTGGAGATGGTTCCCTGTAAGTCAGGTTTAAAGGTCGAACAGAGGACGAGTAACACCCAAGGAAGCGCCTCAGACCAGAGGCAGTCATGGCACCTGAGTGCTGTTTTAAGAGTGCGGTGCCATTGTTCCACTAAACTGTTGCTTTGCAGGTGGCAGGCTGTTGTATGAACTTTTTTTTAATACCACAAAGGTTACATAGAATCGTGAGAAGTGTAGTCTCTAACTGTCGACCCTGGTCAGTGGTGATGGTGGATAGGCAACTGAACCTAGCGATCCATGATGAGATGAATCCCATGGCCACAGTTTATGCTTCGATGTTGGGTAAAGGAACAGCTTCCACCCAATGAGACATGCGGTCGATTGTGGAGAGGATATATCTGTGGCCCTCTGACGATGGCAGAGGGCCGATAAGGTTGACATGTACATGACAAAAACGTCCTTGCAGAATATCAAACTTACCAAGGGGGAGAGAGGTGTGGCATTCGATCTTGTTGCGTTGGCAGGAAATGCAGCTGCGTGCCCAGGTTTGACAGTCCTGCTTAACATCTTTCCAAACCAAATGCTCAGTGACGAGGCATGTGATGGCATGATGATGCACCAGGGCAGGCAAGGTTGTGCAAGGTGCCGAGGCTTGTTGGTGTAATGTGGGAGGAAGCAACGGCCGCAGAGTGCTGGTAGAAGAGTCGCACCACATTTCATCCGAAATGCAGGGAAACTTGGCTTTGGTAAACACATGTGATGTCTGAGGATCCGTGAGGAGAGCTTAAGATTCCTCATCATAGTCCTGGAGAGTGGTGTGGTCGTATAAATTGATGATGCGTGAGACAGTATTGATCCGCAAAAAGAAATCAGTGGGGATGTTTTCCACACCTTTGATGTAGCGTACATCTGTAGTAAATTGAGAGACCAGGTCGAAGTGGCGGAAACGCCGAGGGGGTGGGTCCTCGGGAGGGTTGCAGAAGGCATCCGCCAGTGGTTTGTGGTCAGTAAGAATGAAGAAATAACGGCCCTCGATGTCAGGGGGAAAGTGTTTGATGGCTTCATAGACCACCAGAAGTTCTTTGTCAAAAGTGGAATATTTCTTCTGTGCTGTAGACAAATTTTTAGAGAAGAAATGAAGGTGTGAAACTGTGTCGCCTTTGCATTGCTGTAATAGTGCCCTGACCACAATGTCGCTGGCATCTGTGGGCGAGTACGATGGCGTGAGCTAATGTTGTCTTTAGAGCCCTGAAGGCCTCTAGCCTAGTTTCAGTCCAACGGACTGACTTAAGGCCCAAAGTCTGTTTGCCAGACAGCAAGTCCATCAGAGGGGCCTGCACGCCGGCAGCAGAAGGTCGATGTTGGAGGTAGTAATTTATAGTACCTAGGAAACATTGGAGTTCTATGTACGTAGCTGGGGGTGGCAATGACGTGATAGTCTGCACGTGGGATTTGGGAGGCTGTATTCCATCTGTAGAGACTGTCTAACCCAAAAATGTCACAGAAGACTGGTGCAATTGGAAATTATCTGTGTCGATGTCGACACCATTGGAGTTCAAAGTCTGGAGGACCTGGGATAAATGATCTTCATGGTCCTCAGTCGACTTGCTGAAAAATGAGGATGTCGTTCAGGTATGTAAAGCAGAACTCGAACTGCCGTAAGATTGAGTCAATGAAACGTTGCCATGTTTGTGCAGCATTCTTTAAGCTGAATAGCATGAAGTTGTATTGGAACAAACCGAGCGGCGTGATGATAGCAGTGTTTGGAATGTCTTCCGGCGCTACAGGAATCTGATGATAGGCATGTTTACAGTCAATCACACTGAAGATTGAGGCGCCTGATAACATATAGGTGAAATCGTTTATGTTTGGCAAAGGGTAATTGTCCATGATGGTAAGAGTGTTTAAGCATCTGTAATCACCGTACATTCGAAAAGAACTGTCGTGTTTGGTGACAAGGTGAATTGGTGAAGACCAGTTGCTGTCCAATGGCTGTAGAATGCCTGCCTCCAGAAATTAGTTAGTTTGCTACCAGGCCGGGCGCAAGTTAATGGGGTTGAGGCATCTAACCTTGTGCCTAATAGGAGGGCCAGCAGTGGTAATTATGTTGTGTGTCATTCCGTCAGTGACGGAAGAGACTGAGAACTCAACACGAGGCTGAGTAACGTCCTGACGTGAAGTTTTAGGACGAGTGGGAAGCGATGAGACGTAGCCATTAGCGCAAGTGGGAAAAGGCAGCACGAAAGTCACATGCCTATTACGTGAGTGCTGCGTGCACTTGTTTGGAGAGGTTGGCTGCACAGGTAGCATGGAGCAGATTGAGGCACGCAGCGACTGTCTGTTGTTAGTTTTGCCTTGAGTAACTGGCATGGGCAAGAGAGGTGTTCGCATCACGATGGGAACAGCAATCGCCGCCGAATTGTGTGTTTGGTGCACAAGAGAGAGGGAATGTTTACCAACATGAGGGGTGGCTGCCTGAATGGTGAGCATGTTCATATTGCACACGCATCTGTCATTAGAAGCACTGGCACTGCACATAGCAGGCGTGTGGCCGATGCAGAGATCACTGAACGTGAATCGTCACATGCAGTGAATATTTTTGAACTAGCCTGATGAGTGATGAGTGTCTTTGCTGGTGTCTGCTGATGAAGGTCAATCAGGTGAAGGAACTGTGGATTGCTGTTGCAGCAGTGAGGTACGAGCTGCAGTGAGTTTGTTGAAAGTGTGAGCAATGCGTTGTTTCAACTCGTCGTTTTGCTCACAGAGTTCCGCCACTGTGTCATACTCTGACAGTAAATTAGTGACGCAGGTCACAATTTCGTCCACGGTGGTGGAGCACCCACAAACCAAATCACATGTCACGACAGAAACGGAACGATGAGTGTAAGTACCTGAGCATAGTATCTGAGTGTTAGTTCAAGGTTCAGTGCTTCACCACCCTTCTATGTTCGGGGAGAGTTTGTAACGGGATAAGAAATTCATACTGAGAATTGGTTCCTCAACGTTGGTGATGGAAAAAGTCCATGGGAAACGTAGAGGAGGATATAGATGCACCATAACTTTAGCAGAGCCGATAGTTTGTAATGTTGATTCATTGACAGCACATAGAAGCAACTTCATTGGTGAAAAAACGGGAGGACCTGGCGATGTACGTATGATGGGCACATCAGTGCCTGTGTCGACTAGGAAAACAAGCCATGATGGATTGTAGGTCACGTATAAATGACCGCTCGGCCGAGAGGATGAGTGAATGGAGTGCAAAGTTTGAGGACACCTCTGAAGTTCCCTGCAGGACTCGGCGTCATTTAGATCCTGCGATCGGCGTTTGGGTGCTGGCAAGGGAATCTGCACTTCTTGGCCTCATCTCTGAAAATCTTGTTGTACCAACAATACAAATGAGCTGGATGTGGTGGTGGCAGTGACTATGACAACGGAGGAGGTTTGTCCTTGTTGATCTGTTCTGGAATGTAAACTGAGACGTATTGTGCGTGTGCGATTCTTGTGTACTCAGAAAGAGGAGAGAATGAACGAGTACTGCCCAGTGGTGAAGATGGCATGGTGGTGGAACGAGTCCTGCCTCTGCTTGCAGATTGTCGGTAAACAGGCGGCATAGTGCCAACCAGCAATAAGAGGTGTGCTGGTTATTTTTGTCGTGGTAGTGCATACAGCTGATCTGCAATGCAAAGGCGAGAGCTGATAGACTTGTAGGTCTGCGGTAGCAGATGTATCTGCAGGTTCGTAGGTTAGTTGGCAGACGACACCACCCACAGGGTAATGTCGGCATCGTGTGTTCACTCACAAGTAGCCGAAGGCGGTGCCAGTGTTGTGACGGAGTGTGGTCCCCCAGGTGTTCCTCATACAGGATCTTGATTATTAATTCATGTTTTGAGCAAGCGAGTTGGTCCAATATTGTCTTCTTGGCAATCTCATATTTTGGCAGTGGTGGTGGTGGTGAAAGGAGGAGGTCACGAATTAAATCTGAGTGGTCATGGAGGTGCCTGATGAGACATACACTCCTGGAAATGGAAAAAAGAACACATTGACACCGGTGTGTCAGACCCACTATACTTGCTCCGGACACTGCGAGAGGGCTGTACAAGCAATGATCACATGCACGGCACAGCGGACACACCAGGAACCGCGGTGTTGGCCGTCGAATGGCGCTAGCTGCGCAGCATTTGTGCACCGCCGCCGTCAGTGTCAGCCAGTTTGCCGTGGCATACGGAGCTCCATCGCAGTCTTTAACACTGGTAGCATGCCGCGACAGCGTGGACGTGAACCGTATGTGCAGTTGATGGACTTTGAGCGAGGGCGTATAGTGGGCATGCGGGAGGCCGGGTGGACGTACCGCCGAATTGCTCAACACGTGGGGCGTGAGGTCTCCACAGTACATCGATGTTGTCACCAGTGGTCGGCGGAAGGTGCACGTGCCCGTCGACCTGGGACCGGACCGCAGCGACGCACGGATGCACGCCAAGACCGTAGGATCCTAAGCAGTGCCGTAGGGGACCGCACCGCCACTTCCCAGCAAATTAGGGACACTGTTGCTCCTGGGGTATTGGCGAGGACCATTCGCAACCGTCTCCATGAAGCTGGGCTACGGTCCCGCACACCGTTAGGCCGTCTTCCGCTCACGCCCCAACATCGTGCAGCCCGCCTCCAGTGGTGTCGCGACAGGTGTGAATGGAGGGACGAATGGAGACGTGTCGTCTTCAGCGATGAGAGTCGCTTCTGCCTTGGTGCCAATGATGGTCGTATGCGTGTTTGGTGCCGTGCAGGTGAGCGCCACAATCAGGACTGCATACGACCGAGGCACACAGGGCCAACACCCGGCATCATGGTGTGGGGAGCGATCTCCTACACTGGCCGTACATCACTGGTGATCGTCGAGGGGACACTGAATAGTGCACGGTACATCCAAACCGTCATCGAACCCATCGTTCTACCATTCCTAGACCGGCAAGGGAACTTGCTGTTCCAACAGGACAATGCACGTCCGCATGTATCCCGTGCCACCCAACGTGTTCTAGAAGTTGTAAGTCAACTACCCTGGCCAGCTAGATCTCCAGATCTGTCCCCCATTGAGCATGTTTGGGACTGGATGAAGCGTCGTCTCACGCGGTCTGCACGTCCAGTACGAACGCTGGTCCAACTGAGGCACCAGGTTGAAATGGCATGGCAAGCCGTTCCACAGGACTACATCCAGCATCTCTACGATCGTCTCCATGGGAGAATAGCAGCCTGCATTGCTGCGAAAGGTGGATATACACTGTACTAGTGCCGACATTGTGCATGCTCTGTTGCCTGTGTCTATGTGCCTGTGGTTCTGTCAGTGTGATCATGTGATGTATCTGACCCCAGGAATGTGTCAATAAAGTTTCTCCTTCCTGGGACAATGAATTCACGGTGTTCTTATTTCAATTTCCAGGAGTGTAGAAATTTAGAGTTGTCATCAGTCACCTGATGTAATTTGAAAAGGTGCTCCATAAGCGCGAACCATGAAACAGGATTGTCCTCGAATAAAGGAAGTAGCTTCGGCAGACGGCCGTAGGTGGGGGGGGGTCGACGGTGGCTTCAGCGTATCTTGGAAGGCCTGCTGTCCTGTGGTAGGATAGGCTGTCCTGTAACCAGGTACTACTGGCATGGGCGTGTTACTTGCAAACACATCTCAAACAACGGCTGGTTGCAATGTCCCTGATGAGTCATGGAAGCATGATGCGGCCGGCATGGTCAGTATCATGGGAACGAATGGGTGGGCGGCTCCTGAGGTAGGCCCATAAACTGGACCAGAAGTTATAGGTGCAATAATTAAATTGTCCACCTCAGAAATGATGCAGAAGGCTGGCGCAGCAGGTGCAGATGGTACTGTGAGCGACCGTGTGGTCAGAATCGGGACCCCTGTGAGTGAGGTGGGATGGGGGAAGGGGGTGGTTTGGTACTTGGTGTGGCAACAGCGAGAGTTTTCTGTGCACATCAGAAACACACCCCGTGTGGTAGGACCATAAATCACTGGTGAAACCTGCTGGTGGTCACATTGTCGTGGTATAACGTTCCTGGATGGCGAAGCGCCATCGGGTGTGCTCGAACCCACGTGGTCATGAAACTGGGTGACAGATCTGGTGGCTGAGCCTGGCGACCTTGATGTATAAAAATGTCCAATATTAAATTGTGAGGAAGGCAAAACTGGCATTGCTTGTTAGCAGTTGGCCACGTGTGCGTTTTGCACGAATGGCTCCATTGCACATGGCACTAGTGTTACCAACATTGCGGCAAGTAGAGGATCAAAGCACGTGTGCGAGTTTGGGTCCCTTTGAACACTGCGTGAGCAATCAATCATTGCACGATTCTGGAAATTGTCCACTTCACCTTTCACATGTTGGAGTGCAGAATCTGGCGACACAAAACCTGAGTCCATTGTTTGAGGTAACGGTGTAACACTCAGCAGTTGCAGGACTGCAAAGTTTGAGGTTAACTTCATTGGAGATCATGAATCACTGTCTGTTAGCAGCAAAAGAACAGTTGGCAGGGGATTGGAGTGGCCTGGTAGTAGTAACTGTGCCTCCAAATCCTCGTATAAAACATTGGGTGTGAGGCAGCCATGGCGTCGAACATAAAACCTGTTGATTCCACACAACTGGTGCAGAAGTCGCAGAAGACGTAGAAACTTTGGGGTCACCAATAAGGGAAACAGGAATATGGGTAATTGTATACGCAACAAACTGTTTCCATAATGTCGATACATATATATATTTCAGCACAAAGAAATATATCTAAAACAAAGATTCTGCAACTTACCAAGTGTTGGTACATTGATAGAAACAATGACAAACACAAACACACACAAATTTCAAGCTTTCACAACCCACAGTTGCTTCATCAGGAAAGAGGGAAGGAGAGGGAAAGACGAAAGGATGTGGGTTTTAAGGGAGAGGGTAAGGAGTCATTCCAATCCCGGGAGCGGAAAGACTTACCTTGGGGGGGGAAAAGGGACAGACATGGCTGCTTGTGTCTGTTATGTGCAGATGGATATGTGTGTGTGTGTGTGAGTGTATACCTGTCCCTTTTTCCCCCCAAGGTAAAGTCGATTTAATAATTCGCCACGACTAAGCCAGCGGACCTTGCTGTAATAAGGCAGGCTACCATACTGGCTTTCTACATCCTCAAGAAAGCTTTTAAATTGTCTGTAGCCCATGCTTCCTTATATAATTGGTTGTACAAACAACAACACTCATCACATTTTTTAGAGTGATACTCTTTCCACATAAGTTTTCCTGGTGGATCACACAGTGAACGCCCCTTATTTCATTCGGCACGGTCAGTTTTTGCATTTTCTCCTTCAACAGCGCAACGAAACCTAATTTTTTCCCTGTCATCACTGGTGCACCGTCTGTAGACACTGAAACTAAAGAATTCCACTACAATCCTATACTTTCAACACTTTCTTCAACACTACTTAAAATATCACCTCCGGTTGTAGTGTTCTTCATGGCTACTACATCGAGGAGCTCCTTCCTCACCTGAAGATCTCTATTAACACCTCTAACAAATATGGAAAGCTGCGCTGCTCAAGTGATATCAACACTTTCATCCAGAGCTAGAGAATACGCCATAAAATCTTTATAGATATTTGCAAGCTGGCTCTGGACGTCGTCTTCCATGTCCTGTATGCGACGCATAATGGTCATGTCAGATAATGGCACAATCCAAAACTGTTCAACTTGAGATGGACACAAATGTTCCGCTGCAACTACCTAACATCTTTTATTAAATCACCATCAGTGAAGGGGTGCAGGGATTTTGCTAAAAACAAAGCAATTTTGTAGCTCACTCTGAGAGCTGCCTCAGTTGATTTTTCTTCGTCATCCAGATCTTCTTCGGATAGCTTCCTTTTAAGTTTAATAACTTCCTGTGCACGATCTGGTCCATCACATTTTCCACTTCCATAGTCTTTCGCGTGGTATGACATATAATGTCGCTGCAAATTAAATTCCCTAAAAGAATTCAGCGTTTTGTGACATACTAAACATTTTGCCACACCATCTTTTTCTGTAAACAGATACAATTCCTCCCAATGGGGGTTGAACTGCAAAAGCATGGTTGGGGTTACACAATGGCGACATGATTCTTAACCAGCAAAGTGACTGTTAGAGCTGATCGTAGCACTTTTAACGTTACACAGTCGGCGCAAATTCAATAGGCACGCTGCGGTCCTATTCATACGTGCGCGCGCATTTCCCCTCCCTCCCTACTCCACGACCTTGCACCTGCTCATGAGCATGTGCCTGAGCAGACGTGAGTACTCGCGCTCAAAACCGGCCAGTTGTTAAGCCCTGCTTTACGTGGTCGATGTGACCTATCAATGCCACAGTGGATTGATGTTTGGAGCACAGTGACTCATAATAGAAAAAGCATTCATACTAGCTTTTAAGCTCTAGCTCTTTTTCTAGCAATAGTACACATGTTCACATACAGAGCCAGACAGCCAGCTAATGCATATTCCGGAGGCCACAGTAAGACTGTATTAGTAATCCATATTTCACCTAGATTAGGAATTAATCCGATTCATTTCTGAAGTGTAAATCATATTTTTGCACTACAATGGAATATTTTGTATATTTTTTTTCGTGTATATGGGTGCTGTGGACTGTTGTAACAATGGACACTGACAAAAAGAGCCTGGCAGATACACCCAGTGCCTGTACCATCAGAAACAGAAATTTATTCTCTAAATTAAGAGTGTGTTCCTGAAAACTTGACAATAATATGAATATGGAAAAAATGATGGGTCAAATGAAATAGAGTCCAATGACTAATGATATAATAGTGAAAAGAATTTAACAATACCAGGGAAGTAAAGTTGCTACTCACCATATAGCGGAGACGCTGAGCCGCACAAGTGTGTGTGTGTGTGTGTGTGTGTGTGTGTGTGTGTGTGTGTGTGTGTGTGTGTGTGTGTGTCAACTGCTGACAGAGGCCTTAATGGCTGAAAGCTATGATTGTATGAATCTTTTTATTGTGCCTATCACGACTCAGCATCTCCGCTTTATGGTGAGTAGCAACTTTCCTTACCTGGTATTGCTACATTCCATCCTGGATTTTCCATTGAGTGAAAAGAATTTGTTTGTTCAAAAATTTTCTTTGCATGTATGTACATAATCAAAGAAAGTTTTGCATCACCCCTGTTCCCAGAACTCCTGAAGATAGTTTACAGTGGGTATTGTATCACAGACACAGTCTCCTTGACTGTTCAGAGTTGTCACTAAACCCTCCCATAGATGTAAACAACCATGCATGATCAGTGCCTATTAGATGAGGGGTCTGACAGTCGATCAGTTCCAGTCATTCCACCAGGAAGGGGGTACATGGCTCATGTTGTCTGTAGTTCAACCATGCCTAGACGGTCAATACTGCGGTTCTATTATGTCCGCATTGTTACTTTGTGCCAGGAAGGGCTCTCAACAAGGGAAGTGTCCAGGCATCTCGGAGTGAACCAAACTGATGTTGTTTGGACATGGAGGAGATACAGAGACGCAGGAACTGTCGATGACATGCCTCGCTCCAGCTGCCCAAAGGCCACTACTGCAGTTGATGCCTGCAACCTATGGATTATGGCTCAGAGGAACCATGACAACAATGCCACCATGTTGAATAATGCTTTTCATGCAGCCACGGGATGTCATGTTATGACTCAAACTGTGCACAATAGGCTGCATGATGCACAACTTCACTCCTGATGGCCATGGTGAGGTCCATCTTTGCAACCATGACACCATGCAGCGCAGTACAGATGGGCCCAACAATATGCCGAATGGACTGCTCACAACTGGCATCACATTCTCTTCACGGATGAGTGTCGCATATGCCTTGAACCAGACAATTGTCACAGACGTGTTTGGAGGTAACCCGATCAGGCTGATGACACCTTAGATAAACTGTCCAGAAAGTGCAGCAAGGTGGAGGTTACCTGACAATTTGGGATGACATTATGTGGGGCCGACGTATGCCACTGATGGTCATGGAGGGCACCGAAAAAGCCGTATGATACATAAATGCCATCTTCTGACTGATAGTGCAACCATATCAGCAGCATATTGGCAAGGCATTCGTCTTCATGGATGACAATCCCCCTGCATGCACATCTTGTGAATGACTTCCTTCAGGATAATAACATCGCTTAACTAGAGTGGCCAGCATGTTCTCCAGACATGAACCCTATCGAACGTGCATGGGATAGACTGAAAAGGGCTGTTTATGGACGATGTGACCCACCAACCACTCTCAGAGATACACGCTGAATCGCCATTGAGGAGTGGGACAATCTGGACCAACAGTGCTCTGATGAACTTGTGGATAGTATGCCACGATGAATACAGGCATGCATCAGTGCAGGAGTATGTGTGTACTGGGTATTAGAGATATTGGTGTGTACAGAAATCTGGTCCAACTCTGAAAGTCTTGCTGTATGGCGGTACAACATGCAGCATGTGGTTTTTGTGAGCAATAAAGAGGGCAGAAATGATGTTTATGTTGATCTCTATTCCAATTTTCTGTACAGGTTCCGGAACTCTCAGGACTGAGGTGATGCCAAACCTTTGTTGATATGTGTACATATATCATTTTGCTCAAAATTGGTGTATATTTGTAAGGACAATGACCAGCAACCATTCCCAATGTATATTTATTCACATTGTACAGAATTTAAAATATTTTTGATTTGCACTTAATTTGGAGATCTCTAGAAAAGAGTGTGTATAACTATATATTTGACATTCCATCACCCAGCCAGCTATTTTTCAGTACCTGTATATTTGATTCAGTAGGGGGGAGGGGGGGGGTTTGTGATGAAACAAGGCAAGCTGGAATCTTTCATTGCTCCTATTGCACTCCAGCTAATAAATATATTTTTCTCCTGAAGTTTCATCTAAAGCCTCAGAAACAAGTTGAAAAAAACTAAGACCTGGGACATCTGTGATATATCAGATAAGACTTAAATTTTCATCCAAAATGATTAATGAAGCAATCAAAGAAGAACTGCATCCAGATAGTTTAAAAACTGCTAGGGTGCTATCACTGTACAAAAAACTAAACACTATGGGACCTGAAAACTACAGACCTGTTAGTATTATACCAGTAATATCTCAAATCTTTGAACACATTCTGTATAACAAGTTAATAAGCTTCTTCGCATCATAGAATATCGTAGCCAGAAGCCAACACGAGTTCCAAAAAATTAAAGCTACTACCTCAGCAACACGAGTACTTGTGGACTATGAACTGCAAACACTTGACAGGGAGGAATCAATAACTGAAGTGTTCTGTGATCTATCAAAAGCTTTTGACATAGCTAATCACAACATTCTCCTCAAAAAACTAAAAGTCTATTGGGTGATGATTGGTTCATTGATTTTTGGGAGGGGACAAACAGCGAGTTCATCCATCCTATTGGATGGGGAAGGAAACTGGCTGTGTCCTTTCTAAGGAACCATTCCACCATTTTCCTGAAAAAATTAAGGAAATCACAGAAAGCCTAAATCATTATAGCTCGATGCAGGTTTGAACTGCCGTCCTCCCGAATGCAAATCCAGTGTGCTAACCACTGTACCAACTCGCTCAGTATGGGGTGAGAGGCAGTGCCTTCAGTCATAAAATCCCACCTAATGAACAGATAACAGATAAGGAGAGAAATAAATATTTCTCAGACATGGGGATGACCCAGAACAGTGTGCCACAGGGAAGTGTCCTAGGGACACTGCTGTTCTTGATGTGTATTAATGAGGAAATTCAACAAAAATCAATGCTATTTGCAGATGACACAAACATTTGAATTAAGGAAATGAATCTAGAAGCAGCTATGTGTGGGGCTGAAAGTGTATTATGCAGACTAGAAACCTGGCTATAAAAATTGACCAAAAGATCGTGAGTTAATATTAAAAATTAAGGAACACAAACTTGATAAAGTGCAGTCTGTAAAATTAAACGTTTCTGGGTATCCACCTTGATGATAAATTGTCATGGACAGAGGACATCAATAGCATAAACAGTAAACTAAATTCAGGCTGCTATGCACTATGCAAATTAGCCGAAACTGAAAGTATTAAAGTTCTCAAAATGTTTTACTTTGTACACTTTGAATCAGTTTCGTCATTTGGGATGTAGCTATGGGGTAGCTTGCTAAATATGAAGGTACTCATCATACAGAAAAGGGCTATATGCATAATGATGAATCTGAAACAAGGAAGAAGTTACAGGTCAAAATTTAAACACTTAAACATTTTAACAGAAACTGATATTTATGTACATAAAATACTAGCACAGACTAAGAAAAACATTAGGAATTTGCCAAAAAATGAAGAGGTTCATCAACAAGAAAAAAGACTGTTGGAAACTGAGAGCAAGCCAACACAGGACGAGTTGCTATGAGAGAAGTATAACATACTTGAGGATGTACCTTTCCAATTGCCTTCCGAACACTATCAAGAAACTAAAGATCATTAATTCTTTTAACCGCACAGAGAAATGCCGGAGAAAAATTAATTTCATTCTGTAAATGAATTAACTGATTATTGCAAGGGAAATTCAAAATTGTGATAAGTAACTACCATTCATTCATTTCAAAAAATAATATAAATATATGTATGTAGATTTAAATTCAAGGGAAATACTTATGTACTGTGAAAAAGAACTGAATACACTGCACAGTATCATTAATGTATTATGCTGTTATCTGTGCTATAAATGTGCTAAGTTGTAGAAAATCTTTATTGTATAATCAAAATTTCAAGGCTATATGTAATGATAAAACATGCATCAACTGAAATACAGCAGATGGCTAAATAAAAAAATAAATCTAGTCCTACAGACAGACAGAGAGAGAGAGAGAGAGAGAGAGAGAGAGAGAGAGAGAGAGAGAGAGAGTGTGTGTGTGTGTGTGTGTGTGTGTGCGTGTGTGTGTGTGTAGTACGTGCCTAAATATGTAAAAGTTATTCAATATATCATGTAGGTTTGTTATCCAGGTGCTGATTGCCAGTATACTGATCACAATTGTAAACTTAGGTCTGCTGAAACTGGATTAATGGGGAATTACTAATGGTAGTAGGATAAATTTTGACTGAGCTAATCAGTCATTTAGAGACATGCACACACCTTTAGAAAGACCATAAGCCAAACTTTACAGCTTCAGTTTTGCTGAAAATTATTAGCTTATCAGATAATTAGCATTGTAGTTTGGGGACACACAAAGCTACTGTTACGTTAGATACCATGATACCTGTTTAATTCTAATGTGTACTACTGTACTTTTGCTGTCTTCAGTTCTCTGAACTGAATTATGCTCCTCCATTAATTAATTAAGACACTAATTAAGAATTTGCATAATTAACCAGGAAGAACAGGAATTCCCATTGTAGACACACAACCTTTTATATTTAGTTAACTACTTATTACATAGACGAAATTATTGCATGAACACACACTCACATGAGCTAGCACACATACCCCAACCATGTAGAACGTCCACTACCAGCATTGGTATGAACAACATCTATATAATGATTTTGCATTAAGCTAACATATGAGGTACTTCTATGTGCAGTCTGCTACCAACATTAACCAGAGCAATGTCAATGTAACAAGTTCTGTGTGAATTACTACATGACTAACATTAGTGTGGAAGTTTATTGACAGTAGTCATGTGTCAACATATCTATGTGACTTACACAGTATGTTAATATTAGACATTGACTTGTATTATCTTTTGCTAATTTCTTTGAGTCAATCAGTGAACACATCTTTCTGTCAACATAATGAATGCCTGTTCATTTGTGTTATATATCAAGAAATCAGGTGGGTTTGTTGACTCTGTCAAATGAAAAAAATGTTGTGTAGTTTTACTGTTAGAAACTTGTTATGAATGTGTGCTGTTAATAGTTGGACACCGTAATATTGAATAATAGGACATGGGAAGTGCCTGATTGTAAACAACATTTTGTGGACAGGCTGAAACTGGTCATCGTACTCTCACTAGTGACAATAAAGATGGAACAAGTCAAAGCAATTAAAAGTTATATTGTGAATGATATGAAAAAGTTACCGTTAAATCAGTTTACAGCAATTTAACCATCTTAACATTGATGGGAGACGAAGTGCAAGCCATAAATCACACCTCAGTTCAATAGCACATAGGTGCCCCAATTATGCTGTAATCATTGGAGGAGATTTTAATCATCCAACTATCTAATGGTATAATGACAGAAACTGCCTAGGACAGATAAGTCGGAACCTCGCTCTTGATGGAAATGTATGAGATCTAACAAATAGACCTAACCTCGTTGCAGATGTCCGCATCAAAACTGATATCAGTGAGCCTGAGTCAGTTGTTGCAGCAGTTACTACCATAATATAAAGAAATTCTAAAACAAGTGGAAAGATTTATATATTCAGTAAACTAGATAAAGAAACATCAGTGTCAATCTGTGAAATTACATCTAGATCATTAGGCTTATTTCTAAGACTACCAAGATTCTGGTGTATGATTTTAAGGCTGAGTTTTATCTGCTGGACCACAGAGGGTGATTTTGGACTAGCAATGAGGCTAGCAGGCTTTACAGTTTCCCTGGCTTGCCAGCAGTGGCTGGTGTTGTGGCATATTTTGTTGAGGTGGGTTGTACCACTCCATGGCAATGCACTTCTTTTCATCACTTTGTGGTCAATGTTGCCTGACTTCCTCAATAATTTTACTACTAACAATCTTTTTGCTTGTTTTGTTCATGTGCAGACCATGAGATGTGCGCAGATCCCTTTCTAGACTGCTGACATTTACTAGAGACACATTCTGAAATTTACTACATAGAGCTTTAATCCTATCATTTGTTTTATGAGCTTCTCAGTTCACAATAGACTGTTTCATAAGATCATGCCTCTGTGGAATGTTGACAACAATTGTTTTAGTGCCATTTAACTTACACAGTATCATTTTCATATGTCTAATTGCATCATTTGCTTGATAAGTTAGTGTCCTATCACTCACGGATGAGACAGGAACTGAAATTGAGGGTAGCAAAGCAAAAGCAACAATGCTTACCTCAATTTTCAAGTGTTCCTTTACAAAGAGAAACCAAGGTGTATTGCCACAGTTAAGTTCTTGTATCACTGAAAAATTTGTGAAATAGATATTCTAGTCAGATTCACGAATGAAACTGGTCTGTGCATGCAGAGACATGTACAGGTATTTTAGCATTGCTGGTTCCACAGTTTTCTGCTTCGTGCTTGAAGAAAGCAAGTATCCAGTAAATTATGTCTCTTGCTCTTTTTCTGTAGAATTTATTATGTACCACCATCACCAGCCATGACAACTAGCAGCACATGGAATAAAAATACAGTAAATAACTGACAGCTCTTGATCGCGCTGGATACAACATTTACAGCAGAAAACACAGGAAACTACTGAACATTCCTTGGCTGTCAGAGACTGTGTGGCATCAGGTGTGTAGAACTAGCCTAACTCAACTGCTGTTATTCAGGACTCCAACTATAGTGGCAGTGAATTGAGAAACAACTGAAATCATCAAACTTGAACGAAGTTCCAGGATCTGATGGAAGCACTGTAAGAGTCATAATCAGTTTTTGGGTGAGTTAGACCACCTTTTAAACATTATCTGTCATAGATCCCTCAAACAAAAGCCCATGTGCAGTGATTGGAAGGAAGCACTGGTCACATGTCTACAAGAAGGATAGCAGATGTGATCCGAAAAGCTACTGTCTAGTGTCATTGATATCAATTTGGTGCCGGCCGCGGTGGTCTCGCGGTTCTAGGCATGTAGTCCGGAACCGCGCGACTGCTACGGTCGCAGGTTCGAATCCTGCCTCGGGCATGGATGTGTGTGATGTCGTTAGGTTAGTTAGGTTTAAGTAGTTCTAAGTTCTGGGGGACTGATGACCTCAGCTGTTAAGTCCCATAGTACTCAGAGCCATTTTGAGCCATCAATTTGGTACAGAATCTATGAACATATTCTGAGGTCAGACATGATGATGTATCTCAAGCAAAATGATTTCCTTTATGCCAACCAGTATGCAGCACAGTATGCAGAACAATGGCTGGGACTATTTCTGACTCCATCCCACTTTGTCTAAATAAAACTAGTGGTCGCTACAAAGTGCCTGACTGCATCAATTTTTCCTTTGTCCATTGTTCATGATGCAAGAACTTTTTTTTTTCATTCAATAGACACTTTGCATTTTTGTGATGACTACAGGGAATAAACAAGGAACAGTTTCACTGATAGTTAAATGTACAACATTCAGTGGCATACAGGAATTGTTATAAAATGTAGTACTGCAAGACACATTTCATTTCAACAAATTACAAGTTCTCATTGGTGGAAGTCATCTGTGACATCAAACACTACTTACATGTGCAAGAACTGAACTGTTGATATGAAGTTATTCAAAGAAATGTTTGTACAGTTTAAGCCAGGTTTTCACGGGGGCAAAAAAGCTAACAAGCATGAGCAAAAGAGAAATCTGTCTGGTATACCTGGTAGGCCTCTTGCAGGTCTTTCAACTGGATGCCACTGCAGCTATTTACGTGTCCCTAACCTTCCCCAGTAACCTAATAAGAAAATGGAGACCTGTAGTTTAAAGTGGAATCTGAACCACATGTCTTTTGTGGCCCCTCCAATATCTGTGAGAAGTGAATGCTCGGTTAAAAATCATAGTGAAAAAGTTGTGGTCTGAATGGGATTTGATCCTGTGTTCTCTGGATAACAAAGCACGTGCTTTTTTTAAAAAAAAAAAAAAAAAAAAAAAAAAAAAAAAAAAAAAAAAAAAAAAAAAAAAAAAAAAAAAACATATTTTGGAAATGCTAACTGTATCACCTCTTGAGATGATCCTCAACATCAGTAATTTGTGTCCAAATTTCCCCTAAATAGTAATGAGAAGCCAGGGAAAAATAGCAGTCAACATATAAGGAAAATTTTGGGCCAGTGTTACGTAAAGATGGAGATGCAATTCCATATAAATCACATGATCTCCACACGTCATGCTTCCAGACTAATGGAGACACTTAAAGCCTTCCTTTGCTGGCCATTTTGTGTACTCCATCAAGAACAGAGTGCTCACTATGCAAAATAATCCTCACTGAATATCAAAGTTTCACACTGTGGTTCTAACAAGATAGAGTTGTGTCCTGTATGCTGAATATTACCTCCAAAAACTGAAAACTAGTAACACAGCTTTCACAGGCTATGTTAGCTACTTGTGTTCTCTTCCGTTGCCTCTAATATACAGGGTGTTTCAAAAATGACCGGTATATTTGAAACGGCAATAAAAACTAAACGAGCAGTGATAGAAATACACCGTTTGTTGCAATATGCTTGGGACAACAGTACATTTTCAGGCAGACAAACTTTCAAAATTACAGTAGTTACAATTTTCAACAACAGATGGCGCTGGGAAACTCTATAGTATGATATTTTCCACATATCCACCATGCGTAGCAATAATATGGCATAGTCTCTGAATGAAATTACCCGAAATCTTTGACAACATGTCTGGCGGAATGGCTTCACATGCAGATGAGATGTACTGCTTCAGCTGTTCAATTGTTTCTGGATTCTGGCGGTACACCTGGTCTTTCAAGTGTCCCCACAGAAAGAAGTCACAGGGGTTCATGTCTGGCGAATAGGGAGGCCAATCCACGCCGCCTCCTGTATGTTTTGGATAGCCCAAAGCAATCACACGATCATCGAAATATTCATTCAGGAAATTAAAGACGTCGGCCGTGCAATGTGGCCGGGCACCATCTTGCATAAACCACGAGGTGTTTGCAGTGTCGTCTAAGGCAGTTTGTACCGCCACAAATTCACGAAGAATGTCCAGATAGCATGATGCAGTAATCGTTTCGGATCTGAAAAATGGGCCAATGATTCCTTTGGAAGAAATGGCGGCCCAGACCAGTACTTTTTGAGGATGCAGGGACGATGGGACTGCAACATGGGGCTTTTCGGTTCCCCATATGCACCAGTTCTGTTTATTGACGAAGCCGTCCAGGTAAAAATAAGCTTCGTCAGTAAACCAAATGATGCCCACATGCATATCGCCGTCATCAATCCTGTGCACTATATCGTTAGCGAATGTCTCTCATGCAGCAATGGTAGCGGCGCTGAGGGGTTGCCGTGTTTGAATTTTGTATGGATAGAGGTGTAAACTCTGGGACATGAGATGATACGTGGACGTTGGCGTCATTTGGACCGCAGCTGCAACACGGCGAACAGAAACCTGAGGCCGCTGTTGGATCACCTGCTGCACTAGCTGCGCGTTGCCCTCTGTGGTTGCCGTACGCGGTCGCTCTATCTTTCCAGCATGTTCATCTGTCACGTTCCCAGTCCGTTGAAATTTTTCAAACAGATCCTTTATTGTATCGCTTTTCGGTCCTTTGGTTACATTAAACCTCCGTTGAAAACTTCGTCTTGTTGCAACAACACTGTGTTCTAGGCGGTGGAATTTCAACACCAGAAAAATCCTCTGTTCTAAGGAATAAACCATGTTGTCTACAGCACACTTGCACGTTGTGAACAGCACACGCTTACAGCATAAAGATGATGTACAGAATGGCGCACCCACAGACTGCGTTGTCTTCTATATCTTTCACATCACTTGCAGCGCCATCTGTTGTTGAAAATTGTAACTTCTGTAATTTCGAAAGTTTGTCCGCCTGAAAATGTACTGTTGTCCCAAGCATATTGCAACAAACGGTGTATTTCTATCGTTGCTCGTTTAGTTTTTATTGCCGTTTCAAATATACCGGTCATTTTTGAAACACCCTGTAAATGATTCTACCCATACACAAGAATATGGTAATTTTCTGCAAATGCTCATTCACACATGTTCACTTCCATTCGCTCCATTGTAAGCCAGGCGTTAGGTGCTTCAAATTGGTGTATCTAACCTGGATAATTCTTCTGTGTGGTGCTGTGTGAGTGATTCACTGAATCAGGGGATATGTGGGCAGGGCTGTACAAATCACTGCTATAAGCTGTTCTTTGTGTGGCAAAAATGTGTAACTTCAACATTTTTTACAAAAATTTTGCATTGCCTCTTAGCAGCTTAAATTTTGGCAGTGTGTGTATTTCATTGTCTTCTTCCTGCGTAAAAAAATTTCAGCTTAGGTTTCAACATGTCTTATTGGGCCATTCCCTTGTCAGTACCTCATCTAAGGTTATTGACAAAAGTTTGATCATTTGGGGTATCTAGTGAAATTTGTGACTGGATTGAGGATTTCTTGCTGTGAAAGACATACCATGTTTTCTTGGGTAGAGAGTCATTGACAGATGTAGAAGTGTATTCTAGTGTGCTCTAGGGAAATGTGTTGGGACCCTTGCAGTTCGTATTGTCTGTTAATGAGCTTGCAAACAAGATTAAAGTTAACACTTTATATAGACGATGCTGTCTTTAAAGAAGTACTATTAGAAAGCAGCTACACAAATATTCTGTAAGATTTGGACAAGTTTGTCCGCAGCTCGTGGTCGTGCGGTAGTGTTCTCGCTTCCTGCACCTGGGTTCGATTCCCGGCAGGGTCAGGGATTTTCTCTGCCTCGTGATGACTGGGTGTTGTGTGATGTCCTTAGGTTAGTTAGGTTTAAGTAGTTCTAAGTTCTAGGGGACTGATGACCATAGATGTTAAGTCCCATAGTGCTCAGAGCCATTTGAATTTGGACAAGTTTTCAAAGGGGTGCAAAGATTGGCAACTTCCTTTCAATCCCATGATTATAACACCAGTAGAAACACAATTGGGATCAGCCTACTGCTGCCTTGATTTAATCTAATTTGTGATCAGCAATTAGGATGTTAAACAATGGAAACTCCAGATAGGAATATCAACAATGTAGGAAAAGATAGTGCTACTTATCACATCTCAGGCCTGAAATGCTGGAGTTGGTGGTCATGTGTGCATGAGGTGTGCTCATTTTTGTGCATGAATGGTATGTATTTCTCTTTTGCCGATGGAGGCTGTGGCCGAAACCTTATGTAAAGGTCTTTTAATTGTCTGCCTGCAACTTAATGTTATGACATCTCCCTTACTTTATGAATGCATATGATTTGCACCTGGAGTGGACATAAGTAAGGGCGAAGCATAACAAAGTATTTTTGTTGTACTTATCTTGTAATTTGCCTGAGTCGGATAGCTGGTGATTCTTTGTAATCAAAACTCCAGGTCATACAATTTGTGGAGGTTTATTTGTTGATGATAACATTTTTCCAAAGTCATTGCAGAATACACCAAACTTCACATATAGTCTCTTTGACAATAGAACAGCTGACAGACTGACCGAAAAGACTTTTGCCTACAAGGTGAACCCCTAGGTGAACTGATGCAGCATTGCCATGTTTGCTTATATATATATTCCAAACAATGAGTGTTCATTACTTCAATTATTACACCACCGTGAAATTAATAGTTACAATTAAAAGTTACAAATATACAAAAGGTTGACAATCAGATTACTTACAGCATAAAATATTAGTTCATTACAGATGAGTTATAGGTTAGAAATTGTACAATTTAAGATTGAAAATCAAATATGACTTTTTTCACAATAATGTGTTTCATTAATTTAATAAATACAAATCAATTATCGATTATAAAATATTGCTAACATTTATGTAATATATACACAACTTGTTTAACCTGTTTAATGGCTCATAACTTTGAAATATGCATCCAAACATAAGTAATGGAGTTAATTACATGTGCTAACACTGATCAATTAATTATTTTAGTAATGGTATTAATTCAGGTTTACAATTTTGGGTTTGAAATTACATATCACTTGAAATTACGTGAATTTAAATTTGGTTCTTGCTTTTTGATTGATTTACAATAGCGTTTTCCATACTGAACTTTCAAGATCTAATTGCAGTTAATTAACAAAAGTAATAACTACTTCTAATCAAATGAATTGCATACTGATTATTATAGTTCTGAGTAAATGTTGATGGTTCATAGTGATTATATTATTACATATTTACATATTATTTAATTACTCATAAATTTTGTTTAAATATCATTCATAGTATTATAAGTACAATTTCATAACAGGAAAAGGTGCCACAGTGGAATTATTTTTATTCTTTGTGTAACAGAAATTACTGATAGCTGGCTACAAATTCCGGGTATTGAATGTTATAGTAATGCTGGGGGTGGGAGGGGGGGGGGGAGAGGGGGGGGGGGTATGTTACAATGTGTCTTCTTTGTGGTAACCAGCAATCTGACTTTTTGTACATTGTTAATTGTGATGTTAAGTTTATCACTGTTCTTATTTTTTCAGTTACTGGCCACATCTTGTGTAGAAACGTGTTATGTGCTTTTAATGCAGTGGTTGCCATTGACTTGCATCACGCCATTGATCATTGCTGATTTTCCTGACTTGTAGGGGCTATTTGCCACCACAAGGGCAAAAGCATGCCAGTACCTCTGTCAGCTCCTCTGTCTTTTCTACTCTCTCTTTTCCACATACTGCTGTAATTTTCATCTTGAATTATTTGTCCCTATAATTTCTACTACGTTTAATAAATGATTGTTAAACATACCTGCCACCTGTGCCTCTATCATTTATAGCCCCTCCATTTAATTGAAGAATGATGTTATCCTGTTCTCTGACAGACTGTCCTACCTCTGTTTCACTTCATTGAATACAGCCTTAAATCTTTTAGCATAATTACTGACTTCTAATATAATGTCTATGTTCCTTGATTTTTAATAACTTTTTTAGTAATTTGGGATAGTTTTTGTAGTGTGCAACTGCTGCAGTGTTTTTACTTGTTCTTGCCAACAGACACATTACCCTTTTCTTTCATAAGATACTTTAATCACTCAAGTGATCCATGGTTCTTTACATGGCTTTTTAGTGTCCTTTCTGACTAGCATATGTAGAAAATTATTTTCAAATATTGATATGAATTTATTGTGGAATAGATTAAATTTTATGTTGGCATTTGGTTCATTATTAATTTCATCCCTGGTCATCTCTTGTAAACTATTCTTAAAAACATTTGTTCTAGATCTATTAATTGTTTTGAGTTTCACTGAGGAGTATTTGTACTGTTTGGCATTATCTTATTTCTCCTAAATAACTCAGATCAGATAGTACACTTGTTACTGAGTATATGGTTATTTTCTAGCTTTGAATATCATGAAAGGAAATATTGTCAGTTACGGTAGTACTGTCTTTATCCATGCATGTTGGAAACTTAATTACTGAGATCAAATTATAGGATGCAAATTCACTTTCCAGATAATTTTTCCTATTAGAATCATTTAGAAAATTACACTGAAATACCCACAGACTATTAAGTGCTTGCTTGTGTCTGACAGACAGCACAGTAGTGAATCCATATGGCCCACAAAAATTTCAGAATATCCCAGTGGGGATATATACAGTTACAATTGAAAGTGAACTATTTTTCAGAATTAATTCACAAGCACACATTTCTGTGTGCTAATCATTACAAACTCTACATGTCTAACTGTTTCTTAATTTGTGTTCTGTCTGAATAACCAGTTCGAGAGTGGTGTGCTGACTACATGCTCCTCCATATTCACATCCAGTGACACCTAGCAGCTAAGAATGACATGGTGGCTGGTCAATACCATTGGGCCTTCAAGGCCTGTTCAGATTGTGTTTGTTTTGTCTGTCTGAATATACACTGAAGCACCAAAAAAACTGGTATAGGTATGCATATTCAAATACAGAGAATGTAAACAGGCAGAATACATCACTGCGATTGGCAATGCCTATATAAGACAACAAATGTCTGGTGCAGTTGTTAGATCAGTTACTGCTGCTACAATGGCAAGTTATCAAAATTTGAGTGAGTTTGAATATGATGATACAGTCAGCGCATGAGTGATGGGACACACAATCAATGAGGTAGCGATGAAGTGGGGATTTTCCCGTACGACCATTTCATGAGTGTACCACTACAGAGTGGCTTCAGGAATATTCTTCTGAGTTTAAACACTTCTGTTAGCCACCAAACTCCAGACATGAACATTATTGAGTATATCTGGGAAGCCTTGCAACATGCTGTTCAGAAGAGATCTCCATCCGCTCATACTCTTACAGATTTTTGGACAGCCATGCTGGATTCATGGTGTCAGTTCCCTCCAGCACTACTTCAGACATTAGTCAAGTCCATGCCACATCATGCTGCAGCACTTCTGCATGCTCATGGGGGCCCTACATGATATTAGGAAGGTGCACCAGTTTCTTTGGCTCTTCAGTGCATGTAACAGCTCTCCCTTTTCCCATATTACTTCCATATGAGTAAAATGATATAACTTCTCTAATCCTGTGCTTATGTGGTACACAGAGAGGCACAGGAATTCTATCCTTTTAGAGCTATCTAAATTTACCAAACAGTCTAGCAGCTCTTCTACCATTTTACTCAATCCTCTAACACTAATGAAATAAGCTAATTTTACTTTTCTGTGCATTCTCTGACTGCAGTAAGCACAGGGATCTTGCTTTGTATGACTGTGAGCCTGCAAGAATCTGAGCCCAACTATCTTCCCCTCTTTTTGTTCAAGTGTAGGCTATCTCTAGTATAGCCCCATCTCTCAATTGTTGCAACAAGCACTGCAATCATATGAGATTTTGTTTCAGTTAGCAGAAGTCTGCTCATCTCAGTGTTCACACTTCTCACTTCAGAATTAACCCAGAGGTTGTCATGAATCTTCATGGCATCCACAAAACTCACACTTTGTGCAGTTGCTATTCCTGTTTTATTCAAGTCACCCCTAATGCTTTAATTTCTGTCTTTATCTAGGGTGTTCCCTGCTCCACCTACTGTGATAACATGATCCTCTTTGGTAAAATCTTCACACTAATTCCCTATGTTCTCTGTCACCTGGCCGAGGCTAACATTTGGCTTCACAATACTTGTGACATGGTACCCTGTTCCTAATTTGTGCAGCACTATATGACTTACACTCCTGCCATGGTTGCTACCTAGTAGCAAGACTCTTTTTCTTTCTGCACTCTTTTGGTACTGACCTATACTTTTTACTGCACCCCCCTTGACCTACGGCTAGATGCCCCTCCTAGTTCAGGTAACAAGTCAAACTTATTAGATTCTGTAAGCTCAAATGTAGATGATGAAGTTGAACAGCTGTTCCCATATCAACCATTGCATTTTACCTTTACCCAGTTACCATAATGTTTGCCCCCTTCAATCTATCTAGTCCAAATTTCACATAATCTGATTCAGCCTGAAGGGCACAACGAGTCTTTGTTTCCAGTTCAGTAGTCCTAGTGTCTTAATTCCCTACTACAACTGTCCCAATGGAATTCCAGACCACAACATCCACAACATTGCCTGACCGACTAGCCTACATCCAAACTTGTCATGCATTGCAGCACAGATTAAATTCTTAAAAATAGAAATTAAATAATTTAACAACTTAAAACTACAGAAATTTTCATTATTTATGAGTTACAAAAATTAGACCTACAAGTTAGCACTTCAGGTGCGTGATATAACATACAGAGTTCATTATTTCTGCTTTAAACAAGAACTCAGCTTCCATTTAACTGTAGTATCTGTCAGTTAACTTATTATTAACTCATTCACAGTAAAATGTAGATTTAAATTACTATTTATCACAATTATAAGTACAGTGTTTATTATCAGCAGAATGTGGCCTACTACATGTGATGTGATTCTACATGATACTAAAGCAGAAAACTTCAGCTCATGAATATTCAGTTGCCTGGAGGAAGGGTTGAATCTATATATAAAATATGCTTTACATAGGCCCTTTAACTTATGAAAATTGTATACTTTTAGCGAATAACACAGGTACGGGTACAAAGGCGCACCAGTGCTTCCAGCCTCAATACTGCTCCACGGCCATAATCCACCAATCATCAAGGATGAACAGATCAAGAGAGATGGCAGCTGAGCAAGGTTATCTGAGATGTGGCTTGTCGGGCACATACTACTGAAACACAGAGCCCACAGCCTCTCATTACTCATCTGTATCATCACCATAAATTTCTAGCAAGCAATGATGAATTACAACTAGTGCAATTTGTTTAGTAGCGAGGAATTTAATGAAAATATTTTTTACTTTGATGTCAAGACAGCATGATGGAGCATGCTGCTACTATCTGATCTGTCGTGGAGCAATGAATCTAACAGAACATTAACAAGATATTCAAAAACTACTACTACATCAAGATGATCTGGCTCGGAAACCCAAAGACAACACACAAAATTGGAAGCATTAGTTTCAGAATGCTGATTATGCTTATGCACACATCAAAAAACATTTTGCATCACCTCAGTTCCAGAACCTGTACAGAAAATTGGAATAGAGATCAACATAAACATTATTTCTGCCCTTTTTATTGCTCATGAAAACCACACATTGCATGTTGTATCACCATACAGCGAGACCTTCAGAAGTGGTGGTCCAGACTGCTGTACACAGTGGTACCTCTAATACCCAGTAGTACGACCTCAGGCATTGATGCATGCCTGTATTTGTCATGGCATACTATCCACAAGTTCATCAAGGCACTATTGGTTCAGATTGTACCACTCCTCAATGGCGGTTTGGCGTAGAACACTCACAGTGGTTGGTGGGCCACACCATCCATAAACAGCCCTTTTCAAACTATTCCAGGCATGTTTGACAGGGTTCATGTCTGGAGAACATGCTGTCCCCTCTAGTCAAGTGATGTCATTATCCTGAAGGAAGTCATTCACAAGATGTGCATGCAAGGGGCACGAATTGTCATCCATGAAGACGAATGCCTTGCCAATATGGTTGCTCTATCAGTCAGAGGATGGCATTCCCGTATCATACAGCCATTAATGCACCTTGTGTGACCACCGGCAGCTTACATCAACATCACATAATGCCTCCCAAAACAGCAGGGAACCTCCACCTTTCTGCACTCACTGGACGGTGTCTAAGGCATTCAGCCTGATTGGGATGCCTCCAAATACGTCTCTGATGATCATCTGGTTGAAGGCATATGTGACAATCATCAGTGAAGAGAACATGATGCCAATCCTGAGCGTTCCATTTGCAATGTTGCTGGGCCCGTCTGTACCATGCTGCATGGTGTCGTGGTTGTGAAGATGGATCTTGCCATGGACGTCGGGAGTGAAGTTGTGCACTGTGCAGCCTATTGAGCACAGTTTGAGTTGTAACATGACATCCTGTGGCTGCACGAAAAGCATTATTCAACATGGTGGCATTGCTCTCAGGGATCCTCGGAGCCATAATCCATAGGCAGCGGTCATCCACTGCACTAGTAAACCTTGGGCAGCCTGAGTGACGCATGTCATTAACAGTTCCTGTCTCTCTGCATCTCCTCCTTGTCTGAACAACATTGGCTTGGATCACTCTGAGATGCCTGGACACTTCCCTTGTTGAGAGCCCTTCCTGGCGCAAAATAACAATACAGACACAATTGAACCACAGTACTGACTATCTAGGCATGGTTGAACTATAGACAACATAAGCTGTGTACCTGCTTCCTGGTGGAATGACTGGAACTGATCAGCTGTCAGACCCCCTCTGCCTGTAGGAGCTGTTCATGCATGGTTGTTTATATAATTGGGTGGGTTTAGTGACATCTCTGAACAGTCAAAGGGACTGTGTCTGTGATTCATTATCCACAGTCAACGTCTCTCTTCAGGAGTTCTGGGAATGAGGGTGATGCAAAACTGTTTTTGATTGGTGTTTAACTGAATAATAATAATAAGAAGAAGAATAAGAATTAGAAGAAAGAAAACTCTCTCCATTTAAATTTGCAAAGCAGACTGAGCAGCAGCTTAAACTTAGATATTTATCAAAACAATGTCTTTAATGAAATGGAGCTTCTACCTATCTTACTTGACTGAACAATGTCATCAGAAATAAAGGATATACCCAGCTGGGCCCCCGCACCGCACCCCCTTCTGCCTCTCCCCCCCCCCCCCCCCCCCAAAAAAAAAAGAAAAAAAAGATCTTCACATATTGTTCAGCACAAAATTAATATTGGTTGCCCTCTGACCCTCCTCTCTAGCTCAAATCCTGGGTGCACTCTTATCAGAGGCACTGAATTGTTTGTTTCAAACCATTCAATTTCAGTGTTTCCTAATTTATCAGTGGATGTGTTATGGCTGTCTATGAGGACATTGGAATTTCCACGCTTGCTTCCCAATTCATTTATTGCTTTATCTTTTATGTTTCTGACAGTAAACATCAGTCTGAGATGTACTGTGACATCCGTAATTACTGTCAGTAGCTCACAGTGAAAGATCTGTTTCTAAATAAAAAATTATAAGGAAACTAGCCAGTTTAACTTTTTTTAGTATTGAATACTGTACCCATATTGATAACAGTGACATTGTCAATAGGTTTGTGTGTACTAAAGCTTACATCAAGTAGGTTTTTTTGTAAATCTTTGTAATATGTTTAAAACTGAACAACTAATATGTTTTGTAGATGGTTATGTGATTATATTTGAACATTCTACAAAATGTGTTTTCATATAAACCCTAAAACAAAATTAATATCTCTTTATTGCTTTAAATACTAGGACAGTAATAACTGGTCAACCTAACTTCGGCATAAGCTGCGAATACCTACGCAGTGCTCATACCTTGGCAGCGGATAGGTTAGGGCTGCCTATGAGGACATTAGAATTTCTACACATGCTTCCCAATTCATTTATTACTTTATCTTTTATGTTTCTGATAGTAAACATCAATCTGAGATGTACTGTGATGTCCAAAATCACAATAAAAGACACAAAATTAATTTTCAACAATGAACAACTGTGGACATTCCTCGATGGATAATACATTCACCTATAGCTGAAATCTGTAAGGTGCATAGAAACATGCAGCAGACACTTACTGGCTTTCAAGCTCTTGCTCTTTCTCTAGTAAAAGTACATAACATTTATGCATACAACCACACAGACACCCAAACGGAAACACCTGTGGCTACAGCAACACTGACAGTTGATTATCAATAGCAGTTGCTGCCTGGGAAGGTGCAAATGGAGAGGGGATAGGGAAGGATGCATGAAGTGAGGATGGAATAAGGGGATGGTGTGAGGTAGGTCATTTGACAGACAATTCAGTGACTGCATAACAAGATGAAAGGAGTTCAAAGGGTAGAACATGTAAGAGGTAGAGAAGTAAAGAAAGGGAAGGTGGGGAAGATGGAGATGAGGAGGGAGACAGGGAAGTAGGAGATGAAGGAAGAGGGATGGAAGGGAGGGAGGTAGGGAGAGAGAGAGAGAGAGAGAGAGAGAGAGAGAGAGAGAGAGAGAGAGAGAGAGAGAGAACATGTAGGGACATGCACACACACTCAATTTTCATTTTCATGTAGATCTTGCCTCCTGTTTGATGGTTCACAGCACAGTTATGCACTCTGTGCAAAGATATTAAATAATCTGTCATCTAATACAAAACAAAGATTTGTAAATTGCTAACAGTTCAATAGAAATCTAAAAACATGTCTCATTTGGCATTCTTTCTACAAATTATTTCGATATCTAGATTGAAGGATTGAAAATTTCTGCTACCTACATGGCAGACAGCAGTGTCCATTGTAAAGCTGCATGATAAGTAGTAATATGCTGCAAACAGGTTTCAGTATTTACAGATGTATGAAACAATTTTCTTCAAAAAATGGCATTGTGATTGAGTACATAAGATGCCCTCAATAGGAACACCTAATATAACTCTAGAGGCAGCAGCTTTTTTCAGGGTACCATCTTGCTCAATATATTTTTTCGATGATGTGTATTGTGATTAAAAATAATGACTTATTCAAAACCAATAATTTATATCATAGTTATAACATGTGGAGCAAACATGATATTCAATATTATCTAAAAAAGTGTATGGTGCAAAAGTGGGTTCAGCACAGTGTCATCAACATTTTTAATGCCCTCCCATCACAAATTAAAAGACCTGTTTGTGAACATGCCCAAGTTTAAAGAAAAACCAAGGAAATTACTTTTAAATGACTCTTATTATAGTACAGATGAATTTCTTAGCTACAGTGGTTAATGTCCTAATACACTTATAATTGTAAAAGATGAGTGAACAGCAATAATGATCAGAGAATGTAATGTATAATGTCTCCTATGAAACATACATTTGTTGCGCATGTTTATTACAAAATTATGTACTGACCTGAAACAACTGGTGTACAGATATAGCCATTTCAGTTTGGGTAATTCAAATTTGTTATATTATAAGGTTGTCTGTAAGAAGAGAACTGTGAGGAAAAATGTGTATATAGCCATAGAAAATTCTACTTTGCCTATGGAGAAGGTTATGTCACATAAATTCAATTATTAATTTGATCTTTATTTTAGCTCTTTAATATGCTTAAATCTATTTTTGTGACTCACATGGCACATTCACTTTATTTATTTATGTATAGCATAACATGACGTCAAATTTATGTTTTTCTGTATATTCCGAAGTGAAGTAATTGACGATGGCATATATGTTGAACTATGTTTAATGTAGTTACATACTAAATTTACAACAATTGATCTGCTCATATATAGGTCTAACGAACTCAAGGTAAATGAATATATAAAACGGATTTGTCACCAATGGTATCTATTGTGGAGTACAAGAAAATTCTCTATCCTTTCATGTCATTCATCCAATGCCATATTTTCCAGCTGTTTCATCTTCTTTTCTCTCCCATACTACAGAATCAAAATTAACCAAGGCTGTAACATTTCCATCTGCTTCACATATTTTTACCCATTCCACAATATAATAATAATATTCTACTTCATCAAGATGTAAACCGATGCAATGGTCACTGGCATTCATGGGTGTCCACAGAAATTTATCCAGGGAGCGGGGAAGATACTTAAATTATTATTATTTATATGTAACTAAACAAGCCTGACTATGTGCTACGCAAAAAGAATGAATTTTTACAGGAGACCACAAAAAGCATAGCACATCCCAAATAAGTGATGGTTATCCATCCAGTATATTGTTGGTAGACTACTATGATTCATAAAAGAAATACCTGAATCATAAATGTGTATTAAACACATCTTTTTGTGATATCACTATGGTTGTCATCACTTTATTGTCATTACAGTTTTTTGATCATGAAATTCAGCAAGTCACCAACAGAATGAGATTTTCACTCTGCAGCGGAGTGTGCGCTGATATGAAACTTCCTGGCAGATTAAAACTATGAGCCGGACCGAGACTCGAACTCGGGACCTTTGCCTTTCGCAGGCAAGTGCACTTGTAGTCGAGTCTTGGTCCGGCACACAGCTTTTATCTGCCAGGAAGTTTCACCAACAGAATGATCGAGCTAGAAAGTAAAGGTGTAAAATATTCACAAAGGATATTTTTCATTGTATAGCACAAGTTCAGTTTATACTGAAAATTAAAATATGAAATAGAAAACACCAGAGAAACTGCAGTAAGTCTGATGGATATAAGATGTAACTAATCACAAAGTGTCACTGACCAACAAAACAAGGAAAAAAATCTAGATAAAAGTATGTCCAAAATCCATATATTCTACTGTTAAATTTTCAAGATAATAGCATTCACAGTGAAAGTAATTGAATTTCTTATTGAAAACAAAAATTAACATTGATTTTGTGATGATACAGTGATTGAGGGGAGGGGAATTGCAACACCAAGGAGATGGGCATCATAAACTAAATTTGGTAGGCATGTTTCTAAATGAGGTATATTAAGACACAAAGAAGCGAAAAGCATTAGCATCTAGTGGGCATTGATTTACGTAAATGGGGAAAGTTAAAATTTTGTGCCACACTGGGACAAACCACTAAAAGCAACAAGTGGATTACTAGTGGTATAAGGAAATCTTGTGCTAGAAAACAATACCTTCACAATATTGCAAGAAGCTACAACACAACTCAGGAGTTTGATAGTTACTTTAAAAAATATAAATCTATCTTAAATAAAATAATAAAGGAGGCAAAGAAATTAGACAATGACAAATACATAGAAGATGCTTCAATCAGAACCAAAGCAATCTGGCAAGTTGTAAAAAAGGAAACCAAATCTTACAAAAGTAGAGTTAATAATATAGTATTAAATGCTGGCTTGGAAAACATTAATAACCCACAGGAAGTAGGTAATATGTTTAATAACTATTTTATAAACGTAACAGGGAAACTATTACAACAGACTTCTAATAGAAAACAGCATACAGAAACAGGGAAAAAAGTCTAAAGCAGATCAATGTTTCTGTACCCAACAAATGTAGAAGAAGTTCAGGTTACAATAAAAAGTCTCAAAAGGAAACACTCTGCAGGTATAGATGATATACCTGATTTCATTATAAAGAAGTGTGGGGACTTGATTACTGAGCCCTTAACCCACCTATGTAACCTATCTTTTGCTTCATGTTTGAAAATAGCAAAAGTAAAGCCATTATACAAGAAAGGAAACAAAGATGATGTTTCCAACTACAGACCCGTGGCACTTCTTTCTGTTTTTTCAAAAATATTAGAAAGACTTTTCAATAAGAGGCTAACAGACTTCTTAGAGGTAAATAGCGCTCTGTCAGAATCTCAACTTGGATTTAGAGCAAACCGCTCAACCGAATCTGCAGTTCACTCCTTTCTATTAGAGGCACTGATAGCTTTAGACAACAAAAAACTTACCATGGGCATATTTTTAGATTTGTCAAAGGCATTTGACACCATAAATCATGACAAATTGCTACACAAGCTGGAAAATCTTGGCATTAGGGGAGCAGCTAACAACTGGCTCAGCTCTTATCTTAAAAACAGGGAACAATATGTGGAAATAGATCAAGAAAGGGACAATGTCATTAGGAAATATAATTCCAAGCTACTGACTGTTAGAGTGCCACAAGGATCAATAATGGGTCCTGTTCTGTTCTTACTCTATGTAAATTACCTAAAAATAAGCAATGACAGCAGTAAAATATTTCAATTTGCTGGATACAAGTGTTCTAATTACAGGAAACTCAGAAGAAACTCTTGTAGAAAACATAAAAGAAACAACTGACAGGCTAACATGTTACTTTGATGATGGTGACTTAATAATAAACACTGAAAAAACTGTAGCTATGGATATACACACAGCACAAACAAAAAATCTGATATCAGCCAATCTAGAGCTATACAGACAGACAATTGCCAAAACAGCCTGCACCAAATTTCTTGGACTTCATCTACAAGAGAACTTGAAACGGAAAGCACATATTGAGCAAATGAACAAAACATTAAGTACTTCTTGTTTTGTGCTGCGTACATTAAAAAATTGTACCAGCTACAACACCCTTCAGTGTGTATATTATACAGTTGTACACTCTCACCTCCGGTATGGGATTATGTTCTGGGGAAATTCTGGAGATGCCAAAAAAAAAAAAAAAAAAAAAAAAAAAAAAAAAAAAAAAAAAAAAAAAAAAAAATAATTTATAAGAATAATGGAAGGGGTAGATAATTGCAAATCATGTAGACCATTGTTTCAAAAAAGGATGATCCTGCCACTTCCTTGCATATACATATACTTGAAAATATAATGTATTTAAAGCAAAACTTACATACAAAGAGACCACTCACCACTCAAAATCACACAATACACAGCTATGACACGAGACAAAAATTAGATGTACATGTTCAAAGCGCCAACACAAAGTTATTTCAAAACAGCCTTATCCATCCTAGTATCAAACTATACAATGCCTTACCAGATACCATTAAACACAAAAAAAAAAACGTTGGTCACTTCAAATCTAAACTGAAGTCATACTTGGTTGATCACTGCTTTTACACAGTAAATGAATACCTACAAAACAAAATTTTTTTGTGTTTACCCAATGTAGTCTCATTAAGAAGAACGTTTGTATTTTATCTCTCTGTATATAGTCTAACAACATTCATTTAAGTATTCATCATTAATTGATATATTAATGTGTGTTATTATGTACAAAGGTATATTATATGTAAAACTGTTAATATTAACAAAAAAATCCAAATATCTCTTGCACATTGTGCAGCTGTAGATGAAATGGATCAATAAATCAATTAAAATCATCAAGGGTTGCTTGCTCACTAGGTAGATGCACTGACCACTGCACCATGTGGACACGTTGGTCATTGCAACTCATGGACTGCCCTAGCATGCCTCCCATCAGAACCGAGATTCTCAGCTTATCCACACACCATTAATGTAGTGCTCCTTGACCATTATCCTCATTACTAGTAGCATTTTGCCAGTTCCCTAACAGTTTGCGAGATGTGTACATCTCCGCTGAAGTGACTGATTGGTTGTCCTCACATTAATTACATTTGTAGTGGCTGTTCTTTCATGCTCATTTGAAAGAACAGACAAATTTTGATCCCACTTCCATCATGAATCAAGACCAAAAAAAGAAATGATAGTTCTCAACTTTCACCATTGATTTAAATCAACACCCACTATCAGCTAATGTCAGTCATTTTCTTTTTGTCTTGGATCATGATGTCCATTCTTTTGGACGTGCTTGAAAGAACAGACACCACATAAGTGATTAAGCAGCACCATTCCCATAAGAGTTTGAGTGTCACGTGCAGATCCACATGACACTCAAACTCTAATGGGAATGATGTGGATGGTGGATGTTTGCTAAGAGAGATTAATAAAACTGTGTATGAACTTATTTTATTTATTAAAATTATTGGCTTTCTTTACAATGGCTGACTTTTCACTTTCAACAAAAAACAATACAAAGGATACTACTACTGCAAAGAAAACAAAGATAAACATCTGTGCTCACATAAATAAACTCTATGCACTAGGGATCAGAATGTGAGCATAGACAAGAACAAGAATTGCAAAAACACACAAATGTAATTGTGCAAAACCTTTCCAACACTCCCACTGTTTAAGTGATTGCATTTACCAATTAACAACACTGAGCTTTGAGTGCAAATATACAAATTTTTCTTTGGTTAATGCTTTGGTCAACAAATCAGCAAGTTGTTCTTTGGTACACTCATGAACAGCTTCTTTTTCTTTACACTGCACTTTTTCACGTAAGAAATGATAGTGTACATCTATATGTTTGGTGCATACTTGATATTCAGGATTTTTTACAACTTGATTGCATTGTGGTTGTCGATTTGAAATATAGTTGGTTCTTCAGACTTGATTACTAGACCACCTAGTAATTTTCTCAGCCAAATTGCATCCTTAGCAGCAGTAGCAGCAGCTACACATTTGTATTCAGTTGTACTTAGAGCAACAAACTTTTGCCTCTGAGAAGTCCAGGTTACTGGACCACCACCAAAATGAAAACAAATCCTGGTGTTGACTTTTGCGATAAGATCACCTGCATAGTCAACATCAGAAAAACCAACCAGTCACATGTTTGCTCCTGCTGTTTGAGTACTCTATACTGCAATTATGTACATGTAAATTCTTTTCACTGCTTGCCGATGTGCATTAGTATGGCTGTTCAAAAATCTGCTCACACTGTTTACTGCAAATGAAATATCTGATCGAGTGATAACTGACAAACATTAGAGATTCAACCACTTCATGAGTGGTACTTTTTCATCACTGACCTCTTGATAATTAGGTAACAGACTCACATGAGGATCAGCAGGAACACTTTAACCTTTTGCTTGAGACATTCCAAATTTCTCAGGTATTCTTCTCGTATACTGGTGTTGAAATATTAACAGATTCTTTCCCACATGATCGCACTCAATTTACACTTCAACAAAGCAATGACCTTCACCAAGAAAGACTTCTTTTGGTGATGTAACAACTTTATGAATTGCTTCCATTGACTTTGATGCAATAAGACTATCATCTACAAATAATGCTAACAAGATAACATCACCACTGATTACACCACTGAATAAACATGGATCAGCGTTAGTTGCTTGAAAACTATAATGTGGAAGTAAGTCTATAAGTTTCTTGTTCCAACACCAAGGACCTTGCCTAAGACCATACAGTGATTTCTCAAGTTTGCAAACTTCAGGTTTCACTGTTTTAACCACCACTCCCTTGTTATATACATGTAAACTTCTTCTTCAAGACTTTCATACAGAAATGCTGTGCGAACATTGAACTGTACCATCTCTTGATCATTATATGGGACAATTGCCAAGAAAATTATGAGTGAATCATATCGTATCACTGGTGAAAAAGTCTATTGTCGTTAACACCATATTCCTGTTTGAAACCTCTTGTGCACATTGGGTGCTTTGCAGTGAGTAATCTTACCATCTGAGTCAAGTGAAACCTTGAACACCCATTTTGGGTCAATAACTCTCTGACTATTAGTTCTAGGAACTATCTTCCAGGTTTTGTTGTCTTCATGAGCTTCCAGTTCTTCTTCTATTGCTTTTTTCCAGTGTTTTGAGTCAGGGCGAGAAATTGCTTCTTTGAAGCTGTAAGGATTATTATACTGAGCAAAATCAGCTTCAAATCTCGCTGGTGTGTAGATGACAGAACTATCTCATAGCTGCATTGACGGCACTTTGGTAGGTTGCTCTTCAGTTTCCAGTTTAGCCTTCTTTACCCCATTTTGTGAAATTTCTATCTACTCCTGTGCTTCTGCTGGTTCACCAGTAACTTGCTTGTGCCAATCCATGATATCTTGTTCTTCGTGAGTCCTGAAGTTTAAGTATGTGTCATCAACTTCTTGTTGTGTAGATGCTTAGCTGTTGCTAACCTCATTGAATGTGACTCATGGGATCATAAAGTTGATAATTTGTTGATTGTCCTTGATAACCAACAAGTACAACTTTTTCTGGATTCGGCATCAAACTTGCTGTGAAATTGTTTTGGTACATGAGCAAAGGCATCTGGCCCAACACTCGCAGATGTCCAACATATGGCTTTCGTGCATTCCGCACCTCATATGGAGTTTGCTCCAAATTGTGTTTTGTTGTAATTCTATTTAATATGTATACAGCAGTCTTAACAGCCTCTGCCCATAAAAACTTCGGAAGGTTTTTGGCTTCCAACATCGTGCATGCGCTTTCAACAATTGTACAATTGTCCCTCTCAGAATGACTGTTCTATTTTGGCATATATGGAGCAGTTGTTTCTAATTGAATTTCGTGGTTCCTCAGAAACTATTTCATACCACAATTAATGTATTCAGTACCATTGTCCACATGTAATGTTTTGAAATTCTGACCAAACCTGTTCAATACAAGATCACTGAATTTACGAAACCAATAAATGACATCCGATTTGTGTCTTAGAAAATGAACAACTCTGTATCCAGTTGCATCATCTTTGAATATGACAAAAAACTTGGCACTGCCAGTTGATTCAACTGACATTGGCCCACAATTGTCTGAATTAATAAATTCTCCCTTTTTTCTCCTTACATTTAGTCCTCTGACCAACCCTTTTACTGACATCTGTTGAACTGTTCATGTACTGACATGTCCTAACCGTTCATGCCATTGTTTCAGATCAGTCACTGCAAAATAGTCACTGGACAGAACTCCGAAAACCATTCCTGTCAAAAAGTCATATTATGTGATGTACCACTGTCCAACAGCCATACATCTGACTGATCATGTTCAAACCACTTAGCGTATGTCTCTCTTGACTGTCTGGCAACTTGACACATGTTATCTGCTGACACAATAAATGCACACCTGGATTTATTTTCGCCACTCTTATGTTTCTCTGTCTCTCACTTTTTCTTCTGGCACTTCTGAGCTATATGACCACACTTTTTGCAGTAAAAGTTCGACATCTGATCTTGTTTATTGTTCTTGTGAACTTTTGTCTTTTGCTGGACATCACTGCAAATGCACTAATTTCTTCACCACTCACATTCACTGGGATTCTTCTTTGATGAGATGTTTTGTCAAACTTTCCACATTTTGTTGACTAGCTTGCACACTGTCCCAAGCTGTTTTAACTGCATTATATTTTTATGGTAATGATGCAATGACTTTCGCCATTACAGCTACATCTGAAACCTTTTCTCCAACATTTCTGAGTTGTAATGCTAGATTTTCAATTTTGGCTACATGTGCAACAATAGAATCATTTGCATACATCCGATATTCATGAAAATGTTGAGTTATTGTTAGTTTGCTTGCTTCTGACCATTGCTCATCTATTGATCTCAAATTGTTCCACATTTTGTGGGCTCTCTCTCAAACCAACAGACATTGCATTTGTGAATCATCTACTGATGTGGAAACCAGAAACACACGTTTTGCATTTTATTTTGTCCATGATTTAAAGGCGGCATTATCATCTTTGTTAGGTTGATGTCGAGAACCAATTAAAACATCAAAAATTCTGTAAGCCTTTAAGGTTGCATTTATCTGGAGTATCCATGTCTGATAATTTATCGCATCCAGCTTTGAGATATATTTTGAAGACACTTCTTCAGCCATTGCAGATTTCTTCTCTCTTCTTTTCATCCGAACACGTCACAGTTTGGATACCAAAAGTTTATATGAAATAGCAACTTTCCTCACACAAACCCCGAGCAATGCCTGGGCCCATAACCTGATGAAGACAGTGGAGGTTTGCTAAGAGAGACTAATAAAGCTGTGTATGAACTTACTTTATTAATTAAAATAACTGGCTTTCTTTACACTGGCTGACTTTTCACATGCAACAAAAAACAATACAAAGATTGCTACTACTGCAAAGAAGACAAACAGGTGCATTCACATAAATAAACTCTATGTACTGGTGGTCAGAATGTGAGCATAAAAAGAACAAGAAATGCAAACACACACAAACGCAATCATGCAAAACCTTTCAGACAGTGAATCAGCAAAATACCATGAGTAATAACAGTAATGGGCAAGAGGCACTCCATCATAGTGTGTGGATAAACTGAGAATTTGGGTCTGATGGGAGATAGTCAATGCAGTTATGATGATAGCTGTGTGTGGATTGTGCAGTGATCAGTGAATCTGCCTTGTAAATGGGAGACACAGATCCAAATCCCCTCTGGCACAAATTTTCAGCTTTTACCATTGATTCAAATCAATGCCACTAGTGGGTAATGTCAGTATTTTCTTTGTGTCTTGATTCATGATGGCTACAGGGTCAGAATGTGTCTGTCCTTTCGGACATGTCCAGAAGAACAGATACCACGTAGATGTCTGTTAAAATTTCATTCCCATTGTGTAAGAGTGGTCCTTGTAGCATGGCTATGAATATACAAATCAGGTTTACTTTAAATATGTGCTATAATGGTCATATACATTTGTTACCTTTTAGATTAGATGCAGTTAGTTGATGTTAGTGAAGAATGCCTTTAGGATGACAAACACACCTTTATTAACACCTCACTGAGTTTTAATGTCATCATTTAATAGGGTTGCAAGAAGCTAGATGTCCTGTCAGTAATATGGGAGAAAGACCTGGCAGGAATGTAGCCACTGTACATGTTTGCTGGCAGCTGCGGTCACGAGAATGTACCGTCTCTCTACGAGAGGTCAGGATTGAAACAAATCTTCAGTTTAGGAAAGAAATTAAACAGCACAATTCTAGCACATTGGATCACCAATCACAGCTGTCAATTATAAATTTTCACCAATCACCAGAAATTTTATCTCCACCAAGTTGTATCTCAGTCCTAGGCAATTGCATTGATGAATTAAAGTCACCCAACCCAGTTGACATAATCTGCCTCTCTGAACACCATGTGACCACTGGTATAGGAACTAGGCCTAAGCACAATGAGAAACTCAGACAGGAGAGTACTGCAAATGTTAGAATAAGGAAAGGTTCTCATAAAAGTATAATTAAAAATAATGTAAGTATATTTCATCAAAATATTGGGCGTTTAAAGA
The DNA here is from genome assembly GCF_021461385.2 of Schistocerca piceifrons. Taxonomy (NCBI): domain Eukaryota; kingdom Metazoa; phylum Arthropoda; class Insecta; order Orthoptera; family Acrididae; genus Schistocerca; species Schistocerca piceifrons. The sequence continues at coordinate 662,797,492 of NC_060138.1, forward strand.
ATAAAATAGATGAGTTTCTGGTTTGTTTAGAAGATTTAGAAGCTGAGGATGAAATAGATATACTATGCCTGTCTGAGCATCACATTGTTACTGATATGGATAAGGTAAATGTAAGTGGATATAAGCTCTCTGCACATGTAATGAGAGAAAATATGGAGAAAGGAGGAGTTGGCTGTTGATATACTTTCCGGGATGTGAGGTCGTGGTCCAAGAACTTTTGGACCACGACCTCACATCCCAGAAAGTATATCAACAGCCATGTCACCCGGTCATGAAAGCCTTCATTCTACAAAGGAGGAGTTGCCATATATGTCAAAAGTTATCATTGTGCAAAAAGTATAGAAACAAAAAAGTTTTGTGTAGGGAAACATATAGAAGCATGTGCCTGTGAGCTTAAATTAAATAAAGGCACATTTATAATTGTAACTGTATATAGGTCTCCATCAGGAAATTTTCATCTATTTCTGAAAAATTTGGACTCCTTGTTGTGCTATCTGTCTGACAGGGGGAAGCAAATTATTATTTGTGGGGACTTCAATGTAGATTCTCTGAAAGAGGGTAATAGGAAAAATGACCTTGAAGTATTACTCGGTTCTTTCAATTTGACACCCGTTATTGATTTTCCTACTCGGGTGGTAAAGGATAGCAGCTCACTGATAGATAACTTCTTTATAGACCAAGATAAGTTTAACCAGATAAATGCTCAGCCTGTTGAAAATGGTCTTTCTGATCATGGTGCACAGCTCGTTACAATATATGACATAGCTCCATTCAGCAATACTAAACAGTCCTCCAAAGTAGTACATTCAGTCAATGATTTAACAATTGCAAATTTCAGGGAAAGCCTACAGCAGTTAGACTGGGATGAGGTGTACTGTGAACCTGATGCCAATTTAAAATATAATTTATTTCATGACATTTTTGTAAATGCGTTTGAAAACTGCTTCCCCAAGAAAATAGTTAAATATACTCATAAGAAACCTTGTACTAAGGGTATAAAAATATCTTGTAACCGGAAAAGGGAAATGTATCTGACAGCAAGAAAGAGTAGTGACCCAGAAACTATCAAACATTATAAAAACTACTGTGTTATATTAAGAAAAGTTATTAAAAATCCAGAAGTATGGGTATCATGTCTGAAATCAGCAACTCTGATAATAAAATTGAAACAATTTGGAATATTATTAAAAGAGAAACAGGTCAACCAAGAGCACAGGAAGACAGTATTACCATCAAATTGAATGAAAATATTTTTAATAATCATTTTCTAAATGTTGTGGATATAGTAGGATCCAGGTGTTCATTAGAAGATGCTAGGCTGTTAATGGAAGAGGCCATACCTACACAATTTGATACAATTGAAATCTCACCCACTTCTCCCTCTGAAATTAGGAAAATAATAAACTTGCTTAAAAGCAAAAACTCACATGGAATTGATGGCATTTCCAGCAAAATACTAAAAGCTTGTTCTCAACAGATAAGTAAGATTCTGATCCACCTGTGTAATAGCTCTCTGGAACAGGGCATTTTCCCTGATAGACTGAAATATGCTATTGCTATACCTTTGCATAAAAAGGGGGATAGATCTGATGTCAACAATTACCGTCCAATCTCCCTTCTAACAGCTTTATCCAAAATTTTTGAGAAAGTAATGTATTCAAGAGTAGCTTCACATATCTGTAAAAATGAAGTACTAACAAAATGTCAGTTTGGTTTCCAGAAAGGTTTTTCAACAGAAAATGCCATATATGCTTTCACCAATCAAATTTTGAATGATCTGAATAACCAAACACCATCCATTGGGATTTTTTGTGATCTCTCAAAGGCTTTTGATTGTGTAAATCATGAAATTCTGCTAGACAAGCTCAAGTATTGTGGCATGAGTGGGACAATGCACAAATGGTTTAATTCGTACCTAACTGGAAGAGTGCAGAAAGTTGAAATAAGTAGTTCTCATAATATGCAAAGATCAGCACATTCCTCATACTGGGGAACTATCAAGAATGGGGTTCCACAAGGGTCAGTCTTGGGTCCTTTGTTGTTCTTAATTTATATTAATGACTTGCCATTCTATATTCATGAAGAGGCAAAGTTAGTTCTCTTTGCTGATGATACAAGTATAGTAATCACACCTGACAAACAAGAATTAACTGATGAAATTGTCAATACTGTCTTTCAGAAAATTACTAAGTGGTTCCTTGTAAATGGACTCTCACTGAATTTTGATAAGACACAGTACATACAGTTCTGTACAGTGAATGGTATGACGCCATTAATAAATATAGACCTTAAACAGAAGCATATAGCTAAGGTAGAATATTCCAAATTTTTAGGTGTGTCCATTGATGAGCGATTAAATTGGAAGAAACACATTGATGACTTGCTGAAACGTTTGAGTTCAGCTACTTATGCAATAAGGGTCATTGCAAATTTTGGTGATAAACATCTTAGTAAATTAGCTTACTATGCCTATTTTCAGTCATTGCTTTCATATGGCATCATATTTTGGGGTAATTCATCACTGAGGAATAAAGTATTTATTGCACAAAAGCGTGTAATCAGAATAATAGCTGGAGTCCACCCAAGATCATCCTGCAGACATTTATTTAAGGATCTAGGGATATTCACAGTAGCTTCTCAGTATATATATACTCTCTTATGAAATTTGTTATTAACAACCAAACCCAATTCAAAAGTAATAGCTGTGTGCATAGCTACAATACTAGGAGAAAGGATGATCTTCACTATTTAAGATTGAATCTAACTTTGACACAGAAAGGGGTGAATTATACTGGCACTAAAGTCTTTGGTCACTTACCAAATAGTATCAAAAGTCTGACAGATAACCAGCAAGTATTTAAGAAGAAATTAAAAGAATTTCTGAATGACAACTCCTTCTACTCCATAGAGGAATTTTTAGATAAAAAATTAAGAAAAAAGGAAAAAAACAAAAAAATATTAAAAAAATAAAAATAAATAAATAAAAAACACAAAAAAATAAAAAAGTTGTTATATTAACTCAAGTATGTTGTTAAATTAACTTAATTATGTCATGTATTGGAAAATTTGACTCCCACATAATTACGAAATATTGTATTCATGATCCATGGAACTAGTATTAATCTAATCTAATCTAATCTAATCTAATCTAATCTGACAGCCACTTGGCACTACAAACAGGGAAGACAGTCATGTTTGACATGTGGCTCCGGTCCATCATAATGCATCTACAGCAACAATTTGAGCAGTGGTTGGCACCACAGTGGCACAACGAACAATTACAAATTGGTTACTTCAAGGACATCTCCGAGCCAGACCCCAAACTAGTGCCATCTGCAACTTCAGTGGTGTCAAGCAAGAGGGCAGAGTGGAGGTCCGCTGTGTTTTCTGATGAAAGCTGGTTCTGCCTTGGTGCCAGTGATGGTCATGTCTTGGTTAGGAGGAGATCAGTTGAGGCTCTGCAACCAACCTGCCTGCATGCTAGATGCGCTTGGACCTACACCTGGAGTTATGGTCTGGGATGCAATTTTGTATGACAGCAGGAGCACTCTCATGATTATCCCATACATCCTGAGTGTAAATTTGTATGTCAGTCTGCCATTCTACATCTACATCTACATCCATGCTCCACAAGCCACCTGATAGTGTGGGGTGGAGGGTACATTGAGTATCTCTATCGGTTCTCCCTTATATTCCAGTCTCTTATTGTTCGTGGAAAGAAAGATTGTCAGTATACCTCTGTGTGGGCTCTAATCTCTCTGATTTTATCCTCGTGGTCTCTTCACTAGATATGCATAGGTGGGAGCAATATACCGTTTGACTCCTCAGTGAAGGTATGTTCTCAAGACTTCAACAAAAGCCCGTACCAAGCTACTGAGTGTCTCTCTTGTAGAGTCTTCCACTGGAGTTTATCTATCATATCCATAACACTTTTGTGATTACTAAATGATCCTGTAATGAAGCGTGCTGCTCTTCGTTGGATCTTCTCTTACTATTCTATCAACCTTATGTGGTACGGAACCCACACTGGTGAGCAGCATTCAAGCAGTGGGCAAACAGGTGGACTGTAACCTACTTCCTTTGTTTTCAGACTGCATTTCCTTAGGATTCTTCCAATGAATCTTAGTCTGGCATCTGCTTTACTGACAATTAATTTTATATGGTCATTCCATTTAAATCACTCCTAATGCCTACTCCCAGATAATTTATGGAATTAACTGCTTCCAGTTTCTGACCTGCTGTATTGTAGCTAAACGATAAAGGATCTTTCTTTCTGGGTATTCACAACACATTACACTTGCCAACATTGAGATTCAATTGCCATCCCTGTATCATGTGTCAATTTGTTGGAGATCCTCCTGCATTTCAGCACTATTTTCCATTGTTACAACCTCTCGATATACTACAGCATCATCTGCAAAAAGCCTCAGTGAACTTCCGATGTTATCCACAAGGTCATTTATATATATTGTGAATAGCAGTGGTCCTATGACATTCCCCTGCTGCACACCTGAAATCACTCTTACTTCAGAAGACTTCTCTCCATTGAGAATGACATGCTGTGTTCTGTTATCTAGAAACTCTTCAATCCAATCACACAATGGCTGATAGTCCATATGCTCTTTCTTTGTTCATTAAACGACTGTGGGGAACTGTATCAAACACCTTGCAGAAGTCAAGAAGCACCGCATCTACTTGCGAACCTGTGTCTATGGCCCTCTTGAGTCTCATGGACAAATAGCGTGAGCTGGGTTTCACACGATCGTCCTTTTCAAAACCCATGCTAATTCCTACAGAGTAGATTTCTAGTCTTCAGAGAAGTCATTGTACTCAAACATAATGTGTGTTTCAAAATTCTACAGCTGATCGACATTAGAGATGTAGAACATCATTCCAGGGAGCACTTAACGACAGGATAACATTCACCCACATACTGCCGTTGTAGCCCAACATGCTCTACAGAGCATCAGCATGTTGCTTTGGCCTGCTCGATTACCAGACCTGTCTCCAGCTGAGATGACAATTCCAGCGTCATGTATGAACAGCGTTAACTGACCCTTATCGACCAACAAAGTGCAACAGACATGGAACTTAATCCCACAAACTGACATCCAGCATCCGTACAACATAATGTATGCATGTTTGCAGGCTTGCATTCAACATTCTGGCAGTTCCACCAGTTATTAATATACTAGCATTTCACATTTGCAATGGCTTATCTCACACTTACATTAATATTTGATCTTGCAATGTTAATCACTTACATATGTTACCTTGACGATTGTATTTCTGAAATTTTGTTAATCTACAGTAATTATTTTTCGGTTGTGTGATTTTTTTGATCACTGTATATACGTAACTCAGTATGCTTCTACGCCACCATTATTGTGATATTTTGCAATGGGAACATGTTTATGCTTGACATTGTATTGTATTCTTGTGTTGTATTTGTGTACATTTTATGTCAGTTTGTACTGAACCATCATGTGAAGTTCTAGTGAGTTACCTGAGAAACATGTGGTACCACAAATAATCAAACATTAAGACAAAATGTGTGGAATGCTTTCCTTTGTTTTCTTGTCTTGGTATTGTATAATCTGGTGGCATAATATGTGTACTTTTGTGTGTTACATGTGTGTCTTTGATAATTTAATAAAGTGTGTAGTGTTAATATCACTTAAATTTAATCATGGATCATCGTTCCCACAAGTGGTGACCGCGACTACACATGGCGCATGATAAACACATCAAAAGTGAGGTTTCTTCACTGTTTACTACAGATAATGCCTCTTCGGGTCAGTTTTGCACATCTCAGTTCCACAGTTGGTGCTAAATTCTGGGAAGTGCCAACTTCCTGCAATATACAGCCTGTGGACAATTGGCTAACAAGCTGCATCACATCTTCTGCACCATGCAGAAAGGTTGTCACCCTGCTGTACATGCCACAACAACTATATCTATGGCTCTGGCTTATATAATTTTCTTTTAAAGCCTACAATATTACAGATGACAACCCGTAATTCATCCTAATCATCAATGTGTTAGACTCTCCATCACTGATATTATTGTCTGACATTGTGCACAACATGGTGAAAGTGAACAAATATGCACACCTTAATGGCAATGTGCTTCACTGGGTGCATAAATCAACAGACTTTTGCATACAACAGGTTTTACAAGGTGAAACTATTGGCAATAAGTCACCTTCTGTATTCTGGCATCACCTCCAGTCAATGGTTTCCAAACATGAAGTGTCCAAGGTCACTATGAAGCTAGTGTAGATTCATCAGTTGCCTTTTGTGGTTGAGAGTATTGTGATTGCAGGTAACACATCAAATCTAGGGTCACAGTTACTCATTGCTGACCAAATATATGATTTGAAGTTATGCAGAGGCCCAGCATCCTGGACATGTCAACGTGAGTGTAATTGCAGAAGACGTCATTATATGGGAGCAAATTCCACTTCCAGAACTACGCACTTCACTACAGTGTGACTTGTCACCCTCAAATGACAGTACAGCAAGATCCTGCAAATTCCAGCAATCCCCTATCTGCCAAGTAATACAGCACTCGCCATGACATCAGCCATCACCTCAGATGGTGTTGGTGTCTTTCCTGCTTTGGGCAACTGCTCAAAAATGCTCATCTCCATGCAGTTTCCCAAATAAGGACAGTGATTGGGGCTAAACATGACTGCCTGCTCCAAAGTAAAGTGCCTACACTTTACTATGATAATTTCCTCATCATATGGCTTAATGTCTGCCGTGAACACTCAATTGCAAAAATGAAATTACAATGAAATCCAGACCATTAGCTGCTTACAGGCATTGATAAATATCAACAGAGACAGTTGAAAATGTGTGCCCGACCTGGGATCTCCTGCTTATATAGCAGATGCTCTATCCGATGGGGATTTTTTTTTTTAAACTGTGTGCCAGACTGAGACTCAAACTCGGAACTGTTGCCTTTTTTTTTTTTTTAATTTCATTTTGTTTGTTGATGTTCATTGCATTTGTCCAGAGCAGACCCCCTATGGAACTTGTTCGAGTTCATTGTTGATCCTTTCACTCAGTGTTTTATTACAGAGGGCAACTACCCCTCTGACTGAATGCGCTGAGCTACCATGCCGGCATATGTATTTGGCAATATTTGAACCAACAACCTTCTGCATGGGAGGTCAGTACCTTCATCATTACTCTACACCACCCTACAACCATTGAGGACACAGAGGATAGTGTGACTGCAGGGACTTAACTCTGGCATGCTCCCTGTGAGACCCACATTTCCAACATACTGTCCCCACACTACATTTGTAATGCCCCTGCCTACTATATTCATTACTCACAGCAGTCAATCTCCCAATTCCCATGAGTTTGAGCAGTGTGAGTGCACCCACACTGAAGAAGATCATTGGCCAGTAAGCATTATCTAATGAATATGATATCTGTTCTTTAGGACATTTCCAAGACAACTGAAATGCACAGTTTCCATTTAACTGAATCAGGATCAGACATTAGCGTCCTAAGGTGAAGTCGCAGATTTATTTTCTGTTGCATTCTGTCTCACCTCTACAAAAAACTTCCAATACCTGCATTTGTACAACACAGTGAGGTACTGGGTTAGGCTATCACAAAGAACTTCCAGTGGACCTCCCCACTAGAGTGACATGAACATACAACTGACTCAACTCTGAATGAACAGTGAGATTGATTATGGGAATACTGCATGTTCACGTGATGCTCACAAACGTGGCAATGTTGCACACCACAGCACCCACACATACTTCTACAGACACAAAATTGTCTTTATTTAAAGAACTTCTTATCATAATTCAAATTCAATTCACTGACGAATTCCTAGACATCAGCTATATTTGGTATAGAACTAGCACAAAATAGTGACATATAAAGATTTGTACCAGACCAGGACTCAGGCTACAAATTTTATTGTGTCACTGTTTCCAGCTAGACCTATACGTAATACAGTTGATGTGAAGGAATTGGCAGTCAGCCGATTAATTTTGAAACATTTAATGCAGTTGTGGATTTTCAACAGTGCCTGTTCTCGCACATACATGTAAGTTTGCAGCAAAAGGAACACTGTAATTGAACCCACTGGGAAAGTGACAACTGTGGAAGAAGAGGAAACATGCATTATTGCACACAACAATGTGTTCTGTGCTCACTTTACGGACCACACTGCTGCACTTGAAATGTTTCAGATTCAAATATGTAGCTACAGGGTGATGCTGCTCCTAAAGCAACATTGGATAATATGAAACAGTGGTCTGCATCACTGTTTGGAACATGGCATAACCCTACCCATCACATGACTTCTATGTCGGGACATCTGGTTGCTTCTGAAGCTCATCGGTTGGTGCCCGCAAAGTATGCCACATCGAAGAAGAAAGACATTTCCTGGCATCCTTGTGGAGACTATCATGCCTTATACACATGAACTATGCCTGACTGTTACACTGTTCCACATATCTAGGGTTTTACAGATGCATTTGCAGGTAACCATCTGTTCAGCATTATCAGTTTTCAAAAGCATATCAACAGATACCAGCAAATATGAAAAATATGGTAGTGATCATCACTTTTGGCCTCTTTGAATATGTTTGAATGACATTCAGCCTAAAGAACAGGCTCAAATATGGCAGTGATACATCGATGAAGTCCTTCATGGCCTACCTTTCTGCTTAGCATATATTGGTGATGTTGCTTTTCTCCACCTCTGATGTAGAACAAGACAAACATCTGCAGATTATTTTTGATACACTTTCCCAAAAACAAACATGTGCTTTGAAAATAAGAAGTGGACTTTTTGGAATATCAGGTGGTCTCCTCAGGCATTCGGCCTTTACAGGCTAAGGTTGACTTGATTCAATCAACTTCCAACAGTGTTTAGGTTTTTTAAATGGCATACACGTATAAATAAATATTTACACCATATCTGTATGACAAGGATATTGTAGGGATGTATGATTACATCTACGCTGACAGAAAATTGAAGAACAAAAATAACTATTTTATGTACCTCTTCTTTTTTTCCTTTTTTGTTTTTGTTTTTCACCGATCTTTGCTTCCTCAACTGGTACAAGAAAGACACACATAAATAAGTTGTCTCAGTAGTATGTTAAGTAATCTAATAAGCAGAAGTTGGATGTTTCCATTCTACCACTGAGCTACATCGCAATCTCCTTCACCAATGCGATGAGGACTAGCATTTTAAAATTCAGCTCTTCGGAGAGGAAGTCAGCAGGAAGAGGGAATAGCTGCCGCTGCCATGATGGCATTGTTGCACATCATTTTGGAGAAAAGGTAAATTATTAAGCCACATGCTAAACTAAAACTTATTTTAGAACTGCCACCACGTTCTTAACATGCACACGCCTATGTCTGCATACATTTCTGGGGAGACAATTTTTGGTGTGGGTTTTTGGTAATTACTGCATATACACCTCTCTCCCCAACCAATATAACAGTTACACCTACAGGCACCATCTGACTCATGTCAGTGCCATACAGGGACCACTCACTGCCATGCTGTTTGCCCCAACTTCACAAGGACAAAGCTCTGTAATGTGGACCTCAGTAATGTTAAGAGACACAGTGCTCCTAGTACACCTTTCTCCTTCTGTATCCTTAGCTTATGTTGTTGATGCTACAACAGCAAGTGAATGGTATGAGGCTGCTGCTCAGGTTCTTTTCCTGTAAATTGTTAGACACACAAACAAAATGGACTGCCTATGACAGGCAATTTTTGGCAGTCGACAAAGCCATTAAGCATTTTAGACTAAATGTAGAAGTACACCGTTTCACAGTCACGAGTCACAAACTAGTTTTCTTGGCTTTCAACACTCCCATCCGACTCTTTATTATCAAGACTTTTCTGTCATTTAGTATTTATTGGCAAGTTTACAACTCATTTGTGATTTGTGGGATGCTGATAATGCTATGGTCAATTATTTCTCTTGAATAAATGTAGTCTTTGTGGGGGTGGGATTCACATAACTGGCTGTGGCTCAACATTTGTGTCATTGAAGATACTGGTACACTAAGACTGTTCTTTGATTATTCCCTGTCAAAATTATTTTAGTGTTTTTCTCTTTATCATGGGAGAAAATAATTAAATTAATTCTCAGTAACACAATTATTAATGTTCTTTTGATAACTACTTTAACTTTGTAAATAAGATATGTGTCTTATCTGAATATACATAAAAGCTTCACACAAAACTTCTGTCTGCAATTATTTTGTCCACTGTGAACAGAAATAATTTATCTGACACATATAAAAGATAATACTACAGTCACTATTAGCAGCTGATCTGTATGCTTTAGGTAGGGGTAGCTGTCAGCTATTGATTATCTAATTTTATTGAGTGATGGTTGTGTATCTTGTGCAAAATTTAAACACTTGTGTTTCTTTGGAACTCATATGTTATATTTTAACAACTTAGTTTACAGCTCAATATATATATTTTTTACAAAATTACATATCATTAATTACTTTTGTACAAAAGCATTACAAGTTAAAGAAATAGCAACAGACAACCACAGAGAATATGAATTAAAATCTTACAGAGAACATAGCCATTTTTCTGAACTAAACATGTAAGCCTACAGATGTTCATGCAGTATATACATGTAATTTGAACAATATACACTAATTTATACCTTCAAATCACTAACACCTTGTTAATCAGTTTTTCATAGCAAGCATTAATATGTCGTACTGAGAAGTAAGTAAGAATTTACATCATCTGCATTATCAGTTTGTGATCATAATGAAGATAATGAAAAAGAAAATTCTTACACTGTGCTTTGGATAAGAGGTTCATTGAAGCAGGGTGGCAAAAGGTAACTCATATAGTTTAAAAACTAATCCATTGAATGCAGAACTCCTTGTTTTTATTTAAGACACTGGAAAATATAAAAGATTAAGTTAATAGGATATTTCTTTGGTTACCAGCACAAGTTGGGGGCTTGTACCAACAATTCTCTGCAATTAAATAATTTTAATGTTTGCTATGACTTCCTGATGGCACAAACTACTTCCTTTTCTTACAAAAATACTAAGCAATTTTTTTATATATGTTTTTGGAAGCTCTATTTCCATCAGCTTTGTACAGAAATTTTCTCTTTTTTTCTTCAAAATATCTTCCAAGGTTGCTCAGTAACTATTACATGTTTATCAAAACAGAATGGAAAATTATCTAAATTGTAAAAGTATACACCCAAATACCTTGAGACTGCAAAAGGAATCTTTTACAAAACAATGTATATCAGGTTTCTATCTAATAGAGCACCAGCACATAGATTAACTCTGAAAGGCATTGTCAGAATATATTGTTTGATGTAGACATATTGCTACAGAATGGCTTGCATGAGGAATAGTATGCTCAAATGGGTAGATCTTTTCATCCTACGAAGGGATTCTATTGCAGAAAGCAGTTACTGGCCATCAATGCATGTTAGTCTTCTTAATACTGAAATTAATGCTTTTATTGTTGGTTACCTTATTGTCATACAATACCCATGAGAATAATTTGTCAATTTCATTAACTTGTTAAGTTTTTCAAGAGAAATTACATTTTATCTTTGCCTCTTCTTCTGAAATAAAATTTTCATTGCTATAAAGGAAGTAGCTGCAAAACTTGTCATTAATGTATTTGTTCATGTGGAGGTTATGTTTTTGGCATTATACTGAAAGATAAAGTTGGCAGGTATTGTCTCAAAAATTATGTTTTATTTCACACAATGAATTAATTAATTTCACTTTTTTAGGCAAGAAATTTCTATAGAAAAGTAATTTGAAGCAGGGCATGCTATCAGTACTGCCTTCCATTCATACAGCTCTTGTTCCTGTAACATACTATTGTGTTCTAATGTGTAATGCACTTTACATTTGGAAAGGAGACAACATATTTTTGAGGATTTGTGCACTCCATTCATACAGTTCTTGTTCCTGTAACACATTATTATGTTCTGGTGTCTAACACAATTAATGTTTTGAAAGGAAACGACATATTTGTGAGGATTTGTGCATAGTTTCTTAATATGCTATAAAAGGCAATAGGTTCCATTACATCTGAAGTGTCTCGTTGTTACTAATGATTGAATCAGTCCTAACTAAATCATAATGTTTTGAACATCAATTCTCTCTTGAAGTAGAAGATTCATGAGTAAGGGTACACTATCATTGTGAGGTCTCCATTGTTATGATAAACACATATTAATGTTAATTTTGCAAAATCTTTAAATATTTTGCTGAAATGCTGAAATGATATTTTTTACATCCGCATTTAATCAAAAATTGTTAAATGATCACTGGTTCTTGGCTTTACACTTTGAAAATTTAATCTTTTTGTAAAATCTTCATTAAAACAATCATGTGAAATATTTATAATTTATGATTAGACCGTTGTAATGTTATTGTCAGGAGATTGTCATAAAAATATTAGGGTTGGAAATATAAACTTCATTACTGTAGATATACACTGTTTGCTGCAATGGGTAAAGACTGTAAATGAAAATAGGAGGTATCATTATTACATTCTTTAAATCCAGTCTACAGTTATTACAGCACAGAATACCATTTTTAAGACTGTTAAAGACACATAGTTAACCAAGAACATTCTGGATAGGCAGATATAATACTTCAGAGTGTCTTTAAAGCTTCTTGTATGATAAAGTTGATCTAATCAAAACACACCTATCACAAGACCAGAAATCAGTTCTAAGCCATAACAGTTTTAGAGCTGAGAAAGGAAAATTGTTACAGTGTTTGTGTAAGATCTATTTATTGAAATAATTAGCTTGACTCTCATGTAAATGTGTACTTCCACTTAATTACCATAAGACCAATGACTGAATTCACTGGTAGTGGTTACATTCAATGAATGTGATTTCAAAGTACATAATTTTGGTCAGGTACATTTCAGTTCTATTTCAGTGTTAATCTTGCATAAATACAAGCAGTGAATGGGAAATTTCATTTAAAAATTGAAAAAAAAATTATAATTTACTTACTTGTTTTATGGTATTGCACACTTATGCTAAAAGTGTACCTACGCAGTTAATGAAATAAACCATTTATAAGAAGATATTAAGACAAAGGCAATATGATCGTGCATTGTGTAAGAAAGTAACATAACAATAACTACTGCATGAAACTCCAGTGACATTTTAAAGTAATAAGAAATGACCAATATTTGTGTCATGCTTACATATTTTGGGGTTGCTAAGCTGAATGGTGATAATTCAAATGACACGTCACACTTAGAAGTTTGGTAGTGATTTGGGTGGGAAGGAATTATTATTTTCTAAAGGACAGTTGCAGAGTTCAAAATGCAGTCAAATTAAACTGGATAATGACAGTGATCACAGTGTATTACCTAACTGAAATATGCCTTGGCATAATAAAGTTACTGGTACAGCACATAAAGAGTTTCTGTTTCCCAATTTCGTCAAGTACATGAACTTTTTTACTGCATTTTGTATTTGGTGAATGATTTATCAACCAACAGAACAACATCAATTTTTTGCTGCTGGTATCACCGATAATTGCTGTATTATCATCAGAGTACAAAGATACAGTGACATGAATGTCAGCACAGTTTCTGTGTAGCAGCAAGCATCTAATCCAAGATATGCAGTTTTTTAGGCAACATACTATCAAAACAGTTTATTGTTCCTTGGTTTCCTGGTCCTTAATATGAAACAGAACTGGACATATGTATCGACAATTGCAAACCTCTAAGATCAAACAGTATTGTAACACAGTAGCAGAAACATTGTATAGGTGGACCTCTCTTTAATACCATAGCTTTATAAGGATTGTTATTTAAATTGTACCAACATATACAACTATGTATACCTGTATTTTTTCAGCAGTTCTAGCTCTGATCATATGAAACATTAAAGCATTCATCTACTTGTTCTGTCACTCTTACCCTTGCATGTGGTTTCCATGAAGCACTAAATGTAGGATACATATATCTTTGTGAGAGTGTAAGCTGAATAAGCTTAAATTTACACCCTCTTTTCTGATAGACTTTCTGTTACACCATTAGTGTAGAAATCTGTTTTTTCTTTTTGTTAACGTTTGCTAAAGGAAAAAAAAACTGTACACCATAATAATTGCACAATGAATTCTTGCCACTGTGAAGGTACCTCTACACATAACTTTTGTGTGTTACCAACTTATCTCATATATGATAACTGCAGTCATGCTTCTCTTTTCTGAAAATATGGAATAGAGATATGTTGAATAAGTGATAATTTTTAATTTTGTCAAAAGCTTAATGATCGTGGAGTATGATAGTACTGAACAAGTATGATCATTTATATGGGACATAAATTAATATATGAATAAATTAACTATTATTTGAGTTGTTTGCTAATGGTGAATGAATGTATATAGAAGTTAGCGTGTTAAGTGATTTTTTACAACCCAATAAAGTCTACATAAATGAATGCATAACAAATGACTATTTTAAAATAACTCATGGGAGGAACAGTGGCAAAGGGCTGAACACAATCAAAAACCAACACTGAAACTCACCACACATCCTAAAAATGAAATAAAAACATTAAACCAATAACTGGCTGCAGTAACTGTCATTTTATTTGAATATTAGTAGATTTTAAGGAATGTACCTGAAGTCTCGATACCCATAAGAAATGGCAAATGTAACTTAAAGAGCATGATTGTGAGTCACAAGGAGATGCAGGAAAAGTGAATATTGCAATTGAAGGCAGTGACTGTATGGTAACATACTGTAACATGAGAATATAAGTAGACTACTGTTATAAAGAAGACAGTGGCACAGAAGGTATAAAAGGAAGAGAAGTGTACTTGAAAGCTGCTTTGCAAAGAAAGTAGCAAAAATCTCTAAGTTCATTCTGCAATAGTTTCTCTGAGGCTTTCTTATGAAAGTCTTTGGTTTCAGAGATGATCTGCTCAGTTGGCCAATTTTCAAACATTTACAAAGATATTCTATCCCTCTAATACTTAAAACATCTCCATCATTTCAAAACATCTCTGAATTTTCCCAGTAGGAATGAATGATACAGTCTGTCACAATGGCATTTCTCTGGAAAATTTCTGATGATTAAGTGTGTTGCTAGACCAATGAAGCACTGCTGTGCCATTTTCCAGTGATAATAACTAGTCATTAACTAGATGTAAGAAAAATTCTCTGCCAGTGTGTATAATCAGAGGGTGCAAGGAGTGAAATGGGGTATGATGTTGGGGAGGACAGATGGGCAGGGTATGTAATGGATACACATTGGACCAACTGAGCTAGAGGAGTGGAGTATAACAGAACATGTTTTCATCAAATTAATGTGTTAATAATTTGCTTGGGTGTGTTTGTTCTTTACAGATTCTTCTTTTAGAAATAAATCCTTTAAAGGATGATAGTGTATCACAAACCGATATTTGATTCCTTTCAGTCTTGTCATAACATACACTTGAAGATGACAGTTGTAATTTCATGTAACCTTTTTTCCAACATTTTATCATGAAAGTTCACAATTAAAAAGCTTGTACCACCAATGTCTTCTATTCTGTTGTGACCATATAATTTAGTCTATACCATCACTTACTGCCATACTGTAACAAGTCAGTCCCTTTGCTGTTCTTTTTGTAGAAAGAGGTGGGTTGAATTCAAAATCATGAATATGAAAGTGAAATGGAGTTAGAAAAAGAACAGAACATGCTTCATGCAGTTGTTTAGTATAACACCACCCTGTTAACCTAAATGAAATTTCACTGTTCAACTCCTGTTGCGGATATGGAATACTCTAAAATAGTAATTCCATGTTTAAAATTCTGGAAGAATTATTTGCCTTTGCTGAAAGCAGCGAGTACTGCATTATTCTACTGTCCTTTTCTGTAGAAAGTTTGTAGGCACTGGTAACTTAGAAATGGTTACTGTAATATTCTGGATATCCACAACCCCAATATTAATCTTAGGGAGTGTGAGACCAATGATGCCAATTGCATTTACAGAGTTGGAAAATGCACTTGACCATGTGCCACATCATAATTCAGATACACAGACAGTGTTTATATTGTGGCTGAACAGTTCTTCATCTGAGTCGGACTGATGGAATGCAATGGTTGGGGGGGGGGGGGGGGGGGGGAGAGAGAGAGAGAGAGAGAGAGAGAGAGAGAGAGAGAGAGAGAGAGAGAGAGAGTATGTGTGTTAGCATTTAACAATGATTTCTGAAAGTAAAGCAATTTATAATCCTTCTTCCTTCTTATGTGTGAGACTTGTAGCTGAAACTCATCTAATTAGTTAGTAGCAATGCTATAATATATTAAAACTTGACTCTGGGAATATGTCAGTTATTGCAGCGCACAAATGCAAATTCACATTAATGTCAAGATCTGAACAAGGTCTTTTGCCAGTGGACTTCAGAACACAAGGTTCTAAGCAGTTCTGTGAGAAATTAAAACATGATAATGATATGGAAATGATTATGCTCTATCAGACAAAATTTTTCTTACTTGTTACCAGGAAACATATCCCAAAGAGATTTGAAATGCTTTTTGCAACAGAAAAAAATGAGAGAAAACCAGTTTCATTAATATACACGTCTTCAAAGCAGTACATTTGACTATTTCCAGACAAACATATAATCTTAAAACCAATGGTTAGTGATGACATGAGTGAGATAAGTAGAGATAGAACATTCCGTTCAGAAGACCTTGAATTATTGTTCACTTTAAATTTATTCATTTTATATGGATGCTGTTTGAGGTCCGTGACTGTGTACTGCTGCAAGGTGTGGTTTACTTGTTACTGTTCTCTGTGTGCCAGAAAATGAAACTGCCAACAGAAATGTTTATTTTTGGATTCTTAACCCCACCATCACACACAGCTAATGTACATAGCATATCAACTGATGTATAAGTAACTGTATAATGCACCCGATGATGGCAACACACTGTCAAAACGCATTCTGCTAATAAAATATTATTAAAAAGTGACTGCAGCAGTATAAATTATTCCACATAATATCATTGTTGACCTCAATACAAAAGACGCAGTAGGTTGAGTAAAGATGTTTTTTGAAGATTTGAACAGATGGGCTCTGATACTCATAAAGAATAATATTTTGGTGAATAAAAATAATCATAGGTACATAGTCTACTATAATCTAGAGAACAAGTTTGTTGGAAAAAATAAATATAGAAATTATGAATTGTAAAAGTCAATAGCCAACATGTATTCAATAATATCTTAAAATACTCTTGTTTGTATACTAAATACTAAAATGGATAGTAAGTATATCAATGTTTTGACTGTGCCATTCTCATAATCTTTGAATTTTACCTTGATGTGAGGTACAGGTTATTTCTAAAAATGCCTCAGATTATCAGTTCTACAGCTCAGTTTGCAATGTAAGGTATCTCAATTGTTTATGTCCAAAAATTCATTAACTCTGTCATACAAGAGTATAAACTTTTAAAGTACATTTGGCATTCAGTGTAGGTGTTGTTCCAAATGCTCACATTTACTGAAGTATTTAGCTGAAAGTATTACTTTCAGAAAGTCATCGGTTTCCCGGGAGCTGGTATTTAGGTACATATTCATTTCCATTAAGAAAGGGAAGAGTTTGTAATGTGGAAATATAACATGTCTTGCAATCAGTGGAAGAATCACACAGTTATGAGTTCTAGATATTGTTAGGGACAATCACCCTCTTGTCACTGTTGCCACCATGCTACTATACACAAATATATCGAAGAAACACAAGTCTTCTCAGTCCACTATTAGTTGTTGCAATAAGCACATACCTACAAAATAAATGTAATTTACATAATAGTTGTAAGTGTATGCTTATCACAGAATGCCTTTATAGATTAACAGAATGAAGGAAATACACACTTTTTTCCTATTTGCTTTACTAGTTAGTTATTTATTGATGGGACCTGCATTTTGGGTTAAAAGCCTGAAAACTAGCCCACAAAAATAAACAGCCAAGTGACAAGTGTGTTTTTCCCCCATTATCATGTTTCACCAAGTAATCACACTGAAGTCAACTGAGATCAACAAAATATTTCTAATATGCCATTAAGAACACCTATAATGATAAAAAATTGTCACATTCTTTTTAACACCATTAAAATGTCCTTTCCATTTGTCAGCAACATGTAATGTTTTATATTTCATAAAATCTTTATGGAGGAAAATCTCCACTATTCATTTAGTATCAGTTTAGCATTAAAGCTTATATTGAAAAGGAATATGTTACCAATGATTGTTACATGTTACAGTGCTGTCCAGCAACATCACTCCCTTTGAACATATCATATGTTTTAATGAATGTTGGGATGAGGTATTTCTGCTTATGATTCAATTAGCCACTTATTTTTCTAATATACAGATATATTGTACCAGTTGGTGTGCTACAGAGGAGTTGACTAAAAATACACAAAACACATCAATATAGTAATTAGTGTTGCCTCATACATACATACTAAAACCAGAATTTATGAAGAAATGCTTTTAAGCACATTTTTATCTCCTGCAATTAATGGGGAAAGAATTCATACTGACTGATGTTAAGAGCAAATTCACATCCTGATGAAAATGTTAGCAATGTTCATAGCGCAATCACACCGTATTAACATAGTTATATTCAAGTGGGTCATATTTTGATATATTAACACATATTTTTCCCATTAAAAAAATATTGCATTTCTATACAACTACTTCTATGCTTATTTTGTCCATTTTGATTTCTACTTTTGTTATCACAATACACATTTAGCAAAAACATTGAAAATTCTATTTTGTAGAAAGAAATCTTTACAACATATAATTTTTTCACAAAAGTAATAATTTAATGAAAAGGGGCATAATAACATGGAGTACAAGATTACTTGGACAGCTGACTTAATGAGTGGAAGCACCACTTTTTGTGACACATTATGTAGTTCACAAAAGTAATAGTCATCATAAAAAAATGATAAGGACATTATTCAACAATAGATGTATTTATGTATATTTTTTGTTTTTTATATTAGCTTGTTACTAAATGCACATAAATACTTTCCACAAGACTTTTCAGATAAGTTCAGTTTTGTTTTTATTGTGAGAACACATTAACATATTTTACCACCAAACATTACACATTCGATATATGTATATACACAGGACATTCAGAAACAAAATCAAGTATGAAATCATCCTTTCATTTTTGGTGGTTTACCATATTATTTTGTGCCAGGAGCACACAAATATTGTCATACAGCTTTAAATATGATGTAGATTCTTGTATTGTGCGTAAAAAGAAACATGTTTTAATGTATTGGAAGAACAGTTTGATAAATATAAGTATGCATGAAAATATATAGTCCATTTATGATATGAAAATTATCTACATGAGTGTTATTTTTGATAAATACAGGTTTCATTTAATTTCTATAAATATACATCTAATTTTTATTGTTTCCATTATATTGTCTTTTGGTTAAAATATATTAATAAAGTCAAACATGCAATATGTACATATATATATATGTTTGATGAAATGTTGGAGAATCACTGACTCATGTTTAAAGAAAGATGCAACAGGGATATAGAATGACAAATAATTTTGCTTTTAGACTGTCATACACTATTTTTTGTTATTGGTAACTGAATATAATATTGAATATAATATAAGTAGTCATTATTTTACTGAAAAACTGAAAATTTTTATTAAAAGTTATTATGGGGAATGTAGGTGAGGAAACTGAAATTACAAGTACAGATATATTTCTCTTAAGGTGAATGCCCATTGGGAGGCATGGTCACTATCTGAAAATTAATACAATTGTCCATTGGAACCATTAAGAAATGAATACCAATATCAGTTTGTATACTTAGTTATTGTCTGTATGCAGCAGGCCAAGGACAAATTCCTCATCATCAGAATAATATCAAAATGACACACACATATTGTGTGCTTAATGTGGGACTCTTTCCTATAAAATGTTAAGTTTTCTATGTGGAAGGACACCAACACTGAAACAAATCTTTGCTATTTGCTAATAATAAGTATGAAGCAACTTGTCTCCAGTAAAATATGTCCCAGTATATCTTTAAAATTATTTCCATTCTCATCTGTTGATGTTTGTACTTATGTCATTATTCATACATCTGTATTTATTTTTCTTTTCTTTATTTAGAATATTAAACATTATCACATACCTTTTTCTTCAAATGCCTAAAATAATGTGATCTATTCCAGCCTATAGACTGGTGACATACAGATGCTAACAAAATGTTCCTCCAAAATACTACACAGATTCTGTTACAAGATATTTGTGTTTTGCATGTACTGACTAAAATGCTCTTGCTTACTTACAGCACATAACTGCTTGATGTACAAACACAAACAGTACATGATGTTAAATGCACTGGAAGAAACAAAATAAAATAAAACCTTTTCTGAAGATATGATGCAAAATGCGTAAGGTTTGATTTATAAATGTACAGACAAGGAATCAGTAAAGGGAAACTATTGACAATAGGATGATACAGACAATAACAACCAGAGTGATTATATAGACATAAAAATTTGTAGTAACATCCAATATATTTGACAGCTGCATAAATGCTGATTATCCATCACAATTAACTCATTGGTTAGAAGCATTATCTGTACCAACTAACCAACCATTGCAAATGTGATACTTCATAGAAATGTTATCTGGTTCCAGTTGTGTGACTAATGACTCCTATACATTCAAAGTTATTCTTATTAATTGTGCCAGGGATCAAAACCAGTTCTCCTGTCCTGTAACTGTTAATTTCTGGAAGTGTAGGACCTACCACCAGAGTTCACACTAAATAGGAAAATAGCAATTCTATTTTGAAAAGGCAGTGACAGAAAAATGACTGAAGAAGGGAGAAAGTCTTGTCTAAATGAATAAGACAGAGAGAAAGAATCAAAATAAAAGAAAGAAAGCTGGAGAGAAGTAAGAAAGACAATAATAATTACTTCAAGTCTGCAACCCTGTATAATGTTTGAGATGGGTACACATTGGATATGGATGTAAATTTACGGTAGCAACACATCAGAACCTCATACACTAATATATTGAGCTGCTCAAATTGCAAAGTTGTGGTTGTTCAGACCCACAGGCCCACATTGAAAACTAAAATTCATATAACTATGCATTATGAAGAAACGTATGGTCAGTTATCAAAAGTCAGTCAGTAACCAGGTTATCTTCTGTATGATGATATCTAAAATAATGAAGTCTCAGTCTGCAAAGTGTTAATGTTGAGAAAATATAAAATATTAATGTCCTTTGGGCAGATTTGACAATAATACAAAATTTCTGAAATGACAACATTTCTACTATCGACTGTAACTCTTTATTTTGCACTTTTGGCCAATTTCTGCTATTATGCTATTGTCAATGATAGTAGAAATGGAAGAAGATATGCCACAAAATTGTCCAGCCAGCAGCATGTTATGGGCCAATGTGTAATATATGATAAATGAGTAAAACTGGTACAAAAACAATTTAGCCCATTCCATGGTTACTGGTGCTATGATTATTTTATTATAACTGACTCACACTAGTCACTTCTCTTTTTCTGCTCCTGTCTTGAAACTGTTTTTATACCAGTTCTGTGCATGACAGCTTGTCACAAATTTTGTGTTGCCTCCCATACGCTAGTGGCGGGACAACCTGCCCTTACATCAACTACCAGCTAATAATAGCATAATAGCAGAAACTGGCCAACAGAAATAAATAAATAATCATTATGGCCAAAGGTGGAAATATAAGCATTTCATAAACAAAAATATCATTTCTACCTTTTATTATAAGTCATTAATGTTATGGCTGTTCCTCTAACTTCCCTACCTGCTGAGATGTTAACAATTTTATAATTTATATGACATTAGGTCCTCATAACTACAACCATTATGGGTGTTCTTTTATTTTCATTGTTATTTTGATTTTGTACTTATAAGTGCTCTAGCTATATTGTACTGTTACTTATCTATGGGTTTTGAATTTCATGTTTCGATTCTATTTTCTTTTTCTTCCAACAACATTAAGTTTAGATGGATTACCCACAATAATAGATTGCTGAGACTATTGTTTCTTGTTTCTCAGATGTAATACAGGGTATCTCAAAGAACTATACCCTCCTTGAAACTGGATCTCTCACTAGTTAAAGCAGATAGAAATAATATTTCATGTGTAATAATTTAGAAGAAACTGAAAAACTTTGCAGTGCTTGTATTTATCATGGTGTTAGAAATAAACATGGTGTTATCATCTGAGGAATGGAAGTGGATGCTACTGTGTTACTCAAAAACAGAGAATGTGAATGAGATTTAACACAGTTGGAGAGTTGAATTTAGAACAC
The DNA here is from genome assembly GCF_021461385.2 of Schistocerca piceifrons. Lineage (NCBI taxonomy): Eukaryota > Metazoa > Arthropoda > Insecta > Orthoptera > Acrididae > Schistocerca > Schistocerca piceifrons. The sequence goes on from NC_060138.1 coordinate 662,819,890, forward strand.
CAGCACCTATATGGTGCACAGGTACAAGAATTGGAGACAACTTTGAAGTTTGTACATGATGTGAGGAAGAGATGTAGTGGGAGAAAGAGACATTCAAGAGAAAAAGTGTTAATGCAGTGATTCAGGTGGACACACTATCCCAAAAAAAGTATGTGAGGCACTGTTCTTGTGAGAATGGGATAAAAAAATCCGGTGTTAACAGAATTTGCAGACTCAGATTCTGAAACTTGTCTATTCTCTGAATGAGGATGGTCGCAATAGGACAACTGAATTTTGTGAGTGCTCCATCAACACATTTAAAAAATAATGAATGTCTCCAAGGTTTAGTTCTTTTGTCATATGAACTAATCTTTAAACTGAACGGAACAACTGATCTCCATTATTGGATGTACTATGCTAATGAAAATCCATATGTAACTCAAGAAACACATGTTAATCTATTAGGAGTATTAGTCTGGTGTGTTCTGTTGTACACAGAGTTAATTGGGACATACTGCTTTGAAGAGACTGCCACAGGTAACTCCTACCTGAAAATGTTGCACATGATACTCCACGTATTAATGATGTTCTAGACGAAAAAGATCATTGCTAATCAACAGGATGGTGTGCCACCTCACATTCATCTCAATGTGAGGGAATTCTGCAGTCACACATTCCCTTTTGAGACAGACATCAAAAAGAGGAAATGCCATGAAGTATCTAGCTTGATCACTAGGTTTGACCTCTTTAGATTTATTTCTTTAGGGTACTGCCAACAATACAGTGTGTGCTGCAAAACAATGAACACTGCCTGATCTAAAGCAGAAATTGAGTACATCTATGACACTGTCCCAGTAGAAACAATAAAACGATATGTCACTCTGCACTAAGTTGTTGTCAACAAAACTCTGTAGTGGAAATGGTCATTTTGAGCATAAAAAAACCTCAAGCTACACTTCAATATATATATATGGTGCTATAAATTTTTTGTTTTTATCTGTTTTTATCAAACAGATATTAAGTTTTAAAGAGTATACACATTACTTTGGGACACCTGTATTTTTAATTGTTCATTGCACATGTCTTCTTTGAACTGTTCCCAATATTCAGCTACTATTATATTGGGAGTGTCACCATCTTTTCTATGGCACAGCAGTTGAAGACTATATTTCTGGGTAAAGTACATGTGTAACTCTGAATAAAAAATTTCTCAAACAATTCGTGTGGCTTAAGCAATGCAGATTTGTTGAAGATTAGAGAAAACATAAAATTATTTACATTTTATGGTTTGCAAGGCTAAATATATCTGAATAATCATGGAAAGAATGAATCAGCTAGGGAAAGAGTATTGCAAAAAGAAAAAAAATGTCTATCTATTAAACTGATGTGTAATCACATTGAAACTATTAATTTACATACATATTTTCTGGTGGTTGTGTAAACTTCATGTTATGAGTCATCAGCCTCCCAAATGAAATCATTTGTTTTTGTATACAGGTAAACATTGTTAAAAACAATAAAGTTTAGAATATTTTTATTAATTGACAAGTGGTAACCATCAACTATATGGAAGGTGTATCTGAGCACTTGTGATGAGGTCTCCTAACATCTGATTGTCAAAAGTAACTTCCTAATACCACACATTTTGCTTTACATATAACAGTCAATAATTCAGTGAGTTTTCTGTTGGCTACAGTTGCAGTTAACACTATCAGTTTTTGTTGGGAGAGCTTGATGCCAATAATAATTCACTATCTAAGCCTAGTGATGTGAAACAGAGAAGTTATGGTTTACTGAGTTGCTGAAAATATGTTTGATAAATTTGTTCAGACAGTAAAGACCTATATTTCCAATGAAGTGTTATCAACAGAAATCTGAGGCTAAATACTGAACTAATACAAAATTTATGTTTATGAAATCATTTTGTGGCACTTCTCTTCAGGTATTGAAGGCATTAACAAGTATCTGAAGTTATTTTATAACATAAAATTCAGCTATGTTTAAGATTAATTTTGTACTGGAACGTCTGCACTCAAAGTCATTGTTGACTGAGATTAATTTGTGGACTGGACATTCTTGTGAAGTATACCAATTTTTTTACCATATTATTGTAAACAGGCTCTCAGTTCATGTACTGTTTGTGTTTGCATACTTCTTAACATAAATCTCTATTCCTGTTATACTGATGTATCAAAGAGCAATGTTAACACAACTGTAACTAAAGCAAATCTGGGAACCTTTTGCACCAATCAGTGTGAACCATCTCTAATAATACAAAAGCCTAAAAATATAGATTAGACACTGATTATATACATTGTTCTGTCCTCATTATTAAAAACTCATTGCAAAAATCTGCCAAATCTTTGCAAATGTTACAGTTGTGTCAAAAGTCACAGTTTGCTCTATATTGTGCTTATGTTGTATCAGTAAATATTCAGTCAGAATATAAAGCCATCTGTTGTTTGATCCATGGAACATACCGTGGTACATATGCATATACTCCAGGAAGATGAGGATGAGCACATTTAATCCCCCAACTAACAATACCACCAACAAACCATCGATCAGGATTTTTTTCGTCTTGGCACAGTAGAGGCCCACCAGAATCTCCCTGAAATACAAATAGTCTAATGAGAAATATTTCCCATAGCAGGTATTTAAAATTTAATGTTCAAATATTTGAGAATATATGAATAGTACACAGAAAGATAAAATCTTGTTACATACAATCTGTTATGAGCAGAATAAAGTATGAATCTTACAGAAACTTTTAATTTAGTCTGTTTAATACCCCATCTCTTCCTGCCTCCAGATTTGTCATGCAATATCTTCAATAATCTGATTTGTGTACACTATGTTATCTTTATTTACAGTGCCACATCATTTGCCACTCATAACTGTGTCATAACAGACTGTGTCGAGATTGTAATTTTAAATACTAAATTATTGCAATATGTGCTTCATAATATAGTGACAATAGGTGTTCTCATTGCTTGTGGCACTTCATGTAAAACATTCCTTTTTTCTACAAAGAAAAAACTGAAATTATAAAATGGTCAATTTCACAGAAAGAGATATACACTGCCTAGTAGGGAGGCCTGATTATCTACAAGAGGCACAATGACAGATACAACTGATACAAACACGTAATGACAGATCATTCATCTTGGAGGAACTCACATTGCATTAGAAGACAGAGTTGGATAGGTGGTACATTATTAAGTACGCTACCAGTTGCAATTCAGAAATTTTAGAAGGAAGAGATAGAGAAAGATGTAAAGACTGATTAGACAATGAAGAGGAAATTGAAAGTGGAAGGAAAAATACAAATAATATAGGGGTGAGTCAAAAATGAGGAAAAATGTTGCCTACATCACCAGATTGCAATGCCACTTTATCACATGAAATTGAGAAACATGAAGGAGACTTTTGTGTGTTCCCATGCCCTTGCATGAGTTAACATGTTGCCAAGGTTGTTTCAACCATCCTGCAAAAGTTTCACTCAGAATCTCTTAAACATCGCCCATGCATTCCTGATCTCTCCCCATGTGATTGTCATATTTTTGGAGCCCAGCAGAAAGACAGTCATGATTGCTGATTTGCTTCAGATGAAGAGGTGCATGATTGGGTACAATCACAACCACAAACATTTTTCAATGAAGGCATTGACCATCTTGTTTCACAGTGGGATAAACATATTAACAGTTATGGCAATTACTTTTGAAATAATAAACAGTTTACTTATATCCATCTGTCTCATTTTCATTTAACTGTCCCTCACAGTTTTTGCTTATTTTAAAGTATAGAATACAAATATTGTGTTACATATCAGTCAACCAAAATACATACAATGCAAGTGTAAAAACTGAAATGGACACAGTAACACAAGCTCTTTTGCTGCATTTGTATTTCATAACCTTTATTTGAAATGGCATAGTCTCAGAGGCATGTTACGAGGGTTGTCCAGAAAGTAAGTTCCAATCGGTCATGAAATGGAGACCATAGTGAAAACCAGAAATGTTTTATTTGCAACAGTTAGGTACACATTCCACCTACTTCTCTACATAGTCACTGCTCCAACTTTGAGTTTTGTTGTAGTGTTGTATCAACTTTCCAATATCCTCATCATAGAAAGCAGCTGCCTGTGCTTTCGGCCAGTTGTCTGTAGAAAAACTTTGTCTTCATAGCCAGTTGTTCCTGTGAGCAGAGATGAGACTCAGGGGGAACCAATTACAGACTGTATTGTGGGTGATCAAACACTTCTCATTGGAAATGCTGCAGGAGCATCTTCATTGACTCTGCAATGTGTGGCCGAGAATTGGCATGAAGAAGGAACTGCTTGACAGTTGCGTTGTGTGGGCTGCATGGCACAGGCAAAATCTCTAACCAGGCCTCATACTTGTTGGGAGATGCTATTCTCTATGCATCTTTACATGCTCACTGTTCACTCACAACTGAAAAGAGTGATGTAACACAGTAAATAGGCATACTGGGGACACTGCCCAATGCACCTGTACAAAGCTTTACCAGATTTTCCCAGAGGTTTCCATTTTGTGACTGATCAGAACTTACTTTCTGGACAACCCTCATATATTCTAAATTGCAGTGTGATGAATGTGATAAAATATTACCTTCATAATTTACGGATTTCAGATGGCCTTGTAAAAAGAAATCAAGTGGCTGAAGGTCTGACAATCTAGCTGGCCATGCTGCAGGACCTCCGAGACCATTTTATTTTCAAGGAAAGCAACTGATCAAGTAATATGTTGTGGGATAGAAATGAGCTGCAGGCTCATCATCCATGATTTTTATATTATTACTGAATATGTGGCCTAAGGGTAGTGTCTTGGAGTAATAGTCAAAACATCCTCAGGTTTGAACCTAGCCACTGCTTAAATTTTGAATAAAAATCATCAGCAATGGCAACTGAAGACTTCTGGCATAAGTTGCCACCCTTGCTCTGCCAACAGCCTTGTCAAAGATGTGGAGGAGGGAACAGAGGTTCAGGGCATTCCCTTGCCCTTGGCTGGGAAACTGCCTCTAAAAGGAGGGAGAATCAGCTATCATCAACAGCATGAGTATACGGAAGGTAACGGACCACTGCATTAAAAATACAAAGCATATTGACAAAACATGTAGCCTGCTATTGAAAATAAATGGTGTGATCTCTCCATTGGCAAAATATTCAACATTAGGCATTTTTCAGATTCTCAGGAGAGGTCTACCAAGGGGAAGGTGATCATGAGAAAGAAAAGTTGTTCAACCAATGAAAGGTTAGGTTAACATTATATGAGTTGGGGTATGGATTGTGAAAATTTTGAGCAAGGTAGGAGAACTTTAAAATATATGAAGGGAAATGCTAAGGCTTAATCTAAGTGTAGTGGGAGCCAGTGAAGTGAAATGGAAGGAAGACAAGGATTTCTGGCCAGATGAAATAGGGTAATATCAACTGTAGCAGAAAATGGTATGAAAGGATAAGGATTAGTTATAAATGGAAAGGTAGGGCAGAGAGTCAGTTACTGTGAACAGTTCAGTAATAGGCTTCTTCATCAGAATCAACAATAAACCAGTGCTGACAATGATGGTTCATGTATATATGCCAATTCACAAGCAGAAGATGAAAAGAGAGAGACTGTATATGAGGATATTGAACTGGTAATTCAGTGTGTGAAGGGAGATAAAAATCTAACAGTCATGGGGGATTTGAATGCAGTTGTAGGAGCAGGAAAGGAGAAGAAAGCGTTATGAGATAATCTAAGATTGGCAGTAGGAAAGAGAGAGGAGAAAGAATAATTGAGTTCTGCAATAAATTTCAGATGGTAATTGCAGTTACTCTGTTCAAGAATCACAATAGGAGGAGGTTTATTTGGAAAAGACCAGGAAACATGAGAAGGTTCCACCTGGATTACATCATGATCAGACAGATTTCAGAATCAGATATTGTATTGTAGGTGTATGCATGTGCGGTTGTGGACTCAGACCACAATTTAGTAATAATGAAGAGTAGACTGAAGTTTAAAAGAATCATCCAAAAGAATCAATGTGGAGGGAAGTGGGATACTGAAGTACTGAGGAATGATACAGTGCATTTGAAGTTTGCTACAGACATGGATACTGTTCTGGACACCACAATGGGCAGTCCAGTTGAAGAGGAGTGAACACCTCTAAAATGTGCAACCACAGATGTTGGAAAGACAATGTGCAACCACAGATGTTGGAAAGACAAACATAGGTAGGCTACTACAAAACTAACTGTAAAGAAACCTTGAGTACCAGATGAAATACTTAACTGATCAATGAAAGAAGCAAGTATAAAACTATTAAAAAAAGGAATATACCAATATGATTCCCTTAAGAATGAAGCAAATGGGAAGTGCCGGGAAGCCAAGGAAAGATAACTGCTGGAAAAATGTGAGAAAATTGAAAAAGAAATGAATGTAGGAAGGACTGACTCAGAAAATAGAAAAATCAAAACTGACTTCAGTGAAATTAAAAGCAGGTTGGCAATATTAAGAGCGCTACTATGTGAATTCCACTGTTAAATGCAGAGGAGACTGTGCATGGGGGGAGGGGGGAGAGTACAGCAAAGGTCTCTATGAGGGGCAAGAATTGTCTAATGATGAGGTAAAATAAGAAATTGGAGTTGATTTTGAAGAGATAAGGGACGAGTATCACAGACATAATTTAAAAGAGCTCTGGAAGACTTGAGATAAAATAAGGTAGAAGGGATAGATAACATTCCATTGGAGTTTCTAAAACCATTGTGGGAAGTGGCAGCAAGGTGACTATTTAAATTGTGTGCACAAATCTCTGAGACTGGTAACATACCACCAGACTTTTGGAAAAAATATATTCCACACAATTCCAGAGATAGCAAGGAGTGATAGGTGTGACAACTGTTGCATAATCAGCTCAACAACATATGCATCCAAGTCACTGACAAGAATAATATACAGAAAAATGGAAAATTGAGAATCTGTTAAATGCTGATCAGTTTGGCTTTAGTGCAGTTAAAGGCACCAGAGGGGCAGCCTGCATGTTGTGCTTAGTAACAGAAGCAACACTGAAGAAAAATCGACACCTTCATAGTATTTGTCAACCTGGAAAAAGCATTTGAGAATGTCATATGGTGAACACAATTTTAAATTCTGAGAAAAATACGAGTAACCTATAGGAAAAGACAGGACATACACAGTACAGATAGGTGCAAAAAACCAAGAGGGAACAATAAGATTGGAGACCAAGAATGAAGAACTCAGATGACAGGTAAAACTGTTTTGACATTAACAAAACTTGGTTGATTTGCAAATATCACATATCCCATGGTAGAAGAGATTCTTTTCTTTCATGGTACAAGATGGTGTACAAACTGTGAAGTAGAACTTAAGCACCATGACTAATTTGAAAAGTACATGTAACAACAATGGAAATTTCTGGATGGATAATGTGTGTGGTGCATAGAAACATGAAACAAACAGTATTTTACCAACTTTCCAGCTTTTGCTTTCTGTCAAAGAAGTAAACACATTCACACACATACAGCTACACAGATGCCCAAAGGCAAAGGTCTGTGCCCAAAGTGAGACTAACTGTTGATTATCAATAGCAGTTTCCTGGGCAGATGGGAGGGGGAGCAGGTGGAGAAGAGGTGCATGTGGTGAGGAGGAGGAGGTAGTGCAATGGTAGTGCAGGTCTTTCAACAGAAGACTCAGTGCCTGCACAAGAAGATGAAGGGAGTTCAGAGGGTAGAGCATATAAGCAGTAGAGAGAGGGAGAGGTTGGAGGAATGGAAGGCAGGAAAGAAGAGGGAGATGGAGATGAAGAGGGAGACAGAGAGGGAGGGAGAAAGGAGGCAGAGAGAGAGAGAGAGAGAGAGAGAGAGAGAGGGGGGTGGAGAAGCCAGTACATGAACTGTATGAGGAAGGGGTGGAGTGGACGATAAAGAGAGGGGCAAAGTTAATGTGAGGCAGTGGGGAAGAGGTTGGTGGAGTTTTAGGTCAGGGCAATTGTGAGGGCACAGGATATCAGGATATGTTGGTGAGACAGTTCCCACCTGGATGGTTCAGAGAAACTGTTACTGGAAGGGAGTATCCAAATTGCTTATGTAGTGAAGTAGTTGTTGAAGTTCTTTGTGTTGTGGAGCACTGCATGTTCAGCAACTGGATGGACAAGTTTGCAGTTTGCCACAAGTGGGTGTGAGTAGACAACTGATCACTTACCATGCCCACACAGAATGCTGTATTCTGTGCTCTTTAGACTGTTCATCCCATTCAACATATCATGTAATTCTTCTTCATTTTCAATTAGGATAGCAGTGTTATCAGTGAAACTTATAATTGATATCCTTTCACCTTGAATTTCAATCCCACTCTTCAACCTTTCTTTTATTTTCATCATTGCTTCTTCAATGTATTGACCAAAGAGTAGGGGCAAAAGACCACATCCATGTCTTACAGCCTTTTTAATCCAAGCATTTGGTTCTTGGTCTTCCACTCTTATTGCTCCCACTTGGTTCTTATACATATACATCTCCTGTCTTTCTCTACAGCTTACCCCTATTTTTTCAGAATTTTGAACATCTTGCACAATTTTACATTTCTGACAGCTTTTTCCAGGTCAGCAAAGCCTATGAACATGTCTTGATTTTTCTTCAGTCTTGCTTACATTATCAGTCACAAGTCTGAAGGTATATCACCAGTCTCATACATTCTACACACGAACATGAATAGTCATTTTGTTGCCACATCCCTCAATGACTGTAGAAATTCTGATGGAATGTTATCTGTTACTTCCACCTTATTTGATCTTAAATCTTCCAAAGCTCTTTTAAATTCTGATTCTAGCACTGGAGCCCCTATCACTTCCCTAATGACTACTTCTTCTTTCACATCATCAGACAGGTCATCCCCATCATAGTATTTTCTCTCTAGTCTGTATTTATCAGAGGAATTCTCACTGCAGATTTAATGTTACCGCCCTTGCTTTTAATTTCACCAAAGGTTGTTTTGACTGTTCTGTATGCGGAGTTAGTCCTTCCAACTATCAACATAATTAAATATGTAATATGGCTGCTTTCAGACATGGCCTTGCTTTTTAGAGGCTTGGAAATACCTGTGACTGGATTGCACTAGGAGGGGGTGTGTGGATGTATGGACAGGGTCACAGGTGAACGACCCATGGAGTGCAGGATTCAGAGCAGGATTGGAATGGGTATGGAAAAAGATGTTCTGTTAGTTGGGTGGGTGGTGAAACACAAATTTGGATGATGGCAGATTTTGAGTAGGATACTCCTTATCTCAAAATTTCAAGAGAGGCAGTTGAAGCCTGGTGGTTGAGTTTATCTTGACCAAGGTGATATTGGATGATCAGTGGAGTGCTGTTTGGTTCCTTGTTAGCAAGCATGGGAGATCATTTTATGGATGAGCTGGATAGGATACTCTTGGCCAACAAAGGCTCTGATGTGGCTATTGGTATATTTTGACAACTGATTTCCACTGCAGATCTATCACGCATAGGTGGTGAGGCTGTAATAAAGAAACTTTCTGACACGGAGTAGGTGGCGGCTATAAAAAACAGAGGCACTGTTGGTGGTTGGTGCACTTGATATTAATTATTTATGACCAATCTGAGGGGTCAAGATCAACATTTAGGAAGGTGGCTCATTGAAATGAGAAGAACCAAGTTAAATGGATTTGGGAGTAGGTGTCAAGGTTATGGAGGAAAGAGCAAAAGTTGTCCTGGCATAAGCCCAGGTTATAAAAATGTCATCAGCGAATGTGAACCAGGCAAGGGGACTTTAATGTTGACTGGATACAGAGAATTCCTCCAGATGGGCCATAAAGGAATTAGCACAGGATGGTACCATGTGAGTATCCATGGTGGTACCACAGAGTTTTGTTTACAGATTTCGCTTTGAAAGTGAAGCAATTGTGTGTCAGTATTAAGTTGGCTAGGAGGATAAGAAAAGACATGGTGGCTTGGTATCAGAAGGACATTGGGAAAGGTAGTGGGGGATATTTGTGTATAAGGAGATCACATACATAGTGACCAACAAGGAATTTGGTGATAATGTGAAATGAACTGTGGAAAGGCATTGAAGGAAGATAGTGGCATCTTCAATTAGGATGGCAGGCTACAAACAATAGTTTGGAATTGGTGGTCAGCAAAGACAAACATTCTTTCTGTGGGAGGCCAGCGACAATTGTATGACTGTTAGGGGATCTATGGGGTTGGGTCTGAGCATTCAGAGAGTAGGTAAAAGGTAAGAGTGCAGGGGGTTGCTGCTGTGTGGAGAGAGATGGATTCAGGCATCATGGACCTGCACCTAGACAATTTGCTAGATGTTCTGTTGGACTTCTGGGAAGGGTTCATGGTTGTTAGGTGTGTATGTAGAGGTGCCAGAAAGTTGGCAGAGACCCTCAGCCACAGTCATTGTGATTCATGACCACTGTTGTGGAGCCTTTCTGTGGAAGATGGATGATAAGATCTGGACTGATTTTCAGGTATGGATAGCTGTGTGTTCTGTAGCAGCAGTGTTGGACTCACAGGGGATGTATTTAGGAAAGGAAGATGAAGCCAGGCTAGAAATAAGGAATTCCTTAAAGGTTAACATGGGATGACTGGGTGGAATGGGAGGATCACAGTTCAAGGGAAGCTGGAACTATTTTAAACAAGGGATGGATGTTCAGGAGCAGTGTTTCTCATAGAGTATGGAGAAAGATTTTGTTGATGTGAAAGGCAGAATAAATCAGCAAGGCATGTTTTATTAGCAATGAGGGGTGGGGGGGGGGGGGGGGGGAGGGGGAGAAGGGGGGGGGGTGTTGACATGTTGTGGGATCAGACTGACACTATCTTTTTTTACTACAAGGAAACCCATGTCGGCATAGGACAGGAGTAACCAGTTTAGCTGCCTCAAATAGTGCTGGAAATGGTGTTCCAGCTGTTGAAGGGAAAGAATTTCTATTACAGAAATGTCATTTAGGAAGTTGTGATCATAGAGTAAAAGAACATTGCAAAAGGCGTAGAGGCTGTCAAGTACAGTTTGAACTTGGATTGCATGATTATGAAGGAACGGACTGAACTTGGCAATGTGAAGGTTCTTGTAGTAGGGTGGGCGACAGCCTAAGATGCCAGTTTTAATGGTAAGCCCATTGGGTGGGATACTGTGTGCCAGACAAGCTTTCAGAAAGAGGATATGCTAGGTCAAAGGAGAGTTTTGGGATTGGTTGAGGTTGAATGAGCAGGGATTCATGGCTGCATGATTGAGATGTTGCTACTCTTATCCAACCCCATGTCAACACCACACAGCTCCCCAACCATACCTTACTGACTTATTTTGCTTTCCATATCATGAAACACTTCATCCACCCTCCATGAAACACACTGCATCTTAGTATCCATCCTGCAACACTGTTCTCAACCTCCATGCCAAAACTCTGATCCCTACAGAAGTCTCACTACTTTCTAAATGCCTCATCTTTAGCCCTAAACCTAAGTTCAACCATGCAAGATGTATAAAGGAATTTCTTTATTGAACTCATTCTATATAGTGGAAATATTTGTTCACTACAGACACCACTGACAACAGCCAACCAAACCCGTACATAGAACCCAGTATTTATATAGCAGAAAAATTGTCAGTAGGTTGTAAAGGAGGATAAATATCTCTTTTCTGGGATTTCATTATAAAATACTGAAACATTACAGTACTGAGTATTTTTTAACGCCGTAAACAAAAGTATATTTAAATTTTGGAGAGATGGTGAGACTGTGGCACTGAAGTTTGAGTGAAAAGTGAAACAACACATAAATTCCAGGAAGAACAGTGAATATCTGACAAAGTGAACCACTGACAAAGAAAGATACATCATTTTCAATCAAAATTTGTATGGTTTGTTTTGTTTGAATTCTTAGATGTCAGTCATATTTTTCAAAATGACCACTGCTGAGGGAAATGTTGAACAAGTGAACAGTAAACTAGAATGAGATATGGATATATGATTTGGATCAATCTCATAGTAGTTAAGGTGAGAAGACAATACACAAGGTTTGGTAGAAATGGTGAGAATATTTTCAATTCAATTGCATCAAGAATTTTTGAAGTTCAAAGTAGGAAATAGCGAAGAGCTAAAATTAGAGTTGTAGGGAAACAGAAACAGTTAAAACCACTGTTACAAGCAAACAGTGAACAGTTGAAATCAGAACTGCTGGCAAACAGTGAATGATTAAAATCAGACTTACATTCAGAAACACAGGCAATTAGTAAACCACTACAGTCAAAAACTGAAGAAAACAGAGTCTTTTAAAAATTGAAATTAAGACAGAAATCAAGAATGAGCAGAGGAAGGCGGAATTTGAGTCAAGACTGGTTTAAGTGACTTGGGGGCTTCAGAGTGGATAAAGCTGAAAATAGAGTGGATAGTTTACAAAATGAGTTAGTCAAGGACACATGTGGGGATGAAAAGAATTTTAGTGATCGCACAAATTCAATTAAAGATGAGATTGATAAGATTAATGTAGAACTTTGTAGTGCAAAAAGTAATCTGTAACAAATTTCTGTTAGATACTAATAATACAATGAGGAAATTAGACTCAAAGATGAATGAAGTTGACAAATGTCAGTGATGATGATCATCTTAGGAAAACTGATGTGTCTGCATTAAAAGGTGGATTGGCCAATGTAGAAAAAATATTGGGAGATACTGAAGAAAGTCTCATAGTATAAGTATTTGTTTAATAGCAGTGGTGTCATGTGGGCAAACCTTGTAACAAAATTCAAACCAGAACATGATATTTATGGAGTATGAAAAAAGTTTTCTACAGAAATTTTCATCAGAACAAGAGCAAGCCAGGGTTAAAATTATACTTCTGAATGGGACAAATTGTAGGGAAGGAAATGAGATTATGAGAGAGGTTTGTAAAAAGCAGTTAAAAAGATTAGTGTTTTTGGACAAACCTTCTGAAGAATTGACTCAAACCGATACTTTAAATAGTAGATTACCTGAAAGGTTGGACTGAGGATTATTGTATGGTCCCGAACATCCAGCAGAACAGTTTTTGAAAGACACGGATACACTGATCAGGTCATTGGAAAGATGTGATAAGCAAAATTTTTATTTGGGAAATTACAAAAATGAGGATGCAATCAGAAATTTTAATGGGAGAAATCATGAGAGCAGAGAATATGGAACCTATAGCAATTGTTACTGGTATTATGATTGTGGAACGAGAAGGAATTTTAGTGGAAATGGGAGAGGTAGAAACAGAGGTAGATGATCTGAAAACAGAAACAGGACATGGAAAGGGTGTAGTGGTATGCAAAACAATGAAACATAGCACAAGTGAAGTAGTTTGGAAAACTGATGATCACTCCACTGAGGTTCCATAAGTTAGGGGCAAGAAATATGTACAAAAATCAGACCAACAAATCTAACAAATGTTTCAGAGATGGAAGGAATCACAGGCTTCATGTTCAAAAGATTGGAAGAATACACCAGGAGAACAGGTTGGTTTTTGATAAAAACATTTGGGAAAATTTTAGAGAAAGTGAACAACAGGAAAACAATTTTCATGAAAGCTTTGACCTAGATGCTGGGGTGCTTACAAATTTTTAGTCTGACTGGAAGTTTGGTGCAACAGGAAGATACAATGGGAAATGATGATTACGGTGAATCAGATATTGTTTAAGATAATGATATAGTGGCAGAAGAAGGATGTGGCTCTTTGGATACTGAAAGGACTGATGTTATGGATTGGGGGTGAAAAGACTGTAGTTAATGTTGATGCAGATAGGGATAATGTAATTGTTGATAGTTTATTTGCTGAGTTAGAAGGGCGAGCTGACAAACTTAGATAATGTGAAAAGGATTACTGATGATGAAGGTGAGAAGGATTTTGGTGTTGATGGGAAAGTACATGAAAGTCAAGTTTTATCTATTACTGCCAAAAAACCATTGGTCACTCGGGGTACGTAATGGGATACGCAGTTATACTGATACATCACATTTAAACATTGGTTCATGGAGGAGGGAGGGGGGTGTGGGGGAGAGGAAAGGTTTCTCAGAACTGTTTGGGATTGGTATGATGATGATTAAAAAATGAGCAGTTCCAGACTGATATTGTACAGTTTTGTAAAAACTGGCATCCAGATTGATCAGAGAAGAAGAAATGTGTGCTATGACGAACACAGATTACAACTGAAACATCAGTAACCATTCTTTATCAGACTCTTTAGTGTTATTTGCAAAGAGACTTGCTGTTGAGAGAGAGCTCCTCAAGATGGAAAGGTGAGGATAAAAAGAAACCGTAATGAGTAAAATAACCCATCAGCTGCTGTCTCCAAAAATTTGGTGGCGAAAAGCTTGTTCAAACTATAAACATTTAAATAAATTTTTACATGAGGAAGCTCACCATCCTAAGAAAGTATTGAGTAGTTGTTACACAAATCTGAGTCTGAAATTTATGACCAGCTTGGACCTCACATTATGTTTTCATACATGGTGATAAATGTTACCAATACTTTGTTGTATGATTTGGACCAAATATTTCTGTAACTGAATTCATTAGAGATTTAAAATTTGTTTGTGTCTGCAATTTACTCAGAAATTAACTATCTATGTTGATGACATTTTAATCACTGTTAAAATCTGGGAAGAATATTTTGACTTATTAAGGGAAGTTTTAAAAAATTGAGGGATAGTGGATGATAGTGAAATTAGTAAATGTAAGTTTGCTGTGAGAGACCTAAATGTTTTGTGACTTACCTTTTCTTGGTATGGCATTTTATCAGATAATGTAGATGTAAAGGGTATTACAAAACTCCCCTTTTCCAGAAATGAGAAAAAATTAAAATAATTTTTTTTTTTTTTGCTTACATGGGCTTAATGGGAAATTGGTTCGTAATGAGATTTTGAATGCATTTTGTTTGATTAATTTTTTAGCCCATAATTTAATGATTTTTTCAATTTATGTTCTAAAAAATAATATTTTCTATTAATGAAAAACATCCTATAATGACTGACATTACAGACGTATAAAGATGGCTTTTCAAGCTCAAAGCAACACGCTACAAAAGCCTGAAAATCACCAATAATAAAACCCCCAGTATACCTGTGCACTGGTCTTTGACTAAAATATCCTGAAACTTGAAGTCTTTTTCAGTTTCTTTGTAGCTATGAAGTCTAACCATATATTTCACAATGGTGTCCTGTGAACACAAATCTTGGAGGAGTTGACTGAAGAACAGTGGCTGTATTTATCTCATACAAGTGGTGACCACTTGTTGCTCAACTGATGAACTGTTGTCACTTTCAGTCTCTAATGAAGTAACGTCGCATTCTACTTCACTTTTTGAGTCACTAAATTCAATGTCAAATTCAGGATCACTATGGTAACCCTTTTTTTGAAAGAAATACTTAAACACAAATATAGGAGAGAGTCTGAAAGCACACATTTTGTTGTTGAGTATCCAAAGCTGCACACAGCAAAGATGACATAGTGGCAACTATCTCAATTGAAACATGACAGCCAGTCTACAAATATAGTCCAGATGCTCTCTAAAACATAACTATTTGAGCTGAAACTGAATAAGCAGAGTTATTTTTTTGAAGGTCTCTTCTTAAGTTGCCCGAGTATATGTGGGGTTTTAAGTTTCTGTCAAAATAATAAAAATGAGATAATTTGTGCTTTTATCTTGCAGGGCTAAAGAAAAATGCACTATGGGTTTAGGAACTTTATGAAATTAACATCCAATTTTTTTAGAGTAAGATGTTATGTGGACTAGGTTTATCAGTTTCTTTTTTTGGAGAGCACTGTTCTGGAAAAAGAGATAGAGGGGAAAACTGAATACAAGTCCATTGCTTTTGCTAGCAATGTGCTACAAAAACATGAAAAGATATATATTGTTTTGAAAAGGGACATTGGACTTTTAACATGTTTAAAAGTTACCTAGTTAAATACCAAGTATTTGTTTATTCTGACCATTACAAGAGTGTTTGTTTTGCTGTAGTACATTAAGCAGATGAGCTATATTTCTGCAACAATTTGATTATGAAATTAAGTGCATCAAAGGAAAAAAAAAAAAAAATTGCAAACACAGTATCTGCATTACCACTGGGTGTAATTGAAAAGAAGTAATGAGAGGTATAAAATGGAATTTAAAATTATGTATTTGAAGGGTATCAGTCAGTAAAGGGAGATCTTGAACATTTGTAAGGATATAAGGAAAAATCAAAATTATGATGAAGCCTTGATATTGGTTAAAAGTTAATTGAAATACAGGGGACATGAAAAAGTAGTGTTCATAAAGGAACACTAATTAGAATAACTGTCCAGGACACTCTTTAGAATAACTACCCTGGATACTGCTGCATAGAAATCATGTAGGCCTCAACAGCACACTGACATTCCAGCCAAAATGTATGTGAAAGTTTTGGACATTGTGGTCCATCTAAATTATCCCAGTACAATCAGGAAAATATTTGCTTTTACATCATGACCAGGGGAGCAATGAAGAAGCTTATAACAGATGATAGATGACATGTGGTAAAAGTCATAGCCAGATCTGCAGGGGCTAAATGCAAAATATACTTACTACCTGATAAGGAATTGTATCTATTGGCAGCAAACTTATTGGGACCATTACCTAGAGCACAAGACAGACTTTTCTACATTTTTGAAACAGCTGATTTGTTTTCTAAAATTATAAAAGTATATTCCATTAAGAAAGCTAGAAGTAAGAATACGATTTCAAGGATTGTGAGAGACAGCATTTTAAGTATTAGTACTCCAAAGTCGCTTCTGTCAGATGATGGGCCACAATTTACATTTAAAACATAGAAGACCTTCATTGACATGGAAGATATTGAACACATCTTGATTTCAGTTTATTACCCTTCTGGCAGTCCAGTTGCTAATGCTTGAGGGAGACTTGGAGGCTGTGCAGGATATACTGCAGTGAGAAACATTTGAGCTTGATTGGATTCATTAATGGCTTTGAAGACATCATGAATTGTCTACAGCATTCACCTTCTGTATTTAACCTGTTTGACATTACGTATGATAGAAAACTCACCAATGCTGTTTCTGAAAAAGTAGAGTATATCTGCCAAGAAAGAGAAACAATTGTCAGAGAGATTACGGAAAGATTGGGCGATGCAAGTGAAAATGTGTCAAAGTGGGGGAGGGATGGGGTGCAGGGGGAGGGGGGGGCGGAGAAGGAGACGACATTCGACATTTAAAGATAAGTATGTTATTTCATTAGTCCCACATGTCCAGTCATGTGTGCATACACACACACACACGCACACAAGTGCACTCTGCAAGGAGCACCCGTGTTGGCCACAAGGTTGGTAAAGAGTTCTTATGGTAAGGCATTTTGTTTGTACACCAACACAGTTGGTAACTGCTATATGGTCGTTGGTGCACAGGGACATGCTGCAATATGCATCCTTAATTCACCCCACATGAGATTGATGGAATTTAAGCCATGAGAATGAGTGGGCTAGTCCATTCCCTGAATATTGTCTCATACAAAGAGCTCCTCTAGCCATATTGTTTGTTGCAGTCGCACATTATCATCCATAAAACTGGAGTCAGGACTGAATGCTCAGCCTCCAAGGATTTGGAGGTAAGCAAGTCCATGTTACATGAATGTTTATTATAAATGAGTCATTCTTTCCATTCATACAGTTATATATGAGTATGTTACTAATAAGTTTTGTGAAGAAATTAAGCCACTCTGTAACTAATTTGCCCCTAATGGTTGGGAGACTTACTATAATTGTATTTGTTGGTTAAGAAACAAGTGCTCAACACAAATGCAAATATGAGCTGTACCGGACCTGACAAAAAGATCATGTAGATGTAAGATTAGATTTCTGTTGCCACAAAGAACCAGTCAACAAGACAGTGAAGAAATGAAATCAAACCAAATAGAGTACAATAAATCAGAAATACAGAAGGATGCACAGCAAAAGTTGTTTTTACTAACAATTGCAATTTGATGTAATGTGTGTTTCATGTTTATTAGTGTAAAAAATCAAAAGCTTGTAGAAGCATGTGAATCGATTAGTGTACACAGACAGCAGTAATATATTCCAGTGCATTTTATCTGTAAGTTTATTCTTCTTTGTTTTACCTTTTTTTTTTTTTTTTTTTTTTTTTTTTTGCAACAAATTGCCATGTTTGTACTTTGTGCTTTGGTGTAAACATATTAAGTTATCTTGCAAGTGTAGAGCTTATTCTTTCTCGCCATCAGTTCTATTCACTTAAGGTAGATAACCAAAGTGGTGGCCACACCAAAGAACTACAATAATATTAACATTAATGACAGTGCTACAATCAAGTTGGAGCCACAGCAGCAGCCTCAAAATGCAGCTACACAGGAAACCACAGATGAGGCACACTCTTCAAAGTAACATACAGTCTTTACAGTTCAAGGTAGGAATTTTGGAAATTTTAAACTTCCCACACTGTTAATGAAATAACTGCACCTATGGTTCAGGCAGATTGATTGGACTGGATTGATTTGGTGGAAGAGGCCAAACAGTGATGTCATCGGCCTCATCGGATTAGGGAAGGATGGGGAAGGAAGTCGGCCATGACCTTCGAAAGGAACCATCCCAGCATGTGCCTGAAGTGATTTAGGGAAATCATGGAAAATCCAAATCGGGATGGCCAGACATGGGACTGAACCATCATCCTCCCAAATGTGAGTCCAGTGTGCTAACCACTGCGCCTCCTCGGTCTGTCAGGCAGGTAGAGAGCATACTTTTGCAGCAAAGCGTCCTAGCTTCACTTGAAAAGCTTAATTGCGTAGTGGCAAATTTGAATGAGACACAAATTATGCAAGAAGAAGCCTATGTTAAGTTCACAGAGCTATGAGATTCTAAATGCAGGTTTAATCAAAGAGTATTTCTTAACCTCAGAGAGCAGATTGCATAAACTGTTACAGAAGGCACTGCCTAGTGGCATGCTGCTGAAACAAATGTTGACACAACTAAAATCACTATTGTTACCTGAGGCTTCCCTTTGGTCATTATGGCTTAGGCAGCTACCGCCAGCAATCAGTACTGTCTTAACAGGATAAACAGAATTACTCTTGGCAATCTTGCCTGAAAAAGCTGTGATGATAACTGCATGTTCAGAGCATAAAGGTTGAAACACTGTGAAACAGACCAGCATGGCTAAAGGTCCCAAACCAAGCATTACCAGTAAAGGTGGACAAAGCAGCCCCAACTCAAGTATAGTGCCAGCTACACCCCTACACAAAGTAGAACAACTGAAAAAGTGTGTGAGGGAATTAAAATCCATGGTGGTGGCTCTGAAACATGAGCAAATAGCCACTCCAGAAACAAAAATAAACACAGCTAAACAAAAAACATAAGTTCAAGCTTCATAGTATTTGTTGATAGACATTTCAGCGTAAATGCATGCCAGTGCATCACTCTGCACAATTTCCTAAACTAGTTCAGTGACACCAGGAGGGTGTACATGTATGTTGGCAAAAATATCACCCCCTATTTCTTTTTCCCATGTGTCTGCTGTATGAGAATTACAGGAGTCAGTCACTACCCTATGTATGTAATGCAGAATATACACAAGTATGTCACACTAGAAGATTTCTGCAGGCTCATGTGAGGAGCATTGTCAGTTAACAGGTCACATACCTCTGAGGTGTAACAGGATACACAGGATTGTTTTTATGCCACTGGAAGGCATAGACTATTATGCAACCCAGAGGCCTATGAGAAGACAGCACACAGCATTTATGTAGGGACTCAAAAACTATAGTTTTAATGAGCAGCAGCTGTCAGGTAGGAGGCAACTGACGTAACAGACTTGCCTTGTGCATGCAACTGAGAAGCAGTCTTGTTGGTTATTTGTGAGGGACAACACTTCTGAAACAACATTTTAGTTAGACACAGTTTCTGATTGCAGTGTGTTGCCAGCTAGAAGTTTCACAGGTGATGGTACCAAGGTTCTGATAACTCTAATGGTGGCAAATAATTCCAGAATTGAGATCACAGGAAGAAAATTTTTGACACTCGATCTTGACCTACATCATACATTCACATGGCCATTCCTCATGGCAAATGTGATGGAACCATTTTTGGAAGCTGATTTCTGCTGACTGGCTCCAGACTTTTCTTCTAACCAAGTCCTAGAAGTGGTGCAATTGGCACAAGTTTCTAGTAGATGTGGTACTGCAAGAATTTCTGGAGAGTACAGGTATCAGGAAACTGGGAGTGGCTTACAACCATGGCACTCAGCATGACATTCAGACTGCACTTGGCCCTCCAGTGATGCCCCACCCATAGAGGCTTATGCCAGAAAAGTTAACTGCAGCTAAGAATGACATAGACAGGCAGATTACTGAACACATTTGTGTCCATCAGGTAGTCAAGGGCATATGCACAGATTCGAGTTACAAAGGGCATTAGGAAGAAGGCCACTATCACTACTCTTGTTTGTTCCATTTCATCTTCATGTCCTTTGGTTGAAAGATGTCACACAATCATGGAAGAGGTATATTCACCAGGTTCTTTGAGGGATTCCATTTCTGGTTTGTTACATGGACAATGATCTTGTCTTATCCAACAATATGGAACAACATAAGGAGCACCTATGAACTCTTTTACAGAGTATTGAGGACTTTAATGTGACAGTCAACAAAGACAAGAGCACTTTTTGGAAAGAGAGTGTACACTTTCTCAGGTTCATCATTTCCACAAAAGGTCTATCTCCAAATCCTAAAAGAGTACAACTCATCCATGACTTCCTGTTTCTGAGGACTATCATGGAATTACAAAGATTCTTGGGAACAATTACTTTCTACTGATGCCATTTTCCACAAGCAGCTGCAAAATAGGTTCCTTTGACTGCACTTCCAAAGGGAAAGATCACCTCATGGAACAAGAATGTACCATAGAATGAGAACCTACTGAAGGTCTTTGAGGATGTTCAGGATGTTACAGCAGAGGCTGTGCTAGTACAGCATCCTATTCAGAACCATAGTTGATGCCAACCAGGAGGCAGGCAGCGTGACATTACAACAGAGGATCAATGGTGACTGGCAACTCTTGTCATTTTTCCCTGCCTCTAGAAAGAAGCACAGTACAATTGGAACACTATAGATTGTGAATTACTAGCCATTCATGCAGTGGTTAAATTCTCCAAAGAATACCTGGAAGGCATGCACTTTAGAATTCATACAGATCATGCACTGCTTACAGCATTCTTTTACAAGATGACAGACAGTGTCACACTGTCAATGTCACATGTCAGACTCACAGAACAATACTCCGCAGACATTAGACACATACATAGCATGAATAATGTGGCAGCTGATTATTTATCACAAAGCTGTGCCAGTATCAAGGCAGTCTGTTGGGAGAAAAAAATTGTTGATCAAAAGAAAGACTCTGAGTTGGCTTAGTTGTTGGTTAATCAATCACATTGTTCTGTGTTTTATAAAATGGAGATGAAAGAGCTGGGATTTACCTTATGGTGTGATACATCACAGGGTAGATTACATGCTTACTTTTCATTGAGACACAGGAAAGAGATTTTCTGCACCTTTCATAATTTAGCATACCTGGTAGTCTGGGCTTCAACTAAACTGCTGGCAAAACATGTCATGTGGGACAGAATTACAAAGAATTCCTGCCACTGGGCTCAATGTTGTTTACAGTGTCAGAAGAGTAAGGTGGGCAGGCATGTGTATGTGCCTATGGGGCATTTGCTGAATTTATAGCCTATTTTATGGACCTACATAGTGATTTGGTGGGACCTCTTCCATGTTCTGAAAATTACAGGCATGTGTCGGTGGTGGTGAATCATTTTATCCATTATCCAGAAGCACTCCCAGTTTCCAATATTTCAGCAGTCACTGTGGCTATGACACTACTGGCAGGCTGGTTTGCTCACCATGGCATACTGAAAGTGATCATGTCTGACCAT
This sequence comes from Schistocerca piceifrons, assembly GCF_021461385.2. Classification (NCBI taxonomy): domain Eukaryota; kingdom Metazoa; phylum Arthropoda; class Insecta; order Orthoptera; family Acrididae; genus Schistocerca; species Schistocerca piceifrons. The sequence continues at coordinate 662,841,829 of NC_060138.1, forward strand.
AGAAGGCAATTTGAGGCTTGTCTGTTTCAAGAGCTGCTACAGATCTGTGGCTGTAGTCACATTCAAACAACTCGTTACCACCCAGCAAGCAATGAGTAAGTTGAAAGATTTCACCAGTCTCTGAAGACTGCAATAATGGTGCATGGTTCTAAGTGGACAGAAGCTTTGCCTCTGGTGTTAGGCCTTAGATCAGCAGTGGAGGATCTAGTTTGTTTACCAGCAGAGTTTGTGTTTGGTGAGTAAGTATGCTTAGCTGCTGATCTACTGACAAATAAACCTACAGTTCTACCATCTGAAGAACACAGGTCCACTTTCAGCAGATGATTAGAATAGAGAATGTCGTGGGTCAATATGCATCCTCAGCAACATCATGGCAACAATGGAATTTTCATACCTAAGCATCTGGTCACATCAGTGCATGTCTGTCTATGGGATGACACTGCCTGACATTTGTTTACCAACTGACATGCCTACACTGTGAAGCCTTTTATGTGGGAATGACCAGCAACAAACTGTCCATTCACATGAACGGACACAGGCAGACTGTTTGTTGGTAATTAGGAAGGTGGTTGTGGCTAAACATGCCTTGGTGCACAACCAACACATCTTGGCATAGTGTTACACCATCTGAGTTATCTGGATACTTCCCACTGACACCAACCTATCAGAACTCCAGAGACGGGAACTTGCCCTTCAGTATATTCTCTCTTCTCTTTACTGACCAGGCCTCAACCTCCGCTAATTTCAAGTTGCTGCCCCTCGTACATCACCAGTCATTCAACAACATCTTTGCCTCTGTACTTCTGCCTTGACTGACATCCCTACCCAACCTCTTTGCATTTACTTATGTCTGCCTGTGGTATATGTGTGGATGGGTATGTGTGTGTGTGTGTGTGTGCGCGCACGAGTCTTTCCGCTCCCAGGATTGGAATGACTCCTTACCCTCTCCCTTGAAACCCACATCCTTTGTCTTTCCCTCTCCTTCCCTCTTTCCTGATGAAGCAACCTTGGATTGTGAAAGCTTGAAATTTATGTGTGTGTTTGTGTGTTTTTTATTGTGTCTATCTACCAGTGCTTTCTTGTTTGGTAAGTCACAGCATATTTATTCATATTTAAAATTATTTTATTCTGGAATAATTGAACTTTAAATTGTAATCCTCTCAAAATTCCATTTTTATAGTTAAGAGTTCAATTTTTCTGATTGCAAAAATATATAACTTGTTGATATGTGAAAAATCTAAATTAGAAAATGTAACTTACCATAAAATTCTTCTGGGCTTTTTTAGATCCAAATGTGCATCAAAAACATCTACCTTATAAAACAGATCTACAGTATGTATTGATTCATGACATTCAGCCACTTGTTACTACTATAACATATGTGCCTAATCTGTATCTATATTCTATACTCTTTCTGATTTTTATATTATTATTGAAGATTTCACAATTCTATCATTTGAGTCCTATGCAAGCACACGAAGCAGCTGTCATTCTGCAGCCTCTCTCCTACTGCCCCCTCCCACCATGACACCAACAGGATATATGTATATATAGCAATATCTGTGTGTGTGTGTGTGTGTGTGTGTGTGTGTGTGTGTGTGTGTGTGTGTGTGTGTGTACAAGATGTGTTTTATCAAATATCACTTGAAGCATTATTGTACACATCACATTACAGGTGCTGTGCAATTCTCAATAAATGTTTGAATATCCCACCACCAACTTAAATGCATTTGTGCAAGGGCACCCATTTGATAATCTGGTAGGGAGGAGGGCGGAGGGGGCTAGACCAGGAAGTATGGAGTGTTTTTAATATTCTGGAAGACAAATGGTGATTCATAACTAATCACAAAAGACTTTCAGTTCCGACCTTTTTAAAACCTGCATAATACTGAATTTTAAATAATTTTCTTGAAAGAAAACACTGCCTAAAACATATTTTCTCCTTTCCCTGTAAGCTAATGCTAATGCGGGAGTGGTTGGTGCCCCCCACCCCCCTCCTTGCATTTGTGCATTCTTGGGAGAGTATGTTGTGTTGCTTCTCCAAGGGCCTGTGCATGGCTGCTAATAAGGGCAGCAGCATCCATGACATGATCAAACAGTTCATCCTGCATATTCACTATTCATTTGTACACCTCAGACTTCATTCAACCTGGTAAACAAAAATCTAATGGCATGAGGTCTGGCAATCTGGGTAGCCAGTTTATAGTACTACTACAACCAATTCAGTGATTAGGGTACACGGTATTGAGAGGTCCCCTCACACATCTGGTAGATTGTGGAAGGGCTCTGTCATGTTGGAAGTGTATTGCAGATTGCATGGCTAAAGGAACCTCCTCAAGGTGTTCAACAAATGAATTTCCTAAAAAATGCAAGTAATTCTATCCCATCATTTGCTCTTCTAAAATGACTGGACTTATCAACATGTTACCAATCATGCCACACCAAAAATTGATTGAAAAATGAACATGGAAAATGATTTCCACTGCAGCATGCAGATTTTACCATGACAGTTGATGTTTATTACTTGTGTTGTTGGTCCAGTTCCGTGTAAATGTGGCTTCATCGGTGAATAGTGGTAATGGCAGTAAATGACAATTGTCACTTAATTAGTGCCAAAATCCAAGCTGTATGGCACTGTTGCCAATGTGAAGATTCCATACCTGCTGTATGTGAAATGGGTATAAGTTTTCTGCATGTAATGTTGCCATACATGTGCGCATGGGACATTGATACATGCAGAAAGTCATCATCTGCTGGCTGCACCATTTCAGCAATGTGTTGCTGTCCCTGTATATTTTATTGAAATGCGTATTCAGAAAAAAATGGGAACTTGAAAGAAAATCTGTTTCTTGCAGTGTGCTAAAATCACTGGTAAGCACATTACGATCAGGAATCTCTGTGTCAGAAAGTGCTGACGGTTTTATTTGACAGCAGCAGGAGCACTACCATTGCAGAGGCTGTAAATATACACCATATCTGTAAATTCTTCATTAGTGTAGGTGCGTGACATTTTAACCAGTGCAAGAGTAAACATAGTTAACCAATGCTCCTCTTGGATACACTTTCAATCCCTCACACTACTTCAGAAATACGTCTTGAGTGAAGGGGTTGAAGGCAATGAGATAGGTTAGGCTAGAATAAAATGTCAAAGAGCTAGGGTGGGTAAGATGTGTGTGTACCACTAGCCCAAAAACAAATATATGCTGAATGTGCTGTATTTAGGAAACCATTTGAAATAGGGCATATGCCCATATGAAGTTTTTTGCTTTAAATAGGCATTAATGCTATATCTCTGAATATTGACCATAAGGGGAATGGAAAGTGTCAGATGTTGAGTGATCACTGTGATGGGCAGTGAGATATCATGTATGTATGTGATAATGCATTATCAGCACCTGAATGAGTTTGAAAGGGACCTCATTGTGGGTCTCCATTTGGCCAGCTGGTCAAACTGTGCAATATCCATATTTATGGGGCATTTGTATAATAGTGGTCCAGTGTTGGACTGCATGGGAATATGAGGGTACACATACTCTTCATCAATGTGCTGGTCAAACACATCTGACCATCAAAAAAGAGATTGTGCACGAACCTCACTTGCCATCCAAGAACAAGTAATGGGCTCCCTGCAACATTCAGTTTAATTCTGTGCCATTGTTCAGAGACTAGCCACAAATGTACTAGGGAATTATTGTACCGCACACAGACTGCCAATGACAGCACAACATGAATGGCTGTGTCCAGAGCTGTGCCATGACAGGGAAACATTGATTGCTGATGAATGGTGTCACATTGTTTTCCTAGTGATGAATCACAATTGTGCACTACCCCAGATGACCATCATCTGTGAGTATAGTGGCAGTATGGGGAGAGGTCCCATTCTTCCAATATTCTGGAGAGACACAGTGACGTTACTTCGGGCATCATTTTGTGGGGAGCTATTTGCTATGACTTGAGGTCATGGATAGTAGTGACTGAGGGAATTCTGACAGCATGACAAGTACATAATGGGCATCTTAGGTCTTCATGTGTTACGTCTCATTTGACAATATTGCAGTGCTGTTTTTCAACAAACCAGTGCTCATCCACATATGGCATTTGTCTCTAGGAAATGTCTGCATGACACTGAGGTACTCTCATGGCCAGCAGGATCCCCAAATGAGTCCCTCATGCAACATATAGTGCCAGATTGGACATCAATTCCATCTCATTGCCTGTATCTAGGATATCAAGGACCTGTTATAACAGTTATGGAACACCTTGCCTTAGGAGAGGATGACAACAGTTTTATGATACCTTAGCTGACTGAATCAGTGCATGCTCTGAAGCCAGAGGTGGCACAATGTCTTACTGATAACTGGGCTAATACTGCCAATTTCTTTGTAAATTTGACTATCTTGTAGTCACTGAAATAACATCACATGCCCTCTCAATTCATGAAATTCATTTTTGTTTTCTACTCCCCTTCTAGGTGTATAATTTTTTTTTTGTCTGATAGTATTAAAATTTTTTGTGTTCTACAATATCCCAATACATATAATATCAACATAAAAGAAGAGACTAAACTGTGCCATGAACCAGAAAAATAAAATGATTTAGGTCAATACGTTACCTGACATGCATCTTTCCCACCCTCCGCATAACCTGCACATATCATGCCTTCAGTCACATTCAGATCTTTGTGCACTAACCACATATTGCACAGATTTCGATTCAGGACAGGAACAACAACTTCATTCACAGCTGGTTCATATTCCGATGCTGGAACAAAATATGTATATACAATTGGATTTACAGAATACACGCCTGAAACTTAAAATTACTACATAATGTACATTCCTACAACTCTGTTTATTCATTTATAATTAACACTAATAGATACATTTGTTTTGTTATAAATTCTGTACTGAGATTTTTTTGTTGACAATTAAGATTTTAAAATTTTATCAAATGAAGGTGTAGTTGAATCACATGGTCTGGTAGATATGCACTTCAAAATTTTACATTTCACTAGTCAAAAACTTTTCACTGTTAATCTCAATTATCTGTATGCACTATCAATGTACATTACACATTTTTTGACACATTTGAAAATGCCATTTTTGACTTTGTTATGTTGATTTGAAAATGGGTCTCACCCGAGACTAATCATTAAATGAAAAATAAAATATTTGCAACTAGGACTTGTTTTTCATTCTATTGATTAACAGAAGTTGCTGACCCAAGTTACTCTAGCTTGTTCAAAGTTAGTATATAATAGTTATTGTATTATAATGGGTGACAGTTGAGAAAATAGTACAGAATCATATGATAAGAATTTCATGATAAAATAAAATAATTCTCTTAACACCAGTTGGATTTTTGAAGGAACAGGACTTCAACAATCATGCATTTTTCTATTTCACTGACCATATACTTAAATCCTCCAGGCAAAATAAATTTTCACTATTCTAAATAAGCATCTTGATTTCCTTTTATAACTCCCTCCCTATTGCTCCAGCAACTAGAATCATATATGGCCTTAGGGGTACAGCAGTCATTGGTTTAAAATCTTATCACAACAATCATAAGCAAACAATAGAAAAGCCAAACATGTAAGAAAGAGAGAGAGAGAGAGAGAAATACTACTCCTCTGCTGGCTCCACAACAAGACAGCTTGCATGGTTTCTAACAATCCAGAAAATGTCTTGCCTGCAGGGAACACTAAAAAATTCATGACAATGAAGTGGGTTAATAGTCTGTAACACAACGAAGTGGAGCTATCTTATGTGTTCTTACACCACTCCTGAAGTAACGTTTTTTTCTTGTTTGATTTTGTTTTGTTAATAGTACACATACAACATATACTGTTGTTAAGAAAATCAATTTCTTACTGAAGCAGAGATTCAAAACTTCAGTACTCAATGAGCAGTTTTATAATTAATAATAACAATAATATAATTAATTCATGTGGGAAAATTTTCTTTAAGGGAATATTAGCAATATTAATGTAAACTACATGAATGTGAAATTTTCAATGAGCAAATAGTTGTTTATTTCTAATTTGGAGTATCTTATGAGAAAGACCTTATTCCCCTCTCTTCAGCAAATATTTCAATTTTCCAAAAAATTCATAGTTTAAAAAGTTACTGGAATTCAAAATGTTTGGTAAAGTTGCCATGTCTGGCAATATTGACTGATCCTGAGTTGTGTTGATATACATTAACATGCTTAAGAAATCTAGATTTAATTTAATCTCACAGTCTGAGCTGCTGGAGATGGTAGACTTGTGTGTGTGTGTGTGTGTGTGTGTGTGTGTGTGTGTGTGTGTGTGTTTCGAGGGGGGGGTTAATGTGTGTATGTGTTTTTTTTTCTTTTCTGAAGAAGGCTTTTGTCATCTTTTTCCTAATATTACTGATATTTCAAGCTGAAGTTTACATTGTTTAACAAAATGAATGAAGAGAATATCACAATGATCAGCCACCACTCCTGTTTTCAAGAAACATAATATTTCCTGCATTTACAGTCTAGAAGCAGTCTCTTTTATTCTCTCTTTTTTTTTTAAAAAAAGAAACTGATTTGTTTTCAGTAAGTGGAGGAATCCATTGCATGACTCACAGATCAATCCAGTAATTCATCTGGTAAGCCAAAGATTGAGCATGTCAAGATAGAGTTAAAAAATGGGCAGCTTGCTCTTCAACAAACTATGTCTGTGAATTGGATAATTTCAAGTTAGCAATATATGCAGATTTAGCAGAAAATGGTTCTGTAAATAGTGAGCATTTACTACCTATAAGGTGCAAAATCATATCAAGTGCTATTAGAATATGCTGATTGATGCGTAAGTGGTATCAGTTGCATTGCTTTGTGAAAGAGGATCAAGAAAACATATCATGTGCTTGAGGAACGAAGTGTAATGGTTGTTTAGTTGTGACCAAGAAGTGCCATGCTAATCATGAATCTCAGGTACCAGAAACATTGCATAAAGAACTGAAAGCCACATGTTCTGATGCAGGGAAATCTGGTTACAAGCTTATCTGAACTACGACACAAAAAATTCAGGCAATTTCTGACATAGAGTGAACAAAGAAATGTCCAAAACCTGAACTTGTCTTACATGCATATGAGGTTGCTTTAAGAAATCAGGTGAAAATAAAATGGATGAGTTTGTCAGTTCACACCAAGTGTATCAATTTGAATTGCCAGAAATAAAAAGAACAATGCAAAATACATCAATAAAATCTGACTGTCATGACAACATAAACAAACTGTCACAAAAAGATATTAGTACAGTCAAGCCTGCTGACAGCCACAGAACAGGTACTGTGGGAATTCTTCATTTCCAACAAGATCTCAATATTATGAGGCTTACAAGATAACAGTAATTGTGTGTCATGAAATCAATGTGTCATAATATTAAGCCACTTTAACGATATGTATAAAAAAAGAATTAAAAGTAGCAAACGGAGTCTTCAGAGATGCACTATGTACATTAAGAGATCAAAAGCAACTGTGATAGGCATACAGGACAGGCATGACCTTATTGAATTTTCTTGAGTAAGTAAAGAGATCCGAAAAGCAAACATGTCTTAAAAGAAAGATCTCCAAGACCACTTCAAATGTTTTTTTTCCTCACTATTGATGATCTGGAAAGAAAGCAAGGCATCTAAATAAATTGGACAAATCACTATTCAGCCAGAATCTCAAAGTGCTAGTGAAAATTATTTTTTCTAGAAGTCAGAAATGTGGCACAATTTCATTGCTAACTGTAAAGAGTTGCAAAGTACCTTCCTTAGCAATTAACTCAGCTGCAGTATAAATAGACCATAAAGAAACATTAACTACAGAAGTAAATGTGGAGAGGGAAGTAGCTATGATAGCAGTGGCAGCAGGTGGAACAACGCAACCAGGAAAAGAGAAAAAATAAATACCAAAAGTGGCAGCATATTGAGCTGCAGAAACAACTGCACCATCAGATGATGCAGTTGTCCCTCAGGCCAAACATTTAAACTACCCACAACATGAACACAACCTGTTAGAGGAAGGTATCCATTAATAAGATGTAAGAATTTTTACTGACCACAGATAAAGATAGTGTCTCCATAGTGTAGCGCAAAACTGCTCCTCGGATTATAGTGAAAAAAATACAGACACAAAAAAAGATAAGTGATGGATGAAACATGGTAAGCAGAAGCCCGTAGTGGTCCATTAAAATATACAGTCACTGCAAAACAAAGTCAATGAGCTACAAATATTATTGTCATACCATCAGATTAATTAAAAGAAGTATCTTTTGTGCTTTAGTGAACATTGGCTAACTGATGAGAGGTCAGCAATTATAATTATACAGGGTGCTGTTATGGCATTTCATTTCTACAGAAGAATGTGTACTCATGAATGAACAAGTATGTTTGTGAAAGATGTATCAAGTATTGCCACTTAAAATCTTTAGAAAATTTAGGAAAAGAATGCAGTTTTGAAATTTCTGTTGTAGAATTAACCTCAATAAAAAACAGTTATAATATGTGGAGATTTTAACAATGACTTCAACCAAGTTTCAAAAGACAGGAGAGATCTTATGGCTTACTTTGCAACATACAACTTACTTCCATTTACAAATTCCCCCATCAGAGTCAGTATCCAGTACTGTTATTGATGTGGTATTGATAAAGAAAGTCATGAATACACAGCTAGAAATGTCAACACAGGTTTCAGCGACCACTGTGCACAGCTTCTTTAAATACCTTATATACTGAACATAAATATGCGAACAAAACCAATGAAAACAACAAGAACCTTCAGACATTAATGTGTATAAAGCATGTGTGCAAAAACAAGGATGTTTGTAAAAGCAAGGATGAAAAATTCAGCATATTTATGGATGTCTTTTCATATTGATTTAATACATCATTTCCAATTAAAAAACAGAAGATAAAATCTTTTAGTCTTAACAGAAAAAAACTGCTGGTTGACAACAGGTATATGTAAGTCATGTGCTGAAAAAAAAAAAGATTATATGAGATATTCCGGTCTTCCACAGTATCAAGAATAAAGAATTAATGAATTCCATGCATATTTCAAAAAATATATAAAATGATACTTAAAAAAGTGATAAAAGAAGCCAAAATAATGGAAAATGACTGCTATATAAATAATTTCAATAACAAAACGAAAGCTGTATGGATAATAATGAAACAGCAAATTGATGATAATTTTCCCCAGTATTATAGTATTTATCCAAAGTGTAAAAGTAAAGAAATTACTAATCCTGAGGAAATCGCAAATGTGTTCAGTACTTATTTTAACAATGTAAGTGAGCAGGTGGTTACTGAAATAAAACTATGCTTTAAAAACAGTCCAATATCATCTAAAAATACGAACATAAATCCTGCTCCACTTTATCTCTTCCTAATAACCCAAAAATAAGTCCTTTCAGTTATCAGAACTTTAAAAATTAGCCACTCCACTGGAATAGATGGATCTTACAGCAGTGTTATTGAAAAATGAGGAGCATCATTGCTGAACCATTAGCTCACCTTTGTAACAGTTCCTTTAAAACTGGAACTTTCCCATCATTCCTAAAAAGTGTCGAGTTCAAATCACTATGCAGAAAAGATAAAAAGCTTGAAGTGGCTCCCTACAGGCCCATTGCTTTACTGTCTATATTCTCAAAATATGCAAGAAAAATTTTTCAAAGGAAAATGGTAGATTTCCTGGAAAAGCACAAAATAGCATCTACAGCACAAGATAGTTTCAGCAAGATAGTTTCGCCTGATACAACAATTTTTGAACTTTCAAGTGAAGTACTTAAAAAACTAGATAATGGTGAAAATTTCATTGGAATAAGTCTTGATCTATCCATGGCTTTTGATATCATACATTACACTGTACTACTGCCTAAGCATGCATTGCCATGGGCATCAGATGAACATACAACAACTGGATAAAATCATACTTATGTAGATGAAAGCAAGTGGAGGGAGTACAACACTGAAGTTTCAACAAATTAACTCAACTTCATTCAAAATATGAAACCATTAAAAATAAAATGCCACAAGTTTCAGTGCTCAGTCCTCTTCTATTTTTATTATATTTGAATGACCTGAACAACTTCTGTGAGAACACCATTCAGTTTGCTGATGATACTGGTGTGCTAGTTAGTGGGAAAGAAATGGAAATGCTTCAGAAGTCTACAACAGAGACACTGAAGAATATTGGAAACTGGTTAAGCCACAATACGTTATCACAATAAGTTAGTAATAAATCCAAGTAAGACAGTAGCGCTAAATTTTTACAGTGTGAAAAAAGGTGAACAAATCGTTCAGATTCAGGTGTCTGATAAGAAGCAGCATAGTGTAAACAACCTAAAGTTCAGTTTATGGCACCAAAATCATTTTAAATGGTAGATGCACATTGAAGAAGTGTTAAGTACTGCGTGTTATTTAATGACAACATTAGAAGTATGCTGCAACAAAGATTATCTAAGAACTGTATACATTGCCTATACAAATTCATAAGTGAAATGTGGAATTATTTTCTAGGGTAACTTGTTTCTCACCCAAAAGCCCAGACTGCAAAAAAAGGCTAAGAATAATGGAAGGAGTAAAGTAAAACAAAACCCAAAGATCACTCTTTAAAAAGCTGGAAATCCTCCTACTTCCATGTATTTATGTGTATAAGATAGCTGTTTTGTGAAAAAAATATGCAATGGGAAATACCTACTCTCTTCCAAAAAATGAAAATATTCATTCTCGTGGCAATAAGGCAAAACAGGAACTTTCATACAGAGCCATCAATACCAGCCATGCATTACCCATTTGGGAAAGTTATTTACAACAAGGTTCCCCAGAAATTAAATCAATAAATGATGCAACAAAGTTCAAGTCAGTTGCTAAGACATTTTCAATTCATCACTGCTTCTGCAACCTGCACAGCTTCCTTCGGGAAGTTCACTAAGTATTTGTGTCTGTACTAAAGTGATGTATTATATAACTGTTACTAGTCCCAAGAATCTCAATGATCTACCATGATGATGTCAGTTGAATAGAAATATCAATTTACCTGTACAATACATGCTCTTTCTGGTTTTACAATATACTCTCTTTCCACTTTGATGGTACATACTCCCAACCTTATAATTTAATGCACACTGAATGTAAAAAGACTGCAAGTAATGTAAATTTATTTTCATGTCATCTTATTTGTTGTTATACACTGACTTATTCTGCATTAGAATATAACATTAGCGTACTACATGATTGCCTGGACAAATAAAGAGTGTACCAATAGAGATAATTAGGAATAAAATCAATACCTTTCAAAACAATGTAAAGGAAGTAATAATACAACATACTTGCTATTCTGTTGATGATTACCTGAATGCAAACTTGAATTAACTATATGACCTTAAGTTTTCCTCTGTATAATTGAAATCTTAACCGTCTCCTAAATGTAATGTGTATGCAGTGATCAACAGTGCATGAAATCTCTTTTTATTTTTGAATCTTGTTCTAGGCACAATATTCTATTTATTCTGTATTGTTCTAAGATGTAGAGATTATGTAAAGAAATAATATGTAGGCATTTTTATGACTCATTATATATGTATGTATTTGCACATAATGTTTATAGTTTTGTATACTGGTAGTAAAATAGACACTATGTTTTGCCATTTGTATATGTGACGGTTGCTTTCATTTCTGGTAGAATTTTGATTCCTATTTTCATTATTTAACTGTTTAAGGTAAATGTTTTTTAATCAATGTGAATACAATACATTTTTTGTTGTTATAAATGCCCTATCTTTTTGAACTTTTTTATTGTGTATTTAATATTTTGCTGTCATCAGCCACACATTTTTATGGAAACACAATGTAAAATTTCTGGGCTTCAGCAAATTAAATGTAACAATTATAACATACCATCTTTATCCTCCTTTTTGCCCCATCCAATGACAGTGCAGCGTGTACCAGGGTGAAGCTCATGATTGGCAGGGGGTAAGCAGACGGGTAGCAAATGTTCATGGAATCGGACCCTTGTCTTCAACTGAAAAAAAGGGAATGCTAATACTATGCATAGATGGTACAGAATCAAAATTCAGAAACTGTGGCTAATCTGTTGGAATGAGAAACACTCTTTATTGACTATAACAACATACTTCCTATGTCCATTTTCTACATAATCACCATTTAATTCAATATGATTTTAATGTCTTACATTATCAGTATCAAAATGATTTACTTAAAATTATGCACTCTAAGCTCTCACCTACTTATTAAATAATTCAGCTGCTCCTTAAATAAATAAGTTCAATGTACTGCTTTAGGTGGAGGAAAAGAGTGCATCTCGACGAGATCAGGACTGAAAGATGGTTGATCCAAAATTTAATTTTGAGACTGTACATTCAGAGGTTGGGCTTATCATAAGCATTTAAAATAAACTAGTCCATATCATAATGACAGGAGATGAAATAGAAAAGTTGTAGCTTTTCTTCAAATTTGTGTTGTCTAATGATTAAACTCATTTTTGTCCTTCGTAAGCAGACTCATAACATTATGTTGCTATTATTATTTACTTCTTTTATCATCACTGTGTATTTGAATGTCCCATGCATTTGTTCAATTATTTTACTGAAACCACATAGGCTTTGGTAATGTAATGCTTATAAGAAATGTCGTGCAGTGCCCTAGGAACTGTAAATTACACATTGTGGGGGTATTGTTTTAATAATGTGGATTATGCTCATTACCAAATAATTAAGTGTGTGACTGTATATTACACATTGTGTATGATCAGAGAATTAAAATTAATCATCTGCAAATGTGATTAATAACCAAAATAAAATAAAATGCACTAGACTATATTTATATGAAATGTTTATTATGTAGCTTACTTGAAAAAGAGCAACATCATTGTCATGAGCAACACCCATGTTATACATAGGATGTGGAACAACACGCCGAACTTTCATTTTCTGACCATAAAATGAGTGAGAGTGGCGTCTTGTGATACCAAGCTGGATCGTCCAACCAGAAGGTTCAGAATGGCTGAAACTAGAAATAAGTCACTTAAATATAATGATAATGGAAATTCATAGATGGAAACAGATTGACATGTTCACATGACACGTGTAAAAAAATAGTAACTTTCAACAGCCTCAAAGATACTACTCTTTCCCAGAGTAAGAATGCTTAACTGAACATACATTTCTCTGTGGTAACATCTTATCAAAAACAGGTGATATTAAGTTGTTCAACATTCCTTAAATTTTGTAAGTTAGCAAATACTATATTCTCATATTCAGATTACCAAGATATTAATTCAGATATGAAACGGTAAGACATTTAGCATGTTCAAGTGATCTATAATGAAATAAATGGACCATGTTTCATTTATAGTGTCATTGATTTAAAATTCTGTTGGGAGTAATGTGTTTCCTTATTTAATATGCCACACATTATATTTCACAACTTTCAGCAAAATTCTACTAGGCAGAAATGGCATTGATACATGGATGATGCCAAGTGTTGAACCTTCGTTTTTTGAACTACTACTAAATTTTGAGGCAATGGTATGTATTTTTCATGTTGTATGAAGTGAGGCCACTCTACTATAGAACCATCTCTAATGATATTGTTTTGAAGGGCTTTTAAACACTAATTTTCCTTCCTTTCTTTTAGTCTCCAATGAAAATATCACCTTTCATTTATCACTTTTTAATGCGTTATGTTCATGTCATGTTTTCTATCATATATTGTTTCACGATGAGCCATTGACAACCTCAGTGATTAAATAACTGTGCAGCTGTACTACACTGAGGTGACAAAAAGTCATGAAATACAGATGGCATTGGTATTGCATACACAAGGTATAAAAGGGCAGTGCATTGGTGACTCTGTCATTTGTATTCAGATGATACACGTGAAAAGGCTTCCAAAGTGGTTATGGTCATATGACAGGAATTAACAGATTTGAATGCAGAATTACAGGCCCATATCATTAACATTGATATGCAGCAGGGTTTTCGAACATAGATTGTGTTCGAACATTATGAATTATCTCGAAGAAAACAGTCTATTGACACACAGTCAACATGGGTTTAGAAAACATCATTCCTGTGAAACACATCTAGCTCTTTATTCACATGAAGTGTTGAGTGCTATTGACAAGGTATTTCAGATGAAGTGTTGAGTGCTATTGACAAGGTATTTCAGATTGATTTCATATTTCTGGATTTCCAGAAGGCTTTTGACACTGTACCACATGAGCGGCTCATAGTGAAACTGCTTGCTTATGGAATATCATCTCAGTTATGTGGCTGGATTTGTGATTTCCTGTCAGAGAGGTCACAATTGGTAGTAATTGATGGAAAGTCACTGAGTAAAACAGAAGTGATTTCTGGCGTTCCCCAAGGTAGTGCTATAGGCCCTTTGCTGTTCCTTATCTATACAAACAATTTGGGAGACAATCTGAGCCACCATCTGGGGTTGTTTGCAGATGATGATGTCGTTTATCGACTAATAAAGTCATCAGAAGATCAAAACAAACTGCAAAACGATTTAGAAAATATATCTGAATGGTGCGAAAAATGGCAGCTGACCCTAAATAACGAAAAATTTGAGATCATCCACATGAAAGCTAAAAGGAACTCATTAAACTTCAGTTACATGATAAAGTAGTATAATCTAAAAGCCATAAATTCAACTAAATACCTAGGTACTACAATTACAAACAACTTAAATTGGAAGCAACAGATAGAAAATGTTGTGGGGAAGGCTAACCAAAGAATGTGTTTTATTGGCAGGACACTTAGAAAATGTAACAGACCTACTAAGGAGACTGCCTACATTACTCTTACCCATTCTCTTTTAGAATACTGCTACGTGGTGTGGGATCCTTACCAGATGGGACTGACGGAGTACATCGAAAAAGTTCAAAGAAAGGCAGCACGTTTTGTATTATTGCAAAATATGGGAGAGAGTGTCACAGAAATGATACAGGATTTGGGCTGGACATTGTTAAAAGAAAGGCTTTTTCATTGCAACAGAATCTTCTCATGAAGTTCCAACCACCAACTGTCTCCTCCGAAAGCGAAAATATTTTGTTGACACCAACCTACATAGTGAGGAATGATTACCACGATAAAATAAGGGAAATCAGAGTTCGTACAGAAAGATACAGGTGTTCATTCTTTCTGCATGCTATACCAGATTGGAATAATAAAGAATTGTGAAGGTGGTCTGATGAGCCTCTGACAGGCACTTAAATGTGATTTGCAGAGTATCCATGTAGATGTACCGGTAAATGTAGATGAATCGTAGTTGGACCTAGACACCTGGGATATTCCATTTTCGAAATCATGAGGGAAATCACTATTTTGAGAGACACAGTCAAAAGTGTACCAAGAATTTCAGGCATTACTTCTCACCATGGACAACGCAGTGGCCAACAGCCTTCACTTAATGGCCGAAAGCAGTGGCGTTTTTGTAGAGTTGTTCTTGCAACGGAGAAGAAACACTGTATGAAATAACCACAGAAATTAATGTGGGACATATTATGAACATATCCACTAGGACAGATTCGTGAAAATTTGGCATTAATGGGCTATGGCAGCAGACGACTGACTGACTTGGTTGGATCTTAGATGACTAAAAAACTGTGATGTGGTCAGATGAGCCCCAATTTCAGCTGGAGAGAGCTAAAGGTAGGGTTTGAGTGGTGTGCAGACCCAAGCTTTGGAACCAAGTTGTCAACAAGGCACTGTACAAGCTGGTGGTGGCTCCATAATGGTGTGAGCTGTGTTTACATGAAATGGACTGGGTCATCTACTGCAGCTGAACCAGTCATTCACTGGAAAGGGTTATTTTCTGCTAGTTGGATATCATTTGCAACAATTCATGGACTTCAATTTTTGTGGATGACAGTGTACCATGTCACTGGTGCACAATTGTTCTCAATTGGTTTGGAGAACATTCTGGACAGTCCAAGTGAATGATGTGGCCACCTAGGTCACTAAAAATGAATCACATCTAACTTTTCTGGGACATATTTGAGATGTCAATTTGTGTACATAATCCTTCACCAGCAACACTTTTGCAATTATGGATGGCTATAGAGACAGTATGGCTCAATATTTCTCCAGAAGAGTTCCAACAATTTGTTGAGTCCATGCCACATCAAGTTGCTACACTATGCATAGCAAAAGAAAGTCCAACATGATATTAGCAGGTACCCCTGACTTTTGTCACCTCAGTGTATAGTAGCTACTGTTTAATGCCATTAAATCCAAGGGAAAGGGGCAGGTGTCATTCAGGTCATTACTCAGGAAAAAAAGAAAAAAAAACAAAAGTGCCTAATATTTTTACGTACTACTATAGTGTTTACCCAATTCCACAATTAACTTTCTGACAATAAACTTGCATGAAAATTGTCACAAAAATGGCAAGGGATTATAAAATTTCAAGGTATTTTTAACGCAGTATACTTTCCAGATGCTTGCATGTGCATTTGCTCATCTGGATGAGCTTGTCGCCTCACCAGTAAGATTTCAGCCATGGAGTTGGGCCCATTCCAGATATACATATTTGTTGTTTACAAGAAATCTGACACTGTTAGTGAATCCACAGGCAGAACCACCAAACCACAGGGAGTCAACTTATTTTTTGTTGTTATTTATTTATATATTCAGACACCCATTTGAAGTATTTCAGTTGATGCATGTTGTGTCATTCCATATACATCTTGGAACTTTCATTATAGGATGACATTTACATAGTGTGTTCTACAATTTAGTTTAGGCCCTAAATATAGAAAAGATGACAGCATAACAAATAGATGACATTTTACAGTGTACTGTGTTGTTCTTCACAGTTTTTACTAATTCTGTATGTTCAAAATTTGCATAATTACATATAAATTATCAAAATTTCATGACAGTTACTTTTATTTTCTTACTGTTCCACGCATGATTCTTTTGTAGGGCATATTTCTTTTGCACACTGGTGAACCATTAATTACATAGTCTAGATGCTTGTTTAGTTCATATGTCTTTTTTCTTCAGTTTGCATATTCACAAGACCTTCTGGCTGTTGCATATATTTTCTCGGTAGTGGCAGCTTATTATCAAGTGTTAATGTGCAACAGCACACTGTTAAATACTGCACTAAAATTATGCCATTTCTCTTTGAATCTGCGCTGGAAATTCCACTAAAATTATACCATTTCACTCCAAATGCATGTGGATATTCAAATAGAATGGACAAAAATATATTTTGTAGTGCTCTCTCCACAATAACTAGAACCCAGTGTTGAGTGTTGAAATTATGGTCAGCTGCACTATGGTCAACTTGGGGAAGGTATGCAGCTATTTGTTTTCAACTATGCATGCTCTGACATCATGTCACTCCTTCTAACACTACAAGTGGTACATTGCTCACAGCACCAGGTCACTATTTTTCTTTGAAACTGCACGTAGCACATTGTGTAAGCATATAGTATGAGGGATCTTTGAGGAGCTATTGCTGTAACGACACCTTGCTGAGAAGTCTAGTGTATGACTGGCAATTCATCAACTCGGATTTGATTCCTGCCGGTACCAACTTCCTGTTTTTAATTTTATTTTATTCCTCACAATGTTGAGCTGTCAATTATAAAATTTAAATGCATTTAAATAGTTCAATTTATATATATAAAATTAATATATTTAATTTTGTTATGATTACTACCCTTGTAAAGAAAAAAGCTACTGTACAACTTTGAGTTACTTTTGTGGAAGGGCAATTTATGAAATTTGCCCACAATGCAAATAGCAAGAATATGAGAAAATTTAGTATGAAAGTGTTTTCTGTAGGTGATCTGGTAAAGAAGCCCTTCTCAATAGATCTTTGGAGGAGAAAGTGATTGTTAAAGGGTTGAACTAAAATTAATCTTTGAGAAAGCCCAGAAAACAGAAAAACTCTCATGGAAGTGGTAGGTAGCCTTCATAGATCAAATACGTAATAAAGCAATTAATGGGATGTTGACAACTACTGAGGGATTCATTGGCCACCTGTTGCATGTAACATATTTTTCAAGATTATATTAGACAGAGTAGAAAAACACTGGAGAGTAATTTAGGTGAATATAGAGGCGGTTTTAGGAAGGGGCATGAACTGAACAGTTTTCTCAGATTGACAGTCCTTGTATAATATGCCCGTGAAAACATCATGACGTATTTAACATATTATTTATGGAAAAACCAAACAGGATATTGTTTTAGCTCTGTATCATATCCAGTCAAAAACCTTTTTCATTTTTAAATCCTGTTTCTGTCATCTCTCCTTTGGGATGAGTGTGTAAACCATCTGTCGAAGTTTACTGAGTTTGGCCACAGCACAGTCTAGAACTGTCCACAATTTGTGAGGTAGTTTTCCATAAACACTGCTTGTGACTGTTATGTTCAAACTATAAGTTGCCATGTCTATGGATTCAGCCCATAATTGTATCAGCAGATCCCTTGCACGAGACATTGTCCTTGTAGTCTCTATGAAACTTCTGTTCTCATGTTCAGCTGCACCATTCTGTTGGGGACAGTAGGCTACTGATTTTTTCTGTATTATCCCATGATCTGCATTATTAGTACCTCTTGACTAATGAATTCCGGTCAATTATCAGGCCTTACCACTTATATTCCATGCTCAGTTTGCTTTTTACTGATATTTAATGAAATATTTCATGTGTTTGGCCACTTCAGGCTTATTTTTTAAGAAATACACAGTTTGCCAATGAGAATAGTCATCTTTTAACAAAAGAAAGTACTATGATCTGTCAACTGAATTAATTTGTATAGGGCTACACAAATCACTGTGAGCAAATCACCTGTCTTTGTTTACTTTGAGTCACTTTTGTGGAAGGGCAATTTATAAAATTTGCCCGCAATGCAATGATCACATAAGCCTCTGTCTCTTTCAAAATCTTTTTCACGTGGCGAATGTTTTGGTGTGCCACAAACGGTACATTCTAAGATCTAACTTAGTAGACATGTTACCCTGCTGAATAATGTCATTTTTACTCAGTGAAACCTTAAACTTCATCCTAGGGTTGGTTGGTGTAATCTGGATATAAAGAAACAGTATTTTTAAGTTCAACAGTTTACAGCTTATTGACATGATACAATTTTCCTGTCATTTCTTCATAAGTTAGCAATGTGACCCTCTAGAATGATTCCATTTTGTTTTCAAGTATTATGACCCTTTCTTGTCATATAGTAATGCTGAATTGAACTATACTCAATTTACCCCATGAATGGAGAAATTTGTGGATAAAGAGTACTATTCAAGTAAAACATATTTTAATGTCCTTTCATGCTACAATTCCCTTGACCATAGGTAAAATAGACCAATGAAACCCATGATAAGGTATAAAGTTTCCAAAAAAATTAATGAGAAATCAGTAAGGTTAGTTACACGACAAGATAAATGTATAATTCTACTTTATGCCATTCAAGTGAATTTGGAGTATCTCCCATTAAAATCAGGTACAGAAAAAACTTCAACTGTTTTTCCTAAATCCATTCTATGTTTCCAGAACGAGATTTTCACTCTGCAGCGGAATGTGCGCCGATATGAAACTTCCTGGCGCATTAAAACTGTGTGCTGGACCGAGACTCAAACTCGGGACCTTTGCCTTTCACAGGCAAGTGCTCTACCAACTGAGCTACCCAAGCATGACTCACGCCCCGTCCCCACAGCTTTACTTCTGCCAGTACCTCGTCTCCTACCTTCCAAACTTTACAGAAGCTCACCTGCGAACCTTGCAGAACTAGCACTCCTGAAAGAAAGGATATTGCGGAGACATTCATAAACTGTAATTTACTAACAAACTGTTACAGATATATTACTAAGTTTATTATAATTATGTTAAAAATGCATGTGATGTATACATATTTGAGTTTGGTTACTGTATCACAGCTGTTTCTCAACATCACTTCTTCAACTACAATTGTATATTTTCATTGTATTGTTAAGACAAAAACAAATATTTATTTCAAAATGGCACTATCACTATGGCCAACACAAATTATCAACTCAACATTACAACCACATGTGAAATGTACAGGGTGGGTGAGTAGTCCACATACTCCTGTAACCCCTGTTTAGTATCAAATGTTATTATGCAGATTGGTAGCCCTGTTACTTCTTTTCTGTTGTTGGAATTCAAGTTCCCATGTCTTCAGAGTCACAGTCACAGTCGAGTTTTAATTTGTAGCCATGGTAGATGTGAGGGTCATAGTTTCACAATGTGGAGCACTTAGGGATGAGTGTATGGATACATGAATGACAACACACAGGGCAGAAAATGATACAGGTTATGGGAGCATTCGAGAAAAGATTTAATAAGGCTCCACCACGAAAGGCAACATTTTTGGAATGGGAAAGACATGCTTTTGCTTTTAGCATCATTAAAGACAGGAGGCCACAGAGTGAAAAGAAGAAGATGCAAGAAGAAGCATATGCTGGAGATAGATGGTGTTGTCACAGATTCCCCTTTAGCTCCTGGTACTGCCAACTTTTACATGGAGTGCTTTGAAGATGCAGCACTGAACGCTGACTGCCTTAAACCTGGTGTTCTATAGATACAAAGATGACACTTTTGTAGTGTGGCCACATGGTAAGGAAAACCTGCAAGAGTTCCTACATCACTTCAGTGGCGTACATGAGTGCATCAAATTCACCATGAAGATAGAAGAGAATGGATGCCTACCCTTCTTGGACATTTTGATCAAGAGAAATCTGGACAGTACCATCTGGCATTTGATCTACAGGAAGAGGACAACACAGACCTATACATTAATGCTTGGAGTTACCACCATGCAGTGCAATGTACCTTGGTACTAAACACCTTAGTAGAAAGAGGCAGGTCAGTCTGTGACAGGAAGCATTTACTGCAGGTGTTGCAGCATCTGCGTGAAACTTTCCGCAAAAAAAAAAACAGCTACAAAGCTACAACGAGACACAATAAGATGCACCTTATATAGAGGCAAGTGGCGGGTGGACAAACGAAAAGAAGACGAAGTAAAATGTGTGGCATTTTGGCCATATGCTGGGCCACCGACACCCAAAATTGCAAGAATATTAAAAAGCAGCAAAAAACGACAGTCTTCCACGCAAATTAAAAACTTAAGGACATACTTGGCTCAATCAAAGATCAGCTAGGCCTGCAGACACTGGTATTTGCAGTACCAAGTGTGAATGTTTGATGCAGTACATTGGGCAGACACAGCTATGTATGTCACAACATCATACAAAGCACGTTATGAACATATGACTAGGGCAGACAAACAAGCCTGTGGTAGCACATAATAGCATCAATGAGGGACATGCCTTTCAATAAAGTAAAGTAATAATAAAGTAATGGGAAAAAAAACAAAAAAAGAAAAAAAACAAAGAAGCTATGGACTGCCAATAGTTTTTGGGACTCTGTTGTCAAAGAAGCAGTAGAAACACATCTCCACTATAATCTAGTAATTCGTGACAGTGGATTTCAGCTTAGTGCAGCATGGGATTCCTCAGCTAAGAAAATATGGCAGGAACACTCTGTAATGAAAGCGGTGGTGTCCACAGATGGATTAGACAGCAACTGGGACTCGACACCCATGCCAGGGTTGCAGCACAATACCCCACTACTGGTTACCTCATGTTCCCCCACTAATGACGCGGCATTCCTTTCCGGAGGCATGATTGGTCCACCGTATAGACAGATGGAACACACCATACCAACACTTTGCTTGAAGATGTTTGGTACAAAACTCATCAAAACATTGCGATAAGGCGATACCACCACTGGGCTGATCACCTGAGAAGATTTCATCGACACACCAATTCATTCAGGAGTATGACCCCCTTGTGATACCAATGGTGAATTCCCTGTAAACACACAGAGTCAGGGACAGTCATTACTGCCTTATGAAAACAACAATGAACATATAAAGAGATTTACAAGCATCTGGTATACAGGTCTATAAATGGAAATGGGTGCATTGCAGTGAGAGAGTATTGATGACTCGTTCCCAATTGACGGGTTCCACACCACCAAACATTTGGACATTTGCATTGCCTGCTATGTGAAGGAGGCACTTTCAGTGTAAGTATACATGTTCAAATGTTCAAATGTGAGTGAATTCCTAAGGGACCAAACTGCTGATGTCATCGGTCCCTAGACTTACACACTACTTTAACTTATGCTAAGAACAACACACACACACCCATGCCTGAGGGAGGACTCGAACCTCCAGTGGGAGGGTCCATGCAGAGTATACATGCTATAGACCAGAATCAAACAGTGTGAACTCCAGAAATGGATGATAAGATCCTGAAACATGTTGAAGACACTTCATCTACAGTTACACTATGTATTGCACACATCCTTGGTGTGAGAGACAGCCTTGTGTGGAATGTGTTATGAAACCAGAAGCTTCATTCTTTTCATCATTGAGACTGACAGGATTAGCACCTGATGATTTTCCTCAATGCCTGCAGTTCACACAGTGGATTTTACAACAGACAGTTCTGCACCCTCAGTTATGGCTGAGGTCTTGTACAGGAAAGAGGCTTTGTTTACTCATGAAAAATGTTTCAATATTCACAATTCATATTTTTGGGCCCATGTGAATTCAAAAAGTAAGACACCTCATGCTCATCAACAGCAACTGGGTGTTGATGTGATAGGTTGAGTGAATTGTACATTCTTCCATTCTGCCTGAACGGATGGAGACATTGCATCTTTGTGCTGCCAGAAATGCTGGAGAATATACCCCTGATGGTTATACATAGGATATACTTCAAGCACAATGGGGCGCTAGCACATTTCAGCCCTGCTGTGATCTTTTGAATTGATGGTGGCCATGTAGTCTTGTCACCCAGGTCACCTGATCTCATGTGTCTGGATTTCTTTCTCAGAGGGCATATGAAGCAGCTGATGCATGAAACTGTTGTGGAAACAGAAGAAGACCTCATTGCTAGAATTGCCATTACTGCTGGTACCATCATGGATGTCCAAGTAATCTTCAAGTGA
Source organism: Schistocerca piceifrons (assembly GCF_021461385.2). NCBI lineage: Eukaryota > Metazoa > Arthropoda > Insecta > Orthoptera > Acrididae > Schistocerca > Schistocerca piceifrons. Next base: position 662,864,857 of record NC_060138.1, read on the forward strand.
ACATAACATCTGATGATGTACTGCATGGATACAGGCCAGTGATCATGCATTCAAGCATTTCCTGTGAATTCCACTACCGCAATTAGCATGCTAATCTGCTTTCTTTGTAAATTGTCTCTAGCATCAGAAATTGCCTTTGGAGACCATATGTACTATAACTGAATGTGTGTGTGTGTGTGTGTGTGTGTGTGTGTATATATATATATATATATATATATATATATATATATATATATATACACTCCTGGAAATGGAAAAAAGAACACATTGACACCGGTGTGTCAGACCCACCATACTTGCTCCGGACACTGCGAGAGGGCTGTACAAGCAATGATCACACGCATGGCACAGCGGACACACCAGGAACCGCCGTGTTGGCCGTCGAATGGCGCTAGCTGCGCAGCATTTGTGCACCGCCGCCGTCAGTGTCAGCCAGTTTGCCGTAGCATACGGAGCTCCATCGCAGTCTTTAACACTGGTAGCATGCCGCGACAGCATGGACGTGAACCGTATGTGCAGTTGACGGACTTTGAGCGAGGGCGTATAGTGGGCATGCGGGAGGCCGGGTGGACGTACCGCCGAATTGCTCAACACGTGGGGCGTGAGGTCTCCACAGTACATCGATGTTGTCGCCAGTGGTCGGCGGAAGGTGCACGTGCCCGTCGACCTGAGACCGGACCGCAGCGACGCACGGATGCACGCCAAGACCGTAGGATCCTACGCAGTGCCGTAGGGGACCGCAACGCCACTTCCCAGCAAATTAGGGACACTGTTGCTCCTGGGGTGTCGGCGAGGACCATTCGCAACCGTCTCCATGAAGCTGGGCTACGGTCCCGCACACCGTTAGGCCATCTTCCGCTCACGCCCCAACATCGTGCAGCCCGCCTCCAGTGGTGTCGCGACAGGCGTGAATGGAGGGACGAATGGAGACGTGTCGTCTTCAGCAATGAGAGTCGCTTCTGCCTTGGTGCCAATGATGGTCGTATGCGTGTTTGGCGCTGTGCAGGTGAGCACCACAATCAGGACTGCATACGACCGAGGCACACAGGGCCAACACCCAGCATCATGGTGTGGGGAGCGATCTCCTACACTGGCCGTACACCACTGGTGATCGTCGAGGGTACACTGAATAGTGCATGGTACATCCAAACCGTCATCGAACCCATCGTTCTACCATTCCTAGACCGGCAAGGTAACTTGCTGTTCCAACAGGACAATGCACGTCCGCATGTATCCCGTGCCACTCAACGTGCCCTGGCCAGCAAGATCTCCGGATCTGTCCCCCATTGAGCATGTTTGGGACTGGATGAAGCGTCGTCTCACGCGGTCTGCACGTCCAGCACGAATGCTGGTCCAACTGAGGCGCCAGGTGGAAATGGCATGGCAAGCCGTTCCACAGGACTACATCCAGCATCTCTACGATCGTCTCCATGGGAGAATAGCAGCCTGCATTGCTGCGAAAGGTGGATATACACTGTACTAGTGCCGACATTGTGCATGCTCTGTTGCCTGTGTCTATGTGCCTGTGGTTCTGTCATGTGATGTATCTGACCCCAGGAATGTGTCAATAAAGTTTCCCCTTCCTGGGACAATGAATTCACGGTGTTCTTATTTCAATTTCCAGGAGTGTGTGTATATATATATATATATATATATATATATATATATATATATATATATATGTCTGCTTGTGTCTGTATATGTGTGGATGGACATGTGTGTGTGTGTGTGTGTGTGTGTGTGTGTGTGTGTGCGAGTGTATACCCGTCCTTTTTTCCCCCTAAGGTAAGTCTTTCCGCTCCCGGGATTGGAATGACTCCTTACCCTCTCCTTTAAAACCCAAATCCTTTCATCTTTCCCTCTCCTTCCCTCTTTCCTGACGAAGCAACCGTTGGTTGTGAAAGCTAGTATTTTGTGTGTATGTTTGTGTTTGTTTGTGTGTCTGTCGACGTGCCAGTGCTTTCGTTTGGTAAGTCACATCATCTTTGTTTTTAGATATATTTTTCCCAAGTGGAATGTTTCCCTCTATTAATTCATATATATATATATATATATATATATATATATATATATATATATATATATATATATATATATATATATATGTGTGTGTGTGTGTGTGTGTGTGTTCTGTTCTTCCTGTATTAATTTGAATGAATAGTTTTGGAACTCCCAGAACAGCTTCCTAGGCTTCCAGTTTTGTTCCACTGAGATTACATGTTCTTTGTGATCAGACAGATAATTTCCAATTACTGTTACTGTATAATCATCTGACTATATTTGAGTAACAATGTAACTTACAGCAGGAGCTCTGTTAGCTGTATTTCAAGTATAGTCATTGACTGTTATGCAATTGTATGAGATCAGTGGTGAGAAAATATTCTCTTTCAATTTGGATACCTTACTATAATCAGCATTAAAGTCACTAAAGAATGTTATTTTCTTATTACTTCTGCAACTGCTAACCTTATTTAGCACACTATTTGTATCTTTTTCAAAAATGTTTTAGCACTTCTGCAAGATGAATGGCTAATATTAATGGTGATATATTTTGTATCATTAAAAACAATTTCAACCAATGAACACTCAAAATATTTTTCAATACCAGTACTGGTAGTGAATTTTACTAGGTCAGCTCTTTTCTTTACCATGTTTGTATATGCAGCTGACACCATTTTCATAATTTCACCCAAAACAGTTTGATGCTATTGAAATGTTTTGTTTGTTACATGGAGGTATTTTCTATTCACGTAGCCAGTGTTCAGTAAAACACACCCTTGTTGGGCTGTCCCCAGTACTCAGTAGTGAGTCTACACTTAGAAGCTTACACCTTAAGGCCTGAATATTTTTGTGGGTGGCTGATAGTTCCTCTTTGGTGGTACTGACTTTAGCATGTTTGCCCTTAAAAGATCATCAGTCTTGTTACTCACTTAAGGGAAGGCAGAGTAGGAAAGACCCTCCATTACAAGAAAAGAATAATAGAATAACCGATCTCAAACATAGGCAGAAACGCCTGTAAGAAACAGCGTTCACTCATTTACATGCTCGTGTAGTCATAGTTGAGGGACCAGTGTTCACAGTCGCACTGCTTGCTGAAATACTGGTGTACAGTTTGATTTTATATTCTTCAAATTATGATGTTATCAAAGTAGTGAAAGTTTGTTGCCTATATTAGTACTTAAATTAATTGTGTGACACACTTACTTCTCAAATTTTTGAACATGTGCTTTAAAAGACTATACTTTTCTGAATTACAGTTCTTGAATCTTATGCTAAAGCAATATACTATTCATTGATCCAAGCAAATTGGTGTTATCACATTAAGTATTTTATGATAATTAAACAATTTATCATTATGTTGTAAAATTACACATCATTTATTGTTATTATGATTACAATCATACACATCTGTGGCTCATTAAAACTGGGGTTGACCGAAAGTTGTATTCGGAGGTGGGGGTAGGAAGGAGGAGACAGGGACAGTAAGAAACCGTGAGACCCTGTCCCCTTCTACTCGTCCCCCAGAATCAAACCATTGACCATGTCTGGAAGAGAACACTGAATTACCACTGCCCAATGATACAAATATGTATATATATGCCTAATATGAAAGAGGAGAGGGGTAGCAGCACTCAAAGAAAGGAAAACTGAGAGTGCAAGGCACACACCCTTACTAGCGACAGACAATGAGATGACCTTATCTCCTTCACACGCTACAGTTATAAGTTCTTTTGGGGTCCCTTGTTTAGGTTATTAAAATCATGTGTCATATCTTCCTGTCACAAATGTAAAGTCACAATGGCAGGCTAGACTACAGTGCCGCTACTTTATAGCCTGTAATATTTTAGTGGGTATGGGCTCTTGTTCTTGGGGTGTTTATGATGTATTATTCTGCATTGTATTTGTCGCATTAGTATTATAAATCACTAGGTGAACTTCTGATCTGGGTAATACACACGTGTATCTTAATATATTTTCTGTCACGAGTGTAAAATCACAAGAGCATGGGAGACAGTAAATGCCAACAGTGTATGGCGATCCTAATCTACAATATTTTTGTGGATATGGGTTATCTGTTCTTGATCTTGTATTAGTATCTATGAGGATATGTATAGACGCTGGACAAAAGTATGGAAACACCAAAACCACAAAACATTAGCCTACCCGGCCCAGTATGGTGTTGGAAAACTGTTGGCATTCAAAACAGCTTCCAGTCGTCTCAGAATAGATAAATACAAGTCCGGTATGGTTTTCAACAGAATCTTATGCCATTATTCCTGCAAAATTGTGACCAGTTGAGGTAACGATTTTGGAAGTGCACAGCACCTCTCCAAAGTAGACCACAAAGGCTGGGTAGTTGTGACCATTCACCCTTGTGTTCACGAAACCAGTCCTGGAGGATGCGAATTGTGTGAGCAGGGGCTCTGTTATCTTGGAACACAGCATGAGCATTGGAGAAGAAACGTTGTATCATGGAATGGACCCAATCAGTCAAAATGCTCACATGAGGAGTAGCAGTGAAGCCCATGGAATACCACAACATGGCTGCCAAAATCATCACCAAAATCCCGTTATGTTTCTCTTGCGACATATAGTCGTCAAGAAGCTGGAAACGGTGTGAAACAAGGCTCATCTGACCAGACGACGTTCTTCCATTGGTCCATAGTCCAAGTTTCATGGCTTCGGTACCATGTTTTCCTGTTGCGAGCATTTGCGTCACTGATGAATGGTCTTAGAATTCCATCTTGCCCTACAATTTACTTATGGAGCTCCTTTCGTGTTGTTTTGGTACTGACAGGGCCCACGAGTGCGACATTCAGTTCTGTAATGATTTTTGCAGCTGTCGTCCCCTTATTTTTCGTCACAATTCTCTTCAATGACCGTCTGTCACAATCACTCAACACACACTTTTGTGCCTTTAGCGGGCACTGTACACGGAATAAATCTTCGCTATGGTGTTTCTTGAAACACCAAACACTTCGCACTGACCATAAAAGCACCAACAATTTGCCCACTTTCAAATCCACTAAGGTCCGACACAGTGCACTCACAACAACACGTAACCCTCTTCTGATCACGAATGAAAACATTACATAGGTGACCTTCATGGTCAAACACAAGAGCGCTACGTGCAGCATCTGCATATAAGTTCCAGCATGAATTTGTTGTGGCGTTTCCTTATTTTTATACACCTCCTGTACTAGTTAACTGCCGGGTTACTCATTTATGTATTACGTAAAAAATTGTAACTCCAAATCGGGCAAGTGTAACAAATTAATGCCAATGATTGTATGGCGACACCAAGTTAGACATGGTATTCCTGGCATTGAAACCACATAGTGGGGGAATATTAACGCTCCACTTGCGCGGTTTTATTGTTTAGTTTTGTGTATTAACAGCAGTCGAGATTTTTTTGTTTTCTTTTTTATGTTAAAAGCAGTCAAGCTGCCAAGAAAAAACAGAACAAACTATGTCAGAAGCATAGCCTTTGGGCTAATACTCCACAACATTCAGGCATAGAGACTTACTTTCCGACGCAGTGTGACGCGGTCAGCACCCACTGGTCTGCGATGAGCACTCCAGCACAGTAAAACACTTCTTCCGGGCCTCCTAGTAGTGCTGCTAGAAACGGCCAATCCCCTGGAGTTGATTCAAATCCTCCGACAATTCTCGTAGAGGCTCGCGGGTAATTTGGATGTCTTCTTTGACCACAAGCTTGCAAAACGAAAACCACCTCGTTAAAAATGTTACACGTGAAGACATGCATTGCAAGTTTTTATTGTAACCTACATCAAACGAAAAATATTTGCTATTAGGAATAGGCGATTTAAAATTGTCTAAAAAGATGTTATATTGTAAATCTGTAACTATTTCAGTTGATTAGAACTCAGAATGTGCCTTTGTAGAAAAAACTCTATTCTGACTATCGGTGACCTTAGCTGCATTGGCTCTGTTACATAGAGTGACTTAAAAACCAGACAATTGGGAAATACAATATGTTTTTAGTAATAATGATTGAATGCGTTTTATGTTCACGATGAAAGTGGCTTACTGAGAAGTAATCAGTACGGATCGCACAACTGTGACTGCCTGTTACTGACGGTTTGGTGATGTAAACGTTGCAGTCAGTTTGTTTTCATGAAGTTATTAAAAACAGAGAAGACTTTTGCCTTAAAACGAGTTACACATGTGGCAAAAGTCCTGTTCCACTTGTACGAGAAGTTCGCGCCAATTTAACCTTAGCGTACTGCTGTTCATGTCTTCATAAAAAAATTTGAGCAACAAAAGTGTTATCGTTGAAACCCGTCGAGGGCATCTGAGGAACGTGAACTTCTGCATCTGTCTCGCTGCCTCAGTCTCTTATTTATTCACAGTATTATTACTTGCAGGACATGCCAAGACTGTGTGTCGATCTACCCAAAGAATTTGGTACATTAGCAAAATAAACAAAATATACCGGTAATTAAGCGTGTGTATTCCGCATGTGTTTTGTAGCGTTGTAGAGATTCAAACAGGCGATTGCAAGTCTATGAGATAATGCTTGATTAATACACGAATGAGCTCTGCTTATATAATAGAATGGTGTGATCAGTTGTATTCACATTCAAGCTATCGGTGCAGATAAACTAGCATAATTCCAGCTCAATTTGAAAAATCGTCTTCTTTTGAATCAAATTCTGATAAAACAAAATATTAATGAATGAAAAGTAGTACCATAATTTTGGGTATTCGAAATGTGCTTTACTGACGTGAACGTCACAGGAGATGCGTACTAGAATGTACTTCACGAAGTGATTCTAGAAAATTTGACGAATTGTAATATCTACTGACAACATTTAACAACTCCACTGACATTATGATGGAGCTCTTGGTCATTATGCAAGAGATTTCACGTTATTCAGGGTGTTATGCAGCAATGTTTTGAGAATTTGGGAAATTGTAGAGGCTGAAATATTTTGATATGAGAAACTTATACTGGTAATGTGAAATAAAGTTCCTACAGCCATCACTGGGCTGTGGAAATTCGTGTACTACCTGTACGAAAAGTTGCCTGGTGAGAGTCTCAGTGAAAATCTGGTCTGGAATTCTCGGAGATCTCCTTATTGGACTACACATCTCACCGTCATTTGAATGGTGTATGGTATTTGAACTTTTTGAGTAATACCTTGCCTGAAGTTCTCAAGGATGTTCCCTTGCAACTGCACACTAGTTCGGTGCTTCAGAGTGAAAGTGCTCTAGCGCAATTTGATCGACGGGTCGGAGCGTATGTCAGATATCAAGCAGAGAATAACTGGAAGGAGATGTCCAGTCCCTTGGCCTGCGTGCTCACTTATCTTACCCCTGTTTACTTCTTCCTCTTGGGTTATGTGAAGTCCTTGGTGTACTCAGCACCGGTAGGAACAGTACCTGAGCTTCGTGAGCGCATCTTTACAACGTTGGATATCATCAAAGGAAAGAGAAGAATCTTCTGGAGAACCAGATAGAACAAGGTCCATCGTTATACATTATGTAACGAAGCTGATGGTCATCACGTTGAAATTTACAGTACTCAGTAGTCAAGGCACAGATTCAGTTCACAGTATTTGATTGTACTCTAGTGTCAATAAACATTTCCCGAATACAGTATTCCGGTGTTCCATTTAACCGACCGAAAGTGTAGAAAGTGCGTGGTGCTGTAGAAACTTTACTCCACCTTTCCTGCGATAGGTTCCTTATGTCAAAACGTTCGGAATTTCACCCTGTACAAACTTTCAAAGTCAGTCTGTAACACCCTGTATATCTTGATTATATTTTGAAGCAAAGAGTAATTTGATTAATGTGAAGTGGCTGTTCTCATTATTTAGCATGGTGTCAAAAATAGTCATCTTTGAGTAGTCTCACTTGAAAACAAGCAGAAGAATAAAACTTTTGTAGTACTTGGTTTTCGTGTCGTTTTCATGAAGTAGCGCTTGAGTAGAAACGCGAAAGTTACATATATGCTTTTAAACCTGTCAGTACAACGAGTAATTGGATACATAAGGTATGTGCTCATTTTTCTTCCACAATTATTAGATTCCACATTTGAAATGAAGTACTGGTGTCTTATAGCTGCCATGAAAGTTTTGGTAGCATAATAATACAAATGAAGCCGTTGAAAACCAGTTGAATAATATATAGTGTATCTGAGGATTCGCAACTTGAACCCATACTGCTCCATCGAGCGAAAGAGGTTGCGAGCAGGACAAGGTGGGGGCTCTTCGTAGAACTCGGTAGTAGAGAGAAAAATTAAGTTATGATTACGATAACCACATTGTAGCTTATGTCGAAACATAACAACTGTTTTCTAACTTGGGAAAAAACCCACACACAGCATACACACTACTCTAATACTATTCTCATATAAAATAGCATTTTTAAGATTGAAAAACAAGTTGCGTTTATGAACTTAAATATGAAATTTTTCTAATAATATGTTACAGAAGAATCTGTAAATAACCGAGCATTGCTATGTGTAACTGGGTGTTGGCACTGTGGTGTAGCTATGTGGCATCTGTCAGTACTGATTTTGATGGAGAACACATTTGGTGGTGTGAGGCACTTTACCTACGGTAAGCGAAGTAAATTCGTCTTACTGAAAATCGTTTGACTGATGCCGCCTTACAGCGTCTGCAGATAATGTTGTAACAGGATAATCATATTATTATCAGTGCTGTTGTTATTAAACATTTTACCAAATCCCAGGCCAAGTAGTTCTGAATTTTCTTGCTGACTTCTCCCGTATCTTTTACTGTTCTTTTTCACTACATGATACTGTTTTCATTTTCTGAAATCATCATATACAGAAGTTTCTTACAAATGTCCCTGAGTCGTGTCATGTGCAGTACACTGTGGACCGGTGTAGATTGTGCTTCTTCTTTAGAGTTATTGTAGAGCTACAGATCATAAACACAATGTTCATAAAATAACTGTGTAAATGCGGGGCACTGTGCTGATAGCATACCAAAGTTGGAGCAGGTGAGCTTCACCGTAGCATAGTCCTTCCCCGTGCAGGTGCGCAGCTCCTTCAGCACGTTGCGTTGCTTGGTCGTCCTCCACATAGTGTCGCCAGTGTAGGCGCCGCTGCTGCTGTTTGAGCTGACTGTGCGTACATTGCTGATACCGCTGAGCATCGTCAGTTCACTAGAATTGGCAACCCTGAAAATATGTATATGGCACTGGTGAGTATGTGACTCATTTATCTGTTATTTGGTATCATTAGAAATTAAAACTGTCTTTGATGTAACTGATATTTAGATGGAATTACATTTTGCTATGAGTCTCAACTTTATGTTCGATAGGGATAGAAGCAGAAGTAATGAATCAAAATTTGTACCACAGCTCGGATTTGAACACAGGTCTCCAACTTACTAGACGGATGTGCCAAATACTGCATCACTGTAGTACTGTGGCTATCATACCTGCACGGACTACCCTACCCTAATGCCTCCCTAACACAAACTTCAGTTCACAACTTAAGTCCATTTTCCCTTTCTTAAATCGTCAGTATTGCCAAGGCTCTCTGACACTGAAATAGCGCCTCACATTTGTGCATAATGGGGAAATCCTGCCTGTATCTCTATTGATCTGATGAAATTACATTTTCATGGAGACATATTAGTCTCAACTTTACCTTCAGTTAGGATAGTAGGGGAAAATGAGCTGAAGTTGTGAACTGACGTTGTGTTAGGGAGAGCAGTGGGCTACGGTAATCTGTGCAGCTGTGATGTAGTAGTTAGCACATTTGCCTAGTAAACAAGAGGGGTTAGGATGGGTTCAAGTCATGGCTGTGGCACAAGTTTTAATTCATTACTTCTGCTTCTAACCCTCTCGAAGAAAACCGCTATTTGCTCACAAGGAATGAGGAGCATAATTAATGACTAAGGTACACAACAAAAGGGAAAATATTTATGACATTGAGAAGAAACCAGCAGAGCAATAGAATTTATATGAGAGATGATACACGTTGTCGTAATAATGAACGCTGTTTCAAGTTGGTAAATTAAAGCTGCCAGAAACGACGAGGTTTGTCTCAATATCACGGTGCCCTATTTGGTAAGATCCAATTGGAAGCAGTTTTTCCTTGCCTTTCATAGATCTAAGAATCCTCCCACCCACTGAAATATTCCTTTTTATGGGAAGAATGTAATGTCATTAATGTTTGTAAAGAGCCAGTCTCCTGTGCATATGTTTTTTTTCTTCTGTGGCCTCTGTGAAAGGAAGAGGAGAAACCTTACACAGTGTCTGGTCGTTCAATGAAATGCAATCACAACTGTATTCTGCATCATCGTAGCGGAAATTTATCGATGGCCAACGATGTTGAAATGGCCTATCATTTTAGACGACAAAAATATAAAGAGTTTACTCTTGTTTTGTGTGAGATCGCACATTCACACACTCTTGTTTTGTTTTTCTTTGGTGGTCTCTCGTAACGAACAGACATGCTACGTAAGTTGTGTTTAAAATTCATTGCTTTCTGGCTTAAAGTAATTAAATATGACACCTATATAGAACTCTGAAACTGTTTTAAATCTACCTACCTCTAGTGCGTATAAATACATGACTTCTCCTAGTGTGTAAACTGTTTCAGACTGGAACCAGTGAAGTCGTCGGACCTTTGTTATCCAGAGTGGATGTATCAATAAACTCCTACGGTTCTTAAGAAAAGAGAAAGTAAAAACTAGTGTCGAAATAATCCAAAAACAAATTTTTGTCTCTCTATAGATCAAAGTTCGAATAAAGGGGACAAAGAAAAAATGATAAAATGTTTCTCGTATTTAGATACGATATACTTAGATCAAGTGTTAGTTTTATTAGAACAAATCGCAGTCAGATATTAAACTTTAGTCTTCAAAGGCAAAAAGACTTACGAAAAATAAGTAATATAATTTTAAGACATTTCAGCGCTATATCTATACCTGAAATTGACCATTCACTGGTGAACAGTATCTCTGACTCACTACTCAATCGATCTTTGCTATTTCAATTCGTACGCTACAAAATATGAGTCGAATGAACATATATCGGAAACTTTGAGACAGAAGTTAATTCATAACCGAGGTCTGGTATAATGTTTTAGGAAGAAAAAGGGTAAGTGCATGTAAATGCTGTTTATGCATTAGTATGTTGAACAGAATAGAGATATTAGTTGTTTACGTTGTGTGTGAATTTCAATCCGCGATCTTTACGCGTCTAACAGTCATCTACATTTCTTTTTATTCAAAATACTGAAATAGAATAATTACGCTCAAGGGAGCTAGGTCAATTTCCATTCTTAATCGTATAGGCCTTCTGAACTACAGAGACGACAGAGTTACCGAGTGGTACATTACGTTGTCGCTCATTTTGGTTTTCTTGTATGCAGGAAGTTTCAAAAATACTTCCACAAACTCCGGAGACAAGTTCCTTACACCAAAATAATAAAAAAAATCAATTAATATCTGTCCGAAAATCGTTCGTTTTAGAGTTGTTGATGTTCAACGGCTTTCCAATTGACACCCAACAGCTTCACTTATCTACACACCCGTTTGACTCATTGTATCCTAGATGGCGTTGTGTTGCCAGGGAGACTTGTTTACAGTCGTCGTTTGTCTGTCTGCGACGTGTCCATTGTGTACATGTACGACAGGTAGTTGCTTAACTGAAACCGTTCCGTTCAGACATAACAGAATATTCATTTTGTGAGCAGGCAGACATGATTTTTATGTACAGCCAGGTGAATGGTAATGGACACGAGGCTGAACGGCTGTATCAGACGGCGTTTCCAGATCGAAGACAGCGATTCACCCAACCTTTGGCGTTAGGTATCGTCGCGTTGCCGAGAATATCGACCGACGAAAGTCACTTGTTACTCGCACGCCTGACAAGGATGAGCACGTTCTAAGGCATGTCGAAGAAGAGTCAGTTGTCAACGCGCGACGATTAGCTCTGGCATGTGGTACTTCTCCAAGTTCAGCGTGGAGGATACTTCACGAGCAACTCCTGTTTCAGTATCATCTTCAGCACGTGTAGTGCTTCACGCCTGCCCCCAGGAGAGAATCTTTGAGTATGGTTTGTTGCTCAAATTGCCAGTCTGTTGTTTGTCTCTTCAGTTTTGGTTACAGATGAGGCAACATTTGGAAGAGATGGAATAACAAATTTTCACATCCAACACATGTGAACCGAGCGCAATCCTTATGCTACACTACAGGTTAGGCATCAGCATCAGTTTATGATTAATGTATCGTATGGAATTGTCGGTGATTATCTGGTAGGAGCACACTTTCTCCCAGCACGTCTTACAGGTGCTGTCTACAGAAACTTCCCGCAGAACACCCTCCAAGATCTACTAGAAGATGTGCCCTTGCAAATAAGAAGAAACATGTGGCTTATGCATGCTGGAGCTCCAACACATTTCTGTCTCAGTGTTCGTGATGAAGTGGGTGTTATCTACCATGACAGATGGATAAGTAGACGAGGACCAGGTCTGTGACTTGCGCTTTTCACCAGCCTCAGTCCTTTGGACTGGTATCTCTGCGGGCACTTTAACCAATTGGTCTACACAGCAGACCACCCGGATGCGGGAACTCTTTATCAATGGTTCATGGACGCTTGCGAAACTATTCGAAATGGTCAGGGAGTATTTGAAAGGGGGCGACACTCTGTGATTCAAGGAATGAATGCTTCTTTAGAAGCAAGAAGAGGACATTTAGAACGTTACACTTATATGGATATGGTATCTGTTGTTTCGCACATGTCCGAAAGAACAGACACCATATCCATATAAGAATACAGTCCTGGCAACACCGGCCATGACCTTCTTCTGTGCAGATGCACACATATTCCCCGAACTCTTATGGGACTTGGTAAGAATGTCTTCCACGAGTAATGCGTGTGTTGGGGTGGGATACTACGAATGTAGTGTGTGGGCATACGAAGTGAGAATGTGGGTCTCGTGGGAGCGTGCGCGAGATAGTCCCTGCAGTCGCGCTATGCTCTGTGCCCTCGGTGTCTCAGATGGATTGCCGGCACGGTAGCTCAGCGTGTTCGGTCAGAGAGCTGGTTGGCCTCTGTAATAAAAAACTGAGTGGAAGGATCAACAAAACGAATTGGAACGGATGTCATGTGACATCCGCAACAACCAAACACAAGGATCAAAATAAATAAATAAATAAATAAATAAATGGATAGAGCGTCTGCCAAGTAAGGAGGAGATCCCGGGTTCGAGTCCCGGTCGGGGCACAAATTTTCACCTGCCCCCGTTGATACATATCAACGCCCGTTAGCGGCTGAAGGTATTAATATAATTCTAATTTAGATTTAGAACATTTGTTATGAGTTATGTTGATGAGCTCCAACGGCCTAAACCGCAAATTTCATTAATAACTCGAAATCGAAGAATTTTCGAACAAATATTTATATGAACATATTTCTTATTTTGGTCTAATGAACATGTCCCCGAAACTTGTAAAATTATTTTGATACACCCTATGTAGAACATGTGCTGTTTCGTAGGTTACATTAGCAATTTGCGCCAGTGTAAATGGACGACACAGAATATGGTTCAGTTTTTCTTCGGATTTCCTCTATTGTGGCGATGGCTGCTGCTGTAGTGCTGTCGACCTCTGCTTTAGCGACACTCACGTGTATCCGAGCATGGCGCAGAGGTCCCGCGCCGAGGCGCCGGAGCCCCAGTGGCTGATGCAGGCGGGCCGCCACGCCTGCTGCTCCGGCTGGAACACCTCCAGCACGCCGCTGCCCTCGTCCCCCATGCGCTCGCTTAGCCGCACTGCAACACACATACAAACACTCCATCTGTGCAGCCTAGGGACACACACCACAAAGGGGCTGACAACATAACAAGCACATTTGTTTTGGCATCGTGCTGCGTGCGCGCTATGAGACATGGACTTATTTTTCTGAAATTTTCAGTAAGCAGGCCAATGGTTAACGCAATTTTAGTAACTTGAAGCGAGTTCAGTTTCGCAGAAAAAGATTTCTGCTATATTTAATGTCATTTCATCATTCGTTATATTCCTTTCGTTATCTGGCATTGCGTAAGAGATATGTTTCCTTATAGCTACAATATGCCCTTTTTTTAAAAACTGAAATAGTGATTTTTGCTGTTCATAGCGATGTTCATAAATCGTGTTGAACACCATTATGATTTAAATTCTTTCCAATTTCATTTCGTTACTTCATTAAGTCGTAAATTATATAATAAAATGTCACACAGTTAAATGATGATCCTTGAATGCTGCGATTTGTGCTTTTGATTCCGAAACTGATCTAAAATGCAATTTTTATGGGTTAGTTACCAAGATCTACTCAGTGTATCGCCATAGAAACCGCTGGATTTTAAGTACGATTCTGGTTTTCATTAGTACTTCACTATGATGCACAAAAATTGGCTGGACCAGCACCAAGCTAGGGTAAGTTGGAATCGTGAGTGTTAAATGGTGCGGTGAAGTTCGAAGTAGCCACAGTATGTGGAATGTAAAATGTGGTAGAATGGCTGGCAAGAGAAACAGGATTTTGGACAGGGGTAAGTATATGTACGTCGGAAACCAGACTATGATTGTAGACAGCGAAGAACAAGACAGGATGAGAAAGCGGAGGGAAACCTGATCTGCAAAAGGATAGGGCGGAATGAGCAAGATCTGATATGGAGGATATCCGTCAAGTTTATTATCTATAAAGGGGTAGTGTCAAAATTACTTTCGGAAAAGATTTGGAGGGGGTGTAGGTTTAAGCTCATTGGGATAAATTGGTATTGGCTCAGCAGTTTTTGTGAGAAGCACCGCACTAAAGAAACAGCAGCGCCCACTTTCGTCAACAGCAAAATCTGTGGAGGACGCTGAAAGAAGAATGGCTCAGAGTGCAACCTTAGTGCACCATGGAAATTACGGGTCACCGTTCAGGAACTTTAAAGTGAAATATAAGAAGGAAAGGTATCCAAAAGAATTAAGAAGTGTGATTGCTACAGGGCTGCATTTTAACATATCATAGAAAGACGGCTGAATATTAAAATTTTTGTTCGCACGTTTCTTTGTCTCATGATTGTGCTTATGAATGACGCTAAGACGTAAAACAAGAATATCGTAAAATAATGCAATATTTTAGCTGCAATGGGGCACACGTCCTTGACAAATTTCTTGAACGATATCAATTTGTCGTGATAGATGTTATTCTTGTTAGGATTAAACCAGTCGTCAGTAAAACTGTACTTTAATAAAGTAACACATTTGTAGGTAAAAAATATGAAACACTAAAGATAAAATACGACACAAATGTTTACGGATAATGAATTGAGAATTCTTTTATGAAATTGTAAATATTTATATTCTATTAATTCATAAATAAAATTCCCCTCTCGCACAGTGTCCTTAATTAAAGGTTTCCGATTCAAACACTAATCTTCCATTTGAGGCATTTCACCGCGAATAATTATAGCCATATGGCATACGATGGGTTACCTGTCTTCACTTAAATGGGACGTAGGAACAGGAAGAGAACTTCGAGACGAGAGTCGTGCTTTCGGTTATAGTTAATCTGCGATAAAATCTCTAATGATTGTCTCAGTAAAAGTAAAGCAGCAGCGACCTAATATTACACAGAATAAAGATGAATGACTGCAATTTTCGGGCATCAGTTGACACGAAGGCAGGTTTCGACAATATTGCTGGAATTTGATGTTAGAAATTCGGAGAAGACAGGCGAGTAATTTACAATACCTAAAAATCCATTGGATTAATTAAGGATCGACAGGATAAAATTGTGTTCAGAACCACGTAGGGAAATTTGGCAGATTATCGACGTGTTGTTTAACAAATACATCGAACATGCCCTAAAAAGTCACTAAACATTTTCAAGACAGGAATGAATGTAGAAGGGAAACGGATGATTAAGTTAAGGTTAGTAGACAAAATAGCTCTTTTGACCTCAAGGAAGCACGACTTAGAACTGCTGTTATGTAGGGAGCACGTTTGCACGAGATCACACGTGCGAGAGAGACAGCATGTAACAACCGACCGTTTTAAATCAAGTTGTTAACAAATATTCTTGAGTTAGAATAGAGTAAAAGTCCCTCATTCAACGTGTTTTACTACGATAATCTCTAGTGTGACTTCAAAATGGTTCAAATGGCTCTGAGCACTATGCGACTTAACTTCTGAGGTCATCAGTCGCCTAGAACTTATAACTACTTAAACCTAACTAACCTAAGGACATCACACACACCCATGCACGAGGCGGGATTCGAACCAGCGAGCGGTATCATCAGTACGAGTGAACAGATGTCATACAGTTCGCAGCACTGGTGAAGGAGTATTTTCATTCCTTTCTATTTATTATTTCACTAATTAAATTTTGTTTCATGCTCTCTGCGCGAAAATTTATAGCGATTTCTTTGTATGAAATGGACACTTGTAGCATAATGGCTACTAAAAGGTTTGTAACTTTATTTCTAAAGAGAAACACCAAATGACATCTGACTTTAAACTGTCCGCACGTGTCTAGCTGTTCGAAACTCGTAAGTGAGTGAAATCGAACACAGTGAAAGATATAATGGAACGTGAGTTTGACTTACGGCAGTTGCGTTCGTCTTGTCCCCAGGGGCAGTCGACGATCCCATCACACACATGGCTCTGCGACATGCATCGTTTCTCCCCACAGTGGATCAGGCCTGCAGCAGTCAACAATTCACACTCAGAAGGAGTTCCTACAGAAAAGACAACATTCTAAACATACAATAACTGGGTAAAAAAGATGTAACGTTTCCACAAGCTGAAATACGCATTAAACGACACTCAGATGAACATACACCAGAGTAACAGCAACATATACAGACCTAGTCTATCACTCGCAAAGGTGTGAGCACTACCTTTGCGCTCCTAGCTGGGGTTGTAGTTAGGCAGACTAGCTAATTCAGTCTGAGTATTCAAAAATTTATTGGAATATTATATAACAATGGCCCGAATTTTTATGGACCTGATGGTCATCTGTTTGATCGAAACTCATAGCCAATAAAATTTTTTATTGAAACGGTAGCTTATCCTAATGATGAAGTTGTCGTGCCCCAGATTCTCAACAATCAGGTAGAATATCAGCAAACGAGAAGCACTGATGGAGCAGCTGCAAACAAGGAAGCGACTGGAATATCCTGGAAGAGCTGAGCACTCAAGTAAGCAAACATAGCAAACTGTCATGGCAACAGCGGGAAAATATAACTGCGCAAAGTGTTACGAGAAAGCTCCGATTCAATGCAAGAGTAACTATTCAGTTGCGGGCATAGCAGAAAAGAGCATCTGAAAGGCGAAGCTGTGACATCGTGACACGATGAAGAGCGCTGATGAGCTCAGGAAACTAGTGCACAAAAAATAACGTCATCGTCATAGCCCAGCAAGTACTTGTACCCTGACTCTCATAGCTTAGCTCTCAGTTGTTCTCAGTTATATATCAGTTTTGAAACAACTAGCACTGAAGTGAAACCTGTGATGCTCCCTTCGATGCCTTCCAAGATGCTTACAGTCTACAGTGCCATCGCTGACTAGATCTGATGAGCTCTGGTGCTGGGAGCTACCGCTGCCTCATCCTCACCATCGCTGATAGGAAACTTCGGCGCCTTTCAACACCGATGGTGTCTGCAGGCCTCACTCATGGACATTGGGCAGCTGATCAACCACCATTGTACCAGGGAAGCGCAGTAATTGCTGCCCCCATGTGTAGGCTGATCCCAACGTCGCAGTCCAGTCTCTTTCGGAGAGGCCTTGTTACAATTCTTCCTGACTATGGCCGCCTTGTGCAGATCTGATACCAGCTTTTCCAGAGCACAGTCTTCGATTCAATGAGAGTGCCCTATGAATCCAGTGAGAAGAACTGCAGGCTACTGAGCAGTGCTGCCTGTGCTTCTGGTGGCACTGAATAGGCTTCTGTCCCTAACATAGTGGCTGCTACGTAAGCTGCTCAACTGCCATACTAACAGAGGGGTGCATCTGCACCAGCACATACCGGCTGTCAAGCACCTGGCTGCCAGTCATCTGGAAAAGGCAACACGATACTTGTTATTAATAAATGTATAAACTGACAGTAATACTTTGTTAATGCTTTTCAGCATTCGACAGATCCTCACTACCGCATTCGGCATGACACTAACCTGACGACTGTGGAGGCCAAGGCCATGGCTGTGTAATTGGTGTCCGCAAGTGTCTGTCAGCATTAGAGGCATGTATGGCTGGTGCAACACCCACGTGGCTACAGCGTCAGGAAGTGATGTCGGCTGTCTGGCTCTTTCACGAGTTTAACTGCTGCAGCTAGCAATTCGCCACAAAGTCGTAAGGTCAGTGACTGGATTTTGTTGGCCATTCTGTGTTTTTTTTGTTTATAGCCATGTTGGGGGGAGAGCGTTATTGTTAAACCATTGGAGCCTGCAGAACTGCCTCATTTTTCCTTGAAATTGTATAGTAGTTTAGTTGTAGCTAGTGAGGTGCCGATATTGTAATTCGTTTGGAACTAAGTTTCTGTTTATTCGGGCAGTGTCAGCTCTACACCAAATCCTGTTCGGCTATGATACAATCTAAGAATTAATGTAGTTCGTCTTTTGTTTGTGTATTTTGCGTACAGATTTCCTTACTGTTTCTTGTGGAACGGTAGATGGAGGTGACACAAATGCCAGAAACACGTGTGGCGACCACACAATGTGGTGGAAGGCTTTCAGGGGCAGATAGGCACGTTGTTGAGAAGTATAGCCGAACCGAAGACACGACAGTAGCAGCGTTGCAAGCCGTTTGTGGGCATCCACAGGCTGATTCGCGAGAGACGAAAGTCTTGTTAAATAAAACTGTTCTCTCCATTGATCCAGCAGCAGCTAATCTCACAGCTCCTTTTTCAGAGCAACTAATCATCGAGGATGTGCCTGTTTTTGTCAGTGATGTGAAGGCTAGCGCTAAACTGGGAAACTGGTTTGATGAAACTTCTTTAAATATGGCTACGTTATTGTTAGACAGATGTGCATTATGTACCATAATACAGTGGGTAAGGCACAAGTGAACTAACAGACTAAACCAATACTATTGTAAACAAAACGGGCGTTTTAGGGAGAAATTCAGTGGGTTGTGGCAAAAACACAGTGAATCGGTGGAGTCCTTCTCGGTCAGGATTAGATAAATTAACACACAAACTTGTGAACTGATGCAGAATACAGAGACTGATATGCACTCTGGCTGGCTCTGAGCACTATGGGATTCAACATCTGAGGTAATCAGTCCCCTAGAACGTAGAACTACTTAAACCTAACTAACCTAAGGACATCACACACATCCATGCCCAAGGCAGGATTCGAACCTGCGACCGTAGCGGTCACGTGGTTCCAGACTAAGCGCCTAGAACCGCTCGGTCACTCCGGCCGGCGACATGCACTCTGCGTGACTTGAAGAGTAGGGCTTTGGAAGTATTTGTGAGGAGAATTTCTGCTGACATGTCAAGAAAACGCTTGATGGAGAATCCAAATGAATTGTCCGCTGCTATTAGGATTTCCACACAGCTGGAAGGAATCGACATTATTGCTCAGAGGCACAGTGCTGTGGCGTTTTCTCCTTCAAGATAAAGTGATGGGTGTGGGCATACGAGTGACACCAGAAAGCAGTGCCATTAACCCGAATGTTGTGAGTGTGGAGATGTAGGGAAGAAGTTGCGTGCCTGCTGGAGCAAAATGTGGGTTAGCACCGTCCATAGAAGCGTCCTTTAAATGGCAACGGGGATGCTTCATCCATCACACGACATTCCCTATAAAAGAAAGGACTGCTAAAATAAATGCAGAGATGGATGCAGCTTGCTAGACGCAATAAACGGTAGGGAACATAAATTTTTGGCGGACACAGGTGTTCACGTGTCGGTCGGCAGTCAGAATCAGGATCTCTTAGATGGAAAGAGACTGACGTCTCCACGTGGGGTAGGTGACACTGACGTGGCGTCAATGGTGGTAACACTCCTCAGGTTTAGCATAGGAACTGTGAGTTTTTGGAAGCATATGGAAGAGTTGCCACATGTTTTTGAGGGTTACTGCAATGTCCTAGGACTCGACTTCTTTGATAAACATCACGCAAAAATTAACGTCTTGGAGTACAAAATTGAGCTCGGTGGGACATTGTTTCCTCTAGGGGCAACAACTGCAATCTGACAATGTCAGAAGGTTCAGTTGTCGTGAAGATGGCACCAAATACACTGTGGCCACACGCACTAAAGATGAATTCGCCTGGTAGCATACCACAAAGTACAGGGAAGTTGATCTGGGTTAATGTAGGTATGGACTTTTCAAAGGAAATATTGTGCGTTATAGAGCTACTGGAAAGCAATGATGAGTTGATTAAGTCACATTATTTTGTAAACAGAAACATAATTCGCGTCGGTGAAATGGAAGGAGATTTTTATGGATCTGGTAGGTCTTGATTATTGTAAAAGGATTTATTGACTGCTACTGTAAATGTCTCAGAGGAAGATGAAATAGAGAGGGCCTTTTCCTCAGACAAGCCATTGATGCATCTGTATTACATACAAAAGTAAAGCACTTACACAAAAACGATAGAAAAGCAGTAGAAGCCTTGTTACTGCAGTTTATAGTTTTATTTAATCCTAGAGGTCCTTTACCAGCGATTGCAGTTGCGCAGTGCGTTTATCAACAGGGAACAATGCTCCAGTACTCAGGAAATAATACGGAGCCCCGATGTGCGCAACCACTGATGGAAGTATTTGTTGGTCAACAACTGGCTGATTCCAGAATGAGATTTTCACTCTGCAGCGGAGTGTGCGCTGATATGAAACTTCCTGGCAGATTAAAACTGTGTGCCGGACCGTGAGTCGAACTCGGTACCTTTGCCTTTAAACTGGCTGACTGTCTGTATCGGCAGTTCGGAACTCCTTGCTACTAAAGACAGCTAAACAACTGCCACCATTTTTAAACCTTTGTTACTATTATAGAAAATTTGGAAAAAATTTTGCTGAGATTGACGAGGCTCTGAACCGGTTCTTGAAGAAAGTAACAGAATTCGAATGGTCTACTCACTGTCAAACAGTGATTGATACCTTGAAACGGGCTCTGACATCAAATCCAGCATTGGCATTTACAACTTCAAAAAGGAATTAATTTTTTTCCTGTAAAGCGAGCAACGTGACGATGGGATGCTTTCTCAGCTCGTATATCATAGCAAAGAACATCCAGTAACATATGCATCCAGACAAGTGAACAAAGCAGAATGAAATTGTTTCACTACAGAGAAGGAAATGTTACCAGTTATCTACGTCATTTCATACTTCTATTGCTATTTGTATTGCCTAAAGTTTAAAATGGTGATGGATCACGCTTCGTTAAAGTGATTCTTAATAGTGAAGGACTCTTCAAGTATATTAACAAGATAGACGCCAAGGCTAAGCGAGTTCGATTTCGAGGTGGTGCACAAACCAGGGAAAAAGCATACTAATGGCGATAGATTAAGCAGGAGACTTGCAATTCTGCAAGCAATGGCCAAGAACATTGCTGACTGGCAAAGAGTCAAAGACGCTGACCGACAGACATTCAGGTCACAACAGCCACAGGCTGCGATGCCTGGTAGTTTGCTGTGCAGAATGACAAAATGTATTGGTCCCTGCAGTATTCTAGGACGAAGTTTTGAAACGAGCACATGACCATACATTGGCAGGTTGCGGTGGTCATAGAGCAACTGACTGATGGGTGGCAGAAAAACTTTGATGGAAGACTAGGAAGCAGGATGCCAAGCAAAAAGTTATTGGCCGTAAAAGACCATTTCTTATGGTTTATAATGGTGATTTCAGTTTTTGAGCAGCAGGCAAGTACAGTAGCGCAAACAGTGGTAAATAAATGGTTGGTCACGTTTGACATTTTCGATACTTTAATGATATACTCCTGGAAATGGAAAAAAGAACACATTGACACCGGTGTGTCAGACCCACCATACTTGCTCCGGACACTGCGAGAGGGCTGTACAAGCAATGATCACACGCACGGCACAGCGGACACACCAGGAACCGCGGTGTTGGCCGTCGAATGGCGCTAGCTGCGCAGCATTTGTGCACCGCCGCCGTCAGTGTCAGCCAGTTTGCCGTGGCATACGGAGCTCCATCGCAGTCTTTAACACTGGTAGCATGCCGCGACAGCGTGGACGTGAACCGTATGTGCAGTTGACGGACTTTGAGCGAGGGCATATAGTGGGCATGCGGGAGGCCGGGTGGACGTACCGCCGAATTGCTCAACACGTGGGGCGTGAGGTCTCCACAGTACATCGATGTTGTCGCCAGTGGTCGGCGGAAGGTGCACGTGCCCGTCGACCTGGGACCGGACCGCAGCGACGCACGGATGCACGCCAAGACCGTAGGATCCTAAGCAGTGCCGTAGGGGACCGCACCGCCACTTCCCAGCAAATTAGGGACACTGTTGCTCCTGGGGTATCGGCGAGGACCATTCGCAACCGTCTCCATGAAGCTGGGCTACGGTCCCGCACACCGTTAGGCCGTCTTCCGCTCACGCCCCAACATCGTGCAGCCCGCCTCCAGTGGTGTCGCGACAGGCGTGAATGGAGGGACGAATGGAGAAGTGTCGTCTTCAGCGATGAGAGTCGCATCTGCCTTGGTGCCAATGATGGTCGTATGCGTGTTTGGCGCCGTGCAGGTGAGCGCCACAATCAGGACTGCATACGACCGAGGCACACAGGGCCAACACCCGGCATCATGGTGTGGGGAGCGATCTCCTACACTGGCCGTACACCACTGGTGATCGTCGAGGGGACACTGAACAGTGCACGGTACATCCAAACCGTCATCGAACCCATCGTTCTACCATTCCTAGACCGGCAAGGGAACTTGCTGTTCCAACAGGACAATGCACGTCCGCATGTATCCCGTGCCACCCAACGTGCTCTAGAAGGTGTAAGTCAACTACCCTGGCCAGCAAGATCTCCGGATCTGTCCCCCATTGAGCATGTTTGGGACTGGATGAAGCGTCGTCTCACGCGGTCTGCACGTCCAGCACGAACGCTGGTCCAACTGAGGCGCCAGGTGGAAATGGCATGGCAAGCCGTTCCACAGGACTACATCCAGCATCTCTACGATCGTCTCCATGGGAGAATAGCTGCCTGCATTGCTGCGAAAGGTGGATATACACTGTACTAGTGCCGACATTGTGCATGCTCTGTTGCCTGTGTCTATGTGCCTGTGGTTCTGTCAGTGTGATCATGTGATGTATCTGACCCCAGGAATGTGTCAATAAAGTTTCCCCTTCCTGGGACAATGAATTCACGGTGTTCTTATTTCAATTTCCAGGAGTGTAGATCAGCGTACTAATTTTATGTCCAGTCTGATGAAACAGTGAGCCAATTGCTTCTCACTTGCAAACTTAGAACAAGCCCTTACCTCCCTCAAGTCAATGGGAGAATGGAAAAAGTTCATGACCAAATTTTTAAGATTTTAAGTTGTTATTTAAACAGTAATGAAAACAACAGGTATACTCGTATGTATCTTCGTACATAATTGCCATGTGCAACTCCAAAATGCTCACAGCTACTGGCCTTTCGCCGTATGAGGTAATATATGGCAGGAAGGTGGCTCCGTGATTCGAAGTGGTAAAACCGAAGCTTGGAACCGACAGTGAATGAATAAAGAAATTTGTGAAAAGATTGTGAGACGTATGGCAAAAAGTGAAGCACGCAAACATGTCATCTGTGAGGAATGGATGGGCAATGTGTGGGGAAGTTGGCACAATACGGGTTTGGTCAATGGGTTTTGATAACAAATCCGTACACATCTAAGAGTAAAACGAAAAAGTTCCTACTCTGATACCATGGACCGCACGAAGTGTTGGAAATGACATCACCTGTCAATGTAAAGATACAGATGGCGACAAAAACTTCACGTGAGATGTGTTAAGCGATTTAAAAGAGCTTTGCCACAAGTGCTTTGCCACAAGTACCGCCATCATCTGCGGTATGGAACGCTAAATCTAGAAAGGTAAAGAGCTGATCAACCGATATGATCAAAGAGAACTTACGATATATAGTGCACTGAGACCGCATTGATAACTAGGCTTATGACCAAACTTTTAGATTATTTATGATGTTGTACACCGATTGTCTTTCATTAATTTATTAAGGGGTGGTACAAGCTTATTTTTGTACTATGTATCGTATGTTTTAGGGATTTGTTTTCTTTGTTGATGAATTATGTCAGGAGGTAGAACGAGAGCTCTTTTTTGGCGTTCTGTCTTTTATTCCTTGTAGTCTCGCCTTTCGAAAGAGAAAGGGAGGGTGATAAAGGTTCCTTTCTCTCAGGTGGTGCACTAACATGGGCGTTTCGGATAAATGTTATATCCCTGCTGATCCTACAACTAGCCAGAAGGGAAGTGGCAAATGCTCTGCAGACCCAGTTCCTCGAGTGTGGGGTATTTTTCTCCAGACAAGAGGAAAAGCAAACATTTTATTCACCTACCACCAGTGGACACACAGACTGACCCTCAATGAATGGGAAGTGAGGAATAAGGTGCATAGATGGCAGGATGCAGTTTTGGAGGTCCATACGGAGGTGCAGAAAGAAGGAGTCTTGACGAAAGTGCAAGTGGAATACTACAGGTTATAACTCTTATACAAAAAAAATGGAGGGACAGCTTAAGTAACTGATGGATCTCCGATACGTAACAAGAATAGGTGGAACACTGTTGAGAATAGTATCTGGCAGGGCTGACAGTGAGGATATCCAGATCTTTGACAACACGGTAGGACAGAGACAAGCAGTAGCGGAGAGTACTAGAACTACAGTAGAATGATGTACCATTCAGTTGTCCAACTTAGTGCACATGTGCTGAACAACACCCACATTTACGGGAATTAACCACCGAGTTACAGCAATATGCGCGAAACACTGTGCGAGCCATAAGCAACGACTTATAATGTGACTAGATAATTGCGAGCATTGACGGATAGTCTGAACGACGCGACGGTGGGAGTGACTACGGTACAAGAAGCAGTATATCATGCCGTTCATGGGTAACTAAGTTCTGCGTTGTTGCCACCACAGCAATTCGTAGAGGGATTTCT
Organism: Schistocerca piceifrons; assembly: GCF_021461385.2. NCBI lineage: Eukaryota > Metazoa > Arthropoda > Insecta > Orthoptera > Acrididae > Schistocerca > Schistocerca piceifrons. The sequence continues at coordinate 662,889,945 of NC_060138.1, forward strand.
CAGAGCACAGAAAGAGTTCGCAACATAGTTTCAGTACAAAGTGGAAAAAACCCAGCGAAGCTTAGCAGTGTTCTACCATACCAAACGCTGAAATGAGTATTGATGAGCAAGGTTACGCGAGTTATTTCAATTCTTAGTAAAAGGCATGAATATCACTGTTTTGCGGTACTCCCCTACCCGGTGAAGTGAAAAACTGCACGATCAGCCCAAGCAGAGCAGTACAGACTGGTCCACAGGCATGCGAGGTCCAAATTATTCTAGTGAAAAGGAAAAGTAACTGAATGTCACTTCTCAGGAACACATTGTTCCAAAAGATATGAAATAGTAATCATAAATTGTTACGAAAATTGGAAACGGAAGGGCATGACCAGAATGTAATTGTGGGACAGAGGAATATTAATAAACGGTACGACTTGTGACGAAGCAGGCACGACGTTCCGTCTTCCAGCTACGATCACCGGTATGATTAAACTCAGTGGACACAGGCCTTAGTGTATTGGTCGGAGAGGCCACTGGAGATGCTACCAACCATAAACCTAAGCTTCCTGAACAATACCCTAGAACCTTATATCCTATACTCGCTGGATGAACTTGTAGCGATACAAAAAAGAAGGAATCACAGCAAAGCAAATGTTCCATTCATATTAAGATGACGAGAAGGAAACTTGACGAAACGTTGCACCAGAATGACTCAGGTGATAAGACTACATCATCAAGTAGTTATCATATTGTACATGGCTACGACCACAACGTAATGGAGTTGATCAGTTTGTTGAGTATCAATGTGCAATGTCCAACGTGTCTACAAGGAATGGTGTAGCAGTCGCAGCCATGTACGAGGGTCACTCCAAAAGAAAGGCACATTATTTTTGTAAAAATACAGTTTTCATTCTGCATATGTGAAAGTTTTACAGTGTGTAGATACATCCTTCAACTTTTCAAACTTAGTTCAACCTGTTCCCGTGAGTGGCGTCGTCACAGCATGTCTTCAAGATGGCTGCTACACTTGACGTTCGTCAAAAGCAACGTGCTGTCATAGAATTCCCGTGCTGTGAAAACCAGACAGTGGGGAACATCCACAAGAGGTTGAAAAAGGTGTATGGAGATGCTGCTGTCGATCGCAGTACAGTTAGTCGGTAGGCAAGAGGTTGAAAAAGGTGTATGGAGGTGCTGCTGTCGATCGCAGTACAGTTAGTCGGTAGGCAAGCAGGTTACGTGATGAAAGCGCGCACGGTAATATTGAGGATTGTCCTCGCAGATGCAGGCCTCGTATTGCACACACTCCAGACAATGTGCAGAGAGAACGAATTGGCGACTGCTGACAGACGCATATGTGACTGAAGGAACTTCAAGCTCAACTGAGTCGTGTTCGACTAAATCAGCAAAAGCAGGATGTTTTGCTGTTGCACGACAATACACGGCCACATGTCAGTCAAAAAACCATGGAAGTGATCACAAAACTCGGATGGACAACACTGAAACACCCGCCTTACAGTCCTTATCTGGCTCCATGTGACTATCATCTCTTTGGGAAACTTAAAGACTCTCTTCGTGGAACAAGGTTTGAATATGATGACTCCCTTGTGCACGCCGCCAAACAGTGGCTCCAACAGGTTGGTTCAGAATTTTACCGTGCGGGTATACAGGCGCTGCTTCCAAGATGGCGTAAGGCAGTTGAGAGGGATGGAAACTATGTGGAGAAATGAAAATATAGTTCCTAAAGGATGTATCTACACACTGGAAAACTTTCAAACATGTAGAATAAAAGATGGATTTAAAAAAGAAGATAGTGTGCATTTCTTTTGGAGTGGCCCATGTAATACGGCATAAGGACAATGATCGAAAGATGATCCTAATCCTCCGGGACAAGAGACAAGGGTCGAGCCTTGTCGATGACAATTTTTTCAAACCTGACAGGAATTGTTGCTGTCAGTGAACGCATATCCACGTCAACCAATTTGCGAACGAATATTGCGAAGGGAACTGCAGGGAATAGAAATTTGGATTCACGCGCCTTCCAGACGGCCACTGGTCACAGCGACGCACAAAGCTGCTTGTCTTCGAGTACCATACATCACAGAAACTATAACATGTAATGTTGTCTGACGAGTCGCGACTGAGCATCTTTTCAAATCGTGCGAGGTGTCGAGTGCATTCGACGGTCCAATAAGGGTTTAACTTGCAGTGTGTGGAGAGTGTTGTTCGAGCGAGGTTGATCTGTTATGTTTTGGGGTTGTGTTTCATGAAAGTATTTGGCCCATTCATTCAGGTTTCTGTGAACATGAATCAGAATGTTTATTTCAGTATTCTCGGTGAAGAAGCTTTTCTCTTTCTACTACATCCCCATGATGAGTCTGCTGTGAATATTCCTGTCTTCCAAGATGACAACAACAGTGTTCGCAGGGTTGCAGTCAGGCACCTTGTCGCACCTCAACTGTCTCGCTAAATCACTCGATCTTAATCCCACATAAAATATGTGGGACTATTTGGAACGCCTTTGGAAACGTAGCAGACAACATCATTGTGATCTATTAGCTCCAGCTGTATATGGCAGACATAAGTATTAGCTTGGTGCATAAGTTTGTAGTGTTTTTGTTTCGTATTTTGGTGTGAGTTTATTTATCGATTGTCATTTTTATTTGTAATTCACTGTTACTGTCTGAGTTTATGTATTGTCATTTTGTCATTTGGAGACAGTGAGTGAAGGTGTGGACGCTAGATAATGGAATGCCAAGTGGCGAAATCTGAACATTTCCGGCACATTGTTCCGTTTCGGCTCAATAGGGGATCAAAGCAGCGGAGGCAGCCAGACACATTTTCGCCATGTTTGTGGATAATACTACTGGACAGATCATTGCAAGAAAATGGTTACTTTCATTTTAAGGAGGATCGTTTGATGTTAGTGACTCTCAGCGTTAAGGAAGACCTTCGGGGTTTGATGGAGATAGTTCAAAGGCATTAATCCACAATGATCTACGTTACTTTACTCAAGATCTGAGAAAGGTGATAAACTGTGATCATTCCACCATCGCGTGACATTTGTATGAAAAGGGAAAGGTTGAAAAATCTAGTGTTCGTGTACCGCATGCTCTAAGCCAAAATCACAAAAATCATCAGGTTGCCATATGCGCATCTCTGTTTGCCCGTCATCAATCGGTTCGTGAACAACGCCGACCATCCCTATCCTGTATCATTACGGGTGACGAGAAATGGTGTCTGTATGCTAATATAGGGAAACGAAAGGAATGATTGAGCCCAAACAAAGGAGCAACTCCCCTACAAATACCTGCGCGCATGCACAAAAGATAATGTTGTGCATCTGGTGCAACAGCGACGGTGTGGTGTAATGCGAATTGCTGCCCCGAGGTGTAACAATCACTGCTGACTTTTGTTGTCAACAACTGAGACGTCTTGCAGACTCAGTCCAAGAACAACGACCAGGAAGACTGCGTGATGTGATGGTACTCCACGATAACGCCAGTCCGCAGTTTGCTAGACTGAAAAAAAAAAAAAAAAGATAGTGGAGCTGTGTTGGGAAGGCATTTTTCACACACCTTATTCCCTTGACCTCGCGCCCACAGATTTTCACCGTTTCTGCTCTCTATCAAACAACCTTCAAGGAACTCCGTTTTGCGGATGAAAATGCGCTTCGATCATGACTCAAACATTTCCTCGCCTCAAAACCGTGTGCTTACTAGAGCCACGGAATCGAAATGTTAGTCTATTATTGGCACCCTGTTATAAATAATGAAGGATAATATGTTATTGATGACTGATGTCTCTGTTACATGTGTCTGCTGTATTTATTAAACGCATAAAAAACGCTACTATATTGTGCACCAACCCAACAACAATAGCTTGCCAAACTCAGGTGAATTTCAAAGCTGGAGTTGGTGTTACACGGTGTTACAGTGATGTCTCCTGAGGTAACATTTTTAGTCCGGTATGCTTACTATCAGCCTGTCACTTCAACAAAAACTTTATGATTCCTGCAACTTTCTCTTGTTACACAGTGTAGAACATTTTCTGTGATGGCAACTTGATTACCTGTTTGCTCACCTGCTTGGAGCAGGGTTTGTTGTTGGCACGGCACTGTGACACATGGGCACTCACCTTGCTTGGAGCACGTCTCGCAGTGCAGTTCGTCGGTGCGGTCCTGGCAGTCGACGTGGCCGTCACAGCGCCAGTCCTTGGGGATGCAACGTTTCACGTCGCACTGGAATCCCGCTGTGCACACTGCAAACAGAAAGATACTCTCTGCTGTCTTTCTCACTGTGACTTAGAGGTAACAAGTCTGTGTTTTAGTTTCATATCGCACTTTTTGATACCTATTTTATCCAAGAGATAACTACCGTCATATACCCATTTATAATCATCGTAAGAGAAGAAAAAGACGCCAGAGGATGTGGGGCCGTAATTACCAGAATAATTTTTCCCATGTGCACAAAGAAAATGTCCCTCAAACATGTACTTACCTCAGAGCATACAGTTTGTCGGGAAGCTGCAATAACAATGCACTAAGGATATCTGAACTCTGCACCATGTAGTCAACAATGTGCGTATAGTTACTTCAGTATCACAACAGAGACGCTGTGGGCGGAATCATGTCCTTAGAAAATGGACCATGAAGTATCGATTGAGCTGGCCCAGTTTACAAACGATTTAAGTTCCCTTCTTGTTGCATGAAGAACCAGACTGCTTCTTCATTATCGAACATAGTAGAACTGCATTAATTTGGTAGTGGTAGCCTGTGATGTGTGCAAAAAAAAAAAAAAAAAAAAAATCCAGAGAACGAAAGGAGCTGCAGGTCTTCGAAGGAAGGAGGCTAGGAAGGAAGACTGAGATTTAACGCTCGTCGACAACGAGGTCATTAGAGATGGGGCACAAACTCGGATTAGGGAAGGATGGGTAAGAGAATCAGCTGTGCCCTTTCAAAGAAGCCGTCATACCGTTTCCTGCAAGTGATGTGAGGAAATCATGGGAAACCTACGGCTGGACGGCCGGATGGGGATATAAATCATCATCCTCCAGAGTGCGAGTCCAATGCGCTAACCATTGCACCATCTCCGCTACAACAGACGAGTACAAGTCCTGGGTACATCAGAAACATCCGTGGCTTATCAGAGGCGCTCTCCGCCGACGCTACGCCTTATAGTTACTAATGCTCGTGCACTTTGCAGCAGTCTGGTGGATGATCGCCCATCGACAACATTTGGAGCGGCCAGAAAGGTTTTTACACAGAAATCAGTGACGTGTATAAAAAGAATTGTGGAGACCGAATACATCATGAGCCTAATCAATCACAAGGTCTGTTTCTGCGCTGAACTTTATTATGAACGAGGAGACGATTGGATTTTCATGTTTCGTATTTATCGACATCGTTAAAGATGGAGTGCAGGCTTAGTTGGGGGACGAATTCGCTCGTAGCACTATTAAACATATGTTATGCGCATTTGTCTGAAGGGAATGAAGGAACCAAACACGAAAATCACTCTCGAAGACTGGATGAGAATTTGACCATGCTTTTCTGGAATTTGATATCACTGTCTTAAGCGTGAGCAGTAGCATCATTTCGCGTTAGGACTACCCCGTAGACAGCTTGCCATACCACTCAATCTTTCTTTACTTTGCCTTTATCCTGAACTTACACGGGGTCGACATACCTATTAACGTATTTAGCATTGTTAATGCTGTAGGATGGCCGGATGCCCTTTCTGTCGCCATCCCTTTACCGCCGGGATGGAATTTGTGTACCGCTAGATATCTGGGTCTAGTGCTATCCACATAGGAGTGTGCGAGCTTTTTCTAAATGTTTGCCAATCGTATTGCTGAAGCGGGACGTAGGTACCAACCCAGTATTCACCTAGACAGATGTGGAAAACCGCCTAAAACCCAGTCCAGGTTGTCCGGCACACCGGCCCTCGCCGTTAACCCGCTGGGAGGGTTCTATCCGGGGCCGGCACACCTGTCCGAATCCCAGAAGGGACTTACTACCACGCGCGGCTATCAAAGCAGGTGCTGTCATGTCGTTTATTGATAAATACTATTTTTTTTGAGGTCTTGGCACAAAAACTGATTGTTAATTTCGTGTGTCTTACTCGTACGAACGTTAGATAATTTTTATATACTACTTGAAATGCCTTGCACAATTTTGACATTTTGTTAATGAAATATATCCTGTGAGGTACCGCTTCATGGCACAGTATTCTTTTAATTGTTGAATGATTTGATACTACAGCTCAAGAAACGAAACATAAATTAAAATGACAAGGTATTGGGAAAGTAAAAACGTCATTGATGCTAAGATATTAGAAACATTATATTCATTTTAAGTGTCAGACTGATGTGATTGCTAAGAAAAGTGCTTGCCCTCAATTTGGTATCCGTCGATAGGTATGTCTGTGGTGACCATCAAAGGGAAGAATGAAATGCTTTAACAAAGACACTGAACGGGACTGGAAAAAAAAAAACAGCGAGACGAATCGATACCCCCCTTATAGAAGAGGCTTGTCGGGATTATCGGCAGAAACAGTAGTGAAATGTAATGCGAAGAAGCTCTTCAACGGAAAATTAAAACTTGTCAATCGTGCGTATTCAGGAAATTTAATTAAAAATCGCAGACGGCCGAGAAGATCGATTATCGCGTAGTTTTGCCTGTATCTCTGCTCCGACCGCCCCGCCAGCGCCGACGCGCGACTTGGTCCGCTGTAATGGAGTAAACTCCGAATAACTTTGCCTAACTCGCGCCACGCCACACGAAAGAGAGTTATACTTGCGGCCGACGTCCCGTCTTTGTTGCGACGCCCGCGGTATCTGTGATTAAAGGGGCACGTGTCTACTGCCTGTCAGCGCGTAAACCTCGCTAATGATGGATACTGGACTGCGGAAACCTAGCATCTGAGTGGCGGCTTTCGTAAAAGTTTTTATACAGATTTGACTTCTTCGTATTGAAATTATTAACGTTTTTATTTTACTACTTATTTACTTAAAAATTGCTCAGTGTGCTGAGAGCCTGAAGGTCTTCTCTTACAATGGGACAGAGTTTACGCAAAGCGATCTCTTTATCGTAAATTTTCTTAAATAATAATAACCAATTTTACATTTTAAATGAAAGTAAAAAGTGGTAACAGAAGTGAAGAAAATTAGTATGTCAATGTACTACCTGTTGCATTTCTCACTCAACTAGCATCTGGGAGGGGCCATGCCGGTTGCTTACATGCAAGAATAATGATGTCACAATCCAAAATGACAGCAAGACTCGACCTCCTTATCAAATACTTGACCAACACATGACAAGTAATACCTTCTCTTACCCCCTCAGTCTCCCCTACTTTACACCACATCCCACGACTGTAGCTTTCACTTTAGTATGTCAACCCCATAGTGCTTGTAAGTTAGTAGCCCCTCATCTTGTTCGCAGTTGATGGTACCTGAAGACGATGCTTTAAGTTTCGAAACCGGCCGTGGAATAAATTAAGAAAATTACTGGCAACTGAAGCGGATTTTTATTATGTAAATACGTTCCTCTGTTGCGAATGTTCCCTTAATCAAATATTTTAATACGGAAGCACCCTACATCTACATTTACATCTACATGGATACTCTGCCTGGCATCGAACCACCTTCACAATAATTCTCTATTATTCCAATCTCGAATAGCGCGTGGACGAAACGAAAACCTATATCTTTCCTTGCGAGCTCTGATTTTCGTTACTTTATTATAATGATTGTTTCTCCCTACGTGGGTCGGCGTCAACAAAATATTTTCGCATTCGGAGGAGAAAGCTGGTGACTGATATTTCCTGAGATGATTCCGCCGCAACGAAAAACTCCTTTGTTTTGATGTCCACCCCAAATCACGTATCATGGCCGTGACACTCTCTCCTCTATTTCACGATGATACAAAAATATGAGCCGGCCGGTGTGGCCGAGCGGTTCTAAGCGCTTCAGTCTGGAACCGCGCGACCGCTACGGTCGCAGGTTCGAATCCTGCCTCGGGCATGGATGTGTGTGATGTCCTTAGGTTAGTTAGGTTTAGGTAGTTCTAAGTTCTAGGGGACTGATGACCTCAGATGTTAAGTTCCATAGTGCTCAGAGCCATTTGAACCATTTTTGAACAAAAATATGCTGCTTTTCTCTGAACTTTCTCGATGTACTCCGTTGATCCTATCTGGTAAGGATCCCAGACTGCGCAGCAGTACTCCATAAGTGGACGGAAAAAGTTAGTGTAGGCAGTCTCTTTAGTAGATCTGTTACATGTTCTAAGTGTTCTGCCAGAAAAACGCAGTCTTCGGTTTGCCTTCCCCACAATATTTTCTATGGGGTCTTTCCAATTTAAGCTATCCGTAATTGTAATTCCTAGGTATTTAGTTGATTTTACGGCCTTTAGATTTGACTGATTTACCGTGTGGCGAAAGTTTAACGGAATTCTTTTAGCTCTCTTGTCGATGACCTCACACTTTTCATTATTTATGGTCAACTGCCCATTTTAGCACCATTGAAATATATTTTCTAAATCGTTTTGCAATTTGTTTTAATTTTCTGATGACTTTACTAGACGACAAATGACAGCATCATTTGCAAGCAACCTAAGACAGCTGCTCAGATTGTCTCCTAAATCGTTTATATAGATAAGGAACAGCAGAGGGCATATAGCACTACCTTGGGGAACGCCAGAAATCACTTCTGTTTTACTCGGTGGCGGACTAAAGTCATATACTGAAATAGGACTCTATTACTATAGGTGTCTTCTACGGGAATTATTCTTGCAGTTGAGTCATGTAAGGACGTTGAATAAGAGAGTGTCGTCCTAAACCCGTCATTCGCTCTTTCTTGCAAACTCCATACGGAGCGAGGTGACGCAGTGATTAAGATGCTGGTCTGCATTCAGAAGGAAAGAGGTTCAAAACCTCTTCCGGCTACCACGGTATAGGTTTCTTGTGGTTCTTTGGAGGCGTTTAAGGCAAAAACCGGTCAATTTCCACTTCCAATTCCAAACGAAGCCCCAGAACTCGAGGAAGGCACTGCATAAGTTTTGGTACCTGCGCTGCAGAAGTGACAGAAGAGATTCTTTGGAATTATCGTTCAAAGTGGAACACAGTCAACGGCGGGCCCCATCTCCGAGAACTCAGTTCGCTATATAGACACGGATGACGGGACGATGATTGTGTAAATACCACTCTCCGTTCAGCTAATAATAATAGCAAAAATTTTAAACAAAGTATTACAGCTTGTATTACAAGCCGGGAGAAAATACACGATACAGTTTGAGTTACTGATAGCGTTCTCGTAGTAAGAGAGGGGTACTGACTTCCAAGGGCCGGCCGCGGTGGTCTCGCGGTTCTAGGCGCGCAGTCCGGAACTGCGCGACTGCTACGGTCGCAGGTTCGAATCCTGCCTCGGGCATGGATGTGTGTGATGTCCTTAGGTTGGTTAGGTTTAAGTAGTTCTAAGTTCTAGGGGACTGATGACCACAGCTGTTAAGTCCCACAGTGCTCAGAGCCATTTGAACCATTGAACTTACAAGGAACTCTTTGAGTGCAAGTTCGCAAACGTCAATGATGTTTATGGTATTCGACGTCCCACATATTGTCTACAAGGCGACCACAATGTTGGCTTCTAATGGAAGCAATGGGTGGGACTGAAGGTATCCAGTGGTGAGCACAGCATGAAGCTACGTAGTGTAGTTGAAATAGTTAGTTGATGAGTGATCACAACAGTGCTTCAGTGCTCATAATGTTGTTTAGAGTGTTTCTGTGTTGTTGTCTTGCCGTTTTTACCACCTCAGTTCTTGCCTGCTTGCCTAGTGTTGTGTCCTGGTCGGTCGTATTTTCTGTTGTTCCCTACTGTCCTCTCTGTTCGTTGTAAGGGCTACCTCCAGTGGCTCCATGCCTGGCGACTTCGTGTCTCCATTCTCTGCCGTGCACCGCTTGCTAGTCGCTCGCTGCTATAACACTCTTGAAAGGGTTTCGAGTTCTGTTGATATGGCTAAGGCAACTCACGTTAGTTTTCGAGACGACGACGTGTGTCGCACTCAGGTGAAACCTGAATTCATCCTTTGATGTGCTATAACAGACATGCCTGGTTGTGGTTTTCAGCCAGTATCCCACGTTGTTCGAGGCAAGTAATAGTCTGGTCCCCACCTCGCTATGGGAGGCATTACAAAGACTTTCCAAATACGAAATTCCACAAAGCCAAAAAATTTTTCTCATTTTCTCTTACATAATCTTTCAGCCATCTTACATAAGAATGCATCAAAAGAAATGCAGTCTGCTCCCAGATAAAAGAACCGTAATCCGTAATTTATTTTACCGTTGTAGGGCTAAAACAGTTACGAGTGACAAGAGGAAGAAGAAGAAAGGGAGTTTGTATTCTTTAGTAAATAATCTTGATCCATAACAGAGGTGGTGGTGTTTATTAAGCTACGACATGTTTCACTCCATAATAACATCCTCAGGTGACCAGCACTTCAACAAGAACAAAAAATCGGGCTAAAACCTACTAAAACATGTACACAATGCAGTCATTATCACAGTGAAAATGATACAAAAATACAAAGTGACAGAAATGTACTGGTGCCATATTTAAAATACTTAATCAGCCAATAAGATTCTGAAAGGTGTATGTTGGAATGCGATTAGTACAATGTTTCACTTTGGTGGCTTTGCCTGGTGTAGGCACAGCCAGCAATATGTATTGGGTGCAGGGCAACGTGCAGCACTACACTGGGTTGGTCAGGCTTGGCTACTCAGCAAAAGAAGTAAACATGTAAACATCGCGCTTGTCATCCATCAAGAGCAACATATCGACTGTAAGACGCCATAATTGTTTCAGACGGAAGTGATGACTGAGTGCCAGAGCGCAAACTAAGAATACATATACATACAAGCTGAGCTTAAAAACAGAATATAAAATTGCATAACATACTAAATGCGTAAAATAAAGTTTTAAATGAACGAATTACAGAGCTGAGAGTCAACTGTAAAAGACCTTCACAGTTGGTTTAACATTTTGCAAAAACTGCTTACAAACGAATGTAAAACAAAATGACTACGTACAATATAACAGAAAAAGAGAATTCCGCTTTCACATTGTGAAGAAAAAACGATCTCCCAAAAAAGTCAGCGAAAAGAGCGTCAGTTAAGGCTTCCAAGATACTGAAATACTACTAGGGATGTCACTCTCTACGATTCCTCACAGTTCTCATCGCTGTGCATACTGCATCCTGCAGTGTATTGATAAGTGCATCTGAAGCCACGTACAGGTCCAGTGCTGGAGATCATAGTGTGGAGGCCATAATCTACAACGTCCATACACCTCTGTGTATGTTAAGGCGCAGTTATAAAATAAGAAGCAGAGCGATAAAAGATACGTAAGAAGAAACAGTCTGGGTGTTCATTTGGAAGACATGTGAGATGTAGTACCAGAGTCAAAGTTTGACAGAGCTTTGGAACATTCGCAGTCAAACAGGCCAGAAGGAATACATAACGTTCTCTCGGGATTTGTAAAATCAGGCAGAAGGAATAGATAAAATATTTGGGAAAGCGACAATCTAACGATTAGGGAAAGACGGTTGGTGTACGGTACGAACAAGAACGAAGAGATAACATCAAGAATGGAAAAGAAAGAACCGAACGGATTAAAAAGAGCTCAAGTCAATGATGCAGTCTGCCACCTCTACTGTTCAACGTCTAAATCAAAGAAGCACCGAAGGAAATAAGATGAAGTTTCACAATTGGCATTAAAATTGAGGGTGAAATGATACCAATGATAAGATTTACTAATGACATTGTTACCTCCTGTAAAATTGGAGAAGAGTTACAGGATCTGCTGATCAGAACGAACACTGGCATTTGCATGCAATACAGATTAAAGCGTACCAAAGACAACCAAAGACAGAAGAAATTGCTGAGGAGCAGTAGAAATGGGATTGGAGGAAATCACCATTTCACCATAACAGTGAGGTGGGGTTAGGTATTCCACTATCCAACCATGAACAGAACATCAAAGACTAACAGCAGGTTGACAAAGAGCCATTAGTACGTAAGTCCTGTTTACGCAAAAATGAAGTGAATCCAAGAGATAGTCTTCCTTTGATTGTGAATACAAAAATGTTACGAGTAACACGACGTAATTTAAAAAAGTCATGGTTTACGATTTTTAGAGTTGGTTTCGCACAACGCTATTTGTAAGAAACCGAAACAATTTATCGTGGTTATGAATCAGTGATGTGTTTAGCCTTCAAATTCCTATGAACGGCGCACAGAAGGTATATACGGGGTGATACCTATCATCGTTTGAAAATCCCCGAAGCCATGTAGATGACGCCGAGACAAGTAAATTAATATGACACACATGCGGCGGCAAGTGTCGGGAACACTTCAAAAATGGATGAGTATTGTTGAATACATGACGTCACCAGGTGACGTCCTCGTCGTACGTGCAGCGGTTGGGCTTGGGCGTGAAGGGATGATTGAGCGATGCAAAGGGTACAAATTTCGAACACCTTATGTATGTGTTACTGTAAGCATAGAAGTTACAAAATTATTGTCCTCACTGTATACAAGCAAAAGATATTCTTATTTTGTGTTTTTTTCCCATTTTATCCCTTCTTTTTTGTGTGCAGTTATTATTTAGTAAAGAAAACGTAGGTCATTTACTGGCAACCACGCAAGTCATAAGTTTACAAGTATACTCATTTACCTCTGAACCAATACTGCAAGTTTTTATTATACTGTACTGTGCAATAAACCAGCGGAGACCGCGAAACGTGTAAATAAAGTAATAAAAAATGGTTCAAATGGCTCTGAGCACTATGGGACTTAACATCTCAGGTCATCAGTCCCCTAGAAATTAGAACTACTTAAACCTAACTAACCTAAGGACATCTCACACATCCATGCCCGAGGCAGGATTCGAACCTGCGACTGTAGCGGTCGCGCGGTTTCAGACTGTAGCGCCTAGAACCGCTCGGCCACTCCGGCCTGCTTAAAGTAATGAATCTTACCTTAATGTACAACCTAAGTGTGTAACGCAATGAGAAAAATATTGCCGGCCAGGCTCAAAACTCGGACCTTGACCGACGTAGGCCCGGAGCCACATCGACGTAGCCGGCCGGATTGGCCGAGCGGGTCTAGGAGCTACAGTTTGGAACCGCGCGACCGCTACGGTTGCAGGTTCGAATCCTGCCTCGGGCATGGATGTGTGTGATGTCCTTAGGTCAGTTAGGTTAAGTAGTTCTAAGTTCTAGGGGACTGATGACCTCAGCAGTTAAGTCCCATAGTGCTCAGAGCCATTTGAACCATTTTTTGAACATCGACCTAAATATTTGAATTTGGTTGGGATAATCGGGTGAGAAAGACCGATAGGCTCAACCGCTGCACTTGCGTCATCAGGTGACATCACATGTTCAGCATTTTTTTTTCCTCACTTTTGAGGTATTTCCCAACATTCACTGCCCCGTGTGCGTTGTAAACTTGTTACAGACGTTGCTTCGGAGGTTTCTGAACGTTACTAAGAATCACCCTGTATTGTAAGAATTTCGAAAAATTTTTGTTCTTTTCTTTTATAACAGGTTTGCAAAAAATTAATTGTTAAGCTCCCATTACAATGAAAACATCCTGCAATAAGCAACTAGCCATAAGCGTTTTATCAGTTCCGAGTTCTAGATAGCTCGTTGGAGGTGAATAAACATCTCAAAAGGAGAAGAAAAATATCGGTGAGAACTGCTGTCTCCCTTCCGTCCCACAGACGCGGTTACCCTTTGTCGAGCAGCGGTTGTTTACTGCACCAACCGGGAGATCGGCGCGCAGCAGCTTTCACTAGCCGGCGGCACGTGCGGCTCGCTAGTCGTACGGCGGGGCTTGTTGACAGCGGCAGAGGCGTCGGGGTGGCGAGCCGGCGCGGATCGAGTGGTGCTAAATGTCAAGGGCGCGCCCGCGGGCGCGGACACGGCGCGTGCGACCCGCAGCAATTTCTTAAAGAGCCCCGGCGCGGTTTGTCTGCGTAATGGGGCTTAGCAGGCGAGGGCGCACGCACGGCCGAGGCGCGCGCACAATGGCCGGCGCTGGCGCCTGGCCCGGCGGCCACCGCAGCGCGGCCGCCAAGTGGCGGTGTGGTGTTCCCTGCTCGTCTTGCGCCCGGCACGCGATACTCGTAGAAAGGTCGAGCAGGGCTAACTACCTAACCTATCGTTCCTCTACGAGATTCTCCTTTTTGCGGTAGGTGTATTTGTCCAATCGGCAGCTTCAAAGACGGCAAGTCCTCACTATTACTTTTATTAATGTTATGACGTTTAGTGAAATGGGTTAAGAGTGAGTGCATAATGAATGCCTCGGCACCTAGTTCCATTGGGTAACTAGAGGTGATGGGTTGTTAACTAAGAGTTTGTGAACTGTTTGTGCTACCGGTATGTAGGGATACACACGGTGCTCTCAGTGTTGCCGCAGGGCCGCCTGGATGGATTGGAATTCTGGGAAGGCGTAAGCAGAGGCGTGAGCGGGGGCTAGTGGCTGCTTCTAAGCTGTCCATTCACAAGCCAATGAGTCCTCCCCCCCCCCCCCCCACTCCTCTCATTCTTCGCTGAGTGGGTCGTCAACCCGTCTGAGGCCGGTATTACACTATCAAATTTCTTTGTCAAATATCTTTGTCAAAAATCTGTGTCAAAGATATTTGATGGTGTAATAGGGAACTTTGTCAAATGTCGTCTAATACTTGATCAAATCTAGGGCCTGGCTGTAGATTTGATCAAAGAAGCTGCTTGTCTTCTGCATACTGCAATGTGACATGTTACCACATGGAGTATTCTGTCGTCTGTAGTGTTTTTATAAACATTGCCGGTAAATATAATTGGTGTGTGCCGACAACTACAAAATTAATAGAGATGTGTGAAGCTGATTAGGCGCTTAACAACGTGAGGCACTCTGAATACAAAAATAGATTAAGAAGATTGGAGACCTGACCTGACCTAACCTAACCTAACCTAACCTAAACTGACCTAACCTAACCTAACCCTCTCCTGTAACAAGGAATCGGAGTGTTACAGTGAGCCTGTCTTCTGCAGATGTAGCAGTTCTTAAATGAATATTGTGCTTTGTTATATGAGGATACACTTCACTGAGCACATACAGAAATGTATGCTCATCCATTCTTAAGTAACTGATGTACGACTTGACGTCCCCCACTATAAGCTCAAGTAACAAGTTTTGTTGAATGCTTTTATCGTGTGGTCGTAAAACCCACAGCTTCACCCACGTATGTTTCCTTTCTTTCCCCCGCTTCTCATCCGCATGTGCATACAGTGCAATTGTGGTATATGCAACTGCTGCGGTTAGTAACAAGTTGTTGTTGTCTTCCATCTTGAAATTTGACGAAAAATATGATGACAGTGTAATACCCCTTCTAGCGCTACATCAAAGATCTTTGTCAAATATATTTGACGGAATATTTCATCACATCTTTGATCAAATCTTTGACAAAGAAATTTGATAGTGTAATACCAGCCTGACGGTATGTGGGCACACTGTAACTGCATGGCGGACCCTACCTGCTGCGCCCTGTCGCGTGGTAGTTTTCACCATGCCAAGACAGAAGGAAAACAATGGAATGTGCAGTGGCAGGTACAGGCTGCTGCTAACACATAGCGGTGCGCCGGTGGAGCTGACCCACCCAGACCCTCGACCTAACCATTATAAAATAGTACACCACAAAGGCGAACGTGTCGGTGCAGAGAAGCTCAGCAGGGGTGGTGGGAGAGAGAAGGGGGGGAGGTTGGACGACTAGTCGACCTGTGAATGAGCAAATTTACTCACAGGGCGAGGCTTGCAAAAGGCCTGAGATGACTAGCAGCCCCAGCGACCATTAGTGTCCTGCTGTTGACACATGACGGCACAGTCGTCCTAATGCCAGCTGGAATACTTTCTATAGCTTTTAGGCCCTCTCGCATGATGGCCCCTCGAAATTTTGCCCTGTTGGAACAATTAAATTTTTCATAATCTGCAGTATTTTCAGGCTGGATGACCGAAGACCTTTTTCAATGATTCTTAATTGCTAGCGTTGTAAAATGTTTCTGCTCAGAGCCGCTGGTGCCAGACAGGTGCCACACATGATGAAAATAACTATTATGGTTGTTATGACTGGAAATTAGGTGATGACGTCAGAAAGGCACCTAGGGCATGAGCAGCTTTTGGTCGTAAGCTAGTCCTTCGGGGGAAGGACTTCTGGCCATCTCCTGGAGGGAGACAGTGTGCGGAATTTTGATTACGTGACTGTCGTGGGAAAATCCTGTCATGTGCAATTGGTAGTTGCTGTTTTCTTTTTTAAGGTTCTCCATGTGAAGTGTTTTTGGGAGTTCATGTGGGAGGTACCGATCTACAGAAAATTCGTTCAGGTACGGTGTGGTGTAAGCGTTACAGAGTTCACCCGGTTTAGGTCATGGCAGAGTCCAAAGTTCGAGTCTGAGGGCGGGCGGCCTGGTTGCGAATTTGCTGATTTTTGTCGTTTAGTAATTCAGTCACTGTCACGCACGACAGAATCAGTCAGACGGTATTACTGTTCATACAAACAGAGGGAGATGTTGCATAGATAATTCCAATCCTTCATGCCGACTTTGCCAACCGACAATAATTGTTGACATAACTATGATTTATATGTGTTTTATTGGGGGTGTGTGTTTCTGTATCATTATTTTAGAACGCCATACTCTGCAAACTTTTCTTTTCCAATAAATAAATAGTTTCAAAGAATAATCTTCCTCATTCCAATAGAGAAGATTTCTTGTTCATTTAATAACGTTGGTTCTGTTTGTGGGATATTTTGTGTTGTTTATTATTTTACCACAAACTTCGGGTTCACTGTTAGGGCCACAAAGCGTTAATAAACGTTCAGATAGCCCATTGGGTACAGATTTAAGTCGTATCAGCATGGTGGTTTTGTCATTCCAGTACAGAAATTAACCACAGGTAATTCCCAATTTACCATACCACAGGGGCATCTTCTAAGCTCAAGGGTTGGTATTTCCCGAATACACTGAAAGTGCTTTTTAGTCAGAGCTTGATACAGTTCACATCAAAGGAAAGCATTCTGCGCTCCCTCCACCAAATGCCGGCAGCCAATGAGATTTTCTGTTCCCCTGGACGCTTTGCCCTCGAATAACACTGAATGATGATAACTGTTCTTCTCCAGACAGCAACAGATCATACTTCAAGGAAAGCCCATTTTCCTGCATTATTGTCTGCAGCAAAACCTTTTAAGACACGGGGAATTGTGGGGAATTGGAAGGTGTCTGCTCCCATTACCAGCGTGTGTAAGCGTACCTTATGCCCTCTTCCCTTTCTTATCGCTGTCAGATGAAGAGAATCTGAAATAAACCTAAAATTTACCACATATCTCTGCTTTAATCTCATCAAAATGTTTCAAATTGATTGAAAAAAACTTTTTAACGTAATACTTTTTATACCAATCTAGAAAATATAAAATTATTTCTCCTGGGTCCATACAAATACCTAAACCCATACAGATACACTCCTGGAAATTGAAATAAGAACACCGTGAATTCATTGTCCCAGGAAGAGGAAACTTTATTGACACATTCCTGGGGTCAGATACATCACATGATCACACTGACAGAACCACAGGCACATAGACACAGGCAACAGAGCATGCACAATGTCGGCACTAGCACAGTGTACATCCACCTTTCGCAGCAATGCAGGCTGCTATTCTCCCATGGAGACGATCGTAGAGATGCTGGATGTAGTCCTGTGGAACGGCTTGCCATGCCATTTCCACCTGGCGCCTCAGTTGGACCAGCGTTCGTGCTGGACGTGCAGACCGCGTGAGACGACGCTTCATCCAGTCCCAAACATGCTCAATGGGGGACAGATCCGGAGATCTTGCTGGCCAGGGTAGATGACTTACACCTTCTAGAGCACGTTGGGTGGCACGGGATACATGCGGACGTGCATTGTCCTGTTGGAACAGCAAGTTCCCTTGCCGGTCTAGGAATGGTAGAACGATGGGTTCGATGACGGTTTGGATGTACCGTGCACTATTCAGTGTCCCCTCGACGATCACCAGTGGTGTACGGCCAGTGTAGGAGATCGCTCCCCACACCATGATGCCGGGTGTTGGCCCTGTGTGCCTCGGTCGTATGCAGTCCTGATTGTGGCGCTCACCTGCACGGCGCCAAACACGCATACGACCATCATTGGCACCAAGGCAGAAGCGACTCTCATCGCTGAAGACGACACGTCACCATTTGTCCCTCCATTCACGCCTGTCGCGACACCACTGGAGGCGGGCTGCACGATGTTGGGGTGTGAGCGGAAGACGGCCTAACGGTGTGCGGGACCGTAGCCCAGCTTCATGGAGACGGTTGCGAATGGTCCTCGCCGATACCCCAGGAGCAACAGTGTCCCTAATTTACTGGGAAGTGGCGGTGCGGTCCCCTACGGCACTGCGTAGGATCCTACGGTCTTGGCGTGCATCCGTGCGTCGCTGCGGTCCGGTCCCAGGTCGACGGGCACGTGCACCATCCGCCAACCACTGGCGACAACATCGATGTACTGTGGAGACCTAACGCCACACGTGTTGAGCAATTCGGCGGTACGTCCACCCGGCCTCCCGCATGCCCACTATACGCCCTCGCTCAAAGTCCGTCAACTGCACATACGGTTCACGTCCACGCTGTCGCGGCATGCTACCAGTGTTAAAGACTGCGATGGAGCTCCGTATGCCACGGCAAACTGGCTGACACTGACGGCGGCGGTGCACAAATGCTGCGCAGCTAGCGCCATTCGACGGCCAACACCGCGGTTCCTGGTGTGTCCGCTGTGCCGTGCGTGTGATCATTGCTTGTACAGCCCTCTCGCAGTGTCCGGAGCAAGTATGGTGGGTCTGACACACCGGTGTCAATGTGTTCTTTTTTCCATTTCCAGGAGTGTAGTTCTGTAACCTTCTGATTGTGAACTCTCGATACTTATGAAAATATTTGTAAAATTTATAACGAAGAACGTGGAACACTTGTAATACATAATTGCTACATGAATAGTTCACGTCCTGTTATCTATTGCATCCAGACCATGTCTTTCGTTACAAATCTTACAGTTATTTTCATAGCTATTAAAAACTGACAATCACAAATTTCGAGAGCTATGTGTATGGGGTTAGGAATCCTTACCGGGCTATGATAAATTATTTTCCTCTTTATACTCTGATATAAAAACGAGTAATAGTAAAACTTTATTTTTATTCCAATAATTATTTATTTAATGGATTCCTCGTATCACCATAGGCGCATACTGCTGTCGAGTCGCAGCATAATGACCACATCCTAGAAATCATGTCTACCTCAAATAACTTGTGACATAAGTCACACGGCGTGCAGTGCTACTGCAGCTGTGTAACTGGATTTCAACCGCTCCTGTGGGCGAAAGAACTCGTCTATCCGCGTTGCAAACGTTGTCGATCCTCAGCTCTCATTCCGAGCGGTAAGGGTGTTTCTGAAACCTCTGTCTGTTTGAACTTTCGATGTACCTCATTGACAAACGTGTGCCGCGAAAAGATTAATGGCGCTACTGTGAAGTACAGTAGTGGAAAATGCGAAAGGTGTTGAAGGGAAGCGTCAACTGCGATAGCGCGCGACAGCTAACAACTATGCTGTACCTGAACGACGTAATGTATAAATAAACAAGGGAGCAACAAGACTTTCGTCCACTGCAATAGTTCAGCCAATCCTGCTGTTTGTGTTTCCGCAAGATACGTATTGTATCTGAACTCATGCCGACGTTGCTGTATCACAAGAACGTCTGACGTATCACAAATTAATAATTTGTTTCACAATATCAATCCGCGGCTCGTGGTCTTGCGGTAGCGTTCTCGCTTCCCGCTCACCGGGTCCCGGGTTCGATTCCTGGGTGTTGCGTGTCTTTCATCATCATTTCATCCTCATTCACTCGCCGTAGTGGCGTTAAAGAACTTGTGAAGCGGCGGCCGAACCGCCCCGCGAGGGGTCTCCCGGCCACCAATGCCATACGCTCATTACAATGCCGATATGCTGCTGAATGGGCGACTGGTAGCCTTATATGGATGACTGATATTCTTAGGTGGGGTCGATGAAGGCGTGTCCAGCAATAAAAATAAAAGGAAGCCACCCTGCGTCTACTGCTGGAACAATGTGATATCGTCTGACACAATTAATGGAGGTGGAAAGCATTCTTACTTGATTTTGTTACAAATACATTATCACAGAGAAGGTTCAGTCGCACGTAATCATTTTCTTATACTGGGATGGTGATTAAAATTTTTGTTGAAGCCTGTTGAGCCCCTTTCTCAGCCACTGACAGCTTTAATGCTGAATAATAAAGGAAATTTTTTCTACTATTGACGTAGGCATGGATAACGCTGGTCTTCTCAATTTGTTGTGGATTATTTATGAAGAATTTCACTACCGGATATATTTGTTGTAAAGATGCAAATAAAATGCATAACTCCATCGAAAGATTCCTACAAGAAGACTGCAGGTGAACATCACAGCCGACCACTGTGGCCAAGCGGTTCTAAGTGCTTCAGTCTGGAACCGCGCGACCGCTACGGTCGCAGGTTCGAATCTTGCCTCGGGCATGGATGCGTGTGATGTCCTTAAGTTAGTTAGGTTTAAGTAGTTCTAAGTTCTAGGGGACTGATCACCTCAGATGTTAAGTCCCATAGTGCTCAGAGCCAATTGAACCATTTGAACATCACATATTACTCTTATTGCTTGCTTTTTGCACGCAATACTTCCTAGTTGAAGTTTTAATCAACACATGTACCCAATAAACTGAAATATTCTATCCTGTCTAATAACTGCTGTTCGCATGCTACATCAGCTGTTGATATGACACTGTCGCACGGAAATGAATGTAATGTGTTTTATCAGTATGAAGACAGTCGATTTTCAGAGAACGACTTCTAAATGTTTGGAAAATACGATCAAAGTAATTCCGTACGTCCTCTGGTACCTAAACGTCAGTTAAATTTATATTGGGCTACATCGTTCGTCGTATTGGCTGTAAGGCTCCAGATATCTGCGGTGACGTATCTACAAAAGACCATGACTTCCAGCTAGACCAGCTGCTATACATACTACATCTGGCGGTTCCTCTGGATGTTAACAGATGGTCGTAATTGCGCGAATAGGCATACTGATTACAATCGGTAGGCATATGTTCCAAAACGCCGCGCATAAAAGCCGTATTTTAAGGGGCTCATACCTCGGGCTCTATTGGTGATAACGAGATAGGGTCAAGCGTTTTGAATAGCCTTTGGGCTAGGAACCATGTGTATACCCAACGGAAGGATCGCTTTGCTTTAACTATCGTACGGAACAGAGTCAAAATTTGAAATTACTCAATTCCTCCAGATTAGATTCAAATGGTTCAAATGGCTCTGAGCACTATGGGACTTAACATCTGAGGTCATAAGTCCCCTAGAACTTAGAACTACTTAAACCTAACTAACCTAAGGACATCACACACATCCATGCCCGAGGCAGGATTCGAACCTGCGACCGTATCGGTCGCGCGGTTCCAGACTTTAGCGCCTAGAACCGCTCGGCCACTCCGGCCGGCTCCAGCTTAGGCAAATGGAGTAAATCGGTTGGTTCTTTTTGCAGTGAAAGTGATCTTTGGTGCGCCTATGGGGTTTGTGAAGACACTGTTTAATCGATGGGCAGTTCCTGCGAAAACCCGAAACACGTGGCTTTTAGGATAGTAAAACTGAGCTTCGGATTCCAAGAGGGCTGTGCAAATGGGTAAAATTATTACAGTATATTCCTAAGATCCCTATGGGGAACAATTTTGAAAATTATCTTGCTATATTTATCAATTTTCGATGTACCGAGGTGGGAAAGAGACGGAAAAGTAATAAATATTGGAAGATAGTAGACAGTGGTTGTAGTGTAGAAAGAGAGAGACAATGGCAGTAAGAAAGCAGGAGAGGGACCCAGCGGCTGCTGCACATAATTCGCAGTGACAGAACAGTGCTACCAGAACAGTGAGGGAGACAGTGCCGGGGAGGATGGTGGTGGGGGTGGGAATAAAGAAAAAGTGGAACTATTGAGAGCCAGTGATAATGACAGACAGAGTATGTGACAATGACGATGTGGAAGAGAGTGTTAGTGACAGTGAGAGAGACACTTGCAGTAGGAATGAATGAGTGATTGAATAAGATAGTAACAATAACAGAGAGCAAGAGGGAGACAGAGTGAGGGAGATAGTAGTAGTAGGACAAAACGAAGGAGAGTGTGACTGTGAGACAGGAGACACAAGACTGTGAGGCAGTAGAGAAACACAAAGAGTTAATGATGATGAACCGGGCTGAATAAATGAGAATGGGATGGATATGAGTGACATAGGCGATGGTTAAGAGGGTGTGTGCGAGTTACAGCAAGGGAAGCTTATGTGAGTGATTTGTGAGATGCCCGTTAAGAATATGTTTTCGTGCCAAAATATTTTTAAAGGTACTGAGGAAGTTAGAATGAGATAGCTGATACCCAACTTTTCAGTCAGAGGATTTTAAAACAGAAACATATTCGCATCTTTTGCGCTCCGGTAGGAGCTTATTCTCCGGTGGTTCACTCTTTCCTGACTGAAATACTCAGAAGCAGTTTTAGAATACAGTAGCTGGGTAACGGGCGAAAGAACTAGTGTAACGTTGGCTGCGAGTAGCTATGGGAAGGGAGGAAAAATCCCCGCAAGAGTCGACGAAGTGTGAAGGGACGCTGTGTTTTCTGAGAAGCGAGGCGAGATGGGCAGCCGGCCGGTTGTGGCGGAGGTCACAGCAACGGCAGGCGCTAGCATTGTGAGCGCGGACTGGCTGCGCTAAGCTCTTTACCGGCCGCTTACGCCCTGATCGCCGCAGCCGCAAACACGTCTTGACGCCGCGCAGCGTAAGCCGAATTGTCTGCCAGCCATTAGCGCTACTTGCGGAACTGCCAGCCGCCACAGACGTCTCTCCCCTCCTCCCCCCCTCCCACATTCTACCCCTCATCTCGCTCTCTGTCTCTATCCGCAAGCACCAGTCTAACACCTGCACATCCGTTGTCGCGGAATTTTCCTCCTCCTGACTTGCTGCTTGCTCTTGGTGGATGATTCTAACATACAAGCTGTTTCTGTTTCTCATCACAGAATTCGTGCGTTCTTTGTTAACTGCCATTCAACTGCCATTCCACAAGTACGTTCACTATTAGCTACAATGGCGAATTTTTGAAATATTTGTTCGCTGAACTAACCAAGAGCTTGAATATACACGGCATCAACAGAAACGCAGGCAACGTATATCAAACAAATGGGTCCAGGAATGAAATTTCTCGGTAACTGACAAAAAAAGGACAAAACGGAGAATCTCGAGTTGGACTTGTGCTCCGAGGGTTCCGTTAAAAACTTTTTATGTACATGTATGTAGCTGGCTCATGCATCCTGGGTCTTGAGAATGGGTCAGATTCCTCTGAGCACTATGGGACTTAACTTCTGAGGTCATCGCGGTTCAGGCGCTCAGTCCGGAACCGCGCGACTACTACGGTCGCAGGTTCGAATCCTGCCTCGGGCATGGATGTGTGTGATGTCCTTAGGTTAGTTAGGTTTAAGTAGTTCTAAGTTCTAGGGAACTGATGACCACAGATGTTAAGTCCCATAGTGCTCAGAGCCATTTGAACCATTTTTTTCTGAGGTCATCAGTCCCCTAGAACTTAGAATTACTTAAACCTAACTAACCTAAGGACATCACACACATCCATGTCCGAGGCAGGATACGAACCTGCGACCGTAGCGAGCGGTCTCGCGGTTCCAGACTGTAGCGCCTAGAACCTCTCGGCCACTCCGGCCGGCGTCTCGAGAATCTCGATGATTTTTGCGTGTTAGCGATATCGATACTGGTACGATATCGATTCCACGAATTGCAAGACGTTCGAGACTCTTTTAAGTTTGAATTTCTTTGTATAATTTTTCATTCCCCATTGCAATTTTTCATTTATTTCATTAATTTTGGAGTTATATTAACGTGATATGCTAACTGGCGGTTGCAGATGGGTTGACTTCGTCTTCTCTCATTCCTTTAGCGAATACCGGTAATATTTGACAGAAGTGTCCAGACGAGACAGCCAGCCACAGCGCTATTGCTTTTACACGAATGTTGAATGTTCTGCAGAAAACTGCAGCGGGTATTTGATGGGATATCAAATCATCACCGCAAACAATGGAAGTGCAATCGTGAATCACCTACCGGTATTACTTTGAAACATTACGGATTCTGTACGTGTCGTAGGCATAGATCATCAAGGTATATTTTTATGAAAAATGAACAGTTCGTAAAGGACCTGCGACGCTAACGATGGCGCGGTGGGGTAGTCGGGCGGCCTTACGCCTATCACCGCTAGGATGGCAAAGCCATCGTTTTCACCGCAGCAGGCGACTTAATCGTAAATGAGACAATTAACACGCAATGTTTGTAAACTATGCACACAAACCGTCTTCGTGAATCACTCTACCTGTTACTGAGAACAAGGTCAAAATCCCTACATTAGTTTCTGAGACTGACAGATTGCGATTGCAATATAAGTTTGTAACAGCGAAAAATATTTTTTATGTGATTTAATTACAAATTAGCTATTTTCTGATATTTTCCCTTACTTGTACTGCGAAATCTTGTTTCTACCGGATTTCATGATTCTAGGTGAACCGGAATTATCCTGTAAGTTTTAATGAGTGAGTTTGTGAGTATCAAAAAATGGCAATACTTTTTGATTGCTTTGATTTAGAAGGTTACATTTTTACGTCGCCAAGGGACCATTCAACTTAGTACGTGACATAAATTTGAAACTGTTACCTCTACTCATTGCTTAGGAAAAGGTATCTTAAAATTAGAAGAGACAGACAACCGGATTCAGGTGCGGAACGATAAATAGGGCACGATGTTGGTCAGTACTTGTAACTCTTTTACCAGGCGATATTTTGCTGTGTCCACTGTTCATAAAAATAGGATGATGTCCATTATCATTATGTAGGGGGTACGACGTAATGTGAGCACCGGTAATAATTAAGAAACGATTCATGAATCCAATCAATGTTCTTTACGTCTGTAACGACCTCGTTGTCGACGGAACGCTACGCGAATTTTTCTTTCCTCCTTCTTTCCTACAAGTGAGAGAACACAAAGAGGCATTCACGTTATTTAAACGATTCTCGGTTTGCTTGTCATGACAAATATGGGTAAAACCTCTTGCATTTATCATTAAGTTGTCGAAAGCTCGAGATTTCTCCCAAATTTAATGTTGCAAGTAAACCAAGAATATTTTATACAAGCGTGTCATCGCGAGAAACTTCGGTCGCAGGTGACAATGAAAGAACTATATCTTTCCAACAATGTAGACAATCATACAGAAAAAAAAATCGTCCCCGGGAGTCATGACGCAGACTACCCTCCTCTGTTCATCTAATGTCCAGCTTCTATGCTGTATGGCCAGATGATGGTGCGAAGCTCTGTTTGCCACTCTGAGCGGTGAACTTCTGCGGGGTTGCCAAGACCAGATGTCCATTTTATGCAGTTCCCTTCCCTTGGAACTGGGTAAGATCGATTTGCATTCATGGACACAGCAATACCTGTTGGGTATGAAACCGTTTGTATTAACAAGGCGTGAGACTAATCTCCTGCCCCTGTATGTACTACTACCGTTGTTACGCCCTGTTACAGTGCTGTGAGTGGTACACCATTACTTCTAGACAAACTGAATAGTTCACCTTGACAAACAACTGAGGCAACTTCATTCACGATGTGGTTACAAGCTCATCGAAACACGATAGCTCTTTTCTCCTGTTCAGTCACGTCTCCACGACGGTGCCGGCCGAAGTGGCCGAGCGGTTCTAGGCGCTACAGTCTGGAACCGCGCGACTGCTACGGTCGTAGGTCCGAATCCTGCCTCGGGCATGGATGTGTGTACTGTCCTTAGGTTAGTTAGGTTTAAGTAGTTCTAAGTTCTAGGGGACTGATGACCTCAGAAGTTAAGTCCCATAGTGCTCAGAGCCATTTTTCTCCACGTCGGCCCACCTCACTGCAGCTCATGGCGTACAGGAAGTTGACCTTTATCGCATACACAACACTCCACTACCATGACTCAGGCCAGTAGTAGGAGGTCACGGTGCCGCTTGGTAGCAGCTTTACACCGCCAAAACCACTATAAAATGACCAGTGTGCTCTTTAAGGGGCTGACTAATATCTGATCTAATGTACTCCTCTTTGTTGATAGAGCAATAACATGACGCTTGTTAACGGTTCTTATGGAAACCTTTTCTTGTTATTCACATGAAAATGTAACTGCAAGTGACTAAGCCGAAAGTCCATGATCTTGAATTTCTACATTTCACTGCAGACACACTATATTCATATGGTATGTGTATAATGTGACGTGGGTGGTCCTAAAAATTCGACATAGCGAAACGCTGCTACCGACAAGTGGCAATAAGTAAAGCTGGAAAAACTGAACTGCGTGATGTGTATTCGTATGTTTCTTATCTACTAATGTATTTTAATGAACTATTAAATCTGAGCACTGCTAGAAGGAGGGAAATAGCGACATAATGTTTTTAAGTATTTCCAACAGAAAGTTTTGAATTAAAAATACACTGGAACCTTTTGAGATGTTTACGAGTCATTAAATGTGAAACTGCATCGTGATGGCAACCTTTGAATCCTAAGTCAAGATCGCAAAACTACCTTTATTGATAATTAAGTAATAATTTACATTGATCTAAAGATGACTCGTCAGTGAACTGAAACTAGTACACATCGTCATGATCTATTGAGAAGAATCGCACTTGATTACTGATGTGAAGATAGCTCGTCAATGAGCAGAAACTGGCCATCAATAAAGCAATTTTTTCTATCTTCACTTACGATTTTCATCCACACATTTTAACATAATGCATTGCCTGTCTCCATATTTGCCACTGTCAAATAAGAACTTCAAACATAGTTCTTTTTCAGCTAGTTTTCTACTTTGTTTCTATGTACACATTAAAAACATTTGTCAACATATTGTGCTTTTCAACCACTCTCTAATACAAAAACGACATACATAGCTCTATTTAAGAAATGTATTTATTCATTGTTCTCGGTAGGTAAAAGTGTTATCAGTGCTGCAAATGTCTTATTATGACTTTTAGTAACTTATAAAATAAGACATCATTGGCAATGGTTTGATTACATTGTCTGTTAACTGTAGTGGGATACTTAAGTCGACTGAACGGCGGCCTTCGGTATCATACTAAGTCATCGATTCCATAGCTGTGTAAAATTTTCTTTTTACTGAAGTACAATTAAGACTCTGACGAGGATTTTGAGCAGACAGTGTTTCCAGTCACAGTGCGTCGATGTCAGTTTATATTTTTCTGTTTTGCTGCATCGCTCAAGGGGAAATGCCGAGATGGTTCCTTTGAAATGAGTGTAGCCTGTTTGCTTCCCCTACTGTTCTCTGACGTGAGCTTGAGCTCGTTGGCGGGATACTAAGCAATAAACTTTCTTCCGTGTTCAGATTGTGACTTCTGAATAGATAGAGGATTTCGTGTTTGAGACTGCCAGTCGATACTTTGCACGTATCTTTTACAGGAGAATGAAAGAAAACTTTTATTCACAATTTAATTACGACACACTTCTAATGTTTACCATGATTGAACTGAAAACTGAAGCCTATATCTCCAGATGATGATTGTTATTTTCCATGGAATTGAAAATTATATTTTTGTAAGTAGTAGGGAGCTGGGGTTACAAGGACACTTTTGATATCAAATTGATATGCAAGTTAATTAAATTGATCAATTAATCACCCCTGTCCCCGAACACCCCTGCCCACCCCCGCCCCCGACCACGCCGACCCCGACCCCCTGATGACGGCACGTGTTTTCTCAGATGCGCGAGTGCCTCAGGCGGGACCCCCCTACTGCCAACGTACCCTATTGGCGGGAATTTCGAATTTTAGCGGGAATTTCTTTGCCCCAGGGCTGTGCTGACCTCCCACCACACCCCACAACCGGGAACTGACGGGAAATTAAAATTGGCAGTACCCTTTTTGGGACTCGAACCCTGGTCCTCCTGGGTGGAAAGCCTAAGTGTAGCCCCCTAACACATTTAAACCACCAGAGGTGCTTGGAATTGACGGGGAATTAAAATTGGCAGTACCCTTTCTAGGACTCGAATCCTGGTGCTCCTGGATGGATAGCCCAAGTGCACCCCCTAACACATAGAAACTGTCCAGATGGGGGAGAGGAAGGTTAGGTTAGTGTACTTTTTTTATTTTGGTCGGAAAACTGATGCAAAGATCGATCCTAATTACCTAATCAATGTCCGGCCGTTGTGGCCGAGCGGTTCTAGGCGCTTCAGTCCGGAACCGCGCTGCTGCTGCGGTCGCAGGTTCGAATCCTGCCTCGAGCATGGATGTGTGTGATGTCCTTAGGTTAGTTAGGTTTAAGTCGTTCTAAGTCTAGGGGACTGATTACCTCAGATGTTAAGTCCCATAGTGCTTAGAGCCATTTGAGCCATTTGAACCTAATCAATCACAAAAAAATTGGTTCAAATGGCTCTGAGCACTATAGGACTTAACATTTGAGGTCATCAGTCCCCTAGACTTAGAACTATTTAATCCTAACTAACCTAAGGACATCACACACATCCATGCCCGAGGCAGGACTCGAACCTGCGACCGTAGCAGCAGCGCGGTTCCGGACTGAAGCGCCTAGAACCGCTCGGCTACAACGGCCGGCTAAATCAAAGACAAAGTTCGGTCCTAATTGTACAACTATATGCATAGCGCTACACAAGGACGGCATAAACTCGCAATGCAACTCAAAAACTGACGATACCATTCAACTGGTGTTATCCTGCTGGGAACGAATTTCGCAATATCACTCGAAACTAGCGACAGACGCACGCAAACTCCACCCTACACCTACAAGCTGGCAGGGAAAAGGTTGGGGTGTAAGGTACTATCTTTATTCTTTTTGGTGGGAAATATGTTCAACTGACGAGATGCTGGTGTTGGACAGAGAGGATTGGTTGGTTGGTTGGTTGTTTGGGGGAAGAGACCAAACAGTGAGGTTATCGGTCTCATAGGATTAGGTAAGGATGGGGAAGGAAGTAAGCCGTGCCCTTTCAAAGGAACCATCCCGGCATTTGCCTGGAGGGATTTAGGGAAATCACGGAAAACCTAAATCAGGATGGCTGGACGCGGGATTGAACCGTCGTCCTTCCGAATGCGAGTCCAGTGGGCGACAGAGAGGAGTTTAAAAAGTGTATTACCTGTAAGAGTACAGTATCTATTTATGTTTGATGTCAGAGTTCGCTACAGATGCCTGCACAAAAACCACCTGCATCCCAAGTAACCAATGCCAATCCAATCCATTAAAACATGATCATAGCGCCTATGTTAGCGTCACTCTGCATAAAAAACGGTCTTGAGTCTACAGGCACACACATACACACGAGTCGTTGCTAGTGTTACGCTTTCAGGTAGGAATGGTGTATGCGATTTGGAATCAAGTTTATCCATTCTACCATGTACGCAAGTTGTATCTTGTAGAGACATCTTTTAATGGTTACAGCCACTGGTGAATCATACTCGTGCCACTCTCATATCTTGAAACGAGTCACCCTTTTTTTTCCGAACCTATCTGCTAAGGATCCAATACACTGGTGGAAAAAACAATGCGTCACAGCTCTAACTACACTTCGAAATTGTCATGAAAAAATCAGCACCCGTAATGAACGGTTCATAATGCAGCACATGTACTGAGGAAAATCGTCATCCTAAAAGAATGCAGAGTGCATAGAGTGTGGTAGTTGAATGTGCATTTTTTTCAATCTACAATCACACACTGCCGAAAACAAGGGCCTTGTCACTTCCCCTCATGCCTCCCCCTTCCCCCTCTACAATGCTCCGCAGAGCATCTCGCGCCCCTGCTACCATCCTCTGAGGCCGCTGCCCGCTCTCGGCTTTCCACCATCTGGCCGCCGCCTTAAGGCAACGATCCTACGCCTGTATAGTCAACTAAACAATAGGAGATAAAAGGACGGCCGCCTTAAGTGCAATTTGCTCGTCTAAAATATAGCGACAGAGCCCCCATGCACCGCCCCTCCTAGGCTTAGAGCGGTTGTGTCTGGCGCTCTTTAGTGTTTTTCTGCCGACCCTCGTACAGCTGCAGGCCCTCCGCGGCACCAGCGATGCAAGCCATGCCTTCAGGCGGCGGTCATAGACAACACAAAAGGGAAATTAAGTAGCATAACCCTGCACATCCGGAGGATGCTCCAGATGGCTATTTCAAAAGTCGGCTGTTCGTGAAACAGAAAGCCCCTCCCCCAGTGCCTTCA
Source organism: Schistocerca piceifrons (assembly GCF_021461385.2). Lineage (NCBI taxonomy): Eukaryota > Metazoa > Arthropoda > Insecta > Orthoptera > Acrididae > Schistocerca > Schistocerca piceifrons. The sequence goes on from NC_060138.1 coordinate 662,920,332, forward strand.
GTACAAAGCGCGGCCCCGGCATTACTCAAAACCGTGATAAATGACTGCTATACCGACCAAGGGAGAGCCACGGCCTCGTAGGGAAATCGCCCGCCGTTCTGCATTGGACTATTTCACATCAACTGACTTCTACAATAAAGCAACTTCTAAGAAAAAGGGAAAAAACATTCGCGACGATAATAAATGTCCAGTTTCCACGAAAATAGGCGTTTTCTTTTAGTTTTATGAGCAAAATCGGTATAGTTTTTATGTTCGACTGCAGTCACATCTCATTATTTTGTGACTTCTAGCGAAGTGTACCGCCACCGATCACAAATGATCAGCAGAGACATACCCACCCTGCGTAAAATCAGAAAAAAGCTTCAATTGTTTTGATGCGAAAACTACCGATTGCCGCAGAACGTCCTCGTTATTTCGAAATCGTCATCGGACTAAAGATAAAGTGAGAATTTAAACTCCAAAGAAAAAAAATCTGTATTAAGCAATTTCTTCCAGCTTGTTGAACAAATTAAACGATCTGAGAGCATCTCTCACGTTCAGTGCCTGTAAATAAATTGTCATGCACGTGTGTATTACAAACATTTCAGACAATATTTCACGCCATTGGCTCACATATCTGTAAAGAAAACCACATTCATTTTACTTTTGACAACAAGAAGCTACAATTCAAGAGAACGTATCTGTTTTGTACACTCTGACAGGGTTCCTTTTACCAGTGCGATGCTGTATCGTACTAGCATCTATGAAACAAGTCGTGAGAGCCTGTCTCGCCCTGTGTAGATGGGAGATTGAAATTTCGTTAAAAGATATCGCCAAAACGAAGAAAAAGAAACGCTTGTCAAGAATCATTCCGTGGTGCCCTAGCTAACTCTTCCATCCGCCAGGCGGCAAGTCATTGATATCAGTTTGATAGGTTAATTAATTAAATTGATCATGAGAGCCAGTTTGCATGGCGAATGATTTTTTTTTCAGCAGTCGGATTACTCTCACTAGCTAGGACAACTGGGAGTCCATGGAGGGAACATGATGTTCCTTTCGAGGAACTCTATTGACAAACGACATTTGAAGCTGGCCACAGAGGGCTCCTACAACCCACAACACACATTTCGCATAAGAACTGCGATATTAAAACACGATCATAATTCCTATGTTAGCGCCACCCTGCATAAAAAGCGGTCTTGAGTCTACAGGCACACACACACACACACGAGTAGTTGATAGTGTCACGCTTTCAGGTAGAAATGCTGTATGTGATTTGGATTCAAGTCTATCCATTCTACCATGTACGCAAGTTGTATCTTGTAGAGACGTCTTTTAATGGCTACAGCCACTGGTGAATCGCATCTCATATCTCGAAACGAGTCACTCTTTTTTCTTACGAACCTATCTGATAAGGATCCAATACACCAAGAACTCCAGCGCTGTTTTCAGACAGTCCCTCTGCATCTTTTAACTGCTCCTAAATCTCTGCCTCGCCCTCCCTGCAACTTAGTCTATGTGATCGTTCCAATTTAAGTCTGACCTGTAAGGAAGTCAGAGAGCGCTATCTCTAAGACCTTGTGTATTCTGTGAGGGAACAGGATGAACTGAGTTAATGCGACAGGAGCGCGTTTTGACCAAACAGTGAAAATGGAAACATAATGGCATAACTCCGCCAACCATGTACAGTGTGTAAGGCCAGCGCCAAACGAAGCTTTTCCCCTGCAAAATAAGGTAATAGAAGAAATAGTATGAGCAGTTTATTGTTGGAAAAATTAGGAAGACTACACATCATACATGGCATGGAGGAAGGACGAAGATTTTGCGACACGTCTCCAAACTACATACAGGCAGTCCGAAGGAGATCTGTGTCTCTCAGGGTGCATTAATGTTTGTCACCCAAACATATGTGGCGATCCTATTAAATATACAGGTATTTATCCATTGGAGCAGGTGGTTCGTGATCAAAGTCGCTTCCACAGACCGGTGTGAAGTTTCATCACCTGTATACTCTAGGACGACCATATCCAACAGACTGTCAACCACACTAGAGGGTTCCTGTATTGCTCCTTCATAAGCAGTTTAATACATTGTTTTTTTCGATTGTAACACACCCAATCAGTGTACACCACAATACACTTTGTTTTTTCTACCATGACAAACCCGTGTCAGCTGCTGCTAAACCTACATTAACACGTTTCGATCCTCTGGCTCTCACAGAAAACTGAATGTCGCATGATAACACTATACAGCTACCACATCACAGGCTGGTAGAAATAAAACACAGACGCTATCTTTCTCATTGACAAAAATGTGGAAGACATCGCAACATACGAAAACTGAAAGAGTGTGCGATATTATAAAGCGCTTCCAACAACTATTCGAAGGTGGTTACCTGTACAGTTAATCTCATCTTCCCATGGAAAGGGTAGCAGATGTCTCAGTGCTCCGTTTCGAAAAGCATTTTTCCTTCAATTTGCAGTCATGTATGTGATTACTACTCTGGTGTTGGTCATCGCTGGCAGGTGCTGTTAACATCACGCATGGGGTAGCACAAATAAAAAAGAGGCACTGTTATTTTATTGGTGAAAAAATAAAAAAGACGTGTAGGGTGTCGCAGCATATGGAAATACGACGAAAATTGTAGCGAAATACAGGAAGATCTGCAGCGGATAGGCACTTGGTGCAGGGAGTGGCAACTGACCCTTAACATAGACAAATGTAATGTATTGCGAATACATAGAAAGAAGGATCCTTTATTGTATGATTATATGATAGCGGAACAAACACTGGTAGCAGTTACTTCTGTAAAATATCTGGGAGTATGCGTACGGAACGATTTGAAGTGGAATGATCATATAAAACTAATTGTTGGTAAGGCGGGTACCAGGTTGAGATTCATTGGGAGAGTGCTTAGAAAATGTAGTCCATCAACAAAGGAGGTGGCTTACAAAACACTCGTTCGACCTATACTTGAGTATTGCTCATCAGTGTGGGATCCGTACCAGGTCGGGTTGACGGAGGAGATAGAGAAGATCCAAAGAAGAGCGGCGCGTTTCGTCACTGGGTTATTTGGTAACCGTGATAGCGTTACGGAGATGTTTAATAAACTCAAGTGGCAGACTCTGCAAGAGAGGCGCTCTGCACCGCGGTGTAGCTTGCTCGCCAGGTTTCGAGAGGATGCGTTTCTGGATGAGGTATCGAATATATTGCTTCCCCCTACTTATACTTCCCGAGGAGATCACGAATGTAAAATTAGAGAGATTAGAGCGCGCACGGAGGCTTTCAGACAGTCGTTCTTCCCGCGAACCATACGCGACTGGAACAGGAAAGGGAGGTAATGACAGTGGCACGTAAGGTGCCCTCCGCCACACACCGTTGGGTGGCTTGCGGAGTATCAATGTAGATGTAGATGTAGATGAACCATACGCGACTGGAACAGGAAAGGGAGGTAATGACAGTGGCACGTAAAGTGCCCTCCGCCACACACCGTTGGGTGGCTTGCGGAGTATCAATGTAGATGTAGATGTAGATGTCTGTAGCAATGAGGAACACTTCCAAACAACTGTATTAAGCTCATGACCTCTACGTTTACACCAATGTTCCACAGCGACAAGTAGCGGATATCCAGTGTTCCGCCAAGTCCATCTAAATGGAGTGGTGTCAGTCAATCATTATACGGTAATCAACAGCATACCGAGTGGATGGTCGGCATGGTAAAGACGCCATTGATATTGGCAGAGGTGAGGTTGATTAATTGAGCAATTTAATTAATTTGCATATCAATTTGATATCAAAAGTGTCCTCGTAACCCCAACTCCCTATTACTTTTTACACTTGTATCTATCTAGAAAATTTAGATCTCCTCACTGAAACCAAACGAAGAACAAAGGTCGGTTTGAGGCTGTTAGTAACACGAATACTACTAAAATTTAACAGATTTAGGTGTTTTGGACGAATTTACTCGGAAAGTAACGCAAATGTTTCCAAAATGTAAATGTCTGCAAGTTCTTTTTCAAAAATTCTCATTGTTAAAGTACCACTACAACGCATTATTTTCTCTGTTGGTAGGAAAGACCACTTTTTTTGCTGTAGCATCCGTTAATTTAATTTCTGTGGGAAAAGATAGAAAGAATTTTTACTACTTCTTCTTAAAAGTACTTCAGACAAATAGACTGAAACGTTCTGTAGGTTCATATTTTACTTTTTCTTCTATGCGATAGTTTTTAAAATAAGAGAAGATCTGGGTCCTGGTCGATGAGGAGTTAATGAGGGACGGAGCTCAGGCTCTTATCTGCCATGGATGCCTCAGTAACTGAGCTGCGTCCTTTGCAAAAGACCCGTCGCGCCATTTTAGGGACACCACGGGAATGCCAAATCTAGATAGCCGTACGTGGATTTGGATTCTAAGGTCCCGAACGTGATCCCAGTACATTCAGCACCACGTCACCTCACGCAATGTACGTAAATAATCTCTAAATAAAGCAAGATCAAATAGAAAAATTCTCGTGTATTCATACAAATTCATTACTTGTCCCTTTATAATTTTGTGTAGTCCCTTACGTTCTCTTTTTACATCAACGACTTTTTGTGCGCCGGATTTTAACAAACAATACATGTAACTGTTGTGTAAACAACGTGCCGTGTGTTCGCATTATTTTGTTGCAACATCCAAGTTTCTACCCTTCTGAAACCAGGAACTTGCATAATTCTTCCTACCATCACTGGAAACTCTCACGTAATGAACATCTCACGCGAAAACATCGAAACGCGTCGAGTGATTTACTTCTTAACGAACGGATGAAAGGTGCATCAGTGGGCAGAACGTATCTGCGAAGTCATCCTCCATTCCAGTTTCACCGTCGTTATGAGACTCAATTGAATACATTCTTTCTCTAACTTCGCATTTCTGCCAGACGAAGTCAGTCATTCAGACAGAGAATTAATTTTGTGAAAGGGTTTCAAACCTAAGAAGTTGGAGCAACGCCTCGCCGCGTCGCCCGCCTGTTGCCATTTCCGCAAGGCAACGGGATGCAAACGGCAGAGAAAGTTTTCCTTGTTTCGAAATGAGACAGTCCGTCGAACGGAGCTACAGCTGGCCGGTATTGAGCCGGCGATACTATTTATTCGGCAACTTGAACAATCTGCGCTCGAAAAAATTGGGAGTTTGGCCGCGGGCGTGCCGGACAAAGAGAGTGCAGCCGCCAGCTACCGCAATCAGCGTCGGCGGCGGCGGCGGCGTCGGTCCGTGTGATGAGCGCAGCGGAGGCGGCGCCGCGCCTCAAAGGCAGGGCGTCGGCCGCGGCGTCGCCACGTAATCAGTTGCCGACCCGTCAAAAGGGCATCATCCGAGCCGTCCCGCGGGCTCCAGCCAGCTTCCTCGCACTAGGTTTCCGCCATGAAGCACAAACGTCACCACGCTGGGCAGTCGCTTCTTAAGCCGTCTTCACGCGGGAAGTGAAGACGCACGTGGACAAGGAGCTGGTGACGTCACAGTAAGGAATTCCACGTCCCACTACACCGTGGAGCGTGAAAATAGGGAATCTGGTGTGTCATATTTTTGGCTCGTGCAGAGGAACGTGGCCATTGAGTTGCAGAACATAGGGGCCTCCATATTGTATAGCGCTAAACATCGTATTTGGAAACTTTTCTTTCTGTTAGAGTACGTGGTGCGAATAGAAGCTGTTTGAAAGCATCAGAAAACTGAGGACCTCTAAGTCACGTCGTTTTAGCTACCATTTGTTATAATAAAGTGAGAGGAAACCATATATCGGCAGATAAATGCTTCCTGTAGTTGACGCTTTTAATGTTATAACTTGTGTGCTGCGGAAGTATACGCTTTCAGTGCTATGGCACAATGATGATCTGTCAAAAGCCCATTTTTTTACAATTTGAATATTAAACATCAAATGATGCCATTTGGAGATACAGTTTTTAGACAGTGCGTGATTATACGGCTGTTATGTCGAAGCTGTAAAGTAGTTGATTTCGTCGTGAGCTCACGAGTGGAAGGTAATGCGTTTGCGGCCACCCCACTTTCAAATTTTTTTCTTCATATTTTGTTCTCTAAGTATTCTGGGGATTTTTTATTCATTTAATAGAAGTACAGTATCCCAAAAGCGGTGTTATTTATTATAAATAATGCATCTGCTGCAATGGCCAGAAGTCTTGACGTGACTACCAGTCTACATCTGCAGTTAAGCTCAAGTTACACATCGTAAGTTTTTGCTATTACGGAACTTTCTATAACATACATACACTTTTCTGTCGGTTTGTGGACGGCTTCATGTTTGTATCTTGCCGATAAATATAATTTTAAATGATGGTGGGCAGCTTCGAAAAAAAATCTCTTCTTCCATGCGAATGAAATTAGGGAACGAATTTTCGACTTGAAATCTATGTGATGAAGTGCGTTATTTCAGAGCATTGGTAGTCAATGCAACATCAAAAATATGGATTTATGCAAGCGCAAACCGACGTTAGACACTACACCTAAACAATTTTTAGTTTCAAATGTAAAACGGCCTGAAAATTCAATTGACTACCGGTAACGAGTAACTTCTACTAGTACGTACCTCAGATATTTGTGCAGTGTTATATAGCGTTCCTCTACTACCAGTTACTTGTTCAAGTCATCGCCGAGTCCAGAATCTTCTTCACAATTTTCTCCAGTCTTCTTCGACGATCACTAACAGAGTTGACGCAGCTCTTTTACGGGCGTCCATTTTCGTAGAGAAGATGTGCGGCTTGTGAGCCAAATAAAGCCGGTAATTGCCGCTGGAGAGCGCTGTGAGCGCATATCACATTAACCAACTCGTCCTTTATTCCAACGGCGCTTTCTCTCGTGAGGTCGGATACCTCGTCTGCGTCCCTATCCTCTGCTACGCCCACCCTGCCTGGATCTCCACTCCTCCTACCTTTTACAAATCCTTTCAGATCCTTGAACGCCATGCTCTTCGCCTTGCCTATCGCATCTGTCTCCTCCACGCGGATCCTGTATGACCTAATTCCGTTCCCACACCTCCTCCTTTTCCTCGAACGGATACGGATCCTCTACACCTCCTGTAAACTCGATCCTCCTCACCCGCTTGTCTCTCCCCTCCTCTCCCGCCCCCGCCCGGTGCCGCACCTGTATTTCCTCGTCCCACCTGCTCTCCATCTCTCCACTCTCCACACCCTCTCCCAAGGTGGCTTCCGCCAGCTCCCCCTCCCTGATGATGCCCTCCTCCCCTCCATCCAACCCTTCTACCAACTTTGAGGCTCCCTCTCTCTTCCTGTGTTTGTTCCTATGGGCACCCTCTCTCCCTTCTCCCCCCCTCCTTCCCCGGGCTTCCCGTACCCCCATACCTTCATTCCTCCTACCGTCTCCTCTGCCATTGACATCTTTGCTCCCCTCTCCCCCCCCCCCCACCCGCTCTTCCCCTCTCGGCAGGTCCCCGGACTCGCACACGTTAAGTGGACATTCGGGCGCTGGAGATCATCGCCATCAGTTTATCGTGTGTGTGCCATCGTGTTTGTGGTTTAGTGTTCTTCGCCGTCACGCTCCTTCGTTCACCTGTACCGTCTACGTCGTCAGTGTTTGTGCGCCGTGCCGACAGTTTTTAGTGTTTTTTCGTCGAGTGTGAACGACTTCGTGTTATTTGTTTCTGTGTCTACTGTTTTATGCCCCCCACTTTGTTCTGTATCCCCATGTATTTTCTTTGTAAAACTTGTGGCTGAAGAGCAGCGTAGTATGCTGCTGCCAGCCCACATTATGTAAGGTGTCAAATAACAATAAAGAAAAAAAAGCACTGCACGTATCGCTTAAGTCTCTGATGTACAGGGTGCTTATAATTAAACTTTAGCTGGTTGAGACGGCCCACACGAAAACCAGGTGATCGTGTGACAATGAAACTTTGTGGAAACATTAGTAAGGGCACGAGGAACAGACATAACGAATAAACTATTGCAGGAAACACGTTTTAATTTCTACATGACAGGTTAACCCGTTTAAGTTCCAGATTACAAAGTTAACTCAATGTGAGGACCATCTGCATCTACAACAGCCTGGAGCACAACTATAGATACCATTTCACAATTATTCGCAGCACTTTTCGAACGGTGCACCATGGGACGTTCAGCTGTCGCGACACAGCTCGTCCACTGCTTGAAGATCGCACATTGTCTCCAGAATTCTCAGCCATGGCAACAGTAAGTTCTTCAACAGTTTATTGCGTAATTGGCCGTTGGCATTCCCCAGCAGAAATTCCCATTTTTAACTTACGAATCATATTCTTCAACTTCGGTGCGGAAAGAGGACCTTCGTACTCTTTTAATGCATCGATACTAGCGAAGAGCATTAGCACCAGTGCTGTTGTTTCGATAAAACATCTATACTATTAAATTTCTGCTCATCTAATCTAGACCAAGCTCATCCAAGAATTGCGAACGCCGGGCGCGGCCGCGCTCCGCGGGCCCAAGGCAGTGTAGTTCAGCGCCTCCCCGTCCGCGACCGTGTGTCACTAGTGTCGGCATAGGAGCGAGAGAGACAGCTGCGGACCGAGTGAGACCACACAGCACTTCTTTGCGCTGGACTGTCCCGCGGTCAGATCCAACGTAATCAAAATAACAGAGGAAGCGCACGTCTGTAAAAGTGGTCGATGAGCAGTAAATCAAGCAAACCATTTACTGTTTCTGTAACAACTAGTGTACGTGTGGCAGAATTACTACGCAAAGATTTAGAAAAACAGTATCTAAAACAAGAACCGAAGAACAACTTGGTAGTTTTCTTACCCACAGGTTGATTCTATTAGTATTGCAAGTGCACACTCGTCCTATGTGCAGTAGGCGTCTTCTGGAAGATATATCAATTTCTTAAATGAACTAGTGTCGTAAATATTCTATTTTAGAAATAACTCTACGTAAGGGATACAGAGCCTCATTCTTACTGTTAGTAGTTACTAGTAAATATTTTTGTACTTAGTACTACAGCTTTTTGTATCTCTGCCCAGAGTTTAGACATGGGATCCTTAGTTTGCTCTTTTTTATGCAATAATTTTAATTGACCAAGTCTGAAAACTTATTAAAAAAATATAATCAAGGTTATAAAGACCTTTATCCTTACCGTCAACATTGTAAAAGAAGACAGTTAACATTTTACACGTTTTTATTTTTCGAGGAAATGATTTTGTCTAGGTTTGGTATAATATTCCGGGAGACTGCTAACCTCAAAGAATTAGTCAAATTTTTGTCGCGAAATGGTTCTTAGTTTTAGCAAGCTTTAAAAGGGAGAAAAAGCGCTCACAAATATACGTGGAACCAAACGTTAAGAGAACTCTGGCCGTGTGCTTGTGCAGAAGAGGATACTTGACTCGTGGAAAACAGCTGTAAAAGTCATCCAAAGTTCTACACATAATAAAGTTGTCCTTCAGGTGGAAATCGCACTGCAGGTCAATTGCTCTAGTTGAAAACCTTGTGGGACGTCCTCTGCCGAAGAGAAAACGGGCAAACAAATATATCTAAGACCGGCTGAAGCACACTCATCTCCAAAAATCTTTTTTTAAACTCTTCTTGTAATTCGCTAATGATTTGAACATAATCTGAAAAATCCACATCTTCTTTAACGCTGTCTAACGCAGGGAAGTGTCCACAATTCTCCTCGCGCAACTGTTTTTCTCACAAAATAATTTTTTTTGAAATGACTGAATCGACTGCACTAAATCAACAACAGAGTGATTTTCGTCTTAGAGTGAAATATTCAAAGTATTTAAAAGATCAGTTAGGTCACACAAAAAAGCCAAATTCGCCACCCACTTAGGATCTCGAAGTAATTCTTCTGGACGTCCTTTCATTTCCAAAAAGGTAATGATTTCGTCCCTCAAGGAGAAAAACCGATGAAGTACCTCCCCTCAGCTCAGCCATCTTTCTTCGGCGTGGTAGGGGATGCCCGGGTATTCCGCTTCGACAGCAGCCAGAAATTCTTTAAATTGGTGATGTGTGAGTCCATGCGAGGGAAGATAATTAACCGTTGTAACAACTGTGTCCCTAGCGTTTTCTATGTTGACAATCTTCGCACAAAGTGCCTCCTGCTGTATCAGACAAAGGACTGTCACGAATAAGGAACAGCCAACTTCAGCCGTTTTTGATTTGACGTAAGCCAGGAATCCAGTGCGTATCCCTCGTAGCGCAGGGGCTCCCTCCGTTATTACACTGGTCAGGCGTTCCTATTTTAAACCCATTGATTCGTACACGATTTTCACGGCTAGAAAAATATCCAAACCCGTGGTTGTGTCTTTTAATGTTATAAGGTCGACAAATTCTTCGGTGATTGTCGTCGACACCCCGAATGAATATGACGAGCTGAGATATGTCTGCAGCGTCCGTCGACTCGTCAAGAGCAACAGAAAACGAAACGGAGTCTGCCGCTCTCCCCATTACTTGCTGCTGCGCATCTGAGGCCATATCTTCGACTCGGCGAGCAACAGTTTGAGGCGAAAGAGCTATTTTTTCAAATTTTTCCGTGAGGTCTGCTGGACAAATTCAAGCTGCCGAGTCGACCAGGCAATCCTTGAGGAGATTCCCAGCCGCAAAGGGTTTCCCTGCTTTCTCAATTCTCAGTGAGCATTTGTAACTTGGACGCAAACTTTGCCCACCTGTTTCCTGCTCCTGCCACGGCAAAAAAACCTTTACAGTTAATTTGGTACAATCCTGTTTTAAAAACACTCTTATCATTTTAAAAATTAATTGTATCAGTCATTGAAACCCAAATAAAAAACTAACAAAAAAGGATGCATTTTCTCCTTTTTTTTTGTCATCAGTCTACTGACTGGTTTGATGCGGCCCGCCACGAATTCCTTTCCTGTGCTAACCTCTTCCTCTCAGAGTAGCACTTGCAACCTACGTCCTCAATTATTTGCTTGACGTATTCCAATCTCTGTCTTCCTCTACAGTTTTTGCCCTCTACAGCTCCCTCTGGTACCATGGAAGTCATTCCCTCATGTCTTACCAGATGTCCTATCATCCTGTCCCTTCTCCTTATCAGTGTTTTCCACATATTCCTTTCCTCTCCGATTCTGCGTAGAACCTCCTCATTCCTTACCTTATCAGTCCACGTAATTTTCAACATTCGTCTATAGCACCACTTCTCAAATGCTTCGATTCTCTTCTGTTCCGGTTTTCCCACAGTCCATGTTTCACTACCATACAATGCTGTACTCCACACGTACATCCTCAGAAATTTCTTCCTCAAATTAAGGCCGGTATTTGATATTAGTAGACTTCTCTTGGCCAGAAATGTCTTTTTTGCCATAGCGAGTCTGCTTTTGATGTCCTCCTTGCTCCGTCCGTCATTGGTTATTTTACTGCCTAGGTAGCAGAATTCCTTAACTTCATTGACTTTGTGACCATCAATCCTGATGTTAAGTTTCTCGCTGTTCTCATTTCTACTACTCCTCATTACCTTTGTCTTTCTCCGATTTACTCTCAAACCATACTGTGTACTCATTAGACTGTTCATTCCGTTCAGCAGATCATTGAATTCTTCTTCACTTTCACTCAGGATAGCAATGTCATCAGCGAATCGTATCATTGATATCCTTTCACCTTGTATTTTAATTCCACTCCTGAACCTTTCTTTTATTTCCATCATTGCTTCCTCGATGTACAGATTGAAGAGTAGGGGCGAAAGGCTACAGCCTTGTCTTACACCCTTCTTAATACGAGCACTTCGTTCTTGATCGTCCACTCTTATTATTCCCTCTTGGTTGTTGTACATATTGTATATGACCCGTCTCTCCCTACAGCTTACCCCTACTTTTTTCAGAATCTCGAACAGCTTGCACCATTTTATATTGTCGAACGCTTTTTCCAGGTCGTCAAATCCTATGAAAGTGTCCTGATTTTTCTTTAGCCTTGCTTCCATTATTAGCCATAGCTTCAGAATTGCCTCTCTCGTCCCTTTACTTTTCCTAAATCCAAACTGATTTTCTCCTAGTTCCTCTCAAAAGCGGCCAAAGACGCTAGCAAGGACAGCAAAATGTCGTCACAAAATAAATTTTTATCTATTGGAATATTTGCGTTTTAATTAATTGATAACATAGATAAAACTACAACATATGTTTTCCCATCCATCAAAACACAAATACACAAAAATAAAGAATGACACTTAATGACACTTGCTAGTGGCAAAAAATAACGCACCTGAAAAAAAAAGTTTCAGGTGCGTTATTTTTTGCCACTTTCTGAAAAGCGTCTGGGCTACGCGATTTAATATAAAAATTAACCTTAAAGAAACTTGTTCCTTGTTGCTGACAATATGATATTCGATAGCTGGCACATTGCTAAGTGACATGTTAGATTATAAAATATAGTTTTAGTTATCATTTTTATAAATAATAAAGAGTCATACAATAGGAAACACTTACTTCATTGTAATGCTGCATGAAATTTTCTTTCAGTTCTTCAACCTTGACTGGCGTTCCTCTTGCTACAAATTTTCGAACAGATTTTTGTGACGGGTATTAAAGTGCCGTTCAGACGAGTACTTTTTTAAATACATGAGTTTCCGATAACATACTAAAAATTTAGCATGATTTTTTTACAGCGGTACAAAAGAAATTAATTTTCCACCCGGGTTTAAATAGTGCGGACGCGCCGCTCCTCCTTGTTTTTTGTCTGCTGCTGTGGACCACCCATCTCGATCCCTTGTAGCCTTACGTCTATTGAATAACGGCTTTGTGTCGTTTCAGTGCTTTTGACCGCTGCTGGCGCTGCTGTCTTCCGTACGGAGTGCGCGTACAGCGGCATGGCGTGGCACGGCGGGCGGACAGCACGGTCAGCTAAGCGATACGGCTCGGCCACTGCAACAACATGCGAATTCGCTAGGGACGCTGGCCTTTTTTTAAAAATTATTTTTTGCATTTTGTTCGTTGTTGATCGTTGTGTTTGGTCGTTGCGGACGTCACATGACGTCCGTTAAAGTTCGTTTGTTGATCCTTTCACTCGGTTTTTTTATTACAGTGGCCAACCAGCTCTCTGACCGAACACGCTGAGCTACCGTGCCGGAATTCTCCGGCGACTGCGGGCGCCAGCGCCCCAGGGGCATAGTTTGGACGAGCCTGATCTAGACGTTGTTGACTGGCTGTGACTGTAAAACACACAGAGGCTTTTGTTTCAATTTCACGTCGCCTTATCAGTACCACCGCCTAACGGCAAGTCATGGTACTAATACCACTAACAACGCAAGCCCTGCAGCGCACAGTCTGAGCGTCATTTCTGTAAAGTTGGGTACCTACACGATAAATAGTTTGCCGTTTACGCTGCATGAAGTAGGGAAAATTTAATTGTAAATACCCTGTATATTTAGTGAAAAGGCCAAGAATGTAAAAATAGAGCCGGCTGCTATGGTGGAGCGGTTCTAGGCGCTTCAATCCGGAACCGCGCTGCTGCTACAGTCGCACGTTCGAATCCTGCATCGGGCATGGATGTATGTGATGTCCTTAGTTTAGATAGGTTTAAGTAGTTTTAAGTCTAGGGGACTGATGATCTCAGATGTTAAGTCCCATAGACGGAGGCATACCAGCAGTTGTTCTTCCCGCGAACCATTAGCGGCTGGAACGGGGAAGGACTGAAATGAAAATGGTAGTTAAAGTTCACTCCCACACACTTTAAAATAGCGGAGTACTCACATAGATGTAGACTGCGGTCTCTTATACGCACAAAAACTTGACGACTATTTTACACATCTTTCATTCTCACCCCAGAAGGGACAGATTGCACTGATGAGGGAGTCTATGTTCTCTTCAGCCGTAGGTTTGGTTTTTTTATTTGTTTTGGCGACATTAATTTATAGATGGGGCCAAAGGAGAATTTTTGCTGTATCCTCTTTTTGACAGTAGTTTAAAAAGGAAAAATGAAGTAGATGAATAGATGGGACATATAATACTGCGAGATGAATTTGACGGAGCACCGAAAGATTTGGGTCGAAACAAAGCACCTGCAGTAGATCACATTTCCTTGAAATTATTGATATTCTTGGGAGAATATACCGTAGAAAAAATGGTACGCAAGATATATGAGGCAGTAGAAATACTCTGACTTCAGGAAGACAGTAATATCTTCAAAGAAAATAGGTGCTCGCTGGCGTAGATATTACAGAAGCATTAGTTTGTTAAGTCATGTCAGAAAAATACTGTCACGAATTATTTACAGTGTAAGGTGCCTATAATTTCGCACCTTACAAGCACTCATCTACATACTTTGTCATGATTTACAACTGCAATTATGTATCATTTGATAGGTTGTATATCGCATATATGAATATTTAAAGAAGACTGACATTGTCACGTACACCTTGTAAATAGTTGTTAACGCTTATTGCATGAAAGGTGACGGAGTGTCTTTATTATCAAAACGGCGTAATGAATGATTGCCTATACTAGTAGAGTTGGAGCGTCAGTGGAAATGAAACGGCAAGCGTAACTCAAGCCCTGTGTGGAAAAGCCCGCACAGGTGTGTTGGTGCTGCTTCACACAGGAAGTAGCCAAGACGGACGGTATGGGCACATGAGCGCAGAAGCACAATACATTGGTGGCCGGCCGGTATTGTAGTGGGGCCGGAAGGATAACCGGACAATACTTCGGAATCTCTGAAAATCTTGGATGCAGCAGAGAGGAGCGAGGAAGCGTTACGTCGGAAATCGCAGGCTGGGTTATTTCCGAGGAGTTTTACTCTGAGAAGCGTACCATTGTATGAGTATAGGTATTTCCTCGCAAACTTTCCGCGCTGGACGACAAAAGAAAAAAAATATGGTTGGTCGGCGTTCAGAAGAAACCGTAGAGAGGGAGAATATTCCGTGGTTTCGAGATATGATTCGCCTTCTGAGTTATGAGGCAGGGGAGCCGAGCTTTTTCTGGGAAGCCAGTGGTGGTGAGAAGAGGTGTTCAGTTTTGAGCGCACGGGTTTGACAGTCGCTCAGTATCAGCTTTGTTGGTACAGACGAACTTGCTGTCTTTGCTCTCAGGAGATTTTAGTTAGAACGGTTAGGCACTGTACTGTTGCGAACTTATACGATTCTGGACTTCGCCTCCGGGTTGGGAGTCGTCTTTGAGTAAGCAGTGTTCAGTGATTGAGAGCACTTCTTCCGCCTATACTCACGTTGAGATGTTATCTGAATCAGTCCTTGTGGCTGGGAGTTCGCGTTTATTATTTGTAGAACACAGAGAAGAGAAAGCAATATAACATCATACTAGTCAAAGGGCCGCCTTCTGCCGTCCTACTGTTTGAAAGAGTTTTAATTTTGTGGCTGGAGTTCTTCCATCGTCGCAGACGTGTACGAGAACCATCACTCCGAGGCACCGGACGCAGTATATACGGTGATATTGTTAATTGCTTCGGCTTATTAGGGCTATAAAGCTAAACAGCTGTGATCACGTAAATTTTATTTCCACTGAGGTTGCACACCACTGTAGATCATCTTTAAAAGCAGTGTCTTCTAGTGTTTGGTACATAAGTGGTGTCAGTCATTTCGCGTTATTTATGTTAGATCATGTAGCCATAAGAAAGGGCAGATTTGGGTTCAAATGGTTCAAATGGCTCTAAGCACTATGGGACTTAACATCTGAGGTCATCAGTCCCCTAGACTTAGAACTACTTAAACCTAACTAACCTAAGGACATCACACACATCCATGCCCGAGGCAGGATTCGAACCTGCGACCGTAGCAGCAGCGTGGTTCCGAACTGAAGCGCCTAGAACCGCTCGGCCACAGTGGCCGGCGCAGATTTGGGGCAATTGATTAATCATATTAGTTAGGAAATCCATTTGTGTCTCTTTATGTCCATTGGACATTGATATATAAACATTTGTAATATATAAAGGGGTTTTAATCTACAATAAATATATAAGCAGAAACGGCATTTATCATTTGGTAGTTACTAGTTCCCTTAATCATTCATTTAAGTTTATGTACCATTAAGAGATCCTAAGATCTACTTCAGGGGGTAGTCAAACAGGGCCAAATCTTCATTTTCGCGTTCAGTATTTTCCGCTGCGCACATTCATTCTACACCCGCCTGGAGCAGCATCTTGGAACAGAACAATGGGAAGACTGGTAGGACACGACCTGGGGGAAGAAATACTTGGGTTTCGGAAAAATGTAGAAACACATGACGTAATACTGACTCATCGATTTATTTTAGAAGATACGATAGAAAAAAAGAAAACCAAAGTATATAATGCATCAGGAGAAAGCTTTTGACAATGTTGAATGGAATCTTCTCTTTGGAATTGTAAAGGTAGCAGAGATAAAGTTCGGGGCATGAAAGCTTATCCACATGTTGTACAGATATCAGACTGCGATTGTAAGAGTCGAAGGTCAGGGAAGGCAAGCAGTAATTGAGAAGGGAGTGAGACAGGGTCGCAGCCAAACCCCGATGTCATCCAATCTGTACACTTAGCAAGAAGCAAACAAACGAAAGAGAAATTTGGAAAGGGAACTAAGTTCAGAGAGAAGTAATAAAAACTTTGAGATTTGCCAGTGATATTGTAATTCCGTCAGAGAAGGCAAAGGACTTGGGACAGCAGTGAAAAGGAATGGATATGTCTTGAAAAGAATGTATGATATGAATATGAAGGGAAGTAAAACATAGGTAATGGGACATAGTCGAATTAAATACTTTGAATATGAGAATGTAAATATTGGGAAATGTTGTATTAAAAATTGTATAGGAGTTTTGTTTTTTCGGGAGCAAAATAAGTGAGGATGGGCTAAATGGAGAGGATATACAATGTGGAATGGCAATAGCAAGAAACGTTTCTAAAAACGTAACTCTTTTAACATCGAATATTAATGTAAATATTAGAAAGTATTTTGCTGAATATAGTGTGACGGGGCAAAGTGGAGTGTTTCTGTTGCTAGGAAGTATGGAAGTCACGAGTATAATGACATCGCACGATATCCAGTACTGACTAATAGGAAAAGATTAGTTCATAACTTCCTAGCGATAAGGTTTTAAGTAAATATGTGTTTTGTCTTGTAGAGAAGTAAGAGAAAAGGGAACTGGAACCAATGCAGACTTGTAGAAAGGCTGAAAATTCTTGGCTGATTGTGATCAACAAAAGCCAAGAAGGTGCCCCAAAGGAAGAGCTGCGATAGCCAGCTGCAAAAGGCCAAAGCTGTAGTCACCTAGTGCATAAAAAGGCGTAGTTTTTTGACGAGGCTGACGTTTTGTTTCTTACACTCTCCCTGGATTGTAGAAATCTAATAGATGTGAACTACTGATGTAGAACGGGAACGTGTTGCAGTGTCAGAAGTGGGTCTGATCTGAATAAAGACTCTGACCCCTACACGGTGAGTCACTATTTCTAGATTTAGACAGTATCAGGGATAAAATTCGACCTGTGGTAGACTTCTAGTACTGTAGACAACATAGTCCTGGTCGGCGAACATTCAAATTTTTAGTTTGAAAGCTTAAAGTAATCACTTGATTTAAATGGTGAAGTGGATGAGGGAAGGCTTCCCAATGAAGCTGACATATCGAAAGTACGTGTATAACTTCACGAAGATACGTGGTTATTGAACAATCAGATGTAGCACTTGTCAAAACTGAAATCTGTTTTCCACGTTATTTATATAGAAAAGCTAATGGGAGAAACTAGGTTAGACAGGAGTCAACTCCTGAAGAGGAAGAGCTTTGACAAAATGAATTTAACGGACAGAAGAAAGTGGCGTTGCGAGCAGGGATTTATAAATGGCTCTGAGCACTATGGGACTTAACATCTGTGGTCATCAGTCCCCTAGAACTTAGAACTACTTAAACCTAACCAACCTAAGGACATCACACACATCCATGCCCGACGCAGGATTCGAACCTGCGACCGTAGCAGTCGCGCGGTTCCGGACTGAGCGCCTAGAGGGATTTATATTTGTCTGTTTTATGACTAGCCCAGGCTGAGTGATAGTTTGAAAGGGGTACTGAGAAAATCTATATCAGACAGATACAAACGAGATGATAAACGTCAGCATTAAGGTGTTGTGGACCAACGGGTGTATCTCTGCATGGGGTTTGGAGTTTTCACAATATGAAGTTGAAATAAAAGTAATTGTTCTGTAAATAATCGCTGGTATATGTAAATGCTGAAGGAAGTAATATATATATATATATATATATATATATAGGGTGATTCACGAATTTCACGAAGATATGCAAATATTTTAATATGTTATTCTACAAGTAAAACTAAAGAAAAAAGTTCATATAAACATAGGTCCGCGAAAGTTTAGTTACGAAGTTAGGCTAATAAAAGATTTTGCTTGAAATTCAGCAACTTCGCTAATGTGAAGCCATAGCAAAACTGTATGAGGTAAAAAGAAAAGCACTATCCATTTATTTTGTTGTTATTGATTCGGTGAATCTAATAAAACATGTCCCAGACGTGTATCTGCAGTAGTTTTCCAGAACATCCAAAGAAGCAAAGAAATAATTTCATAAATTTTTTAATTTATTAACTACTTGGCCCAGTTTGTTTCTTAAATTCCAGACAACTGCACAAAGTTTTCAGCAGAAATTGTAGAGAATTTAATTTTGGAAAAATGAAGGTAATAACATTAACTGAAACTGTATGAATGTGTCAGATAATCTGCTTTTATTAATACCATAGCACACGTGAATTCATGTAAAGCCGGAAAAAACAAAGCTCAGTGAACAGTACACTGAACAATACAGAAAACTAACTCGTTTCACGGTTAGGAAACGACTGAAACACCTCACTGTCGGTTGCCAACAATGACATAAACGTTTCTACATTCTTAATTGAAAGTAAACAAATTTATTTGTATAATAATCTTTGATTCTCTGAATGTTCTGGAAAACTACTGCAGATACACTTATGTGACATGTTTTATTAGATTCACCAGACCAATAACAACAAAATAAATGGAAACTGTGCTTTACTTTAATCTCGTACAGTTTTGCGATAGCTTCATATTAGCAGAGTTGCTAAAATTTCAGGCAAAATCTTTCATTAGCCGTAACTCCGCAACTAAACATTTGCGGACATATGTTTATATGAACTTTTTTCTTTAGTTTTACTTATAGAATAACATATTAAAATATCTGCATGTCTTCGTGAATCACCCTGTACATACATGTGCGTGTGTGTTTGTGTTCATTACAAAGCAATATGTCATAGCAACTAAAAGTTATTGGGAATAAAGTGCTTGACACAGCATGGCAGACGACGTTATATCGCTGACTTTTGAGCTGTGAACGTCTTTGTATTTCAGCTGTGAGTACTTAACAACGAAAGAACTTGTCAGCACTTTGTTAATGGCTTAATCGTAAATAAACTCAATGAAATACCAAGAAGGATGACAGTTGACGCTGTTGAAAGGTAAATGTTTGAAAAAATTTCATGACAAAGGACAAGAGTAGAGATTTCAAGTGCCCGTACACGTAATGGTTCCAAAGTTTGAAATATCACAGGGCGATCACGGAGGGTGACATTGCCCCATTGGAAATTTTCTTGAGACTGAAGCTCACTGATAGACTGTCCAGGTCATTGATCACTAGTCAGACGAAAGATCTTCCAACCAGATAAGAGGTTAGACTGGCGAGGCATTAACAGAGTGTATGGCAAGTGGAAATTAGCAAGTGATCTCTCTTACATAAGAGCTACGTGCACAAAGATTATAGAGGGACGTTACACTAGCCTTGTACGGAAGTGAAAAGTGGACGATAAACTGTTCAGACAATAAGAGTATAGAAGCTTTCGAAATTTGGTGTTAAGACTAAATGCGTAGATCACATAACTAATGAAGAGACATTAAATCGATTTCGGGGGAAGAAAACTTTATGGCACAATCTAAAAGAAGGGATCAGTTTATAGAGCACATACTGAAATATCAAGGATTAGTCAAACTGATAATGGAGGGAAGTGTGGAAGGTAAAAATGGTAGAGGTTCAAAAAATGGTTCAAATGGCTCTGAGCACTATGGGACTTAACATCTATGGTCATCAGTCCCCTAGAACTTAGAACTACTTAAACCTAACTAACCTAAGGACATCACACAACACCCAATGGTAGAGGTGGTCCAAGGCTTGTTGTAATAAGCAAGTTCAAATTTATGTAGGTTGCAGTACTTATTCAGAGAGGTAAAGTCTGTCAGAGGATAGGCTAACGTGGAGGGTCGCATCGAACCAGCCTTTCGATTGACGACCTTATCAATAACACACCGCAACTTATTCAAACATGTACTAGGCCCTTAAATTTTCGACTGATATCATCTCGTCCCAGAAATAAATTAGGAATAGCTTTGATACTATGTTCCGACCAGGTTTTTGCGATGTTTTTCTTGGCTGTAAGGTGAATGCTGGAAGTGGAATTTCCTAAATATTCGTTATTGGGACTAGAGGGCTCGACTACCCTCTCTGTCCTTCAGAGTTGAGGCTGAACGCCTTAAAGAAAAAATAAGAAAAAGTTGCAAGAGCATAACTGGAGCTGCAGGGTCAGGAAAACTCAAAAAGTATGTCGGAGAAGTTGTGTGAGTAGACCGATATCTACTTGCGTATCCGCACATGCGAATGGAAAGGCATGTAGAGCACACCGAGCTGTGGCAATTGTGTCTTTTGCGACAAGCTGGATGCAGTGCGCTTCAAGGATCGTCTCATGGATTGGGAGCATAAAGTTTTGGTACAAATTGCGGAAAGCCGGCCGCGGTGGTCTCGCGGTTCTAGGCGCGCAGTCCGGAACCGTGCGACTGCTACGGTCGCAGGTTCGAATCCTGCCTCGGGCATGGATGTGTGTGATGTCCTTAGGTTGGTTAGGTTTAAGTAGTTCCAAGTTCTGGGGGACTGATGACCACAGCAGTTGAGTCCCATAGTGCTCAGAGCCATTTGAGCCAAATTGCGGAAAACAGTGACGAAGACGCGCGTGAGGTCAGTCTAACTTTATGGAAGAGAAACTGCGTGCAGGAAATGTGGTTGCTTCTGGTCAAAATGTTTTCTGAGTGGAGAGGAAATGGCTGACGTTGCGCTCCTGTGGACTGTCGACGAGCTTAATGACAAAAACCGTAAAGCGAGTGCGGCGTGTCTGGCACAAGAACGATGACTATCAGATTTATACTGGAAGAACTGGTCAATGACAGTATAAAAGCTATCATTCACAAAGTATTGATGATTATGGTATGTAGTCCCGTAGAATGTTTACAATAAGTTTCCTAACTGATTATGATCAATAAATGTGTACCGCAGAACACACCTGAGATGCTCTAGGTAGACATAGGTTATGCGACAGAACTGAATAGTCTCATAACAAAGAGCGCCAAATAAATAAAGTCCATGTACCGGTATCTGTTGTATCATCCCTGTTAAACAGTGATCCATAGGATGATGCAGCTGTCAGCATTACACAATAATGATCCAAGGGTAGCTGTCTCTTTTGTGTTGTCCTAGGTCTGCCCAAGAACAGAGATTCGTAGTTTGTCATGTCAGTAAAGTTCGCACGCTAAGTTTATTTGATTACATGAATGTGCAATTAACAGAAATACAAATGTGTTCTTTAACGATCTAGATGCAATTTATTATCCAACTGGACAGTTAATGTTTTGTTCCGCTACATAGCAGTACAGTGACTTTATCTCAAGGCAAAGCAACAATAAAATAAATAACAGTGACTTTTGACGAGACTCTGAGCCATTGCCTGGCAAACAGTTTCCGTATGAGTTTTCTATACGCGGCAACTGTAGTTCGGAGGACAATAATGGTGCAGTAGCCATATCGGTGACGAATTTGGCCCAAAGGCAAGCTGAAATAAAGAAAAAAACTTCGCTATCGGGCCATGAAGCGCACAGAGGTGGTATTTGATGTCAAACGAAGAAAGCTATGAAGCTCTGGCCGTATTGAAACATAGGGCCAAGAGCACAACGAAAAAACAAGAAAAGTACCTTTGAAGTAAGCGAATCCCCATGTGGGACCTCAAAACCGATGACGTGAAATGTCACGTCATATAAAACTCTTTGGCAGCGATATGAGTTTATCCCTCCTGCAAGGACGAATATCTGTGCTTAATCTAGCCTTCCTCAGTTCGGTATAGAAGACTGCATTGAGCGCAATCTATCTCTCTGTACGCTCCGTTGTCAGCAATAAAATTCCTATTAACCTCATTCAGTAGCATCCTATTTCATTCCACAAGCCCGCTGCACCGGAATTCCAAACAGTGGTGACGCCACAAAGAACAGCAGCTTCTATTTCGACATAAAAAGTGCACTTTATGATACAGTGTTATATTCGACTCTGGAGTCGTCCTATTATCACCGTCTTTTCGAACAATTTGGGCATAATGGGACTTCAAAAGACACTTGCGTAACGTTCTTTTCCATCCTGATTAGCCTACGATTTGTGTGAAACGCGAAAACGACCTTTTTTTTTGCTTGTCTTACCGTCGACAGCAGCAGTAGTGAACATGTCCACGAAGAATGTTTAACGTATTTCGATCCCTCCGGTGATTTTGGAAATGAGACAAATGTTGCCTGCCATCAACAGGACAGTATTCGGGTAAATAATTCACGTCTTCGCGTGTGCTTTTGCCGATCCATCCACATCCGGAATGATCCAGACGAATCCATTTGTAATGCAAAGTGGATCCCATACCGCTGGGCCACCTGAGATGACACTAGGTTTTTCTCCAGTGCTGCGTTGTGCATAGTCCACTGAATCTCGTCCGCTATTGATCTAGGACCAAACATTCCAGCACATTCCAACAGGGCTTCCGCGGAGCTCTTATACGATCCAGTTCTCAACCGAAACTACCAACCTTCAACCCGGAGCACCCGGCAACATGGTTCACGATCATCGAATCCATACTATACAGATATGGAATCGTCGATGATGCTTACAAGTTAGTGGCCATACTAAGCGACATAGGGGATCATGTCCACATTTAGTGACACCATACAAGCATCTCCGGCTGAAGGAAAATTCGTCACTGGGAAGGCAGCAATCGTCCACCGATTCGCCAAGACACCAGAGGAACAGCAATGACAACCAATTTATGAGGGAAGATTGGGTAACGGGACACCAACTCAACTGTTGAGACATCTGCAACTGTTATGACATTGAACAATGAACGCTGCCAGTAGATATCTGGCACGGCAACCCGACAGCAGCCACGAGGAGTCGCCGATGCCCGAACGATTAGGTGCACTCACGAGAGTGATGTTCGTGACTGCTCCGGCAGTTGGCTGGGTGCGACTACCACGCCCACGGCCGACAATAACCAACATCGCGGCAGCTAGACGGCATGGTCGCGGCTGTGTTGATTTCACTTATGATCTGGCAACTGCTCCATGCCGTGCAAACATCCAAACGCAAGACGTGGTCCCCAATAAGAGCTCCGGATCGCATTGAATAACAAACTCGTCTACAGCTCAAGCAAGAGGGCCAAACTAGTTTTGCCCCATCTGAATGCGACAATGGTAGACTGTACCTGTTAGACAACACAACAGATCAATACTTACTTTAAGACACTAGCTATGAAGTGTGCATCTTTCTAGGGAGCCGCCACAAACGGACCGTAAGACGCATGTCATCCAACTGTGCCCCACAAATGACACTCGCATCAGGCTCTATGGAACAGCCATGCACACTTTGGTCTCAGTTTGGACGAGAAATTGACATGGCAGTTTGTAATTGCAGACGTGAGCGAACCAATCTTGAGTGCACATTTTCAATATCGATTTCATGTTTCCCCTGACATAACACTAAGGAGCCTCAGACAAACTAATAGTGGAGAGTCATCATCCGATATTACTGACAGTCCGTTAGCACATTCATACACAGCTTTAGAAGAAACTATTCCGGTGCAACCCGCTTCAGACCTTGTATCTGATATCCACATGCAACTGCTGAACGATCGTTGGTATTCTGATTCTGAACAACAAGTAGGGTTAAAGAATTATGAAGCAGACAATGAGTATTTTGAACTGAAATCTGGGGCATGTTCATTAAGCAGGAACTGGATTCTAAGTAATGTTATCTACGACAGTTAAAATAGGAACAGCCCACTGTCTACAAGTTACTTGTGTGAATGAGACAGCATCTGCCATTATGTAAATAAATTGCACACATGGACAGTTGGTGCACACAGCAACACACAACTCGCCCAAAGTATTGGTCAGACGGTGAATTTTTCTAACAGTGTGCATGTACCCACGAAATGTACCCTGAGTTCCCCATGGAATGTGTGCAATGTATAAACAGAAATGTATCAGTCACGACACAGTGCACAAAGTAAACACCACACTAGGCAGAATATGCAGTCTATCTTGAAGCACGCAGCCTGGCACCAGGCAGACTATGAGCAGCTAAAACTGCTGCAGACAGTTTACCGCAGGCAGGCATAGTCAGGCCGTCGGACGGTCTTTAGGCTTCACCCACTTATTCAGTCCCTAAGGAAGATGGAACATACAGACTAAGTGGAGGTTACAGAGCCCTGAATGCCCTCAATACCTGATCGTTACTACATACCGGATATCTAAGGCTTTACTCATGCCTTGGCAGGTGCTTCAGTGTTCAGCATTCTAGACTGTAAAAAGACACACCTGTGAATTCACATAGCTACCGAGAACATATCCAAAACAACAATAATCACTCATTCGTACTATACGAATTCTTGCTCCATGTGTTACTGTTTTAAATGAAGGCCTAATGTGCAAATTCTTCGATAAAATTCTAATCAAATTTCTGTTCTGTTTCTCGTACTTGGATGACATTTCAGTTTTTTAACATCTCTGCAAGAGCACGAGGAACATCTTCAACTTGTTTTTGAGACCATTGTACAATTTGGAGTAGTGATGAATGAAGACAAATGCAGCTTTGACAAGAGTAAGTGATTCTAGGACACTCCGTCAATCGGGCTGGGGTTTGAACCGTGATCCAATGCATACAGCTTATCTGTCAACTCCAAGAGCCAAGGAGCTATTAGGAGTTAACGTGATTTCTCGGCGTGATTAATTTCTACAGATGTGACATGCCACAAGTGGCAGCCATACAGTCGCCACTGGCGGACACGTTGGGTGGAGAAAACACACGCGGCAAACAGACTTTAACTTGGGCTAACAAAATGCAGCAGGCCTTCGACCAAATGAAGATCAGCTTACTACAAGCTACAACGTTAGCGCATCCTGCCGCACAGGTCACGTGTGAATTAACTCTGACGCAAATAAAACTGCAAACGGCGCATTCTCCAGAAAAGTGATGTGGCTGAATAACAACTGTTACGTACTTTTCACAGAAGCTATCCGAGCCACGATGGAGAGCTACTACCCATGTACAAGCCAGTGCGGCACTTCAAAAAACACATAGAGGGTAGGCTGCTAACAATTTACAGAGACCACCGACTGATAGCTGATTCCGTATTCAATCCTGCAAAAGACTGTTCTCCTCGTCAGTTCCGCCGTCTCGATTACGTCGCACAATTTACCATTGCACCTCAAGTGTGCAGACAACGTTGTGGCGGATTACCTGTCTCAGATCAATGAACTGTCGATTAACATCAGCTATGACGACCTCGCCAAAACTCAACTGTGAACTTCTACAAGATACTGTGACCAGATAGATTGGAACGGCGCACCACTCCTGGTTCCTCCAAGCTGGTGTGACGAATCGTAACACCGCGTCAACCCAAGTTCAGCTAACAATGAGGAAGTCTATCTTCGATAGCTTACGCTAACTGTGGCACCTTGAGTACGCCCTCCAACTAATACTGTTACAAACTGATTTGTCTGGCCTGACGTGAAGCGAGACTGCAAAGGTGGACTGAAACCTGCATGGCTTGCCAGAGCTGCAAGACCGGTCAACACACATGTCCAAAGCAAGGGCGATACGAAGTACGGAAAGGCCAGTTACAGCAAGTCCATCTCGATCTGGTTGGCCCCACCAGTCAGGAGGTTACCGGTATATTCTTTCTGCGATCGATCGCGTCACTCGCTGGGTGGAGGCGACACCCTTGCAGGACATAACGGCGGGAACGATAGTGAGGGCGTTCGTACAGTTGCGGGTATCGCGTTTCGTTCGTCCAGCATCCGTCACTACCGACCGGGGACTCCAGTTCAAGTTTGTATTGTTATACGAGCTGTGCAACCATTGCGGCGTCCAGAAATCCTTACCGCAGCTTACGATATGCACATCAACGAACTTGCGGAACGCTGGCATCGAGCACTCCAGGCAGCACTTATGTGCCACTGTGGCCAGCGGACAGAGTCCTTACCGTGGGTCCAATTGGGCATTCGTTTTGAATTCAAAGGCGACCTTCAAGTTCCATTAGCAGAGCTTTTATATGGCGAGTCACTCAAACTTCGTCTCTTCAAGACACTAGACAGCATTCAGCTCTAGCCTCGAGGGTGAAACAACATTCAGTACGAATGAAAACATCGCCGTCCAAACACCAGTAGGTCACCAAAAAAGTTCGTGCATAAGGCTCTAGCACAATGCGAGTACCGAGCGGGGTGGCGCAATGGTTAGACACTGGACTCGCATTCGGGAGGACGACGGTTCAATCCCGCGTCCGGCCATCCTGATTTAGGTTTTCCGTGATTTCCCTAAATCACTCCAGGCAAATGCCGGGATGGTTCCTCTGAAAGGGCACGGCCGACTTCCTTCCCCATCCTTCCCTAATCCGATGAGACCGATGACCACGCTGTCTGGTCTCCTTCCCCAAACCAACCAACCAACCAATGCGAGTACATTATGTTGCGAGACGATACAACCAGACCAGCACAGTAGCCACCGTATTCTGGAGCGTGTCAAGTACTGAAATGGGGAGCCAGTGCATTCGACATATTACTACATGGCCGGCCTGTGTAACCGAGCGGTTCTAGGCGCTTCAGTCTGGAACCGCGCGACCGCTACGATCGCAGGTTCGAATCCTGCCTCGGACATGGATGCGTGTGATGTCCTTAGGTTAGTTAGGTTTAAGTAGTTCTAAGTTCTAGCGGACATGACCTCAGACGTTAAGTCCCATAGTGCTCAGAACCATTTGAACCATTATTACTACATGAAAAGACGGTCACCATCTCCATGCATCGCCTCAAACCCACCTGAATTGTGAGAGGTACTCCTACCACAAACGACGCAAGCGTTACTCGAACAGAAGGCAATACACATGTCGCAACGTGTCACAGCGGAGCATCAAAAATTTCGAACACTAAAAATGATTTCAAGGTTAGCCTTGGTGTGAAACAATTCAAGCCAGAAGAAACAAATGTAAAAATGGTAGACAATATTGTCATTGTCGAAGGGAAGCACGACTAATGAATGAGCACGTTTTTATTTCCAAGCAGTTTACTCGCCGCTACAAGCTACCAGATGATGTTAAATCAGAGACAGTGACAACAAAGGTATCATCTGATCTTGCACTTGCCACTACATCTCCTAAGAAGCAACTGCTTCCAGCAAACACACAAAATGAAAAGGACGACAACGCATCATCTCATTCGTCATCGCCACAAGCGACCCTTCCGTCTCCGCAACCCAAGAATTGCGAGACCGACCATAATTCTCGCTACGGCCGTATTTGACGATATGCTCCTCTTTTAGTAAGTATAACCTAGACTAAAGAGGAGAGGGGGGGGGGAGGGAGTGGCACCATCGCTGCACTTCTTCGTCGAGAAATGGTCCAGTTGTGTCTTGACTTGCAGCTGGCCACAGCGCAATTGCACGAAGAACACACGAGTGATTGGGAACTTCGCTGACATCCCCCCGTCAGTGGTACACACTGGAATGGAGTGGGTGGGAGGGGGCGACTCTATGGGGACGTCACCATAGGTATCGTAAAAATATCTTTGTTCACTCTAGCCGTCCTCAATGCGTTTTGAAGGATGGTATCGCCCGCACGCGATCGTTCTGCACGTCCCATTGTGAACCATGAAGTTCATGTTAACTTCACTCACTGACATTCTGCTTTATTCTGCAGGCATCCCGCTGCGTAGTTCTTCTTACATGCACACTAAACAACAGATGTTAAGAATTCATCAGCTCCAAATGGCAGAGACTGGATAATTCCCAACCACAAAGCAAGTTAAATGTACTGTTTGTGTGATACTATTCTCGAAAGTTTGGACTGAAAAACATCCAGTCATTGGATCTGAGATCTTTGACCAGTTGTAACTGGTGTTCATGGATTATCTTAAATACTTAAGTTTCATATCTCTCTCTTGCTGTAAGTTTATTTCTGTGACGAGCAGATGAAGAGCTTTGTCTTCAGAAAAGTCATTTGTCTACGGCCCATGGACAATGGAAAGGATGCCAGTGGCTTGCACATGTGAGTTACTCTCTACGGCGTGATTAATACATATTACTATTATGTCTGGAACGAAAGACAAATTAAAAAGAAGTATTGAAATGATTAAAACAATTTTCTGTTGCCATCATTTCCAGACATAATAGTAATATGTTTTAATCACGCCGTAGAGAGTAACTCACATGTGCAAGCCACTGGCATCCTTTCCATTGTCCATAGGCCGTAGACAAATGACTTTTCTGAAGACAAAGCTCTTCATCTGCTCGTCACAGAAATAAACTTACAGCAAGAGAGAGAGATGAAACTTAAGTATTTAAGATAATCCATGAACACCACCCTGGCACGTGTCGGTGGGTTAGTGCTTTTGCGTTCACTCCAAAAAATATCTTTGATGAAGTATTTCTCATTGGTTCCTAGCTCTGTCATTAGAACCTGTTCTGAATTGTGAATTGTTAATGAATTATGGTCTGTTCGAGAACTCTAAGTAACTGAATTTATCCTGTGATATACGTAAAAATTCCATGCATGATTGTGGCCGCTTTTCTAAAACAAAGTAGCACATGCTTAAATTCTGGTATCCTCGTAATCCATATTTTACTTTCCAATCAAAAAGTTTCGTAGAGCTAGAGAGAGAATCCTTATGCATCAGGTGCAACAGCGTTCACCGGATACGCCAGGCAGATTCGTTGCAAGAGATATTTTATACTAGTTTTCTATCAGCTTATCGACTAGA
The DNA here is from genome assembly GCF_021461385.2 of Schistocerca piceifrons. NCBI lineage: Eukaryota > Metazoa > Arthropoda > Insecta > Orthoptera > Acrididae > Schistocerca > Schistocerca piceifrons. The sequence continues at coordinate 662,949,316 of NC_060138.1, forward strand.
TTACGAAAGAGATTAATGGTATTTTCAATCGATGAAGAGCTGAATGCCTAAGGTCCTAGGTCAAAGCTTGCTTTGAAATACGACATTGAAATAATCCAGTCTCTGATCTTACGATAAAAGCCAATAAGCGGAGGAACGTCGAACAGATGGGATTTGACTTTTGATTTTATTTGCACATAAACCACGTTTGAAGCTTGTATCCTATTCAAAAGATTATCATTTGATGTTCGCACAACAACGTCGAGGGGAACGTCCATTTTCAAACGCTTGCAAAGTTAAAAGACTAGTGGTACTGGAGCGCGATGCAGAAATAGATTCGCCACAGTGTTTTATTTTGGCGTACGTGACTCCAGCCCGCGAGGCACACCGACAGATATCTGTAGCAGAGCGATGTGGGAGCACGCGTGATTGGTGGCAGTCAGTGCCGCTTTGCCTTCGCAACTTCAGCACTGCTAGGAATGTAGGGCACATGATGCCTCACGCCACGACGGCCGCCGCAGTGGTGTGTAGAAACGCTGTAGCTGATGACTAATGGAGACAGTGCTGAACGCACGAGAGTGCTACCCATGTTTTTAGGCACAAGCGTCAAGGGTCCGAGCCCATGATGGCGAATTCTTTCGGAAGGAAATTTTTGGTAAAATAACTAAATAATCGTGGTTTCAGAAAAGACAGACTGACATCTTTTCAGCAACTCTATATCTGGCGTAATGTTGAACTGTCACAAAGAGTGAATGAGTCCGCTTTTTCATGGAAACTGGTTGTTCGAACCTGTGACTTAAACATTACGTTTACTTCAACTTTGCTGTCTTCGTGAGCTGGTGCATTGCTATATCTGTTTTATCATACTGAAGTCACATATTCTATTGCATCGTTGTTTTTTCCTGCTTTATATACCACTGTAGCTAGTGCAAAATCCCAACCGCACATACCTTGTGGTATGCTCCAGCTACCTTATGAAATTTGGTTGATTGAAATCCTTTTAAGGATTGCTATTAATATCAATGTGGGCAGTAGGAAGCGATTAACAGGTTCTGATACCATAATATTAGTGAAATAGATAAGTTAAAAAAATACTAAAAGAGACGTCAAAGCCTGATATGTATTGTCTGATATAAACGGAGAAGTTGTACAACTTCCGTCATTCGAAACAATTGGTAACTCAGCAAATTTTGGCCCTAAAACTATGCCAGTGATCTCAACAGATGAAAATATTCCCTTTGAACAAGAAGTGATCCTTGTTTTGTCGTCGAAACTATGCCTTTTTGCATACAGTTAACACTGATGAAAAGCATATGAATAATCAGTCAATGAGTTAATCGCACCATCTTTAGTGTTCAGTTACATTTTGGGAAAAGTGAATATCCACCTTTTTGTAATAGAAATGAAAACAATTTGTGGTACAAAATTGAACGGAATCAACCAGCATGGAATTAAAATAAGACTGATACTAAAATGTAGACTTTCACGGGCGGAAATATCATGTTCATTATAATTATCCGGACTGTTATGCCGTGGTCGGTTGATGAATTCTGTGGTGATTCCCAACGTTTCGTCTCCGACTGCGGGAGACATCTTCAAGGGGGTCCGTAGCTTGATGGAAGGTCCAACACACACACTGGCTCGCTACTGACTGCCGCTAAATTCCGTGTCCGCGCGCCCCCGCTCCGCGGCGTGACGTCACGTGTTTTGAAAACGTCAGTGCAATTGGCCGCTGCCCGTCGCCGTCGATCGCCGTTGCCATCACCCAGTAGTGGACGGGTGGTACACATCTTCTTTAACCTTTCGGTTGAAATTATTTGGGTGTTTGGCGATTTCGATTGCCTCCCTGTAGAGCCTTTCGTAATATCCGCTCGTGGCCGCTGGTACTTGCGTCTCCTCGAAACGAATATTGTGGTTCCCTGGCTGGAAATCATGCTCCGCAACAGCTGATCGTTCCGTTTCTCCTCTTCTACAATTTCCCTTGTGCTCTTCCAAACGTTTAGAAACAGTTCTTTTAGTGGTACCCACATAAACATCACCACAGCTGCATGGGATCCTATACACTCCAGATTTTTCCAATGGTTTGCGAGCGTCCTTGGCAGGCTTAAGGTATTCCTGTATCTTCCTGGTGGGCTTGTAAATTACGGTAATATTCAGCTTCGTCAAGATCCTCCCTATTCTTTCCGTTACATTTTTAATAAACGGCAGGAAAACCTTAGATTTTGCAGTAGCCTGTACGTCAGTATGATTTCTGCGTGGCTGCCTCAACGCACGTTTTATTTCGGCGGACGAATATCCGTTCTTCATTAGTGCATTGTGGAGATGTTCCATCTCAGCGTCGAGCAACTCAGATTCACAAATAATTCTAGCTCTGTCCGCTAACGTCTTGAACGTCAGCCACGAAGAAATCATACTGACGTACAGGCTACTGCAAAATCTAAGGTTTTCCTGCCGTTTGTTAAAAATGTAACGGAAAGAATAGGGAGGATCTTGACGAAGCGGAATATTACCGTAATTTACAAGCCCACCAGGAAGATACAGGAATACCTTAAGCCTGCCAAGGACGCTCGCAAACCATTGGAAAAATCTGGAGTGTATAGGATCCCATGCAGCTGTGGTGATGTTTATGTGGGTACCACTAAAAGAACTGTTTCTAAACGTTTGGAAGAGCACAAGGGAAATTGTAGAAGAGGAGAAACGGAACGATCAGCTGTTGCGGAGCATGATTTCCAGCCAGGGAACCACAATATTCGTTTCGAGGAGACGCAAGTACTAGCGGCCACGAGCGGATATTACGAAAGGCTCTACAGGGAGGCAATCGAAATCGCTAAACACCCAAATAATTTCAACCGAAAGGAGGAGGGCGTCAAATTAAACGGTATATGGATGCCGGTGTTAAAGAAGATGTGTACCACCCGTCCACTACTGGGTGATGGCAACGGCGATCGACGGCGACGGACAGCGGCCAATTGCACTGACGTTTTCAAAACACGTGACGTCACGCCGCGGCGCGGGGGCGCGCGGACACGGAATTTAGCGGCAGTCAGTAGCGAGCCAGTGTGCGTGTTGGACCTTCCATCGAGCTACGGACCCCCTTGAAGATGTCTCCCGCAGTCGGAGACGAAACGTTGGGAATCACCACAGAATTCATCAACCAACCACGGCATAACAGCCCGGATAATTATAATGGACATAAAATAAGACTGCAAGAAATTCGAGTTACTGCATCGATATGAAGATTCACTTGAGGGAGATTTGTAAACATAATTAGTAGAACGAATTATCTTATTTTCTTATCAGTCTTCTGGTGGGTTTATTGATCCCCGCCACGACTTCCTCGATTACTTGTTAGATCTGTTCCAATCTTGGTCTCTCCCTACAGGTTTTTACCCTCTATGGCTCGCTCTAGTACCATGGAAATTGTAACCACACGCCTTGACAAATGTCCTATCTTCCTGAACCTTGTTCTAGTCAGGCTTTTTCACACATTACATTCCTCGTCACCGCGCGGGGTAGCCGCACGGTCTACGGCGCTTTCCTAGGGTTCGCGCGGTTCCTCGAGTCCTCCCTCGGGCGTGTGTGTGTGTGTGTGTGTGTGTGTGTGTGTGTGTGTGTGTGTGTGTGTGTGTGTGTGTTGTCCTTAGTTTAAGTTAGATTAAGTAGTGTGTAAGCCAAGGGACCGATGACCTTAGCAGTTTGGTCCCATAGGAACTTACCACCACCGCCACCACCATTCCTCGTCATCTTGCGCGAAACTTCTTCATTTATAATCCTTTCAGTTCCTGTGAACTGTTAAATTTTCTCAAAGTGATCATAGAATGAGGGCTTTCACGACCAGATGACATAGCTGCTGGTAAACGTTTTAGGATGTGAGGTCGTGGCCCAAGAAACTTTTCTGTTACTGATGTTTCGTCCGAAACTGCGCTGGACATCCTCAGAGACTGTCCTCCGCTGAGTCTCAAAGTGACAGGTAAATGGCATACCTTCGAAGATTCACCCGGATTAATTATTGCACTTTTTTGCGCAATACTGCAACTGCCAGCCCAGTACGCCTCCTGCAGGAGCGGTGTGCTGTATTAGTGTGTGTACTCGCTTCCTGTACTCCAGCCAGACGCATCTGAACAAAACGACTGGGCCAGTCGTCGGAATATTTTGCAGAAAAATGGAACCAGCAACTTAACTCATCATTAATAACTTTTTCAAATGGTTCAAATGGCTCTGAGCACTATGGGATTTAACATCTGAGGTCATCAGTCCCCTAGAACATAGAACTACTTAAACGTAACTAACCTAAGGACATCACACACATCCATGCCCGAGGCAGAATTCGAACCTGCGACCGTAGCGGTCGCGCGGTTTCACACTGAAGAATAACTTATTGGTTCACTCAGTGTTCTATATCTTTTTATTGGAAGACATGTCAGACGCTTCGATTCCCTTCTTTTTCCGCTTTCCCGTAGTCCATAATCCCTGAAACTAAGGGCTGTTTCATTGAAAGTTGACCGCTTAGCGCTTCATATGTCCTACTTTTCCACTGTCAGGCGTTATTTCGCTTTTGCTTCCATAATTGCTTGTTCGATGGGTGGGTTAAACAGTTGGGAGAATCATTATATACTTTCCTCACTCCTTTTTTCATCCTATAACTTATCTATTGGCCATGGATTTTACACGGCCGAATCACATTAATTTAATCACCACCTTCGACGTCAACGTGCAATAACTACTCATAGGCGGCAGATGAATCCAGTAGCGGTGGAACGTATATAAAGTGTGTCGTTGGAAACAGAAAACTGTGCAGCCGTTGTCGTAATGTGGTTGAAGTACACTGTACATGGCAGTACGGCGGTATCCAAAACCGGAGCCGAGATAACTGTGCTGCAGCATGGGCCGTAGATGACAGCGGTGAACGATGACTGAGGAGACCCGCCAGGTTAGCCGAGGGCGCTAACGCGCTGCTTCCTGGACTCGGGTAGGCGCGCCGGCCCCGGATCGAATCCACCCGGCGGATTAACGACGAGGGCTGGCGTGCCGGCCAGCCTGGATGTGGTTTTAGGCGGTTTTCCACATCCCCCTAGCTGAATACCGGGCTGGTCCGCACGTCCCACCTCAGTTACACGGTTTGCAGAAATCTGACCACTTTCGCACTATTCCATGGATTCCACTAGTCACAGACAGTTGGGGTACACTAATTCCTTCCCGGGGGGTATGGGGTGGTGGCAGGAAGGGCATCCGGCCACCCCCTCAACTAACATTGCCACATCCGATTAACCATGCCAGCCCTGCGTCCCCGCGGGAAAAACGGCACAAGCAAAAGAAAAGAAAGAAAGAAAGAACGATGACTCAGGAGATTTGTATGGGCGAACAATGGTGCAACTGTTGAGTTCTGTCGGAAAGATGGGTGCGTGAAAGCACACAGTTGTCCAGGCCGGAGGATGCGGGCCTTATGGTCTGGTGTGGGGGGGGTGGGGGTGTTCTCGGGCATTCCCTGAATGATCACCTCATTCTGGAAGCCACAGTGGATCAACAGAACTATGCGTCTATCCTTGGAGAACGTGTCCACCACTAGGTGTCATTTAAGACAGTAACAGTTCATGTAAAGAAATTTTATTTTATCCATATTAACTTGAAAGGACCACAAGTAAGATTTAATTTCTACTGTATTATGTTAAAATATTGTATATCTGGAATTTTTGAATATAATTAAGCGGAATATGTATACACCAACTAGCATTAGTTAATGTTTTACAAACACTTTATTCTGTGCTCTGCTGACTGGTTTGTCCTCCACTAAGTATATAACGAAGAATGAGTAGCGAGGCAGAGACGGTTGTCAGACTGCAACGTTTGTGATTAGGAAGTTTTCTGGAATGTTGGCAGCACTGTACTACCTTCATAACACTATTGAGTCATCAGTTGTCAAGTCTCTTATAAAACAGTGATCGTTCGTCCGACAGTAAATTTGTACGTGTTATTTACAAGAACGCTCCAGTCGTCCTGCTCTTGTGGCTTATCGTATTGCTTGCGAGACCGGAAGGAGAGCAATATCTACGTCGCATTCGCGTTGCGCATTAATTACCCTTCGTCTGACACACCGATCGGCCTGCGTGTGGTTTTTAAGCGGTTTTCCATGCTCGTTTAAGTAGATTCTGTGCTAACCCTTCATTGCAGGATGTGATACATAGAGCAAAATTTGCAAATGACGTAAATGACTTCCCACAGTTAAGTTACATGACGACTTATGGCGAAACGTAGGACACCTGGCTACAACGTTAGAATAATATAACATTTTCCAAATCATGAAAACAGCCGAGCCTGCGTGACAAGATGCCCAATACGAAACAGAGTCTGACAAGAACCGTCTAGAGGCCAAGAAGAGTGAGCAGCTGAGAACGAATATTAGTGTAACCAAGAGTATCACGGTGCATGAAGAATTGACCTGAATATGAATGGTTCAAATGGCTCTGAGCCCTATGGGACTTAACATCTGAGGTCATCAGTCCCCTAGAACTTAGAACTACTTAAACCTAACTAACCTAAGGACATCACACACATCCATGCCCGAGGCAGGATTCGAACCTGCGACCGTAGCGGTCGCGCGGTTTCAGACTGAAGCGCCTAGAACCGCTCGGCCACACCGGCCGGCAATTGACCTGAACTCGCTATCGTGTCGAAAGGAAACACATTCAGAAACGTGCCTGTACTACAGTTACAACGTTTATAATTTAAAGAGCAACCAGTCAGAAGTGCGTTTTAAAAAAATTTATTGAAACGAAACCATTACCGGTTTATGATTAATTACAAATTCATCTTCAAATGGCTCTTGCAGTTTTCCTTAATACGAGGATCCAGGAAGAAAGCAAGGAGATATAGGTAAGAGCTCTCTGAAGATGGATCTATAATTAATCCAGAACTGATAACAGTTTCTTTGAAACATTATTTGTAGCTGGTGTTGTTTAAATTATGAACCTTACACATCACTTGAACTTGTGGAGTCCTGTGAAATTCATTGACGTATGTAGACTGTACAGCTAAGTCACAATTCAAAATTAAAATAGCGGTTAAAAACGGCTATAAGTATAAAGTGGATAGCGATACATCGATAAGAAGTACAGAGAACGCAAAATACAAAATGCAGATCGTTGCGCAAACCAGCGAAACGGAAGCCGACGCTGTTGCCACAGTTTCATACGGATTATACATCTCAGCAACATGGAGTTCCCTCACATTGCATGATTTTAAATCAACATCTTCTTAAATAGTTGGAACCGTCTTGCTGAAGATGACGTTGTACTCTGTTCTCAACCACCTACATCTCCGGACCTGACACCAATAGATTTCTTTCAATGGGGCTTTGTGAAAGACCTTGTGTATGTGCTTCATTTGGAGAAAACAATTCCAGAATTCAAAATGCACATTTCTGATGCGATCGCATCGGTGACTCTACATATGCTTCAAAGTGTATGGCGTGATACGGATTATCGCTAGGTGTTGTCTGTGTGACGAGGGTCGTCGTACATGTAAAGTATATAAAAAACTGAACTTTATTACATTCTTTGCGGCTCTTATTGAGGTAGCACTATACATTAAATTATAATTATAGCCGTCTGCACAGTCTACTAGAGAACCCCAGCAGCCTGGCACTGCCGGTTTTCACTGTGTTACCACTTCCACTATCTGCCAATTTGCTGGCGAGCGTTTTCAGTAGCAGATTAGTGTAACGTTTAGTTTCGCTTGTCTTACGAAGTGCGATGAAAATAATCTAAAGAGGGGCATAAGGAAGATGCTATGGAGATCTATACCATACGTCAGTTTCAGAATTTTAAGTGATTTTTGTACGAGAAAGAGACTAAACTACACACTTATTGCGAGTTAAATATTTCTAAAATTTTTGAAAAATCCGTTTTTGGAACTCAATGCGATGTCTTTCTTTGGAAAGAGTCTTTGCAGCACAAGATACTTTGATAATCGATAAAAGCCAAAATATTTCGCTTAGCTCAAAGGTTTTCGAGATATGACGTTATAATTTTGAAACTGTTTATTCAATGTAAAAATTTCACCCATTAAAAAAAAAATCTAGCTGTAGACCTAATAAAACTTAAGAAAAGATGTTACAAAATATAGAGATATATAACCGATGTGAATTTCGGAATTTTCACGTGAGTTTTGTAGGAGACAGAGATTTAAAGGCATTTTCCGTCTCTTTAGTTGGTGCCTGCAGACAGTGCTTGCCGCGACAGCATCGGAACTTTGGACCTTCACCGTCAGATGCCAACCAATTTAAATCAGATTGCATATGGGTACTATTGCAGTTAGGCAAGTATGGGTACTTGTCACATTTAGGACAAATGACAAAATTTGTGTACTATAGTGCTACCTGATTTGCAAATCTGGGTGAAGTAACGCCGGTAGCTAAGGATTTTTTTGTTGCAATACACATTCATAAGCAGTAGTCGCTTAGCCAGCAAAACCACCGGCGATCCGTCAGACGCTTGGCACAATAGGCCTTCTCCCGAGCAGCCGCCGCTGAGGCGGGTGCCGTGGATCACGTCTCGCCGCGCTGAATACGGCTAATGACTCCCAGATTGAGTTAGCGGCATCGCCTCCCGCCCCCCGCCAGAGGCTTACCGCCTCACGCTGTCCGCCTTCCGCCGCCTCCAATTGCACCCGGCAGACAGTGTCTCGTCCTTGCTGTGAGAAAAAGTTGACCGGCGGGCGCTTCACACCGTGTACTCGAGTTGTTTCGGTGACAACCAAAAACGGCAAAGTAGGAGCGAAAACTTGCCACACAGCTGGGCACCAACCAGAGCGCTAATTTCTCTTGTGTTTCTGCTCTGGGTGCTCGGTCTGGGCGCCTGTGCTGGTCCCATGTTTCGCTGCAACCATCACGACCGAACACTAACATTACGTTTATGTCTATGTGGGTAGGTTCTCTTTTTTGTGTGCGTATTTTTTTTGAATGAACATTCAGCTGAAAAATACGGACCAGTACAACTGTTTTTGTAATCAAAGACAGACTCTACATAGCGTCTATGTACGAGTAGAAATGATTTGAACAATACGAGAATAGTCAGAGGCGAATATCCAGATAATACGTGTCAGTATAAACAGAATAGTATCGTAACTGAGTCAAAGAATAATACTGAAGAAAATGTAATGCAAAACGAACTACGCAGATTTATAATAAGTGATGAGTAACAATGTGTGTAGCTGGCGTGATTTCGGGCATGTTGCATGTAACTTCACGAGTATGTGGGCGAGTTATTCGTCCACTCAGGCCTGGTATTGAAGAACGATGAATTTGTTGCATGGCCGAACGTTCGCAGGCCCATGGAAGAGGGTGTGCTGCGGCCAGCCAGCCCGGCTGGCGACCGGTCCAGGCGTGTTCAGGTGCAGCCACAAGGAGCACGCGGCCGGGAACGGGAAAATCCCCGTACCGGGCATTTTGACACTTAAGAGGACAAACAGTGCTCCAGGAAATGGAGGAGTGTCAGACAAGCTGAAAGATCTTGCAGCTCTTTGAGGGGTCTATAATAATTTGCGATCAAACATTAATGCAAATCTGAAAACATCTGCGATCTCCGAAAAATTAAGCGCGTCCAACGACACAACAATATCTTTAAAACTACAGAAGCTAATACCGCGCAGCGAATAAACATTTTTCACAATGATCCTTGGAATTAACAAATTTTAATCTCTTCATGTGATTTCAACAAACGATATCTTTGATGATAGCACTGTACTATAGCTATCATCAGTGAAAGCTATGTATCTGTATCAAATGGTTCAAATGGCTCTAAGCACTATGGGACTTAACTTCTGAGGTCATCAGTCTCCTACAACTTAGAACTACTTAAACCTAACTAACCTAAGGACATCACACACATCCATGCCCGAGGCAGGATTCGAACCTGCGACCGTAGCGGTCGCGCAGTTCCAGACTGTAGCGCCTAGAACCGCTCGGCCACGTCGGCCGGCTATCAGTATCAATTTTATTTCTGAATTTATTACGTTTTTTGTCCTTTTTCATTATGCAAATGTATGTCAGTACATCGTATCCTCCACATTTACACAGCAAATGAACGCAGCATCAATACTTCATATTTTGTGGTACTGGTGTATTTATTTAATGAACACTTTACTATTTTTGCGCGTAACTTTATTCAAATGTTGATTGCAAATGCTATTAAAAAACTACTAATTTAAAAATTGTCAATCGCATGTGTTAGCGGACATCACAATTAAAAAGAGAACCAAAAGGCACCTCTGTCAAGAAGGTATAAATAATTGCTTAAATCGTATTTAATGACGATCTGTTCTCATTTATAGTGAGCACATTTGCGCGAGAATACTAGCTTATTTATGTATGAGCCAACTATTACTTATATTCAGTGTAAATGATCTGTCTGTAACTAAATGTTTACGACATGTCTTCGTTTAAATATTGTTGTAACATATTAGTTTAGTCCGGGATGGGGTCATTTTGAGTCAAATCATGTCTTTAGAGTTGAAGAACGATATATTTTTGATGGGGAAAGTGGCAGAGAACTACGGGAGTCAAATGGAGACAGGGACTTTTCGAGTGAAGACCTCAAGGGAATGATTCTGGACACTTTATGACGAATTCTTGAAGAAGACAAACCTGCCTGAGGTAACATGCCTGATTCGGTTGTATAGGCGATTGATTCTTGGCGTTGAACGGCCGCTGCAGCACTCTAACTTTTGAAAGGACTCTATTCATTAGAGGTCTGAATGGGCTGCGCTTCATTTACGTAACTGAGAATAGACGGAGTATGAGTTACTATTCATTGTATCGCACGTGATAATTTCTAAATCATCATTTTGAACTGTGAACTATTTTCAGCTGGTGAATATTTCAGTGTATTGTGATTACGGAACGGACTTAGTTTTCGCACATCTTTAATGACAATTTAGTTTGGGGATTTTTCGACCATACTCGTAACGCTCTCAACGTTAACTCTACTGCATTTGATAAGAGTATTTTCCGTTTTTATTTTAAATGAATACCGTAGTCCACTTCCCCTTTATTTGAGATATCCTTTCTTGAATAAACATCATTCAACATAATTCACTGTCATCTACATCAATTACAGACGTTAGAATAAAACCCTTGTTGTTAAATCATACCTTTAAGTTTTATTTTGCATTTCGGTGTATTTGATTAGCTCGCAATTCTAGCCAACGCACAGACAATTTGACTGCAGGATAACAGCTACAGGTTATTATTTCCAGAGAATTATCTGCGTGACATGAAAGCACACTTGCGTGGTTCGACCTTACGACTACATCTAGCTATTCTTTCTAGACAGAGTCGTACATAGCTCAAGTACCTAAGGTGCGAGCAGTATCAGGCAAAGTAGCAACTGATTTGTTCATATGGGACGGTTTTTGGAGCAGCAACTACTCAACTGTAACCGTTAGGTACTGTCGCAAGTTGGGATGACTATTGGACAACCTGAAATGTGGCGCCTGTCAATAACGTAGGGAAAAGATATTCAGAAATCACAAAAATAAACTGAAAACAAGTAGAATACATGCAAATGACTCGCAGACGTTTTATATGCAATATGTCAGCAAACAATCGAATAAATGGTTGCAAGAATGGGTTTGTTTACGTGTGTATCGAGTGTATTTTGCTAAGTTTAAGAGCGAATGAATGTTTTGCCTCAAATTGTGGTAGACAAAAAGAGCTGTGGTTTTCCTGATCGCGTTTCCGTGAACTTAATTAATTGTAGCTCCAGCGTGTAATAATTATCTCTGGGTTGTCGTTCCATGATGATTTGTGAGAATGGCATACGAACTTGCCGGCATTCCGACAACATACTCATCGCTTTCGTCTCTAGAGTCGCCATGGGTCACCAATGAAGCCGTTCATCAAATCACGCAGGTACTTTATAGCGCTGCGCTTTGTTTTCACTAACGCTCATGTGTATCCACATTTATACAACAGGATATCATCTCTCACGTGCGACTGCTTCGCTATTTCAGAACGGAAAGCCCTGTGTCAATGTTGAAAATCATAATGATGGAGCTTTCATCAGAAATAAAAAAATCTACAAATCGAAATTCTGACGTTCGACGACGGGCTTTTGTTCACAAGATACAGATATTCCTTTCATTAGCTTAGGATCCTGCCTGTAATATGCTGAGTTTTGTTTATATGAGCACGAAAAAACTGTAGACATGATATTCACTGTAGACAAGGTATTCAGTAAGACCCAAAAATTATCGCGTAACGCGGAAAGAAAACGATGGCTTTTGCATGTAGAAAACAGCAGGAGTCATTTATAAGTTAAAAATGAATAAGAACAGTCACAACCGTAAGAAACTTCTTTTTTTATGAGGTTAACGGTCTCGGTCTATTTTAGACCATCTGCAGACCTCACACCATGCTGGTGGACGGTGGCAGTGGACGGAGCAGGCGCTACAACTCCACGAACTCCAACTGCTGAAATTCGTAGCACCTACTCCGTTCACTGCCTACCATTATGGTGTGAGGTCTGAAGATGGTCTAAAACAGACCGAAACCGGTAACCTTGTAAAAAGAAGGAGTTTCTTGCGATTGTGACTGTTCATATTAATTTTTAAGTAATAAAAAGAACCTTTGTTCTCCAAGAGAAATGTTCTCATTTATAATTACCTACAGCTGAGTATGCCATAGGTAAATTATGAGCTAATTATAGCACGGAATTACGATTATCACTTCATCTATAGGTTTTGACGGAGCTTTAGAGTCGGTAAAAGAAACCTGTACTAGCAGGCTGTAATAGACCTGAGGATAGAGGCGTGGTCACCTGGGCCCCCAGCCACTGACCTCCCAATTCCGTGAGAGGCAGGTGGTGCCGATAGGCCGAAGCGAGACAGACCCTCCCCCCTCCACCCCTCCCCCTTCTTCGTGACATCCACGCTATCGTACGCCAGAATGTTTTCCTGTGGTTCTGAATAGAAGGGATACTTCGTTAGATCAAGGGGCGGAGGGGCAATTGGATGCGAGTACAGGACCTAAGATGCCAATGCGAAAGGCAAGATGCAATTTGTCAATTGCTGTGAATGTTTTTTAGCGTTTGCGTGCGCTCTTTTGCCGAGAGAAGTGTGGGAAATACGTGAAAGGAGATTTTAGCAGAGGAGGAGAGACTGGCTGACAAATGAGCAGAACACAGGATATCTATACCTAACTGGCGACACGGAGCTTATCTGGTGAAGGAATTCCACCCACAATAAGATTTGCGTGTGGTCGTCCAGCCGTGGGAATTGTACGTGGCACAGAACATTTAATAAAGATGGTAAATAATAATTTTATTGTCTGATGAAGGTTATGAGCTAGCCAAACGTGTGTATGGTGATACTTAGGGTCATATCTCGGAAGAGCAAAAAGAGCCTTATGGATACTTGTGATAGAGCTGAGGAAGAAGATACTTGTCGTCCAGAAGGAAAATGGGAGATATCCCTTCGAGGAGCGAGAGGTGACACTCCAGCGCCTTCCGTCACGGTGCCAGCGCGGGTCACCCAGCTCAAACCGGCAACTACATACCTCCACTGAGGCGCTGCCAGCCATCTGCAGCGCGCCTCCCTCCCCCCTCCCCCCCCCCCCCTTCCGACGATACCAGCCTCACCACTGTCCGGTGAAACACTACAGCTTTCATCTAACTCCACCTGCTAGTTTCGTTTTTCTCATAGGAACAACGACATAAGGAGGCTGTAATGGATTTTGGTCCAAAAATCGATTTTTAAGAAATATTATTTTATTGATCTAAGCAGTTTAATCTATGTTGTGTGTGAATTTTATCGTGATAGCAGCCTTAGAAATGCCTTTAAATCGTTAAACTGATTAACTCTGCACTGGCGGCCAGGCCCACCTTTTCCGACATTTGGGAAACTGCTTGCTTCAGTGGAATTTTTGTCAGTGTGAAGGCTATTTTCTTTCGATATCTTTGGCTGGCATCTGTCTCTGGCTGACATCTACAGCTCTGCCTGAAAACTTTCTTGCATGTGGCTTATTTACGCTTTGACAATACTAACACATATTAGCAGGTGGAAGGTTGAATTCGCAAACCTTTTCATGGAAGTCAAGGTTTATGCATAATGGGTGGTGGAAAAACTGTGTTTAGGAAACGGAGGTTTAATGGAAATCGGTTTACCAACAAAAAAGAGGAAGCAGCTCGAAATGAGGAACATAAACACTCAGCTTCACCATCGAAACTTGGGACAGGAGAATTTTACAGGTGCGTGAATGATGCTGACATGGATTCCACTGGATTCAGACTTATTGATTTAGAGCTTCTCTGCCAGGCTATAAAGTTTTCATGTTCATGTGTTAGCTGTAAAAATACGGAATGCACGATTGTTTCTGAAGAAAGAAGAGTGAGAATAGCATCTGGTTTCAAATTAATTGTAATTTGTGAGGCTATGAGTTTTCATTTTCCTCCTCCAAAAAAACTGACACTTGCGACTGATACTCCTTATCCTTTGATATAATTTGCAGTTTCCGCAATAAAGTGCACTGTGATTCCATTTTATTTAGCACGCAAATGCTGCACTGAAGTGCAGTTTAATAATATATTATAAAATTCCGACCACTGCAATGTTAGTACACGAAGGACTATTGTCGTTAGTGGTACAGCATCCATTACACTTCATCAGGATAGTGGAAAATCAAACTTGATAGACGAGTCACCCGACGAGATTTCATAACAGCAAAACTGTTCTCAGCAGTCACAGGACTTGTAGCAAATTTTTCACATCTTTGAACTGGGAGAACGAAACAACACATTTTAGTAAATTCATGACCCACCTTCGCTATTCTGATGACATAGTAGATTTTTCCCAGTACGGGTAGGCTTCAAAAACAATTGGATTAACATAAAAGAGAAGTAGACGTTCGAAATCGTTGTAATTAGACTTTGAAAGTAATTTGAACTAAGACTGAAAAAGAATATAGAAAAAATTACTACCATTTACAGTGAGGTTGTAGTACTCCTTCCAACCAGATCATCCTCATTTCCCAGTATTCTTAGCTGGTGTAGTCTCCTTAAATTTCCTTTCCCCAGAACTCGTTATATCAGAAAACATCTATTGCGTACATCTATAAATTCTTTTTATAGCTGCCACTGTCATTACTGTTGTTATTGTCAATATTATGATTATTATTATTGTTATTATTATTATTACTATCACTATTACCATTATTAGTGGCAGCACAAGCAGTAGGAGTAGTAGACTCTGTAGACACTCAAATAGTTTTAATAATATTTGTCGTATTAAACATGGTAACTGTGATGTAAAAAATGTGCTGCATGTGTGAAACGCTGGTCCGCTGTAGGAGAGGGCCTGACGGCCGTAATCGGATCAGGTTAAATAAGTAAATAAATAAATAAATAAGCAGTAGAATAAATCGATGTATTTTTAGATTTAGAGCACTCGAAAACAACGACTGGGTGTACCGAGAAAAGATAAACAGAAGACAAAATAGGAAAAAAGACGAAGTGCTTTTAGTTACATAGATAGAGATTTCAAAACTAAATTTATAATGCCTTTGAAATGGACAGTTTAAAATTATTTATGTTTTACTAGGGACTGTAAAGTGAAAAACTTCAGAAATTGATTGTTACTCAGCGATTACTGAGGGAAAATGTCCTGAATTACTAGTAGAGTGAAATATATGTGCCGCCTGACAGAAAAAGTGAAGCACCCGTAAGACGTGGCTGGATGTCAATGTAACTTCATACTAGTACACTCCATCGGCGAACGTGTAAATTGTTATAGTTGCACCACTCGGTGACAGATGCAACGACCACCAGAGTGCATTACTGTGGTTCCTGTTTAGTGTTGTGATCACAGAGAATGAGATGGACACGCATTCGTTTGAGACAGCGTTATCAGCACCTGACAGAGTTTGAAAGGGACCTCATTGTGTGTCTTCGGTTAGCCGGCTGGTCGAATCCAGTTTTGTGGAGCATCCAGATGTGACAGGGGTCCATGCTGGACTGCATGGGAATGTGAAGGTAAGCATACTCGTTGTCAAGGTTCAGTCGATCATGTCCGACCACCACAAGGGAAGAATGCCATAGTGTGCACATGACAGGGTGCATCTTTCGACTGCAGGAGTAATGAATCAAAAATTATATCATACAAATCTAAAATGGTTCATAGTTTTAGTTAGAGGCGGAAAAATGGCAGACAAATTCATTGGCTGGGTACTGTGAAACTGTTGTATGTCTACAAAAGAGACTACGTGAGTAACACTTTTATGGACCATACTCGAATACCATTCCAGTGCATGGGGCTTGTATTAGGTGGTGTACCAGGAATAATCCGAGAATTCAAAGAAGGGCGGCGTCGCAGGTCACAGCTTGCTGGACTGGCCTAGTGTGTTATAGAAACGTTGAAAACTCGTAAATAACAGACACTCGAAGTAAGAAGCCGTAAACGTCGTAAGAACCTGCTAAGAAAACTTGAAGAACTGACTCTCAGGACAGAAAATAATAACAATTTTTCAGCCGCCTATGTATCCATCCCGTGGAGATCTTACAGACAAAATCAGATAAAAAACTGCTGCAAAGAAGCATAAGGCAGTCATTCCGCCCATGCGCATCCCTGAATGGAAGAGGATGGACCCTCCGTGTGTGGTAGAATCAAATGTACCCTCTGCGAAACCACTCCATAATGATTCGTAGAGTAAAAAAGTAGATTTAGACGTACACCTTGGCGACGGGACGTCAAATGATTGTCGCAATCCATCCATCTAGCACACACTCCCGTTAAAACCACAACAGATACGGCTGCATTTGGAGTAGTGCAGTGGACTGCTGAAGAATAGCCTCGTATTGTGTTCAGCGATGAACAGCGGTTCTTTAGTACCTCGGATGACCGTCGTTGGCGAATGATCTGGGGAGAGGTTCCATTCTTCCAATGGTTTGGAGTGACACAGCGGTGTTACTCATGGTGTCAAGGTGTGGACAGCTATTGGGAGTGACTAGAGGTCACCACTGGTAGTGATTCAGGGAATTCTGACGGCACGGGCTTCCTGTGGCCTCTTGTGTTACTTCCCATGTGACAATATTGTGTGCCGGCCGCTGTGGCCGAGCGGTTCTAGGCGCTTCAGTCCGGAACCACGCTGCTGCTACGGTCGCAGGTTCGAATCCTGCCTCGGGCATGGATATGTGTGATGTCTTCGGCTAGTTAGGTTTAAGTAGTTATAAGTCTAGGGGACTGATGACCTCAGATATTAATTCCCATAGTGCTTAGAGCCATTTCAACCAATTTTTGGCAATATTTGGTGCCACTTTTCAACAAGATTAAGCTCGTCCATGCATGGCACGTGTCTTTATGAACTATGTGTGTAATGTTGAGGTTTTCCGGTGGCGGGCGAGATTCCCATTTTTATCCAAAATAGATTATATGTGGGGCCAGCTCGGACATCAACTTCTTCCCATTGCCCGTATCGAGAATACCAAGGACGAGTTACAACAGTCATGGAGCAGCTTGATATAGGAGAGTATATAACGGATTTATGACAAACCTCCCAAACGAATCAGAGCATGCATTCAGACCAGAGGCTGTGTTGGACATGACTGAGAACGTAGCCAAGCGCATGGAACGCAGACGAGTCCAGAAGCTTCTTCACGGGATTAGAAGATAGAAGAGTATTATACAGCATTAGAAAACTAGCAATAGTAACTTATATAGCTGATGACTTTAATGCACGGAAAAGCAACAGGAGGGCTTTATTCTAGCAGTAAATGTCGAATTCCTGTTGCTGCTGTTGTTCATACTGCTTGCACGCTGTGATGCACTTCCTCTTCACGGCTTTTTTTTATCAGTTTTCTGTGATGGCTCTTTTCTGTGCCTATACTTTCCTCTCGGTTGATGTTTAGGATCTTGAAAATATAAATAAAATACCGAAGACCGACTAGTATTACCACATACTGTGGATACACGGAGACAGTTGCGTGCACATATACCTTGATTAAAATAAGTTTGTGATTGGCACATTTCGGCTAGTCGTGTGGTGGGAGCCAGTAATCTGCCAATCGAAGTTCTTTCTCGAGCGACGTGTATCAATTTTGCAGGCGCATGCAGCACCTCGTCCATAGTCTCTGGCTGCCCTCAGTGCAGTCTGTCCGTTACAGAGCTACTTTCTTCGAACTGTAGTTAATAAAGTTTGGTTTGTAGCGCATTTATAAAAGTCCTGTTGCCTTTGCCGCAATGTTCTTCCGTTTTCTCTTTGTGCAGGTTATATTTTTGTCCCAGTTTTCACTGCAGTAATGGTTAGTTACATAAAATCTTTCATCATCATACTTCTTCCACTACTAAATTTTAAAATTCCTATACAAATCAAAATTATTGTAGCTGAGTATTCGTATATCATGTCTAATGTCAGCTTTTCCTCTTGAAAGACAAAGTTCATGTAAGAATATCAGTGAATTAAGGCAACTCACTACACTTCTTTACTGTCACATGAGATTTGAATGAAATTGTTTTGAGACTATAAATTGAAACAATTACTGCATTCATTTACATTTATTATGTTGTATTTTAGAATAAATCGGCTGTTATCAGGTAGATTTAAGTTAATTAATAAGACACAGATGTATTGTATGTATGAATTTTGGGGAACCTGTGGCATTCTTCTTCCGAAGTGGCAGGCTCCTTAGTACGCTATAATGTAGTATGTTACGTAACTGCGACTGAATAAGGGGCGTGTGGGCACTGCGAGATGGCATCACAGGTTATGTAACTATATCGATATTCTGTTTAGTTTAGTTCACTCCTAATGTTTTCCTGCTACTTTATCTGTGTGGCAAAACAGCATTCCCAATGCACAAATATGATTTATGCATATACACAACACCAGTAGACTTTACGAAATGTTACAGTTTCTCCCAACTAATATTAGAATATTACATCCTGCTACTTAGTTCAGTATGAATTCCAGAATATTTGGTCTCTTTACGTACAGCTAGCTCCAAGGTATCGTGCCTGTTATTAAATACAACGGTTGTTTTTTAAATGCTTCCGCTTCAGCACAGCACAATAAATATATAAACTGTGAATTTAATGTCACCTGTGAAGTTGCTACTAAATAAATAGTTTTGTTTTCGACATAAGAGAAGGCAGTCTTTAAACTGTGTTTTGGTTTTTGTTGCGCACTCGTGATTCTATTTATTTTGATCACTTTTATTGTCAATTTTCTTCGATGGTGAAAGAAATGTATCCTGTCGTATGACCTGTGGAGACGTCATAGCTTGCCTTCGTTGACTTTACTACGATGGCGTGGCACCTTTCATGATTTTACGCGAATGTATATTAAATGGTTACTGACGCTGTCGGGCAACAAACTGGATTGAATGAAACAGTTTTTCTGAGCAGTACAAGTAAACTCGGAGAAATATATGAGGGAATGTCCACGTAGGACTAATATTTTCAGTTTACTCACCAGACATTATTTTGAGTCGATTGCTACGCTCGATATATATTTGTATGGGTGCTATCCTTAATTAACCATAAAAGGCTCCTAAAGCAGTTAGATTTGCTACGCTATCACAAGAGAATGATTAAATGACTAGTCATTCCTCACCGTAGGTCAGTAAATAGCTACATTCTTGGGTTATTTATAGCTCACATATCAGCTCCTCTGTCGCTCATAAATCAGTTGCAGGATCGCAACAATTATATTCATTTGAAATCAGACGCCCTTTACGCCATTTTCATACTCCTCTTTCACAAACTGTTATTCCTTGTGTAATTCAAATTATTTTCATACGTTGGGTGTTTCTTAAAAACTCGAACCATTATTCTCTCTCCACTCACTGTACTTCAACTTGCATCTTCTTTCAACTATCTGTTCCTCCGGTTTTATCCAGATGTTAGTCTCTTATCCAACAGAAAATATAGAGATATAGTATAAATACATACAGTTTCAGACAAGATAGATAATATCAGTTACATAAAAAAGTAAATACTGCAGGAAGATTTCGTCACAGTTACCGAAATATTGTACGTGCAGTATAGCCAAGCGTTATTAAAGGACATAAATCCATGAGAATGTGTAGACCCTCGAAAATCATACTGGAAAAAATGACGTACTGATTGCAGCAATTTTCATTTTCAGTTGAAGTTCAAAACCTAGCATTTTTACGTTTAATGTTTGTGATTACTCGAACTCTACCGCTTTAGTCGCGTTAGTCGGAATGGTGATGTTTGGGCGTTAGTACAGGACGAGTGGGAAATGAAGATGAGTCGCGGGACGGCGATCCGCGCAGATAGCATTTTCCGATTTTCCGGCGGGCGGTCCTTGAAGAGGATGTGCCAGGCGCGCCGGCGGCTGACCCCGGCCGCCCGCTTCTTTACGGCGCCGTATATTTTATTCCGCGGCTCGCGTTCGCCGCTCCGACGCTACTGATTGGCCCCTAACGCTGTCTCCCCCCTCCCCACCGTCTCCTCATTACCACCTCCTAAATCTCCAAGATTACCGGCTATAAATTCCGTTTTGTAACACGGAAAGTCAGCCTGATAAATCATTTATACCGGTAATGTGACTACTTAACGCGTTTCTCCGTTACCCTTTTCGCCTGTAATGAAGCGATGGAGCCGATTAAGTGAGAGAAAGAGAATAAGAGAAAGAGAATTTTGCCGATCGGTGGGAGGAGGGGTCGATGCTTCCGGAACACGATTGAATAAGCCCCTTCTCTGGTATTTTACGCGTTTAGAATGAAGCACCATTTACTGTACGAATGGAGAGCGTTTGAGCAGAATTTGCTACCTAAAACTTGTACCGAAAATATTGCAGAAATGGAATGTGCTATTGAGGTGTGGTTTTCACAGAATGGATTGGTAGTCAGGAGCTCATATTGTTAGCCACTAAACAGACTGTAATAATACTTAGAAAGTGAATTTTTTTGTGCACACGAACACTTCTCTAAATGAAACAATGCCTATTGACATTAACAAATTGAAAGTAGGGTAGATTATAATGTTAGTGGTGTTTGTTGCAGGATTCCAGTGCGAGTCGCTTACGACATACCGTATTATGAAAAGTTTTCACACTGACACTTGTTAGTGCCATTCAAACTGCGTAGTTGCTAGGTAAAATGTTGTTCTGTTTTCTTACAGTGTGCTTGTGTGATACTTGAGTGCCTGGCGACTAGAGGACTGGATCCGCGTGGCGAATCTGCTTGAGCAGTGCTCATCTACAACACTCCTTACGGATGCGCAAGCGCACGCGGAAGCACGCGGATAGCAGTTCACTCACTCGGTATCACGCGGCGCTCACTCACGAAGTGAGGGGCAACAGCCACAAGATCTTGCCATGGGGGTTAGGAAACATAATTCTACCTACGCAGCTTCGACACAACGCAGCGGCACTAATGGGCTCAGCAAGTGTTCAAATGCATTTAGAATCAAAATTTATTCTTAGCTGTCGATTTTCCATGTTTTCTGTGGAGGAGGTGTGTACTGCATCCCTGAGATTCACGATGCGTTACCACAGTATAACGAAAATTAAAGTGATTTCTGAATATTGAATGTTATTGAAGCTCACTGTTTCAGTTGTCCAACTGTATATTTCCGTGAAATAATAACTGACGACACGGCTACCCGGTAAATCAGTCTAATCTAAAAGTCGTAAATTCAACTAAATACCTGTTGTTGTTGTTGTTGTGGTCTTCAGTCCTGAGACTGGTTTGATGCAGCTCTCCATGCTACTCTATCCTGTGCAAGCTTTTTCATCTCCCAGTACTTACTGCAACCTACATCCTTCTGAATCTGCTTAGTGTATTCATCTCTTGGTCTCCCCCTACGATTTTTACCCTCCACGCTGCCCTCCAATACTAAATTGGTGATCCCTTGATGCCTCAGAACATGTCCTACCAACCGATCCCTTCTTCTGGTCAAGTTGTGCCACAAACTTCTCTTCTCCCCAATCCTATTCAATACTTCCTCATTAGTTATGTGATCCACCCATCTAATCTTCAGCATTCTTCTGTAGCACCACATTTCGAAAGCTTCTATTCTCTTCTTGTCCAAACTATTTATCGTCCATGTTTCACTTCCATACATGGCTACACTCCATACGAATACTTTCAGAAATGACTTCCTGACACTTAAATCAATACTGGATGTTAACAAATTTCTCTTCTTCAGAAACGCTTTCCTCGCCATTGCCAGCCTACATTTTATATCCTCTCTACTTCGACCATCATCAGTTATTTTGCTCCCCAAATAGCAAAACTCCTTTACTACTTTAAGTGTCTCACTTCCTAATCTAATTCCCTCAGCATCACCCGACTTAATTAGACTACATTCCATTATCCTTGTTTTGCTTTTGTTGATCTTCATCTTATATCCTCCTTTCAAGACACTGTCCATTCCATTCAACTGCTCTTCCAAGTCCTTTGCTGTCTCTGACAGAATTACAATGTCATCGGCGAACCTCAAAGTTTTTATTTCTTCTCCATGAATTTTAATACCCACTCCGAATTTTTCTTTTGTTTCCTTTACTGCTTGCTCAATATACAGATTGAACAACATCGGGGACAGGCTACAACCCTGTCTTACTCCCTTCCCAACCACTGCTTCCCTTTCATGTCCCTCGACTCTTATAACTGCCATCTGGTTTCTGTACAAATTGTAAATAACCTTTCGCTCCCTGTATTTTACCCCTGCCACCTTTAGAATTTGAAAGAGAGTATTCCAGTCAACATTGTCAAAAGCTTTCTCTAAGTCTACAAATGCTAGAAACGTAGGTTTGCCTTTCCTTAATCTTTCTTCTAAGATAAGTCGTAAGGTCAGTATTGCCTCACGTGTTCCAGTATTTCTACGGAATCCAAACTGATCTTCCCCGAGGTTGGCTTCTACTAGTTTTTCCATTCGTCTGTAAAGAATTCGTGTTAGTATTTTGCAGCTGTGACTTATTAAGCTGATAGTTCGGTAATTTTCACATCTGTCAACACCTGCTTTCTTTGGGATTGGAATTATTATATTCTTCTTGAAGTCTGAGGGTATTTCGCCTGTTTCATACATCTTGCTCACCAGATGGTAGAGTTTTGTCAGGACTGGCTCTCCCACGGCCGTCAGTAGTTCCAATGGAATATTGTCTACTCCGGGGGCCTTGTTTCGACTCAGGTCTTTCAGTGCTCTGTCAAACTCTTCACGCAGTATCGTATCTCCCATTTCATCTTCATCTACATCCTTTTCCATTTCCATAATATTGTCCTCAAGTACATCGCCCTTGTATAGACCCTCTATATACTCCTTCCACCTTTCTGCTTTCCCTTCTTTGCTTAGAACTGGGTTACCATCTGAGCTCTTGATATTCATACAAGTCGTTCTCTTATCTCCAAAGGTCTCTTTAATTTTCCTGTAGGCGGTATCTATCTTACCCCTAGTGAGATAGGCCTCTACATCCTTACATTTGTCCTCTAGCCATCCCTGCTTAGCCATTTTGCACTTCCTGTCGATCTCATTTTTGAGACGTTTGTATTCCTTTTTGCCTGTTTCACTTACTGCATTTTTATATTTTCTCCTTTCATCAATTAAATTCAATATTTCTTCTGTTACCCAAGGATTTCTACTAGCCCTCGTCTTTTTACCTACTTGATCCTCCGCTGCCTTCACTACTTCATCCCTCAAAGCTACCCATTCTTCTTCTACTGTATTTATTTCCCCCATTCCTGTCAATTGCTCCCTTATGCTCTCCCTGAATCTCTGTACAACCTCTGGTTCTTTTAGTTTATCCAGGTCCCATCTCCTTAAATTCCCACCTTTTTGCAGTTTCTTCAGTTTTAATCTACAGGTCATAACCAATAGATTGTGATCAGAGTCCACATCTGCCCCTGGAAATGTCTTACAATTTAAAACCTGGTTCCTAAATCTCTGTCTTACCATTATATACCTAGGCATTACAATTACGAACAACTTAAATCGGAAAGAACACATAGAAAATGTTGTGGGGAAGGCTAACCAAAGGCTGCGTTTTATTGGCAGGACACTAAGAAAATGTAACAGATCTACTAAGGAGACTGCCTACACTACACTTGTCTGTCCTTTTTTAGAATACTGCTGCACGGTGTGGGATCCTTACCAGGTATGACTGACGGAATACATCGAAAAAGTTCAAAGAAAGGCAGCACGTTTTGTATTATCGTGAAATATGGGAGAGAGTGTCACAGAAATGATACAGGATTTGGGCTGGAAATCTTTAAAAGAAAGGCGTTTTTCGTTGCGACGGAACCATCTCACGAAATTCTAATCACCAACTTTCTCCTCCGAATGCGAAAATATTTTGTTGACACCGACCTACATAGGGCGGAACGATCACCAAGATAAAATAAGGGAAATCAGAGCTCGTACGGAAAGATATAGGTGTTCATTCTTTCCTCGCGCTATACGAGGTTGGAATAATAGAGAATTGTGAAGGTGGTTCGATGAATCCTCTGCCAGGCAGTTAAAGGTGATTTGCAGAGTATCCATGTAGATGTAGAATGCTCGCTTTCAGTCAGTTGCTAAAATCGCGCTGACATTTAGACATATTTTGAACAGAAGACAGTAAAAAGATTTTGTTTGAGGAGTGTGACAACAGACTGTAACTGTCAACTTTGTGTATAATTAACAAAAAATTCGATCCAGGCACACTGTCGGATTTCATGAGTAAGTCGATTAAATAAACCATCAGGACCTGTTACATTTGATAATATGGACAATAAGAGAAAGGAAGTGTAAGGTGTAGTGGTGAAAAGCCATGGGTATTATTCGACTAGATTTCTATCTGGATAATTATTTGAATAAGTAGATCGTTCAAACAAATTTATTCGCCAATAAATTATCTGTAAATTAAGTAACGAATAATACGCAATGTCATTCTATTTTTCTGTTTGCTTCTTGCACAGCATTACTATTTGTTCCCTTGCATCTGTGCAGTTTCTGTCGGATAAATAACTTATTAATGATTTGTCCAGACGTTTGCCTTTGTGGCTCAGTGGCTTAAGTTCCAGACTAAAAAACTTAGGCTTTGGGTTCGTTCCCGCATTGGTCCTACGATTTCCTGTTACTTATCGCTTGTTTCACCTATAACAATGACACTAATGCCAAGACAAGTTGCACCATATTTCAGAGTGCATGTTGAAATGCAGGTCCTCCTCTAACTGGCTGTATAAGGCTGTTCACTATACCTAGTAAAGCACTGCAGTGCTGAAATCGTCTTTCAAGTTGAGCACAGGTTTGCTTGATTTACAGTAAAAGAAATGAAACATAAGAATGCTTAAAAGCCGACGGCCTCAGCAGTTGTGGCTAGAAAGCACTGGGCTGCCGCAATGTTAAGCAACTAATTTAGTGAGGCAGCTGACGGTCAGTCGTGACTGATCAGCCGAGCGAGATGGACGTTGAATATGTTACATTTTTTTTCTCTGAACAAAGTACTTTACTGTAAATATAACAATTATTTTTCCGTCCTTTTGCTTGTTTTAAGCTCTGCGGATTATAAGTTCACTTGAATAGGTGTTGCAGCACACAGAAAATGTGGTGACTCAGCTTCTTTTATGCAATCAATTTTGCATGAAAATCTTGTTAGTAAAAATTTACGAATATCGGAGAAAATCCCTATATCAGTGGAATACCGATGCCGTACGTCATTGTCGGAGATGAGACATTAGGTACCGCTTTATTTGAAAATTTAAAAACCGAGTGTCTCTTAGTAGGCGGTTTAAAGAATGCATTTTTGGCACTCTGGAAAATAAAAGGAGACAGGAGAATTTTTCATCATCCAGTGGATGTTCGAGAAGAATTTGCAATTGCCATAATAAATGCATGCTGTGCTTTACAAAACAATGAGCCAGAAAGAGATGGCTATAAATTTGAAGACGTATTGTACGTCCCTCCAGAACTGGAAATTCCACCAGGTCCTACACGCTGTCGAAAGTCATCGTGAAATTTGTTTTAGGACGCAAGGAAGGTCTGGCTGCTTCGACAAGTGCACAGAGACTGAAGGTAGCAACATACGTTCTCCGCGAGAGAGGCTGCTCACAAATGGCAGCGCGAAGTCAACTGGCTGTCGTAACAGCCCAGTACGTGGGCAGCCACCAAAAGCTCTGTCTTCAGCTCCTTTCTTAGACTGCAAACACTATCGAATAGGCATGTCTCCTTCATTCAACTACGCAATTTGTGATTGTAGTGCTACAAAATGGGTGAGCCAAGCGATAATTCAGTGGTTCCTAACGGTTAACGTCACAATACTTTTAATCTACTCTCTCCTAAAACGTTTAGGGATTGTTGCCGGACGCCCAAAGCCACCCATAGTGTTTTAGGATTAACTCTGAGCGAGCTTGCCGTTAGAATATGGAATAGCTTTTTGATCATACATCCGTCTATGCAACTACGTATAGCTTTGAGATGGGCGATGGGTTAGAGTATATAAAAGAGTTTGTAATTCCTGAGTTCATGTGTGTACAAAATGATCTGTGTCGACTGTCTTCAGTTTTACTTAGGTCAGAAGGGAATATTGTTTAAAACACGTTTTAAAGAGTACACTTGTTCCCACAACAAAACAGTTTTTGGTGCACACATTGTCGAAAATAATCACTCTGCAACAAACATAACAAACACAGAAAGTAACTTCAATGTGTCACATACAGCAACTAAAGTAAAGTTGCTATAGCGAAAATGAAATAATGAAATATTTAGTTTTAAAAAAATGTAATAGAGAGAGAGAGAGAGAGAGAGAGAGGGAGAGAGAGAGAAAGAGGGAGATTCCTGTAACACATTTTATATGAACAGCACTGGATTATTCAGAACGATTATTTTAATATTTCTGAGCAGCTTCTCTAATGATCTGATACTCTGACGTCAGTGTTAAAACATGATACGATGAGATGTAGAGCAACACTGATTATGATACTTGCTGCCTCGTATGCAAGGTTTCCTCCTGAACTTGTCCACGGTACATAGGGGGCTGGGGACAACGACAAGACAGCGACAGAAGGAAGGGACCACTGGTTCTTACAATGAACTCATCGATGGTGCGACGTGCTCTCTCTTCCCTTCTTCTTTTTGGATGTTATTTGTTAATTTATTTCATAATCTTAATGATGTGAAATGAACTATTTGATGGTACAACATACCTTTTATGTGCCTTACATTTCATATGTTAAATTACTTCGTAAATTACTAAGGAACACCTTCCATTATCAATTAACAACCTGCTCGTTATAATTGTGTTATTCTCCGTATACTCCCACCAAATTTTACTATTTTCTGTTGTTGAACACTTTTACTACATCAAATTAATCCGTCAACATTCCTTTGTAAATTGTTTCACTTTGTTTTAATATGATTTTATTATGTAATTGAGCATACAGTGTGCCCTCTGACAAATGCATACATATTTTTATCTTAAATAGCAGCATTACAAAAACACAGTAATTTTTGTGACTCAGTACTTAATTGTGCAGCATTTGACGTCTTGCACTCTGTAACGGTATTTTATGGTGTGCTCTTTTTCACTTACTTTTCTTTTCATTTTGTACATGACGTAAATAGATATAACTCCTTACGAACAATATTTTTTTGTCGATTTTAGAGATAAGATCGCTACCGGTCATATCATTTTATAAACTGGCGATCTGTACTGAAAATTAAGGTCACATTTCCACATTCCTGATCATGTCAAACCTTATATAACAATAGAAGACTAAAAATGAAGTGCTCGTATTAGTAAGGGTATAGAACAGAGATGTAGTCTTCCATTTGTAGCTGCTGAAGCTATGAATCGAAGAAGGAATGATGAAAATAAAAGGTCCATAGTGGATTAAAATTCAGGTTGAGTTGCTACCAGCGTTAAGATTCGATGATGACATTGATATCCACAGTGAACGTGAAGAAGGATCGCAGAGCCTGTTCAGTGGAATGATCCGTCTCATAAGCATAAACTATGAATTGGGAATGAACCGATTGGTCATAAACCTAACATCAGAATTGGGGACAAGGAGGTAGGGGAAGTGAAGGACTTCTGCTGTCTTGGAAGCAAAATAACACACGAAGGACGAAACAGGAAGGAAATAAAAAAATACTAGCACGGGCAAAGAGGGCATCCCTAGCCAAATATTGCACTTAATTCGAAGAGGAAATTTGCAGAAAAGGAGAGAATCAAAGCGTTTGAAATGTGGTGCTATAGATGGCTGTTGAATTTAAGTGGACTTGCAAGATAAGGAATGTAGAGATTCTCTGGAGAATTGGCGACAGGAGGAACGTCTGGAAAACACTGGCATAAGAAAAGAGAATTATGAGACGTGTATGACTTAGATGATACCTGAGGGAGCTGTAGAGGCCAAAAATTGTAGTAACAGAGATTGGAACATAACCAGTAAATAACTGAGGACTTGAGGTCTAATAAACTACTCTGTGGTGATAAGATAGACACAGGAATTGGTGACAGATCATATCAAATCAAACACTGATTTTTTTTATAAAAAAAACGAACAATTACGTGTAGGCTTCACGCTTTGGGGTTCCATTCGTACTTAATTATGAGTGTCGGATAAATTCTGATCAGTGAGTTTGCGAGTTTCAACATACGTGACATAAATGGCTGTATCTTATGGCTACATTGGCTTAGAAGCTTACGTCTTTCACAAATCCAAGGGACCGTAGAACTTACTATTTAAAATAAATCCCGAGTTGGTATCTCTACCCTTCCCTGGGAAAAATAGGTGTTAAACAGACGGATAGACAGACGGAAAACAATGTGACTCTATAAGGATTCGGTTTTCACTAACTGAAGCAGAGAACCCTTAAAATGAATCTACTGTTTTCAAATTCATAAGTTTTGAAAAACTATTTTTTATTGAATAAAATACACTTTGACCGCCAGTCACAGAAGTCAGCTGTTAGCGAACTATGAATATGGGTAGCGGAAACCCATTCTGTGTTGGCAGTGCATTTCAATTTTTTCAGATGCAAAGATCCTGCGATTTCAGTTTTAATAGTGTCTGATGGGTAGTAAATACAGTGTTTATCTTTTACTGTAGGTTACAGCATTTGACTCAAGCATTATCTTATACTGCACAACATCAGAACTATGGTTTACCGACTGTACCTCAACTATTCAATAAAATGAGATTACCATCTGTTGTTCGATAACAGAAGAAATTTCGTAAAAAATAGAGACAAAAATAACATCCAGATGATTAATTGAATTTTGCTGCGGATTGATACACGATGCTGAACCTAGATGTTGGAAGTAGTATCACAGTCCACCATGTCATTAAGTAGTATTTCGTCTGCTTTGTGAAAGAAGTCGTATGATGAAATCTTCCCACACACACCATGTCTAATCACTTCGCCGCAAAGTTATAGTTGCTAACGCAAAACCGTAACGTTTAAAGCATCCTCAATGCGTTACCGGCACTTGGGAGGGTGCATTCGGCCCTAGCATCATGAGCACGATTCTCTTGGGAGAACATGTGTGTGTTTGTGTGTGTGTGTGTGTGTGTGTGTGTGTGTGTGTGTGTGTGTGTGTGTGTGTGTGGGTGGGTTTTTATTTGTGTCACTGGTTAACATAATCAGATGCTTGTAGATGTAATTAGAAATAAAATATACCTTGGATGATAGTTGTTCACAGTTTTTACGCATTTGTAAGTTTCACATGCCATGGAACCAGTTTTTATGCTTCTTTGTAAGGTAACGTGTCTGATAACACGAGAAATCTATCCAAAGACAAGTAACTACTAGTAGTAACAGTTAAAGTGTAGAAAACATTGCCTACAAAGCAACAATATTATTACATTAAGAAATTTCGAAACCCATCAGCTGATTCGCAGCGATCTCCATATCTTATTTTCGGTTGCCATGCGCCAACATTTATTGATGTTATTGTTCCCTAGCGACGCATCGTACAGGAAGGCCATTAATCACACACGCCACCACTGACTGCCGGTATATGACACGTATCGCACATCAGTACGTCAGGCTTTGGTTGCTCACTGCCTGTTTACTTGGCTCGTACGCGTTGCATTGCAGCGTCGATCACACAGTCAGGAAACTTCCTTGGGATTATGGAGAAAGTCTTCTGAAACACGCACAACGGAAAACAATGTTGTAACAGTTCGGAAAATGGAATATAGAAGCTTCATCAACCCGCCTGATAAGATGCATTTTGTTTTACAGAGGTGCAATAAACGAGCTATATGTAAAGAAGAACATAATTGCTTCACTCGTTACAGTTCTACCTTCAGAATGCTCTCCTATGGTTACTTTGATATGAACCAATGCAGTTACATAAGAGATAACAGAGAGAGGAAATACGTTAGCACTACTGGATTTCTCGGCGTGTTGTGCCAAATACGTCAAATTGAGGAAGCACTTCAAATGTACAGCTTTTACATGCTAGATAGCGTGTTTGTAATTGACACAACTATGCCCTGAAGAAATCAGGAGGACCTAGCAAATTGTATCTTCGAGAAGTAAGCTTTAAAAACTGTCACATTATCTTTGGCAGTTGCAATATCTATTTTGTTGCGATATATTCCTATTTGTTGCAAGTAGCATTTTACGTATTGTTACTGCTGCGTTCTTTAAAAGCGTAGTCTGTCAATAGGTACAGAAAGGAATATGTTTTAAAATGAGAAAAGGTGAATACCTATGGGTACAATTTAACGATTTTTCAAGACATTATTATTGTCTGTAAAATACGACAACTTATATGTTATTGGATGAAACCTCCTGGCAAACTGTACTCAATAGGACGTCATTAAAGACGAAACAGCAACGAAGGAAATTTGGTCATTAGTGTCCGAGACGCAGAAGTCTGCAGAGGGGTGTGATCATTTGGAAACTACACGTGATCAGTGTGATGCAATTCCTGGCTGCTGGTACTCAAAAACAAAGCTTACTATAATGTACGTGTACCTGATCTTACTATCGTAATAGATAAAAAGACCACAGGATTCCCAGTTAGTCACGAGAATCTCTTACAACCGTTAAGTATCTAGGAGTATCTGTTCTGCAATTTAAGGTAAAATAGCCCTATAAATCTAACTGAACACATGTCACAAGATAGACTGAGATTTACGAAAAGGATCCAAAGTGAGCGTAACTCACCGACGAAAGATGTCATATGCAAAAGTAATCATATCAGGTCATGAATATTGTTCATCCTTTCGGGATCCTAACCAGCCTGGATATTGCGCTTTAACGGGCAGAAAGACCAGTTATTGTATGACCACATGATTGCAGAACAGTCACTGGAAGAAAACACATCCATAACACATTTAAGAGCGTGCGTGCGTAGCGATTGAATTAACACATGAAGGTAATCGTAAGTAAAGCAGAAACCACACTGAGGTTCCCTGGAAGAGCTGCAGGAGAAGTAGTCCGTCAACAAAGGAGGTAGCTCACAAAACCCTCGTTCGATCAGTACTTGAATATTGCGTGCCAGTCTGGGATATGAATCAGATAGGAATAATAAAGAAATAAAGAAAATACAAAGAAGAGCAGCCCATTTCGTTACATATTAATTTAGTAAGTGCGGAAGCGTCGTGGAGATGTTCAGCTAGCTTCAGCGGCAGAAGTTGCAAGGGAGGCGTTGTGGATCATGGTGTGGTTTACTGTCAAAATTCAGAGGGAGTGTGTTCGTAGAAGAGTCAATCAATAAATTGATTCCTCCTGCTGACATCTCTAAAAACGACCGTGAACATAAAATCAGAGAGATTAGAGTTGACGCTGAGTCTTAGCAACAATCGTTCTTCTTGCGAACCATTCGATACTGGAACAGGAAAAGAGCGGAGAGACAATGCTACGCAAAGTACCCTCCGCCACACACCATAGCATGGCTTGCGGAGTAGAGATGTAGATAGGATTAACGGAACAAGAAACAAAAACTGTTAGAGGAACTGCGCGATTCGCAATGGGGTTGTTTAGTTTACTCGAGAGCGTAACATGTAAACCCAAAAAACACTTCATTGGAAGCCCCCTCAAGAAAGCCATGGGGCCGTACTCTGTTTGTGTTTTAATGGGGTCATTACTTAAGTTTCGTTTACAAAATATTATAAAGTATTTTACGCTTACTATCGATATCTAACTGGTCGTGATTATTAACGTAAACATTCAATTGCAGGTACCGCGTTAAAAATTTTTTGTCGTTGTTAGGGTAAATAACTTAAAGGTAGTTGGATCTATAAACAAGTTTACAACAGGTGTTGCACCAAGCACAACGTTCCCTAGTTGAGGTCAACGTTGCCTAGTTGAGGTAGAGATCATAAGAGATCTGTCCAGGGACAGATGGTATCAGTAACTGCTACTCAAAATAAAGTAGTCATTACAATAAGTGCAATGAGTTGACCTCCAGTTGAGTCTGTCTCTGACTACTTGATGAAGTGTAAACCATTTCTTTTTACTGTATCTAAACTTATACAAAATCGGTTAGTATTGGTACAGCGATATTTCTTCGATTACTGTGATTTTTCAAGCTACGTTCTGCCAAGCATAACGCGTCTGATTAAATTAAATTGGTCCTATGACGTTACTGTCCATCTTCTTAATTTCGGTAGCACCATGTATGTCAACGATATATACCGGTAGTTTTTTTTGTCTGACGGCAATAATTTTGTGCAGCTTTGTGTCGGGGAATAGCAAACATGAAGAAAGTATGTAGCGCTCGTGACACCTGAAGACGGCCAAGTTTTAAACCGTTCAGCGCACTCGCCTCTACTAAACGCCAGCAGCTTTAGGGCTTGTCATGAATGACACTGGACGGGGATAACTGCTACCACCCAGCCTGTGACGTAGCCGTGCCTTAATGACAATGTGATTTTATTTATTGTTGTCATTAGCAGCACTTTGAAATGATTTGGCAACGTGGAAGGATACTGACCCATGTCTGTTCAAATGGTTCAAATGGCTCTGAGTACTATGGGACTTAACATTTATGGTCATCAGTCCCCTAGAATTCAGAACTACTTAAACCTAACTAACCTAAGGACATCACACAACACCCAGTCATCACGAGGCAGAGAAAATCCCTGACCCCACCGGCAATCGAACCCGGGAACCCGGGGGTGGGAAGCGAGAACGCTACCGCACGACCACGAGCTGCGGACCCCATGTCTGTCATAACGCTTGTGCAGCCCTCATATCTTCCATGTTTGCCTATCGCTCTCTCCCCTCTTTGCTGAGGGCCCCCGTCTTGTGTGATCGCAGTACATTGAAAATAATGAAAACTAAAAATTTACGCTTTATAGTGCTTTGATCAGACTGACTGTTCCTGGCAGCTAGTCTACTACCACACCTCATCAGGCAAATGTCGGTATGGCATCTTAACTGTCTTAACAAAATTCTGTTTCTTTGCAATAAACAGTTGTTGGAGTTGTGTCTCCAAAAAATACCACTGAACAAAATATTTATATTATTCCGTAATAGCTACACGTATTTTTCTGTAAACGTATAATTCAGTGAGGTGTGGCTGTCGATATTTGTGCATACAATACTGGCCATTAAAATTGCTACATCACGAAGATGACGTGATACAGACGCGAAATTTAACCGACAGGAAGAAGATGCTGTGATACGCAAATGATTAGCTTTTCAGGCATTCACACAAGGTTGGCGCCGGTGGCGACACCTACAACGTGGCGACATGAGGAAAATTTCCAACCGATTTCTCATACACAAACAGCAGTTGACCGGCGTTGCCCGGTGAAACGTTGTTGTGATGCCTCGTGTAAGGAGGAGAAATGCATACCATCACATTCCCGACTTTGATAAAGGTCGGATTGAAGCCTATCGCCATTGCGGTTTATCGTGTCGCGACATTGCTGCTCGCGTTGGTCCAGATCCAATCACTGTTAGCAGAATACGGAATCGATGGGTTCAGGAGGGTAATACGGAACGCCGTGCTGGATCCCAACGGCCTCGTATCACTAGCAATAGAGATGATAGGTATCTTATCCGCATGGTTGTAACGGATCGTGCAGCCACGTCTCGATCCCTGAGTCAACAGATAGGGACGTTTGCAAGACGACAACCATCTGCACGAACAGTTCGACGACGTTTGCAGGAGCATGGACAATCAGCTCGAAGACCATGGCTGCGGTTATCCTTGACGCTGCATCACAGACAGGAGCGCCTGCGATGGTGTACTCAACGACGAACCTGGGTGCACGAATGGCAAAACGTCACTTTTTCGGATGAATCCGGGTTCTGTTTACCGCATCATGATGGTCGCATCCGTGTTTGCGACATCGCGGTGAACGCACATTGGAAGCGTGTATTCGTCATCGCCATACTGACGTATCACTCGGCGTGATGGTATGTGGGGTGCCATTGGTTACACGTCTCGGTCACCTCTTATTCGCATTGACGGCACTTTGAACAGTGGACGTTACATTTCAGATGTGTTGCGACCCGTGGCTCTACCCTTCATTCGATCCCTGCGAAACGCTACATTTCAGCAGGATAATGCACGACCGTATGTTGCAGGTTCTGTACGGGCCATTCTGGATACAGAAAATGTTCGACTGCTGCCCTGGCCAGCACATTCTCCAGATCTCTCACCAATTGAAAACGTCTGGTCAATGATGGCCGAGCAACTGGCTCGTTACAATACGCCAGTCACAACTCTTGATGATCTGCGGTATCGTGTTGAAGCTGCATGGGCAGCTGTACCTGTACACGCCATCCAAGCTCTGTTTGATTCAATGCCCAGGCGTATCAAGGCCGTTATTACGGCCAGAGGTGGTTGTTCTGGGTACTGATATCTCAGGATCTATGCACCCAAATTGCGTGAAAATGTAATCACATGTCGGTTCTAGTATAATATGTTTGTCCAATGAATACTCGTTTACCATCTGCATTTCTTCTTGGTGTAGCAATTTTAATGGCTAGTAGTGTATATGTGGTGGAAGTGCTAAGTAGTGCTAAGATATTACTTGCTGCGAATGTATCAAGAGAAAAGTGAGGAGTGGAGAGGTACGCACCCGGCTTCTGTGCGCGCAGCTTGGCCTCGGCGACCTCGCGGTGTCCCACGCAGACGTTGGTGTCGGGGTCCTCTGGGAAGAGGTCACACTCCAGGTAGTCGGGCAGCGCCAGCCCGAACACCTCCAGGAAGAAGCCGCAGCGCCGCTTCGTTTCTGCAACACCACAAGTCGTCGTTACCTGCCAGTGTTGGCTGCTGTAATTTGTATGCATTTAGTAGTTTTCCTTTCATCACAAGGGTGCAGTCGACAAAGTCCTCAAAAACAAATAATGTAATATCGAGGATTTCTGCAGTCAAAGGCTTGCCTACAATTTTGGTTACAGATATTGGCATTCAATTTAGATCTCAATATTTTGAGCAATATTTAATGAAAATGGCGTCAAACATGTTGGATGAGCACCATTTCATCCCGGATGAAATGGCCTGGGCAGAAACTTCGGAGAATTTTCAAGGGGAAAATGATTAAGACATTTACAATAAAGATGATTCCTTAACTATGCTGTTATTCACGTATCAAAAACACGTCTCAAGAAGATAAAAGCGCAGCTGAGGAATTACGGTCGGCTTCTCAGACTGCCTTCGCTGGACATGTTGTATGTACTCAGCAGAACGCTCAGAAACAGTGCGAATCGTTTGGTCTATATCTTGGCAGTCTTGGCAGAGGACACCGTATGCACGGAACACTCACAGACCTGCGTCTTCCTTAACGGCGCGGGAGCACGCGTCTTATCTTGCTGGTTGTTTCCTCACATTACAGAAGGAATGCAGCCGGCATGGCCTTTTCCACCAGTTCACGAGACGTCCCTCGTCGGTGTCACCTGAAAGTGCTTGCAAAGTTTCCTCGCTGTAATCATTTTCTCTGAACACACGACGCAAATGATGAAATGGAAACTGGAGACTATAGGTGGTCGTCATCAGAAACAATCTTTGTTCTGTGCACTAACATGTCAAGAACCTCTTTTCTTGTGTACTGTATGGTGAAAAGTAGTTGCGTTTAAGTATCGGTCGGTGCGAGGCTTCCTGCACACTGAATGACCAGGACAGCCTCCTGCCTTCTGCTCAACTGAAACAAGCAAGAACGGTGGCTTGACATCCCTCTCCATCTCGACGGAAAATTTAATATCGTGATGGGCACCGTTTATGCGGTAGACGAACTGCTGCAGTGATTTTTCAGAGCGAGGCTGTATCAGCGAGGTGTTGTCAACGTACCGTAGGCAGGAAGACGGTTGCAACGTTGCAGAGTCAGAACTAGTTCTTCTAAATGCTCCACGAAGAAGTTCGCGTCATTCGTAGATAGTGAGAATCCCATTCCTGTGCCATCCTTTGTATTATTCGCCACGGTACAGGAAGCACGTC
The DNA here is from genome assembly GCF_021461385.2 of Schistocerca piceifrons. Classification (NCBI taxonomy): domain Eukaryota; kingdom Metazoa; phylum Arthropoda; class Insecta; order Orthoptera; family Acrididae; genus Schistocerca; species Schistocerca piceifrons. The sequence continues at coordinate 662,985,626 of NC_060138.1, forward strand.
GTCGTTAGGGCATGGTGTAACAACTTGGCGGTGCCGGATTTAAACTGTAGAGCCTATAAGACGCCGCTTTTCTGAAACTGGTTTCACAGACATTTCATTCTTTTAGCAGCTTTGATAATATGTTGAATGTCGTTTCTAAGCTTTGTAATAGCTTTGGGGTGTACCGAAAGAAAGGCTGATAAAAATTGAAGAACAGGAAAGCGTTAAGGTGCGTTAGTGATTGCACCTACGGACACCGGCGAAGCTAGAATATGTACAGTGTACTTTTAATTCAACAAGACATCTCCTCATAGGAAAAATATATGTCAAATAAGGATGAATTTTCTTACTCTTTTCAGTATATTTGTAGTTAAAAAATGGAATCCTTGCGAGATTGGGTACTAATAGATTACTTTTCGAAAATAGTATGTCGTTTATCAGAATAAAAACCACTTGAGACAGTTGGCAACCTACAACAAGCAGGTTATTACTGCCTGAGTGTGATAAAAATTATAAATTTAATGGCAGCTTTAGCTTGGATCAGCAGGAAGAGCAGCGGCGCAGATGAAGCATCAGGGTCGGATTCGGTGCTGAACAGTCATACCTAAGCCACGGACCCTGGCCAAATAAAGCCAGGTATCAGAAACCGGTGGCAAGCTTTCTGAGGCATTATTACCCTTTGCGATCCAGTCGATAGGCTCTAATGAATTAAATACCGTCCAGGGTATATGGGGTACGTTGAAATGAACAACCTGCCTTGCATAGTGTAATAGGTGTTCAGCGAAGAGTGTGGAATTTATTCTGCTTTCACGTTCACGAGCTTTGTAATCGAGAAAATGCGTGAAGCATGTTTCGCGAATTTAGAGTTTATCAACCCCTTATGAAGACCGCAAAGCTCAACAAATCTTGCAGCCCAGCCCACCATCCAACCTGAAGAATATACAAGCACACGAAACCACTGCTGTTTCGTTAACAAACGGACGTTCCCGACGCATCGAAAATGCTGCTAACAAGTCTGTGGATAGGTTTTCTGTCCACCATATTTCTATTTTATTGCACTTCAGAGAAACAAAACAAACTAGTGGCTACAGATAAATTACATAGCCATTAGAATGTCGATCTGCTGCTGCATCGCCGGCCGATGTGGCCGAGCGGTTTTAGGCGCTTCAGTCTGGAACCGCGCGACCGCTATGGTCGCAAGTTCGAATCCTGCCTCGGGCATGGATGTGTGTAATGTCCTTAGGTTAGTTAGGTTTAGCTAGTTCTAAGTTCTAGGGGACTGATGACCTCAGATGTTGAGTCCCATAGTGCTCAGAGCCATTTGAACCAACCTGCTGCTGCATCAGTAATTGTCAGCCATTAACGAAGACCATATCATACTTTGCTTACTAAATATTTACAGAAGTAAAACTGCTTTGAGACAAGTCGTACGAGGGCTTTAAATTTGGTTTAGAAATTGTATTTGTGGTACACCATAACAATCGTTTAATAAATGGTACTCTGTTATTGTCTTTGAGATATCTTTATTGATATAATTAGAAAGCACGTAGTTCAAGAATACCCAATTAGATATTGACAAAATATCAGCCCAGAATATAGGGTACCACTTTGCTCTTAATGCAGAGAAATCCTAAGTAAGCATTTCACGGACAGTAGAACCGTAGTATCTTTTGCCAACAAGATTATTGCATCACAACTACTGTTACTCAGGTGATTCAAATATTTGGGAGTTACATTGTGTGGATATATGAAGTTATAAGACCGCATACTCTCAATTGCAGGCAAAGCGAATGGTATGCCACGATTCAGTGGTATCATATTGAAAGACTGCACTTTTTCTACGGAAGAAATTGCGTACAAGACCCTTGTACGGTTCATATTTGAACACTGTTCAAACGAATGATATTTATATTAGATTGGACTAACAGGGTACATCGAGAGCATAAAAAGAAGGGTGTTCCGTGTTTGATTAGCGAGTGTAACAGGATTGTAGAAGAAAACTGAGTGACAAGTCCCCGAAGAAAGTTCCGTACATCGCATTACAAATTGCTTAGAAAACATCTATAAGCGCCATTCAGGACAAGCACCTATCCCGCACAGATGTAATTAATCAAATAACAGCTTACACTAGGCGTACTCGGGAATTATTAATGCTAAACTTAAACGTGAAAGGAACAGGAAGAAACAATATATACTCTAATAAAAAGTACTCTCACCTACATACTTTACCAGAGAGTTTCCTGTCGGTTCATGGTAGATAGCTGATTTTCCTAACTTCTTTCTATCAGTTAGTCAAGTAGCAGGCACTTTATAATTTTATGGTATTTATATAATACACAAAACGTGATTCTTTTAACTATCACCTGGATCACTGTGATAGCTAAGACTCAATATAGCGCTCACTATCGAACTAAATAATTAGTCTGGTCGCCAAGATCGGAAAAAACGGAATTTTCTATTAGTCTCCGCAGTCTACTTCTGAATTAGGTGAAAACTGAACAGCACTTACCAGCGATCTCTGAATGAGACTGCCATCAATGCATGTACATTTCCAGTCTATCAATCACTATGAAAATGTGGCATGCATATACACAGTGCCCCATTCCGGAAGGATTATATGCATTAAATGCAGTAATGACTATAATGCTTCCGGAATGGGGCAATGTGTATATGCATGCCACATTTTCATAGTGATTGATAGACTACAGATGTAAATGCAGATATTTATTTGTTAATTTTTCATTCTTTTGAGGCAATGATTATAGAAAATTACGTCAACTTAAGAAATAATAGTATCACATGTAATTACACATGGAGTTCATTATAGGAGCCAGATAAGTCAAAATTTACATTCGAACAGCGTAATGTTTCGCATATATGTACAGACTGATACAGCACTTATAGTGATAATTTCAATTAGAAAAATTTGTAATAAAGTGGACTGAGAAATAACACGTTCCCACATACTATATTGATCCCTATGTAGGACTGAAATAAATTTGAGACAAAACGGATATAAGGTATTTCACATATTCTGGAAGAAATTTTAGAAAGTACGTAAACAGGCACTTAATGTCTTCATAGTGTACTGCAAGTAATATCATGAGCACGGGGTCTAATGCGAACGTTAACGACGTTTGCGTTTACGCCTTGCGGCGTCAGGTGGGTGGTAAGCCACTGCAAAAGAAGCAAGTTTTCTTAATAAGCCTCCCCTGAAATTTACAATGTCCTACACTTCATGATGAGTTATTCTCTTGCACGTAGACAATATTACGGCAAGGGCTCTGGCAGATAATTTGAGTGTTGCTTATCCGTAAACTTTGCCCGGCACTGGTGAAATTTATTACCAAACAAGGAAAAAAGATTACAGCCGCAAACCCCACAATATGGTTCAACAACGTAGAGAGTGCATTTTATGTATTTTAGGCTTCTTTTATTAACATGTCTTTTATGAATGTTGTATTAATTTGTAATTGAAAATGAATTTAGTAAATTTTGACTAGTTCCTCATCCTCAGGGTAGGTACTATTTCACTAAAGAAATGGTGAATGAAGGTTAAATATAAAGATGTTGGTTGTTGTTAAAATATGCACTTCACATTAAGTTTTTTAGTGCGTTTCACGTTCACAAGTATCTCCTCATTATGGACCTATGGAGCGAACAAAATATCTAATCTGAGCTAACATTTTATTACAAAAATGGTTTTCGTCATATTTTTCTGCAGGATCTTAGTAAGGAAACTGAATATACCTGCGAGTGGACTTGTTTCCGAAAATAGAAGTAACGTTTTCTGCATAGCTGGTTTAAGTTAATATACAGCAACACACTTAATGTTAACTACTATTTTCTGGGATTCACAATCATGAAAAAAGTTTGTGACAGACAGCATTGTCGCTATTGACAGTAAAAATCTTTATTTGAACTACACACAATTTCGACCATATGGTATGAAGTACAAATACTACAAAAAGCAAAACAAAAGTCGTATGCAGAAAGTGGCATTAACTTCATGTCAGGAAATTACTAAAAATAAAAATGGTAAAAATAATAATGTGTTACTTTCATTTTGTTTCAGCACAGTCAGAACCTAAACATCATCTGACACTTAATGCAAGTCATCGTCACATTCGCGTGTTGTATTTCTAAATATAACATCGCGTCTACACAAGAAGAGACTGAAGCTACGTAAATCGTGAATTTACTCGATTTTCAGGATGTACCTAGCTTCAATTTCGTCTAAATGTAGACGCGATCTTACATTTAATACAAGAATGTGACGATAACATGCACGTGTGTCACATGGTTTTTAGGTTTTGTCATGTGCTGGTGCACAATTTTTTTACTTGATGATGGTCATACGGGCGAAATTACAATAGTTGGCTGTTTAAACAAGGAATTTCACAGTCAAAGAGGATCATGATATTTTTTTACAAAAAACGTAAATATAGTTTACTTTTTTCTTAAAGCGTTATACGTATTTAACCAAAGATTTCTGCAAGAACTAGGAGAACTTCACGATAAGATAAAGTACGCTGTAACATTATTATCTGCGACCAATGGAAAAGTAATCGATAAGAAAAACGGAAATGAAGATCACATAAAGTATCCGTCGGCATATACTACAGTTGATTTAGAACTAAGAAAACGTGATTTGTTAACTTATGTGCTCTTTTAAATTCTGATTCTAATACTGATCTCCTATCTCTACCCTGACGACTCATGTTTTTTCTTCCATCACGTCAACAGACAGGTCCTGCCCCTCATAGAGGCCTCCACTGAACTCGTGTCACATATCCCCTCTCTTCTCTGCACTTAAAAGCGGAATTCCAATTGCACTCTTACCATCCTTGCTTTTAATTTCATCGAAGGTGGCTTTGACTTTTCTGCATGCTGAGTCAGTACCTCCTACAATCATTTCTTTTTCTATTTCATTACATTTTTCATGCAGCCATTTCATTTTAACTTCCCTGCACTTTCTGTTTATTTCATTTCTAAGTGACTTTTATTTCTGTACTCCTGATTTTCTTGAATTTTTTTGTTTTCTTCGTAGTTCTCTTCCTTGTACCTATGTTTTTCTCTCCAACTTCCGTGATTACCCTTTATACAGATATCCATTCCTCTTCAATTGAACTGCCACCTGAGCTATTCTTTGTCGCTGTATATATACCCTCAGAGAACTTCAAGAGTATTTCTTCATCCCTTAATATTTCCGTGTCCCACTTGTTTGAGCTTTGATTGTACTTGACTAATCTCTTCAGCTTCAGCCTACCCTTCATCATTACTAAACTTTGATCAGGATCTGTATCGGTTCCTGGGAACGTCATACAATCCAGTTTCTGATTTTGGAATCTCTACCTAACCATGATGTAATCTAACTGAAGTCTTCTGGTACCTCCCGACATTTTCCAAGTGTACCTGCTCCTCATGTGATTCTCGAACAGAGATATCCCTGATCTTCTTCTTCTTCTTTTGCTAGTACCTCTGTCCCACATTTTGCGCAGGTTAGACATCGTTAACGCCGGATTTGGCATATTTAATTTTAAGGGGTGGCCGGATGCTCTTCCTGTGGCGACCCCATACCCCCCGGAACGGAATTAGTGCACCCGAGCTGTCTGCGTCCAGTGAAAACCATGAAATAGTGCGAAAGTTTTTCAAATGTCTGCGAAGCGTGTAACTGAGGCGGGACGTGGGGACCAGCTCGATATTCACCTAGGGGTATGTGGAAAACCGTCTAAAAGCCACATTCAGACTGGCGGCACACCGGCCCTCGTGTTAATCCGCCAGGCGGGTTCCATCTGGGGCCCGCGCCTACCCGAGTCCAGGAAACAGTGCATTAGCGCTCTCTGTTAGCCTGGCAGATACAGCAGAGTAATCTGTGATAGTAGCCGAAATTTATTGCAGAACTCAGTTAGTCTTTTTCCTCTCTCATTCCTACTATCAATCCCTTACTCTCCCGTAAACCTTTCTTCTGTTTCTTCCTCTACAACCTGTCTCCCATGACTGTTAGATTTTCATCTCCCTTTATGTACTGAATTACCCATTCAATATCCTCATATATTTGTTCTCTCTCTTCATCTTCTGCTTGCGACGTCAGCATGTATCCTGAATCATTGTTATCGGAGTTGGCTTGCTGTCGATTCTCATGATGAACAATCCTGTCACTGAACTGTTCACAGTAACCCACTCTTTGCCCTGCCCTCCTATTCATAACGAATCCTAAACCCGTTATCTCTTTTTCTGCTTTTGCTGATATTACCCTAAATTACTTATCTTCTTTCCATTTCGTTTCACTGACCCATACTACAGCTACACTGAGCTCTAAAATTTCCGTTTTCAGATTTTCTAGCAATAGTATAAGGGGAGTAGGATTCGTCATGAATACGAAGGTAGGGTAGAGACTGAGCTACTGTGAACAGCTCAGCGATAGGGTCGTTCTCATCATGAGAATCAACAAAAAACCAACACTGACAACAACTGTTATCTTTTGCATCCTCATGCCGTTGATCAGTGCTGATCCTTCCACCTTTTAGGGGCATTTTCCTGCTCCAAGGGTAAGAGAGTGCCCTGAACCTCTGTCCGCTTCCCTGCCCTCTTTGACAGGGCCTTTGGCAGAACGAGGGTGATATCTTACGCTGGAAGCCTTTGGATGCTATTGTTGATGTTTCTTATTCGAAATTTAAGGAGTCACTAATTTAGGATTCGGGACCTAGGACGTTTCGAGTAGTAGTCAAAGACGCTACTTCTAGACCATGGGTGCTTCCTAGACCTCTCAAATCGTGATATTGGCACAGCTGGGCAACCAGATGATGAGCGAAACGGCTCTGACACATTAAATGTCTATAAGTTCAGACGCGGAGGTTCATTAATATTACCATCATGATCAAGAATATTTATTTTTGTTCCAGGAAGATCATGATGTTTGAACTCTGACCATGTAGTATGATACTGTTACAAACAGTTTTGTGTGATATCAGACTATAGTATCTTTGGTCAATTCTGCTTCCATTTTTGTGGAAGCCGCTATAAGGAAACTAAAGGAAGAATAGAGAAGCAGCTGTCGGTGAAAACAAGACACAGACAGAAAGACAATACAAAACGAATGACAGAGGGCTGAAAGGTGAAACTGATATATGAAGGATTACATAAAGAAAAGACGCGTGGTCTAGCAGTGAAAAAAAAAGAAAAAAGAGAAGAAAGGGGTAGCGTCTTTGATTTGTAGTTATAAGGTCCTCTGTCCCTTGTTCGAGCTCCGCCACCACTTACATTTTGAATAAAAATCATCAGCACTGGGAGACCTCCGGCATAAGAAGTCATCCTTATTCTGCCAAAGGCCTTGTCAAACAGGGCGGAGGCGAGGACAGACGTTCAGGATACTCTCCTGCCCCTAAAGGCGGAAGAATCGGCAATGAGTATGGAAGTGAATATATTCCTGCTGAATGAATCACCGGCAATTTATGGTCAAACGTGGACCATATTCACAGAAAAATTCTTTGTAGGGCTTGACGACATCGGACCGGGGGCGTCATAGTTTCACCTTAGTTCTTTCACTGAATTCCAGTGGCAATGGAAGTGGTGCGCTACTCGCGCTAGAGGTCGCTGACACTCGCGTGGTGACACCTGCGATGTACGTAACTGGTTCACGTTTCATCATTACAATTTCGCCAGGAGAGGAAGAATAGATGTTGACGTACAGTATGGTTACCTTGGCTTACGAGAAAGTCATGCGTTAAATTTTATGCCTTCTCTCAGTCTATAAACTGCAAAGTGGACATATGACACTCGTGACTGATGGCGTTCGTCAGAAGGATACGTTCGCCTGTGTGTCCAATTTCTTACTCTTTAAAGTTGGATATGTTATTTTAAGCTTGAATTAGTTCTCATTGTTGACAAAGAAAAGCCAATAATTGTACTACTGCAGCATAGTGAGCAGCGACACGAGACCTGTTTAACGGCAGAAACATTAGGCTTTCTGATCTGTGGGTGACTTTCGAGTGGAGTGGAAAGAACAAACGTGTTTAGTGACTTGAACATGCTGGTTTTTGTACTCGGAAAACAGGATTTGTGGGAAGTGTTACCCTTCCGAGTTCATCTCAAGAATTCTGCTGCGAAAACAACGTGCTCAGGTTGGTTTCGACTATTCAGAGAAAAGAGTTTTGAGATGAGAGACAAAATGCATGCTTATCGGTGTGGTGTACCCCATGCTGCGAGTGGGTCAAACGGCGAATGCTGAACGGTAGAAAGCACAATTACTCAGTTTCAATCGCATACTTAAAGACATCCATGCAACATTGCTTTTCTGAACAACGCGTGATATCTTTCAGCGATTTCGAAAACTTACTCCAAGACCGGATATCTTCAAAAGAAATTGATTTTTTTTTTAAAGTGTGGAGTCTACTTGTCACCCGAAAAGTGGGACGGTGTGTAGCTGCCAAAGGACACTAATTTCAGTAAATTACTTTATACCTTTCTATTAAAATAAATATGCGTTCCCTGTTCAACAAATTGTGATAATTAACTCAAATAGCCATCTTCCTGTATAGCTGGTCTCTTATTTGTGTGTTACCGTCAGCATCATATTGAACTCTCTATTGTATGTAAAAATTTTCTTAGGCGCTAACAGGACGGTGAGTCAGCTCTGCACAGCCTAGATCCCACAAAAGTTGGTGAAGGATGGGAGAGAGCGCAGGGGTCGAAGTCTCGCCTTGGGCGCATAGTGAAGAGTGCTTTGTGCCTCAAGCTGAGCATTCTCAGAAGATTACCTTCTTTTTTTCTTGGTGACATACATTTGTGCGAGTGACCATAATGAACCAGAAACAATAGGCTGTTTAAAAAGACATGCATGGAGATAGAAAATTACGGTGCATTTTAACTTACACGTAGGACTACAAATCAAGACACGTTTATAGGAATGGTAGACCAGGAAAAAGCATTTGACACTGTAAAATGGTGCAAGATGTTCGAAATTATGACAAAAATAGGAGTATGCTATATGGAGAGACGGGTTACATACAATATGTACAAGAGCCAATAGAGAATATAAGAGTGGACGACCAAGAACGAAGTGCTCGGATTAAAAACAATGTAAGACAGGGATATAGTCTTTCGTCCCTACTGTTGAATCTGTACATCGAAGAAACAATCATGGAAATAAAAGAATGATTTAGGAGTGGAATTAAAATTCAAGGTGAAAGAATATCAATGATTCGATTCGCTGATGACATTGCTATCGTGAGTGAAAGTGAGAAAGAATTACACAATCTGCTGAACCGAATGAACAACCTAGTGAGTACAGAATATGGACTGCCGGCCGGAGTGGCCGTGCGGTTCTAGGCGCTACAGTCTGGAACTGGGCGACCGCTACAGTCACAAGTTCGAATCCTGCCTCGGGCATAGATGTGTGTGATGTCCTTAGGTTAGTTGGGTTTAACTAGTTCTAAGTTCTAGGCGACTGATGACCTCAGAATTTAAGTCGCATAGTGCTCAGAACCATTTGAACCATTTTGAACAGAATATGGACTGAGAGTAAACCGAAGAAAGACGAAAGTAATGAGAAGTGGCAGAAATGAGAACAGCGAGAAACTTAACATTAGGATTGATGGTCACGAAGTAGATGAAGTTAAGGAATTCTGCTACCTAGGCAGCAAATAACCAGTGACGGACGGAGCAAGGAGGGCATCAAAAGCAAACCAGCACTGGCAAGATGAGCATTCCTGGCCAACAGAAGTGTTATAGTATCAAACATTGGCCTTAATTTGAGGAAGAAATTTCTGAGAATGTACTTTTGGAGAACAGTATTATATGGCAGTGAAATGTTAAATGTGGGAAAATAGAATAAAATAGAAGCATTTGAGGTGTTGTGTCAGATGGATATTGAAAATTAGGTGGTAAGGAATGAGGAGGTTCTGCGCAGAATCCGAGAGGAAAGGAATATGTGGAAAACACCGAAAAGGAGAAGGGACAGGATGATAGGACATCTGTTAAGACGTCAAGGAATGACTTCTATGGTACTGGAGCAGCTGTAGAGGGCAAAAACTGTAGAGGAAGACAGAGATTGAAATATATCAAGCAAATAATTGACGGCGCAGGTTGCAAGTGCTACTATGAGATGAAGAGGTTGGCACAGAAGAGGAATTCGTGGTGGGTCGCATCAAACGAGTCAGTAGACTGATGACTCAAAAAGCAACCGTTTTTACGAGGATGTATCTATCACATGTATGCAGATACAACTTTGACGTACTTCTTACAATTACGCTTAGGGTCATAGCTTTCATCTGCTTTTCACAAATGCCCGCTGTCACTTTCGCTGTACGAACGACATAGAGCGAGGTGTCAGTCAAACTCGTAGCGTACTTTTGCGAGCGTGTCTGAAGTTAACGCATTCATTGCCGCCGCTATGCAGCGTCACAGGACACCCAAATCAGTTGGAAGGGAAGCACACAGGTGGACGCTTTCACAGCTCTCATCAATAAAATACCACATATCGTGATATCAGACGACTGCGGAGGCTAGCGCTGCAGTGCGATATCCGTTAACTTCCTTACCGCCGATCCATTGTTGCTGCAGTGAGCAGCACTGCCGTACTCTGTACGAAAATTATGTCGCAAAGTTGCAACTGAACTGTTACTGGTGAAAAGCAGAGCCCGAAACGCCGTCTGTTGCTGTGATACTGCCATTTAGACTCCATGCACAATGTGTAATGAAAGAGCGAGCTGCCTGCATCAAGGAGACCCCCAGCGGCAGTGGCGTGAACCAGCGACCTACAACTGGAGCCACCGTAAAATTTTAGTTCCAATGCGTAAGTAAAAATTTACTACGAATTTATGTCTGTATTCAAGTAGAAAGCATATTCTTCTGAAACTGGGTTGATCTTTTTGTAACGCCCTGCACTTACACACTCATTCAAAATGACGAAACAGACAGTAAAGCGCTAGTGACGAGTACAGTGCCGGCGAGAGCACAGTATTATGTGATCTCCGTGCTTTTCAGAGACAGGAGACAAAGACTAGGGATGTGATATTTTGGATTTTGCTTATTCAGCTTTAGGCGGTATAAAAACAGCAAACTCTGCACGCACACATCTCAGTCGTCGACGCTAAAACTATTCCACTTAAGTTACGACCATAACATTTAACTAAAGCATCGTGTCACTGAATGCAAGGTAAGGATTCGATTGCAGCCAGGCTATTAAGTGCTGTATACGGCAGTGGACTCACCTTTACAGAGACCGCGGCACGGCCGCACCAGATCGCCGTTGGGGCCGCACTTGGGGACGAAGACAGAGCAGAGGAAGAGCGCCGCCAGCTCGTAGCAGCGCACGTCCACCACCACGTCGTACACCTCCAGCTCCTGAAGCACACAGCATAACCACACTGCCGTCGCAGCAAGTGAACACACGAAGGCAGTGGCTACTTACAGCACTCGCCGTCTAACCCATCTTTTCCTCAAAATTTAGAAGCTACGCATGCCCATTCTCGTGTGAAACCTAGGTTAATCCGTTAGTCTACGTGACCGCGAAGCCTGTTTGCCTGTGCCCAGCTTTATTTAGTTTCGTTGACTTCCGGAAAGCTTTACATACTGTCTCGGACTGTCAGCTAATGGACAAAATATGAGCGTACGGAATATCTGACTAGTGATGTGATTTGATTTAAGACTTTCTAGAAAATAAAAAACAGCATGACATTCTTAACGGAGAAAAATTTTCATACATAAAAGTAACTTCTTCCATGCCCCAAGGGAGGAAAGAAGACTAGAGTTTAAAGCACCGTTGACATCCAGTTCATTACAGACGCAACATAAGCTCGAAATATTTCGAGCATTGTGAAGGAAGTTGGCCGTGTCTTTCCGAGGACATCACCCCAACATTTTCCTGGATGGCCGGACAGAGATTTCAGTTATCGTCTTGTCGAATGACAATCCAGTGTGGTAAGCAGTATGTCACCTCGCTCGGTCCCAAGAGAGTGATACTGGTCAGTTACTGTTGTTGCAAACTCCACTATGCTGTTCGCGTATGATACTATTATGCTTACAGAAATCTCATCTCAGACTATTGTAGCGAAATGCAGAAGACCTTCAGAGGATCCAAGTTTAGTGGAGGGCCCTGCACTTGGCCGTCAACATAAATACCGGTAAAGTACTTCAGATATATAGGCGAAAACACTCGTTATTCTATGATTATACAACTGCTAAATATTCAGTACCAGTTATCACATCTGTTATGTATATGGGAGCATGCACACGGAGTGATTTAAAGGGAAACGAACACGCTAATGTAACTGTACAAAAGGCAGATGGCAATCTGAAATTCACTGGAAGACTCTTCAGGAAATGTCCAGCGACGACAATGGTTGCTTAAAATAGCCTCGTTCGATCAAGTCTCCAGCATTGCTCGTGAATCTCGGACCTTTAGCAGATAGGACCGACAGAGAAAATAAAGAAGATTCAAAAAAGAGCAGCGTGTTTCATTACAGGGGTACTTCAGAAAGCTGAAAGCGACACACAGATTCTCTTCAACAAGACAGAGGTTTTACAACTGGAAACGAATGAGTTCTTATACGAAATGAGTCACTAACCAAACCGAACAGCGTCTGGGACCGCGTTGTTAGGGCCTTGACTCGACCCACGCGCCGCCGCTAACAGTCTCCGAGTCGGTCTCTCATGAGACGCGGGCACAACCGCAGCCACTGGAGCGTCCACTTCCGGTGACGGGTCTCCGTCCCAGACTGCCCACTGGTCCCGGATTTTTCCCCACTACAGGTCCTCCGCACACTCGTGTATTTGATCGCGTGTTTCGCAAGTGCGCCTCATCCTGATTAAAAGATACTGAAGATGTGTATGAAAATCCAGCCGAAAATTAGAGACATCGCACCATCCATGTCGCCCTTAGTCCTTTTGATCTCAGGAATAAATGAGAGCTATCAGCTGCTGAGATTCGTTTGATACTTTCATGCAATTGGGTAAAAATATTTCGCTTTACATTTATGATTGAACTGATGATAAGTTCAGAAAGTTACGATCAAAATGCATATTATTAATTTGGAGAAATGACATTAGACTCTGAGTTTTGATTTATGCTTAGAGAGACTCTGTGTGTCGACATCGACTAAACATACAAGCAGATGTGGTCCTAGGACCGTCTCGGTCATGTAATAAATTGTTTGCCCTTACTAAGGCGAGAATAAAGATGCACATCAGACCTGTAAGATTCTTCTTTTTGTAATTTAATTTTCTGAACGTGATTAATTTGTATATTGGACTTTAAGTCTAGATGAACTCATCAAAAACTTAGTGAAGATCAACGAATATTTGATTTGAAGCACGAATACTATTTATGCTGAATCGGTTTATATTTCTAAGGCACAGAAATTGTTAAAACAGGTGCTAATACTTACAGTTTGTGCGTCTCGCTGGGTGAAGTGTCCCATGTAGTTAGGGAACATAGTGTAGTTGTACGGGATCTTGTGATAGTGGCAGAATGTGACTATCACTGGCAGACAAATCCCTGTAAACATACCGAAACAATGGATAAATGTTTAGTATAGACAAGTGACAGGCACATGGCGACAGCATCACTTAAAAAGCAATCTTGAGCATGCATATCAATGTGACTGTGACATATGTTCGAACAACAAATTAAACTCCTAGATGTTTCTCCCATAGACTCTAAGTTTTCCTATTCAACAGAGTATTTTATTATGTTAAATTTATGAAATTAGTTAAAAAATTTCTCAAGTTAAAGTTCGTCTGTTCTTTTGGCGGTGGATTCCGAAAGCTAGTGCGAAATTCTTAATAGCCTAGTAGGTCTTTTCTTTTTTTGTTCGTTGAATGAAATGTGGTCTCTCTTTCTAAAATAGGTAGGACTTCGTCCTGGATTTTTCCAATAAATGAGACATTCTGGAAAAGCCGATTAGTACTTTGCAAATATTGTGTCCCGTGAAGGCTTAAATATGAGTCAGTTCTGCCGAAACACGTAGTCTTTGGTAAGACCACCGACCATACTTTTGCTTGATGATGTCAGTGATATATTACTTCTTTTATTCTTTGCGATTATATCTATGAGCCATTATGACGTTTGTCAATGGCTACGATTGTTTATTTTATTATTTCTTTTAAATTGATTGATGATGACCAAAACAGCTGCGGAATTTTTCGTCTTTTAGCCACTTTCTGAACAGCCTGAAAGTCCTTCTTATCCTGGTGTTGAGGGCAGCATTTGTGATGGTAAGCTACTGGAATTTAATTAGCACCCTTTACATTATTTTCTTAATAAGACTATTTTCTACAAATAAGTGGTTCAACTTATGTTGAATTGCTCAATCCCAGGATTTCTACAAAAAACTGAACGCCCTTCTTATCCTGGTGTTGAGCAGCACTTGTGACGGGAAGCTACTGGCATTTAATTAGCACCCTTTACATTATTTTCTTAATAAGACTATTTTCTACAAATAAGTGGTTCCACTTATGCTGAATTACTCAATCCCAGGATTTCTACAAAAAACTGAAAGCCCTTCTTATCCTGGTGTTGAGCAGCACTTGTGACGGAAAGCTACTGGCATTTAATTAGCACCCTTTACATTATTTTCTTAATAAGAGTATTTTCTACAAATAAGTGGTTCAACGTATGTTGAATTACTCAATCCCTGGATTTCTACAAAAAACTTGTCAGTCTTAAGCTTTTGAAATAAGCAGTGATATTTCGTTTACAATGAGTGCTGGTTTATAGTACAGTCAGAAGAAAAAATATCAGACACAAATATACAGCGCCTAAGTAAGACCAAAATAAAGGAGTATAAATATTAGACAACAGTTAATTAAAGAGCGCAACCACAGGGTCTATGATGGTAACTTTTGTTAAAGTATGCGCAGTGCCTGAAGTGGAATGTGCAAGTGACACTAAGAAGTTACCTGATGTCTGCTCTGCTCCACTTCCAGAAAACAGACTCCAAACCGATACCCTATCTCTGAATATGAGTTTTTCCCCATGTGAAAGCCGATCAAGTGATTTTTAGTGCAGCTCACCCTTCTATGTGCTTGGGACTAGTCACGTATCATTCACTTTTCAAGAGCCTGGGCACTTTTGCATTCAAGATTAACATGGTGGTGCTGTGAGTGCCTGAATTATTTGAAGGAAAGTTTTTGTCGCCTTCTGTAGCGATTTTATTGGCTGGATATCAACAGGGGTTGAGCTTCAGCTCTTTCCTTTTCTCGCTTTTACTTCTCTTCAAATTTTAGGAGGAATTATTCCAGCTAGGAGACATAATTTACGCAGAGAGATGGTAGTCCTTCTGCTACGATATGGCTCAAGCCACGACGTACAGGACCTGTACACAAATCTGTTGAGTTGCACAAAGCTAGTTCAAATATCGTCAAGTTGTTCCTTTCAATTTACACACAACACTATTCCTGCAGAAGCCTTAGCCTCAAGCAACCAAATATAAAATTATAAAAATTTTAAAAAATATTTTTTTCTTAATGTTCAAAAATTTTCTTTATATTGTCTCAGTGTCAGATGTGTTTAGCCTCACATACGGATAGTTCTGATTGAAAGACAAGATGCATTACAGTTAACCCCTGGGTATTTTGGAATGTTTTTGTGTTCGGATGTCTTACCAGAAGATATTTAAACTCCTTTCCATCTCTCGTTGCGTATCTGGCACTCGCGAGATCTAATAGTAACGCTACCACTATTTTTTTGGGCATTACTTCAATTCAGCCACAGCAGTGGAAGACACCTGAATGGAGTTAATATACAGGCACGCCATTTGCAGCATTGGGGCTGTTTATACAGCACGAGGCGACCCAGGCCAAGCACCTCAATATTGCAACCGCAGCGGAAAAACAGCGCTTTTGCAGGTAGACGGAAGCCGTTTCCACTCTGCCCGGCAGCGGATTTGTTTTATACGTTAGTAAAACTAATGGGCCGCGAATGGATATAAATAATCATTAACTTCAGCACAGCCATAAACAGTCCAGCAACGCCTACGGGGAAAAGAGGCCCACGCCTGAGGAGCGAGCGACGTGGGACAGCAAGCAGCCGTTACAAGTTCGGGTGTACATTCCCCCCCCGCAACTTCTGGCAGTGCCAAGTCCTTCCCCTTGGACTTGGTACTTCAACACCAGCGGTCTGCCTCCTGGCCTTCTCCAGACTCGTGCCCGGACAGTTCAGACCCGTGCAGTTCAGTCGTCTACCCTTCCGTACGGCAGCGGGTGCCAAGGCAGCCCGCCCCGTCACTCGCTGCTGCGAGTTCCACCACCGAACTCTGACATCCCCTGCAGGCAGCTTGTCAGTCTTGAGCGCTACTACCTCTGTCCGCGAGCGGTCGTGTTCCGCTAACTGTGCCGCACATCATTGCTTGACATTGTGGAGTCAGCAATGTTCGGCGCTAAGGAACTGTGTGGTAGCCGTCAGCTCGCCGTCGCCACGAGCCGCCTTCACCGAGACACTACCAGTTTAGTCAAATGAGTGATAATAAAGCGTTTTGCCTTTTTATGCTGTTTGACTAAGCTATCAACGGCCTGTTTCCGTGACCTCACCTCACTACCACTACGCAAGTCTGCACAGAAGTACATGAAGTGTATTCACAGTTGTGAATACGAACAACCGTCTCAGCTGTATAATAGAATGACGACATACATGCATACATGCAATATTGCATCGTTCTTCTTAACAACGCAGACACTGCAATATCGTACTTATCCACCAATAACAGAAATTCCTTCAATTAAAATGTCCTCAACTTGTCGTGAATCAGATAATTTGTGTACGATTACAAGTTGTGGTGCAGGGATAACGAGATATGGAAGTTTCTGTCTGGTCTTGAGTCGTGCACGGATAGCCGAGGAGGTTAAGGCGACCGCTCGCGTAAACCGGGAAACCAGCACTCGTGTCCCAGTCCGCCACAAATTTCATCTGTTAATCATTCGCAACTGCGAATACATTTCATGTGTTTCATAGCGGCTGTAGTCGCCGCAGTGCCTGATCCTTCGGACTTACACGCATATCCGAATGGAACATTACATCTTCCTTCTTAACAACACAGGCACTACAACATCGTACTGTGCATGTGTCGTCCAACACACTGTGACTGCCTTAAAATATGTGTGTTTGTCGCTATGAAGACTCGCCTGTAGAGCCTAATATATATTTCTGATATACAGTGATCGGCAACAACATTATGACTATCGGCCTACTGTCGATATAAACCCGTATAGGCGATAGCATCATCACCTGGCGAGGAATGACTGCTGGTCAGACACACGCATGGTGCGTGTAGTATCAGTGAGTGTGCCGTCCGTGTGTAGAATGGGGAAGGCGCGCATCCTATCTGAGTTTGACGGAGAGCATATTGTGATGGCCCGGAGGTTCAGCACGAGCATTTCGGAAACTGCACGACTTTTCGGGTCTCCGAGGAGTGCTGTGATGAATGTCTTCAACACGTGGCGAAAACAATGTGAAACCACGTCCAGAAGTCGTGTGGTTGGGCGCCAACCCCTCACTTTAAATGTCGGACGTCGTAGGCCGGGCATACTGGTAAAACGTGACAGACGGCGAGCATTAGATTTTATTGCTGGGGAGAGTACAAGTATGTCTGAACACACAGAGCACCGAACACACCCAACGATGAGCCTCCGCAGCCGACGACCCACGCATGTGCCAAAGTTAACACCACGGCATCGGCAACTACGACTGGAATGGGCACGTCACCATCGGCACCGGACGTTGGCGCAGTGGCAGAGCGTTGCATGGTCTGATGAATACTGATGGGCGGGCGCGAATCCGAGCAGCTTCTCGACATCTGTACTGCGGGACGAAGACCATTATGCTCTGGGGAGCATCCACGTGGGCATCTATGGGTCCGTTGGAGCTTGTGTAAGGCATCATGTCGGCCAAGGAGTATCATACACTGTACGCAGACCATGTGTACCCTTCATGATGATCGTGTGGAATTATTCAGCGGCAGTGGAATTATTCAGCAAGATAATGCGCCATGTCACAAGGCCATGTGTGTGATGGAGTGGTTCGAGGAACACAGTAGCAAGTTTCAGTTGACGCGTTGCCCCCATCCCCCCAACTCGCCAGATTTGAACGATCGAACACAACTGCGATGTGACTGAACGTGGAATCAGAGCTCATTATCCCGCTACCCGGAATTTATGAGAATCAGGTGACTTGTGTGTCCAGATGTGGTTCCGACTCCTTCCAGCGACATACCAAGGCCTCGTTGTTCCATGCCACGACGCGTCGCCGCTGTTATTAGTGCCGAAAGTGGACATACCGGCAATTAGGTAGGTGGTCATAATGCTCTGGTTGATCAGTGTACGTTCCTAGTAAAGTGGAAGACTTCTTTACTCTCTACTTCGGATGAGGGTAATCGCTTTCTAGGAGAGACATCAGTTCTTTGACTTTCCTGCGAAATCTGCCGAAATTAAGAACTCTTTAAATGAGACAACAAGTTTACTGTTACCAGTCACCGTTTTATTTTTATTTTTTCCACGACGCGTTTCGAAGGTTTAAACCTCCATCATCGGGTGGCTTTACATTACTTAGTATTACATATGTGTGTGTGTTGTGTTACGATTTTGGAGGAACTTGTGGCACTGCCTAGTGGAGAAACAAGACACTATTACAGAATATGGTGTTGGATTACTTTTGACAAAAATTTAAACTGGTATCTAATGGTAAACTTTAGTAAGTAAACTAGAGTACCTCCAGTGGTCACAGGTTCCTTTTGCTGTCGTAACACATCACATGTATACTGTCACATTTGTAAACAAATATAGCGTCTGGAATCAGCTGGGTGCAAGGTTGGTATAGCAGAAGAGAAGACATAATCGCAAAGTGCGAAGAATATACATCGTAACAACATTATTACAGAATAATTGTTTAAAGCATTTGGAGGTGTTTGTTTTGAGGTGTCGAATATATGTGTGTGTCCTTCAGGTGGTATATAAATCCAATTTTGAAAAGTTAAAACGGCTAAACATTCGTACTCGTTTATACAATCAGGTGAAATGTTAAAATGGCTTAAACTTCATACTTAATAATAACAATTAGGTGAAATGTTACAGACTTGAATTACAATGATCATATTGGCTACAGTAGTAAAATCATACATAGATGACACTCTTTGAAGAGAGAGAGAGAGAGAGAGAGAGAGGAAAGAGTGATTACATGAGAGCAAACATTTACATGGCAAGGAGTATTAAGATTACATGTTGCATGTATTAGCTGCCTATAGGTTCGGGTAATACATTGGTTAATGCTATAAAATATGCAGAAAGATATACATTTGTGCCAGTAGTTGTTGTACATACAGTTTTAAGCTGACAAGGAGCACAAGCTGATTGTGTGATGAATTATCTGTGAATGAGGTCAATCTCTTGTACTCTTGGCGGCTGTCAATATTTATGGTCAATATTAGGATGTGTGTATGTGTGTGTGTGTGTGTGTGTGTGTGTGTGTGTGTGTGTGTGTACTTTTAAGAGTGTAGGCAGTTGCTGAAAACAGAGATGATACTATTGTGAATATTGTCTTTTCTGTCATTTAAGATGGATTCTGGTTGTTTCATTTGATGTTTGTATATTTGGAGTGTTTCAAGGATGTCTAGTTTTCTGCCTTTTGGCACACACACACACACACACACACACACACACACACACACACACACACGTGCACACATCCTAATATTTACCATAAATATTGACAGCCGCCAAGAGTACAAGAGATTGACCTCATTCACAGATAATTCATCACACAATCAGCTTGTGCTCCTTGTCAGCTTAAAACTGTATGTACAACAACTACTGGCACAAATGTATATCTTTCTGCATATTTTATAGCATTAACCAATGTATTACCCGAACCTATAGGCAGCTAATACATGCAACATGTAATCTTAATACTCCTTGCCATGTAAATGTTTGCTCTCATGTAATCACTCTTTCCTCTCTCTCTCTCTCTCTCTCTCTCTCTCTTCAAAGAGTGTCATCTATGTATGATTTTACTACTGTAGCCAATATGATCATTGTAATTCAAGTCTGTAACATTTCACCTAATTGTTATTATTAAGTATGAAGTTTAAGCCATTTTAACATTTCACCTGATTGTATAAACGAGTACGAATGTTTAGCCGTTTTAACTTTTCAAAATTGGATTTATATACCACCTGAAGGACACACACGTATATTCGACACCTCAAAACAAACACCTCCAAATGCTTTGAACAATTATTCTGTAATAATGTTGTTACGATGTATATTCTTCGCACTTTGCGATTATGTCTTCTCTTCTGCTATACCAACCTTGCACCCAGCTGATTCCAGACGCCATATTTGTAGGAACCTGTGACCACTGGAGGTACTCTAGTTTACTTACTAAAGTTTACCATTAGATACTAGTTTAAATTTTTGTCAAAAGTAATCCAACACCATATTCTGTAATAGTGTCTTGTTTCTCCACTAGACAGTGCCACAAGTTCCTCCAAAATCGTAACACAACACACACACATATGTAATACTAACTAATGTAAAGCCACCCGATGATGGAGGTTTAAACCTTCGAAACGCGTCGTGGAAAAAATAAAAATAAAACGGTGACTGGTAACAGTAAACTTGTTGTCTCATTTAATGTCAGTAACAGTCACGGTAAAGCCTAACCTAAATATGTTCGCATTTAAAGTTAAGAACTCTTTTTTTAAGATCCTGTTTCTCTACGTTTAATTTGTGGTCAGCAGCAATAACGGATTTTCTACGTTCAACAAACCTAATATACAACAGTAGTGGAGATAGATTGCACCTTGCCTTACGCCCGTTTCAGGCAGAGAACTTTTCTCTTGGTCCTTCATTCTCACAGTTTCTTGTGCGCAACGTATATTATGCGTACTTCCCTACAGCAGATACCTTTCCGTCTGAGGATGTTGCACCACTTTATGTTGTAGACTTTTTTTCTAGTTTGGCGGATCTTTCGAAGGTTTCTTGCTTTTTTACCAAGCTTTACAGTAGATTTGCCTCTTTGGTGCCTTTATATTTCTTAAAGGAAAGCTTAGGGAGTTAAAAGTAATGAGATCGACTGGTCGAGCAGCTAATCATAGGTCGTGCATTTCTGTAGTCATTGCTAAGCAACGCCTAAAGTGAGTAAAGAGCGTCACTGCTGGACGGTGGATGACTGAAAACAGCTGATTTAGAATGATGGATTACGCTATACCTCGTGGCAGTTCGATGGAAGGGTATCGTTTTGACGAAAGCCTGGAAAATTTGATTTGTGATCATGTCTACTGCCGACAGTGAAGTACAGAGCAGGTGGTGTTACGATTTGGCGGTGCTTAGCGATGTTATTTGTGTGGACTTCCTTAACGCGCTTAAGAAAAAATGTGGAAGGTTATGAACATACTACACAGCATTGTGTATTGCATAGAATAGAGAAACAGTTTCATTTTTTATTGGCTTTCGGTTCACGCCCATATAGCCATCTCAATAATGGAAAGACGATGCGACAGTGTGTTTGAGGCAATTTTCTTGTCCGTAACGACGATGCGAATGTAAGGACAACACAGCACCCAGTACCCTAGCGCAAAAAATCTCCGACCCGGCTGGAATCGAACGCAGGCTCCTTCACTAAAGCTATCTGTCGCGCTGACTCTGCATGTACCGAGGCGGACAGAGAGGTTGTTTGGAGACTGTGACTGTTTCTATCTGCATGACAGTGCACCTATCATGAAGCAGCATGTTTGAGGCATTGATTTGTCGACAATAATATCGGTTCAAATGTGTCTGAGCACTATGGGACTTAACATCTGAGGTCATCAGTGCCCTAGAACTTAGAACTACTTAAACCTAACTAACCTAAGGACATTATACACATCCATCCCCGAGGCAGGATTCGAACCTGCGACCGTAGCGGTCGCGCGGTTCCAGACTGTAGCGCCTAGAACCGGAAATACCTCAATTGTGGAGGGAAAAAAAAGTTGAACATGTGATGTCACCAGATGACGCACGTGCAGCGGCTGAGCCTATAGGTCTGTCGCACCTGATCACCCCAACCAAATTCAAATATTTACGTTGATATGGCTTCGGGCCTACGTTGCTCAAGGTTCGAGTTTTGAGCCTGGCAGGCAGTATTCATCTCATTGCGTTGCACAATTATGTTATACATTAAGGTAAGAAAATGGTTCAAATGGCTCTGAGCACTAAGGGACTTAACATCTGAGGTCATCATTCTCCTAGAACTTAGAACAACTTAAACCTAACTAAGCTAAGGACATCACACACATCCATCCCCGAGGCAGGATTCGAACCTGCGACCGTAGCGGTCGCGCGGTTCCAGACTGTAGCGCCTAGAACCAGAAATAACTCAAAAGTGGAGGAAAAAAAAAATGTTGAACATGTGATGTCACCAGATGACGCACGCGCAGCGGTTGAGCCCAGAGGTCTGTCGCACCTTATTACCCCAACCAAATTCAAATATTTATGTCGATGTGGCTCCGGGCCTACGTCGCTCAAGATTCGACTTTTGAGCCTGGCAGGCAGCATTTTTCTCACTGTGCCACACAATTAGGTTATACATTAAGGTAAGATTTATTACTTTATTTACCAGTCTCACGGTCTCCGCTGGTTTATTGCACAGTACAGTATAACAAAAACTTGCAGTCCGGGGGTATTGGGTCAGAGGTAAATTACCGTAGCGGTCGCGCGGTTCCAAACTGAAGCGCCTAGTACCGCTCGGCCACACTGCCCGGCGACAATAATATTCCTCAAAGGACTGTCCTGTGCAGATTTCAGATCTGCACCCAATGGAACACCTATGAAATGAGTTAGAACGCCGACTTCGCTCGAGACCCCAGCGTCCAACATTATTACCTTCTCCGGTTTCGGCTCCTGAGCAACGAATGGTCTGCCATTCATCCACAACAAGTGTCCGCAGCCGAATTCAATCTGTCATAAAGGCGAAGCAAACTTGTGCGAATTTATTGACGGATTAAGAAAATGGCTGCGAAAGTGAGTTTGTGCCCTTCGTCATAAACAAGAAGTGTACGGTGGATCACGCGCAGTTCAGCTGTAGCAGTGAGATTACACTTTCTGGGTAGTGCCCGCCCAGTGTGGACGTCCTCGGGTGCAAGGCCTGCTGCAGGCCACCTGCCAGCGAGCGGCTGCCGCCCTCAAAGGGCTTGGACTGGGCGGGGTGGGCGGCCTGCGGGGGTGGGGGCAGCGGTGGGGGTGGGGTTGGGGCGCTGGGCCGGCTCTCATTATGGCGCCGCCCGGCAGGCTGCTGTTTGAGTTCCGGAACACGCCCCACTATTTGCCAACTGGCCGCCGAGCGGAGCCGGAGCGAGGAATGCCGGCGTCGCCATCGCCTCTGGCGTTATGCCGGCAGCCGGCGGCGGTGAGCGGCGGGGGCGGAGGCGGGAGGAAGCGGGAAGGAGGCGAGGCGGCCGGCGCTGCGAGATTTGAATGGCGCGCGCCGCTAAGTGCCAATGTAAACGGCAGTCACTTGTTTCCGGAGCGCCACCTTCCGAGTGGCCGCGCTGCGTCTCCCCCTCCGCTCCCCGCCGCCACTCACGGGACGCCTCGCGTAATTTCCAGACTTAGCGCCAGAGCCAGCTCGCCCTCCTCCTCCGTTTGCAACTGTTTCCCCAGACGTTTCTTCCGTTATCGGCGATCCTTCGACGTTTGCAGGAAGGCGAACTCTGCCTCCGTCATCTCGGTTGAAAGGAAAAAGAGACTTCTAGGAAGGCTACCTTCCAAGTCTTTGCTTTCAGACGCAAATGGAATATAGATATCTTCGGCTTTAATAATATTCCCCATTCGGTCTGGGTAGTTACCTTCCGAGTCTCTTCATTTTGATTAATGTTTTCTCGGATTTTATACCAGGTGATTTAATGCCAGGTGATTTAACTGCTCAAAGGAGAGGGAGTTATGAGCAAGTAGCGGGCCAAAGAAATAACTAATTAAAACTGCACCGCTTGTAAATTTCTTTTACAAGAGATGGTTTTCCTGCATTATAATCCCTACTGTCGCCCTCAATAGATGGCTGTGATTTATAAGTAAAGGGAAGCCCGTAGACCATACATCATTTGGATTTACTATGATTCATTACGCTTGATTCGAATTGTTTACCCCCTCCCGAGACTCACATACTTAAAACTGAAGTTTAGTTATATTTAAACCACGCACACTCGATCATTCAGAACGTGACTTTAGTAACAATTACGCTTGAAGAATTTAAAACTACAGACGACACAATGTGTTTGACTGAAAATACTAAAACTTGTTAAAAATTTTTATTGATGAGTTTGTCTATTGCTATAAGATACTATTTAATATTCAATTTAGAATATTGTATATACAACCCGTAGTACATGGGAAAGGGCACCGAAATAAAACACAACGGATGTTTTGATAGAACAAATTGCACTAAGACCTAGATTTCATTTAAAGAGCTGGTCGTGAAATGTTGACCATTGATCTAAATACTTCTGCAGAATATACGATAAACATCATTCTTCATTACCTTTCACTAAACTATATTAAGTCAGAGTAATTCTCAAGCATTACATCTTTGTAGCTTACCCAAACTGCACGAACATTACGGGCTTACAAATGAACCTGTCGTATACTTGTCAACAAGAATATTCAACAGAATTTTAATGAAAACGCTTTAATCCAAAATTTATTGTTCGAATTAAACATTTCACTGTAAATGTTGCTAAGCTAAAATCATTTACAAATGTGAAGGTGGTCTGCCTCTATGGGAATTTTCTCTGACGGCACAGCGAAAAAATCTGCAGACACACTGTGTACAAGTAACGATTTCTCCCTTTCGTACTCATTAATATTCACACAGATACATACCCAACGGTTCTTCCACATCTAGAGGCATCCTAGCAATTAAAAATTACTGAACACAGTACTCTACCTAAGATTCTGCATTAATATTCATCAGATGTTTCAGTTCTCCAAGCAAGGTACTTTTGATGTTACAAAATGTTGAAGTAACGTTTTCCAGAACATATGGAAAACCACGTTTGTCTACCCCACGCAGATATACATACGTAAAGTTATACAAACAAAGACGCTTGCAGAATGACTGTGCTGTATAATAATTGCTACTGGTTTTTTGCATATTATTTTATATCTGATTAGGAGAAATGCTGTGAAGTGCAGTAATTGGTAGACAGTGTCTACTAAATGCGAGTACTATAATGATACCGTTACTGTGTAACTTGTGTTGTCGCTGCTGTTCGGCCTCATGTTTTTCGCGAAGCGATGATCAGCTGCAAAACTGCAGGTTTCTGCCACTGAGCCCTCCATCACGCGTACTACTGGCCCAAATGCAGCCACGGCGTGCAGACACCTCAGTGAGATGAGCTCTGCAGCTGTCTTGTCTGTCTGACTTGACTTTACTACACAACTTCTACGTCACATTCAGAAACACTGTTGGATTACGCAGAGTACACATCTGGCAACAACAGCTTAGTTCTTGGTGTAAAAGTCATATTTTTTCTTATGAAACCGTAACACATACAGAGAGACTTGGATAAGATAACAACGCTTCAGAGTATTTGCTTCTGTCATTCTCGTTGCTAGTATGTAAACACTGCAGCTGCAACATACTGCACATAAAGTTGCAACAAGCTTCCACGAAGCGATGGAAGTCATCTGGAGCTGTAGGTACGGTACCATGAACACGATTCTATAGATATTCCAAAAAAAAAAAAAAAAAGAAAACTACTGGTGTTAAATCGGATGATCGTGCGGGCCACTCCAGAGGATCTTTCAGGAAATCTGCTGTTCAGTTCTTGAACGACATTGCGCACATAACGCACTGGGTGACCATCGTGCTGCACTGACTTACGGCCTCTACTGTCAAGACGGTCAACGATGAAAGATCGAGACATATCAACCGTCAGAGAATCTACAAAGTAGTGTGGAACGATGATTTTATCTCAAAGTACTCCACACCTCACATTAATGGACCACCATTTATGATAATCCACATGATGTACGCAACCTGGATTTTGTGTGGCCCAGTAATGCATATTATGACCTCTCATTACACCATAATTAGTGATCGTTGATTTATCAGAGAACGTAACACATTTTTAAGGCGTCCACAGTGAAATTATTCACGGTCGGTCAACAAAGAGTAACTGTACTATTGAAATCGTTTCGATGCAGCTTCTGGGTCAGTGAAAAGTGGTACTTGGCGTAATGTTCATGACACAGACGTAAGGGTGATAGCAGTTACTGCAGAAACTTGTAGTAACCTGACATGCGGAACGCGTTTTATTGAAGTTAAACACTTACACACCCTTTCTCCTTCCATTTATTTTACACCAGTACTATTATCTTCTCGATGCGTTCTGAGCCGATAGCTGGTCTGTGGTATTTGCGGTGTTGAATTGCCCTATAGTCGTGTCAAATTTTAATACAATGTTTCGACAAGGCAGGATAATGCCCAGTCATATAAAGCTAGTAATTTCTAAGACTTCTTCGAACAACTACGGATGCTCCAGAATCCCTGGCCTGCAGCTTGTTAGTTGCTGGCATCCAGCAATATGTGGGCTGGCATACACAGGGTGATTCCGCTGTCTTTACTGCTGGGTTTTCTACAACCTACAACGCCTTCAAATATCACACGCAAGATTTTCACATGCTCTTTCTCAGTAAGCGCGAACTACACTGATCGGCTAAAATGTAAAGACCAGTGCCCACTGCGAAATTGGATGCTGCCTGGTGGCGTTGCGAGCACGCGACGCGGTAACAAACATTTGTAAGCAGAGCAAACACGGACGGCGGATCACCCTACCGAAGTTACGGGCTGCAAATGGAGAAATCCATTGAGACAAACGACTTTGACAAAGGGCACATTATTATTAAGCAGAGCCTGTGAACGAGCATCTCAAAAACGGCGAAGCTGGTCGAATGTTCCGTGCCACAGTCGTGAGCATCTGTGGAAAGAGGTACAAGGACAATTAAATTACCACTAGGCGCTAAATGGTTGGACGTCCGTGACTCTTCGCAGAACGTGAGATTCGGAGGCTTGTCTTCTCGGTAAAGTCGGACAGATGGTGATCTTTAACATCTCTGCCGAAAGAGAACAATGCTGGCGCATGGACAAATGTTTCGGAGGACACCGTTATATTACTTTGTTGAACATGGAGCTCCCCAGCAGACCACCCCTACGTGTTCACACGTTGACCCGACGTCATAGTCAGTTACGACTGCAGTGGGCACGGGGCTATCGGAATTCGATCAGAGATCAAGGGAAACGTGTCAGCTCTTCGGGTAAATCACATTTTTGTAACAATAGCTCTATAGTGTCTCCACAAACGCCGTCATCGACGTGAACGGCGGCTCGAAACGCGCAGCGCGCCGCTGATGCAGGCTGGTGGGAGCTGTTTATGCTGTAGGAGGCAGTCTCCTGCGCTTGCATGGGACCTGTGCTAATAACCGAAGACACGCTGACAGTTGCGAACCACATGTTTCCCTTCATGCAAGATGTCTTCCCCGACGGCAGTGTCACCTTTCAGCAGTATAATTGTCCGTGTCTCGGAACCAGAACCATGCAACAGTGATTTTAGAAACATTATAGTGAGCTCACGCTGATGTCTCGGTGACCAAATCTGCATGATGTGAATCCTATGGAACCCATCTGGGTCGCTATCGGGCGCCATCACCGCGTACGAAAATCAGCGGCCCGTTATTGACACGAATTACATGACCTGTGCGTAGACATTTAATGCCGCATACCTCCACAAACACATTAACAAACTGTCGGATTCCTGATACTCAGATCCGGTGATGTATTGGCTTACAAAGAGGGACAAACAAGCTATTAAGCAGGTGGTCATAATGTTTTGGCTCATCAGTGTGTAAGTCCTGCAGAAGATACGGACGGGACCTTTTTGTAGGATATTTAATCTAGTTACATTTTGTACTGGGATCCGCTTTTGCTAGACGTCGCAGTTTTCGAATTATCCAAGAAAAACGTACAAAAGTTACCATCAAACACATTTTTCTTGAAAAACTCAACATCCGTGCCCTCCAAGACGAACTAGATTAAATTTCTTACACAAAATTTCTGTTCATTTTTTATCTAATAGTTTGCTCGAAGCGAGCGAGAGCATATGAAAATACTGCACATGGTATCTGAAGGTGTTGTAGGCTGCATAAAGCCCAGTGCTAGGGGCAGCCTAATCATCCTGTGTACACCACATGGGGGGACAGCGCCAGGGTAAATGGTCGGTTTCTGATTGCATTTCACGACGTATTGAGTCTCTGATGGAGAACACACGTTACTGAATTGAAATTTATGCAGAAGCTTAGGCGCATGTGAATACACAAAACATTGCGACTGCACACTTTTACATTATCTCTGCCTTTCTAAACTGATTTCGTGCAAAGCCACGACATTCTATAACAGACCTAACAGCGAGTTTGAGCGAGCATATAGGCTAATGGTGATTGTTCGAAGCCTCGCTAGTACCTCATCACAGGTGGACGAGAATTGTCCTACTGAAAAGAGGTGTGATTGATGCCTGAAGGAGATACGATACTTCGAACTCTAAATTCCGTTTTATGAATCAGCTTCTTTCCTGGTCGTTCTTAATCACAAATTAACACCATTGACGCCCAAAACCATTGCACTTGGCGTTCCCTTGCCGCTCAGCGAAGCAGCCATCCGTAATGCTTTCACTATGGTAGCGTTTAACATGTTTTGCGGCAATCACTCTAGGGCAGGTTGAAGCGAAACTCGTCTCTAACACCGCATTTTGCAACTCAGTGCACGGGCGAGGGGATTCGCAAGTCTCGTCAGGTGTTTATGATTTCTGGACATTGGAAACTGCCGATTATGTAATATCAGTGTAGTCTGAGCATATGGCTTCGAACTCATGACATAGACTTGTTCATATCCATTGGAATACTCCGAGCCAGACTGCCGAAGAATCTGCGTGGACTGTTATCGCCTTATGAATAAACTGCAGATGGCCCCATGATACGGACACATGACAGGGCTGAGTAACAGCTTATTGTTGCGTGCCGTTCTGTTCTATCAGTTTCCAGTTCATATATTTTTCACGAATATCGGGTAATGTTTTGAGCCATGTGATTAAAGACACTTGATGTGTAAGCCCTGTGTATTGCTGAAATATTGCAGCAGAGAGTGAAACTAATTTAAGTCTCTTTCAAAATCGGTCAAGCCATCTCTTCATTGGTCTTCCTAAAGATCTTCTGTTTCGTGGCTTAGTTTCATCGTTTTAGTGATTCTTACATCTGGCAGACGCTTTATATTTTCTTTCCAACTTGTCTGACATTGTTTTGCTGATTCATTCTTAAGGGTCTAGTTTTCGCATCTGTAGAGCAGTGCAGGTATAAACGTATCCTCATAGAACTTCAGTAGAATTTCTGTGGGATTCCATTCTCAACGTTCTGCTTTAAATTTCACAGAAATAGTTAAATAGGTCTGACTGATCTTGTATTTCATTATTTGTCACATATGTAATATTACCTGTAAATGTTTAAATGTATTAACTTGCTCTGTCTTAACTTGTTTGGCCTAGTGTCCTAAAGGTGCCTTCGATTTTGTCTTCGTAGTGGAGATGCTCAGATTACGTCCTGTGGCTCGTTTACATAGATGACATACAGCTTCCTGTAGGTAATTTTCATTCTGCTTAGTAGTTATTCGGTCATCAGGCAAAAGCAGTGTACTATGATCAACGTTATTAATTTTAAAATGCTTTATTGTCTGTACTCATGTTTAGTAGCATCATCGATATACAGGGATCTACATTAAAAAGAGTGGGTCTAACTGCTTTGTTTATTTCAGTCGTATTATGCCTGTTGTCCGCTATTTCTATTTGTATTTTATGATATAAACCTTTTCCCCCTTTATGAGATGAGATGGAATCTCTCTGTTTCTTAAAGTGTAACACAATTTATTTCAGTTTATTTTATCAGACGATTTTGTGGTCAATGAAGACAAGAAAAGTTGCTGAACTTAATGTACGCAAATGCCTTTTACACTCTACTTACATGTTAGGCAACCACAGCCGAAATATTCCATGATTTGAATAAACGAAAGCGCTGTCACTGTTACAATTCTTTATTGGTGAACGCGACCAGTTTCGCAAATTAAATTTGCGTCTTTTGGTGCTTAACTGTATACAGAGGGGGTGAAGAACTTATCATACATTCAGCCATGCCAAGAAACGCACAAAAAAGGCGATACGCCTGTGTCTACTTACAGTTAAAAGATTAAAGGTTCTATTTAAACTGGATCAAGCCATTTCCAACGCTTATATCCACGTATTCAAAACTTTTGACTTAGAAATATGTAAGCGTCTATGATAAAACGTATTGGGGGCTAAGGCCATTCCAACCTAAAAAAATAAATAAATAAAAAAACAGAAAAAACGTTAGAGTAAGAACTTAGTAGCTATTAAAAATAATTTATGGTAAAAATAATTAAAATAGTTAGCTGAAACGCCGCCTTAGTAACAGTAAAAGAGAAACAGCTGTTAATAGTGTCAGTTTTAGTTGTGTCATAGCGAATATATTGTCTGGAAAAGATGTACCCTTGTGAAGACCATATTGGGTATCTGATGATAAAGTTTCAGCGATTGGCAACAGTCGTTCTGTTAAAACTACAGTATAGAATTTATAGGATGTATTTAGAAGGTTAATAACTTTGTATTTCTAACATTCACGTACATTTCCTCTCTGATAAATTGGGCATATCTGTGCTATATTTCACTCTTCAGGTAGGTAACCTCCTTGCAAGCACATATTCGTAAATTCGATTATTCTTATTTACAGTATTTAGTGTATATTTAATCAGTTCTGTATTGATTTTATGACATATTGAAATCTTCCGATTCTTACTCGATGTTATTGTACCCCGTAATTCTTCCAAGATTATTAACTCTACATTTCAATCTGCTTCATCCTGAACCATCTGTGCATCTTGAACATCCAGCCACAATGTTTTGTAGTACTGTAACCAATTATTTTAAGATAATGTTTTGATTTATAGATTGTCAGTATCTTCTTCGTTTAGAAATTTTATTACTTTATATGATTTGTCTTGTTTTCCTCTTGCATCATGTTCAATAACTGCAACATGTTTTTTTCTACTGTCGTTTTAAGCTTGTCTGACTTTTCTTCTCACTAGAGCTGATTTTCTCTTATTATCTAGTCTCAGATCTTTGTTATCTCTCGTAATTAATGCTTTTAAACAGGCTTATTTCTTATCTCCAATTAGTCTACATATTTCATTATCCGAATATTGCAGACCTTTTTCGAAAAATATTTCCCTTCTTATACAAAATGCTTCTGTTGCTGCTTTAATTAGTGATTTCTTTGCACTATTCCATTCCTGGTTCATGTTATCCGCTTTTAAATTTAATCTTTTGTACTCTTCAAGCCTTATTTGATGTGGTAACCGGAGGCTCTCTTCTTGAGGTGAATATACTTTAAAGGTTGTATCAGCATTATTGTTATACGTTTAAGCCCAAGCTCTGTCGCCATAGTGGCAGTTGGTGGCAAGGCGGAGGGCAGGTTGTGGTGCGCTGTGGCACAGGGCGGCGGAAACGCTGGCAACCTCGCCTCGCCCCGGCCCGGGGCGCCGAGCGGCAGCCAGGAATGCGGCTGCGGTGGCCGGGCTAGTATACGCGGCCCCTGCCACAGGCACCGCGGCTGCGTCCACTTAGCGGCGCGACTCGCAGTCTATCAGTCGGCACCGCGCCGCTCTCAAAGGGCAAACAAAATCACCATGTTCGCTTGTTCCAAAGTTTTCTGAACGAGCAGCTCTGTCATTCTTGTCAAAGGCCTGATTCTATTACCTGTTGAGTTGACTGTGTTTATAGTTCTCGCGATTACTTGCCCTTGTTATGTTCGTGATTGTGCGGGTGATATTCTTTCGAAATTCTGTTGGCGTGACTGCTACGTGCCAGTTTGTAATCTGTTTTTTTTTTTAATGTAATATGCAGTTCCCAATTTTTTGACGGTGCATGAAAACTGCAGATAGTATTCCATACTGCCAATGACTGCACTACTGATCACTTCTTCTTCTCTTTTCCTCTTAACACTGTGAGGGAGACTTGTTATTTCTACAGCCTTGGGAGCTTTCTTTAACTGGCTCACGACGGAGAAGTTAAGGATCAGGGTGTCGTAAAGTTTTTTGGTTCTGAAAGCCATCTCTCGGTAGGCATGGAACAGGGAAAAGGTAGTTTCCCACGTCCACATAGCCGCAGCGTAGGAGAGGCAGGACTGAATCCCAAAAAAATTGCGTTGTATGAGGCACTAAAAGGTATCCTTTTCAACTAGATAAGATATGAAGGCCAAGTGAAAACGTAGGGCGTCAGACTGTGGGGCCAGCGTTTGGATGCTGCCGTGACATACCAGAAGATTTAAATCATAATAATGAGTTCTGTGATTGACTCACAATAATTATTTCCATAGAATGGGTGATTTCCTGTGTTTGCATAGGCGAATGGGTTTTGGTTGGCCATGACTGGAAAGCTGTCATGTAGTAGTAGAGATTTTCAGCCTTCTTTCCTATGCCATACTTACTTGCTAACTCTTTACAACATTATTATTGGTCAGAACTCGCAAGGTCTGCCCCAATTGGCCAGTGAGATTGTGACACTGCCAGAACCAGCTAAGTTTCATCAAAATCAGAGGACGCTTGCGGTAGTCACATCGAAGAGAACACTTACTTCTGGTACACTGTCGAGAACACACACCATAGGCAGCCATTGGAGATATTTGTAGACGGAGGTGTCTCTGAATTAGAGCAAAGTACAGTGGAAAAGCTGCAGCTGTCTTTCGCACTCACACTGTTCAGCAGTGGTAATCATGTACTACCAACGCAACCGCCGACACAAGGAGGACGCAGAGCTAGTTAATTTCCATCAGCGTTTCAGTGCGCAGATTTCACAGCCAGATAACAGCACCCATCTTGCGCTATGGCCAAGGTACTGGTGTTCACTCTTCACTCCTGGACCTCTTTCTTTAAATCACTAAGCATTTTTGCAGTCATTGGCTGTATGTACTATGTAGTTTCATATTATGCTTTCATGTGTCCACTAACCCGCGCCAAGGTCGTATTTCATATTTGCAATCCGATGTCTGTTTATTAAATGTTTGTATGCTTGTTTTAGTGGGAAAATAATTTTGTTTAATGTATTGTGGCAGTGAACCAAATTGTTATAGAGTAGTTTTCTTTTAATAACACGTTATCCATTGCAAGACCTCTCCAGTAGGTCACCAGGGATCAGATCTGTAGTATCTTAGAACAATGCTAAACTGCTTGACACACACTTCACAACTCAAGTCTCATAGAGTCTACATTATAATTTGGTGAATCGTTTAGTTCCCACTTTCCTCCCCAAGCGTTTTAAAAATCGGAAGGAATGATATCTGTGCCTTCTTCCTCGTTAATTTGCAAGTCTTCCAAAGCTGTGTCAGAATTCGATTCTAACAGTGGATCTTTTATGTCTTCCAAATAGATACTATTACTTCTTCTATCACAACAGCAGATAGTTCATAACCTTCTTAGAGAACCTTGATGCAGTCTTTCCATCTATCCTGTCTTTCCTCTGCATTTAACAGTGAAATAGTCGTTTCACTTTCAATGTTCATACTCTTACTTACTCTTTTTTTCTTTGCAATATGCTGAATCTGTCATACTGTTCGATTTCTGTACGTTTTTCTGATATCATTTTGCTTTAGCTTTCCTGTAAGAAATAATATGTAGATGAATGAAAACGGAATTGAGGATTTCTCAGATGACAATCGGTTTGGCTTTAGGGAAGGTAAAGGCACGAGAGAGGCTGTTTTGACGTTGCGCTTGAGATCTTCATAGGATACATCCACCTGGAAAAAGCGTCTGACAACATAGCATATGCACGATGATTGAGGTTAACAGAAAATAGCTATAAGCTATAGGGAGAGATGCAATATATACAAGAAGTATGAAGGAAAAATAAGAATGGAAGATGAAGGACGAAGCACTCGGGTTAAAAGGGTGTAAGTGTGCAGCCTTTATCCTCTACTGTTCAATTCGTATACAGAATAAGTAATGACGGAAACAAAAGTTCAGGTGTGGGATTAAAAGAGAGGGTGAGAATATATTAATAATAATATTCGCTGGCTAGTAGCATCAGTGAAGAGAGATAAGTTACTGGACCTGTTGAGTGGAACGAAGAGTCTAGTGATCACTAAACATCGACCCAGAGCAAACTAAAGAAAGACGGAATTAATAATGAGCCGCAGAAAGGAGACAAGCTATAAATTTAAAATCGAAACTGTGTACTACGTACCATATAAATTGAAGGAAACCTACTACTAGTGTGAAACGTAAACATTAATTTGAAAAAGAAGTATGTGAGAATGTATGTCTGGAGCACAGAAATGGCAAGAGTGAGTGTAGTTTTTAAGTTTTTTCACACACTAATTTCGGCTAATTTTGGGTTGGTTCCCGAATTGCTCCTCAGGTGCCTGTGGCGTTTTTTATTTTCTTATTTACACGTCACGTTCCGTAGGACCAAATTGAGGAGCAAATCTCCGAGGACATGGAACGTGTCAGTACATGAAATTACAACACAAAAGTAATTACAGATAAAAATGAATGTTTAGGAACCCAAAAATGTCAGTCCATAAGTTTAAGTAAACGCAACCAACAATACAGTAAGAATCAGCCTAATTCAGTTTCGATTTGAAAGTGTGTGGATTACTGCTAAGATTTTTGAATTCGAGTGGTAGCTCATTGAAAATGGATGCAGCAGTATACTGCCCACCTTTCTGCACAAGAGTTAAGGAAGTCCGATCCAAATGCCGGTTTGATTTCTGCCGAGAATCAACCGAGTGAAAGCTGCTTATTCTTGGGAATAAGCTAATATTGTTAACAAGAAATGACAGTAAGGAATATATATATATATATATATATATATATATATATATATATATATATATATATTGAAAGACCAATGTCAAAATACCCAGACTAGTGAACAGGGATCGACAAGAGGTTCGTGAACTTACACCACTTATTGCCCAAACCGCCCGTTTCTGAGCCAAAAATATCCTTTTAGAATGGGAAGCGTTACCCCAAAATATAATACCATACGACATAAGAGAATGAAAATAAGCAAAGTAGACTAATTTTCGTGTCGAACGATCACTCACTTCTGGTAGTGAAAATAGCAATCTTAAGTATCTGAACAAGATCCTGAACGTGGGCTTTAAACGACAGCTTACTATCTATCTGAACACTGAAATTTGAATTGTTCAGGTTCACTAATCATATGTCAATTCTGTGAAATCAAAACGTCAGGTTTTGTTGAATCGTTTGTTAGAAACTGTAAAAACTGAGTCTTACTGTGATTTAGCGTTAGTTTATTTTCTACAAGCCATGAACTTAGGTCATGTACTGCACTATTTGAAACCGAGCCAATGTTGCACACAACATCCTTTACTACCAAGCTAGTGTCAACAGCAAACTGAAATATTTTAGAGTTACCCGTAATACTAGAGGGCATATCATTTATATAAATAAGGAAGAGGAGTCGCCCCGACACTGATCCCTGGGACACCCCCCACTTGACAGTACCCTACCCAGACCCCATATTACAGCCGTTATCAACATTGTGAATAATGACTTTTTTCAAAAAAAAAATGGCTCTGAGCACTATGGGACTCAACTGCTGGGGTCATTAGTCCCCTAGAACTTAGAACTAGTTAAACCTAACTAACCTAAGGACATCACAAACATCAATGCCCGAGGCAGGATTCGAACCTGCGACCGTAGCGGTCTTGCGGCTCCAGACTGCAGCGCCTTTAACCGCACGGCCACTTCGGCCGGCAATGACCTTTTTCTGCCTGTTGCTAAAGTAAGACGTGAACCAATTGTGAGCTACTCCCCGAATTCCGTAATGGTCCAACTTCTGGAGAAATATTTTGTGGCCGTCACAATCAAACGCCTTAGTTAAATCAAAAAATATGCCAAGCGTTCTAAACCTTTTGTTTAGCCCATCCAGTACCTCACAGAGATAAGAGAATTAGCATTTTCAGTTGTTAAACGACTTCCAAAGCCGAACTGTGCATTTGGTAGCAAATCGTGTGGTATAAAATAGTCAATTATCCTTACATACACAGCCTTTACAATAACTTTTGCAAATACTGATGGCATAGAAATAGGTCTAAAATTATCTACATTATCCCCCTCTCCCTTTTTACAAAGCGGCCTTACTACTGAGTATTTTAACCGCTAAAGGAAAAATTACAATACGGCTAAATAAAGGACTAACATGAGCAGCACAGTACTTATAATATTCTGCTACACTCCATCATAACTATGAGAATCCTTAGTCTTCAGTGATTTAATTATTGACTCAATCTCCATCTTGTCTGTATCAGAGAGGAGTATTCCAGACATCAATCTCGGAAAGGCATTTGCCAAGAAAGTTATATGATTTCCTGTAGAAACTAAAGTTTTATTTAATTCACCAGCAATGCTCAGAAAATGATTGTTAAATACTGTACATATATCTGATTTATCAGTAACAGAAATATTTTTGCTGTGAACTGACTTTATATCGTCGACCTTGTGCTGCTGACAAGACACTTCCATCACAACTGACAATATGGTTTTAATTTTATTCTGTGAATTAGCTATTCTATTTGCATACCACATACTCTTTGCCTTCCTAATAACTTTACCTTACAGTACTGTTTGTAATGGGCTACTGTAACTTGATTGTGACTACTTTTAACATTTTGATATAATTCCCACTTTGTTCTACAAGATATCCTTATTCCACTAGTCAGCCACCTGGGCTGCCTATTACTGATGGTACCCCGTTTAGAACGGTCTAATGGAAAGCAACTCTCAAAGAGCATGAGAAATGTGTTGAGGAAAGCGTTGTATTTATCGTCTATGATATCGGCACTATAAACACCCTGCCACTCTTGTTCCTTGTCAAGGTTTAAAAAACTCTTTATTGCTGTTGGATTAACTTTCCTACATAGTTTGTAATTAAATATGACATTGGTTTGAGTACAAAAGCCTTTTAGTGTTAAAATTTGTGCATCATGGTCTGAAAGGCCATTCACGCTTTTACTAACAGATTGTCCATCTAGTAATGAAGAATGAATAAAAATATTGTCTATGGCTGTGCTACTGTTCCCATCCACCCTAGCTGGAAAAAACACAGTCTGCATAAGATCATGTAAATTTAGGAGATCCACCATCCTTTTTCTTGCACCATCATATGCAAAATTAATATTGAAGTCACGACATATAACTAATTTTTGGTACTTCCCACAAAGTGAATCAAGAACCTTCTCTAGCTTGACCAGAAATGCTCTGAAGTCGGAGTTAGGGGACCTATAAACAACAACAATTAGAAGTTTAGTTTCACTAAATTGAACTGCCCCTGCACAACATTCAAATATCTGTTCAGTGCAGTGTCGTAATACGTCTATGGACTCAAATGGAATACCGTTTTTTACGTACATAGCCACTCCCCCACCCCTCAAGGAACTCCTTGAGAAACAGCCAGATAATCTGTATCGTGGTAAAGGAAGCCTCTGAATTGTCAAATTACTTAAGTGATGCTCCGATGTACCAATAATTTCAGAGTCAACATCTTTAAGCAGTTCACTAACTTTATCTCTTATATTTTGATGAAATATGCTAATTCCTTCTCTACTTGGAAACTTTACATCCTCGGAAGGTGAGCCCTTAGAGGGACTTTCTTTAAGCAGGTATTCCTATCAGCTGACTTCAATCTAAAAAAGGTGCAGCTCTAACACCAACTACTACACAAAGTTAATAGCGAAACAGAATTTGCCAGATCTTGAAAAAGCGGACCCTATAACAGACGGCATAAAAGCTAGAGAGAACAAAGGTACAACAGAATTAATTTCATTACAAATTACTTACGTAACTAACGTTTACATGAAATTCATGCACTGACAACGGGAAAAATGGCGTCTCTTGGCTTGATAGTCTGCCATAACAAATTACATCGACTTGAAAGATGAAATCTTATACCGGAGGTCTTGAAAGATAGTCAACTGATAAGTCTATTCGACAATTTCTTTCGGTTTAAGGATGGACGCATTCCATTTTATATGCGACAACAAACATTCTTTCAAACCTACCTGATCCTTTGTTTCTTTTAGCGTGCCTAAAGTGGAAAATAATGAAGAAAGAAGTCTTTCATGTGCGCGGTTCATGATTCGTGATATAAGGCGCAGAAATTTCTTAACACGCGAGGAAATTAGTTAATAATGGAATTCTTTTCCGGTTAATCGAGGCAGCTACTAAGATAGCAACGCCCCCTCGGCCAGCTGACTTTATATCAATGACAACGTCGCTACCGCTGTTTGAAATTTTGTATTTGCAAGTGGGAAGTTTAAACTTTGAATCTTCGCTGTCCTTAAAACCTCCGTTTCAGAAATGTGGTGCCATGGTCGGAATTGGAGATGTTATTTCAATTAGAAATTTCGAATTTTCGGAACAGTAGGTGAAGCTCCGATAGGCTGCTAATGCAATGATGTAAAATGTTCTTACTCTTAGACCACTATTGCAAATGACTTTATTATGGTAAAGAGACTGAAATCGTTCATAGGGAGAGTCACAGCGCTTTCACTATATAACATTTTTCGTTTATCATACTAGTCCTTTCTGAGAGAAGAGGGATCCAAATCACCGTCAATCATTCGTTCATTCGTGATTTAGGTTTCGCTTCCGGAGCTTGTGTGATTGGCATCTTCCACAAGCCCAGCTAAGAATGGTCTCTATTTGGTGAGTGGATCTACACTGCGTCTTTCCGTCCAGTAGAATCATAGTTAGTCACCGGTATCTAAGCTGGGCATTATTCTTCCCTAACCGACAGTGCCAATAATTAAAGTTAGTGTCACAAAGAAGGGTTATACAAAGGTGCCTAGTTGTTGACATACTGGTTGTCATTAGGTGCAGCTGCGCCTAGTACAAGGAATATACGCCCTACTGCATCTTACCTGGTGACATCTATAACAGGACGGGGTTTACTTCACGCTCGCAGAAAGCATTTATTCTGCAAGCCTTGTCTTTCGGTTGTTAATGTAGTATTTGTCATTTGTCAAGATTAGAGATAGTTACTAAACACCACTCGCTACAAATAATTTGCTAAATAGGTTTATGAAATCACACTTAAAATTCGTACTGAGTCCAGTTTCTAAGGCATAGTGCTCATAAAACAAGTAAGGTCTCATATGTGGCCGGAGAGTGAGTACATTCAGAGCTACACTCGTATTCCTTCCTTCATGTATTCGACTATACGTGCAACAATGGTAGTAACCAGAAATGTAGGACACTAACAATAGCCCTGTAAACGAGAAATTTCACATAAGTGAAGGTCGTGAATCCCAGATCTTGTTTTTTATTAGTGTTACCCCCCCAACTGGTGCTGAGTAACCGTGCCAATAGTAGTCAAGAGATGACACTCGACCTTCTTTAATGAGCCATCCGTTGTGTGTAAATTTTGAATTAGTATGAGTTGGTACTGAATGATTATGAATGTGCTGATATACGTGACTGCTGTCCAGTGTGTTACTTCACAGCTGGTCAATTCCTCCCCTCTTCCACAAGCGCTTTCCTGCCACGCCTCACACCGACAGAGGAAACTAATTTTCTCCCCTAATTCTGTGCTCAAAGTGACAACTGTATATAGCAAACCGTAAGAATACAGCAGAAATTTTAATTGCTGGGTTTCTCCATATTTTCTCTCGTCTATTCCGTTGTAATACTTAGTCTGAAAAGATGTTTTGTATGTGGCAAGTTACGTACAGTTCGGAGAAAACTATCGCTTTTAAATGTAGGATTAAAATATGTAGGAACAAAATTTGAGATAAAGTCAGCGATTACAGCTGATGTTTAGTCTTGATCGGATATTTATCTCAGCACCGCCGTAGACATCATTAGAATCCTAATAAATTGAATAGATGTAGGATATCACTGCATAAGTAGTACTTCTTTGTACTATCAGTAAATGAAAATTGATAAACAGGTAGGTAATAATAGAAATTTTTATTAAAATGAGCGATTGGTACAGAGATCTGCCGAAATACGAAGAAACATGTCAATCAGAATGATAGAATTTCATATCACGCAAATTTCAATGCACAGACGCGAATTTAGTGTACGTGAGACAGATGAAGCCGAGCAGTTAAACCCTTTTTTTCAAATGTCACTTGCAGTTGCATGATGTACCGAAATTTGCATTTCCTCTAGCAATGTAAGACTGGTTAAATTTTGTAACTATTCATAGCAGGTACCACACTGGTTTCCGCATTTAGTTTTTCCGTAATGGGCGGAGTCCTGAAGTCATTGAAATAGTCTTAGTATTATTTTATCGTATGTGATTTTAACATATGTATTTTTAGCTAACGAATGGTTCACATAAAGAATGTTAATGGCTAAATACTTGATGATTCCAAAGTTATTTGTATTTTGAGAGATGAATCGACTGCAGATTCACCAGTGATCCTGTGGTGCATCGTCCACACTCTGAGAATATTTGCACAATGAATAATAAATACAGTAATGTGAACGATCGGTTTTGTTTTGACATGTGGTGTTTATTCCTGAAAGTGCTTCTGTTACAATACAGCCGATGGTAATTTTCCAATGACTTGAAATCAGCAGTATGTTTTGTCACGTGGGAATGCGAGGCCCATGGGCTTTCAAAACGTCTGTAACCCTTGGCAGCAGACTAATTTCCAGTCGGACACCAGTCCCTCGTAATTGAAGTACACGAAAAGCCTGTCAGCGGTACGCTGCGATATGTAATCTTAATCCCATTGGGGATAGCAGCTGTCAAAGGACGACATTAATTCGTATGCTGTGAACACAGCTACCTCAGCCGGTCGTGGATTTGTGGCAGAAACACTGGATTCTTATATTGAAGAACTGGGATTCGAGAGGTTGGCCTGAAGTAGACATTATACCTGTGTCAAAAACAACGAATATCATTAGCTGTCTGTTTGTTGTGTAATACCGTTGGAAGCGAAGCCTTCGTAGACGGAATACTACTTCAACTGGGGAACAGCAGTATACAATAATCTCAGCTGTACTTAAGTCCTTTCTCGAACATTTGTAGGGAGTAAATGAGGCATGTATGACAATGTTTTTGCTATAACGTGTCGACGAACACTAATTTGTTTATTTATTTACATTGTTTAGACTCATAGAAGATCACATAAAGCAAATTATGACCTGTGGCTGTTATTTTCCTTGTTCTTCCAGAATTGTTTCATCTGATCACTTTCTTTTGGGTATCTCGAGTTTGTGTTCTGATGAAATTTCCCAACTGAAGACCTTATGTCTGAAGACGTTTCGATCTTCGACGTCTGTCGTTGAGATTTTGGCATTTTTTGATCTATTTGGGCCTCTGTTATCCAGACTGTTGTCGTTTTCAGTTTCTGTAAGTACGTCAAAATTTTCTTTGTTAGTCGGTTGTCGTCTAGTCTCATGATGTGTCCGTAGAATTTCAGTCGTCGTTTGCGGAAATCGGTTTCGATGTTGGAATATTTTTTTGTGATGGTGTGTGATTGTGGACGGTATACCTCGTCTGTGAGTTTTGGGCCAAGGGTTTTTAGGATGATTTTTCTTTCAGCATTTTTGATATTTTCGATGCCTTCTTGCAATTAAGGCTTCAGGTTTGATACCAGCCGTTTAGTGTTGACCTTTTGTGTTGATGTTTACGCATTTTTTTTATTGTAGATGCTCGCCACTTTCTATATGCTTTCCGCATTCTGAGTTCCTGTGATTTTTGTGTTTATCTCTCTGTAACTTTAGGCTCAATAAATTCTTCTAAGTACTTGAGGTGGTTAACCTTGTTTACTGTGCGATATTCTGTGATTAAATTTTGTGTTTTGATGTGTTCAGTAGCCATGAATTCGGTTTCAGAGGACTTCAGTCTGATGGATTGTTCATCACCAGAAAGAATGGCGAGGTCATCAGCGAAGGCTAGGCATGTGACGTCGATGTTATCGTTTCTTTTCCTAGCCTGATCGGTCTCCAGATTCTTCGATTTTTCTGTTCTTGTTCCCATTCTTGGATGACTTCGTCTAAAACGATGTTGAAAAGTAGTGGGGAGAGGCCATCGCCCTGCCGGACGCGTCTTGATGGAAAAAGGCTGTGAGATTTCTCCGTTGAATTTGACTAAGGAAGTTGTGTCTGTTAGGGTTTGTTGGATGAGCCGTTGTGTTTTTGGATCCAGATTGTTTTCTTTGAGTATATTAAAAATGGATTGTCAGT
The DNA here is from genome assembly GCF_021461385.2 of Schistocerca piceifrons. Taxonomy (NCBI): domain Eukaryota; kingdom Metazoa; phylum Arthropoda; class Insecta; order Orthoptera; family Acrididae; genus Schistocerca; species Schistocerca piceifrons. The sequence continues at coordinate 663,027,906 of NC_060138.1, forward strand.
CAATGGAGCCGAATCTTCCTTGAAGTCGACAAATGTGCAGATGGTTGGGAGATTTTGTGTAGATCGAATTTTCAGTGCAGACTTCAGATTAAAAATTTGTTCGGTGCCTGATCTGCGTGGTCTGAACCCTACTTGATATACTTTTATTAGGGTTTCGAGTTGTTCTTGTGCCCGTTGTAAGAGGCAAGCGAAGAGGACTTTGTAAGGAACGGAAAGGAAGCAGATACGTCTGTAGTTATTCGCATCAGATTTGTCTCCTTTTTTGTGAAGTGGGTGGATGAGTGCCCGTTTCCAGTTGTCTGAGAGTTCTTCACTTCGACATATGTCCTCAATGATCTGTGTGATATCCTGTAATGACCGCGTTCCGAGATTTTTCAGCAGCTATGCGGTGATTCCATATTCTCCTGATATCTTTCCGTTATTCAGTTTTGTGATGTGGTGTCTGATTTCATCTTGTGTCGGTGGATAGACGTAGGGTTTCGTGTGACGTGGAAATTGGTGTGGGAATCGTTCGGATGATTCAGGGCAATTAATAAGGTCGGGAAAGTAGTGTGACAGTTCTTTTCAGTTTTCTCGGTTGATGAGTGAGAGTTTCCAACTTTTTCTTGAAGGTCAAATTTTGTGGTGAGTAACCTTTAATTTTAATCTGCCAAGAAGTTTCAACCTTTAATTCAGTTAGCAAAAGCTCTATTGAATTTTCTGCTGTTGTAATTTCTGAGGTTGTCCTGAACTGATTTGAGCCGTTCGGTGATGTAGTTGCGTTTGGTTTTCCTTATGGTTCTGTTTGTCTCTTTGCGGATATCGAGGAAATGTTGTAGGACTTCCTGCGATTTGTTCCTGTTTTTGAAGGGCGCAACTGGAATCCCACCATGGGCGTTTTGCCTTTTTCTTAAGTGGTTAGTCCTTCATCCGTTACTCGCTTTGAATATAAGCCCACACACATTGGCAGATATGCAGGTAGTGCAGAACTTTTACTCTGTCTGGGATACACCGTATAATGGCTAACTGTTTTCAACAAAGAATGCATTTTAGAAATGAGACGGCATAATTAAGTTCGATCATAAAACAATAAATTAGTGTCAGCAGAAGGCAAGCTGAAGTCCCGTCAGCCGAGAATTTCGTCTTCATTTTCGTCTCCAAAATCCGCCATCATGTCTACGGCCTTCAAAATCTCATAAACAATGAAATACCTTTTTCCTTTGTCTCACATGTGTTTAATACAATGTTCACTCATTAAGAGTAACCTTAAAATTCCAAATCACCTTTGGTTTTTAATGCGATTTTCATTGTATTAGATGATGCGCAAGTTCGCAGCGTTTTCGTTTTGCATGTTGGTATTGATAAATAATAAGTATTGGCGGCCGAAGACTTCCGGTATAAGAAGTCACCATCAATCTGCCAGCGGCCTTGTCATAGAGGGCGGAGGAGCGTACAGAGGTTCAGGGCACTCTCTTGTCTTAGGGGTGGGAAACTGCCCCTCAGGGCGGAGGAATCAGCGATGATCAACGGCGTGAGGATGCAGAAGACAATGGAAACCACTGCATTAAATACACATAACGTGCATCCACAGGACATGTGGCCTTTAATTGAAAAAGTGTCATGATGATATCTCCATTGGCAAAAGATTCCGGAATAGTCCCCCATTCGGATCTCCGGGAGGGGACCACCAAGGGGGAGGTTTCCATGAGAAAAAGATTGAATAATCAACAGAAGGATAACGTTCTACGAGTCGGTCACAGAAGCTTGAACGTGGTGGAGAAACTAGAAAATCTGAAAAGGGAAGTGCAAATGCTCAATGTAGATATAGTAGGGGTTAGTGAAGTGAAGTGGAAAGAAGACAAGGAATTCCGGTCAGATGAGTATACGGTAAGCCGGCCGGAGAGGCCGAGCGGTTCTAGGCGCTACAGTCTGGAACCGCGAGACCGCTACGTTTGCAGGTTCGAATCCTGCCTCGGGCATGGATGTGTGTGATGTCCTTAGGTTAGGTTTAAGTAGTTCTAAGTTTTAGGGGCTGATGACCTCAGAAGTTAAGTCCTATAGTGCTCAGAGCCATTTGAACCATTTGAGTATACGGTAATATCAACAGCAGCAGAAAATGGTATAACAGGAGTAGGATTCGTTATGAATAGGAATGCAAGGCAGAGAGTGTGTTACCGTGAACAATTCAGCGACAGGGTAGTTATTTTCAGAATCTACAGTAAACCAACACCGGCAACGATAGTTCAGGTATACATGCCGACGTTGCAAGCTGAAGATGAGGATATTAAAAGGGTAATTCAGAATGTAAACGGGGATGAAAATCTAATAGTCGTGGGGGGGCTGGAATGCAGTTGTGGGGAAGGAGTAGAAGAAAAGGTTACAGGAGAATATTGGCTTTGGACAAGTAATGAGACAGGAGAAAGACTACCTGAGTTCTGTAACAAGTTTCGGCTAGTAATAGCGAATACCCTGTTCAAGAATCTCAAGAGGAAGAGATATGCTTGGAAAAGGCCGAAAGATATGGGAATATTTCAGTTAGATTATATCATGGTCAGACAGAGATTACGAAATCAGATACTGGATTGTAAGGCGTACCCAGGAGCAGATATAGACTCATATCACAATACAATAGTGATGAAGAGTAGCCTGAAGTTTAAGACATAAGTCAGGAAGAATCAATACGCAAAGAAGTGGGATACGGAAGTACTAAGGAATGACGAGGTATGTTTTAAGTAGATACAGCCATAAGGAATAGATCAATAGGCAGTACAGTTGAAGAGGAATGGACATCTCTAAAAAGGGCCGTCACGGAAGTTGGGAAAGAAAGCATGGGTACGAAGAAGGTAACTGCGTGGAAACCAAGTGTAACAGAAGAAATACTTCAGTTGATTGATTAAAGGAGGAAGTACAAAAATGTTCCGGGAAACTCAGGAATACAGAAATACAAGTCGCTGAGGAATGAAATAAATGGGGAGTGCAGGGAAGCTAAGACAAAATGGCTGCAGGAAAATATTAAGACATCGAAAAAGAAATGATTGTTGGAAGAACAGACTCAGCATATAGGAAAGTCGAAACAACCTTCGGTGACATTAAAAGCAAGAGTGGTATCATTAAGAGTGCAACGGGAATTGCACTATTAAATGCAGAGGAGGGAGTGGATAGGTGGAAAGAATATATTGAAAGCCTCTATGAGGGGGAAGATTGGCCTGATGTGATAGAAGAAGAAACAGGAGTCAATTTAGAAGAGATGGGGGATCCAGTATTAGAATCAGAATTTAAAAGAACTTTGGAGGACTTAAGGTCAAATAAGGCAGAAGGGATAGATAAAATTCCATCAGAATCTCTAAAATCATTGGGGAAGTGGCAACAAAACGACTATTCACGTTGCTGTGTAGAATATGCGAGTCTGGCGACATACCATCTCACTTTCGGAAAAGCATCATCCACACAATTCCAAAGACTGCATGAGTTGACAAGTGGGAGAATTATCGCATAATCAGCTTAAATGCTCATGAAATCAAGTTGTTTACAAGAATAATACACAGAAGAATGGACAGGAAAATTGAGGATGCGTTAGATGACGATCTGTTTGGCTTTAGGAAAAGTAAAGGCACGAGAGAGGCAATTCTGATGATGCGGTTAATAATGGAAACAAGACTAAAGAAAAATCAAGACACGTTCATACGATTTGTCAGCCTGGTGAAAGCGTTCGACAATATAAAACGGTGCAAGATGTTCGAAATCCTGGAAAAAAGTAGGAGTAAGGTACAGGGAGAGGCGGGCCATATACAATATGTACAACAACCAAGAGGGAATAGCAAGAGTGGAGGACCAAGAAGGAAGTGCTCGTATTAAAAAGGGTGTAAGACAAAGATGTAGTCTTTCACCCCTACTGTTCAATCTGTACATCGAAGAAGCAATGATGGAAATAAAAGAAAGGTTCAGGAGTGGAATTGAAATTCAATATGAAAGGATATCAATGATACGATTCGCTGATGACATTGCTATACTGAGTGGAAGCGAAGAAGAATTACGTGATTTGCTGAATGGAATGAACCGTCTAATCTGTACACAGTATGGATTGAGAGTAAATCGAAGAAAGACGAAGGTAATCAGAAGTAGTAGAAATGAGAACACGAGAAACTTAACATACGGATTGATGGTCGCGAAGTCGATGAGGGTAAGGAATTCTTCTACCTAGGCAGTAAAATAACCAATGACGGACGGAGCAAGGAGGACCTCAAAAGCAGACTATTTATGGCAAAAAAGGTATTCCTGCCAAGCGAAGTCCACTAATATCAAATATCGGCCTTAATACGAGGAAGAAATTTCTGAGAATGTACGTCTGGAATACAGCACTGTATGGTAGAGAAACATGGACTGTGGAAAAACCGGAACAAAAGAGAAACGAAGCATTTGAGATGTGATGCTACAGACGAATGTTGAAAATTAGTTGGACTGATAAGGTAAGGAATGAGGAGGTTCTGCCCAGAATCGGAGAGGAAAGGAATATGTGGAAAACACTGCGAACTCCGAGAAGGGACAGAATGATAGGACATCTGTTAAGACATGAGGGAATTACTTCCATAGTAGTAGAGGGAGTTTGTAGACGGAAAAAGCTGTAGAGGAAGACAGAGATTGGAATACATCCAGCAAATAATTGAGGACGTAGGTTGCAAGTGTTACTCTGAGATGAGGAGACTGGCACGAGAATGGAGTTTGGGGCGGGCCGCATCCAACCAGTCAGAAGATTGATGCCCAAGAAAAAGGAAATGTTGGTAATCCGTTTGCTATGGATTTATTTATCGCTTGTCACTTTTTATTTGTAGTTCACTATCGCTATCTGAGTTTCCGTATTGTCGTTTTGCCATTTGGAGATAGGAAGTGGAGCAGTGGACGCTAGAAGATGGAGTACAAAGTGTAGGAGTCGGAACATATCCGATATTTTTTTCTGGTTCAGTTCAGTAGAGTGGCAACAGCAGCGTAGGCAGCCTGGCAGAGCACGACAATAAAATTGTTTTCTCGTTTAAAGGAGGATCCTTTGAACCTTAGGTACTACCCATGTACGAGAAGACCTTCGGGGTTTAATAAAGATGGTTTAAATGCATTGATCCACAACAATCCACATTTGTGTACTCGAGAATTCGCAGATGTTATGAACTGAAATCATTTCACCATCGTGCGACTTTTGGATGTAATGGGGAAGGTTCAAAAATCGGTGCGTGGGTACTGCATGCACTAAGTCAAAATCACAAAAATGAGCGGGTATCTCTGTTTGCTCATCTTCAATTGGCTCTGAACAACACCTACCATATCTATCCGGTGTCGTTACTGGTGACGAGAAATAATGTCTTTATGCTAACATAGGGAAAAGAAAGGAATGGTTGAGCCGAAACAAAGCAGAAATCCCTCGAACATAAATCTGCGCGCATGCACAAAAGATAATGAGCATCTAATGGAACAGCGACAATGTGTTGTACTACGAATTGCTTCTCCAAGGCGTAACCATCACTGCTGACATTTATTGTCAACAAGTGGGACGTCTTGCAGATGCAATCCCACAACAACGACCAGGAAGGCTGCGTGAAGTGATGACACTCACAATAACGCCCTCCTGATTTCTGCAAAACTGACAAAAAACGCTAAACATGAGTTGTGTTGGGAATTCGTTCCACATCCACGTTATTCATCTGATCTTGTGCCCTCAGATTTTCACCTTTTCCGTTCTCTTTCGAACAACCTTCCAGGAACTTCCCTTCCGGATGAAAATCCGCTCCTAACATGGTTCAACGATTTCTTCATCTCAAAACCACGTGATTTACAAGTCACGAAATCGAAAGGCTACTCCAAAGTTGGCAGACTGTTGTCAGTAGTAAAGGAGAATATACACTCCTGGAAATGGAAAAGAGAACACATTGACACCGGTGTGTCAGACCCACCTTACTTGCTCCGGACACTGCGAGAGGGCTGTACAAGCAATGATCACACGCACGGCACAGCGGACACACCAGGAACCGCGGTGTTGGCCGTCGAATGGCGCTAGCTGCGCAGAATTTGTGCACCGCCGCCGTCAGTGTCAGCCAGTTTGCCGTGGCATACGGAGCTCCATCGCAGTCTTTAACACTGGTAGCATGCCGCGACAGCGTGGACGTGAACCGTATGTGCAGTTGACGGACTTTGAGCGAGGGCGTATAGTGGGCATGCGGGAGGCCGGGTGGACGTACCGCCGAATTGCTCAACACGTGGGGCGTGAGGTCTCCACAGTACATCGATGTTGTCGCCAGTGGTCGGCGGAAGGTGCACGTGCCCGTCGACCTGGGACCGGACCGCAGCGACGCACGGATGCACGCCAAGACCGTAGGATCCTACGCAGTGCCGTAGGGGACCGTACCGCCACTTCCCAGCAAATTAGGGACACTGTTGCTCCTGGGGTATCGGCGAGGACCATTCGCAACCGTCTCCATGAAGCTGGGCTACGGTACCGCACACCTTTAGGCCGTCTTCCGCTCACGCCCCAACATCGTGCAGCCCGCCTCCAGTGGTGTCGCGACAGGCGTGAATGGAGGGACGAATGGAGACGTGTCGTTTTCAGCGATGAGAGTCGCTTCTGCCTTGGTGCCAATGATGGTCGTATGCGTGTTTGGCGCCGTGCAGGTGAGCGCCACAATCAGGACTGCATACGACCGAGGCACACAGGGCCAACACCCGGCATCATGGTGTGGGGAGCGATCTCCTACACTGGCCGTACACCACTGGTGATCGTCGAGGGGACACTGAATAGTGCACGGTACATCCAAACCGTCATCGAACCCATCGTTCTACCATTCCTAGACCGGCAAGGGAACTTGCTGTTCCAACAGGACAATGCACGTTCGCATGTATCCCGTGCCACCCAACGTGCTCTAGAAGGTGTAAGTCAACTACCCTGGCCAGCAAGATCTCCGGATCTGTCCCCCACTGAGCATGTTTGGGACTGGATGAAGCGTCGTCTCACGCGGTCTGCACGTCCAGCACGAACGCTGGTCCAACTGAGGCGCCAGGTGGAAATGGCATGGCAAGCCGTTCCACAGGACTACATCCAGCATCTCTACGATCGTCTCCATGGGAGAATAGCAGTCTACATTGCTGCGAAAGGTGGATATGCACTGTACTAGTGCCGACATTGTGCATGCTCTGTTGCCATGTGTCTATGTGCCTGTGGTTCTGTCAGTGTGATCATGTGATGTATCTGACCCCAGGAATGTGTCAATAAAGTTTCCCCTTCCTGGGACAATGAATTCACGGTGTTCTTATTTCAATTTCCAGGAGTGTATTATTAATGACCAGAACCTCCGTGTGTTTGTTAAGCTTTTGGAAAGACGCTACGAATTTACGCAACAATCGAGTATTTTGTTAATTTCAACTAACCACGTTAGTAAAAGAAAGGAATAGTTTACCAACCAGAGCTATAGATACAAGTTGACCGCCGCTGTTTTGAGTTCACGTGTGAAGTTTCCGTATTGTAACAGAGTGAATTCTCCGGCACCGTAGCGAGGAGTTTGGTGCGAAGCGTGAAGGATCGACCGCGTCTTGCGGGCCCGCCCGCCCGGCTCCGATATCGATTTTCGCGATGCTCCAGCGGCAGGCAGTATCCAGCGCCGCGCGGACATTCCAGCCGCCACGCCGAGCGAGCTGGCAGGTGCTGGCTGCCGGCTGCCGGCCGCTGCCTGCCCCATCCTGCCTGCCACCACCCCCAGCCTCCAGCCTCCAGCTTCCAGCCTCCGGCTTGCGCTCGGCGCCCACCAAGGCATGCTGTTGATGACGGGGACTGCTGGCAACTGGTCACTAATTCCATGTTTCTAACCGTCACCTATCTGCGCTTGATAAGTTGTTCAAAGGGAACGGAACTGTCCTGCCCGCTTAAAATGAGACTCAGCATTATATATATGGTATCGGTTCTTCCAGGCGTGCCCGGAAAAAGAATTACAGCAATGATCGCCAATGATCCATTCAGTGCAGATGCACATCAAGCTCGAACTCTTACGGGAATCGGGGAGATGCCATGAATTATGAGGTGGGGACACTACATGTATAGTGCGTGTTATAGGTTGAGAATTTGGGCTTGACGGGAGGACTGCTATAGTTCAATTCTTTTATCTTGGCGGTTCGCGCATGCCCGCCCAGACACGGGAGATTGCTGCGTTGCCAGTTGTACGCGCCAAGAGAAGCAGTGCCATAGTATAGTTCGCAAACTTACGTTTAGGGGGGAGCGCGCAGTTTATGAAGTAAAGCCACCACGGCCGCATTAACCCTTTCGCTGCTACAGAGACGTGCTCCCCGCATTCCGCGATGTGCGCGATTTTGGCATCATTGCACCGCTCGCCTGTGCAGACACATGGTGTTTCGACTGCTTTGACACACTTTATCATTCGATTTCACAAAAACTATTTGGCCCAAAAATTTTATTTTTACGCATCTTCTTGACTGATACCTTCCCATGTAGTAAACCATTGCACGAAATTTTGAAGAGTTTGCTGAGGTAAAAGTCCATAGCGTATACTTTCCGTATGGTCGATTTTAGTTGCCACTAGAAATTTCAAAAAATTACATTCAAACGAATAAAATTCATGAAGTAAGACACTTCGATATTGTTTTTAAATAAAGAAAATATTAGGCACCAATCAAGGTTTGAACTCAGAACCTTTCGTTTAGCAGCTGTACACTTTAACCATTACGCTAACGCAGCTCGTCGTTCAATGTATCTCCCGATGGACTTTAAAATATCACGCAAATTACCGACAAACACTGTTAGTATGACTATGAATTACTCACGTTTCGTCGTAGTACAATAAGAAATAAACAATTACCGCTGTTCTTTATTCCGAAAAGGCGGTTAGTGAGAATGATACAAACACTTTTCCTTGCTATCGCCTGAATTAGGAGGCTTATTGCTTGTTTGGTTTAATTAATTAATAGAATATGAAGCAACTGGTATAAAGAATGCTTTTTCCAAACTTTCTATAAAAGAAAGTCTGCCATTAAGACATTGCTTTTGTTCAATTACTTTATTTATGACTCAACGTTTCTAAAACTGAAGACACTCGACTGTGCTCTGCACTGCAGTCGAGCTCTGGCAACGTCGTTTTCTGTTCATTGGCTGACTGTGTTTTGTGACGTCATATGCGCAGAACGAACCTAAACTCGGCCGCGCACTTTAGGATATTCCGTGCGGTTGCGGTGACCAGTGTGTCCCGATGGCACAGTGGTAAGAGAATCTGCTTCATAAGCAGGACACGCGGTTTCGAGTTCCGGCCCAGTAGAAATTTTCGAGTTGTCCCATTGATGTAAATCAATGCCCACTGGCAGCTAACGTCTATAATTCCTTCATCTTATACGTGGAATGTTTGCAAATACACCAGAGAAAGAGTAGCAGTAGTGTGTGACTAACTCCGCAAGTAGACGAAGCAATGCTTGCTAGATATAGTCTTGTAACCGTAAAACGTAAACTTGCACGATCGGAAATGTTACACTTATCAAAATATTCGAGCTGTTATGCAGTGAATAAACTCAACATTTCGCCCCCATGTGTGGAGAGGCAGTTTCGGCTGCGGGGGGGGGGGGGGGGGGGGGGAGGGGGTGGCGGCGAGGGGGCAGGAAATAGCTTCTATGAAGGTCCGATACACACCTTTCAACGCTGCTTAAATGGAAGGTAATGCAGAGATGCAGTATTTCAGACTTACTGTCCGATCTACAAATGGAAGAACCGTTGAGGGAAATAAAAGAGAATTTCAAGAACGGGATTAAAATTCAGCGTGGAACATTTGGTGATAACATTGATGTCCTAAGTAAAAATGAGGAAGGACTATCGAAACCAATTGCAAAATGACATGTGTGTGGTACCAAAATTGCCAGTTGACTCTAAATAATGAAAAGTTTCAGGTCATCGACACGAATAGTAAAAGGTATCCGTTGAACTTGAGTTACATCATAAATCTCACAAATCTAGGGGCTGTCTATTCAATTAAATTCCCTGGGCTTACAATTACGAACAACTGAAACTTGAAACGATCATAAAGATAACGTTGTGGGGAAGGCTAACTAAAGACTGCGTTTTATTGGCAGAACTCGTATAAGATGTAACACATCCATTAAAGAGGCTGACTACATTACTCGTATCCGTTCTCTGCTGCCAAACAGGCAGCTCGTTTTTTATTACCACGAAATAGGGGGGAAAGTGTAACTGACATGATACGCAGATTGGGTGACAGTCATTAAAACAAAGACTTTTTCGCCATGTGAAAAAATTCTGTTGACGGCCACTTATATAAGGAGAAACGATCGTCGTAACAAAATAAGAGAGGCCTGAGCTCGCACAGGAAGACTGAAGCGTTTGTTCTTCCGGCGCGCTTTCCGAGAATGAGACAGTAGAGAAATAGTGCAAGATTGCTACTGCAGAGTTCTGATGTAGTTGTCAATGATTTTGTGGCAGAGAGAAACCTCCACGGTTAGCACACGACCAGCTGAGGAGAAACGTGCTTGCAAGCTGAAGCTCAGATTAAGGGTTGGATCAGGACTAGGCTTTCGCAGTTGGTGGAGCATAGTCCAAGGAGTCTACAAGTTCCGTTGAGAGAGCTGCGACAACGTACAGCCGGCGCACACATCACTGCAGATAAATATTTAGTATATCTTTCTGAATTTTAGCATCTGGATACGCGAGTACATGAAGATCAAACTGTACCTAAGTAGCGTTATTGACCGAACATTATATTGTGAAAACTGAGACTCAAAAATAGGTCTAAAATGCTTCTAATTTAAATATTTGGTTCTGAGTAGCCGAGTACGTATTTACTGCACGCAGCTTGCGTTGCATTTGAGTCTGCTACCCATGCTCAAATAACGAGACACAAAGCCTCCAACAAACAAGAAAGAAAAGAACCGAGGCGCACTAATTTGTCGCTGTTTCAGTAAAGTGAGACGAAAGATAAAAGGGACGACGAAACCCATTTAGCTTACTCCGGCAGTGACAACAGCAGTTAAATGAACGTCCAGCTGCAGTTTGTCGCATCGGATGCGTCGGCGCCGAGCGAGAGGCACGCCTCCTGCGTCTGTAGGCAACCCGCAGAACATGCCGCTGGAGACGGAGGAGCCCGGTTTGGGGACGGACAACCTATTAGTCACAGCCAAGGTCACCTCTTCAGTTTCAACTGCTGGCAGCCACAAAGCTGACCCTCTGTTTGATAATATGCTCAGCAGTACATTGTGAATTGTGCAAGGTCCTTACAAAAATTGCGACCTAAAAGTGGTCATTTGGAAAACTAATGGCTGTCCTACTTCCGCCCACTACTTGTATCACTGCGAATTTTGCTGAAAGAACACGTCAACGCCTTCCAACACAACACACTGCGCAAATCTGCAAAAGCCTCACATATAAATGATACGGGAGATCCATTTGATAATTTAGAATGCAACCTTGAAATACTACGTACACTGAACAAAGGAAACAGAACGTCTATATAAGAAGATCTAGAAATCTATATACACAGAAAGAAACTTGGGGAACATCTACTCAACGACAACAGCAAAACAGACTCAACCAACTTTTTCAAAGCCTTTCACATAGTACATATAGCATTCTCATAACTTACAGTTTCAATGCACGGTAATCAATGTGACCATTCCCAGTCATACCTCAATAAGTTCAACTTACAATGCACATGAGTGATCTGTTGTAATCTTTTTATGCGTAAGAAATTAATATAATACTTGAAGTGTGCACATATCTATATTCAGGTGCAGCCCATTCATATTTTTTAAAACAAAAGGAAAACACATTTACGTGCATAACCATTTAATCATTGTTCTTGTATCCAAAGCTGCAGCTCATTCATATCAGAAAGTAATAAAAATATTTGTGTATCTATAAATACCTAATTGTGCACGTGTCAATATCCTGCTGCAGACAATCTGTGTATTTTTTTAAAGAGAAAGTTATTTATGTAGGAAACATTTAAAGTTTTACATTTGTATCCAGTATAAACAAACTTATCTGTAACATGTACAACGTCATTGAAGTGACTGTGTAAACGTAATATGCAATGAAGAGGACATACATCAGGCAGCAGTTTGCAGGCTTTTTACAACTCTATTGTCCCTGTAAGTAAAATTCACTGTCAGAAATTCATGTTTTTTAACCTCAGAAGTGCCTTTTATAAATAAAAAAGTTTTATTATTAGCAAAAGACACAAAATAATCTATACTGGACTTGGTCAGTTACTGTGAGAAGACGTCTGTACTCTTCACAAACCCCAGCTGTGTAAGTAAACAATTCTAGAGCAGAAGATGAAGCTTCGAAACGCGGAGTAGCAAAATATACAAACGACTGACGCAGAAACTGTTTTATTTGTTCATATATTCTTCTGCAGTCTTTAAGTGTTTCAGTTCAATTTCACAAACTGCAGATGAAAGTGCACAATAATTTCCAGAGATGCTTGTTTCTGGCATGTTGATATCGTAATGGAGATCCTTACATGACAACTGATATCCCGTTGATGAAGATGCAAAAATGCTACTGAAAAGACAGTAGAAGTTAAGTTTTCCACTCAGATCACTGTCTCGGTTCCGCTAACAAGAACCACTGTGGTTGCTACGAAAATAAATTTTGTAGTCCATTCACTTAACTAATAACCACACTTCCAGTATTGAAGCAGCTTAATTTCTCCTCTTCTATATAATTCTGCCTGTCAGCTCTGCGGGAGTGTAAAAAATCTCCAATTACTCTTCGATCCGTCTCTTAAAACCCTTTACATACATAGATCCTTTACTGTACCCTATTCCGCCATTTCAGTCACGTATACTCATAAATGTTAATTTATGGCTGATTATGTACGTAAAATTTTATCCCTGTTAGATTTCAGAGACTTCAGTCTTCAGAACACGACGAGAGAAACACTAACCTACTAATTCAGCATTGACTGTCAAACACAAAAAATATGTTTTCGTGATAATGTCGTCTAAGTAACACCTTTCAATCAGTACCTTAGAATTATAAGTGAAGCATCTTTTCACTCGATCGTACCTTACACGACTTCATACTGTTATGGAAAAAAAAATTACACGAAGAATGGTTTCGCTGCGACTCAGACATCGCATCCTCTGTGGTTTCATTCACCAAGTTTCCCAAAGAAAAGGAAAGTGCCTTTCGATTTGAGCAAAAAAGCCTTTTATAAGGAAATGGGTATGAGGTGCCGTATTCCAATTTATTCGATTCTTATACCTTTTTGGTACGAATTAAAGGGGACTGCTTTAATGACATATATACTTATATAAGCGCTGTCTCAGTTTTTTCCCGAGTCGTAAATGTTTCTCTGTTGCTGAGGCTTTGCTCACTACGTTCAAGCGATAGACGGTGTGGACAGAATCTTAACTGTCCTCACAAAACATAATGTGTATGGAACAAACGTCTTTAGCTCAGTAAGATAATAACGCCTCTTGTGATCTGGTGGCGATAATAACAGATGGGGAGGGGGGAATACCATATCTGAACTCGCAAATAGGTAGCATGTTCTCTTGCAACATCGTGCTCTTAGTAGACTTGATTGTAGGATGACCACTGTTGTATCTCTTGCCTTGCTGCACATATAGATAATCTCTTTGATGACACGTTTCCTAGAAAAGTTGTCAGTGATGAGGATCTCTCACGTTACAGCAACCTATTCCTAATTCACTACGGGACAGTGCTCGACAGTGTATGGGGTCGTATTGGTAGTTCTTATTTATCCATAACATTATTAAAAATACATTTCGTGTCCATTTCAAATAAAAGGCTCATGAGCTAATTTATATCTGAATATCTTTAGTCGTCTCTTCTAACTTGCCCTTATATATTGCGGAAATGGAAAGTCTATTGATGTGTTATTTTCACAGAGTTGATTGGTAGTCGGAGGCTCTTATTGTTAGCCAATAAACAGTGTATGTCTGCACAAAAATATACTTCCTAGGTATTATTACAATCTGTTTACTGCCTAACAAAACGAGCTCTGACTATCAGTCCATTCGTTGAAAACAGCACACCAATAGCACTTTCCATTTCTGCAATATTTGCGATGCAAAGCGAATTATGTTTTCGTATAATGTGAAATGGTACGGGTGTGGACGAACAGGGTCTGTCCAGATGCAATGTAGGAAGCCTCAATGTGGTAAAAATGCTATGAGTGGATACCAACAATGATACTGTAGAAGCAATGGTAAGGCTGGAAAAGGTGGAAGTGGGCAGGTGATAAACACAAGTTGGAACCTCCAGTCTGCTGAGTGGCGTCCCCATCACGTTTTGATGCTACAGATATGTTTGAAGACACAAAGGCACATATATCACTAGCAAGTCAGAGTCTTACAGGTTGGAAGGAACTGAACCCACCGCACTATAGGATTTGTCAGTGTGTGTGTGTGGGGGGGGGGGGGGGGCGCAGTGACGAGAAGAGGTATTAAATTTTCACGTTAAAACAGGCCAGTCTGAACTATGTGTGGAAATAGTGCCTTATGTAAGCGAAGGTTACCGAGGTTACCGTGTGAGTCTGGGGTTCGACATCATGGCAAAATTGATAGTTTGTGACGTTTGGTGGAACTTAGAGTGATGACATTCCAGCTAGAGGAAACTGTCACCAATGATGAACTGCCGTAAGGTTCATTTAACTTAGCGGACAAATCGACTGAGCTGCATACAAAAATACTAAGGCTTGATTCACATGATACTGCGCTGGAGGACACTCGAATGTTGTTTTGAGTGAATGTAGAACCTGAACGTGTTGATATGTTGTGTATTATAGAGCCATTAGAAGAGACCGATGTGTTGGATACATCACGTTGTTTTATAAGAAGGAGCGTTGTATGTGTACGAGAAGGAGATGGCAGGAAAATGGAACCTCTGAATTTTGATAATTTTGATGCCTGTGAAATAAGGTCAACAAAGAAACCGTTAGTAGCGAATCTAGAAATCGGAGAAGATGACTGGGGCACATTAGATATAAACAGCGGTGAGGTACAGGCCGCAGCTAAACCTGCACTAAGTAAGAAAGTGGAGCATTTGGAAGGAATGGAAAAGGCAGCGCAACTACTGGAATTTGAGGATTTATTTTATCCTCAAAGTCACTTGCCATCATTGCCCATGATGCAACATCGAATTCCAACAGAAAATGAAGTACCATCATAGCAGAAACAGTATCACATACCTCAGAATTTACAGCCAATTATGAAAGATTCCGTAAACAAACACCTACCTGGTTGAATAATAAAGGAGTGGACTACTCCATGGAGGCCCCCCGTCATGATCATGCCCAATAAGTCAACAGATGGTTCCAAAAATTGATATTTTTGCTGTAGGTATCGATATCTTAACAGTGAAGCTGTAACAGACGCATTCTGGATACCCACGTCACGAACACCGTTGGTAACTTGGGATAGTGTTTGTACTTCTCTACCATATATTTAAGAAATGGTAGTTCCAGAGGGCCGGCCAAAGACGGGATTTTTCTGTTTCCTGGGGTCATTTTCAATACTGGAGGATGCCATTTAGATTACACAATGCAATGGCAACATTTCAGTGGTTGCTGGATACGAAGCTTGGAGGATTGAAATATTAGCAATGTTCTGTGTAACTCAGTGATATAATTGTTTTCTCTAGGACAAGGTACAACATATACAACGATAGAGGTTTTTAACAGGTTACATGCTGCAGATGGCATAAGCACAGAGAAGTTTCATTTTGCCCTAAGGGACGTTAGTGAGTTATAGGGTGCAGTTAGTAAAGTAGGATGGTTCAAATGGCTCTGAGCACTAAGAAACTTAACAGCTAAGGTCATCAGTCCCCTAGAACTTAGAACTACTTAAACCTAACTAACCTAAGGACATCACACACATCCACGCCCGAGGCAGGATTCGAACCTGCGACCGTAGCGGTCGCGCGGTTCCAGACTGAAGCGCCCAGAACCGCTCGGCCACACTGGCCGGCAGTAAAGTAGGAGTAAAGAGAGACCAGAGATTGGTACATGCAGTACAAGATTTTCCAGTTATTAAGACGAATAAAAATCTACAATTGTTTTTGGAACTCTCCAATTATTATGGGACATTCGTGAAGGGGTTCACAAATGCTGCATGTCTACTCACGCAAATTTTGAAAAAATGTGTGACATTCTAGTCGTTAAAAGAGTGCCAAGCTGCATTCACCGGGTTGAAAAAAGCTATGACAATGATTTTGGTTTTGATTTTCCCAGAACATCAGACGGAGTTTATACTGACGTATGACACTTCCAGTCGTGCATTGATGTGTGTTTTAAGTCAGGTGAAAAATGATGAAGAACATCTTGTGGCTTACACTTATTGATAACTGAATAAAGTGGAAAAGATTCCAAAACAGAAAAAGAAATGCTCAGTTGAATATATGGAATTATATATTTTCGGTGCTTTGTGTATGTGAAGAAATGCAAGTTGGTAACCAATCATGCATCTCTAATATGCTTATTAGAGTGAGTTTGACACATCTAACAGGCTTCAAGAGGTGGATGTTGAGGTTCAGCGAATCTGATTGAGAAGTGCATAAGCTAGGCAAGAAGCATGGAAAAGTAGATGGTTTGAGCCAGAAGATAGCAGTAACACAGGCTCTGGGCTACTGCCTTGCTGAATGGCAATTGCTGCAAGCCATGGTCACCAACTGGGTGCTCAGCTTTGATGTACCTGAGACGGGAATCACAAATCAAGGGAAAAATTGGTTGTCGGACTTGATGAAACAGTTGTGTCATTAGCTGAAGTTTCGGAATGTGAGAACAAGCCCATAAAACCTCCAAACTAATGGTGGAATGGAGAGCGTTCATCATACTGTTGCTAGAAAGTTGAGTTACTATGTTCATTCTCACCATAATGATTGAAATACTTCCTTGTCACCGGCCGCGGTGGTCTAGCGGTTCTAGGCGCTCAGTCCGGAACCGCGCGACTGCTACGGTCGCAGGTTCGAATCCTGCCTCGGGCATGGATGTGTGTGATGTCCTCAGGTTAGTTAGGTTTAAGTAGTTCTAAGTTCTAGGGGACTGATGACCACAAATGTTAAGTCCCATAGTGCTCAGAGCCATTTGAACCATTTTTGAACTTCCCTGTCCTTTGTCGCAGCAGCTTACAACTCGAAGACTGACACTAGTAGTAGAATATTGCCTGATGGGGTGATGTATGGACAGAAGATACCATAAGTTTAGCGCCCCCTTCCGAAGTTACCGACCCGCTAGTTCAGATGCCGTAACACCGGATCACCAGTCGTACATGAGGTGCAGCGAATGAAAATTTTTGTGTACGAGAACATTCCATTGTGAGTGGTGTTGAGAAGTATGTCTCCTAGAATTTAAGATTTTAAAAATTATTGAGCAGGGAATGGGGGCCTTGAGAGATATTGTGGCGTGTTTAGCGACATGTGGAGAGACTCCATGGTGGCATGTCTTGCGGGAGGTGATGAAAGTTGTGTTGTAAGATTTTATGTGGAGCTGTGTAACCTACTAGTTGCAATAGGAGATTTCACTAAAAGTTGTAAAGAAAATACTGTTTATTGCCACCTAGTGCTTAAAAAGATATATAGTAATTATTGAACAACTTTGTCCATGTATGCTGAGTTGTTTTGTAGCAGAACGGCCGAGAGTAAAAATCAGTGACTAGGGGACGGGGAGGGGGGAGGAGGTGATGAGGCGGGAGAGGGCGCAGGTCTCCCAGAGGTACTGCAGCGGCGCCACTATTTTTTGGGAGTTTGCTGAGAAAACCAGCAGTACAACCACAGCAGTTGAACGCGTCATAAGCAGCCTGCAGGCGATAAATTGTTAGCATAGTGCTTGCAAAAATAAGTAAGTTTGTGTACTGTGAAACAGGCCAGGTCAACAAGGTAGTTACGTGACTGGGAGGATTGCTCAGCGCAAGTGGGCTCCCAAGCAGTATAAATAACCGTCAATTTTAGCCGAAGTATAAGTAGTCCGGCAGTGCCTATGAAACGCGAGTGCTATGCCAGCCATTGGAGTGATATGAGACAACAAACAGTCGCCATAAGTTTGGGATTCCACTGCCGCACCATCTTATAGAACCAAGCTCCCTTTCCTCGACTTAGTGCCTCTCCACTGGTGGACCGCCTCCAGGCTCACTCCAGCTGTAGCCAAAGACTCCTGACATGGTGGGCAGCTTATCGAAACTGGGGGTATAGCTGGTCATCCTTCTGCGCTGGTACGGCGCCCCCGCGCAGGGGCAGGATCTGTCACCCCTATAAGTATTGTGGCCGTCTTCCACACTGCTGACAATTCTGGCGGGCAGTCGTGTAGCGTCAAACTGAGCGAAGACGTCACGGCCTTCTGGCTGACATCTGGCTGCACACCATGTGCTGAGAGAGAGCGTGGCCGCCACACAGCGATGTTTAGAGCTCAGTCCATGAGTTTTAATAAAATATTTGACTTTTGCTGTTGTTTATCCGAGCTGCTATCGGCCTGCACTCTCGACGCAACTCATCGCTGCAACTGAACACTGCACGGAAGGGCATTTCATCCCTGGTACAGTTCACTGTCGACGCCCCATCGTATCACATCTCTACTAGCATTTGGGAGCAGCAAGGATCAATTCGTCCTGGTTTAAGCATTCCGCGGTTATCCTAAATCAATTGAGGTGAATTCTGGAATGCTTTCCTTAAAAAGAACAGTTTTCTTTGTCATCATCGTTTGTTCCGGTTTTGTCGTCCCTCTCTAATGAAATCGTCGGCGGTAACTTGAAATGTCATTTTATTTCCTCCCTTAATCTCACATTTAATAAAAGTGACACAATGCTATTTTGCAATAGTGTCGTCATGACTTACTAAATTCTTTTCATGTGGGTTTTCGAAGTAGTTAACTAAGCAATGAAACCGCTTATAGGATTATTGTTTTCTTACATGCGAAATGTTAATGACCTCAGAGAACCAGGTATAAATCGAGCCATCTCTTCGGACGAAAACACCGTCATTCTTCTGCTGGCCTTGTTGGAAAGGCTTAAAATAACAAGCCCGCTAAGCAGATTATAAATTCATTTCCCGAATTAATCTCCCTATCAATTTAGCGAATGAAAAATAAGAGCTCAAGTAATAACTGCTTACGAGGAGCTTAGCTTATTTATCGAAAACGGGAGCCAAGCATACTCCTGTACCTATGCTTCCGGAAAATGAGCTCCCAGTCAATGGCCCTCCCTACACGAATGAAAATTTACTACCTTATTTTGCAGGCCTTACTCTAAATGTGATAATAATAACAAGGTTACATGCCCATGAACTAGGGATGTGCGATAAACAGCGTATTTTAAATGTGGAAACTGAAGTCATTGGAACATTGTAACACCGATGTTAAAGGCAAAATGTCGGCCTTCAGCGATTTAAAAAAAAAAAAAAAAACCGCCTCATTTTACTTGTTACTACTGTATATAATTTATTCATTCAAACAATTCTTTTTACAAACACTTGTCATAACAACAAAAGTGATGTGGATAAATAAGCAAAAATAGCATTTGGAAGGGAAAGACATACATCGTGTTTTTTTGCATATGCTAAATTAGGTAGGAAAAAATATATTCAAAAATTCTGTTGAAAGTCTGAATTTCTCACTGGTGTGAAAGATATGTAACGTGTTTTCAATAAAATGCACAGGAAGTGAGAATCTCAGAAATGAATCAGACCTCAAACTAACTCAAGAAATATTAGCTAGACGGAATTGAACGTTCTGTATGACTGATAAATTTTTGCAGCGCCGTTCATTTTTAATAATATCATTAATTGTCGGGTCTGATGACCCCGTAGTTTGCTCCCTTTCCTCCCCAAACTAACCAAACATTAATTGTCACGCTAGTCCTCCAACCATTCTATCACCTGTAGACAATGAGGTTTTGGCAAATGGCTCTGAGCACTATGGGACTTAACTTCTGAGGTCATCAGTCCCCTAAAACTTAAACCTAACTGACCTAAGGACATCACACACATCCATGCCCGAGGCAGGATTCGAACCTGCGACCGTAGCGGTCGTGCGGTTCCAGACTGTAGCGCCTAGAACCGCTCGGTCACACTGGCCGGCACTTCATGCGGCCTATAGAAACAATTGAAAGTGAAATTTGCGTAGAAAAATCCTTTTTAAGCAGTAATGTATATCGTATATCGAGTATCAAAACATCTGGCAAGCAACCAACACAGACTGTTGGAATGATTCTGAAGAGTAACATCGTAACAAAAATAAAAAAGCTATTGCTTCCAACAGGACACGTTAACATATTAGCCATATAACGGCGCTCGAACCCAGATTCCAGGTGGTGCACTTCCATGATGCTTGAGCACGTACAAAGGCAATCAAAACATCGAGATTTTGCTTTAAGCTGCTGAAACGACTGTCAGTGACGATGAGCAGCACGTTGATACCTCACAGGAAAAAAAGAGAAACCAAAATTATAAACAAGATAAGAAAATGGTAATTTGCAAACTAAAACAGGAAAGGATCTACCATCAAAGTTCAATTATTATCTGGAAGAGCGTCTCCTATATCTTAAAAAGATGCATTAGTTATCGGTACTACCTATTCGAAGCCACGAAAAACTGCACTTACATAGGTGAGAAGACTTTTCTCAACACCGGGATACGCTTTCTGTTAACAATGCAATAGACTCAAGCGAAAAACTGCATCAAAAATGTTATTTTTACAGTTTATGGACAAACACTTTTCGGGTATGTAATGCTAATTATTATTGTACTTATTGATGAACAAATATAATATTAGATGTGTTTATATGCTGCATTTTACGCTATTCCATAAAATCACCAATTCACGTCGATATTAAAAGCAACTACGTTCGGAATCCATTATCCGATATCGATGCTTAGACAATGATTACCCATCGCTAACATGATTACGCAGGTATTACAGCTGGTAGACAAAAAAAAAAAAAGGAAACATGCACGCTTGACTTTAAATGCAGTTGCCAGCCAAGCTTGCAGGATGACCACGAACGACACCTGCAAATTAATCCGCTAAGTCACAAAGCAGACGAAATTGGTGTTGAGAGATCGACACGTACTGTCACTGAAGGAGACCGTGACGAAAAATAAGAGGACGACAGCTGCGAAAGTCACTGCAGAAGTGACTGTCGTTCTCGCGAACCCCGTCAGCACCAAAACAACACTATGTGAGCTCCATAAGCAGAGGATTTCAAGACGAGCTGGAATTCCAGAACCAGTCATCAGTAACGCAGACGCTAGTAACCGGAAATGCGGCGACGGATCCACGAAACCTGGACTATGGAGCGGTGGAGGAATGTCATTAGATCGTGTGTACTTTTTTCACACTGTTCCAAAATTCTGGGCGAGTTTCTGTTCCAAAGTGAAACATGGCGGGGTTTCAGTCATGATTTCGGTAGTCATATCACGGTCTTCCACGGGCTCCATGATTACTCAATAAATTCCTGTTACTGCCAAGGATTATGTGATCATTTTGGCTGATCAGATCCATTACGTGCTACAATGTTTATGCGCCAACCGCAATGCTCTGTTCCTGGACGGCAAGACCCTTCTTCACGCAGCACGCATCGACCATGACTTGTTTTGAGAGCTTGAGGATGAATTGTTGCATCTGCCCTGGCCACCAAGGTCACCAAATCTCAACATTATTCAGCCTTTGTGGTCTATTTTTGAGAGAAGGGTGGATGATCTCAATCCACTTCCATCATCGTTGCTGAACTTGCCACTATTTTTCAGGGAGAGTGGCATAAGATTCCCTTGAATACAGTACAGGACCTATATTTATCGATTGCAAGACGCCTGGAAGCTGTTTTGAATGTCACATGATTTCTTAGACCGAATTATGAAACATAATGGGTTGTGTTTTTCATGTTTCCATATTTGTGTGTCCACTCTTGTACATTGCAGTTACGCGTGTTGCTTTCTCCGCCGCACTGAGCCTGTGGTACTGGATGGACAGGTTGCGCAACCATGCATATAATCATAGGGGTCAAATATTGAAGAGGCGTTGGACGGCAGTAATGTGCACTCGTTTCATCTGTTGTCAAAACCGGCCAAGGTCTGCAGCTGAGAGACAGAAAGCGACGCCGTCCCATCACAACCATCCTCATAAAGTCGCGATACCTGGCTAGTATCTTATGGGGCATGCTAGATAAGGCGTCAAGTGTGTGGTGTGACGTTGCCTGCTGGAAGGAGCACATTTCACTGACGTTTAAGATGCAAATACTATGCTGATTGGTATTTAGATGTCTCTTTTACTCTTCAGTTTTCCCTTGGCAAGCACTAGAGCTCTATGGTCATTAGAAACTGCGCCTCTCCGTACCACGACACTCGTGCAAGCCCTGTACGAACCGCCTGATGCGTTCCTGCTGTTCACGGTCTTCTCTTTGACACCACAACCGCAAACGACCGCCATCATCTGTGTGGCAGCCTCTGTTCTCACCGCTAAACACAACTTGGTGTGAGGCACACGTCAAATCGCAAGTTTCGCTTCACCAACTGCGATATTTTGCACCGTGATGAAGGTAGGAGTGGCTCTCGCTGCTGCTTGGATCTCAGCTTCCGGAGAACGGTGCTAGGCGGTCGCAGCTGACGCTCTCATGTAATAATGATTCAAGTTTACATGTCGTGGGATAGCGTAATGCACAATACAGATGGTATTATCGGGTACACAAGGCATAAAAGGGCAGTGCATTGGCGGAGCTGTCATTTGTACTCAAGTGATTCATGACGTTGACGCTGTGGTGTCGAAAAGAAGACCGTAAACAGAAGGAACACATCAGGCGGTTCGCACGGGGCTGGTACGGACAGGCTCTGTTTCTAATGGCAATAGCGTTCTAGTGCTTGCCGAGGGAACACTGATTATGGCCGCACGACGGGACGTAATGCATGGGAAATTCCGTGTCGGAAATCGTTAGTTAGTTCAATATTTCGAGATCCACAGCAACAAGGCATTTCAGGCATTACATTTCACCACGGACAATGCAGTGGCAGACGGCCTTCACTTAACGACCGAGAGCAGTGGTGTCTGCGTAGAGTTGTATGTGCTAACAGGTACGCAGCACTTCGTGAAATAATCGCAGAAATTAACGTGGGAGGTACGAAAACGTATCCTTTAGGACAAGGTGGCAAAATTTTTTCGTTAATGGGCTATGGCTATGGAAGCAGACGACTGAGGCAAGTGCCTTTTCTAACAGCACGACGTCGCCTGCAGTTCTCTTCTCGGCTCGTGATCGTAGATGACTGCAAAACCGTGACATGGTCAGATGAGTCCAGATTTCAGTTGGAAAGAGTGATGGTAAGGTTGGAGTTGGCGCAAACCCCACGAAACCATGGTCCCAACTTGTCAACAAGGCACTGTGCAAGCTGGTGGTGGCCTGTATAATGGTGTGGGTTGTGTTTGCATGCAATGGTGGTCCAACTGAACCGATCATTGAATGGAGGTGGTTATGTTCGGCTGTTTGGAGACGATTTGCAGCCATTCACGGACTTCATATTCCCAAACGACCATAGAATTTAGATGGATTGAAATGTGCCATCTCACCGGACCACAATTTCGCGAGATTGATTGAAGAACATTCTGAACAATTCGAGCGACAGATCGCCCTACATGGATCCTGTGGTGTCACTGCCAGACACCACACTTGCTAGGTGGTAGCCTTTAAATCGGCCGCGGTCCGGTAGTATACGTCGGACCCGCGTGTCGCCACTATCAGTGATTGCAGACCGAGCGCCGCCACACGGCAGGTCTAGAGAGACTTCCTAGCACTAGCCCCAGTTGTACAGCCGACTTTGCTAGCGATGGTTCACTGACAAATTACGCTCTCAATTGCCGAGACGATAGTTAGCATAGCCTTCAGCTACGTCATTTGCTACGACCTAGCAAGGCGCCATTATCATTTGCTATTTATCTTGTGATGCATGTACCGTCAGACCGATGTTCACCAATTATGGATTAAAGTTAAGTATTCCAGAAGCTACGTACTATTTTTGCTACTATAAGACCTTGACCTGTTCCAGACCTCACGCCAGCCTGCGTGTGCTTAAACGCGTGCCCTTCGGCCTCCCGTCCTCGTGGATTGGCTGTCTTGCCAGTCCACAAAAAATCCCATCGAAATTTATGGGACATAAGCGAGACATCAGTCCGTGCACAAAATCCTGTACCTCAACACCTTCGGAATTAAGGACGGCCTTAGAAACAGCACGGTTCAATATTTCTGCAGGGACTTCCAGCTACATATTAAGTAATGGCACGTCGAGTTTCTCCATTACTCCGTAAAAAAGGTGGTCCGACACGACATTAGGAGCTATCCCATGACTTTTGTCACTTAAGTGTATGTTGCATTCGCCGCAGTATCAGCAACTGCTGACTGGTGTTTTTTCAGAAACAATAAAATGGTTCAAATGGCTCTGAGCACTATGGGACTTAACTACCGATGTCATCAGTCCCCTAGAACTTAGAACTACTTAAACCTAACTAACCTAAGGACATCACACACATCCATGCCCGAGGCAGGATTCGAACCTGCAACCGTAGCGGTCACGCGGTTCCAAACTGACGCGCTTAGAACCGCACGGCCACACCGGCCGGCTCAGAAACAATACTAGACTGGAGTGTAATCATTCGAAGCTATGAAAGTATTCTGCTACAGAACGATTTTCCTTGGCGTGCGTTTTTCGTGTAGTGATAAATGATTGTCTTTCAATTAACGTGATGTACTTATTTCCTTTTTTTTACATATATTCTTTTGTTCACAATTAATTTCATTTAAAAGCCTGGAGAAACGCCAAAACAAAGAAAAATGTGGCACTCAATGGAGTTTGATTACGGGCAACTAGTTTTAATACGACAGAGAACGAGATTTCTTGTTTTCTGTATGCTGTTATCAATAGAGACGTATACAAGAACCAAAGGCGAACAACAAGAATGGAAGATGAGGAGAGAATTAAAATAGTGTAATACAGGGATGTAGTCTTTCTCCTCTACTGTTTGACCTGAACGTGGAAAAAGTACTGAAGAAAGTAAAGGGAAGGTTTTACGTCTACATACATACTCTGTAAGCGACCGTACGATGCGTGGCGGAGGGTACCCTGTGCCACTACTAGTCATTTCTTTTCCTGTTCCACTCGCAAATACAGCGAGGAAAAAATGACTGCATGTATTCCGCCATATGGACCCCAATTTCTGTTATGTTATCTTCGTGGTTCTTATGCGAAATTTATGTTGGCTGCAGTACAATCACTATGCAGTCAGCTCCAAATGCCGGTTCTGTAAATTATCTCAATAATGTTTCTCGGAAAGAAAGTCGTCTGCCCAACAGTGATTCCCATCGAGTTTCCAAAGCACCTTCCTAATACTTCTGATTTCATAGAACGTGTTTAGCAGGTTGCCTTTTAATTGTTTCGATGTCTACTTTTAACAGGAGCTCATGTGGATCCAAAATACTCGAGTCTCACTCCAGAAAACGTCGGCTAGCGTCCTATATGCGCTTTCCTTTACAGTTGAAGCACTCTTTCCCAAAATTCTCCCAATAAACCGAAGTCGACCATTAGCCTTCCCTACCACAATCGTTACACGCTCGTTCCATTTCATATCGCTTTGCAACGTTACTCGCAGATATTTAAAGGACGTGACTCTCTCAAGCAGGACACTTAATAATGCTGTATCCGAAAACTACGCCTTTGTTCTTCCTCCTCTTGCCCATTAACTTACATTTTTCTACATTTGGAACCAGCTAAATTATATTCCAGGGTTAAATGGTACCAAAGATGAGATTCGATGATGTCGTCAGGCCCCGTTTAATTGGGTATACAGCCTTCTGGACACAAAATGTAAATTGACAGTAAACGAAAGAAAGAGGAAACTGTTGATCAGCATTGGAAGTGAGTTTCTAACAAACTTAACACCAAAATTAGGCAGCTCGAAGCAGAAAAGGTGGAGGAATTATGCTACTTTGGAACCAATATACGGTTAATAGAAGGACTATAGTGTTACTTTTACAGCATCATTCAGGATCAGTGATGTCTGACAGCAGAAGCGACGCCTATACAGTAAACACATTAAATGGAAGCTGGTAAACAAAGGTGGAACTTGTGATAGGAATAAGGATTGTAAAAAAAGAAATGAAGAATCAGACGATACCGAATCCCAAAGCATCTCAGAAATGAAGCTTCAGAAATCGATTAATGATTTGTTTAGCACACGTATACAAAACAACTCGGAAACTCCTCTAAAACCAACTACAAGCTCACTGAATATTTACGTTAGCTGTACGTGATGCCATTCTCTCCGGTTATAAAACGTGGTGTGCTTAAGTACGCTCATTCAAGCACGTACCTGCGGCGGTAATATCCGTGCGCTTTTCATAGCGGGTGGCCAGCTTGACGGCTGAGCCGAGCAAATATTATAGGATGGAGGTGCGGGTTCATTACACAGGCTGGCCTCAGCAGATTTCCCGCTGCTGCCTGCAGAAAGTCGCACTTGAACTCTGACGAACTGACTTCCGTGCAGCTCTTTAAAGCGGCTTCATTTAAGACCTAGGCTGTTACTCCTTCCTCTGGCCGGCCGTAATGAAAACCACGCTAAGTATTCAAGAGAACAAATTTCACAATTCCGCAGAAGATGGTGTAAAGTCAACGGTGCCGGGGCGGGTAGGGGGGGGGGGGGGCAACTATATATCTCAACGATTTAATGATTAATAAAAACTACCTCAGCTGTATTATTGCACATTTATTGTGGTTCGACCGGTTTCGTTAGTTGATCATCTTCAGGTTGCCGAGTTGTGCTAAAGTCATGACATGAAAGTCACGACATAAAGTCATGATTTTAGTACAACCCAATTATGTTCAACTAACGAAACCGCACAATAAATGTGTAGTAACACACCTGAGTAGCCTTATTATTAACCATTGACATTGTGCTTAACATGGTCAAGATTATAACTTAATAAAATCATCTTTTAGCAAACTTAGTTGCAGGCAGAGAATTTGAAGAGGTAAAAACATCCTTTGGTACACTGATAGACGTTAGTTTTCTTGTACGCGTTGGTGCAATGGGTGTTTCATCCATTTTGCTTCACGAGCTCTACGATTTTAATCTGGTGATGGGAGTAAGAAACACGTCACTAATGTAATAAATGAGCGATCTAGACGGAATTGTTCGCAATGAAAATGTTCTAACAGACACTTGAAATGCGGCCAATGGTTTGAGAATTAACGTTCACGTTCGAAACTAGCCACGACTAAGAAACTGTACGCAACTGGAACAGAAACCTCGAGTAAATAATAAAGAAATGTTTGATAACGTACCGGCGAAACATTACGCGCTAGTAATTATACTAACACTAAAGGAAAACTAGCTTCGCTGTCCACCGTCAACAGCGCCTCCCCCCCCCGCCCTTCGTTACTCCAACCTACCCCCCCCCCCCCTCCATCCCTCCGCCAACGGTTGAATGCCGTGCCGAATCGGCGGGGAGATCTCTTATGACGAAGTTATTGAAATACCGAAAAATGCAAGAATAAGTCTGCACCCAAAAAATTTACCGTTGAGAACTCTTCATCTTACTACTACTTTTTGTGTTTCCGTTCGAAGTTCTGAACTTGGGGTCGTTTTCTCCACTTAGTAACTTCCATGTAATGAAAGGTTTAATAGTCTCTTCATATTGAAGACACCACACTTTTTGCAATTCATTGTACTCTATGTTTACCCCGATCATAATTTCATTTTTGTCTCGAAAACTTTATCTCCTGGTGAAACTTCCTGGCAGATTAAAACTGAGCTACCCAAGCACTTGCCCGCGAAAGGCAAAGGTCCCGAGTTCTAGTCTCGGTCCGGCACACAGTTCATATCAGCGTACACTCCGCTGCAGAGTGAAAATCTCATTCTGGTTTATCTCCTGGTGCTGCGTGCGGTAGCCTTCCATCAATGCTAACAAAAACCTCAGAGAATACTCAGGCAGATGTAAGGAATAACCGGCCGAGTATTTCGTTGCAGAGACCTTTATATGACAATTCACCACTAATCCACCTAACTGAAACACTAAAATATTTTGGACTAACTATCATAAGCTAATATGGAATCCTTACCTAAAAATCGTTCAACAGAAAGCCTACAACACACTAAATCTGCTAACCGATAGAACATGTGGAGTAAATAGCACGCCAATAATCCACGCAAAGAAACCTTTATCCGCCCGATCCTAATCTATGTCACACTGTCACGGAAATCCTCTCCTCTCTTCAAATCCTGGATCGATATGCACTCCACATGGCTATCGATATTAGTCATCTTGGTATGTCCTACATTTCTTAAATCTCAGCACCTTAAAGTCTCCCCCGCTCTTGAGAACTTAGTCCTATTGTCGCGTCAATATCGGCACGTACTACCTTCCCTGCATCACCAAACACTCCATTTCATTTCTCGACGTAATTTATATCGCCTTACCCTCCCGCATTGTTGTTGTTGTTGTTGTGGTCTTCAGTCCTGAGACTGGTTTGATGCAGCTCTCCATGCTACTCTATCCTGCGCAAGCTTCTTCATCTCCCAGTACCTACTGCAACCTACATCCTTCTGAATCTGCTTGGTGTATTCATCTCTTGGTCTCCCTCTACGATTTTTACCCTCTACGGTGCCCTCCAATACTAAATTGGTGATCCCTTGATGCCTCAGAACATGTCCTACCAACCGATCCCTTCTTCTAGTCAAGTTGTGCCACAAACTTCTCCCCAATCCTATTCAACACCTCCTCATTAGTTATGTGATCTACCCATCTAATCTTCAGCATTCTTCTGTAGCATCACATTTCGAAAGCTTCTATTCTCTTCTTGTCTAACCTCCCGCATTATGAAATGTCTTCGGAAACCTACAATTTCTTCCAGCCTTAACGTATCCTACTGAAACCAAAGGAAGGCCCCAGTCCATCCTTTCCTTGTCCAGTTGGAATACCACCTACATTCCATCACACACAAAGAACCTTCTGTGTTATTCTGCTTGTAACATCGTCTCCAATACTTTTCACATTCAAGGGCCTACCCATAGTTACCACGTGCCTACATCACAATCTTCGTATCATAAGCATCACTTATTTTACTTTCTTAATTTTTTATATTAAAATTGTAAATTATATAATACAGTGGCTGAAGTGTGGCAGTTAAGATGCTGCTAGTGCCCCCCTCCCCCACTCAGTACGTAGAACGCAGATAACTGTAAAATTATATAATAAATCCTGATGTTTATCGGTTGTTTAACGTGTATTTGACACAAAGGAGAACGCACGTACTTTTTCCGAGATAAAGCGCCTGCACAGCAAGTCTGACCAGTGATTTTTTTTTTTTTTTTTTTGTGTGTGTGTGTGTGTGTGTGTGTGTGTGTGTGTGTGTGTGTGTGTGTATGTGTATGTGTTAGGTGACTGCAAACGTGGAGAAAACGCAGAACAGTGCATTAACTATAAACGATTGAGATTACTGATTGGTGGTAACTGAATGGTACAAGCTAGTAACATTAAGGATACTCGGTGTAAAAGACCACAATATGAACACAGGGATACTGGAACAAGATTGGAAGACCAAGAACAAAGTGCTCGGATCAAAAAAGGTGCGAGACAGGCAGTCTTTCACCCTTATTATTCAATCTATACATAGAAGAAGCAGTCACAGTAATAAAAGGAAGTTTCAAGAGAGCGACTGAAGTTCTGAGTGAAGGAATATCGATGACAAGATTGGCTGATGACATTGATATCCTCAATGTCCTTTCTTTCAGGAGTGCTAGTTCTGCAAGGTTCGCAGGAGAGCTTCTGTGAAGTTTGGAAGGTAGGAGATGAGATACTGGCAGAAGTAAAGCTGTGAGGACGGGGCGTGAGTCGTGCTTGGGTAGCTCAGTTGGTAGAGCACTTGCCCGCGAAAGGCAAAGGTCCCGAGTTCGAGTCTCGGTCCGGCACACAGTTTTAATCTGCCAGGAAGTTTCAAAATAACTGATGGCGAACAAAGCATTGAGGATATAACAAGCAGACTAGCACAGGCAAAGAGGAAATCCCTGGCCAAGAAAATTCTACTCTTACATAGACTTCACTTTGAGAAAGAAATTTCAGAGAAAGTACGTTTGGAATACAGCATTCTATAGTAGTGAATCACTGACTGTGAGAAAGTAGGAACAGTAGAGAATCGTATGGTTTGACATATGAAAAGTACTGACAAGAAGAAGGGACTGAATAATGAGACGCATGTTCAGACGTATGTACACCATTGCCTCAGATGCTGGGGATGAGAAACCCCAACTACATCAGACAACAAGACAGCAAGAATTTCGTAATCGGGCAAATTTAATGCATGGTACTAGAGGGAGCTGTAGAGAGTAAAAAACTGTAGGGGAAGACAGAGATTGAAATACATCCAACAAAAAATTGAGAACGTTGAGTGCAAGGGCTCTGTATCAAACCAGTCAGAAGACAATTGACAAAATTATGAACGAATGAGATAGTTTGACTGAGAAAGAATGCTGTTTTTGAAATGAGCATGTCACACAAACACATTTCAACTAGTAAGGGCCTTGTAATAGACCAAGAAATTTGACTACAGAGCGCATTACCATTTCCCTGATATTATGGTAACGCACCATCACCTTTGTGGGAACTCGACGACGAAATTCCACAAAATATGCTGAACTTTCGCTTATGTCGATGCGCTCGATGTTATCTGTATTGGTTTAGTCCGGTGATATGTACGTCATTGCATCAGATGCTTGGGATAACAAACCCGAACTGCATCAGACAACAAGACAACACGAATTTCGTAATCGATAAAATTTAATGAATTCTGACGACTCTCACTTGAGACTTTCCTGTGGTTTTAGGCGTCGCTGAGGTATCCACAATCCGGTTCCTACAACGATGAGTGACGTGTGGAAAAATAGACTCTAAGGTGAAAATAAACGAACCACTATGAACGAATCATCCGAATGAGGCCGAAATGGGTGGATGTGATGTCCATGTACAAATGAGTGATGAAAATGTTAGAAAAATTCGATGATACATTGAAGAGAAAGAGATTCACTAACTGAGCACGTCAATAACGCGTTGGTCCATCTTCAGCAAATAAAAAAAAAGTTGTTCGCCTTGGTATTAGTTAAATGTCCACCTGAGGGTAATGGTGTCAAATTCTTTCGCACTGGCGCCTTAGATAATCAAAATCCCGGATGTTTCGAAGGTCCTGCCCCTAACGTTCTGAACTGGTGAGAGATGCGAGACCTTGGTGGCCAAGATTGTGTCTGGTAAGGACGAAGACATGCAGCAGAAACTCTCGCAGTGAGCGGGCTGCCATTATCCTACTGAAAGGAAAGGCCAGGATTGCTTACCATGAAGGTCAACAAAACGGGGCGTAGAATATCGTCGATGTATCGTTGTTCTGCAGGGGTGCCGTGGATGAAAACAAAAGGGTCCTGCTATGAAAGAAATGGCGTCCTAGACCATCACTACTTATTGTCAAACTGTATAGTGGGCGACAGTGATTTTGATGTTCCACCTCTATCAGGGGCATCTACAGACACTTTTCGTTGGCCATCTGGGCTCAGTTCGTAGGCGGGCTCATGACTGCAGACAATTCTACTCCACTGAAAGAGATTCCAGGTCGAAGACGTGTCTGGAGACGCCCCAGAGAGCAGTGTGATACCAACCGGACTGTTGGCTGCCACAGGGCCCTACAACCAGGAATGATGGTCTGGGATGCCACTTCATTTCATAGCAGGATCCCTTTGATTGTCATACGCGGCACCATTACAGTACGGCCATAAGTCGACGATATTCCCCGCCCAGTTTCGTTGCCCTTCATGGCAAGCTGTCCTGATCTCACGATTCAGTCAGATAACGCCCGCCGGAACACGGCCAGCGAGAACGATGGATCTCGCTCTAATAGAGAACATTTTGTGCATTGTGGGCATCCTGGGATTTTGAAGATATAACGTGCCAGATGGACAGAATTTGGCATGACATTCCTTGGGTGGACATCCTACAACTCTATCGATCAATGCTAAGCCAAATAACGGCTTGTATAGGGCCCGGAGGTGGACCAAGGTGTTACTGACTTGCTCAATTTGTGGAATTCCTCGTCTTGAGTAAATCATCCGGTTTTTCTGTGATTTTAACCATTTTTTTGTCTGTAATTTTACGTCACATCCGCCGATTTTATATCTGTCGAACAAATCCTTCGTGGTGCGTAGTTTTTTTTTTTTATCTGAGATTTACAGCGCATTTGTATAAAACGTTTAGCTTGATACCTTCGTAGTGTGAGCTATGTGAACATTAAAATTTCGACAGGCATTTGAATAGCATGCGAATATCAAGCATTAGAGACAGAGGTATGGCTCCTCTTGCTCAAATCTCCGAATACCGTATAGCAGCAGAATTAGGGCCCGTTACATGTTGTAAGTAACCTAATGAGTGAGGACAGCCTCAATAATAATGACTGTATGGGGGAGTTGGTGGAGATCAAGACATTACTCCTCTTTCAGGTTATTTAATGTGTCAGTTCGAGAATGCGCGTCAAATGTGGACAGACTGATTTGAAGAAAGATGACTGCCACGGCTTTCTTGGCCTGACATGTGACCCAGTGAACACGTGTGTAATATTTTCACGGTTCGCCAGAAACCACTGCTAATGCTTAGTGTACCGCATATGAGGTGCTGTTCCGCAGGAACTTCTCCAGTACCTCATTGAGCCCTTGGTTCGGCGTCTAGAAGCTCGAATTATAGGACGTGGAAGAGAACATGTTCAGTTCTGTAATCATAATCGTTTGCGAACTGTCACGTTCCTAATGTGTAGCATAAACGGTCACCCATCCCTGCTGATGTTGCAAATTCCACGACCGGTAGCGTACGGCAACAATACGTACTCGAACGCGAGTAAAGTGAACACATCGCCAGGTGAGGAGCGTTCGCCTGTGGCGGGTGCGCTCTACGCCCCTGGGCCGCATTGGTTAATGGACCGGAAGGGAGCGCCTCTCACGTGGCCGGCATTTTAAGGACCTGTGCGAGTCTGCCCAGCGAGGAATTTTCCGCCGAAGTCGCCAGCCTCACTTCATTGCGCTGACCGGAGCAGAAAATACTTACTGCACTACGAATGCTGCTATGGCGTTGTTGAAATTTTCTAAAACTTGGTCTTGAAGCAAAAGTTTTTCTCTCAAGCACTGCAAATTTTTTCAACTCAGTTGACACCAGGGAATATACAGTAAACACATTTAATGCATATCTGATAGTATAATTTATAAATTACACAAATGTTTCCGTGAATTCGAGGTTACTGACTATGACAATGGTACAGTCGGGAGACACAGCAAAGAGACACAAAGAAATTGCTACAAAATCTCAGTGGTGAATGCAATATTGATGTCCTTTGAGATGCGTCATATGCCAATAAGATACTGCCTGTGGAAACACAGTGATCATCTTTTAAATAATTTCTTTGAAACGTATGTATCATTTACTGGTGACACAAGTGAACAAGTGGTATCGTTACACGTTTCGAGTTAACGGAGTCATCTGTCCTACTTCTAGTGCACGCCTAGAGTAGTCACACCAGAAGTTGTGTTTTTTTCCAGTTTTCACATTTAATTTTACATTCTGAATATTCTTAATCTTAAACTGTCTGTTTAAGAGTTATCAACTTTATATTAACTTGTCTTTTTACCTCGTTCCACATACGCCTAGAAATGTAAACGTTATATCGATATCTGTTTTTTAACATTCTTTTTAATTTGCTAAAACATGGATATATCGAAAGTATCGATATTTTGGACTTTCATTATATCGCTTTCGTCGTTATCTGTCAGGTGGCTTTTCAACAGTCAGTCTACTGATATCAGTTATCGTACATCCCAGTATGTTTCAGTCGGCATCAGCGACCAAGACTACGGTCCTCGTTATTAAGTGTGCCTTATCAATAAAAGCAAGAGCACAGCTTTTGAGGACCTTCATAAAATAAACGATTACTCATTTAGGGGAATCCAATGGAAGGTTGCGCAAGTTCAATATTTAGATGAGCCTCTCTAATCTTGTTGTGTTTATTGTAAGTGCTGCCTGGTGTGCGGTAAGCTATAGTATCTGAAGCGTCGCAATCGTCTTACACTTAGCGATTTTTAAGATGCAAAACCGCATTTCCATTTCACCGTCGTCGTCATGTTTTTGCTCCGATGTCTCGCAGTGGCTTGGAAGGATTTGGAATCGAACGATATAGTACGTAGATTTGTAATGAATTTGTAACTGATGGACAGATGTATTCCAAAACTCCGAAAGTATCTATGATTCGCGCTTTATCTACACAATATTGCACTATAATGGAGTTTTTGTAAAAATTGGAACGCTGGTTCTGTAGCTGAAGAGAAAGTCTGGAGGCTTCCTATTTGTTACCAGTTTGACTTGCAGGTAACTATAGAAAAGTATTATACAGAGATATTATCAGAAATGAAATCTGATGTTGTTGTAGATTGTACGAGTAGTATATCGAAGACTCTGTGGATAACTAACGTGTAACTCTGAGTCTGCAAGCGAAAGCGTAAGAAAAATACCTAATGGAGTAAGAAGTACTATGTTTTTATCTTATCGATGTGCACATATTTAAATACCGTTAAAAGTTGGAATGCGTGATGAAATTTGGTAAAAACAGAGAATGTAAACCACAAAGCTCTCATTGGAAAACTTGGTCCATAGGCGCAGGTTCTCACTGTAAGCATAAAAAAATGTTAACCCTATTAAGACACAGTATTTCGGAAAGACACATCAGCAATACCCAACTTCAGTTCCATCTCCTTATGCTAATTTTTTCCTTTTTCATTTTGAATTTTCGTAAACTATCAAAGCCGTAATCACTCAACTAAAAACACAAAGTAGAGTTCAACAGAAAAATGATTTACTGCAGCATTCATTCACAAATCAAACAATATAGCGTCGTGAGATGATTTTAAGTTTATGTTGCGTTCTAGAAAATGTGTATTGAGATGTCAATATAAGGCGCTACTACTAAGTGTGTTACGGACTATTAATGAATATCAGACGGCATATTATGAAGAGAATGATTTTACTAGACTATTTTTTGCAAATAAAGAAGCTAATACAACTGATATTCTTATCAATGAGTGAAACAAGAAACTGTATCACTAATATTTGAAAGTAACAAACACTAGGCGTACTGTTAATAAACGAACATTAATAATTTTTTTTTTAAATAATGTTTTGTGCCTCTAAAGAGCTCAGAGACACAAGTTAGGCTGTATTATTAAAGTCCGGTGGATTTTTATTGAAGAAATTAGATATAATCATGGCTACCCCGATTAAATTTCCTTGTTATAGTTATTCTGTAGTGCTCCATAGGTCACTACTCCGATACCAATTTGTATGTGCAATTCGTTTGGCTTCTCGTGAGATTTTATGAGAAAGACTCTTGATGCTTCTGTTTCTTTATTTCGGATGCTTTCCGGGCTAGACCATATTACGCATATATTACTACAATTACCTGTCAACGGAGGCAAACTGACCTAACAGAGACATTATTATTCGGATGGATGAAGACACAAGGCTGCATTATTTGAAAATTGCCTATGCCGGGAGAAACTCAGACCTAACTTTACTAATAGTCGTTACTGCCACTGTTGCATAACCTGATACCTTTTAATGTGTCTGCAGCGCTAGAGCAAAGCAGTTTAGTTCATTGCATATATCAACTAACAATAATAAACTTCTTCGAGAATATTATTTTGTGTTCTCTCAGAAATTTCAATTAACTATTTCAGCTGTTCTGTTCCAGTATTCATGTATCTTCTCTAGCTGTTACTGAACTCATATTTGGTACTAGGTGAAAATTCTGACGGTGTATCGCATTGTATTAGAACTATGACATACAAGAAGAGCGTCTGACGTCTGTGAAGAAAAAGTGCTTCCAAAAACTAGAACCTTTTTTATGTATTCCTCAATCATGCCGTGAGTAGTAATCGGAATGATTTTCCTTATATTACGTACGCATTATTTTGATCAAAACAAGTGATTAAGACAGTGAGAAGGACAACACGTGAAAATTTTATCAGCAGTGATGTATTCATCGACAATAGCTGTTTATGTTTTGACCAGCGAAAGCAGGTCAGCCATCACTTCACTATTACAGTCGCTCATGTAATTTAACTCGGACTGATTTCGAATTCATTCAGTGCGGAGTTCCTGTTTACAGCTGCAAATTGCGTTCTTCCTAAGGCATCCAATTTGTTCTGTAGATTGGCCTACGGATCTTTCATTAGGTGCGTAACTGCTGTTTACGTCAGCTTGCGATCAATTTCCAGGACTCTCTCTTCGTTGGGTAGACTTTATTTCGATTCAGCAATTATGTGGTCCCCTAACGCGGGGTCTTTAGCTTGCTCCAGTTTGAAAGGAGAAAATCAGTTGTAGCGATTCTGATATTGTCATGGAAATATTTTGGCGACAAACGCAAATCAGTGTTTCGGTACCAAATTATCACTTTCTACAGTTTTGTGTGAAAACGTCAACAGAGACGTCAATCTGAATGTTTACTTCCAAGCTGCGAGACCCTTGAAGCCCTGGATTATTGGTAGAAAACTCTGCTACATGTATTTCCCTTCAACGAAATCCACGTATCCTTAGCAAAGGGCGTAATTACGACTGCGCTTTGAGTTGTCGCGGTGTCACTAACAACTTCGACATCGACGACGTGAATCCTCCAAAGCAAGTCATCCACAAGGCGAGAACTAGAGTTCGCTGCACCCAGCCGTGAACCATACGAATATATCAAACTAAAATATGTTTGCTAACTGTCTATTTCGTTACTCAGAACGCAACAGTGCACATGCATCATGCAGCATTGCATGGCATTCCACTTAAATTAAGAAGCAAAATATTTGTTCGTGTCTGAAAGCACTTTGAAATGAATATATGTGGCTCTGCGCCTCACTGAGGTCTTCTAAAGTAAATATATTTCTGTGAGATATCTTGCCGTATTTAGAGCTGACTGGGAGTTAATTGAGAGCTAGCAGACAGCATGTTATCAGGACGTAGAGTACCCCAAAGAGACTGAAATAATTTCCTTTTTTCCAAAGGAGTGTAGTACGACCATTACTGCCCATGTTACATGTTAACGATTTAATAGTCATTGTCGAAAGCTCAGATCAAACGAACCCAAACTGCCGTGTGAGTTAGCACACTGTTTCCGAGATTCAGGGAGATGCGTCGGCCGCGAATCCAATCCGCGCGGCGATCTGACGACGCGGATCAGTTTGCCGGCCAGTTTGGATGTAGGTTTTCTGGAGTTTCTCACTCCGATTAGGTGAACACCGGGGCACTACCCACGTATTATTTGCAGAGTATTCTCTCTACTTGGCAGTCTCCGTCTTCCAACCATTCCCACATTTAAAGCAACCTGTATTCGTAAAATGTTTTCCATTTAAAACGTTTCAGTACCTTTGGATAATCTTGCAAGATCGTATTTTAAGCTTATAATCTCCTCACCGGGAAACTACCATAACGGAACGTGTTTACCTTGCACATATGTGACATTAAATGCTTCGCGGTTCTACTCATTCCAGATCGGGACCACACAGTGACAGAAATGTGGATACGTAACTGAGAGTGGCTTTGAATGCTTCCTAGGCTGTCTTTCTCACTTAAACCGCCTTTGCTTTCCGTAACCTACGCCACTTGCCTTGCTCCAGCTATCGAAGTTCTCATCTCTCGACTTCTTGGGTTCAGCAATCAGAAGTCTGTTTCATTTCGTTCCAACTGATCATTGGAGGTGAACAAAGTATAATGTGTGTCCTTTCTGAAAATACGTTGGATAAGAAATAGGTTCTCTTGAGATTGTGTTGAATTTCCATAGTAGCGAAGAAAAGTACTTTCATTAAGTTCATTCTCTCTTCATAGAAACCGGCATAACGCTATCACAAAAGATAATGCTTAGTTCCGTTTATTCACTATAAGCAATGCGCTGATATTATGAATTCTGGCTTGTCGGTATTTAGTAGCGTATTGAAACAGCACGATAACATTGTCAGTAGATAATAAGTATATTAAGGAATAAAAACTTAAAAGCAGATATAGATAGAGTGTATGACAGTTGCCTCCTATAGACGTATAGTAACTGTGTGGTATAAGAGTGATGCATTTAATTTGTTCAAAATGTAAAACCTTTTGCCTCGGGCTTGCGTATTTCATGTGCATAAGGAGGAAAAGCAGTAATTACAGTAAAAAATTAAAAATGTGTAAAGAATTACGTCACTTCCATTAACTAGTATGGATCAACACACCTCAAAAGTATGTTTGCAAAACGGATAAATTTTAATGCAAGCAATTGCGTGCTTCAGTTGATTTCGAACAATTTGAGTGTCAAAAACAGGTGTCCAGCGATTACCAGAACAAAAGCATCGAAAATAACAGCCTACAAACGAAAATTGGACTGATAAAAATATTGAATTAATCGCTAATACGTGCCTTTGACACCAAAGGGAAGAGATCCCTCTGAGATTAAAACTACTTTTACGGCAACGTGACACTGAATTTGGCGTTCTAAATATCGTCCTCACTGAATTTAAACGATTACTTTTCCTGATTTGATCTTGGTACGGCGTATCGCCATAGTAATGACTGACGAATTGGATGAATACTACTTATTGTATTTGTCATTAGACAGTATCTGAAGGAGTCTATTATTTCCTGCTAATGCTTTATCTGTAGTTTTATGTTCCGAGTGAGTGGTGTAATTACATCGAGAAAGATGAAACAAATTTTGCTTGTAAGTGGGTACTTTTTTGAACGTTCAGTTTACAGAAACATCGTTGTATGACACTGTGTGGAAGATGAACTCAGAGCAAAACGGTATTTTTCTGGTGTGTTGTTGTTGTTACGTAAGGCTCGTTAACAAATAATCGCTTCCCTAGACCACATACATTCGCCAAAGCTCTGTACACTTAGATCGTAATTTGTTTTGAGATGTTACTGTGATATTAGTGTAATCCATTCGATTTCCCATCACAGGCTATTATTCTCCACCTTTTGATCTCACATAAGCGCATTTAAAAACTCACTCGCTGAACATCTACTGATAGTGTTTATCAAGTCCCTCAGTAGCGTGTAATGAGTCATCTGTACCGTGTTTCATTCTTAAATAGAATTATAACAAATCATTCACCGCTAGTACACCCGAATACGTTTCTAAACCTATCATAAAGTAGTAACCTCGTGAACACCGGTGGTGCAAAGTAGTCTCACCTACTTCTACTGCTTACTACAGAAGCTGGTCCATTGACTGCCACCAAACCAAGTGGTATAGTGGAAAAGACCGTAAATGCCCGTCTCGCCATTCTAGATTACATTTAGTTTTGGTTTCACTAAATACATTCAGGCGGATGCGTGGAACACTTACTTCACTGAGAAGTGCCTAGGTCCGCCCCATACATGTCGGATTTGGCTAAAACAATAATGAACTTGCTGTTGGGTGTATTTTAAACTTTGAACTTCAGTAATGCAGTGAATTTTTGTCGCTCGACCGTAAACAATTGAAACGTAATAAAACTGTTCCGAGTACGGCATGGAAACTTGTTCCACCTGTGCAGCAACTCGTTCAAGATCAATAGCTGGAGAACTACGGTCCAATGCTATAAAAGCTTGTAATTTTAAAAGTGCTTTTAACGTAATTCCTTTTGTACTGACATCAAACGTTTCCGGTTCTTAATACGATTTACCTTATCTGCGCTACTTATACCCCATGCAAAAGGTTCATACGTCACAGAGACTAAGTTCACAAACACAGAAAGCAAGCATATGTTACAAAAGTGAGAGATCAGTGTAAAGGATTTAAGTGACTCAGAAAACACAGTTTCAAAGGAGTCAGGATTTCAAGCTTTCGTTCCTCATACATTTTCAGATTTACTGTAGGGTGGTACTCATAACGCTTTATTTTCTGACTCAGTTATTGAAATATAAGGAACATGATAAAGTGACGAAAATTAAGTATCCGGAAGAAATCTGTTACTTACCTTGCTGCACTCTCCTGCGTGGAATCTATGATCGTATTTTTTAGAGAAGTGTACTGATTAGAGGTACTGAGGAATATTCTCCTAGCTGTCATCCTTCCATCTTCCCCCCCCCCCCCCCACCGCACCAACTGTTTTCATTATTTGTGGCTTGATATTGCCAAGTAACGTAGTGATGACCACAGAGAATCATCCACAATGAATGGTCCGTCGTGACTGAAAGCGACCTGAGCTATTCAATACAAGAATAAGCTTACTTTAAAGATACGTATTTCATATGTCCGCAGCCGACCAAAACATTAGGAGACTGATTTTATTCCTGGGGTACAAGCGACTTCAGAGCAGTAGCTACGCTGGCAGTCTGAACTAACAACTGCAAACAAAGGACTCGCATTCGACCAGTCGTGAGCAGGCAGTGTGAAGTTGTGGACGTGGTACCGTAGTGTGGCAATGTTGTGTAGCAACATGACTTATTCACTCGATACGGTTGTGGAATAAAACAGACGACCAAATCACAAGTTTAAAACCCCGCTACACTGTATCTAAGCATCCACTGGCATAAACATAAGTGATACGATCGTCAAAGACCATCATAAAGACATCCAGTTTGCATCATGTAATCTGTGGTATGTCATGGGAGCAGGTAGTGGGACTCTTTATTACACGAGCTGGTTACGTTATCTTTGAAGTAGGCATTATATGTGTGAAGCGCCAAATATGAAACTTTACCCAAAAAGTGAAGATTGTACTGTAATGTACTTTTAGAAAAATGGAACAACTGGTGTTGTGTACCACATTTTTATATTTATGGTGAAGAACTGTCCTGTTCCTTTTAAACACCTGTGTAAATAAAACTGGAGTGTAGTTGTATATATGGGTAACACTGTAAACATTGTTGCACATTGGCTGTTGGCCCTTCTCTTCCTCTCCCCCCCCCCCCCCAACCACCCCTCTCCCTTCACCTCATCTGGCCAAGCGGTTCTAGGCGCTGCAGTTTGGAACCGCGCGACCGCTACGGTCGCAGGTTCGAATCCTGTCTCGGGCATGGATGTGTGTGATGTCCTTAGGTTAGTTACGTTTAAGTAGTTCTAAGTTCTAGGGGACTGATGACCTCAGATGTTGAGTCCCATAGCGCTCAGAGCCATTTGAACCATTTGAATCACCTCATCTATTTAATCTGACTACCTCATCTTTCCTCCCCGCCTATATACATCAATATCTCTCCATCCTTTACTTGTTTAATACCTTTGATCCATACCTGTTAATCCTAATGTGCACCATTGCCTAAATCACTACGCTCTCCTCCACTCTCCCCCCCCCCTCCCACTTTTTTCATCACTTGTGTAGCATTGACGCTTTTATGTAAAGTGTTTTAATCTCCAGTGATGTTTGTGACCTTTTATTTTACGCAACTGACCGATTTTTAAACATGATTGTAATTCATAACAATGTATAACTGCTTATTTTATAACTGACCATGTATCAAATATTTCACTCTCTTGCAACATGTACTACCATGTATCTTTAATTACAACGGTGTAAGTCGCAGTTTTACATGCTCTCTTGGATGTTGGCTCTTCACGCCATGTAAAGTAAACAATGGCATCTTCTGCCCACTTCAAAAATAATGTAACCAGCTTCTATAATAATGCGTCCCACTACCTACTCCTATAACATCCACAGATTACATTGTGCCAACTGGGATGTCTTTATGATGGTCTTTGACGATAGTTTCTCTTATGTTTATGCCAGTGGCTGCTTAGACACAGTATAGCGAAGTTTAAACCTGTGATTTGGTCTTCTATTTTATTCCACTACCGTATCAAGTGAATAAGTCATGCTAACTGTCAGTACATTAGCCTATTACAGAAGTGTTCTCTCATTTAATTTCGACAAAATTGGTTTATGTAAGCGAAGATACATATTTTGACGACGATTTTTGTTTTACTCAAATCTAACGATTGTGATACGTAAGTCAGAGAAGGAATCATGCCGCCCATACATTAATTTAACTGTCTGCCCTGGTATTTTTCTGATAATTGTACTTTTATTGTGTTTTAAGCTGTTACAATTGTAGCACTTGAAAATTGTTGAAAGTGACCTAAGGCCAAAATTTTAATTGTGGAATAAAACATTCTGTACAGTTATATCGTGGTTATATCTTTGAAATGTATTGTATGAGTGTGGCCTCACACCTAAGTAAACCCGCAGTTATTTCTGTTTTCGTTCCGCATTAGGCCCATACAGCGAGAATACATGTGCGCCGCTCTGGCAGGGAACAAGTATAAATCGTTTACTTTTTACACCATATCCCTTCTTCTGTGTTTCTGATACGATGGACAGATGGGAGAGCCTCCCTTTGGGTATTACGTGAAGGCACGACGTCCCCGTCTGAAACTGTTCTCCCCGCCACGCAGCCCGCGTCGCGCCAGGGAAAGCCGTGCTCGGTTCGTAGACTGGGAGGCGAGAAATCGTGAGGGGCTCACCAGGGTGTGTCAGCGGTCAGACCTACTCTCCAAACACAACTTACTGTTCATCTTGCGGCTACGTGTTCGCCAGTAAATCAACGAAGTGGAGCTCTCTTTTGCTCTACTTCTTATTTAATAACACACAACATCACTATTCTGAAAACGTGCCTACGTGGAAATCCCAGTGTGAGTACGTTGCTAGGAATTCCTCTTCTCAGGACCTGCCGTGCTTGTGAGATCTGTCTAGTGGCACAAGGACGTCGCGATGTTTTCAGTTTAGCCATTCTCATCCCAAGGGCTCTTCTAGGGGCATCAAAGTACGTCTTGTTTCACTTGCTCATCCACCCCCGTGAAAGAGTTGTCACTTGAACTGAAGGGGTCTCATCCCTGGAGGTAGATGTCAGAAACCATCAGACGCTCCTTAAGACTGTTTACGGATAATGAGGTTGTCTATAGGAAAGTATGAACGTTAGAAGACAGGATCGATCTGCAGTTGTCCGTGAACGTAAAAAAAGGTAGGATATTGCGTATATATAGCAAAAGAAAACCACTACTGTACAACTGCACTGTTGATGATAAACTGCTGGAAACAGTAAATACCGTAAAACAGCTAGGAGTAACTATCCGTAAGTGGAATGACCACATAAAACGAATAGTAGGAAAAGGAGATGCCAGACTGAGCT
Organism: Schistocerca piceifrons; assembly: GCF_021461385.2. Taxonomy (NCBI): domain Eukaryota; kingdom Metazoa; phylum Arthropoda; class Insecta; order Orthoptera; family Acrididae; genus Schistocerca; species Schistocerca piceifrons. Next base: position 663,071,055 of record NC_060138.1, read on the forward strand.
TCACAGGGAAAATCTTAAGGAAATGTAATCATCCACGAAGGAAGTGGCGTCTTGTAGGTGCTAGTTCGACCGATTCTAGAGAGCACTGATAGACAAGATAGGAAAGATGCAAAGAAGAGCGGTGTGTTTCGCCGCGGGATCGTTTTGGGGCGCTCAACTGCGCGGGTATCAGCGCCCGTACAAATTCCCAACCTTTGCTCAGTCCAATCTCGCCACTTCCATGAATGGTGATGAAATGATGAGGAAAACACAAACACCCAGTCATCTCGAGTCGGGATCGTTCAGTCGGCGCGAGAGCGTCAGAAGAACTGTTCAACAAAGTCCAGTGCCAGACGCTACAAGAGAGGCGTTGTGCACCACAGCGAGGTTTACTACTGAAATTTCGAGAGAATACATTCCAGGAAGGGTCGGGAAACATGTTACTTCCTCCCACATACATCTCCGAAATGACCAGGTCAAGAAAATTCGAGAATTAGAGCCAATACAGAGGCTTACCGACAACCATTCTTTTCTCGCGCCATTCGCTAATAGAACAGGGAAGGAGTGTTTAGTTATTGGTACTAGAAGTACCCTCCGCCACACGCCGTTAAGTGGCTCTCGGTGTATTGCGTAGTCAACCTTTTACACTTATCTTCCACTTTTGCATCTCTGATAATAGTAAAATTTTGTAACCGTCCACCAGTTCCACAGTAGTGGTGATTTACAAAGTGGAGAAGTAACTGTTTTAAAATTTATGGGTCAGAGTTATAAGTTAAATGCGATGTCTGTACAGACGTTGCTTTCACTGTACCATGAGTGGTGAAGTCAGGATTCTTCCTTCCGCGAGTCTAGAAACACGTGAGATTTTCTAGACTCACCAGTACTCTCAGGTAGGTACAAAACCAAAGATGAGGCTCAGAAAGCTATTCCTGCAGCCTTTCTCATGAAGAGACACAGGATTTGTAATTGGTGTAAAGAATGGCAGCTAACTCTAAATATAGATAAATGTAAATTAATGCAGATGAATAGGAAAAAGAATCCCGTAATGTTTGAATACTCCATTAGTAGTGTAGCGCTTGACACAGTCACGTCGGTTAAATATTTGGGCATAACATTGCAGAGCGATATGAAGTGGGACAAGCATGTAATGGCAGTTGTGGGGAAGGCGGGTAGTCGCCTTCGGTTCATTGGTAGAATTTTGGGAAGATGTGGTTCATCTGTAAAGGAGACCGCTTATAAACCACTAATATGACCTATTCTTGAGAACTGCTCGAGCGTTTGGGATCCATATCAGGTCGGATTGAGGGAGGACATAGAAGCAATTCAGAGGCGGGCTGCTAGATTTGTTACTGGTAGGTTTGATCATCACGCGGGTAATACAGAAATGCTTCAGGAACTCGGGTGGGAGTCTCTGGAGGAAAGGAGGCGTTATTTTCGTGAATCACTACTGAAGAAATTTAGAGAACCAGCATCTGAGGCTGACTGCAGTACAATTTTACTGCCGCCAACTTATATTTCGCGGAAAGACCACAAAGATAGGATAGATTAGGGCTCGTACAGAGGCATATAGGCAGTCATTTTTCCCTCGTTCTCTTTGGGAGTGGAACAGGGAGAGAAGATGCTAGTTGTGGTACGAGGTACCCTCCACCACGCACCGTATGGTGGATTGCGGAGTATGTATGTAGATGTAGAAATACGAAAGGTGGCGTTTTCAATCCTACTCGAGCGAAAATCTCTAATTATGTACTACGTAACAGTCACTACTTTCCTCCATCTCTCCGAGAGACGCTTGAAGATTGGACAGAAACAGCTACTGGCTTTAATGAATGTATTATAGTGAATGAGCGATGTGAGGACTGTTCTCCGTGAGTGTGATAGTCGTAGTTTCATTGAGAGAGGCTGCAGTCGCAACGGCTGGCGCTACTCACCGGGCATGGGGTTGTCCTGCGTGGGCTTGGTGAGCGCCACCGTCGTCGTCGTCACCGTCTTGTTCACGTAGCGCACCGTCGACGGGTAGGCTGCAACACAAACACAACAACCACTCAGGACGGGCCGCTCTCTGCTCTCCGCCGTCTGCTGTCTGCGTTCTCGTGGCGCTCGGCGCTTTGAGGCTTCTGCCTCGAGAGTGCCACCACTTTGCACTTGGCAAATAGTCTTGTGGAAGAGCACACGGAAATGTGTGTGTATACATGTAAGGAAGTGAGGTAAACTTGCACTAAACAAGCCTGGAGAAGAAGTAACGGCAGAGAGGGGTTTAGCATCTGTTCTGTCACAGAGAACCTCCCATTTAATGAACTGCCAGAGAGTGATGATGTAGGAGGACCGCGAAGACGTCTTGGCTGCCCTGTGACGAGATGGTGCTTGCAGGCAGAAGCGGCGCACCTTATTACAAAATACGACATTGGCGGAGAGAAAAGCGAGAAGTGTCTCACATTACCGTCCTGCGCCAGCTTAGGCTCAGTATAGCAGCGGTCGCCAGGGATTTCACGTACCCTGGACTTCCCTTACGTAACTACTTAAAAAAAATGATGAGCTGTTTGTAGGACTTGAAATTCACAAATATTATGTGATTCTTGAGTTTCTCTCGGCGTATTTGATAATCAAAATATCCACGGGTGTGCTGCCGGTCTATAGTGTCCAACGGGCACAATATTTCGGCGATCAAACATGTCGCCATCATCAGGTGAACTGACGGACTGAGCTCCTGTGAACGTGCCGGCACGGAGATCCGTACGCTATGGCTGCTCAGAGGGAACTGGGTTCGGTCGCGGCGGCGGCCGATTTAAATACCCTCCGCCCGCGGGGCGCTCCCTCCGCCGTCCGCGCCCCGCGCCACGGTCGCGCGGTGGAACAGATTGCGACGACGTCTGAGATGACGTCGGTGTGATGGCTCTGTCCGCCGTGGTCGTCACAACTATACGTTTGCTCGATTTACTCTTGATTAATATTATGTTGTTAGTTACGATTCTGACATGAAAAACCTCCGTATAGGCTCTTCCTATTCAGAGAGCCTGGAAACTCGACTTTGGTGAAATTAGCCACAATTTATGTAAAGTTTTTCTTGAGATTTGTCTGACAGCACATATCGCAATCAATATTTTTTATTGACCAGTTTTACTCAAAGTCACAAGAGAAACTAGAAATTACAAAATATTGCAATATGAAATCTTAAATAAACATAAAAGAATATGTTCAATTTACATTATGATAACTTACGTTCAAAGTAATTGGCTGATTACGTTCCTGATCTCAGAGATTATGTTGCTCGTATAAAAGTATTTCTAACGTGTATGGACATTTGCATCCAAAGAAAACGAAGTATTTTTTTTTTGAGTGAGTCAAAGTCTCAAAAAATACTCACTAAAACATACTACATATTTGAATACTTGGTATCTGTTCTTTTGATCATGTCCGAGACAACTGATACAATGCATTCGTGTAATTGATTCGCCTCGGTGAGCAATGAATCTATAACCTTCACTGCAGATGAACATTTATGTTCGACATCTTGTGGAATTTAAAATTAGCGAGCTTGGAGGACGTAGAAAGGGACTGCAGATAGGTAGCGTTGGGTGGGAGTGTAAGTCAACCAGGGAGCTTGCCGAAATAGTCCGGCACTGGCGATAAACTCTGTGTCCCGGTGGTGCAGTGGTTATCGCAACAGCCTAGTAAGCGCGAAATCATGGGTTCGAGACCTACACACATTTTCTTTCGTCACTGCTGATTCCAGGTAAAGTTCCGATGTTGCTCGTATCATTAGTTCCTTCTCTTTCCTTTCGTTTCTTTCCCTCTCTCTACAATTAATTTACACAAAATGGAGTCTCATATTTGGATGCACATGACAGTGGGAGTTGCAAATGCTACTACACAATCAACTTAATCTCTGACATCGGTAATGTAATCAGCCAATTATATGAACGTATGTTATCGTAATGTAAACTGAATATATTCTTTCATGTCAATTTAAAATTGCATACTGTAATACACTGTAAACTCCACAGTGTAAATTCCACAGCTTCGGACGCTGCTCTAGTCAACTGAGCGAAATCGATCAATAAAACATACTGAGTGCGACTTGTGGCTCTCGTAGAAACTTAATTTCAACAATAGTTGCTTTCCCTGCAGGCAATGCCTGCTCTTGCTGAATATGTTTTTTCTTTGTTTGGAATAAGAATTTCTTGAAATTTAACCTCAGTTGCGAATACGAAAAACCATCAGCTGTGTAATGGAATGACGACAACCAAAATCTGTGCCAGAGCGGGACTCGAACGCCAATATTGCCCTTAACGTGCGCGGTCGGCTTAACTGCTTTGGCTATCCGTGCACGACTCGCGGTCAGGTCCAAACTTCCATTAGTCATAGTTCATGCGTAATACCCATACCGGGGGGACATTTTAATTGAAAATCACTGCCGTGTGTCGGCGGATGTACACGATACGCCAGTGCCTGTGTTACTATTAAGTACGATGCAATATTCCTTCGAACATGCATATGTCCGAAGGAACATTGCGTCGTACATCTTAACAACACAGAGCAAGGTTCTGTGCAATCGGTCTCGAGAGGTTATGTTTACTTTGGCATGCCGGCCGGTGTGGTAGCAGTGTTATTGAAATGTGTTATTTGAATCGTTGGCGACTAGAGGCCGTTGTTCCCGTTCGATCCTACTAAGTTAGTGATTATATATTTAAATAACAGGCGAACATAACATACACGCACACAGGAAGACTGTATAAAATGACGAGGGTATGAGTAAGCACTTAAAAGCTGCTCATCACCGAAATCAGCTGATTAAAATTTATTTATCATATGATGACAACAGAAAATGCTAGACAACTATTAGCAACAAATATATACAGTTCTACACAGATACATGCAATCTCAAGATCATGAATTCATAGTCCAAAGTTCAGGTTTGCAATTTAGCTAAAAGCTTCTGTAGACAAGTTGTGAAGGTCTCCCACTGACGCTCTGAACACTGTGAGGGATCATTAAAATGTTTTATGATGCACAGTTTGCTTCTTTTCACGGCAGTCACAACCGAAGAGGGGCTTCCATCCCCACTGGTACAGCAATGCTCTATATCTAGCCCTGCCAGTTCTGACCAGATTCAGTATGCACCAGTCGTCAGGGTAGATGAAAACTTTATGGGCTCTCCCTGGAGCTTTTAAGTAGATGATAATGTTTTATGTAAGATTACTGCTGCCGTTGATTGTGTGAAGTAAAGAACTGCTATCATAACAGACTTAAGGTGAAAAGTGGAATTGTCTTTTAACACATTTGTGGCTGAGGCAGCCGATATGCGAAAAACTTACGTACACGAATTTATTAGAGTCAGCTGTGTGCTAAGCTCCCTTCTTTCCACTATACTCGCTTTGTTAAGTCGTTTATGAAGTTAATCATGCACTATATGTGCACATTACTTCCGCAAAACTATTGTAATAACTATAGAAGAATGCTAAAGACATTACAGTTTGTTGTCTGAATCTTCAAGGAACCGATTAATTGGAAAAGTCACAGTAATAATCTTTTTTGAATATTTTTCATTTTCTACCCATAAAAGTAATTCAAGTTCTCACCGATTGTAGAGTTAGGGTCCTTTCACCCAAAAACCACGTTTGCTGGGACTGGGGCCAAGGGCAGTCGCATTTGGGAATGTCTGGGAGGGGGTTTCCAGTTTCGGCATTTGTCTTACAACCATGGGAAGCATCCCGGACACAATGGCCAGAACCGATGGGAAGGAGGGTGTAAGGCGGGGGGGAGATCTTTATTTCTTATGCAATTCTGAGACGATATCTCCCAATCAAAAAATGTGCAAGTCTAGTGCCTGTTTGTTTCTGTGTATGCTATGAGAAGTCGATGAGGTCATCGCCGTGTGCGCTGTAACGATGTATATCACTGCCGATTGCCATCGTTGCAGACGATGGCGATTGCTGGTGAGCGGGAACGATCTTTAATACAGTTGCGTATTTGTTTGCTACACTAATTTATAGAACCAGCAGGAAACTGCGAGGTTTAACGGCATACGTTGAACACGCAGTTATACTTTAGTATTAAACAACAAAATATGTTTGTCATTACTCTTGGTGACATCCATGTCTTCAGTATATATCTGCAGGTTATCCACATTTTCTTAACTCTCCACTCTAGATGCTAATGCGATATTTGCTTTCCTACTATTTCCAAGGCATTTGAAAGTGTATGTCTTCTTTCAGACTGGTGTGCTTAGTTACTGGTAGTGTGGGTCATAACTGAGGTGGATGTAGCTACTTCTAAAAGGTTTCCATGTACTTTGGTGTGAGAAATATAAATTAGTTTCATACTTGGTGTATATCAAGAAAAAATACAGTGTAAATGAAAATTTAATGAATTTAAAAATATCAAAAGTTCTTCGAATTGTTCGGGAATTGGAGTACTTGAAATAAATTTCATTTCTTACAATATACTTTCCCACTGATCTTTCTTAACATCTACGAAGGTAGAGCTTTTTAGGCTGTCTTATACAAGCCGAGTCATACGAAGAATTGTCTTTCTGTCACTCCATACATGAAGAACAAGTGACAGAAAGTCACTAATATTATAACGAAATACCCTCTGCACTGCAGTATGTAACAGAGATTGACGTAGACCGTGATCCATCAGTCACATGCCGACCTCAAGCTCAGCAGCGGCCAGAAGAGCATCCATAGGCCGACGTGCTGTTTCGTGCTGCATATCTATGTTTTCATCTCGAAAAACCCACGAACACGACCTTACATTTGAGATACGTTCACCACAGTTTCTCACCTAAGCACACTCACTTCGCTAAAGTAATGTGCCAAAGGGCGACCTATGCGTGTACACTATCTTGTTTTACTTCTTCGACTGTACAATCGTACTGCGTCAGGGCAAATATGTTACGGGCTATAAAGTGGTGACCTGTAAGATATATATTTTCGGCACACGCCTACCCCAATAGAACGTCGCTATCTCGAGAGAGTACTCTGTCGCTAGGACAGCACGAGGTCTGAGCCGATGTTTAGTTCAGCGTTCCCAAATTGTTATCCACAAAACGCTGGTGTTCCGCCAGAGGTGAATAAGTACTCGGTGAAAAACAATTAATATCACGGTGTTTCGTTCCCGACATTTTGATGATAGTGACCATTTTAAAAAAATTTTATTATGATTTCTGTGCTCTTAGTTATGATGTAAAATCGAATTAATCACTGACTAAGACAAGTTTTTCTATTTTTAAAAATATTAACCTTTGAAAAAGACGAAGTGTTCCATCAAAGTAGCAAGATTCTGAGACTGATCCGTCAAAGGAAAAGTTTAGGAAACCCTTCCTAGTGTAATACTGAGTGTAAGTTCCGGGCCACGGCTGTGCGCTCGTCAGGTGGCTATTGTGTTCGTCAGAGACAACATCAAGGGAGAGGGGGAGGGTGGGATGGGGGAGAAAGAGTGTTTTCTAGCCTGGAGGGTGCGGGACGATGTTTCCATAATACTCCTAAACGTGTTGCGGTCTACGCAGTCGGCTTAAAGGGTTGTGTCTTCCCCTGTAGGCCGGTGCTTTTCAATGCACGCTGCAGAATAATTACTAAAGATGCTACCAGTAAGCAGCTCCTTGCAGAAGCTCTGTTAATGAGAGAAGGAAATGGTCAGTGAACATGCCGACATTCTGCTCCTCGTTCTGAATGTCTGAAAGGCGTAAATGTTGAATTATTTCGTGGAGCAGTTTGGAGCATTGGATGAAACATTCTTATGCCTATACGTTTCTCAATTGCGACTCGACAACCTGACATTTAGGCAATGCATGGCCTAAGACTTAATTATTGATCGCTGATATCCGCCGTAATCTTGAAATCTTTTATTAGCAGGGAGACAAGTTAGTGAAAATGCATAAAGCATGTATTAAATAGCTAATTGAATAAGGATGCAATATTTAAATTATATCTAGTTGGATAATAATGTAAACTAAATTATGTTGTTTTGAAGCTGAGCTAGAAATTTATTTCAGCAATATGCAAATGTACATGTGAATGATGGCCTTATATAGTTAAATTTCATAAATCATCTGAATAATAGCTAAATCAGGAGCAAAAAATGTAATTACATAGTGCAAGCAGAGCCTTTACACACAGCAGCAAGGGTAACATTCCTTACAGCCGCGCACTAATTCATGAATAAAGCAGTAGCAAAAACTCAGTGCTATATTGGGGCTCATAGCCCTCCAGCATAACAGCACTGCATCGCGGGTGGTCTACGCCACAAATCGCAGGGGCTAGTCGCCGAATGCCACTGCTGCAATCCCGAACGCATGCCTAGCCGCCAAGTAGCACTGATGTGGTTGCAGGAGAGTGCAGTCAGTGCGGACGAGGGAAACGTGCCCAAAAATGGGTCTCACCATATGCTGGCCCCTCAATTGTGTTTATTCCAGCACACGACTCCAAAGACGAGCCCTCTGGGCAATTACAGTCGTCCAGCGGCTTGTCGGCCGGCGCCAGCCCACCTAGCGGGTATCATCTCCTCCGCTGCTACGTTGAGCTACCAACTGCTGTACTCGAGCTTCGTCGAGACTGGGCCTCTACTGTGGGGACATCCTAGACTTGGTGTTTTGAGCCGACAGAACGCTTGTTGTGTTATTAGACAATCAGTTCCTCATTCACCGACGTATTGACCTAAGATATTGTGATTCACTTCCTCGCAGCTAACAGCCCACAAGATGTACATTTATTTTTACTTCAAAGGCAGAGAGTCCGTTGTTGACCAGTCTGATGTGACACTAGAAGGCAGAAAAACGACAGCCTAAGCGTTAAATTTCGCGTTCAAGAAATCTCTCACACAGGACAATCGTTACAAATATAACATTTCACCGTCGAACAGACTCCCGTCTTAACGGCATAGTAATAAGCATACCAGGTGTAGAGAAATAGCTGAAAGATTTGAAAGCAAATAAATCAGCAGTTCCGGCTGGAGTGCCAGTTCTATTTTACAAAAATTACTCTACGGTACTGGCCCCTTACCAAGCTTGCATTTATCGTGAATCTCTCACCCAGCACAAAGTCCCAAGTGACTGGAAAAAGGCGCAGTTGACTCCAGTATATAAGAAGAGTAAAAGAACGGACCCAAAGAATTACAGACCAATATGGCTAAGTTCTGTTTGCTTTAGAATCCTCGAAAATAGTCTCAGTTCGAATATAGTAAACAATTTTGAGACTGAGAAGCTTAATTCCACAAATTCGCATGGCTTTAGAAAGCATCGCTTACGCGAAACTCAGCTTGACCCTCTCTCAAATGATGTACTGAGAACTATGGATGAAAGGGCAACTTGTAGATTCCATATTTCTGGATTTCCGGAAAGTATTGCGCACGGCGCCCCATTGCAGGCTGTTAACGAAGGCACGAGCACATAGGATAAGTTGACAGATATGTTAATGGCTCGAAGACTTCTTAAATAATAGAACCCAGTATGTTGTCCTCGACGGCAAGAGTTCATAAGAGGCAAGAGTATTGACAGGAGTGCCCCAGGGAAGTGTGACAGGACTGCTGTTGTTCTCTATACACATAAATAATTTGGCGGACAGTGTGGGCAGCAATCTGCGGTTGTTTGCTGATGATGCCGTGGTGTACGATAAGGTATCGAAGTTGAGTGACTGTGGGATGATACTAGACGACTTAGACAAAATTCCCAGTTGGTGTGATGAATGGGAGCTAGCCCTAAACGTAGAAAAATTTAAGTTAATGCGGACCAGTATGAAGATAAAACTTGTAATGTACGGATACAGTATTAGTAGTGTCCAGCTTGACACAGCCGAGTCGTTTAAATATCTGGGCATAACGTTGCAAAGCGATATGAGGTGGAACGAGAAAGTGAGAAATGTGGTAGGGAAAGCGAATGGTCGACTTCGGTTTATTTGGAGAATTTTAGGAAAGAGTGGTTCACCTGTCAAGGAGACAGCATATAGGACGCTGGTGTGATTTATTCTTGAGTACTGCTCGAGTGTTTGGTATCCGTAATAGATCGAATTGAAGGAGGACATCGAAGCAACTCAGAGGTGGGCTGCTGCATTTGTTATCGATAGGTTCGAGCAACACTTAAATGTTACGGAGATAATTCGAGAACTCATATCGGAATACCTGGAGGTAAGGCAATGTTCTTATCGAGAAACACTTGAGAAAGTTTAGGAAACCGGCATTTTAGCTGACTACCGAACGAATCTACTTCTTCCAACATACGTTGAGCGTAAGGACCACGAAGATAAAATAAGAAAAATTGGTGTTCATATGGAGGAATACAGGCACGTACCGTACGGTTTATCTCTGTTGATGTAGATGTAGATGTAGACTTTATAAATATTGAGCCTACAGACTTGGTATAATTTGCAATGAGCTCGTCTCACTACAGCAATTCATAAGCTGCATGTAGTTCAGTCGTAAGACGAGTGTAAGGCATTTTATGTGTTTTAAGTAAATATTATACATCCGTTTCCGCATTCCAAGTTGCCGTGGCCACCGTCGTAGCTCACTGAGTAAGCACACCGTTTACTGTCCCACACTGCCCCGTCCAGCTGGGAAATTCCCACCGCTTCTTACCTAAGCTTGTACCCAGCCGGTGGCTTGCGCTTCTCCCAGGAAGAAGAAACGGTCGTCTCATTGCCCAGTGGCGGCCAGCTGTCTCGTGGAGTAAAGCTTAGCACTACCAGAGTTTTGAGGGAGCTAGCCGCTCATAATGTCACAAGCATTCGAAGTCGATCAGTCAGCCAACAGCTTTTCCGAGGCTAGGTAGGAAGTCGTGTGCCCTCTGGGTTCGTGGTAGTGTTTTCTTGGTATATTTCAGAAGTCATGGATTTTCTCTGCCTCGTGATGACTGGGTGTTGTTTGATGTCCATAGGTTAGTTAGGTTTAAGTAGTTCTAAGTTTAGGGGACTGATGACCATAGGTGTTAAGTCCCATAGTGCTCAGAGCCATTTGAACCAAGAAGTCATGAGATGGTTATCTTTAATGAACAACCGAGTTATTCCCTACAGTTCACGTGCACGAGGGTGGACTTGGGATTGAACTTCCCCGTGTTCTCGGCGAATTTTGCCATTAAGAGAGTGTGTACGTGTTATGTAGATAGAGCCCTGGCATGAGATAGCGGACCCGGTAACCAGCTGGACTACAGTGTTTGAGTGAACGAGACAGACTTTTAGAGGACAACAAATTCCATTAGTTCCAGTGGAAACTTTTGAAGTTCTTATGTGTGTCCGTCTCGCATTTAGATTGTTCTCCAGTGTTGTTTGCGGAGGAAATATTATACACCAGATGCAGATGGTGCAATATCGATTTTCGGTTTTCGGTCTCTAAGGCAGTTATCGGATGTGAGATTCTTTTTAGGTAATTGAATTGGTAGAAGGCATTGATTACTGGTGTATGAGTAGTGTCAATTTTAACATTGTCCCGCGTGTCTAGTTAAAGCTGTCAATCCTTAATAAGCATGGCAGTGTATGTGTAGCAGTGCATACAAATATCTGATTACGCCAACAAACGTTTCGGAGGAAGTCTTCGGAGCAATATGTCGCGCGTCTCGCCTCGCGCATCACACAGGGCTGAGAGTGTGGCCTTTGGTTGCAGTCATGGGTGGGTCTTCACCCAATGCTACGGAAGCTGCGAACTACGGAGGAAATTTACGTTTCACTAGTTATCGTCAAGATTTACTGCTGCTACATACCTTCCGCTGCGGGAGTGTCATCACCCCAAGCCGCACAAGTAATGCGTCGTTCCGCACCCTCCCCACCCCTCCCCCCATCCCACTGCTCCCTTCCTCCCCTCCCCCCCCGCCCCTCCCACCTATGGAATAGAGAACTACAGGATACATTGAAAGCATGTCGGAGTTCTGTGAAAGTACCTCAGAAGTGTACGTCAGCCCTAAGGTTTTTCTTTTCTTATTTTTTCATCCAATTATATACAACCCCGGCTGCCTATAGAATCACAAAACACTTTAATATATGGTCGAACACCACGAATTATGGACGACTGACGGCCGCTGGCGTTGACATATATGCAGACCCAGATCAGCTATTCGCCGTTTCAGCTGAACCAAATAAGTTTCATTGCACAGTTTACAGCCGACATCTGGCATATCATGGCGACGTAAATTTGACCCTGATGGCCTGTGTAGCCTCGGAGCCATTTTCCAAAAATAATTTTCCCTGTATCTACGTTTAGTTTATTCCCGCTCTGAATACAACAAAATGTCAAGTCCAGTCAGTTACAAAGTAACTGTATTGCACATAAAGCATTGTAGGTGTGTTTTATCAGATAATTATCATTTCAAAGAGCTTGGAACTTAGCTTGTTCTGTGTTATTAAGCTCTGCCAGTTATTGCCTCTCAATCTACATAGATTAGTCTTTAATAGATAGCCTCTTTGCAGCCACAAGGTGTTATTTATACATCAGGTGAGAGAGTTTCTCTTAACTTTTTTAGCAGCTCCTAAAAGTGACTTCTTAATATTTTTCCTTACTCTTATGGTTTTTCCTACTCATGAAAGTCTTAACTGTTAATCGTTTACGTTAGAGGCTGATAAACACACTTCCGGAATCAAAACTCGGGCGGTTCGTTATCCATAACGTACTGCTAAGTAATTTTTCCCAAAGTATGCAGCTCTGACGCAGAATTTCAAAATTGTGCTTAGGACACAAAGACAGAAAGTAATCGCTGAATTACTTCGACAAAGCAGCAGTGAAACCATAAACAAGGACGTCCTGCTATCAGGAGGAAATGTTTTTAACGCTCTCATGAAAATTTTCTTAATAATTTAATAAAAATTAATACAATGAATTTAATAAAAAATAAGAAAAAGCAGATGCCATTGTTATGTGTGATTTTTGAGTATTTGGCTGTCACTGTGTAATTCACAGGGTATTGCTATCAGGTTTCTCTATGAGGAAAATTTTTTGTTACTGTTTTGCAACCGACTGAAGCAGTTCGAAATGCAACGGTATCATTAAATCGATAACAATCCTTCCAGTTTTGATCGATGTCTCAAAACAGATATGAGATATAAATCTAAAGAAAAAGAAAAAAAAATAGTGCACACTTATTGGAACAGAACTTACTACAAAGATATATGTGCGTGTATGCTGCGACGTTACTCGTTTTATTTTTATGACTCTAGCAAGATTATTATGATGAGAACATGAGGTAATTTACGTGTGAAATATTTCGAAAACTACACATCGGATCCAAACAATTTATAATTAAAATTTGTTCGTCTCGGAGGCGGACATCCAATGATGCCAAACCCGAAACCCTACCCCACCCCGTGTGTATGTGTGTGTGTGTGTGTGTGTGTGTGTGTGTGTGTGTGTGGAGATGGGGGCAACTTTGAAATATTCAATGGGAGCCGTCATTTTTTGTTGCAGATTTGGAAATAAATATGCAAGTTTTGTCCGAAAAATTTTTTCGTTTCGTGACGAATGACGCTGTATCCGGAGAAATAATAATGGTTAGAAAATCGCATGTGTCAAAGTGTTACTCAATGACACTTGAATTAATTCCGCACCTTCACGCTGCGAGGGTGCGACAGGAAATTATTTCATACCTTTTAATGGGTAACCTCATTCTCAAATTCGTGTTCCGGCCGTGTAGTGAACCACGACTTATCATAACATGAAGTGCAGAGTGATCAGAGCTCACCTTTATTGCCGGCCGCTGGTGGCCGAGCGGTTCTAGGCGCTTCAGACTGGAACCGCGCGACCGATACGGCCGCAGGTTCGAATCCTGCCTCGGGCATGGATGTGTGTGATATCCTTAGGTGAGTTAGGTTTAAGTAGTTCTAAGTTCTAGGGGACTGATGACCTGAGATGTCCCATAGTGCTCAGAGCCATTTGAACCATTTTTCACCTTTATTTCAGAGGCAGAATTGAAAGCATGTCTAAACATTTTAATATGCGAGGACTTCTTATTCTCTGCACACTAACATTTCTAGAACAGAACTTCAAGTGGGCAAAGAATGTGGCAACCGCAGAAGAAATAATGGAAATGATTATAATTTATGGTGAATGAAGGAGAAATGTTGACGATGCTGTGGCATTTTATGCTGGGTGTGAGCGTTTTCCAGATAATATTCGCTCTCGTTTCTTTTTTTTCTTTCCTCCTGCAAGTCGTGTGTGGAGGAGGAGGAGGATATTAGTGTTTAACGTCCCGTCGACAACGAGGTCATTAGAGACGGAGCGCAAGCTCGGGTGAGGGAAGGATGAGGAAGGAAATCGGCCGTGCCCTTTCAAAGGAACCATCCCGGCATTTGCCTGAAGCGATTTAGGGAAATCACGGAAAACCTAAATCAGGATGGCCGGAGACGGGATTGAACCGTCGTCCTCCCGAATGCGAGTCCAGTGTGCTAACCACTGCGCCACCTCGCTCGGTAGTTGTGTATGCTCTCACGTCTGGTGGCAGAGTAAACATCGAAGAAAGGAAACGAAACGAAAAAAAACACAGACCGTTTCAGGAGAAGGTAATGAAATAGCTGTATGAACAGCTGTTCACCAGAACCCACAGATAAGCACTCGGCAATTACAATGCGATTCCGGAATTTTCCTAGGTAGTTCCTAGGTAGTCACCATATTGCATCGTTACAAGTATCATCCATACTACATTTCACTACATCAAGAACTTCATGGCAATGGTTTTCATAATCGAGTAGTATTTTGTGAATGGGCACTTCAACAAATTTAAACTAAACTCAATTTATTTGCTAATGTTCTGCAGTCAGATGAGTCTACATTAACAAACCATGGTAGCATTAATCGGTATAACATAAATTTTTGGAATGTAGTAAATCTCAACTGGTTACTGCATTTGAGCAGCAACGTCCTTGGTCAGTTAACGGTTGGTGTGGAATCACAGAGAACAAGTTCACTGGCCCTTATTTTATTGAAGGCTGTTTGAATGGAATCAAGTGTCGATATTTTTTGGTCCAGGAACTATCAACACTACTTGAGGATGTTGCCTCGGATGTTTGACAAAGTACGTGGTTTCAGCATGACGGTTTCCTAGCGCAGTAATCAATTCTAGCACGGAAGTATTGAACCGTGTTTAAAGTGGTCGATGGACGGTCATAGATGCCCTGTTTATCGGCCTGCTAGGTCACCTGGTTTGATTTCGCAGGATTTATTTCTGTGCGGTCATCTAAAATATAAGGTTTATCAAAAAGTGCAACAGACCGTGAAAACATGGTATAGCACATAACAAACGTTTGTGCTGAAATTCCCACAAGTATGATTCTGTTACGTGCCTAGCCATTTGGAGAAAGAATAAATAACCGTACTGAAGTTGAACACTCAATCTGATTATAAAAAATACTCCACTATTTGAGAGGGAAGGGACTCACATTAATAAAGCACCCCAAAGTGAACAGGAAATTACTAAATCCACTTCGTTGTTCGTGGGTAACGCTAAACGTAGTTTTTGATTCAACGTTAAACGAATCAATGAACCTTTCTCTGATCGCGCTGCACTGCCTTTTATCAAAAGTCGTAGTTCGTCACAAAGCCACAGTGGCACGCCGAACAGTCCTCTTTTCGTTTTGTTGGAAGAATGCATGTTTGGCGTTTCTCGTAAAAGGTATGAAATAACTACCTATGATACCCTCTCAGCGTGGAGGTGGGGTGTTAATTCAAGAGCTATTTGACAGTATTTTGAAACATACGATTTTTACCCATTTTGAAATTTACGACTACGGCGCCGTCTGTCTCGAAACGAAAAAAGTGTATCAGATTAAACTCAGGTATTTTTTCCGTACAATCTGAATCTACAATCAAACATGGGGATTCCCATCTAAGATTTCGAAGTTGCCTCCCCCCACTCCGCCGTCCTCTGTGAACGAGCGGTTCTAGGCGCTGCAGTCCGGAACCACGCGGCTGCTACGGACGCTGGTTCGAATCCTGCCTCGGGCATGGATGTGTGTGATGTCCTTAGGTTAATTAGTTTTAAGTAGTTCTAAGTCTAGGGGACTGATGACCTCAGATGTTAAGTTCCATAGTGCTTAGAGTCATTTGAACCATTTGAACCTCCCCCTCCCACACACACACAGACACACACACACACACACACACACACACACACACACACACACACATACCCATGCGGTGGAGTGGGGTTCGAGTGGTACCATTGGGTGTTCCCGTACGAGACCAACAAATTTTATTATAAATTGTTAGGATCCGATGAGTAGTTTATATCCATGCCCAGACAGACATGTATTACGACGGAGCCACAGCAAACAAAAAACATTTTCCGCTAAGTAATCAGGTGTCGGAAACGCATACTGAGTGAGTACGCAGCCTGTGTAAGTGTGTCATCTTTTGTTTCCACATTCTGTCGATTGGTGACTGAAGTTGATAGCAGCGCTGGCCGCGGCAGTGGAAAGAACGGTGGATCCGCCACCAAAGGAAAGGTCGCATGATGTGACGCTTGATTAAAGCGCAGCCACGGCGGTGACCAGCCTCGGTTAATTCCGAGCCGACTGTGGGCTGCGAGCGAGAGCAATATCTTCGGGCTCGCAGTTGGCTGGGCAACGGCTACACTTGAAACATCAGTCTGTGATGTTCCAATGTGCCGGTTGCTGCAGTTTCGCCAGTGAATAGTGTCCGGTGGGAAATTTTATTCCGACGTGGCGATTGTATCTTGACTTGTGCTCAGCAATTATTTGAAGGAACCCTGTGTCAGCTGTGGAGGCGGGTTTGCTTCCAATCCGTCAGTTTCTATCAATGGTCATATGGGCTGTCTATGGATTAAGTCTGTTGGTTCCTGAAATACAGCTGTACGGCGAAAACACCCGCTGGCTAGCAGTCTTGGTTATTTGGGGCCGGTGTTGACTTCCTCATCGATCCTCAGAAACTAAGGTGAGCATTTTGTTTTTTACGACTGCTACGTCGTCATGTTATTTGACCGCCTGTGTGCTTGCCATCCTGGTTACCCAAAAACTCGTCAGAAGCGCAATAAAATCAATGAACTACACTCATAAAAAAAGTTCGTATTTCCAAATTACCTACGAATAGTCGCAATGAAAGTTCTTTTTGTGTTTATGTACGAAGGTGATTGTGTACATTAAGCGAACTCAAGCGTCGTCGGCACTCTGCCTCATCAGAGGCCGTGCAATCGCGGCTTGTAAACAAACGCAGTACATGAGAGCTGAAAGTGTGTGTGTATGAGTTCTTAAGGGACCAAACTGCTGAGGTCATCGGTCCCTAGACTTACACACTACTTAAACCAACTTGCACTAAGGACAACACACATACACATGCCCGAGGGAGGACTCGAACCTCCGGCAGGAGGGGGCCGCGCGATTCGTGATACGGCGCCTATAACCGCGCTGCCACTCCACGTGGCACACCAGAGCTGAGTTCTTGTGACTGCACAGTTGTCCGTGTGCCTCGTAGTGCAACACAATGCCTTGGAACAGGCTCTCCATTGCAGACCATATCAAAATTACCACGCTGATGGGACAAAACATGAGACAAGTTGACTTTGCGAGTATTGTTGACATTAATCAAAGTGTTGCTCCAGCCTGTGGAAAAAATTCCAGGAAACGCATTCAATATCGGATCGACATCGCGAAGACCGTCCATGAAAAAGTACAACAGCTCAGGACCGGTGTGTAACGACATCTGCACGAAGACACCCTACAGAGTCAGCGACTAATCCGCGCCGCAAGCTTATAGAAGCCACAGTGTTTACCGTAAATACACAAACTGTGCGCATCAGATTTCAAGATGGGGGGTTGTACAGCCGAAGACCTTCTAAGACTCCATCACAGAATCCACATCACACAGATGCTCCTGTAAGATGGGCTATGGCAAATGACCATTGGACACGAGACTAATGGCCCAAAACGCTATTCACAGACGAAGTGCGAATAGGCTTGCACCCTGATGAGAACTCTGTTCGCCTATGGAGGCGAACAGAGGGTCGCGATCATCCCTCAACGACTGTGGAGCGTCACCAACGATCTGGTAGCTCAGTCGTATTCTGGGCAGCTATCATGTATGGCCGTCGCACGTCATTCGCTCCAATTGAAGGCGACATGTCTGCGGCATTGTATGAAAACAACGTGCTCCAAGCAATAGTCATTGGTTTTGCAAGGACTGTAGGTGAAGGGTTCATGACAACGCCTGACCACATCGTTCCCGCAGTGTGTGTGTCAGTATCCGGTAGGATGTGGGAGCCGAAGAATGGATTGGCCAGCATGCTCACCAGTTATGCATTGCATGAAGCATGGATGGAACTTGCTGGAATGGGCGATTTTTAGACGTCAACATCCTCCATTAATGATTGAAGTTCTCAGAAATGGCCATTCAGGAGTGCGACAATATGTCTCAATATGTATTGGTACTGAGCGTGCTCCGTCGCATTCAACGATGCCTGAAAATTCGTGGAGGGCCTACAAGTTATTGAACACTACACTGAACGCATCATTTTGTTTTTTGATATTGTGGGACATTGGAACCTTTCTCTTTTTACATATAAAGTTCCTCCTTCATTTCATAATAGGTTAGAAGGGAACATATACTGTAATTTTCCTTTGTGTAATGTTCTGTCTTATCAAAAAATACTGTATAAGACATTTGTCTCATTTCAAGGTACGAGAACCAGTTATATGCTTAATTTCTATTGACGGGTGTAGTTATATCAGGATTCCCTACCGCTTGTTTGTTATTAATTTTACGGCATCAGTGGATCCTCTAGACCAAGTTGGATCGTGTTAAGTGTGGGCCCTGTTCAAAATGACAAAAAAAAAAAAACGTTTCAAATGGCTCTGAGCACTATGGGACTTAACATCTGAGGTCATAAGTCCCCTAGAACTTAGAACTACTTAAACCTAAGTATCCTAAGGACACCACACACATCCATGCCCGAGCCAGGATTCGAACCTGCGACCGTAGCAGTCGCGCGGCTGCGGACTGAAGCGCCTAGAACCGCTCAAAATGACCGCATGAAATTTAAGTCACCTCTGTGACGTGGTAGTTAAAGCCTCGTTTATTGTTCTTTATTGTACCTTGTGTGCATGAGCGGTCCCTTGATCTCAAGGTCATCTGTTCCGTGTGTGTACAGTTAATAAATTTATTTTGATTGTCCATTCGTGGCTCTGCGCTAATGGAGGTAATCAGGCTAGCCACCTGATTAGTCCAGTGCTCCATTTTGATTTTGCTTCCGTGCCATCTGACTGTCCCATACTACAATCGGAATTCGGTACTACTTCAGTTTAAATTCTGCCAACAGCTTCCTTTCTTTAGCTGTAATAGTAAAATGGAATACTAGTTGACAGGTGCTGTTGTGCCCGTTGATAATTTTATTTGATTTTGCCAACTGTTGCCTTTCTTCAGTTGTAACAGTAATAGTGAAGCTAGTTTTGCTCCTTCATCATTTTATTAAATTGTTCTAGCAGCAATTTTGGTAAATCATTGTAGTAAATGCTGTGGACAAGCGTTGCTCAGAACTTTAGTGCGAATGGCTGCTACTCTTAAGTGTAATAATGAAGCTGGTTGGAAGTGCTACTTAGTGTTCAAGTCATTAAATTGTACTGGGTTATTTTAAGCAAATTATGCCACCAGTATGTTTTTCGTGATAGTCATATTAATAAATTCTGGTGGTTCTTATCCAGTAAATTTTCTATTTGATTAAATAAAGTGTTTTTTATATGTGAATAAACGTAATATGGTAGAGCAATTTCCGACTGAACATCAGGTCCCTGCCGATTTCAATAAGCACACCTGCGGTGACGGAGATAGAATGTGCCTTCTTCCGACATTGTTACAGAGAAGTTGATTTGAGGTTCATAAAACTGTGACGTTCTGACGTTCATATTGTGCCAGTAAAGCGCGAGTACCGCTGAAGTACTTATATGACGGTCACACTACATAACATGGTACACTTTTACATTTATTTTCGGTTTAATGACAAGTTAGTAACGGTAATTTATCACCATCATTACATATAGATGCGAATCGGCAAATTATCGGGAAATAA
This sequence comes from Schistocerca piceifrons, assembly GCF_021461385.2. NCBI lineage: Eukaryota > Metazoa > Arthropoda > Insecta > Orthoptera > Acrididae > Schistocerca > Schistocerca piceifrons. Next base: position 663,091,018 of record NC_060138.1, read on the forward strand.
AAAAAAATCAGGATGACTGTAATGTAAATGGGTGGAAAAGAACACCAAGTCGTAGGGTGGTGAGGTTTACCGACCGCTGTGATAGTTTCAGTTTCGGAACCACTTCTGTCAGACAAATTACCCGCGCTATTGAAAAACGTTACTCGTGTAATAGGCATGGTTTACGCTTGACAGGGAACCACGTCCTTTCTACGACTCGTGTAACACTAATTAAAATGTTTAACGAGGAACTGGACGAGGAGTTCTAGAAGTATAACTTTTCTGTACAGCTGACCTTCGATTTATGACTATGGGGACCTTTAAAGGAATTGACGTATTCTCAATTCATCGGAAAGTGAACAATTTACAGAACACGTGACAGTGAATATGACCAAATCAGTAGGTAGCCAGAGCTGTTCAACGGGCGAAAGGAGGGGACAGCAAAGTAACTAAATGTGGGCGTAACACTTCCTGTAATATCAACAGTCAGATGGGGACCATAGCCTTTCGTGACGGAGGCTTATAATAATGCATTTGGCCTAGTTTTAACATGTAGTATACTTGTTGCAGTGACTTATCGTTGCGTTTTCGATTATTGTGTGTCTTCTACAGTTCGCTGAACTACCGGATGCTCACTCTTCAAATTTAGGTACTTTGATTTTTAAATGAGTGCGGAATTTTTTGGTTCATGTCAGAGGTGAAAGTAATTAATAGTCAGCCAGAATGAGATTTTCACTCTGTAACGGAGTGTGCGCTGATATGAAACTTCCTGGCAGATTAAAACTGTGTGCCGGACCGAGACTCGAAATCGGGACCTTTGCCTTTCGCGGGCAAGTGCTCTACCATCTGAGCTACCCAAGCACGACTCACGCCCCGTCCTCACAGCCTTATTTCTGCCAGTACCTCGTCTCCTACCTTCCAAACTTTACAGAAGCTCCCCTGCGACCCTTGGAGAACTAGCACTCCTGAAAGAACGGATAAGTTTCAATTAATAGTCAGTTGGAATGCATTTGTGCCGTTCTTCGGCTTACAGCTAATCAGAAACTCTGCAGCTGACGATGCTGTGGTTGCTAATTTATCCCCTTAAACATGTCTGGAGATGCCGCTTCGGTGCATGTTTTCTCGTCCTAGCCGTGAGTCCAGCGCAGAACTGTTCGCCCTCCTGCGCTTCATTCGTACTTCTTGCATTTCGCGGAGAGGTTGTTTGCAGATGCGGTGGCAGAGCGCTGATGATTGACGATCCATCACCCGGTAACTAATTATAAAGTCGTTGAGTGCGATCCCGCCGAGGTTCTTGATTCCGGCTCTGTAATTACGAAAGTTTGCGGCGCGGAGCGTCAGGTCGCACACACTCGGCGCTGGCGGCGTCGTTTAATCGCAGGGCCGCCGTGTCGATGCGTCGAGGGCCCGCCGGCTGCGGTTGCGCCTCCTCACATTGCCTCTGAACGCCGGAGCTCTTACAATCTATGACAGGCATTTTTGTACACAGGGCTAACTACCGATAGATAGTTTGGGCGAACACTTTGAAATACCGGTACGGAGAACATATTTTAATTCGAACTCAGCAAAGACGCCATTTTACGATCGTGTATCAAGTATCAGTACTTATTCGAATCTTGTTGTATGTAAGTAGATAAGAAAAATTGTTACCCTATATTATGTGCCCGGTTTTGACATTTCTGTAATAACCAGAATGGCGTAGATAACATCCGCAATTCGTTGCGTCATGGGAAAGACAAGGCTGCAGGAGATATCGACATTGAACCACTTGCGCAACGTATAAGTTCGTAGAGGTTCTAGAACAGTGTTGCATGTTGCATACGACACAAAGTGTAAAACGACGTATAGGATATAAAAAACAGGTGAAGCAATGGGCCAAGCCTGTTGACCTACACAAAGAATGACTATCAGTGTATGTTGCGATTTTTGCTTACAGGAGGAAGACTGGTTTGATGCAATTTTCACGCTACTCTGTCTGTGCATGCCTCTTCGTCTCCTCACATGTACTCATTTGAACCTGTACTCTAATGTTAAGCCTTGATCTCCCTCTACATTTTTTGTTACCACCTTCACTTCCCTCCATTACCAGCCTGACAATTGCTTGATGCGCTAGGATATCCAGTCGACCGGTCCTTTCTTCTTGTGAACTTTTGCAATACACTTTTCTTCTCCCCAATTCGATTGAAGACATCTTCTTTAGTTATCTGACAACAGAAAAAGACAAACACTGTGAGAACGAGCCTTGAAGGCCTAATGGTACCGACCGGCCGCCTTGTCATCCTAAGTACTTAGGCATCACCGGATGCGGATACGGAGGGGCATCCGGTCAGCACACCGCTCTCCCAGCAGTTGTCAGTTTTGATGACCGGTGCCGCTACTTCTCAATCAAGTAGACCCTCAACTAGCGTCTCAAGGGTTGAGTGCACCCCGCTTGTCAACAGCACTCGGCAGACCCGGACGGTGACCCATCCACGTGTTAGCAAAGCCCGACGCCGATTAACTACAGTGATATGAGGGGAACCAGTGTTACCACTGCGGCGAGGCCGTTGACTTAGTTGTCCGACCCACCCACTCAATACTCAGCATTCTTCTGTAGCAGCACATTTCAGAAGCTTCTATTCTCTTCTCGTCTGGTCCATGCAAACACCTTCAGAAAATAGTTCCTAATGCTTGAATGTATATTCGATGCTGATAAATTTCTCTTTTTCAGAAATAGTCTTCTTGGTATTGTCGGTCGACATTTTGTATCCACTTAGCTTTAACAACCGTCACTCATTTTTCTGTCCAGATAGCAAACTCGTTTACTACTTTTAGTGTCTCATTTCCAAATCTAATCCCCTCAGCATTTCCCACCTTAATTTTCCAACATTCCATTGATCAGTTTATTCAGCGAGGAATGTGTACAGTGCAGAAGTGAATCAGCAGGTATAAGGAAAATAACGACTTTTAACACGAATCTGGAGAATGCCCTAGCGTTTGCCTTGCATGATCAAAAACTGAAAACTTCTGCAAAAGATCATGTTCTAACTGTAAGACCACATTACCAAACTCTGTCTCTGGAGGGAGAAAACCATTCCAAAGCGGAGTTGCGCCAGGGCTCTGCTGAACATAATGGAAGGAACCCATAGTAACTTAGCAGACAGATGTTGGGGCAGGATAGCGCTAACTGTTCCTGTGCAAGAAGCCATATTCAGGCTATGTCGCGGAAGTCATCACAGGGGCTCCTGGAAACTGAAGGCGCGATTCCATCACAGCACACCGAGGGTGCAGTATTGCTGACGTTGCGGAGGGACAGGCCCACCGATGTATTGATATCGTTGTTCCCCAGTAAGTACGGCTCATGGAAAAACTCTGGGAGAGGGCAAGTGCTGCCGTTTCAGTAAAAGTAGTAGGTCCAACTCATATAAATACTGCGTACTTTACACAAACAGTACCAGACAGCGACGCGGTCGCTTGCTGACTTCAGCACGATTTCCTGTCCCAGACCAGCCAGCACCTTGCGGTCAGCATATTAGCCCCACCACGACTTATGTATGCTGATGCGAAATGACGGAACATTTTGAAACACTGTTTTTATGACTGTAGGTCGGATATCTACCTGGTGCCCACCCAACACGTTACTTCAGCCATGTCCTGGGTGGAGAGTTGAAGGCCGTCTTGACCACAAGCATCCCAGTTCCACTACCCACCACCCGGCACGGATATCATTCACCCTCGGTCTCTACAGTATATACTACACTCTTCACCCTCCGGCATTTATTCTGGAATACATGCGGTGGCTCAAACTAGACTTGAGGCTCAGTGTAACAGCAACAAATGTCTACATGGTCGGCTGTACTCATGGCTTCAGTCTACTCTCCTCACCACAAAGGATATCTTCCGTAACATGTTACATTACAACGTTCAATGTACGACCTGTTGATATATTATTTGCAGTAAAATTTTTTGACTTTCGGTATTGTAACAAAAAACAAGGGTTACGCGATGATTATCGGCCGCATTGTTTTCCTGTACCAAACTGCCATTTCCGCTTTCCGGAACTTGGAGCCGTATTCAATCTTTAAATATCTTCCCAACTACTTTCATGAGAGCCTCCACCAAGGAAAATCTCTACCAATACGAGAAACTGGATCCAGATCCGCCGCATGATCCTGAAGTCAGATATTTGATTGTAAGGCGTACCAAAATGTAAATATAGACCATGATTACAATTTATTAATGACGAAGAATACACTGAAGTTTAAAAGATCCGTCCGGGAGAATCAATGTAGAAAGAAGTGGGGTATTGAAGTAATGAGGAATGACGACATGTGTTTGTAGTTCTCTAAGGCTGGAGAGACTTCGATGATAAACACCACAGTGGCAGTTTTAACTGCGAAGAAACCTTGTGTTTACTTCAATTGATCGACGACAGAAGCATGTACAAAAATGATCAGTAAAAGGGAAGAATACAGAGCTATAAGTTACTTAAGAATCAAATAAACAGAAAGCGCAGGGAAGAAAAGTCGAAATGGCTGCAAGACAAACATGAGCAAATCGAGAAGGAAATGGTCGTCGGAAGACTTCATTCGGTGTTACTATCGATATGAATTTGATGACGTCATAGGTCATGAAATGGGAGTCCATATGGACGACATAGGGGATCCAGTATTAGAGTTTAACGCAGGTTTGGAAGATTTGGGATAAAATAAGGCAGAAGAGATAGATAACATTTATTCAGAATTCCTAAAATCATTGGGGAAGTGGTCATCAAACGATTATTCAAGTTAGCGTGTGGAATATATCGGACTGAAGACATACCACCAAACTTATGGTTAAATATCGTCTACACAATCCATAAGATAAAAAGGGCAGATAAATGAGGAAACTGTCGCACAATCAGTCTAACTGCTCATGCATCCAAGTTGCTGAGAAGAATAACATGCAGGTGAATGGAAAAGAAAATTGAGGATCCGTTAGGACCAGTTTGGTTATTGGACTTGTAATGGCAGAAGAGAGTAATCCTTTCGTCTCGACATATATTGAAAACGAAACATAAACAATGGAAGACACGTTCACAGGATTTTTCGACTCTTTCGAGAATGTAGAATCGCGCAAGACTGAAATTCTGAGAAACATAGGAGTAACATATGTTTTCTTGGTAAGACGGATAATATACAATATATACAAGAACGAAGGAAGCAGAAAGAAAGGAATATCAAGAATGAGTGTCGGCCTTAACCGGAGGAAAATGTTCGTTTGGAGTACAAAACTGTACGGTAGTTAATCATGAGCTGTGGAAAAATCGGAAAAGAAGAGAAACGAAGCATTTGAGATATGGTGCTACAGAAGGATGTTGAAGATTAGATGGACTAAAAAGATAAGGAATGAGAAAGTTCTTCGCAGAATCGGCGAAGGAAGAAACGTATGATAAACACTGACAATAAGAAGGGACGCAATGCTAGGAGTAACTTCCAAAGTACTAGAGGGAGCTGTAGAGATTTAATGTGAAGACATTTAAGAAATAACGGAGGGCTTACAGTATCAGTAATACTCTGAGATGAAGAGTTTGGCACAAGAAAGTAATTCGTGGAAGATCGTATCAAACTAGTCTGAAGACTGGCGACCAAAAAAAACTATTGCGTAGCTTGTTGCCTACAAAATCTAAGAATATGAAATTTGCACTACGTTTGCGAGTTACTCTTTCGGGTACGGAGGCCTATAATCTAAATAAATTCACCGTAGCTTAATATATAGAATGAAGGTAAAATCGTCTGATTTATTGTAGTCCTGTAGTCATATATTTACTAGAAGCTATACGTGCTGGCCGTAAACTTGTTTTTGGAGCAGATTTTATTCCATAAAGTCGTTTTTGGAGTAGATTTTATGCCAGGTCTGCCATATTTACGTTTGAAACTTTACCCCTTCACTTATTTATTTCTTGACTTTGGGTTCATGTTGCTGATTATGGCTTTGCGCGTACGCTGCTCTATAGCTGTCTATTTTTAAGCACCCTTTTGCTATATACCTTTATTTATTTAATTACTGGTATGCCAATGTACATTTTAACGCATTGGTTTTATTGTCGCATAGTATGTATGTATATTTTTGGCAATATGACTTTTAGTTGTGCTTGACATTGGTGCAATTTTTTCGTAGTACCTTTGTCACAGCCGTACTATACACGATAAAAAATTATATTTACCATGTTTGTACTGCTGGTGCATTTTTACGTTTCTTTGCTTGTTTTATGGTTTGTTTGTAATGCTGTCTCCATTTGTGTATTAGTACTATGTATACTGGTATCATTTATATGAAATAATTCTTGTATTGACTGTATGCTTTTCCGTTTCTGTGCCTGCTGAGTAATTCTTACTCAGTGCTGTCTTGACGTCAGCATTTGTCCTGTACAGACTATCAGCATTTACATGATAAAAATTTATTCTCAATTTATTCTCTTTGTGACTGTTAATGCCAGCTGCCATCTGTGATGTTTTCTTTACCCGTACGTTACCGGTTTGGCATTTGACTTCACAGATATGAGAGTTTTATTTACAGTGACATTTGTGCTTGCTTTCCTGAGATTTGCTTTGTATTTTATTGTAAGTATGAGTAGAAATTGCTGCATTATATATGCAAAAATTTTGCCGTTTTCATTTCTTAAATAGCATTCCTTGTTCTCGGCACAACTGTGTTCTGATGGTGATGTATCGAAACGTGTATCGGTAAATAAATTAATTTGCGGCCAAGACACTCGAAAATTGTATCCTATGCCAAATCTGAATGGTTGCTTGCCTCAAATAAGAAAGAATTTCTTAATCAAGTGACAAATAAACGAAGGGTCTGCTAGTGGTCTGAAATCGTGGAGTTTTGTTACTGATTGCTTTGGGAAATCGTGAGATAAGTGGACTGAGATCTAGTTGTGGCACAGGCTAACCAATTCAAGTAGCATCCTAAAATAGTGCAGGGTCTTTCACACATGACGCAAGCCGTGTGGCAGGCTGTCGCCCTATGACAGTGCGTTCCTTTGCTCGAAATGCGGGAGGTAGCGTATAGGTGCTATCCGAGACGCGTGCGTGCATGCGTGCTTTAGGAAGATGTGGGTGAAAACCATTTTTTCTGTTTATTACTCGGACTGGCGTGTCACACTACCCATCCGCTCATAGACTGTACACAAAATCAGAACAGAACACTCCGAAGTAAACGATAGGGCAGTGACTGACCAGTTTGCTTACTGTTGCACGATGTTATTATTACAATTGGCTGTTGCAGCCCGCGCAATAAGGGCAGACTGATTACGAAATAATATTTTTTGTGCCGAAGCACGGCTGTATTTATCGGGTGCGTGAATTCACAGAACAATCAACATACATCAAGACCCTCTGCATGAGGAGAAAAGAAGAGCATAGTATGTGATTAGTGCTACAAGAATTATTGAGCTAATCTTTTTCCACCAAAGTATTCTGTCATCAGAAACGCTCCTTAACACTGTCATAGAGACACTGACGATGTGTGCTCGTTCACCGTCCAGCACGAAATAGCAGTAGGTTCTTCCGTCAGTTGTTAGTTCCGCGAAAAACTGCTGCAACACAAAGTTCACGTTTCTATTAGAAGTTTTGATTTGATGTGGGCATGCCTGTTCTATAATTCCTGTTTCGCTTGCTGTATCCATTAAGATTTCAGAATGTTTGATTCAGAAAACTTTTACATTGGCAGCAGAAGTTGTACAGCTTGTCACTGTTTCGTGGAGGTCTCTTCGGAAGGTCGCGGTAGCGAATTCGCGGAGACGAGAAGAAGAAATACTCAGAAAACGACCCGCTGCTTCAAAGCGCCCTGTGTGTGTGTGTGTGTGTGTGTGTGTGTGTGTGTGGCGTGTGCCCCAAGTGTGTGCGCAGCCATTTGCGAGAGGTGAGACCCCTGCTCCCTGCGCTATACACGGCTGGCAGTCCGTGTCGAGAGGCGGCTCGATGGCGGCTCAGGTGACGCGGCCTCCGCCAGCGCTCACCCTGCTCTGAAAATTAATACGGCTCACCATTGCTTCTCTTTGTCACTGGCATCATCGGCGATAAAAAGCAGCAGGTTACCGAGCATTGCATTTCTTTAATAGTTTCGGCTTCTCTAAAAGATAAACCAGCGAAATTTTTAAGGGGCATGTCTGATGTTTTAGGGATTGTCATGTCACAACAAAACGTCCCACAAGTGGCTGCCACCTTGTCGCGCCACACGTACGCACACACACACACACACACACACACACACACACACACACACACACTCACTCACACACACACAGAGCTACGAGAGGAAGTACACAATGGAGTAATAAACGAGTAAGAATCGTCGAATATAAATGAAAACACTAAGTAACCAGTAAGAAAATTTTTAACTTTTTTACTATTTCAGATGCGTTTCGGAGGCTTTGTTGCATCATCAGGTGGCAGTTCCGATGTTTAGCTCAGATGTATTGCTCCTGGGACTCCAAGGACATCGAAATATCTAGATATTTCAGAGTTTATCCCTTCCATTCGACAGCACTTTTCGTGGCTTAGTAAGAAGTAATATTTCGGAACTGCTGTGGTACACCCGACATATTTTATTTCCCGGGAGCTACACACTTGAGCTAAGCACGGAAATTTCCAGCTAGTGATAGATCAAGCATCCGAAACGCGTGAGCCGGCCGCAGTGACCGTGCGGTTCTAGGCGCTGCAGTCCGGAACCGCGGGACTGCTACGGTCGCAGGTTCGAATCCTGCCTCGGGCATGGATGTATGTGATGTCCTTAGGTTAGTTAGATTTAAGTAGTTCTAAGTTCTAGGGGACTGATGACCTAAGATGTTAAGTCGTATGGTGCTCAGAGCCATTTTGAACCGAAACGCGTGATGTATATACCGAGTGATCAAAAAGTCAGTATAAATTTGAAAACTTAATAAACCACGGAATAATGTAGATAGAGAGGTGAAAATTGACACACATGCTTGGAATGACATGGGGTTTTATTAAAACAAAAAAAAAAAAAAAAAAAAAAAACACCCCATATTGCTAGACGCGTGAAAGATCTCTTGCGCGCGTCGTTTGGTGATGATCGTGTGCTCAGCCGCCACTTTCGTCATGCTTGCCCTCCCAGGTCACCAGACCTCAGTCCGTGCGATTATTGGTTTTAGGGTTACCTGAAGTCGCAAGTGTATCGTGATCGACCGAAATCCCTAGGGATGCTGAAAGACAACATCCGACGCCAATGCCTCACCGTAACTCCGGACATGCTTTACAGTGCTGTTCACAACATTATTCCTCGACTACAGCTATTGTTGAGGAATGATGGTGGACATATTGAGCATTTCCTGTAAAGACCATCATTTTTGCTTTGTCTTACTTTGTTATGCTAATTATTGCTATTCTGATCAGATGAAGCGCCATCTGTCGGACATTTGTTGAACGTTTGTATTTTTTTGGTTCTAATAAAACCCCATGTCATTCCAAGCATGAGTGTCAATTTGTAGCTCTCTGTCTACATTATTCTATGATTTATTCAGTTTTCAAGTTTATACTGACTTTTTGATCACTTGGTACATTGATGTGACCACCTATAAACATACTTAATAAACAACTTTTGCAGCGCGGACGAGCAAGAAGAGAGTAACTGAGGTTCTGGAGGGCTCAGATAGGGATGGGAAGCCACGTCGACTCCTGTAAAGTGGCCAGATGCGCTAGGTTTCACGGTTTAGGATACATGGCGCAAAGATCCGAATCGAGGTAGTCTTACAGATTTTAGATTAGTTTTAGATCCAATGTCCAATGGGTCGGAGGGGGGGGGGGGGGGGGGTTGGCACTGCGGTTGATGGCCAGGCCAGTACGACAAACTCATCCTGGTACTCTTCGAACAGAATACGTACACTGCGAGCTGTGTGACATCGTGATGAGGAAACACAAACAGTGTAGTATGGACACGATCCCCATGGATAGATGCATACCTGTGTTGATCCACTATGCCTTTCAGAATGACGAGACCACCAAAGGAATGCCACGAAAACACTCGTTAGACCATAACGCTCGCTATCCTGGCCTGGACCATTCCGACGATTGTTGTTGGGTCTTACACGACAATTGCCATCTGTCTGACGGAGCATAAAAAGTGATTCATCTGAAAAGACCACCAGTCGCCACTCAGTGACGTCCAGTTGCGGTACCGGTGTGCAAATTCCAGAGCTTCGTCGCTGATGAGCAGCAGTCAGCATGGGTGCATCAACTACACGCGTGCTGCACAAGCCCATACGTAGCAATGTTCGCTGAAAGGTCGTTGGTTCATCTGGGGGTCAGATGCTCAACAGTTGCACGTCTCTTCGCCCATACACTTCTCCGCAGGCGTCGTTCCCCACTGTCATCTAAGGACCTTGGTTCGCCATAGTTGTTTCGGCGCCGGTTTTGGATAGCGTTATTTTGTCATGCACGTTGTACTTCAACCACTGCGGCACGCGAACAGTTTACGAACTTAACCGTTTCGGAAATGCTTCCACTCTTGATCCGAAACACAATTTGGACGCTCCGTTTCTGCCTTACGACAACGATTGCACTGTGTACCGCGCCCCCAGACACGCTTTACATACCCTCCATTGCTACTTCTGCTACCTGCCTTCTGTTTATTGCCCGTCGGCATCGAACGTAGGAGGTGGTCACGTTAACATGAGTGCTTATATTGTGTTTCCAAAAGTATTTTGAAAAAGCTGGCTACTAACATTTCTATAAGTGAATGCACTGAGAGGAGAAATGTTTTGATAGGATTATTGCGCATCCTGTAAGCACGAGTTAGGTAGTGTCCTCAACACTATTGTTAACCTAAACAAATGTCAAGCATAGCATTGGGTGGCGCCAGTACGAGGACACAATAGAACAGACCAGATCACCTGACCTGACCGCAGATGACTTTCTCCAGAGGGAAAACAGTTGTGTCACATTAGGGAAACAACGAACATGACGAGGAGATTGATTTCCCACTCCCACTAGGAAACGTGACCAGGACCGCAGAAACAATGAGGATAGCTTACGGAGAGCTCTGAGTGGAGATGCCAACAGCACAGCATTGGACATATTCAAGTAGCTATCCACTCTCTTTTGGGAACAAAAGGGATTATCACGTACCCGACAGTGACGCTATACATTTTCGGATACGTAAATTTTGAAAATTTGTGTGTCTGGAAAGTTTGCCGAAAGACATCTTTCTCGCGGACCAGTTGTATTTCAGAACAGCTGGAAAGCGGAAACATCCTTCGAATTTCATGTCACAGTGCTTAGCGTACTGGACTCGTATTCGGGAGGACGACGGTTCAAGTCCCCGTTCGATCATACGGGCGTAGGTTTTCCCTGGTTTCCTAACTCACTCCAGGATATGCCGGGGTGGTTTCTTTGAAAACGGCACGGGCGATTTCCTTCCCAATCCGTCTCTAATGACCGCGCTGTAGACGGGACGATAAACTGTAATCTTCCTCACTTTCTGTTTTCACTTTATTATGGTTGGAAATTTTTTGCGCGTAAGTGTTAAGTGACAGAGAATTATCTGACTATCTGAAACGTTTCTTCAACGATGTCACTTAGCTTTCATTGAACCAGCGCGGTTCCACAGTACGTTACCCGGAGGGAAGATTAATATTTAATTTCCCGTAGATAACAAGGTTATTAGAGATGCAGCAAAAACTAGAACTGAGCTTCGGGAAGGAAATCGGCCGTACTCTTCTCAAAGGAACTGTCCCGAATTTGCCTTAACCGATATAGTCACATCGGAAAACTAGATCTTTATGGCTGAACGCAGCTCTGAACCGCTCTCCTACTGTTTTTCCTTTTTTCCATTTCGGCATCTTCTCATGTTAACAAGATTCTGAAGAGCGAAGTATGTCTAGATACGTCGTAATGTAAAGATACAAAAGAAAAGTCTTGAGCGTAAGGACTATTTTTTGCTTCCCTCTAGTGAATAGATTTAAAGGAATAGTACGTAATAGTATTTACATTGCTATTTTGTCTAAAACTGACATGGTGAGACCGTGGCTGTGTACAATTAATGTAGGTTAATTCTTACAAAGAAGAAAATAGCAACCAGCCACTATTAACACTGCTATTTATTTAGGTAAATAGCGCCGTTACCGGTTTCGAACTGGCAAGTTCATCATCAGACGGCTGTTCACATGGTTTTCAAGATACATTTTACATTATCGTCCATTACTACACTGTGGCGAAGTATTTTTGGTGTGTTGTTGCCGTCGAAAATTCCGCGCGATTTTGTTGCGAAGTTGCAGGATCTCTGTGATAAGTTCACATGTGGCAAATTCTTTTTGGTGTGTGTGGATGTGTGGTGCTTTGTACAATATGGTGGTATACAAGTTACGTAAGTGCTGGATATATTTAGGAATATACGGAAAATGCAATCCTGCAACTTCGCAACAAAATCGCGCGGAATTTTCGACAGCAACAGCACACCAAAAATACTTCGGCACAGTGGAATAATAAAAATCGGAAACGGACGATAATGTAAAGTGTATCTTGAAAATCATGTGAAATTGCAGGTTCGAAACCGGTAACGGCGCTATTTACCTAAATAAATAGCAGTGTTAATAGTGGCTGGTTGCTGTTTTCTTCTTTGTAAGAATTTACCTACATTATTAGTATTTACATTGGCAGACATAATAACTTAAACATTTATTTCTAAAAGCAGTTGCAATTGTTGCAGGAAACTGATTTCATTTGAATATGCTTTCTCGAATATATGTCAAGAAATAGTAAAATGGAAAAAGTGCACTGGTCGATGGACAAAAAATAACGCTAGACAAGAGATCTAAAACCGTTAACGGAAATAGAAGATATCGCTACGCTCAAGTCATGGTAAGTGATAACTATATTGTTCAGTTCGTCTCTCTACAGAAATTTCGTTTTTGTGATGCTCTTAGTTTGCGATGGAATTTTCATGAATCTTCTACTGCATCATATGAATTTCTTTTCTGGGAGGCTCCTAGTTTCCGATGGAATTGTTATGAAACTTCTACTGAATTACAAGAATTTTAAGAACATTACCCTAGACTAACTGTGTCTACCCTAAATATGATTTTGCTGTCTGAAACGTTTTCCCGGACACACTCCTTGTCAGTAGATACTCATTAGAAGAGAGAGCGAAATGAGAGTAACATACACGCTGACAAGACGTAGCGGCTTGTACATGTTAACTGGTTATCCCCCGCAACTTAGTTAAGTTTTGCGATAGAAATAAAAAAAGCTTTCAGCTGGGACGCACAGAAGCTTGACAACTCTCGATATAGTATTAGCAACCAATATAAGGCTAATGTGTGGTTTAAAGTGAATTAAAAACAGAATATAAGGTATCTGATAAAAAGTATCCGGACATTCCTATGTAATGCGGAATCGATCACTAAATGTCACAAAAAGCGGACTCACCAGTGGAAAAGGAAGAGGGGACTACTGTGTTATCAGCAGAAAAGCAATAACACAGAATGGGTCAGGTAGGAGACCTCAGTGGCTTCGAACTTGGACTGGATATCACCTACATAAAAAAAAACATTAGCGGCATTTCAGCCTTTCCAGAGCTACCCTGTCGACTGCTGGTGATGTGGTTGTGAATTTGAAAAGCGAAGGAACAACCACACCTGGAACCAAGACCGGGAAGACCTCATGTAGTGACCATCCCCAGCATTGCGGAGGGTGGTTCTAACATATTGCATGAAATCTTCAGAAGGAATCACTTGTGAGTTCCAAATTGCTGCCAGCGGTTCAGGTAACACAGTGACTGTGTTTAAGAAGTTAACGGGCTACAGTGAAACAGAACGTGGGTTACAATGAAACAGAACATGCGATAAAGCAGGGGGACAGACTGTTCTACATATAAACGGCTCTACGAAAGACAAACGGAGAGCACCGAGTACAGTTACAAATAACCTAAATTGAATGATCACATAGATAATATTGTGGGTAGAGCAAACCAAAGACTGCGATTCATTGGCAGAACACTTAGAAGGTGCAACAGGTCTACCAAAGAAACTGCTTACACTGCGCTTGTCCGCCCTATTCTGGAGTACTTCTGTGCGGTGTGGGATCCGCATCAGGTGGGACTGACGGATGACATCGAAAAAGTACAAAGAAGGGCAGCTAGTTTTGTATTATTGCGAAATAGGGGAGATAGTGTCACAGACGTGATACGTGAATTGGAGTGGCAATCATTAAAACACAGGCGTTTTTCGTTGCGACGGGATCTTCTCATGAAATTTCAATCACTAGTTTCCTCCTCCGATTGCAAAAACATTCTGCTGGCACCCACCTACATAGGGAGAAATGATCGTAACGATAAAATAAGAGAAATCAGGGCTCGCACCGAAAAATTTAGGTGCTCGTTTTCCCCGCATGCCGTTCGAGAGTGGAACGGTAGAGAGACAGCATGAAGGTGGTTCATTGAACTCCCTGCCAGGCACTTTTTTGTTAATAGCAGAGTAATCACGTAGATGTAGATGAGTACGATATTCTGGACAACGTCCATTAATAAAGAGTGCAACCATAACTGTCAGAAACCCACCTCCCAAACACACAAAGGAACAGAGATAACTAATAACTCAAACTGGCAAAGGTACAAATCGCCGTCGACTAGGACGAGAGGCTGGCTGCCAGATGTTACCTGGAGGCAACGCATGGGGTTATTACAACCCCCAAACGCATATTCATACAAACGTTATGCCTCAGTTCTGGGAGACAATACAATTTAGAACTTCAGCACTGCCCACTATATAGATGATATGTGGCTATACAGTACAGCTGAATATGAATTGACTAGACACCTGAAACATCACATGTTTGATTGGGCCATGTTCCAGGCTCGTCTCCTTGGCGAACTGGGAGACGAAATACTACGAGATAGTACAGACAAATGCAACGACAGCCTTCAACATCCTGAGAATGTAGATGTCACAGAGTTCACAAGAAATGCAACACCAAGGGCGACACATATAGAGACAACAGCACACTACCCGCACAAGTAGAATATGATACAGCCAAATGTAGATCCTATATTACACCAGTTAGCTTTGTCTACGGGGGTGGCACACACAGTTACCATGAAAAACAAAGCAGTAAGGAAGCTGAACGGAAAGACACGTCCTGCACCGGCACAATACCAGACAAAATCACCCCAGAAACAGATATAAAACAGTCAACTTTCATGAACAAGTACCAGGTAGAGATCAAAACAACGAGTCTCTATCAAGGGGCCGGCCAGTGTGGCAGAACGGTTCTAGGCGCTTCAGCCTGGAACCGCGCGACCGCTACGGTCGCAGGTTCGAATCCTGCCTCGGGCATGGATGTGTATGATGTCCTTAGGTTAGTTAGGTTTAAGTAGTTCTAAGTTCTAGGGGACTGATGACCTCAGATGTTAAGTCCCATAGTGCTCAGAGCCATTTGAACCATTTTTTTTCTATCAGGGGAAACGCTCAGCGAAAACACATGAAACTCTACACTACCAGAAACCATAAAGCAGGGAAAACATGCTACACTACAAAATTACTCGAAATTGGAGCAACAAACGAATAGTAAAGAACACCAACCCCTAGATAAACACAATTAACAAAGTAAACTACGGCAACTTAGAAGCTAACCTCTGGCTTAGCAGACTAGAAAAAAGGATATATTTCAAACTGCTCTTCACTATGTAACACGAATAAGTATGAAAACTGGGATAAAATCTGCTTCCCAACTACAGAACAGACTGACAGAATGATCCTAATAGTTGAAAATCTCCCAAAGAAACCCAAAGAATTGGTTCAAATGGCTCTGAGCACTATGGGACTCAACTGCTGAGGTCATTAGTCCCCTAGAACTTAGAACTAGTTAAACCTAACTAACCTAAGGACATCACACACATCCATGCCCGAGGTAGGATTCGAACCTACGACCGTAGCGGTCTCGCGGTTCCAGACTGCAGCGCCAGAACCGCGCGGCCACTTCGGCCAGCGACAAACCCAAAGAATTATGTAAGCTTTTAGGGGAGGTGCGGGCGCCAAGGCGAGAGGGCCTAAACCTAGGGAAGGTATACAAGGAGTTCGTGAGGGCACATGGACGTATGTTTCTGAGTTTTAAACAAACCACACCCAAGTGTTTTCCCTTTACTAGATACCCCTTCTGAAGGTAATACAACTGAATTGCCAGGGTAGTACCCTCGTAAATATGGAACTATGCAGACTCTTAGATGAAACAAAAGCAGACATCGCCTGCATTCAGGAACCATTTCTGTGAGGCTTGAAGAATCCTGGGCACTCCTTACATTACATCATAATAGCAGGAACACCAAACGCAAAAGCCGGGGTAGTATTAGTTAATAAAAACCTCATAGTAACACAGTTCAACCAGATTTGCTCTGAACACATCGCCACAGCAGAAATAACAGACGGACAGGATGTGTGGCTCATGTGGTCCACATACGGTCAATACTTGTGTGATGTAGAAGCTTTCTTAGGTAAAATAAAAGACATTGCACGACACTCAGAAAGAGAAAGGCTCCTCATTCAAACAGATATCAACGCAGAATCCCCGTTGACGAACTCAGATAGAACTGACGACAGAGAATAATTAGTGCATGACGTGGTAAATGTAAATGAGTGCAACCTCTTTATACTCAATAGGGAGGGACAGCCACCTATCAACCGCGGAGACGTCGGTGGCGTAAGTAGCATAGATCTTTCTCTGGGGAACGCAAAACCTCTTCCACTAGTCAATACATGGTAGGTATCAGATAGCGCCACACACAGTGACCACAACGTAATCGCCATAACCAGAGACAGATATGTCAATACACATTACGTGGACCCTGAACAGCATTCATAGCAAGAGCCGACTGGCAAATAGTTCTAGACATTGTTGAGGCGTTGTCGCCATACATTGTTCAAGGCAGTATAGATTACAAAACGCATATTCTGACAAAGGTCCCACAAAGAGCACACGAAGCAGCTATACCGCAGGCAAATCTGGATGGGACAGAAACAACTGTGGTCGACAGAATGGGTAATATTAAGAAAGGATTCACGGGACTAAGACTCGACCTGTATCGTGATGCTAAACAGAAATACCAAAAAACAACAGAAGACAACAGGGGAAGAATACTGGACCAATTTCGTCAAAACCCAGCTACATAACATCTTGGGGCAATCATTCAAGACAGAAACAGAGCGACTTAAGACACCGACAATTCTGTCAACACTAAAACAAGCTGACGGCACAATGACCAGAGGCTGGAGAAGCACCGCAGAATATCTCCTGAACAGGCTCCTCCCTAATGACGACCCCACTCAAGACGAGTGACACCGCGCTGACTTAAGGGAGAGCATGAGGCAACGATACATCACTGACAGTGTAATCATACCATTCTCACAAGAAGTAGCAACGGTAGTCATCAGGCTTCAAAATCGAAAAACACCCCGCCTGGGTAAAATGATTTCAGAAATGTTAAAACGAACACTAACACAAGTCACACCTTTTCTTTCTAACATGTTCAACGAGGCACTACCAACAGGCACAATTCCAAACATCTGGAAAACTGCTAAATGTACTAATAATCGGGAAATCAAAAGACAAAGAACCAACAGACCCCAAAACGTACCGACCAATCTGCCTTTTAAACACTCTCGCCAATATACAGGAAAGGCTCTGTTTGACCGCTTACAATCGCGTAGACGTCTCCTCGGCCTAACGCCCCATCAATTTGGCTTTAGGGAAGGTAGGTTAGTAGAAGACGCCGTCAACCAAGCACTAACAGAAACAAATAGTATCGGCGACAAATATGTGGCCGCCATACTAATCGACATAGCCGTAGCTTTTGACAACCTGTGGTGGTCGTCCCTCTTCGCCAAGTTAAGAGAAATGCGGCTATGAGCTTCCAATAGTCTCCTCGACTACTTTAGAGGCAGAGTGACGGGGTGGAGGGCTGCTACATGCAATGTCGTCAAGAGAATAACAAAGGGATGTTCACAGACTACCTGCTCGTAGTAGTATCAGCACTAGAGACAGAAGGCACGAAACTGTTTCAGGAAATGAACAATTGGTGCAAAGAAAATAGCTCTGAGAAAAACTGTATATTTACTGCTCAGTGGAACACTAAAGAGGAACCCAATTCTAAAAGTAAAAAATACTAGCCCACAGAGGAAGCAAGTCACACGTTATCTAGGACTGTATCTTTAATAACAGATTTTCAACGGTCGTGACAAAGCTTTCAAAATTATCCACGAACTACCAAGACTCAACTGAACTCAGTACAAATAACCTATTAAGACGATAAGGACCTACCACATTGCGATATTTGAATCCATCGCATGTTCGCACAAGTGTTTGGGCTTACAGGCTGAATATGCAGACTAACAAGACAAATGCAAGACGTGGTGAACGTAGTGTGCTCCGGAGAATGAGCAGAGCCTTCAACACCACAGCACTAGAGGCACTTTGCGTTGTGACGGGGACCTAACAATAGGTTATTGAGCTGCTCTTTACCGGCTTAAGAGGGACAGTCTCTATAAAGTCAATGAAATTACAGATACCAGCAGTATAAACAAAATACAAATGAAACAATGGCGGATTCAAACAAGGCAGAGTGGGTGGGAGGCATCCGACAAGGGTCGCCGAGTACACTCTTTCTTTCCTGACGGGCGCGAAAGATTACAGCTGAAACGTGTCGACTCAAGCCGGGGGATGGGCCATTTGCTGACAAGCCATGGGAGGTGCCCGGTACACTTAAACCGCATGGAACTAACTAACAATGAAATACGAATTTGCAGAAAAACTGAGACAGTGCTATGCAACACACTAGCACGCACGAGACTATACAGAACGACAGTGACATTGCCAGAATAATGCGTAATCCCGTTGACTGGAACACAATAAATAGTGTAGCCGATATTTCATCGAACTCATGACACGAAAGCACATGCTCCAAAACCCACATGGAAGGAGGCGTAGACAAGCGCAAGCACGACCACACATTCCGAAACCGAGGAAGGAACCAACACACTAAGCGAAAACGACTCAGAAGGGATCAACACTTAACAATCACAAAACAAACAACCACCGACACCCCCTACTAAGTCTCTAGTAATATGGTAACCTCGCTTGGGAGAAGAAGGCTCAAAAAACTTTTATTCCGAGGCTCCTCCTGTCCAAGGATACATTCCGTACACAGGCAGTAATGTATTATTCGTCCTATTACGTGTAGACAGAAGTATATTCTCTTCTTTATGTAAAGCTACAATCAATGAATTCTATAAACTATTTATAAAGCTACAAATGTAATGTATTAAGTTATTAAAGGATTACTGCACTCAAGTAGCCATGAACTACATTCTGTATCTAGTAACAAATTTACAACCATAAGTGTATTCTTCACGTAAAGCTAAAATTAATGTATTCCGTGTATCAAATGCTCAACAGTACTTAATTTTTATAATACCGGGTGTATATACGTAAGGTATCACACAGAATACACCACAACTACCAACAACAAGACAAACAAACTACTGAATATCATTTTGTGTCCTGACATGGAACGCTCCAAGTAATATATCAATACACACAAACACAGTAAACATACATAAACACAAACCATTTCATATGAGAATAGCTCGAGGTACTACCGAGATATTCTCACCTGAAATAGGTAGAAATAGGCTACTATCAGTCAACAAGCTACTTAGACTGTATTACACATCCAAATATAGGACACAACTTCCCTCTACATATTGTATCTTACTTTCACCACACTTATTGTATTATATTTTTTTATTTTTCTATTTTCTTATCTTCGATATTTGCATTATATAATTTATATTCTCCTCAATTAGGTAGAAATAAATTATATAGAATCATTTTAACAATTGTTAAGCATTTAATTTTCTGTAACTTTAGAAAATTTTTTGTATATTATGTTCTTAATATTATTTAAAAAGCATTAACAACCTATCTCAATAAGACTGTAATAATAAGAAGTCTTTGCTGCTAGATTTAGATGCATCCGACCCACTTTACATTTCAAGGCGATGGGTTACTCTCTACTGTTAATGAGATAAATGATAAATAAAATACGATGATCATAAGCCACAGATTTCTGTAGTCAATTCTAAGTGACGCTTGAGGCAGTGTAAAGAGCGACGACATAGGACAATGAATGACTGGAAACGGGAGATTCTGTGCGCTATGTTCTATGGCAGTAGAAGGGAAGGTTTTGGGCTTGCCGAATGAGTGGATAACACTACCTGCCACTCTGTATAGCACCAACAGTGAAGTACGAAGCAGGTGATGTTGCCGTATGGTGATGTTTTTCGTGGTTAGGGTGTGGTCTCATTACTGCCCTAAAAGCGGAAGGATACGAGCCACTGTACAGCGCTTTCTACTGCGTACAGTAAAGGAAACGTTCGGAGACGATGATTGTATCAGAATGAGAATGCAACTGTCACACAACAGTATGTGTGGGACAGTAGTTTGTGGCCAATAACATTCTTGAATGGACTGGCTTGCCCCGAGTACCAACCTGACCCCAGTGGAACACTTTTGGGACGAGTTAGGACTTCGCTCCGGACTCCAGCGTCCAACATCATTACTTCGTCTGGTTTATACTGCTGAGGAAGAAAAGACATCCACTCCCCCCCCCCCCCCCCCGGACATTCAGACCTAGTAATTAATATCCAAAAACAGATGTCCAGACACAAGTTTAGTTTACATAACGACTTTTATCTCTGAAGAAGTCTCCCGCAGATGGCCTCCCAGTGGGAGATCGTTAGATGTCGATCGATACGTCCGCTCTTTTTCTATTTTAATTTGACAATATGGTGCTGCTTTATTTGGATATACATGCTGCGAAAATAATTATAGGAACATTTAAATATGTAGCTGCAATATAAGTAGCTGATGGCAGTGGCGGTAATGTTTGCACTTGCTCGGGCGGTCTCACCTTTGAAGTAGGCGGCGAGTCCCCCGGCGATGGCGAGCAGCGCGATGGCGTTGACCAGCACCTGCGCGAACCGGAAGCGCAGCCGCCCCTGTGTGATGTAGTGCGTCGACGGCCGCCGCATGTCTCGGATTATCTGCAGCACACACCGACACTCTGCTACACCAGCTACGAACAGCCAAGCACAGGAGAAGGGGGAGCATTCGTCATCTAACAGCTTACTGCTTTCTAGCCCATTCGAGCCCAAACTGCGTGACCCATGTTAGTACCTGTTCGGATATTCTGAGTGATTCAAAATTCCTTAGTACCTGTTCGGATATTCTGAGTGATTCAAAATTACTATACAGGCTCTTAGAAGATGAACTTTTGATAAGGAACGCATGTCCGAAAATGTACCGTTTTGATATAAAATAAGTTTGAAGATTGGGTCATTTACAAATCTCCCACTTCAAGTACGCAAGTTGAGAAGAGGACGCCGCCCCTCTTATAGTTACGACATCACATAACGCCTTCATCCGACTACAACAACGGCTGCGAGAAATTAGTAGGTTCGAAACTAGAAGAGTTGGCTGTGGTGTTCCACGAACGTGCTGCACTCTCTAGGCTGAAGAGGACGTCCTTCATCACGTACTAGAGGAAAGCACTTGAAACATTGATCATACCATGTGTCCCTACAACATGCAGGTCAGAGCTCATTGTTTCCGCTGTGTGCATAGTAAGAAGTGGGAGATTTGAAAATGATCTGACCCTCAAACTGATTTTGCGTCCAAACGATACATTTCTGGACATGTGTTCTTTGTCAAAACTTCATCCACCAATTTCCCTTTACAGTTCCTAGAAACCTGTAATACGAGTTTTGAATCACCCTGTATACACAGGGTGAGGCATTTAAAATTGTTTGTCGGAATATTTGGCAAAATAAACATTAGATTAAAAGGATGTGATAACAAACGTTGTTCACCTCGTAGAGGGACGTCCGTTAGCATGACACTCGATCCTTGTGCACCACCCCTGGGGACGGGAGGTGGAGGGGAGTGGGGGAGGTGACTTTTAAATCCTAAATAGGACCCCTATTTTTTATCGACGTTTTGGATTTTCCGTGAAAAAATATATAACTTTTGTACGAAACATTTCCTTCCTTTCATGATAGATGGCGTTGTAATCGGCACACGTGAAAATGGAGTGACAGCTGTTCCAAACCGGTGGTATCTCACAAAAAGTATACATCGGATTAGGAAAATAAAAGTACATTATTTGGTATTTGGGAAAATGCTATCATGTTGCACCGTCTACCCCCTCGCAATGGCCGGCTGCGTGAGCCGAGCGGTTCTAGGCGCTTCTGTCCGGAACCACGCAGCTGCTACGGTCGCAGGTTCGAATCCTGCCTCGGACATGGAAGTGTGTGATGGCCTTAGGATAGTTAGGTTCAAGTAGTTCTAAGATCTAGGGACTGATGACCTCAGATGTTAAGTCCCATAGTGCTTAGAGCCATTTTTGAACCCCTCGCAATACATTCTTAGACTACAGTTAGTGTTACCCCCCCCCCCCCCCCTCCCCTCCGGGAGAAACGACGTGCACGTAATAGTAATGTGTTCTCTCGGAATGCTTGATTTTGGTGAGTCCCCTTGTCTCTCAAAACCGTTTCAGTGCAGCAAATGTTAGAAATTTCGACAATCCGATATGTATTAATTAATGTCTATGAGCTAATGTTTGCACATTCATTGGGAATTCGCTGGCGCATATCTTCGGGGGTTGTTGGTACTTCTACGTAAACTCTCTCTTTTAGCCATCCCCACAGGGAAACATCTACATAAGTCACGTCGGGTGAACGTGCGGGCCACATTTAAGGACCTCCTCGTCCAATCAATCGACCCGCATAGTTTCGATTCAAAACTGCTCGAGCTAGTCATGAATTATGCTCTGGGCATCTATCATGTTGAAACCACATATCCAGGCTTATTTGAAGTGGAACATCGTCTATTAGTATGGCTAAAACATTATCCACACGTCGTTGTTCATTTGACCAGTCATTTTATCTTCTATGAAGTATGGATCGATTACCTGTGCACCTAAAATACCGCACCAAACGTTGACACAACATGGCCGTTGTTGTTCAACTTGCCTTACCCAATGGGGATTCTCCACTGACCAATAATGCATTTTATGTCGATTCACTTGACTACGATTCGTAAAATTTGATTCATCAGAGAAAAATGTCTGTGAAATTAAATTATCATTGACTGCCAGTTGTTCCTGTACCCAGTTGCAGAAATTCAGGCGCTTGTGAAAATCGTCACCATGCAGTTCTTGATGTAGCGATAAATGAAATGGATGCCATTTGTGTGCATGCGATATGCGTAGAGGACTACTCTGTGAAATTCCTGAACCTCGCACAATTTGCTGAGAACTAATGTGAGGATTTGCAGCAATCACAGCTAAAATATTCACCATGTTATTTTCTGTTGTCACAGGCCGCGGTCGGAGTCTTTGTTTAGGTTTAACGCTTCCCGTTTCAGTAAAAAGGTGGACGTTACTGCGAAATGTCATTGCAGAGGTAACATTCCTATCGGGCAACAGATTAGCATAACTTTGACGAACTTCGTCAACATTTCTAATAGCCTCAAAGTACCCGGCAATGATACCAACTCCCTCTGCAATCGTTAACGTCGTGGAACAATTGTGACGAGATTTGGACAGTCCGAATCATTGAAATAATATGCACAGTCTGACCGCAGTCTGAGCGCATGATCAGAGTCTGTACTTCATTCGATTGTGGGAGGTGTCACATGATAGCATTATCAAAAATATCAAAAGAAGTACTTCGATTGTACTAATCGGAAGTGCATTTGTTTGAGATAGTACAGTTTTGCAACAACTGTCACCTCATTTCCATGTTTGCCGATTACAGCGCCATCTATCATTAAACGAAAAAAATGCTTCATACAAAAGGTACATATTTTTTCACGGAGAATCCAAATCTGCAATAAAAAATCGGGGTTCCCATATAAGATTTCCAAGTCACCAAACACCACTCCCGCCTACCCGCCCTCGGGGGGTGGTGCAAGGGGGGTCGAGTAAAGTTCCTCTTCGAGTTGAACAGCATTTATTACAACTTTTTTTTTAAAATCCGATATGTATTTCGCCAAATATTCCGACAAACAGTTTTAAAGGCCTCACCCTGTATATGTGGTGGTCAAAAAATATCTGAAACGATTGTAGGGATGATGATGATGATGGCTGGTTTATGGGGTGCTCAACTGCTCGGTCATCAGCGCGTACAAAGTCCCAATTTTTACCTAGTGCAATTTTTTCAACCGATCTGGCTACTGTCACGAATGATGATGATTATGATGAAATGATGAGGCCAACACAAACACCCAGTGCCCGGGCAGAGAAAATTCCCAACCCGGCCGGGAATCGAACCCGAGACCCTGTGATTCAGAGGCAGAAACGCTAGCCTCTAGACCACGACCTGCGGACAAAAGGCTTGTAGAGATGTTGCAGGGTGCATGACAGATCGTACTGAGACGTAAATGTTGAGAAACAAATTCGATACATTGCGCCATTTACGAGATATTTAGCACTGAAATTAGTCAATCGGGGCGTCGCGCGCTCACATGCAAGCGGCCTGCCACGGGCGGTGTTGCCCATTCCCAACTAGTGCTGCGTTTGATTACCTGAAACTTCAATTTGCATGTGTTGATCTGATCGGACAACTTAAATGCTAAATAACTCGGAAACGGCGCAATGAAATGAATTTTTTTATTAATACTTATGTCCTAGTACATCCTGCCCTGCAACATCCGTACAAGTGACTCAGACATTTTCTGACCACGCTACACACACACACAAAACGTTGAGAAAAGTACTGCCTCACTCTCAGTTGACAGATCGTAGAGAAACGATGCGGGAGACCGCACCGCCATTCTACGCAGGGTCCTAATGAAGGGGGTTTGCCGTTGCCTTCCTCCGAGCGTAATGGGGATGAACATGATGAGGAATGTGACACAACAACGCCCAGTCATCGCGAGGATGGCGGAGTAGGTGAAAATCCCTGACCCCACTGGGAATCGAACTCGTGCTCGGGAAGCGAGAACGCTACCCCGAAACCACGACCTGCGGATATATAACGGGAGTGCCACACTCTGGAATCTGCCGAGATTTCAGGGCTCTATTAGAGAGTAACTGCAGTTTTTATTGTGATTTACCAACAGATCGCTGGCCACGACTTTGCATATTTCGTGCCCGCGACAAGGAATTACAGGCGCCGCACACAGTGCTCTGCAGACGCTTGATCCATGACCATCACCTGAGACAGTACCACACATCAAGAAAAGGGGTACCATATTGCTGCTCTGGCTTGTTAGGACAAACATCGCAATCTCGCCACTTGTTCCCAGTTGCATCAACGTAGTATAATTTCTGTGTGGAACAAATCCATCGAGATCTATTCAACGTCAGATAATTTCACATTGCATTACCCAAACGTAGTTCAAACAGACAAATCTTAGCCTTTGCCAACCAGCCACCACATAGGGTTGTCAACTGCTCGTTGCATGTTTGTGTTACCATCAGATCATGTTTATTTTTGTCATCATTGTTAACATTTATTTTGGCCCAATTAAACTTGTGCCATAACTTTTATAAATGATCAAGCCCATGTTGATATATTATACACCCATCAACAATTGACAAAAATATGGTCAGTGCCACCATTTGATTACCACTGTTTCCGCATTCAGGTTCATTTAGATTCTGATAACTGTAGTAACCTCTAATGCATGCTATAAACAACAAATACAGTTACAGGGCAAAATCAGTTTAGCAGATGCATGGGACAGGTATTCGAGTGGAGAGTTTACTATCTAAAGTGATTGATGTCAGCGCATAAACTCATAGTCGTCTGCCGCCTTCCAATACATACCGGAAGAGTAAAGTGTAGCCTTGCAAGGTTTCCTTTTGGCATGTACCTTCCATATGTATCGGCGTTCCTGAAAATAGTTTCACCGTGTTGTGTTATTTACTCATAGTCGATGAAAGATGGCTTCGTTGGCTGCATAAACTACAAAAACATTGACCTCACTAACTTTCAATACTGTCATAGTACTCTGTCAACCTTCACCAGTAAAGACACAGTGTCAGTATCAACATTCCTAAAGCAGGAAACTCTTTGGACAGCAAAATACTTGCGTTTCTGTTAGATTGTTTAGAGGAGATTATGTTGACTTTGTGATTAGACACTCACCGAGCAACCGTAAGATCAAGATGAACTAATCCCGACCACCTGACTGAGAACTGTGGAGAAGAAAATCTCCATTATGTATATCATCTTTCTCGAGAGGCTTTTGATCATTTCGTCTACTTGTTCTAGGATTGAAGTCACATTCTAGACGTGTTAATGTTGCAGTATTTAGATTAGATGATTTTCGCAAATTGTAGAGTGGTTAACGACTGATCAGTATGTCAACAAGGGTCCCAGCCTACATGGACGTTCTCGTCGCGGCTGTTCGTTCTTTCCATTTTCAGATATACATTCTCAATATGGTTTTCAATTACTTTTCGTAGTTGTAGGATATCGCAAGATTTTCATTTTGGTGACACGTGGTTACGCATTTTCTGTCTTTAATTTTCGACCTTGTAGTATGCTTATCTTTTGGTTGGCACCATCCTTGCATTTGTATTCGTCTCAATAAAGATCCCTTTGAAATATTGGTAACTGGCTGTGCACAAGTCATATGCTTATCTTTTGGTAGGCACCACCCTTGCATTTATATTGTCTTAATAAAGATCACTTCCAAATACTGGTTACTGATTGTGAACATGTATTTCATAATTCCGTAATTCGCGGACTATCTTTACCTATGGCCACGGTTTAGCCGCTCCGGCGTGGATTCAGCTACTTGTATGTACCATTGTACGCCCCTGGTGCACGAATTATTTTGTTTCATTATAAGAGTTATCTTTGTCACTGTCTGAGTCCACAAGATGGGGAACGGGTGCACAGGGGATTCATTTGCAGAAATTAACTGTTTATTCAGTTTATGACTTTGATTTCAGTGCTATAAGAAGAATTGTTAATGCTTAATGCTGGGCCTCACCCAGAAATAAAGGTGGTGTCAATTATCAATATCAAGATTCATTCAGAAAATAAAAGCACGAAAGTTTAGACTGCCTCAAAATTTTTAAATATACATTAGCTCTTTACCTTCTTTCCTTTACAAGTGGATCCTATTAAGAAAGAATTTTAAAGGTTCGTTTACTGTGACTAGACAAGTCACTTCACTTATAGACATGATGTATCATTTTTTACCATATGTACATGTATTTACGTATACAACTTTATACAGTAACTATTTTTGATTTGCATATATAGTTTTACCTATGTTTATCCTTTGACTTTCCTATACATGCATTTTGCACATTCTTCCATTGAGGATAATCATCCGAAAAGCCATATGATAGCCTCTCCCGGTTAACCTGTGTCTACACGGACTTATCACATGTGTAAATGATCAAAATATGAGGCGGTATCTGTTTTTATAAGGGGTCGTGGAATTTGTATAAAATTTAAATTAGATGTTGATACGAATTTGTGTTATAGTATTTAAGAATAGTACAGTACATCGAGTGCCTGTAGTAGTTAGAGATGTATGAATTCATTAAATAAAATACACATTCGTCTCATCAAAAACTGAGAAGTGATTTTTAGTGTTTTTCGTAGGTCCCCCTGGTCTCACCTGTATCTCTTTCTACTGTCAAGCTCACACTCCTTGCCCTGATCTTATTTTAAGGATGTTGTAATCCAACAATCACGTTGGCTGCTCAACCTGTTTTTTTTACGTTATGGATAAAGTTTGTTTCTGTGTTATTGCATTGTTATTTTTGTATTCTCCACATGGCTTCTGCTCACATAGTGTGTGGAAGTGCAACTAATATATTCCAACAGACTGCTGGAAACTATGTTGCAGCATGTCACGACTTAACGTTACATAGTAGTCTTTATCAGTCCACTTGAGTACTACTTATATTTCAGTTTTAACACCGTGTAACCTTATTTTTAATGCCAACGTGTTTCATATTGAAACAATGTTCACTTTCAACATGCTTGAAATTTGGAAATTTGTGATAAGGTCTTATGGGATCAAACAGCTGAGATCATCGGTCCCAAAGCTTACGCACTACTTAATCTAACTAAAACTAACTTACGCTAAGGACAGCACACACACCCGTGCCTGAGGGAGGACTCGATCTTCTGACGGGGGAAGCTGCGCGGACCGTGACAAGGCGCCTTAGTCCACGCGGATACCCCGCGCGGCCCAATATAATTGAAAATGACGAAATGTGGGAATAGCAATCGTAGTAATTAATATTTTCAACAGCCATAAGCGAAATGATTGCATTCAGTAGTTACATAAACGTTGTGGATCCAGTCACAAAGCCGGGGTGGCCGAGTGGTTCTAGGCACTACAGTCTGGAACCGCGCGACCGCTACGGTCGCAGGTTAGAATCCTGCCTAGGGCATGAATGTGTGTGATGTCCTTAGGTTAGTTAGGTTTAAGTAGTTCTGAGTTCTAGGGGACTGATGACCTCAGAAGTTAAGTCCCATAGTGCTCAGAGCCATTTTGAACCCAGTCACAAAAATAATGTTTTGGGCAACTGAATTCTAAATTTTTGGTTCTCATTTTATTTTCACAGCGCTAATGCGCCAAAAAAATCAGTTAGTAATTTTGTGGCAAAACGGAAATGACAGTTACTTAAAAGAACAGTAACTCAAGATCGTACTTGTACATGTTACAAAAAGACCCATGCAGACTGCAATAATTTGATGCAGAAGAAGAAGAAGGCAGCTGAGCAACATTACCAATTTTAGAAACATAAAAATTTTAGTGAACCTTTATCATTGAATACTTTTGGTTGAGGTGCAGCTCACGACAAAGAGGAGTATGGCTTACAATAGACTTTCGTGTATAAGGGATTTTATTGTGAAAAACTGATAATATAGGTGCATCTGATAGTAATTTAATTTAGCTGATTTGACTGACATTACACGTGATGTGTGTATACATCACCCGTCACTCTTCTTGTTTATTATTCTACTTAAAGGTTTTTGATAAGGTAGTTTCAAGTTACTTAAATTGTAACATAGTAGATGTACTGGAGCTTAAAGATATAATTTCTTAGTGAAATATTTCAGTTACACTGATAACTGTTCTTTGCAAATTATGTTATATTGGTTATAAATTATAATATATTAATTTTTTGTTATGTTATTATTTAATAGGTGTAATTTTATTAGATTTTTGTTTTATTATATTTTGTAGAATTAATTTTTTATACCATGGCTTATTAGTAATGTAACTGGATTATAAAATTTTTTATTGAAGTTTATTAAAATATTTTGGTTTAGAGTGCTTTTTATAACAGCATGTATCGAAATTTTAGTATTCATTTACTTATCTCGATTTAGGTTGATTTACAATGAAATTCATAATTAATTTATCATAATTATTATTAACTTAACTGTAGAACAGAAATATTAATTGTTTTGTTAGAGATCTAGCTAATTAAGAAAAAAATTTATTCTTAAAGTTCATTAGTTTTTATTTAAATTTTTTAAGTGGAAATACTGGCTTCTTTATTCTTTAGGGGATAAGGCTGAAGTTTATAACCTACAATTTGTTTAATTTAAAATAAAATTGTAAGCATTAAACCAGCTATCTTTAAAATTACATTTTAGTTACTTATTTTAAAGTTTGATTTTACAGTTATTTTAGCTTCTTTAAAATATAGTGGAGTTAAGAAAATGCAGGGATAAAATTAATCATTTGAAAAGTAATGCTGAAAAAAAGCTCGATGAACAAGAGTATGAATAGATCTTGTGTCAGATAAATTAATATTTTATTTTCTGTATTTTTATTAGCTAGGTATAGTGTGTTCGCAACATTATTAAGTGGCGCTCGAACAGCTGCTATAGACGCGGCTACGTGACCGTGACCGGGCGTTGGAAAAACTGCCCCGCGGCGTGCGCACCTGTTGCGGCAGCTGCGGCTGTACCACTGTGGATGCCCACGCAAAATGCAGTGTCCTACCGGATACTATGGATAAATCCTCACACGCTACAACGCAGACAGAACAGGTGCGGAACCGTGTGCTCCCAAACCTACAAACGTTCGTACTCCACAACTCCAAGTACGTTTCGTTTCCCAGCGAGGTTTGGTACGCGGACATTGCAAACTGAAAGGTGTTACACCGTGTTTGAAATGTGAAACCACAGGGACAGGTTATTCCAAAGTGGTTCTGAGCTGCCCTGTTATTGTCGACCACAGCAATGAATGCTTCTTGTCGGTGCGCAAGGTAATCAGTCTAGGGGTAGAAAAACAGATAGTCACGTGACATCAGATTTCGTTGTTTAGTGGGGTGTCTTTCTATATAGTGTGTGTGGGTACCATCTACTTGTGACCTATACACCACAGTAAACAGTCGAAACATAGAGATGTTGGTATTGTTCCTGAATAGCATCGTTGAAATCAAGTCCAATCAGTAGCTTGAGAAATGATTTCTGTTACGAAAATAAGGAGGGAACGTAGCTAAAAGTGGGTTTACTTCCCATCGACAACTAAGTCAAGAATGTTATGGATGAGGAAAGGAATTGGCTGTGGTGTTTCCAATGAAATCATAGCATTGTTTATCTGAAAGGAGAGAAAATCAAAGTAAGGAGAATTGAGACTGCAATCGCTGACGACGGCCCGAACTGAAGCAACGACCTTCATCAATCCGAGCACTTTCAGAAATTTACCGAGACGTGTCGGCTGGGCCAGAATACGTGCATCGCTTGGGATTTGTACACCGCTTCCCACTCATCGTAATGCTTTCCACCGACAGTATCCACATTATAAAAGAGGAATACACTTGACTTCAATAAGCGAAAAAGTTAAACAAAAACATGAACCTCACTTTTCCAATGAAACAAATATAGCTTATTGAGTTCAATGAAAATATTGCCAAGTTCATTTCGCTCGCTGACTACCAGTTTCCAGCTAGGCACTCGGCACCATGACCTAATTTATTTCCGTCTACTAAGCAGCTGCACACTCGCTGAAAGGCAACACTCGCCTAGAACTCCACTCGAAATCCATGAATGCGCTTCAGGATTCTCTCAATGTTCTGTACTGTGAGATATAACTCGGTTGATCAAGAAGGATCAGTTTCTCTCGACTCCTAACACACACTAAGGAAACACCACCTCCGCCGCAGAGCGAATGCGACTTTTAGGCCTTATAATCCGCTGTGTTCCGCCCAAAACCCATTTAGGAGGACTAGGAAGTTTTTGCCATGACGTACACAATAGCCACGAAGCGAGCAAACAAGCGCGGCCTACATCTACATCTATACACCTACATCGCTACTCCGTAAATCACACTTAAGTGCCTGGCAGAGGCTTCATCGAACCACCTTCACACTAATTTTCTATTATTGCACTCTAGAACAGAGCGCGGAAAATACGAACTCCTATATATTTCGTGTTCGGAGGAGAAAGTTGGTGATTGAAATTTCGTGCGATGAAACGCCTTTGTTTTAATGATATCCACCCCAAATCCTGTATCATGTCCATGACACTCTCTCTCCTGTTTGTCGATAATGCAAAACGTGCTGCTCTACTTTGTACTGTCTCGATGGAATGCTGTGTTACAACTTTATAACGGAATGTGCGGGGAAAATGGAAACATCTGCACGTAAACAAAGGTAGGGTTTAGCAAGGCCGACAACAGGTACTGAACATACAGTGTTGCGAAAAATACGATGTTGACGCTGTGTTGTGATCATAAAAATAAGACCTCAGGCGGTTTCGGGGGAATTTAGCGTAGTTTTGACGCCTAGTGGGCTGTAGAAGTTGGCGGAGACCGGCGCCCCGACGAAGTTTGCAGAAGCAGGCGGCGGCGGCGGGCCTGCGGTATTAGCTGCGAGTCGTTAATCAGCTGCTCCAGAGGCCGCCTCCCGCCTCCCGCCTCCCGCCTCCCGCCTCCCGCTGCGCCGCGACGCGCAAAGTTTTACGCAAAGACGCCGAAGCCAATACGCAGCCAGCTTGCCAGACGTCCATGCGGCTGCCAAGACTCGGAGGCTCGTGCAATTAATCTAGTTCACATTTCTTGACTGTGGCTACTTACCACCTTGTAATGCTTCTACAACTGATAGCGATAAAGCCACATCATTTATGTCGTTCTCATTTCTTCTTCAACGAGGCTAAATTTTATCAGAAATATTGCTGCACGCGTTACCAGTTTTCTTTTTCATCGTCCAAAAGCGTCTGAAATTTCAGACTATTGACTGAGTATTTAGTCTTGCAGTCTTCCCTCCGAAATTCTGATTTATGTGGGTTGTATTGTTGAAAAATGTTCGCCTTGCTTCAACTATGATTATGTGAGAAATCCAATTGCTATAGGAGAGTCAAAAGCGAAAAAAATGCTTGTCTCTCGACGCAGGTACTGCTTACCTGAAGCACAGAAAGTAATCACGAAAAATTGTGTTTTATTGAATCACACCATGCATTTCGGACCCTATAGGCCAATAATCCGGTGCAAATCGTTTCATGCATAGTTTACATCTGCTCTTGAGCGAGGCGACGTAAAATTTACGCCCTTTTTCTGAGAACATGAGATGTTCAGTTTCGAAATATGCAAATCAAACAACGAAAAATACGATTCGCGAATTCCAATGCAGGAACGTACATTTTACATCGCTTAACTTAAGCACAGACGTGAATAACGTATGTAACGATTGGGACCTGATTAGGGACCCGCAGCATCCGAAATCATCGTGTGATGTAATAAAACACAAATTCTTTTGTGACTGAAGACATTATTTATTCTTCTTGTATACTGAAACGAATCACATTCAAAACTGCAAGATATGGATAAAACTAGATTTACCTAATATCTGAGATAAATGATATAAGCATCTAACCATTCTTACGATTGTGGTAGAGGACCTTGCTTGAGAAACCTCAACGACATTCAACACTATTAAAGTACGACACGTACAATTTTAAAATGCCATTTGATATATCAATTCGTTTTTAGGCCGTACTTCAGTAGTTACAGATTAAAAGAAACTTAGTTATGAAATCTTTAGCTACTGTTAAAAATCTTTATTTTGAACAAACCATTCACACTCGATTTCAAAGCAAAAGTTTCCTCTACAACAATCCGTTTACAGAGTGCTTAAAAAAGAGAAAGCATCTGAACAACTGTAGAAAACTTTACTTCAGATCATATTTTTTATTTTAGCGGTATCTTATTGAAAATGTCGTATAATACATTGAAGAGCCAAAGAAACTGGTACATCTGCCTAACATCGTGAAGGCCCCTGC
Source organism: Schistocerca piceifrons (assembly GCF_021461385.2). Taxonomy (NCBI): domain Eukaryota; kingdom Metazoa; phylum Arthropoda; class Insecta; order Orthoptera; family Acrididae; genus Schistocerca; species Schistocerca piceifrons. Next base: position 663,124,301 of record NC_060138.1, read on the forward strand.
GAGCACGTAGAAGTGCCGGAGCACGACGTGGCAGACTCGACTAAACTCTGAAGTAGTGCGGGAGGGAACTGACAGCTTGAATCCTGCAGGGCTGTCAATAAATCCGTAATAGTACGAGGGGTGGAGATATCTTCTGAACAGCACGTTGCAAGGCATCCCAGATATGCTCAATAATGTTCATGTCTCGGGAGTTTGGTGGCCAGCAGAAGTGTTTAAACTCAGAAGAGTGTTCCTGGAGCCACGCTGTAGCAATTCTGGACGTATGGGGTTTCGCATTGTCCTGCTGGAATTCCCCAAGTCCGTCGGAATGCTCAATATACATGAATGGACGCAGGTGATCAGACAGGATGCTTAATTACCTGTCACCTGTCAGAGTCGTATATAGACGTGTCAGTGGTCCCATATCACTCCAACTGCAAACGCCCCACGCCATTACACAGCCACCACCAGTTTGAGCAGTCCCTTACTGACATGCAGGGTCCATGGATTCATGTGGTTGTCTCCATACCCGTACACGTCCATCCGCTCGATACAATTTGAAAAGAGACTCGTCCGACCACGGAATACGTTTTCAGTCATCAACAGTCGAATGTCGATGTTGACTGGCCCAGACGATGCGTAAGGCTTTGTGTCGTGCAGTCATCAAGGGTACACGAGTGGTCATTCGTCTCCGAAAGCCCACATCGATGATATTCCGTTGAATGGCTCACACGCTGACACTTGTTGATGCGCCAGCACTGAAATCTGCAGCAATTTGTGCAAGGGTTGCACTTCTGTCACGTTGAACGATTCTCTTCGATTCTCTTCGGTCGTCATTGGTTCCGTTCTTGCAGGATATTTTTCTGGCCACAGTGATGTCGGAGATAGATGTTTTACCTGATTCATGATATTAACGGTACACTCGCGAAATGGTAGTACAGGAAAATCCCCACTTCATTGCTATCTCGGAGATGTTGTGTCCCATTGCTCGTACGCCGACTATAGCACCACATTCAAACTCACTCCAGTCTTGATAATCTGCCATTGCAGCAGCAGTAGCTTTAATGTTGTTATCAGGCCCGGTAGGGTATATAAGTGGCATGAACTGCTTGAGACGTCACGTCACCACCGAGAAGGATACGGAAATCCCACATACACGTGTGGGACAGCATAAGTAGCACCTGACAGAGTTTGCAAGGCGCCTCATCCTGAGTCTGCAATTTTGCTGTTAGCCGAATCACTTATTACTGAGATTTGTAGGACGTTCGGATGTGACAAGGGGCCGCTGTGGGATTGTATGGGAACGTGAGAGCAGGCATACTAATCGTCAAAGTTCCAGCTGACCACGGGTGTGACCATCACACTGGAGGATCGCAGTGTTGTGCACGAAGTATATCGTAACCACATCCCATTTCCACATGCCTTCCGAGAGCAAGAGGTGGACTCCCTGTCACATTTTGTGTCACACTACCCGAATGGTCAGAGGCTGGTAGGAGCTGGACTAGGAAATTACCGTCCCATTCGTGGGCTGTCGTTAAATCCAAAACACAGGACTACATGTCTGGAGTAGTTCCGTGACGGGGAACCATGGACTTCCGATGAATAGCGTCTCACTATGTTCATTGGTAGCTCCTTGTTTTGCGCTATCCTGAACGACCATCATCGGTGAGTAAGACGGCGTCCTGGGGAGACATTCCATCCTTCCAATGTTTGGAGACGCATATCTTTGCTAGTACTGGCGTCCTGGTGTGAGAGAGAGCGGGTATGGCTTCAGGTCAGGGGTGGTAATGATCGAAGGAACTTTTCCGGCACAACACCACATCTCAGACATCCTTAATCTTCATGGGTTACCTCTCATGCGACAGTTTCGTGGTGCCATTTTTCAACAGAACACTGGTCGTCCGAGTTGTTACTTGTCTCTATGAGCTTGTCTGCGTGATGTTGAAGTAACTCAGTAGCCAGCAAGATCCTTAGATCTGAGCCCGACAGAAAATGCGTGGGACCAGCTCGAATGTCAAATCTCAGTGCCACTTTGCAAGACACCACAGCAGGTGTGGATCAGCCTGCTGCAGGAGGGAATTTTAGTGCCTTCCCAACCGAATCACTGCATGTACCTGGGACAGTGAGTGTGAAACGGCTGACAAGGGAGTTTTTACTGCTAAGCTCTTTGTAAATTTGCCCCTATTTTGTAATCCCAGAAATAACTTCACATAACCTCTCAAGCTCTTCCTTTCCTCCTCAGCTTCTAGGTGGTTCATTTTCTTTGTCAGAGTTAATGCCCAGACGACCGAAATATGAACGTGGGAGTAGACTGGACAACCTATAATGCAACCAACGTAATACAATCGACCTAGCGGACATTGGTATGGGTTTTCTTCATAGAAGTAGTTAGTGCTATCGTTATTTTTCATTTTGTAGTAAAGATGGAAAAATCCTAGGCAATTGGCTTTGTCTGGTAATTACATATAGGACCTATGAGACTATTAAACAATATAGAATATGTTGTTGTTGTTGTTGTTGTGGTCCTGAGACTGGTTTGATGGAGCTCTCCTTGCTATTCTATCCTGTACAAGCTTCTTCATCTCCCAGTACTCACTGAAACCTACATCCTTCTGAATCTGCTTAGTGTATTCATCTCTTGGTCTCCCTACACGATTTTTACCCTCCACGCTGCCCTCCAATGCTAAATTTGTCATCCCTTGATGCCTCAGAACATGTCCTACCAACCGGTCCCTTCTTTTTGCAAGTTGTGCCACAAAATCCTCTTCTCCCCAATTCTATTCAGTACCTCCTCATTAGATATGTGATCTACCCATCTAATCTTCGCCATTCTTCGGCAGCACCACATTTCGAAAGCTTCTATTCTCTATTATCGTCCATGTTTCACTTCCATACATGGCTACACACCATACAAATACTTTCAGAAACGACTTCCCTACTCTTAAATCTATACTCGATGTTAACAAATTTCTCTTCATCAGAAACGCTTTCCTTGCCATTGCCAGTCTACATTTTATAGCCTCTCTACTTCGACCATCATCAGTTATTTTGCTCCCCAAATAGCAAAATTCCTTTACTACTTTAAGTGTCTCATTTCCTAATCTAATTCCCTCAGCATCACCCGACTTAGTTCGACTACATTCCGTTATCCTCGTTTTGTTCATCTTATATCCTCCTTTCAAGACACTGTCCATTCCGTTCAACTGCTCTTCCAAGTCCTTTGCTGTCTCTGACAGAATCACAATGTCATCGGCGAACCTCAAAGTTTTTATTTCTTCTCCATGGATTTTAATACCTACTCCGTATTTTTCTTTTGTTTCCTTTACTGCTTGCTCAATATACATATTGAATAACATCTGGGAGAGGCTACAACCCTGTCTCACTCCCTTCCCAACGACTGCTTTCCTTTATTGCTCCTCGACTCTTATAACTGCCATCTGGTTTCTGTACAAATTGTAAATAGCCAATCGCTCCCTGTATTCTACCCCTGCCACCTTTAGAATTTGAAAGAGGGTATTCTAGTCAACATTGTCAAACGCTTTCTCTAAGTCTTCAAATGCTAGAAACGTAGGTTTGCCTTTCCTTAATCTTTCTTCTAAGATAAGTCGTAAGGTCAGTATTGCCCCACGTGTTCCAACATTTCTACGGAATCCAAACTGATCTTTCCCGAGGTCGGCTTCTACCAGTTTTTCCATTCTTCTGTAAAGAATTCGCGTTAGTATTTTGCAGCTGTGACTTATTAAACTGATATTTCGGTAATTTTCACATCTGTCAACACCTGCTTTCTTTGGGATTAGAATTATTATATTCTTCTTGAAGTCTGAGGGTATTTCACCTGTCTCATACACCTTGCTCACCAGATGGTAGAGCTTTGTCAGGACTGGGTCTCCAAAGGCTGTCAGTAGTTCTAATGGAATGTTGTCTACTCCCGGGGCCTTGTTTCGACTAAGGTCTTTCAGTGCTCTGTCAAACTCTTCACGCAGTATCATATCTCCCATTTCATCTTCATCTACATCCTCTTCCATTTCCATAATATTGTCCTCAAGTACATCGCCCTTGTATAGACCCTCTATGTACTCCTTCCACCTTTCTGCTTTCCCTTCTTTGCTTAGAACTGGGTTTCCATCTGAGCTTTTGATATTCATACAAGTGGCTCTCTTTTCTCCGAAGACCTCTTTAATTTTCTTGTAGGCAGTATCTATCTTACTCCTAGTGAGATAAGCCTCTACATACTTACATTTGTCCTCTAGCCATCCCTGCATAGCCAATTTGCACTTTCTGTCGATCTCTTTTTTGAGAAGTTTGTATTCCTTTTTGCCTGCTTCATTTACTGCATTTTTATATTTTCTCCTTTCGTCAATTAAATTCAGTATTTCTTCTGTTACCCAAGGATTTCTACTAGCCCTCGTCTTTTTACCTACTTGATCCTCTGCTGCCTTCACTAATTCATCCCTCAAAGCTACCCATTCTTCTTCTACTGTATTTCTTTCCACCATTCATGTCAATTGTTCCCTTATGCTCTCCCTGAAACTCTGTACAACCTCTGGTTTAGTCAGTTTATCCAGGTCCCATCTCCTTAAATTCCCACCTTTTTCCAGTTTCTTCAGTTTTAATCTACAGTTTATATCCAATAGACTGTGGTCAGAGTCCATATCTGCCCCTGGAAATGTCTTACAGTTTGAAACCTGGTTCCTAAATCTCTGTCTTATCATTATATAATCTATCTGATACCTTCTAGTATCTCCAGGATTCTTCCATGTATTCAATATATCGATTATAGGTAGCTAAATATCTTTATGAGAGAGAGTCCAGGAAACACTGCAATACCTATGAAAGTCTTAAATAAACATGCTGTTGTATGCCTAGGGAGTTTATAGAGTTGGTTTTCAGTAAAATATTAGAAAAAAAGCAACACGCCTCTAAGTGAGAGTGGATATGTAAATAAGATGTACGAAGGTAAGAGAATGTCCCAGGAAGAACGTGTTTTTGAGTAAAAGGCGTTCTTCTTTTTTATCATAGTTCTGTTTCAACGCACTTTGCCCAAAGTACGCCATGTGAGCAAATTCAATATTTGAGTCAAAGCGTTTCAAGGCTAAAATACAAAAAACAAAACACTTTCTAAACATGGCTTGAAGGTCCAACGGTATCGGCCAGCCGCTATGTCATCCTCAGACCTTAGGCGTCACTGGAAGTGGATACGGAGAGGCATGCGGTCTGCAGACCGCTCTCCCGACCGTTATCAGTTTTCATGATCAGTGGCGCTATGGGACTTCAGCAGGTAGCTCCTCAATTTGCCTTACAAGGGCTGCCTTACAAGGGCTGAGTGCACTCTGTATGCCAACAGCACTCGGCAGACCCAGACGGTGTCCCATCCAAGTGATCGCCAAGCCCAACAGTGCTTAACTACGGTGATCTAGCGGGAACCGGTGGTACTGCAGTGGGAAGGCATTTGGCAGCCTCAAATACACTGGCTGAATAAAACCGCAATAAAAAAATTAATGTATAGTAATGAAATTTCAGGAATACTTTTGCCTATGTAATGTATTTCAGCGATTAACAATTTCAGTGATTAACAGCGCAGGATCACAGGTTAATGTGTGAGATAAGCCATTGCAAATGTGAATTGCTGGTATATTAATAACCGGTGAACCGCCAGAATGATGAATGCGAGCATACAAACGTGCATGCATTGTGTTGTACAGGTGCCGGATGTCAGTTTGTGGGATGGAGTTCCATGTGTGCTGCGCTTAGTCGGTCAGTAGAGGAATGGTTGGTTAACGCTGGTTGTGGATGACGCTGGAGCTGCCGTCCGACGATGTTCCATATGTATTCGACTGGGGGAGCTGAAGACAGAACAGATGACGATGTTTGGTTTGTGGGGCGCTCAAGTGCGCGGTTATCAGTGCCCGTACAAATTCCCAACCTTTGCTCAGTCCAATCTCGCCACATGCATGACTGATGATGGAAAACACCTTGTCATCTCAAGGCAGGTGACGATAGAACAGCCCAAGGCAACGTATCAACACTCTTCAGAGCATTTGGGGTTACAAGAGCGATATGTGGGTGAGCGTTATCCTGTTGAAAACGTCTCCTGAAATGCTGTTCATGAATGGCAAGAGACCAGGACGATCCACCAGATTGACGCACAAATTTGCAGTCAGGGTGCATGGGATAACCACGAGAATGCTCCTGCTTTCATACAAAATCGCACCCCAGACCATAATTCCAGGTTAGGTCCAGTGTGTCTCACACACAGACAGGTTGGTTGCAGGCTCTTAATTGGCCTCTTTCTTACTAACACACGGCCTTCACTGGCAACGAGGTAGATCCAGATTTCATCAGAAAACACAATAGATGTCCACTCTGTCCTCCAATGAGTCCTCGCTTGACACCACTGAAGTTGCAAATAGCGGTGGATAAGTGTCAGTGGAATGAACGCTAAAGGGCATCGGGCTTTAAACTGTCCTTGAAGTAACCGATTTGTAACAGTTCGCTGTGGCACTGTGATGATAATTTCTGCTCAGTTTGTTGCTACAGATGCAGTTTTATGCACCAGAATCACACACCGAACATGATAGTGTTCCCTCTCGGTAGTGCCACGTGGCCGTCCGGAGCCTGGTTTTCTTGCGGCCGCACATTCTCGTGATCACCCCTGCCAGCAATCAAATATTTCTGCGGTATCTTAGAAGAAATATCCAACTTCTCGTAGCCCTTTTTTCAAGACCTCGTTCAGACCCAGTATTCTTGACTAACATCAACTTATGACGTCCAATCTCAAAGGGTAACTATCGCCCACGACCGTTACAGCGTGTATTTGAAGCAAACCTGGTTTGCATCGTTATAGTTGCGCTGCTAGCGCCACTTATGCGACTGGCGCGAAAGTTGAATAGATGTCATATTTCGGATGTAATATTTCAGATTTAGAAATATGCCTACAAGCTTTCCCTTACATCACAAAACTCCTTCTTGGCGTTGCAATTTTTTTCCGTCTGTGTATCTTCCGTTCTGGCAACAGAGGACACTATCGTTTGCCAGAGTTGGTGAGCAGCTTTGACTGTCCAATTAACTCAGCTTATGAATCGGCTAAAATCGTTAGCCAGAAAGTACACTAACGTGAACAGATGTGAATTTCATCGAGTCACTCCAGATGAATTGCATAATATGTGTCAGGTTTCTTTTTATCATCTGCAATGTAATTGACAGGAGAAATGTCTTCTGTATAGTCTTTAACTCATCTTTTTTGGTGTAGAGCCACCAGATTCTGAATATTGTCTTGATGACTGTTTTGTCAACGGAATGAAGCGAAGAGCAAAAAATCTCATCAATAGGCTCATACCGTCAATAGTATCCCGTTTCAACATCCAATCCTAATTAATAAATTCGTTCCTGCCCTTGCCCTTGTTTTTCGTTGGCATTCACCAAATACGAAACGTAGTTTCCGCATAGTTTCCTTATAGTTACAAGTTCATTTAAAATTTACCATTGCATCTGGTACATCGATGGCGTCAAGTGTTTCATACACCTTTATTCTCTCATCGTCTATTATTGTACTGAGCACTTCTCAATGTTTTGAGCAGTGCCTGCAGTTTCGGCATATTCCTTATGTACATCATATACACGAGACATATGGCCAAGAGTGAACTGAGACCCCCATTTATTAACTGTTGGAAATAAATGATGAGACTTTATAAAGCTTCACCAACTTTCACGAATCCCTGTTGATGATAAACGTCCAAAACAATTTTATGACGACAAACTGTTCGATGTTATCACTTGAATGAAATATATACAGACCGACTACTCTAAGAAAGCCGTGTAAACAACAGTATTATATAAAACAAGTGGACGGTTGTTTCGTAGATATGTGGATATAAAATTAATGCATAAATGTGTCAACTCTGGACCAGAAAAAAATGTTTTCCACCTGTGCATTGTACACTGTCTGGTCACTTATTTACGACAATTTCATTTTCCTCATTGTCGGAAGATCTTGGTTTGTTTCGGAATACATTTAAAACTAAAGAGTTTTTAGTAAAAAACTTACACATAATTTTCTGCCTGGACCACGCTTTATTTATCCATACTGATTTCGTCAAATTTCCTGGATGAGACAGAAACGCAAGGGAAAAAACAATACAGTGTCACGTCAAACAGTAATCAAACGTACCATCATGTGTGCAGACATCGACGATGGTAGTCTGCTGAAACGAGTAATAAATGTGAAAAAATTAAAAGCGAAGTAGATAGTTAGTTTTGTACATTGCTTCTTCGTGGTCACTAACCATATAACCACTTTCCGTCTTCCAGTATCAAAACTTAGTCAGGAAGTGGCTTCTGACTGTGGTCGATCAGTCAGTTTGGCTGTGGTCAGATCTGAGGATACACCACCCCAGAAACTATCGGTGAAGGATTTGATTCTCCATAGATCCTCCACGATCACCGACCAGTGCTCAAACACCAATGAAGCACACGCACTGTGACTGTGGATGTAACGTACAGATTGACCATACCTACTCACTGATGAACTCTCGTTATCCCCTGAATCCAATCCAGTTCCTATAGAACCCATTTCTCTTATTGTGTTTTACGAATCACCGCCCAGCTTACATTGCATTAGCTCGAAGTGACATTTTTGCTGCCAGTGTTTGCCCTTTACCTTCATCAGGAAATGCAAAATAAAACTGCGCGGAAAAAAATATTACATGCACCTTAAGATACGCAACCCAATTTACATCGTCCTTAAGGACGCCAGTTAAGTACGTGAGGGTTCTCTCTCTCTCTCTCTCTCTCTCTCTCTCTCTCTCTCTCTCTCTTTTACATTGGTTCCCTCTGGCCCCTTGATGAAACGTAGTGGGAAACCATCTTTCACGTAAGGTTTACCCCATGATTAAGTTTTTGCTTCAGACCGCTAAAAACACCTATTATGTTGCTCGGAATTGAGTCTATAAAACTAAACGTTCTTCGTTATAATGATAAATATTCTCCGAATTAAAAATTTGAAGGGAGATTTTACATTGGCTGTCGTGCCCTTAAATGAGATTCGGTGAGATTTTGCAGCACCCCTGTCAGCATATTGAGCTCACGTAATTAATGGACATCTCCTTACCTGGAGTGGATGTTGTAAGCGGTATAACCCATCTGAAGCTGTATTAAGTATTTTATGGACCAATGTTATCTTGATAATTAGTACAGAAACCCACATACAAATTTTGGGGTAATCATCTTGTTGTCTGACCAGGAGTTATCTGTGGGCCTGAAGGAGTCTCAGATACTGTAGTCAGTTCAACGAGTGAACAGCCATAACATACAAAGTGCGCTCGGCTTAGCTCGGCTACTTCGTGCGTGTAGCTCACTCAGTCACTTGAAACGATTTTGTACACATGTCTGTTTCAACGCAGATCGTTAAAACTCGTTTCCCAGTCACATGACTTCGGTATTGCAGGCAGCCTTGCGCTCTGCAGTTACCAGCTGGCAACAGCCTTGCTGGCTGTCAGAACTCTTCTTTAGCCGTGCGGAGGACAGCGAATCCCACAATGCGGTGACTGGCCCAGCGTATGCCTGTCATAATTATGACCAGTTGCTGGAACCCAGAGTATACGCCGGCCGGAGTGGCCGAGCGGTTCTAGGCGCTACAGTCAGGAACCGCGTGACCGCTATGGTCGCAGGTTCGAATCCTGCCTTGGGCATCGATGTGTGTGATGTCCTTCGGTTAGTTAGGTTTAAGTAGTTCTAAGTTCTAGGGGACTGGTGACCTCAGAAGTTAAGTCCCATAGTGCTCAGAGCCATTTGAACCGGAGTATATGCTGTTTGTTACACATACTCCTTGATTACAAAAGTCGTAGGATAGCGATAAGCAGATATATAGAGATGACGGTACTATCGCTTACACAAGCTATCAAAAGGTAGTTCATTGACCGAGCTGTCATTTGTGCTTATGTGACTCATGTGCAGAGGTTTCCGACGTGATTAAGGCCGCACGATATCAATTACCAGACTTCGAACGCAGAATGTTGGTTGGAGGTATACGAATAGTACATTCGATTTCGGAAATCGTTAGGGAATTCAGTACTCCGAGATCCTCGGTATTAAGAGTGTGTGGAGAATACCAAATTTCAGGTATTACCCCTCAGCAAGGACAACGCAGTGACCGACGGGCTTTACTTAATGATCGAGAGCAGTGTCGTTTGCGTAGAGTTGTCGATGCCAACAGACGAGCAACACTCAGTGAAATAACCGTAGAAATCAATGTGGGACGTACGACGAACGCATCCGTTAGGACAGAGCGGCGAAATGTGGCATTAATAGGCTATGGCAGCAGACCACCAACACGAGTGCCTTTGATAACAGCATAACATCGCCAGCAACATCTCTCCTGGACTCGTGACCATACCGGTTGGACCCTAGACGACTGGAAAACCGTGGCACGGCCAAATAAATCTCGATTTCACTTGGTAAGAGCTGGTAGTAGGGTTCGAGTGTGGCGCAGACCACACAAAGCCATGAATCCAAAATGTGAACGAGGCACTGTGCAAGCTGGTGGTGACTCCGTAATTGCGAGAGCTGTGTTTACACGGAATGGTCTGGGTCCTCTGGTCCAACTATACCGATCATTGACTTAGAGACCATTTGAAGCGATTCAAGGACTTCATGTTCCAAAACAACGATGGAATTTTTACGGCTGTCAATGGGCCATGTCACCGGCCCACAGTTATTCATGATTGACTTAAAGATCATTCTGGATAACTCGAGCGAATGACTTGGCGGCCAACCCATCGAACATTTACATCTACATTTATACTCCGCAAGCCACCCAAGGTGTGTGGCGGAGAGCATTTGTGGGACATAACTGAGAGGTAGGTCATTTCGTGCACAAAACCCTGCACCGACAACAATTTCGCAGTTATGGACAGCTATAGAGGTTGCATGGTTCAGTAATTCTGCAGGGGACTTCCAATGACGTGTTCAGCCCATGCCACGTCGAGTTGCTGCAGTAAGCCGGTCAAAAGGACGTCCGACACGTATTAGGAGCTATCCCACGACTTTCGTCAACTCAGAGTAATAGCAAACGTGTTGTAAATAGGACGGACCCTGATACAACTCGCCGCGTGTCTGGAAGAGGCGATCGAATTGGTGCCCCACTTATTCATCTCGGTCTATATTTTCTCTCTTTCCTTGGGTTTATCGCATCGTAGAGGGTAGGCAGTTCTGATGATTCATGAAATTTATTTATTTTTAACTTTTGTAGCTGTGTCCTCTATCTGGCGCCACAATCGTCAGTTGAACTAAGGGAGGGAAGTCGCTTGTGTCCTCTGTCTTTGAATCATGTAGATTCTATTCTATGCCTTATGGTACTTCAGCTGCCCGTGTACTGTATTTTCTGAGGCGGGCTTTGAGAACCAGCCCAGCTTTTTCCAGAACAGGTGTGGAAAACCACCTAAATTCACACTCACTCTAGTCGATCTAACAGACTAACGGTCACAATTTCCCAGCTAGTACGTATCGTACTGCCAAGAACGTGGCTACAAGTAATATCCTTCATCATCCTTAGGGAAGCAATCACCATGTAACGGAGACACGATTTCCACAGATGGATTCGTAAAAAAAATCTCTCGGAAGTGTTTCACACGTATGGTACATTCCCTGGAGATTGTTACAGAAACTTTCCCCATATCATAAAGCACCCACAGTACTTCTGAGTACGGTCGCATGCTGCGCACTGGTCGAGTTTAGCGGCAGTACCGAGTGGGATGAGGCGTGTATGGGAATTTCGATTGAGAAGGGAGGCGTGGGCGGGTAGTCCGTGCAGTTGTGCAAAGTCGCTATGCTAGGATGGCGTAGTGGCTACAGCATGTGCGTAGTGAGCGGGATACCCGCGTCAGAATCCCGCCCTCGGCACTGATTTTAATACGTCGCTTCAGTCCGCGTATGCATAAAATGACTCGTCGGTGTAAGTTTGGAACGACATACAGTGGCGCCAGCGGGGCCGCGCTCGTCCACCTGCTCGCTTGTAACAGCCAGGAGCACCCAGCACTCTGCCCGGTAACTCTTTGGTTGTGTCCGGAAGGCCGTTTTGAAGCGTCAGCGGCGCGTTCAGCAGTTCACCAAATTCCTGGGTGGCAGCTGCGCTACCGTGAAAAATTGAGAGCTTACACGGAGTGAGAGGCGAGCTGGCTAGGGCAGCAAAACAAGTCGGCAGCCCCACCTGGCAGCCGTACTCGTACTGCGCCGCGGCACTACAAACAGCCGCTGCGTGCGACGTGCCGACAGCTGCCGCTGGTAATGGCGTGCCACTCCGTTTCACAACTAAGCTCTTACTCTCTTCATACGGTACTACCTGGCTGTGAGCGTGTCGGGTGCCTTTACGTTAACACAAACCGTGCTCGCGACAACGTCGTTACTGCCAGAAAAGACCTGCTCCTGCTGTACGGTGATGCGTCGGCGTCGCGCTTTATAAAAGTAGCGGAAAGGAGTGAAAGCCAATAATCCGAAAATCTGAAGTAGCGCAAAGCAGTTTTCACAATAATGGACGTATGGAGAGAGAACTTTCTTGAAATAATGAAGTTAGTTACAGAATTATTGTTAAAGAGATAGGGATTGACGACAGCTTGGCTAGCGAGCCAGGGTGTGAATCGGACGTTCAAAAAACCTTCGATCCCCCCCCCCCCCCCCCCCCCCCTGAAAGTGTCCTCCACAGAAGGGGTCGGAACGCTGGGCTTTAATGGAAAATCCATCCGGCCACGGCACAACAGCCCGATATACACTACCAAACATTAAAATTGCTACACCAAGAAGAAATGCAGATGATAAACGGGTATTCATTGGACAAATATATTATACTAGAACTGAGATGTGTGTACATTTTCACGCAATTTGGGTGCATAGATCCAGAGAAATCAGTACCCAGAACAACCACCTCTGGCCGTAACAATGGCCTTGATTCGCTTGGGCATTGAATCAAACAGAGCTTGGATGGTGTGTACAGGTACAGCTGCCCATGCAGCTTCAACAGGATATCACAGTTCATCAAGAGTAGTGACTGGCGTATTGTGACGAGCCAGTTGCTCGGCCACCATTGACCAGACGGTTTCAATTGGGGAGAGATCTGGAGAATGTGCTGGCCAGGGCAACAGTCGAACATTTTCTGTATCCAGAAAGGCCCGTACAGGACCTGCAACATGCAGTCGTGCCTTATCTTGCTGAAATGTAGGGTTTCACAGGGACCGAATGAAGGGTAGAGCCACGGGTCGTAACACATCTGAAATGTAGCTTCTACTGTTCAAAGTGCCGTCAATGCGAACAAGAGGTGACCGTGACGTGTAACCAATGGCACCCCATACCATCACGCCGGGTGATACGCCAGTATGGCGATGACGAATACACGCTTCCAATGTGCGTTCACCGCGATGTCGCCAAACACGGATGCGACCATCTTGATGCTGTAAACTGGATTCATCCGAAAAAATGACGTTTTGCCATTCGTGCACCTGATTCGTCATTGAGTACACCATCTCAGGCGCTCCTGTCTCGACTGCTACTGATACGAAAAAAGGGCAGATGTAGGGTTATAGTATTTTAATAGTATTTTAGCCGAACATCGGTAACGTATGTCTCTTGAAGGATTCTGTCATAAGCGATAGTAGATGCAGGTGAACATATAAATCCTAACTTCCTAATTTTCGTTCGGCATTGGTGACATCGTTGGCTATTCACTAACACTGGAATACTTCTTAAGTGAGTAATAGGTTCGAAGAAGACTTGACTATTAGAACCAAGTGTGTAGTATCGGACGCCGAATGTTAAGAACAAACGAAAGTAACAGCTGTGTGTCCTATGAAAGTGTAATAGGACCGGCGATGATTTCAGCAGCGCTAAGAAATTTATCAGTTAGTTTAAGCAGCACTATCTTTTCCTCACGATGCCATCTACAAGCAAGTATCGTAGCTGGATGGTCATAAGAAAATGCTGAGCGACTTGGTCAGAATTCCCATTTGCTGTAATGAGTGGTACCTCTCTTTAAATGAGTATCAGTACGAGGTAAGGTATATAAGGTAACGTACATAAGGAGCGCGACAATATCTCCTTACAAGATTAGTAGCTACCTTCTGGAGCCCACGATGACATATGATAATCCAAGATTTTAAACATGGCTGCAGCAGCAACTGTTAAAATTCTTCACAATAAAAGGATGACAGCCAAAAACAGTTGCAGGATAAAATTTTTTATCCTGCAACTGTTTTTGGCTGTCATCCTTTTATTGTGAACGTATGATAATGCTAAGAAGCGATACAAAGTGGGAGGAAGACGGTAAATCAGTAGTACGGAAGGCGTACCAAAAATCTGAATTAGTTGGAAAAGAAGAGGGAAAGCGCAGGAAATCAGATATGGGACGTTAGCAGAAGCAGTGTTCCAGCATTTCAAGTCGTTATTAAGTATGGTAGCCATGACTCATCGTCATCATAATGAGAGGGGGTACTTAATGTTATTCGGTAAACGCGTCTAATTCAATTACTCGTTACTGTATTTTATTTTCTCTCATTTTCTGCTCCTCTTTTTTTAGATCTTGTTTACCTGATTATTAAAAACTACTACGGAAAACATGAAATAGAAGCAGTGCTTCCCTTGTTTATGTAGTGTTCGTGGGAAATTTCGAGAAAGTGAACACGACGACAAGTAGTCTATTGCAGCATAGCAAACTGTTACTTCACCAATACTGTAAATAAAGGTGAAAGTCGGCTTTACCTACTCGTAATTCACTACGTTTTACGTAAATATTTGAAAACAGAATAGACATTAGAATTTATTAAACATTTCCGAACTGTAGGCTAATTCCTTGCCTATTGGTAATGCAAGAAACACGTAAGGGAAACCATTAAGAAAACATGATTGTCTGTAAAAATATTTCTCCGTCAGGATACTGTAAAGTGTGATAGTAAGTATGCATTACGCCTTCTCAGAGTTCAGATGTCGACTGAATATTATTATTACTTTTCTTGTGGACCAAACCGAAGGCAGCACTGTATCACCAAGAGACACTACGTTAAAAATATTGGCCGTTGTTCCACTTGAAAATAAAGGCACATTATACTCACAGAAAGCAATATAATTTTGGTTATCACTGTTAGCATTCAACCGCGATTCTTATACATATATTTTAACAACGTGTTTCAAGAGACAATGCTCTCATCATCAGGTTGTAAAGTCTAGACGAGGACCCACAATCCAATATACTTTTAATTCTGTTTTACTCTATGGACTTCCCAACTATTTGTGATGGTATTTTGTCTTTTTAGTCCGTTTAATTTCATGACATAGACTTTACAACCTGATGATGAGAGCATTGTCTCTTGAAACGCGTTGTTAAAATATATGTATAAGAATCGCGGTTGAATGCTAACAGTGATAACCAGTATAACGACAACTGCTACCTCGACTCCATAATGGATTATATTAAATCAATATAATTTTGCAACAGTATGAATCCTTGAAAGTGCACACTTCATAATACTGGGCACATAGAGCTCACAGGAGTGAATGAGATCAAGAAGAATGCAATATCCATGTCTCTCCGAGTAATATATTTCTGGATTTTTTTCACAGGTATGTGAGATACGTCTTCGACAGTATAAAGCGGGATAAGCGTTCTCTGTTCTCAGAAGAATGGGAGAGCTGAAGATACAGTCAAGCGATTTCTATAAGAATGTAAAATAATGTAAGAGATAGGGAGACACATGGAGGAGGACGCGAAAATAATTAGGAAATGAAGAAAGACATGTTAGAGTTAGCTATGTGTAATGTACTGAGTCATCAGTTTGACAGCGCCATGTTTTTATGGCCTCCTATAAAGAGGACATTCTATCTACAAGACAGGACATTTTGTTCGGCCAGTGACTTAGCCATCATGTAGATATATGTAAGACGACTTGTAAAACTCACAAGATATGCTTTAAGTCGCTGTAGTAAGACGAATTCGCAATAACGGATGGAAATATAAATGTTTCCTTAGATGAAATTTGAAACATTTTTTGAAAAACTGAGGTATAGTAAAGCGAAACAAACTGTTAATTAATGAAAATTTGTGTGTAATACGGTGAATCATCAATGATGTGTAAGTATCTGCTGACATCGACGTTACAATATTTACGAAAACCCAGGTGTTGATCAAAGGGAAGGACAACGTTGTACGAGCAAAGAAAACATTAGTCGGTGCGATTGACGCGTAAAATCCTAAAATCTGTCTGTAGCAGATGGAATCCTACTGTTATTCTGGCTTGGCTTTAGCGAAATGCTATGCCTAACTTGACAGATTAAATTGCTTTGTTACAAATGTGATTTGCTATCAGCCTGTACTGCGTGGTACAGCGATTGCAAAAGCGGCGCAACTCATGTGGAGCCGTAAAGAACGACTGCTGCGTCTAGATGCTGGCTCAGGTGCGCAGCTATGCGGAATATGGAAACACAGGGAAGATACGTCTGTAGAGGATTTATAATTAACAAAGAGATATCGTTGTGACAAGATTCATTGTCACGCAGGTAAAGAATCTCTTGTAAATGGTTCCGTAGACTGTGTAAAAGTCAAGAATACAACATTCATACTTTTACTGTGCCAGATTTGCAGCCGCGTGTCGCCATTGGCCACAATGAAAGAAAGTCTGAAATGAAGGTTAGTGGAAAACGATCCAAGAACTGTGCAGTATAGTATTCTTCCCTGAAAACGACAGTGTCTGTGCGGTCTGTGAGTATATTGTAAAAGTTTCGACTCACAGAAACCACGCGAAGTTCCCTTTCTGTAGTACCGTTTGCCACATAACTGCTACAGTATTACCGCTCTCGTTCCAAGAAAATGTTGCAAGTTTTACTTCTCGAAGCTCAGTCTATTGTAGCTTCTGCTAAGTCGCATACCTGTCCACAGAACGTTAATAATGGAAAACGTGATATTTTATCAATAATACACAATACTATAACGGTTTGACTGAACATAACGATAGTGGTCGTAGCTTTAACTTTGTGTACTCCAGAACATGCTTCGAGCTTAGGTTTTAATATCCCGTCTGAAGTGCGGTCCTTAGAGAGAAAATTACTCGAAACGGAACAAATCGATGATTAATAGTTACTGAGGATTCTATCACGCACCTCAAACAATGATTTCTATGTTAAGTATTGCATTCTGTTCTGAACAGTGTGCAACATTTGGTTAGAATAGTATTTCGAATTTCTGCTTGGGGCAGCAAAACTATTTACATATTACTATCCCGTACAAGTGACTTGATGGTGACTGTCCTATACTATATCTAAAGTGCTTACCTGAATCTCCAGAAGACAGTAAAACTCTAGATTATGCAATAACATCCACTAATTTATTGCTTTAACATTGAGTACTGATACCATATCCAAGTACAAAAATAAGTTTATAAAAGACTGAGACGTCAGTAACACAAACGTACTCTGTGGTCGAAGTATGTCATTATTTTACTATCGAATGTAGTGCTTACAAAAGGTCGTGATATTATGCCAATGTATTTGATAAAGCGGAAGCTAAAAGTGAAACATCGTCACGATATTTTGCTATATTTTTCAGCCCCGGTTCACACAGTCGGTATCATATCTAGTATCGACTTCTTAGCAAGTCTACATAAGATGACGTATTTCAAAAGAAAGCTAAAGCACATGAATTCAGAAATCGATTTGGACAGATAGCTGAAACGCTGTATGATGCTAGTCCAGAAGACTCCTACGACTATTTGATAAAAAAAATGTTCAAATGTGTGTGAAATCCTATGGGACTTAACTGTTAAGGTCATCAGTCCCTAAGCTTACACACTACTTAACCTAAATTATCCTAAGGACAAACACACACACCCATGCCCGAGAGAGGACTCGAACCTCCACCGGGAACGCTATTTGATCACCATGGACAAGTGCTCACTGTCCGCGAGACTATGAAGCAAAGGAAGCAGTGGAAAAATGTGGCTCCACCACCATCGAAAATGGCGAAGACGCAACCATCGTCATCGGACAAAATGATGCTGAGTGTTTCCTCGAACTACCATTGCCGGCGGTGGTGGCCGAGCGATTCTAGGTTCTTCAGTCCGGAACCTCGCGACTGCTACGGCATCAGGTTCGAATCCTGCCTCGGGCATGGATGAGTGTGATGTCCTTAGGTTAAATGGTTCAAATGGCTCTGAGCACTATGGGACTTAACGTCTGAGGTCATCAGTCCCCTAACTAACCTAAGGACATCACACACATCCATGCCAGAGGCAGGATTCGATCCTGCGACCGTAGCGGTCTTGCGGCTTCAGACTGTAGCGCCTAGAACCGCTCGGCCACTCCGGCCGGCTGTCCTTAGGTTAGTTAGGTTTAAGTAGCTCTAAACTCTAGGGGACTGATGACCTCAGCTGTTAAGTCCCATAGTGCTCAGAGCCTTTTGAACCATTTTGAACTACCATTGTGTGATGCTAGCAGGTAAGAGCAAACCGTCACAGGAGCATACAATCGAAATCTCCAGATGAGGGTATGGGACACTGTGAATGTCCATGGTAACGCACCTGCTTATTCTGAACAGGACACACCCAAACATGCTGCTATCAAATTTTGCCTCATCCCACGTACCTCTTGATAAGACTTCATTGACTTCTGCCTCTTTTCTCGTTTGAAGAAACCATTGTGTGGCAGGCATTTTCGAAAATATGAGTGTTCCTAAACTGCCCAGATGCAGACTTCTACAACCAAGGTCTCCGAAAAATCAGCTACCGTTGGGGAGAATGTGTCGCATTGAAGGATGAAAATGAGGACAAGGCCTAACACCATCATCAGGATTTCTGGCCGAGACTTGATTTTTTGGGAAGTGATAATTAAAATCATGACTACCCTTCGTCTACGCAACTACAGGTGATTGGATAATTTATATAACAGTGGTGTGCAGAAAGTAATACGATTTTGCAGTTTACTTTCTTAGTATTTTGCGGTACTCATCTCACTTTTATGCTCGTCTATGTAGCTAAGTGATCAGTGTGGATAACTGCCATGTAGAGGACCCAGGTTTGATTCCTTGTACTGTCAAATATTTGGTGGGAGCGCTAGAATGAGGTGCACTGAGTGTAGTATTGGCAACTGAGCAGCTACTTGTCCGAATAGTATCGGCTCCAGATCACGAAAAGTCACAACGGGGAGAATGGTTTGCTGACCCCGTGCCCTCCATGCGGTATCCAATGACGCCACTGGAAGAGAAAGACATTGTGGATCGTCGGTACCGCAAGTGCCTGTGGATGGAGTTTACGTTTATTTTTCCTTAAATGCCATGATGGCTTGCTTAGAAGTTGCAACCAGTATCCTACTTGTTGTCTGACCTAAGGCTGAGAAACGCAGTAGAAGGATGTCGCCTAGAGGATGGAAGTGTGTAATATCTAGACATCCTGGGATATGACAGCAGAAACTATAAACTGAGAAATCCTTTTCATGGCTACTTCAGGACTGTCACTATCAAAGTTGACTCACTCTGTGATGCAAAGACATGTTGGAGCCGTGGTGGAACCGGACGATGGTCTGGAGCGAGGCAGGAGTGGAGATGCTCTTGGTGAGGGCAGCGCTGCCGTTGGCGATGGCGGGGCTGGCCGACGCTCCGGAGGCGTCAGCGGCGGCTGCCGCCTCCCCCAGTCCGGCCCCGCCGACGCCGCCCCCGCCCTTGGACGCCCCAAAGCCACGAGGCGCTCCGGCGCTCGAAGAGTGCGCCTGGTACGACCGCGGCAGCAGTGGAGTCTCCATGGACTTGGTCGTGTAGCTCGGCGACGAATTCTGGCTGAAGCTGTCGCTCGACACATTCGAATCTTGGCGCACAGATACCTTGCCGCCATTCGGCGTCGAGCTGGAGGTACCAGTCCCTGCCGCCGGCGTCGTCGGCGTCTGTTGCTGAGCTACTTGTGGCTGCTGTTGAGTTTTATGCTGTTGCTGTTCCTGTTGATGCTGTGAGGAAACTTGTGCCATCTGCTGGTTCGGTTTGCTCTGTGGCCTTTGTTGTCCCTGTTGTTGCTGTGGTACATTCTGAGGTGGTTGTTGTTGTTGTTGTTGCTGTGAGTGTGGTTGCTGATTAACCTGGGACTGGCTCTGTTTGATGTACTGTGCATGATTCTGTTGTTGTTTCTGTTGTTGTTGTTGGATTTGTGCTTGGATCTGGGCCTTTTGTTGGGCCTGTCGTTGTTGATCTTGCTTGTAAAGCTGTTGCTGTTGGCTTTCTGTTTGCTGATCCTGCCTTCCGGACAAATGCTGTACATCAGTACGGGCTGGATGGGCTCGCTGAGGGGACTCGTGCAGTTGTTGTTGCTGCTGCTGCTGCTGCAGTTTCTGCGCTTGTTGGTACTGCTGCTGCGCTTTTTGCTTTTGCTGTTGTTGTTTGAAAAGCTGGTAGCGCTGCTGGAGTTCCTGGCACTGCAGCTGGTGAGGCTGTTGTGGGAACTCTGGTCGTTCCGGTGGCTGCTGGAGTCGGTGCTGTTGCTGCATCCTGGACTGGTGAAGCGACTGCTGGTCATTTAGGTGCGTCTGCTGAGTCTGGAGGTCCACTAGTTTATGTTCTTGCTGTTGCTGTCGCTCCATCTGCTGCTGACGCTCCATCTGCTGCTGCTGCTGTGAGAGGTCCTGGTTAAACTGCAGCTGTTGCTTTTCTTGTTCCTGCCTCGTCTGCCGATAGTTTCCCATGTGGTCTTGCTTAACAGACTGCACCTGCTGCTGTTGTGTCTTGTGCTGGAAGTACGCGTCAATATTGTTCTGTTTGGGCTGGTACTGCTGGACCTGTTGCTGCTTGTAGCCGTTCTGCTGAAGTGCATCCTGGTGGTGCCGCACCTGTTGATACTGTTCCGCGTAGTCCGGTCTGCCGTGGCCTTGCTGGAAGGCTGAGGGGCGGTGCTGGTCGATGGCGATGTGCTGTTGCTGCTGCTGCTGCTGCCTGGCCTGCTGGTAGAGGTGGTAGTCCTGCTGGGTGCCGGGCTGCGAGTACTTGAGCTGGTGCTCCTGCTTGTGCTGCTGCTGCAGCTTGAGCAGCTCGGCCTGCTGCTGCTGGCGCAGCTGGCGGTACTGCTCCAGCTGGTCGTGCTCCTGCGGCTGCGCCTTGTGCTGGCCCGCCGCCTTGTCCTGCTGCTGCTGCTGCTGCTTGGAGGCGGCGTGCTGCGCCAGCGCCTGCGAGAAGTGCTTGCTGAGCGGCGACACGGGCGGCGACCCCTTGCGGCCGAGCGCCTGCGTGCCGCCGCCGGCCAGCACGGGCGGCAGCTTGGGATGCTTGCCGGCGAACGGCGGCGGCAGCGGAGGCGGCGCCTGCTGCTGCAGCCCGTGGAAGCCGTAGCGCAGCGCCGCCGCCGCCGCGGCAACTGCGGCCGCCGTGGTCGTTGGCGTGGCCGCCCCTGCTGCCGCCCCCGCTCCTCCTGCCGCCTGCTTGCCGCTGCGCTCGGGCACCGCCGGAGGCCTCAGCGGCAGCGGCGGCACCTGCTGCCCGCCGTCCACCTGCACACACGTGCACCCGTCAGTTTGACAGCTTGCTGCGCTAACAGTCGTACTGTCGGACATGAAACCTGAAATAACATTTATAACATATTCAACCTTTTTAAACCCGTTTTGTAAGCAGAGCAGAATAAAAAATGTAGCCTCTGAAGAAATATCGTATATTTAAACTACGAAACGGCTCTGAGCACTATGGGACTTAACTTCTCAGGTCATCAGTCCCCTATAACTTAGAACTACTTAAACCTAACTAACCTAAGGAAATCACACACATCCATGCCCGAGACAGGATTCGATCCTGCGACCGTAGCGGTCGGGCGGTTCCAGACTGTAGCGCCTAGAACCGCTTGGCCACTCCGGCCGGCTATTTAAACTACAGGACAAAAGTTTTCGATCACCAATGATGAAAATCGTGTAGGGTAAGTCCAAGATATTTGGACTATTTCTTTTCTTCAGCGTAAAATTTTTGGGTTTTTCAACTTTTTTCTCTTATGGCACCATATTCATATAGAGTGTCGTATAAACTTAATTACAATATATTATTGCCCGTAAAGGCTGAAGAATCAGCATTGATCAACGGCATGAGGATGCAGAAGACAATGGAAACCACTGCATTAAATACACATAACGTATATCCACAGGACATGTGGCTTGTACTTGAAAAAGTGTCATGATGATTCCTCCATTGGAAAGAGATTCCGGAATAGGCTCCCCCGTCCGGATCTCCGGGAGGGGACTGATAAGGAGGTGACCATGATAAAAGGACTGAATAACCAACGAACGGATAACGTTCTACAAATCGGTGCGTGGAATGCCAGAAGCTTGAACATGGTACCGGGAGCTAGAAAATCTGAAAACCGAAACGCAAATGCTGAGTCTAGATAAGTAGGGGTCAGTGAAGTGAAATGGAAAGAAGACGTGGATTTCTGGTCAGATGAGTATAGGGTAATATCAACAGCAGCAGAAAAAGATATAAAGGTAGTAGGATTCGTTATGAGCAGAGAGGGAGGGCAGAGAGTGTACTTCTGTAAACAGTTCAGTGATAGGGTTGTTCTTATCAGAACAGACAACAAACCAACAACGACAACGATAGTTCACGTATACATGCCGACGTCGAAAGCTCAAGATGAAGAGATAGAGAAAATATATGAAGATACCGAAAGGGTAATTCAGTACTTAAAGGGAGATGAAAATCTAATAGCCATGGGGGACTTGAATGCAGTTCTAGGGGAAAGAGTAAAGAAAAGGTAACAGGAGAATATTACCTTGAGACAAGGAATGAGACAGGAGTAAGACTAATTGACCTATATAATAAATTTCAGCTTGTAATAGATAATACTCTGTTCAAGAATCACAAGAGGAGGAGGTATACTTGGAAAAGGTCAGGTGTACGGAAAAGTTAGATTACATCATGGTCAGACAGAGATTCCGAAATCAGATACTGGATTGTAAGGCGTACCCAGGAGCAGACCTAGACTCAGATCACAATATAGTAGTGATGAAGAGTAGGCTGAGGGTCAATACGGAAAGAAGTGGGATGCGGAAGTACTAAGGAATGACGATATACGGTTGAAGTTCTCTAAGGCTATAGACACAGCAATAAGGAATAGCTCAGTAGGCAGTACAGTTGACATAAAAGTTTCTGGGTATGGTACTTCGTCATATTGTATAAAACTACTGCTAGAGAAAACCAACTTTTTGGACTTGGCAACAAAACGACTGTTCACGTTGGTGTTTAGGATGTATGAGTCTGGCTAAATACCATCTGACTTTCGTAAAAATATCATCCACACAATTCCGAAGACTGTAAGAACTGACAAATGCGAGAATTATTGCACAATCAGCTCATGCGTCCAATTTGCTGACAAGAATAGTACACAGAAGAATGGAAAGCCCGCATCTCGTGGTCGTGCGGTAGCGTTCTCGCTTCTCACGCCCGGGTTCCCGGGTTCGATTCCCGGCGGGGTCAGGGATTTTCTCTGCCTCGTGATGGCTGGGTGTTGTGTGCTGTCCTTAGGTTAGTTAGGTTTAAGTAGTTCTAAGTTCTAGGGGACTGATGACCACAGATGTTAAGTCCCATAGTGCTTAGAGCCATTGGAACCATTGGAAGAATGGAAAAGAAAATTGAGGATGTGTCAGATGACGATCAGTTTGACTTTAAGAAAGGTGAAGCCACCAGAAAGGAGATCCTAACGTTGCAGTTGATAATGGTAGCAAGACTAAAGAAAAATCAAGACACGTTTATAGGATTTGTGGACCTGGGAAAAGCGTTCGACAATGTAAAATGGTGCAAGATGTTTGAAATTCTGAGAAAATTAGCGGTAAGCTACAGGGAGAAACGGGTAATATACAATATGTACAAGAGCCAGGAGGGAATAATAAGTGGACGACCAAGAACGAAGTGCTCGGATTAAAAAAGTGTGTAAGGCATAGGTGTACTCTTCCACCCCTACTGTTCAATTTGTACATCGTAGAAGCAATGATGGAAATAAAAAAGTAGGAGTGGAATTAAAATTGAATGTGAAGGGATATCAGTGATACGATTCCCTGATGAGATTACTATCGTAAGTGAAAGTGAAGAAGAATTATACGATCTGTTCAACCGAATGAACAGCCTAATGAGTACAGGATATGGACTGAGAATAAATAGAAAGACGAAAGTAGTGAGAAGTAACGGAAATGAGAAAAGCGATAAAAGTAAACATGAGGATTGATGGTCACAATGTAGATGAAGTTAAGGAATTCTACTACCTAGGCAGCAAATTAACAAATAATGGACAACAAGGAGGACATCAAAAGCAGACTAGCACTGGCAGACGACAGTCCTGCCCATGAGAAGTCTCCTAGTATCAAACTTAGGCTTTAATTTGAGGAAGAAATTTCTGAGAATGTACCTGTGGATCCCAGTGTTGTATGGTAATGGTACATGGACTGTGGGAAGCCCGTGTCTCGTGGTCGTGCGGTAGCGTTCTCGCTTCCCACGCCCGGGTTCCCGGGTTCGATTCCCGGCGGGGTCAGGGATTTTCTCTGCCTCGTGATGGCTGGGTGTTGTGTGCTGTCCTTAGGTTAGTTAGGTTTAAGTAGTTCTAAGTTCTAGGGGACTGATGACCATAGATGTTAAGTCCCATAGTGCTCAGAGCCATTTTTTTTTGACTGTGGGAAAACCGGATGCATTTGAGATGTGGTGCTACAGACGAATATTGATAAGGTAAGGATGAGGAGTTTCTGCACAGAATCTGACAGGAAAGGGATATACGGATAACACAGACAAGGAGAAGGGCAGGATGAGAGGACATCTGTTAAGACATCAGGGTATGATTTCCATGGTACTATAAGGAGCTGTAGAGGGAAAAAACTGTAGAGGAATTCAGAGATTATAATACATTGCATTAAACCAGTCAGAATCCTGATGAGTCAAAGAAAAATTGTTGTGTAACTGACAAAATAAATACAAGAGATATGATAAAACGAAAATATACATGAGTAGTCCATCTCACCCATAGGTGATGGTTGAGATGGGCCAGTCTACTAAGAGAGATGGACCATATCAAAAAAGCAATACACCCCTGAAGAAAAGAGTCAATTCAAATTTCATATTTTTCTTTGGAATGTGTTGTAATGAATACAGAAGTAGAATGTTAAATATTTTTGTTCACGACAGTTTTATCAGTTTATTATGAATCTTGACTGAACATTGGCTTTTCCAGTCAGCTGTTGGTTTTGTTCAAGTATTAGGCTGTCTTTCTCTCACCACAACAATTACACTTATTACCAAATGTTGACCTTAGTGAACAGGAAACACAAAATCCAATCGTAATTTCTATTAGTTTCGCCATAGATTTCACCACAGTTAATACATTCATCCTCATCTCATTTATCACAGTTTTTTCGTGTTCTTCCTCAATGTTTGCATCTGTTGAACACAGTAGATATTTAGTTTCTTTTTCTTATGAGATTCTTCAGTTTGTTTTTTTCTTCACTAGTATTTCCCTTCGGTGATATTTTTGTGACCTTTTTCTAGTTCCTGTCTTTAATTATCTCTCTTTTTTTCTTTACAGTTTCAATATTTTCAACACATGTTAGTTCTTAGCACACAGTTCCTGCCTTCTCCTTAAAACTGACTGTTTTATCAATAGAAGGAACAGGTGACATTGATTCCAAAAGTTTTGTCTGTGGTCGGCTTAGGAATAGTCAGTTATGAGGTGGTCATCTTGAAAGTCTTAGGTTTAGTAGGAGTGGAGGCCAGAGTTATGTCAGTGAAGGAATTTGCCTTCTACAGATAAATACGTTATTTTGATGTACTTGGGCTCAGCAGGTCATCTGATGGCCCTGAAGTGGTTTGTTGGTCTGCGTGTGAGATTCCGCTCTTCCACTTGTTGTCACAGACATATCTTCATATATACAAGTAAGTATAGTGTGAGACTGCGGCCATCTTCAGGGAAATTATTGCACCTGGCTTGAAGCTAAATGTAATTGTGCTCCATCTCTTTTACATAAAAACAAGAGGTTAATCTCTCACAAATAAAACTGATCCATCTCTCCAGTTTGTCTGGGAGAGATGGGCCTCCACGACTTCTGCCTCTAGGCAGTGATGCCGGTGGTCATATTAGTTTAGTTTCATGTCTACATATGTGTCAAGCTCGCAACAAAAATAACTGGATCAATATTGGGCAAACTATGCCTTAATACTATAATTATGTAGCCACACGATAGCACCTTTCAGCTTCCCAGAACAAAGAATGTGATTTTTTCCAGAACTAACACGACAGTGACAGCAACACTTCGGCACCACATGTGGTCACAAAAATGTTTCCCCACGAGTAGCGGGAGGTGCTCTCCAGTTGCCCATTGCTGAAATTCGCCACTGGCCCTCTCACCCATGACCCAGCTCTCCTGGACTTACCCTACTTTATTTCAATGTACAAACACATCGAATAAACTGCACAGTAAAATAATTCAAATAATCTGCCAAGAATCACTACTGATCTCCTATCTGAATATGTATGATTAAGTCATTTTCTGTAAATTTTAAACAGCATATGACGCCTGGCGTGAATATGCGAAACAATTCTGGTAAACACAAATAAAACATGCATTTGCAAAAGATAAAAGGTTTTTCTCATCCGCATGTTAAAATATAATTGAAACAGCAACTGAGGAAAAGTTGCTGCACATATTAACAATAGTAAAGTCTAAATTTTGTGCACGCCATTTTCTCACGTGGGCCACCACAGACAAACAAAGGAATTACGTCGTGCGGCGGACAGCCTACCCAATAACAAGGCGTGGAGACACGCAGTTGCTGGTTGCCAGTAGTTGTGGGCTGGCGACGTGTCAAAGCGTGTAATAAACCACATTTAATGCTGAGGCCTATCAAAAGAGCAAGTAATTTCCCATACTGTGGAAATCATTGCAAATAAGATAGAAGGAACTGAGGCTTAAAGAAGTAGGTATATGTGGGACAAATTTATGCAAATAGTGGCGAGGGGGTCAAACACCCGACATGACCCTTCACTGGCCTCCACTTAGATCCACTGCATTAGGCAGACATCATCTTGCTGTGCTGGTTCCGTCTGTGATCCCTGCTCCTGTGTACCAGAGATCCGCCATCTTCCTCTGCTAGTTCGATCTCTGACCTCCAAAGTTGTTGCAATGGTAGTTCGAACTCTGACCTCCTTCCCCACGAGTTTTGTTCTCTTCGTTTGATCTCTGACTTCCAAAGATGTTACAGTGTTTGTTCGACTTCTAACTCCCTTCTCCACCATCTTTGTTCTTTTAGTTCGATATTTCATCTCCTGTTCTACCTGTGTTATAATACTTCGTTCTATGTACCCAATGAACCTTCATCGTCATCTTGAACAGTCTGCAGCCCCAGGCCGGGCCCGTTTGGAACATAAAGCTCATCATCTTGCCCTGTTTTCCCTCCATCTTTCTGTGTTCACTCTAATCCAGTCCTAAATTCTTTTTTCAACACATTCCTCCACACCTTTCCGCCATCGATTCTTTGGTCTTCCTATTGGTCGTTTCATACTCATCTCCATTTAATGTATCTTCTTGAGAATCCTCTTGTTTACCATTCTCTTCGAGTGCTCACACCCTCTTAGCCTTCAAGTTTCTATCCTGCTCTGCAAGGGTTCCTCTTTCACTACTTCCCTTACGCTTTCATATCTTATCCTATCTCTCCTTATTACTCCTACTTCTGAGGAACTCCATTATACATACCTTTAATCTGCTTGCACTTTGTTTCATCATTACTCATGCTTCAGACGAATAGGTCAATACTGGGATATAGTAACCTTTGTATATCACTTCTTTCCTTTTTGGTGGGACGTATTTGTTACAAACCAGTCTCCTAACACTTCCCAGATATGCTTCTGACCGTCTGCCAAGTTCACTGATCTCTTATTTCATTTCTTCAATTTTTTCTATCACACTTTCCAAGTACTTACACTTACCATCTTCTTCAGCTGTTCACCTCTAACCCTTATTCCGCTAGCTGGTCTAGCTTCGTTTCTAGTTGTAACCAGGATCCCGCATTTGTTTACATTAAATTTCACCCCATACTGTCTGACAGCTTCTTGCCAAACATTAAGCTGTTCCTGAATCTTCTCCTGTCCGTTTCTACAGTTCGTGAAGTCATCCGCGAACACCATTGCTTTCATCTAGTCTTCTCCAGTTATTTCTGCAACCTTAGACCCACCGAATCTACATACAACAAACTGATGGGCAGCTGTTGTCTAGCTTTAGAGACTGATGCAGGTTCCCATCCGCATGGTATAGATCATCCCAGTGTTTCGAGTGCTGTTGAATACTCGTTATTCAGAAACGAGTACGTATGGTATGCACTAGCACTTGTGATACGGAAGTTTAGCGCTGTCTACAGACCGATTTCACTTTTGCCAGCATTCTCAAAAATTTTAGAAAAAGTAATGTACAGGCAGCTTCTTAACCATCTGACCACAAATAACATATTATCAAGAACACAGTTTGGATTTCTGAAGGGTTCTGATACCGAGAAGGCTATTTACACCTACAGTGAAAATGTACTTAATTCATTAAATAACAAATTACAAGCAGCAGGTATTTTCTGATTTGTCAAAGGCATTTGATTGTGTGAACCACAACATCCTTTTAAATAAATTAGAATTCTATGGTGACACAAGCAGCGCTGCAAAATGGTTCAAGTCATACCTCGCTAACAGGAAACAAAGGGTTTCGGTGGAAGGGACTAGTGAATTAAGTCATCAGTGATCATCAGAATGGGAAGAAATTACATGTGGTGTCCCACAAGGATCCATTTTAGGGCCATTACTTCTTCTCGTGTACATTAATGATTTCCCATCAATTACACTGCCAGAAGAAGAGTTCGTTTTGTTTGCAGATGACACAAGTATTGCAATAAACAGTATGTTGAGTGTAGTTCTAGAAAGATCTGCTAATGGTATTTTCGTGGATATTAATAAATGGTTTAAAGCCAAGTCAATGACATTAAACTTCGAAAAGACTCACTATATGCAATTCAGAACCTGTAAGATGTTTCCACCCAGCATATGCATAAAGTATGAAGAAGAGCAGATAGAAGAGATTGATAGTCTTAAATTCCTGGGATTACAACTTTATAATAAATTCAGTTGGGATGAGCGCACTAGAGAACTGCAGAAATGCCTTAACAAATCTGTATTTGCAATTCGAATGTTAGCAGACATATGCGATATAAAAATGAAAAAGCTTGCATACTTTGCCTACTTTCATTCCATAATGTCATATGGTATAATATTTTGGGGTAACTCTTCAAGTCATACAAAAGTTTTCAGAGTCCAAAAGCATGTAACACGTATTATTTGTGGAGTAAATTCACGGACGTCCTGTAGAAACCTCTTCAAAGAACTGGGTATACTAACTACTGCCTCTCAGTATATTTACTCCTTAATGAAATTTGTCCTAAATAATATATCTCTTTTTCCAACAAACAGCTCAGTTCATACATACAATACCAGGAACAAAAATGATCTGCACAATGGCTATAAAGCACTTACTTTAGTTCAAAAAGGGGTGCACTACTCAGGAACACTCATCATCAATAATTTGCTAGCAAACATAAAAAATTTAGTTAAAAATAAAGGTCAGTTTAAAAGAAGCCTGAAAGACTTACTAATGGCTAACTCCTTCTACTCCATTGACGAATTTTTTAATAGAAACAAATGTTGTATTGTATATACTCATGCTATTAGTATTGTTATTTCAGCTTAAAAAATGTTGTATTGTATATACTCATACTATTAGTATTGCTATTTCAGCTTTAAAAAAAAAGTGACATGTTCCACATCCACGAGGATCTCCTCAGTACGGATCTATGGAACGAAAAACTAATCTAATCTAGTCTGTGCACAGAAGAAGGCGTGAGAACGGTAGTTACCATGGAGAGGTGCGCGTCGTCTTCGGTGGGGTAGCAGTGCGCGGAGTGCCTCCTGGGGAAGGCGTGGTGCTGGTGCTGGTGCTGCAGCTGGTGCTGGTGCTGGAGCGGGTCGCGCTCCCTGGCCAGCAGCAGCTCGAGCAGCGCCAGCTCGGCGCTGCCGCCCGCCACCACCGACACGCTGCCCGACCGGCTGCACCTGCCACAGCTTTCCTCTCAGCTTCACTGCAGAAAACGCGCTGGCGCTGTGCTTTTCCTACTACTTCTCTTATGTGGCTAGTCCACTTTAGTTCGTTCGAGAGTAAATATTAAGATCGACCTAAAGTCGACAAATACACTACTGGCCATTAAAATTGCTACACCAAGAACAAATGCAGATGATAAACGGGTATTCATTGGACAAATATATTATACTAGAACTGACATGTGATTACATTTTCACGAAATTTGGGTGCATAGATCCAGAAAATCAGTACCCTGAACAACCACCACTTGCCGTAATAACGGCCTTGATACGCCTGGACAGTGAGTCAAACAGAGCTTGGATGGCGCGTACAGGTACAGTTGCCCATGCAGCTCCAACACGATACCAAAGTTCATCAACAGTAGTGACTGGCGTATTGTGACGAGCCAGATGCTCGGCCACCATTGACCAGACGTTTTCAGTTGGTGAGAGATCTGGAGAATGTGCTGACCAGGGCTGCAGTCGAACATTTTCTATATCCAGAAAGACCCGTACAGGGCCTGCAACATGCGGTCGTGCATTATCCTGCTGAAATGTAGGGTTTCGCAGGGAATGGAGGGTAGAGCCACGGGTCGTAAAACATCTGAAATGTAACGTCCATTGTTCAAAGTGCCGTCAATGCGAACAAGAGATGACCGAGGCGTGTAACCAATGGCACCCCATACCATCACACCAGGTGGTACGCCAGTATGGCGATGACGAATACACGCTTCCAATGTGCGTTCACCGCTATGTCGCCATACACGGATGCGACCATCATGATGCTGTAAACAGAACCTGGAGTCATCCGAAAAAATGACGTTCTGCAACTCGTGCATCCATGTTCGTCGTTGAGTACACCATCGCAGGCGCTCTTGTCTGTGATGCAGCGTCAAGGGTAACCGCAGCCATGGTCTCCGAGCTGATTCTATGCTGCTGCAAACGTCGTCGAACTGTTCGTGCAGATGGTTGTTGTCTTGCAAACGTGCCCATCTGCTGACTCAGGGATCGAGACGTGGCTGCACGATCCGTTACAGCTATCCAGATAAGATGCCTGTCATCTCTACTGTTAGTGATTCGGGACCGTTGGGATCCAGCACGGCGTTCCGTATTACCCTCCTCAACGCACCGACTCCATATTCTGCTAACAGTCACTGAGTCTCGACCAATGCGAGCAGCAATGGAGCGATACGATAAACCGCAATCGCGATAGGCTACAATCCGACCTTTATCAAAATCGGAAACTGGATGGTACGCATTTCTCCTCCTTACACGAGGCATCACAACAACGTTTCACCAGGCAACGCCGGTCAACTGTTGATTGTGTATGAGAAATCGGTTGTAAACTTTCCTCATGTCAGCACGTTGTAGGTGTCGCCACCGGAGCCAACCTTGTGTGAATGCTTTGGAAAGCTGATCATTTCCATATCACAACATCTTCTCCCTGTCGCTTAAATATCGCGTCTGTGGCACGTCATCTTCGTGGTGTAGCAATTTTTTTTTAATGGCCAGTAGTGTAGTATAAAAACAAGACGCCCGACTGAGATCAATTTTGAGAATGTAAGGAAATGTAATTCATCCATAAGCGAGATGGTCTACAAAACACTACTTCAACCAATTCCTGAGTACTGTTCGTCAGTCTGGGACCATTACGAAGTACGTTCGCCAGAGTTAAGTAGATCAAATCCGAAGAAGAGTGGTACGTTTCGTTATGGGATACATTCCGCATTACATAGGAATTTCCGGATACTTTTGATCAAATAGTGTGTCCAGAGTTTTAAGAAGGTGCTCAATAAAATTCAAAGCTTGAAAAAAAGGTGACCTGCAGCACTGGGTGCCTCCAGACGTATTTTAATTTGATCTCTCACACTAAGCCCAGTTTCGGAATTCTTGGGATATCTCGAACTCACGATTCAACAGTTGGTGGACAACTTAAATTGGAAAGAAGGCATAGAAAATGTTGTGTGAATGGCAAAATTAAGACTATATTTTATCGGTAGAAGACATAGAAAACGTAACAGATCTGCTAAAGAGACTGCGTACACTACGCTTGTCCGTCCTTTTTTGCAGTACAGTTGCGCGGTTGGATTCCTTACCAGATAGGATTAAAGAAGTACATCGAGAAAGTCCAAAGAAGAGCAGTACGTCTTATAATAGGGCTACGAAATGGTTCAAATGGCTCTGAGCGCTATGGGACGTAACATCTGAGGTCATCAGTTCTCTGGACTTCGAACTACTTAAGTCTAACTAACCTAAGGACATCACACACGTCAATGCTCGAGGCAGGATTCAAACCTGCGACCGCAGCAGCAGCGCGGTTCGGGACTGCAGTGCCTAGAACAGCGCGGCCACAACGGCCGACTCAGCACGTTTTGTATTGTCGCAAAATAGGACAGACAGTGTGACTGACATGATGCAGTATTTGAGGAGGACATCAGCAAAACAAAGGTGTTTTTCGGTGCCACACAATATTCTCACGTAATTTCAATCACCAACTTTTCCTCCGAATGCGAAAATATTTTGTTGACGCCAACCTATATACGAAGAAACTATCTTCATAATAAAACAAGGGGAACGTAGCTCGCACGGAAAGATATAGGTGTTCACTTTTTCCGCGCGTTGTTCAAGAGTGGGATAATAGAGAATGACTGCGAAGGTGTCAGGCACATAAGTGTGATTTGTAGAGTATCCATGTAGAAATGTAGATGGCTACTAGTACCATGACTATTGATTTCAGATCTTTTAGTGCCACCAAGGACGTCAGGAGAATGCGAAAGGCAATTAAGGACCTGTTAGATGACGATTAGTTTGGATTCAGGGAAGTTAAAGGCATCTAAAAGGCATTTCTGACTTTTAGCTTGATAAGGGAAGTAAAATTCTAAAAAAAATCACTACATATTCATTGTATTTGACGACCTAGAAAGAGCATATGACAATGTAAAATGTACAAGAAGTTTGAAATTCTCAGGATGTAGGTATAACCAATAGTGAAAAATAATATACAATACGTACAACCAACGAATGGAAAATTAAGATCGGAAGAGCAATGACTATGTTTTAGGATTAGAAATGGTGTAAGCAGGAATGTAGACTTTTCCACTTTCTGTTCAATCTATACATCGAAAAAGTACTGGCAGAAAAAAAGAAAAGTTCAAAATTCCTGAAGACATTGCTGCCTTCAGTGAGGAATAATTACAGGACATGTGGGGAAACCGAAGAACTACGAATTTAATGACGAGAAGCAAAAATGAGTTTTGGGGCAAGCTTTATATCAAACTAGGCACCATGATGTAGATAAAGCGAAGGAATTCTGCTACATGGGAAGCAAATTTATACCTGGCAGGCGAAAGGAGGAGGAAATGAAAACAAGAAAACAATAAAAATGAAATTTGTAAGAATGTACGTTTGGAGCACAGCACTGACTGGAAGTGAATAATGGATTGTCGGAAAAACGGAAAGAAGTGTCTGAGATGTGGTTGTATAGAAGGATGATGAAAATTAGATTCTCTGATAAGAAATGAAGTAATTCTCACCAGAATAGAGAGGAAGATGTGGAAACCATTAACAATAAGAATGGAGAGGGTGGTAAGATATGTGTGAAGACATCAGACATTGACAATAACGCCGGGAAGCAGCGTTTGTGGTATGGATCGCTCCCCATACACGTGAAACAATGCTGCGAGCTACACCAAACTCCTGCGCTACATTCGTCACACTTCTTACTTCTTCCGGTTTTCCGATGATTCTTCCCGTGTGAAGTCAAACGGACGTTATCTCCTAGCTATGCTGTAATGAAGAACACCCAGCACAGTGCACTTTAAGTGCCTCGTGTTCAGGAGCCAGCGCTATTTGGTGCTTTAGTCACGCTGACCTCACGCCATCTGACTTCCGTCTTCCTGTGCACGACTTCGAGACCTGTGGCAACATGCTCCCATTCTTTCATTTCCAACGAGTACATAACATGCTATGTTACTTTATCTATCTCATCCTTAAGACTTGCAGAGCAGTGCACGAGTTTCAAATAAAAGTACTACTGTTTTAGATACAGTTGTTTACGTGTTAAATCATGTAAGCGTGCTTATGACGGTAGTGTAGAGACTCATTAACGTTAAGAATTGGAAATTTTAAAGACGTGATATATCATTTCCCAGCCACGAATGTTTGTTTATGTTGGGCACTAATGCGTTCATCAGATCCACTTTCCGATTATTGGCGGGAAGAGGAATTTTGCCTGGCGTGAAGCAGATGGGCTATTTCCCTAATTCTCTTAAGTGAGTGGTACTTGGAGCCAACTTAGCCAATTTCAAAGGCAAGTAATTTTTCCTTAGTGACCGGTGTTTTCCAAGACTCTCTACAGAGAAATTTCTGAACACTCGGGCAGAAAGCAGCACCTTACAAAAGGTGTATTAGTGGGAACAGGAAACGGCCAATGATCGCTGAAAGGGCTAAATGCCAAATAACTTCGTAGAGCTTTTTTTGAGCGTGCGAAATCGCGGTGAAGTTGACCTGGAGTGAAGGGCCACTTCTGTGCAAGTTTGGCTTGCAGCAGTGAATCGTGGCGAAGGTTCAGGCGAGTGTCAGCACACATAAACAACATTAAAAATCAAATGCATCATTAAAACTCGTCCGACTACACATGACGCATTGCGGCGCGGCAGCCATGTCCGCTCTCATCAGGTGGCAAGGACAGCGTGTGATGCGAGGCCACCAATCACCCACTAGGCCGCGACTGCGTCCAGGAATGCTGACGCAAGGAGTTCGCTCAGCAGCACACTGCACGGCTGACCACAAGAGGTACCAGCGATGCAGAAGAATCCAGAATACTTGCATCAGGTGACAGACTCCGGTGATGGGACCCACTTCTGCCAATGACAGCACGTGGCACCAGGGGGCCCGTAAGATCAGAGAAAGGTGAGCAGTTGTACCACCTCAGACTAGATCTGCTGCCCTCCAGGGCAACAGTTTCGCTTTTGCTAGTGTGAGCCTGGAGGAAACCCACCAATGGGAAGGTATCAAGTTCAGGAAGGAGGAATTGGTGCTAGAAGATGGTGTGACGGCGGAGGTCTAAACTGGTGGTGACTGCTAGTTGTTCCGTATCAGAACATATAATACATGGACATTTATTTAGGTTAAGAGCTCACTTGTCATTCTCACATGCTACTTTCAGTCATGTTCAGAACAACAAATCTTTCACCTTGCAACCTAGAAAGCGCTCGACCAATCCTGCAAGAGTCCTATCTTGTTGCCGTGTTGGCAGGAATATAGTGCTGGCTTTATCAGCCTTACAACGCACAACCAGCTGTCTTGCTGCAAGTGGTATGCTACACCTTCGTGCCTTCTGGCTACTTAACGCTCTTTCAGTTGCTGGTACTGAGTGTTTAGTTTCTGAAGTGACGCCCTAAAAGTAAAGGTACACTACAATATCTCACTCCTTCGGGAGCCCCGCTCTCTTCTCTGGACTAGTCTGCAACAAAAATTAGCATACATGGCCAGCAATGTACAAAATTTACAATTTTTCTTCTTAAGTACAAGGCAGCGTGAGCCACTAGGTACAGAATTTGTGAATTTATAGATTTTACCTCTTTGTCTCCAAGCTCAAATACGCTCCACAATTCCCTGACGTCTTCTCTTACAATGAGTAAGTCCTCATAAACTATTACAACACGACGTACAACTGCTGTTGTCACCTCTTACTAGCCATGATACTGTGGAATTCTCCATATGTTGCTTAACACCTCACAACATATATCAAGGGCACCACGCCCTGCTCTACTGTTTTATAACTTGTTAAAAAACAGGAAACGTATTTCTTAACACTACTTTCACAATAAATCTCACTCTCAATTTTCATTCTCTGAGCCTCATACAGGATTGGGGATCCGCTACGAGTGGTGGGGGTCACATGGTGGTCAGCTCTCTATCTATCGTAGATGAGGGTTGTACAGAACAGAGTCAGAGCTACTACGGTGCCAGATATTGTGACACTCAAGGTCATGATCGTCCGTTGTTGTTTCTCCCGATACTGCCACATGTAACAAATTATTCCATACATGCTTTTCATAACACCAAACTGCTTCCCGATAATTGCACTTTCTACATCTTAATACTACATCATGTCATAACCACATTACAACACAGTACAAAATACGCACAATATTACTCCTTACTTCCTCAATATTAATCCATATAGCATTCCTCACGTGAGAGGCACAAAATCTTCACACGTACTCTTTTCTTACTTCCTTTCTCCTTTCTCTTTGCTTCGGATGTTGATATTAGTGCTAATGAAGTGGACGCAGGGTTCCACTATGGACTATCGTTGCTCTACTTGCAAATGCAGCTTGATGTTGATTGGAGACATTGTCTCCGATCACTTGGTATGCTCCTTGACACCTTCTCACCAACTTTTGTGTTTTACCCTTCAGGGTTTAATGCCTTAATAACATTACCTATTGCCCTACCATATACTGCAGTAATCTCACTGTGCATTCCACCATTACCTCTTGCTATTACAGGTATTGCACATGTCTCTATAGCCCCTTAGTGTATTGGCAAAATTGCAAACTAATTCTCCATACTTTCCGATTTTCGGTCTAACCATAATAAATGGTGAAGGTTTCTTCCCCCCGTAAACCGCCTGATAGGGGATAGCCCAGTACTAGTGTGAAGCTTCGAGCTGTAAGCTGCCACAGAAATTCATAAATACGTATCCCAATCATGCCTGCCCGGTTAGCCGTGCTGTCTAACGCACGGCTTTCCGGATTGGGAAGGAGCGCCTGGTCCCAGGCACGAATCCGCCCTGAGCCGGCCAGTCTGTGTATGGTTTTTAGGCAGTTTTCCACCTGCCTCGGCGAATGCGGGCTGGTTCCCCTTATTCCGCCTCAGCTACACTATGTCGGCGATTGCTGCGCGAAGAAGTTCTCCACGTACGCGTACACCACCATTACTCTACCACGCAAAAATAATGGTTACACTCGTCTGGTGTCAGACGTTCCCTGGGGGCGTCCACCGGGGGCCGAACCGCACAATAACCCTGAAAGAGTGGGCGGAGGGGTGAAGTGGACTGCGGTAGTCGTCGTGGGGTTGTGGACCACTGCGGCTGCGGCGGGACCGGCCGGAGTGCCCGAGCGGTTCTAGGCGCTTCAGTTCTAAGTTATAGAGGACTGATGACCTCAGATCTTAAGTCCCATAGTGCTCAGAGCCGTTTGAACCATCTTGAGCTGCAGCAGGGACGGAGCCTCTCCATCGTTTCTAGGACCCGGTTAACATACAATACAATACATTCCCAATTATTATGGTGAGAGTTTACGTAGTAATTCAACATTCTATCAATAGTGCGATGCACAAGCTCCATTCTACCATTAGTTTACAGGTGCAGCAGTCTAGGTCTTAATTTGCAAACCCATAGCAAATGACACTGTTGTTTCATACAATCTGACATGACATTGGTCCCTCGATCTGTGATTACCATCTCAGGTACACAGACCGGAGCAACCAGTTGTTGACCATGACCTGAAACATCACCATAGTTGCTTGCTGATTCACGATGTGGATCAATTCCCTACACCGTGACAGATAGTATTCGTTAAAACGGAATACTTTCTAACTGAGTCTGGTTAAATGTACATAGAACTTCCATCCCTGTCATTTTGAATGGTTTACTTGCCTCTGGTACGTTGTGTCACTGTAGAGAATTCAGTGTCTATTGGTCCACATCTTTCGTCCTCCCACCAGTACCAAGCCTCCACCCTTTTGTTCATTGTCCTCCGACCTCCATGCCAGGTAGCACGTGTTTGTGTTTCCCTTAACACTTCTTCCTTGAGCTTTGCTGGTACTACCACTAGTGATCCCAATTCAAAAGTTTAATACCTCTGCCCTAATGGCTTTACGCCAATGTCTCCCACCCCAAACAACCTATAACGTAATGGGTTTAACTGCTTGTGATTTGCGAGGCGCCAACTTGTCCCTGACGCATGAACACTTATGTACAACAAAAAGTTATGTTTCTTGGCCCCCACAGTTCCCACTGTACCACATTCCATCTCTGTATACTTACATGTAGCATCAAACCTTAGCGGGAACGACAATCAGTGAACTTAAGTTTTGTTGTGTCTAACTACGGTCGAGTTCAACCATGTCTAACATTACTATTACATCTCCCATCCCATTGTTGTTATCCAGCCACACCATTTCAACCATTTCAACCCCACTGATGCTGCCTACGATGCTTCTGGAGATGTCCCTATCGTCCACACGTATAACATTTAGTGGAAAACGCCAGTCGGGTGTCACATACCCATGTTGCTTGTCAATTTATTCAAACTCCATAGCCAGCTTGAGAGCAGTGAAGTTTTGGAGTACCTGTCTAAACAGTTTTAGAGGTATCAAGTGGCAATTTCCCCATCCCCCCCTCCCCAGAAAGGTGAAATGTATCTAGTGCCCAATGTTTCGCTTCGTGGAGTAAAATCTTATTAGCCTAATCACTGCTCCTCAACTCGTGTGTTTGATCATTATTGTGAGTCCTATCTGTGAATCCTTTGAGTGTTTCACCGTACTTCTTAGCTCACGGGAAAAACACGCGCTGTTTGCTTCTTGTACCTCTGTAGGAGGTTTTCCTTTAACTGATTAAACGACTGTGCCTTCCTCAATACCTACATACACCGAACAAACGTTTTTGCATTCCATACCAACCATAATTTCGTTACCCGCAATAACTGAGCATCTGGCCAACCTCTCATCTTCACTGATGGTACGAGGTCATCCGAGTAAGACATTACATCCACAGCTGACTTACCAGGAAAGGGAGTAATTAAGTTGGCGGTGGCCGGTACTTTCTGAGGACCAGGCTGTTTGGTTAACGTTAACTGCTCATCTTTAACCGCTATATGCCCTGGCAACTCCATCTTACTTCCTCTGCACTATGCTACTTGTTAAGTAAAAACTGTAATGTGTCCTACCGGATAAAAGCCCTGTGTCCTGGATTCTGTCGTTGTGATTCCTTTATTCCCAATACACAAGAAAATGTAACAGAATATGAATCAATATTAGCCCAAACATCCACAATTTCAATACAACTACTTAAGATTTATGCCTCGGAGTATGAAATGTGCCCAAGGGATCACGTTGGGACACCTTATGCTTTTTAAGTACTGCTCTCTGGCATTATCTCGAAATTACAGCACATCAGCCAGTTTTACTAACTTAATCTTTAAATTCAAACGAATCTCCAACCTGTACGCCATCTCTTCTGCACACAGAATCAGAATACGTCTGTATGAGAACATGATAGACTCCAACTGAAGTGGACCAAAAGTCAAGGACCACATCTGTGCTGGGTTGGGTTGCAGAAATGAGTCGTAGCGACGGTGCAGGCTGGTGTCAGCTTAGGAGCTACTGTACTTTCAGCATCGCGGTGTGTCAGCCTCGCCTCCTCTCATCATGTGGTGAGAAGTGTGGCCAGCTGTCAGCTAGTAGGCCGTGACGCCTGAGCCCAAGAATGCTGGTGCCAGTAGGTTGCAGAGCGCTGTACAGCTGCTCACTAGAGGTGCAATGCACCGCGGAAGACTGCTGGAATACCTGCAGTTGAAGGCGGTCATCGAAGGCGTATCTCGCCCCTGCGAGTGATGGTGCATAGCTCTAGGGCACCCCTGTTTGTGTAGAATGGTGAGTGGATGTGCTGCCCTGATCTCGATCTGCTGTCCTCCAGGCAGGAGTCTGGTTGCTGCTGCAGTGAGCATGGAAATGGCCAACCAGTGGATGGCACCAAGTTCAGCAATGGTGCGGCGGTGGAGGTCCGAACGCGTGACGACTGCCTGCCGTCTCATGTTGCTCCGATGCCTGGCGTTCCCCTCTCATTGTAATAGACGCTGCCGCACTGTTCATTCCTCTGCTAGAGCTGACAATTATTTATACGGGTTAGGACATCACCTGTCGTACTAGTGCGCTGCTTCCAAACATATTCGGAACGGCAAGTATAGACACCATGTCCCCTCCTACAATGGCTCTGTGTTACGACTGCATTGTCAGGGTTGTGGTGTTTGGCCTGGCTTGCGTTGCAATGGATAAACAGTCTTGTTCTGCAGGCAGCATGCCGACACCTTAGCAGGCACCGGCTGCTTGTGGCTCCACCTACTGCTGTGGCTGAGCTGCCAGTTTCCGCAGTAACGCCCAAACAACCGTGATGGCGCTGCAGGGGAGTCGACTAGCAGCCCTCATGAGATTTTTGTGGCAAGTCGAGTGCACGTGACTGAGTGCACTGAGTCATTGAGTCTGTGGATTCGACAGCATTATTGATTTCTGTGCTCGAGGACTTGGTGATCTGTAAAGTATTTCTTCCAGATCAGAAAGCGAAGAGAACTGGAAAGAGCGTTACATTTCCATTGCGTGGAAGTGAAGTGCTCAATAGTTTTACAGTTTAAAGTAGGAAATCGTTGCTGTTTAGCGAGTGTGCAGACGCTTAGAAAGCAGAATCCTCCCCCCCCCCCCCCCCCCAAGAAACAGTAACCTAGTTGAACGGTAGTGTGTTAGTGAACAAGACGGATTGGGTTTAGTAGAAAACAATAAATTCCATTCGTTTCTGTGAAAATCTGCGATGTTTCCCTATTGGTTTTAAACTATATGCCTGTTGCGTAGATTACTGGCAAGAATTGGTGGGAGTCAGATGGAGAGTTCGCATGACCTGTTAGTGGTATCGCATTCCACTGCAGTGTTTGACTCTCGGGCTCTTCCAGAGAGGGACAGGTACCGGGATTTAATTAATGACTTGATGTAGTCACAAATTTAGCTCTGTCTCGCGGATCAAAGAGAAGCTGGCGTCCCCTCAATTAGACTGGTTTTACGTGTGTAGCAGTTTAGAGAATAGATCGGGGTCAACCAATAGACGATTTTCATTAAATCCATGTAGTACATCGCCGAATCTACTTCGCGCATCGCATATCGCCAAGAGTGCGTGATTTACAAGCGCGGCAGTTAGTGTGATTTTGCGTGACGCCAGAAATTCACCGAGAAACGGACGAAAGGAACGTTTCGCTGTTAGTATTAAGACACTTGAAGTTCGCAAAAGTAACAATTTTCTGAGTTTCTTTCATTGAATGGAGCACAGGTCAAAAACTGTAGCCTCATTTGACCAAACGGCATTTTTGTTTTTGTATATTTGAACGTTATACCTAAAAACCAGAAAACGCCTGGACTCTGGGAGCAAACTCACTGGGCAAAGTATTAGTCACACCTGTAATAGTCCGCAAAGGTTACTTTGAAGTGCTGTAGGTGGTGTAGCACTGGTACCAGATTGTCAGCTGACTCTCCATACTTCATGTAAATTAAGTGGTGTGTTTGGAACCAGCGCAGAAGACATACTGTGTCATAATGGCAGAAAGCGGTATCATGGCTGGAAGTTCCTATGGTCTCAGGATGAATGAAATATGTCGATTTGTTAATGTACCAATTTGAATAGTTCAATGTGTGTACAAGGTGTGAGGTACCACGCGCAGGCATTTAATACGTCGTAAGAACAGTGGTCATAAAAATATTCGAACCCACAGGCTCCCGACTGAGATGAGTGTCGTGCCTTGCCAGCGGCGGTCTGTTTCGAACACAGCAGGAATCTCTGCTGTCAGTGAATGCAGGTATATATGGATCCGTTTCAGAGCTAAACTGCGAAGGGAACGGTATGTGGCCGGCATTAGGAGTAGATTATCTCTCAGAAGGTTCTTTTTACAACTGCACATAACTGCACGTCTCAATGAGTCACACAGCACAGAAACACAACAGTAGTTGACTGCAGGCGTGTAAAGTAGTACGACGACGCGTTCGTGCACCTTTTCTAATGATTCAAGACGTTTAGTTAGCCGACGGCCCAAACAGGCTTTTAACCCGCAGTATTTGGATATGGTATAGTTTAAAAAGGAGCTCGCTATGTAAGTTTCGGAGACGCTTCTCGTACTACGAATTGGCTCCATTCATTCAGGTTACGGCGAACACGAAGAGGATGTTTATTTCATCATTCTCTTACGATCAAGAGCTACCCTTTTTGCTACAGCAATCATGCTGAGTATTCTGTGGATACTCCCATTTTCCAGGATGAAAAATAACCGTGTTCACAAGGCCTAAATTTTGACTGGGACCCTCAAAGCCATCCCAAACTAGAAAAATGTAGTCTTGTGTTTACGGCCGTTAGATATATTTATTGTGATCGCAAATTAGACATTTTCTGATTTTACAGCATACTCTGATCATATATAATCATCAAATGAAATATATAGAGGCATAAAAATAAAACTGAACACATAAGTAGTACTTACGTAGGCTACTCTACAACGTAAAAGTCACTACACGCCGGAGACC
Source organism: Schistocerca piceifrons (assembly GCF_021461385.2). Classification (NCBI taxonomy): domain Eukaryota; kingdom Metazoa; phylum Arthropoda; class Insecta; order Orthoptera; family Acrididae; genus Schistocerca; species Schistocerca piceifrons. The sequence goes on from NC_060138.1 coordinate 663,166,741, forward strand.
TAGTTTCCAGCTGTCTTTAACGCAATAACTTATGGCAGAGTAAGTTCACAAGTGGAACCACACACAATATTGGCATGAGTCATGTGGGGAACACAAAAACAGCATTCCTGCTACATAAAAATGAAAACTTCTTCTACAACATACACAGAAATGAATCACTCCTGCAGCCGATGTGGTGGTTGGATTACAACAAAGGTGTAAACACACAGAAAGTGTGAGCTTGGAAGTTGGGTTGGGTTATTTGGGGGAAGAGAGCAAACTGCGAGGTCATCGGTCTCATCGGATTAGGGAAGGACGGGGAAGGAAGTCGGCCGTGCCCGTGCCCTTTCATTTGCCTGGAGCGATTTAGGGAAATCACGGAAAACCTAACATCAGGATGTGTTCTACAATGGACGAATGTAATTGATATGTACATAGTTATGCAAGTAGCATACCCATGGTGTCTCAGGCACAGTTTGACCTTCAAGTCTCTGCTTAAGGGTACCATATGCATACATGACATCATCAATGAAAATTGATGTCATCAGTGTGGTGGATGGTGGGAAATTTGAAAATGAAAGATGGCAGGTGGTGGGAAATTTAAAAATTAATGATGGAGGATGCTGGGAAATTTAAAGTTTCAAGATGGCGATGGTAGTAAATAAAAAGAAAAACTTAAAACGGCACTCTCAGGAAATATTTTTCAGTCAGTCCAAGTGCAAGCTGTCATAGTCACCTATCTATATCTTTGCACTTAATGATTATGTCAGATTCTAACTCTCTTGCCAGTAAATTTGTTCTCACATCTGACTTATCACTAAATTTCACTTCTCTCTTTATGTCGAATACAGTACCACCTCATTAGTACAATTCATGTTTGTTTTTGTAATATGTTACAGAGTGAAGGAGCAGAAAAAATGCGAAAACGAAATACTCTAGATACAAAATTTATTACAAAACAAATGATTACATTTCTAAGAAAGTCAAATATGCACTTGGTCGAATGCGCATATTTACATAGACTCTAACTACAAGAGAATTCAGTATAAATGTTGCAATTTCTTACATTTAATATTTTTACATTTTTCGTACTTTCATCATTTTCACGTATTTCACAACACAAAAATTCTCAAAATGTAAAGGAGGTGACATTCCAATCCATCACGTTTTCGCATATATTCTAAAATTACCGCGAACTTGATTTGCAGCACAGATCGTTTGACATTAAATGTTATGATACACAGTGGAAACAAAATTCCACATCACCTTCAACATTTTTAGAACGATCTCTTATAAACAGTTTGTGGTTACAATGTAAGTGAATTGTTAATTTATCTCCACTACCTAATCAGGTTTCGACAGCTGCATTAATAAAGCCAAAATGACTCTGAATTTCATTTTGTGAGCATAGACTATACAATAAGAACAAGGTAAAAGTAAAGTTCTGCGTTCTGGCCTTAGATGGGCTATTCAAGCTCCGACAGCTGCCATGTCATCGTCTACCAAAGGCGTCATTGGACGTGGTATGTGAGGTATGTGACCAGCTCACTGCTCTTCCGTCGTTTTCAGGTTTCTTGAGCTTGAAACCTCTACTACCCCGTCGAGTAGCTGCGCAGCTGGTCTCACAAGGTTGAATGCACCTCACTCCTCTCCTCCCCGGCAGTAAACACCAATCGAATCAGGGTCTCCTGCATGGCACTCAATTGCACTGACCACTCAGCTACGGAGACAGACGTAGGACTAAGTACGAATAATATATCCTTAGCGTAGAAATCAACCAGTTAGGTACATTTGAAACATAATCACTTCAGTAAAATAACTGTATTTATTTTTACCATGCACTTCAATAGCAACGAAGTATTTAGAATCTGTAAAGCACACCCTCTTGAGTGACTGTATTATTTTCACATTCACTTCAGGAATAGCGTTTAGATCAGAACCAAAAATAAATATCTTTATATATAAGAAGTAAACACTCTTGAAAATTAAGCACAGAGCACACAGTCTTCTTATAGAAAGCGAACATTAATATCACTCACAGTTTCATTGCATGATATCTTTTGAATGGGAACTGACAGTTTTGTGTACATGGTTTTCTACAAGGCACATGAGAAAACACGTCAGTTTGTATTACTGTTTTTTGAAATAAACTGTGTCCATGATGTTCACTCCTCTGTGATATATTACGCACATCCTGCCACTGTTGAGAAAGTCAAGTTTACCATCTCTGACAGCTGAGAATCTTGATGATATATATTCGTGCAGTCCTTCAAATAAACCAGCAATGCCACTATAAATTTGGTGTTGGTGCGTCTTGTGCTCAAGACTGGGCGTCTTTCTCTCTTCTCCACTTCTGTCGCACTCGGTACTCACTGTGCTACCGCCATCTACGCAGACTGCATCTACATAAATACTCCGCAATCCGCTTTAAGGGTCGTGGCACACGGTACCTCGTACCATCACTAGTAATCTTCTTTCCTCCCCCACTTGCAAATAGAGTGAAGGAGAAACGTCTATCTATATGCTCCCATGTGAGCCCCAAATTTCTCGTATCTTGTCTTGCAGGTCCTTATGAGTGATGTATGTTGGCGGCAGTAGAATAGTCCTACAGTCAGCTTCAAATGCCAGTTCTCTAATTTTTCTCAAGTGTTCCTCGAAAAGGACGACGCCTTACCTCCACGGATTCGAGTTTAAATTCCCAAAGCATCTCATTTTGCAGTGGGGCACCGTGTCAAACGCTTTTCGGAATCTGCGTGTAGCCGTTCATCCACATTTCACACTATATCTTGTGAGAAAATGTCCAATTTAGTTTTGCACGAACGTTGCTTTCTAAAGCCGTGCTGATTTGTGGACATAAGCTATTGGGTCTCAAGGAAATTTTTTATATTCGAACTCAGAATATGTTCAAGAATTTTGCTGCAAACCAATGTTGTGAATGTTGGTCTGTAGTTTCCGTTCCTTTACCTTTCTTATAAACAGGAGTCACCTGCCCTTTTTCCAACCGCTTGGGACTTTGCTCTGGGCAAGAGATTCGTAATAAATACAAGCTAAGTAAGGGGCCAGTGCTGTAGGCTACACTTCGTACAACCTAATTGAGATTCCATCTGGTCCTGCCGACTTACTTGTTTCCAACTCTTTCAGTTCTTTCTCTACGTCAGGGACGCCTATTACTATGTAGTCCACATGGGAGTCTGTGGGATAGTCAAACGATTGTGTGTTTGTACTTCTCTCCTGATTCAACTATTTCTTAAACGCAACATTTAAAACTTCTTTCCTTTTGCTATCTTCTGCTGCCATACCAAACTGGGCAATGAGTGACCGGGTGGAACCTTAGACCCGCTTAGCGATTTTTCCATAGAACCAGGATTTTCTCGGGTCCTCAGCCAGGTCTTTTGTTAAGCTATGATGGTGGTAATTGTTGTATGCTTCGTGCATAGATCTTTTTACACACACACGAATTTCTACCAATTTCCACCTGTCGTCATTTGCGCGTTCTCTTTTGATCTGAAGGTGCAACAGCCTTTTCTTCCTCGGCATTTTCCAAATTTAGTTGTTAAACTACGGTGGGTATTTACTGTCCTTAATCTACTTACTATTCTCACACTTCTCCAGGGCACGATTTACAATCTATTTATACTTTGCCCATAATTCCTCTACGCCTACCACACTGGAACTAAATGATGCCAGTTTATTGTCTAAGTAAGCTACTAACAACTGTTTTCTGCTCTTTGTAGCGGAAACACTCTCCTAGTCTTCTAGACTGATTTATTACATTCAGTAACCATAGTCGCTGTGATGCCATCACCCAACATCAACTATTTGCTTCAAGTTCTGTAACATGGAAGGAGAAGAATTCCTGCTTTTTTTTGGATTGTAATGAGTAACTGATAAGCAGAATACAAATTACATTAGTAGTAGTGCATATGAGACTCACATTTTTTGTAATTCTCTGATTCATGCACAGAGGACAGCATCAGCTACATCAACGACTCACTTCTGCCAGAAACTGTCTTGTATTTACTCATAGATTCCTGCGGAGGCAGCAATTTCAAAGTTATTCTGACTAATTCCGACTCGCAAAACTGCTTAGTCGGCAAATCAATAAGTTTCACAACCTCCAGGTGTCTCATATTTCACCGTCTCGAAAAGCCACGATCAGCTGGATTATTTCAACAAGTAAAAACGTTTAATAAATGAGTTCAGGTTTGCCGTTGTATCCCAACGGGTGCCATAATTCACCAGAACGACAGTATAATCATTTGGCGAGACACGTGACTTCATTTATCAGTGAAACTATCGAGTGTTTGGCACACAGCCGTGCATATTTATGACACACGTGCCACCTGTTAGGATGTCACAGACCCATATCGCTTTACATTACCTTTGAGCAATCTCTATTGTGGAGCAGTTGCATAATCTAATTACGCTTTTAATAACGGCATTCATTTTACCGGGCGATCAAAAAGTCAGTATAAATTTGAAAACTTAATAAACCGCGGAATAATGTAGATAGAGAGGTAAAAATTGACACACATGCTTGAAATGACATGGGGTTTTATTAGAACCAAAAAAAAGACGAAGTACTGCTAGACGCGTGAAAGATCTCTTGCGCGCGTCGTTTGGTGATGATCGTGTGCTCAGTCGCCACTTTCGTCATGCTTGGCCTCCCAGGACCCCAGACCTCAGTCCGTGCGATTATTGGCTTTGGGGTTACCTGAAGTCGCAAGTGTATCGTGATCGACCGGCATCTCTAGGGATGCTGAAAGACAACATCCGACGCCAATGCCGGACCATAACTCCAGGCATGCTTTACAGTGCTGTTCACACAACATTATTCCTCGACTACAGCTATTCTTGAGGAATTATGGTGGACATATTGAGCATTTCCTGTAAAGACCATCATCTTTGCATTGTCTTACTTTGTTATGCTAATTATTGCTATTCTAATCAGATGAAGCGCCATCTGTCGGAAATTTTTTGAACGTTTGTATTTTTTTGGTTGAAACAAAACCCCATGACATTCCAAGCATGTGTGACAATTTGTAACTCTCTATCTACATTATTCCGTGATTTTTTTATTCAGTTTTCAAATTTATACTGACTTCTCGATCACCCGGTTTTTTTTAAAAACAAGTGTCATAAACTTCGATGGGATGCTAAAGCACATGCTTCTTGAATCGCATCTTCTCGTGATACTCTTTCTAAACTCTGGATGTCACTATATATATGCTCCCTCCTTGGCCATTTATCAGTAACAGTACATTTTCATGTTGTCACTGTCTGCGGAATTCTTTATTCTTTGTGTAATGTTTGGGTTCCGACAAAAAAAAGAACAGTTTTATCCAGTTCTTGCTAAGTTTTACACCTTAGAAAGGAGTATCCAACTTCACCTCTGCAACTAGTTTGAGGACATTTTCCATTAGCGAATCCATTCTTTTGACTCTCCAAAATCAGCTTAACAGAGCTTCATATTCTTCACGCAGTACACAGGTGCGGGCCCATCTCTCTTTGAACTGGATATTTCCTAGAATTTATGTACATCAGAGGTTGATGTGGGAACTTGTGACCAAACCCTTACGATTTCACCTAAATTCAATTTTTTCCTTTTGAGTGGAAAGAAATTCCATAATATCGTTTCTAGTTTCTTATTTGACAGTTTTTATAAAACTGATATTTTTTCGACTCTTTGGTCTTATAACTGCTGTTGCATATGTTGTTGTTCTTGTGTTCTTGTGGTCTTCAGTCCTGAGACTGGTTTGATGCAGCTCTCCATGCTACTCTACCCTGTGCAAGCTTCTTCATCTCTCAGTACCTACCGCAACCTACATCCTTCTGAATCTGCTTAGTGTATTCATCTCTTGATCTTCTTCTACGATTTTTACCCTCTATGCTGCCCTCCAGTACTAAATTGGTGATCCCTTGATGCCTCAGAACATGTCCTACCAACCGATCCCTCCCTCTAGTCAAGTTGTGCCACAAACTCCTCTTCACCACAATTCTATTCAATACCTCCTCATTAGTTATGTGATCTACGCATCTAATATACAGCATTTTTCTGTAGCACCTCATTTCTAAAACGTCTATTCTCTTCTTCTCGAAACTATTTATCGTCCATGTTTCATTTCCATACATGGCTAAATTCCAGACAAATACTTTCAGAAACGGCTTCCTGACACTTAAATCTATACTCGATTTTAACAAATTTCTCTTCTTCAGAAACGCTTTCCTTGCCATTGCCAGTCTACATTTTATATCCTCTCTACTTCGACCATCATCAGTTATTTTGCTCCCCAAATAGCAAAACTCCTTTACTACTTTAAGTGTCTCATTTCCTAATCTAATTCCCTCAGCATCATTCGACTTAATTCGACTACATTCCATTATTCTCGTTTTGCTTTTGTTAATGTCCATCTTATATCCTCCTTTCAAGAAACTGTCCATTCCGTTCGACTGCTTTTCCAGGTCCTTTGGTGCGTCTGATAGAATTATCATGTCATCGGCGAACCTCAAAGTTTTTATTTCTTCTCCATGGATTTTAATACCTACTTCGAGCCGGCCGGTGTAGCCGTGCGGTTCTAGGCGCTTCAGTCTGGAACCGCGTGACCGCTACGGTCGCAGGTTCGAATCCTGCCTCGGACATAGATGTGTGTGATGTCCTTAGGTTAGTTTGGTTTAAGTAGTTTTAAGTTCTAGGGGACTGATGACCACAGATGTTAAGTCCCATAATGCTTAGAGCCATTTGAACCAACCTACTCCGAATTTCTGATTTGTTTCTTTTACTGCTTGCTCAATATACAGATTGAATAAGATCGGGGAGAGGCTACAACCCTCTCTCACTCCCTTCCCAACGAAACGTAGGTTTGCCTTTCCTTAAACTATTTTCTAAGGTAAGTCCTAGGGTCAGTATTGCCTCACATGTTCCAATATTTTTACGGAATCCAAACTGATCTTCCCCGAGGTCGGCTTCTACGTTTTTCCATTCGTCTGTAAAGAATTTGCGTTAGTATTTTGCAGCTGTGACTTATTAAACAGATATTTCAGTAATTTTCACATCTGTCAACACCTGCTTTCTTTGGGATTGGAATTATTATATTCTTCCAGAAACGTGAGGGTATTTCGCCTGCCTCGTACATCTTGCTCACCAGATGGTAGAGTTTTGTCAGGACTGGCTCTCCCAAGGCTGTCAGTAATTCTAATGGAATGTTGTCCACTCCCGGGACCTTGTTTCGAATTAGGTCTTCCAGTGTTCTGTCAAGCTCTTCACACAGTATCACATCTCCCATTTCATCTTCATCTACATACTCTTCCATTTCCATAATATTGCCCTAAAGTACATTGACCTTGTGTAGACCCTCTATTTATTCCTTCCACCGTTCTGCTTTCCCTTCATTGCTTAGAACTGGGTTTCCATCTGAGATCTTGATATTCATGCAAGTGTTTCTCTTTTCGCCAAAGACCTCTTTAATTTTCCTGTAGGCAGTATCTATCTTACCCCTAGCGAGATAAGCCTCTACATCCTTACATTTGTCCTTGCATATGTTAATATCGTTTGAATGTATCCAGAGTGGTCAAAACGTTTAAAGTGAATTAGGAAAGTTATTGATCCGTGTCACCTGCCGTTCCGTCCGAAACCGGTTGTTGGCAGCTGCCGTCTGTGTAGGTGCGGCATTTCGATCGTAAAATTCACGCACTATTACAAAACACTGCTTTCATCATAGCACTGCATACCTTCAGTATCATTATGATACTATGAACACATCCACCCGCTAGACAGCTTATGTTGCAGGCACAGAAAAGAGATGATTGCCTCTTCCCTTATTAAATCTTCTGGAACAAATAATATATGTAGATTATTAGGGTCGTCAAACTCTGAAGCATCTAATTTAATTTTAATTAATTTTGAAATTTATTGTGAATTGATTATAATGCTAGGTTCTGGCAGCCACCTTTAAACTGTTTTAGGAAATGAAATATTAAAAATTATTAACTGGATTGTAAATATTCAGTTACCAAAATTTACGTCAGTAAATGGGAAAGTAAAGGCTACCAATGCATTGAGCTAACTTTATTCAGTCTGCAATGTTTGCGTTGTTACCTATAGTACTAAATTCTGATAATGTTATTAAGATTCTAAAAATTGTAGTTTTTAGACACGTTACTATTTGTAGTATATGGTAAAAGATTATGATAGTACAGTGATGGAATGATCAAATAAAAGTTTGATCACTGTTACTAATAAACCATCACGTTCAAATTGTTATTGCATTGTGGCCTATCGTGACTGTTACTCCATTTACGATATCACTTTGGTGAACATAATGAAAGTCTCATCGTGGTTAGCGTCGTCGGAAACTTGATCGTGGATGCGTCGTCGGAACAGTGGGGGACAATGATATCACACAGCTTCTTGAGAGGAACACAGGGATTTGGGGGGGGGGGGGGGGTTGGAGAGGTATGACTTTGGCGCGAATTGTGCCCTCCGCCACACACCGCTTGGTGGCTAGCGGAGTATATATGTAGATGTAGATGAGTACGGGCAAATAGACATGCAGCTGTTGAGCAGCTGACAGTCCAGATGAACCTAGGGGCTACCAACAGTATCTCCTCAACGACCGTTCAGTGAAAGTTGCTGCATACGGACCTCCACAGCAGGTACCTGGTTCACACACCTTTGCTAACTGCTGTTCATCGGCAACGTGGGCTGAAAGCTGCAGGCCATTACCACAGCTAAACGTACACTGAGTGGCCTTTGCAGATAAATCACGTTTTATACTCTTTCTGTCACGCCGGACACGTGAAACGTCTGAAATCAAACGCCGTGCTACATCCGTTGAAGGTTCCTGGCCGCAGCAGAGCGCGTTATGACCTGGCGAATGTTTTCGTGGCATTCCCTGGGTGATCTCGTCATTCTGGAAGGCGTAATGGATCACCGCAAAAAAGCATCTATCATTGGGGATCCACATGCAGTTTGTTTTTCCTCAGCACCATGGCATCTACCAATAGAACAACGACACGGTCGTTTTTGGAGCGTCAACTGCGACCAGCTTTGCGAAAGAAGCGGCGACACTTTCTGCGCAACCCACCCATCATTTTGAACTACAATGCGCGGGCGCATACAGCGCATGCTAAGGTTCGTTGCGACTGGGAGGTACTGTATCATCCACCATACTCCCCAGAATTGAGTCCTTGTGACTTTGATTTGATTCCGAAGATGAAGAAACCACTTCGTGGCATTCGCTTCAGAACTGTACCAGAGATTTGACAGTGCAGTAGACCACTACATTCGCACCATCAACAGAACAGGCTCTGCTAAAGGTATACTACGCCTTCCACATCGCTGGCAGAGGGTTCTACACAACGCTGGTGATTACTTTGAAGGACAGGAACAAGTACAAACGTGTATCGGTTGTGAATAAATAGTTGCCACTATTTAACTTCCAACCCTCGTATTATATTAAGCTATCCGTGTCTGTGTAACACATTTTAAGATATTTTGCCTCACATTTCATCAACCCATTCAACAAGAAGCGTTATAGATATATCTAAAATAGTCATTCGTAGAGCTTTGTATTACAGAAACTATGTCACGTCTACTTAAACTGGTAGCAATCAGATTTGGTCTGCCCATTAGAGCAGCATCTCCTTATCCAGCGTCCCAACATGTTACTAGCTCTAATCATTTTTGCACATTTTTCATTATTTTGCCACAAATTTTGTTATTCGTAAGTTTGAAACAGTCTTACGAAATCGTTTTATTTTTGTTCACACTTTTATCTTTTGCATTCATACGTTACTCGTCATAAATATTGCTTTAAGATTTCGCTCATGGAGTTTGATGGAATCATAATATTCGGCGAATTTTGCTTATATGAGGTTATTGTCCACGCACTGCTTTAAATTTCTATAGCGACCTACACGACGTTTCATTATGTAATATTCAAATCAGCTTTTTGTAATTCCTTTCTGGTTGATGTTAGGCGTTGATACCATTTACTCTTGTCGTAATGGTAGATCAGAGTGAAGTTCATATACGTTTATGGATACTGAAAGTCTACTTCTAAAATGTAACCTATGTCTGAATCATCTAATACGCCCGTATAACGAAACTATCTAGCATTTCTGCAGAGAGCCACGTAAAATCCGACAAAGGTAGGTTTTGCATCATTGCCCAGTTATAGAGGCTATTAACATAGAGGTATGTAATACCAGATTCTGGGTTTCCATCTGAGCTCTTGATGTTCATACAAGTGGCTCTCCTTTCTCCAAAGGTCTCTCTAATTTTCCTGTAGGCAGTATCTATCTTGCCCCTAGTGAGATAAGCCTCTACATCCTTACATTTGTCCTCTAGCAATCTCAGTTTAGCCATTTTTCACTTCCTGTCGATCTCATTTTTGAGACGTTTGTATTCCTTTTTGCCTGCTTCATTTACAGCATTTTTATATTTTCTCCTTTCATCAATTATATTCAATATTTCTCCTGTTACCCAAGGATTTCTACTAGCCCTCGTCTTTTTACCTACTTGATCCTCTGCTGCCTTCACTAATTCATCCCTCAAAGCTACCCATTCTTCTTCTACTGTATTTCTTTCCACCATTCCTGTCAATTGTTCCCTTATGCTCTCCCTGAAACTCTGTACAACCTCTGGTTTAGTCAGTTTATCCAGGTCCCATCTCCTTAAATTCCCACCTTTTTCCAGTTTCTTCAGTTTTAATCTACAGTTTATATCCAATAGACTGTGGTCAGAGTCCACATCTGCCCCTGGAAATGTCTTACAGTTTGAAACCTGGTTCCTAAATCTCTGTCTTATCATTATATAATCTATCTGAGACCTTCTAGTATCTCCAGGATTCTTCCATGTATTCAATATATCGATTATAGGTAGCTAAATAACTTTATGAGAGAGAGTCCAGGAAACACTGCAATACCTATGAAAGTCTTAAATAAACATGCTGTTGTAGGCCTAGGGAGTTTATAGAGTTGGTTTTCAGTAAAATATTAGAAAAAAAGCAACACGCCTCTAAGTGAGAGTGGATATGTAAATAAGATGTACGAAGGTAAGAGAATGTCCCAGGAAGAACGTGTTCGTCCTGGTGATTCATCCGCCTTTTACGGGTAGTTGCACACCCTAAGAGCAAGAGAGTGCCTTGAATACCTCTTCAGTCCTCCGCCCTCTTTCCTAAGGTCGTTGGCAGAACGGGGGCATCTTCTCATGCCAGAAGTCGTCAACCACCATTGCTGATTATTTTATTCAAAATTTAAGCCGTGCTTAAGTTCGAACTCGGAACCCAGTATGTTTTGTTATTAGTCAAATACGCGATCACAGGATCACGAGTACAGACGTGTAACTTCATTTCGAAGCTTATCGTATTATTCCGATTCAGTTTACCAACTCTAAATTGACATGATAAAGAAATGATAAAGAAGATTCGAAATCAAATGCTTTTATGTTAAGAAGCAGTAAAATATGTAGGACATGGTAGTAAACTGCACAATGTTTATAACGGAACAATTATACCTGAACACATTAATAATATTTTTTTTCCAAATCATTTTCGATACAACTATCGATCGTTTCATCTTTAAAAACAGTATGTGAATGTTAACAATCTGGATATCTTCGTAAAATTATAAAATGTATTACTCTTTAAATGTGATGAAAAGATGTAACATCTGTCAGCGACTGATCTACTCTTAGGATTTAGACAATGAGTTAACTAAAAGTAAAATTAGTAACGCGAGAATCGAGTAATCAGATCGGGCGACGCGCTTAGAGCACTTCGTGGTGCCGTAAGCAATAGGAGAGGGAAGACAGACAGTGTCACGTATGCAAGGTTGTTGTGAAATTAAAAAGCGCGTAGAATCTTCATCAAAAGTGACGTCGCCTTTAACTCACAAGATATTAAGTCATTTCTGAAATTATCAAGTCGCAGATGCAAGAATTTTGGGACTTATGACGCTGTGAAAGTCTCCGAACCGTGGGTGCCGATGGAAAAATGGCGTGGATCGCGCGAGGGAAAAACGATTGTCTGAACGCCTCAATACGAGCTCTTATTTCCCTTATCTTTGAATGGTGATCATTGCGCGATTTGAAAGTTGGTGGTAATAATATATGCTCTACATCCTCGGTGAAGATTGGATTTCGGAATATAGTGAGCAGCCCCTTCTGTTTAGCGCGTCGTCTATCTGCAAGTGTGTCCCACTTCAAACTTTCTATGAGATTTGTAACGCTCTCGCGATTGCCAAATGTACCAGTCACGAATCTTGTCGCTCTTCCTTGGACCTTCTCAATCTCTTGAATCAGACCCAACTGGTAAAGGTCCCATAAAGACGAACAGTACTCTAAGACTGGACGACTAACGTATTGTAAGCTATTTCCTTTGTTGAAGGACTGCATCGCTTCAGGATTCTACCAATAAACCGCAATCTAGAGTTCGCCTTAACCGTTACTTGTGTAATCTGATCATTCCATTTGAGATCATTTCGAATAGTCACACCCAGATACTTGACTGATGTTACCGCTTCCAAAGACTGATCATTTATTTAGTACTCATGCATTAATGGGGATTTTCGCCTTGTTATACGCAGTAGGTTACACTTACTAATATTGAGAGATAACTGCCAGTCACTGCACCACACATTTATTTTCTGCAAATCCTCATTGATTTGTTCACAACTTTCGTGTGATACTACATTCCTGTTGACTACAGCATCATCGCCAAACAGTCTAAGGCCGGTGTCAATACTATCAACCAAATCGTTCATGTAAATCGTCAAAAGCAGAGGACCTATTACGCTGCTCTGGGGCACACCTGAAGTTACTCTTGTTTCTGTTGAAGTTACCCCGTTCAGGACGACATAGTGCTCCCTGTCTGTTAGAAAAGTTTCTATACAACCACAGGTGTCACTGGATAGACCGTAAGCGCGCACTTTTTGGAGCAAGCGACAGTGCGGAACTGAGTCGAACGCCTTTCGAAAGTCGAGAAATATGGCATCAACCTGGGAGCCGGTATCTAGAGCCTGTTGTATATCATGCACAAAGAGGGTCAGCTGTGTCTCGTTAACGCTGTTTCCTGAAACCGTGCTGGATTCTGCAGATGAGTTCTCAGAGTCTAGAAAGGTCATTATGTCTGAACACAAAATATGTTCCATGATTCTACAACAAATCGATGTCAGTGAAATTGGCCGATAATTATGTGCATCCGATTTTCTACCCTTTTTATAGATTTCTATGACCTGGGCCTTCTTCCGATCCCGTGGAACTTTCCGCCGTTCCAATGATCTCTGATAGATGACAGATAAGAGTGGTGCTATATTTGTAGCATAGTCAACATAAAATCTTACGGGGATACCGTCTGGGCCAGGAGCTTTTCTGGCTTCTAAGGATCTTAACTGTTTCACAGTCCCAGATACACTAAACACTATGTCAGCTATCCTTTCGTTTGTTCGATAATTGAAAGGAGGAATGGTGCTGCAGTCCTCTAACGTAAACGAGTTTTTGAAAGCTAGGTTTAGAATTTCGGCCTTCTGTTTATCATCATCAGTTACATTACCCGTACTGTCAGTAAGAGAAGGTATTGAATTATTTGTAGCGTTCATAAATTTTATGTACCACCAAAATATTTTGGGGTTATTTTTAGAATCTGCAGATAAAATATTGCTTTCAAATTCGTTAAAAGAGTCTCTCATTGTCCTTCTGACAGCTGCTTTCATTTCGCATAATTTCTGTTTGTCAGTGGGGCAGTGACTACACTGCAGCTGTCCTTAATCACTCATCTATGGTCGCAGTTACCACTGCGACTGTTGTGAATAGTGCCATTTTCTGATGCACGGTAGGCATTAACCATGGCTGCAAACAAACGGTTTACAAACTTACCCGTTTCGAAAGTGCTTAAACGCTTGACCCGAAAACGAATGATCACGCCGTTTCGGGTGTCAGATGAATCGCTCAATTTCCTCATTACGACAACGAATGCACCGTTTTCCGCACCTTTCTCCGCCCTCCGGACGACACCCTTTAGACGCGTTATGTACCGTACACTGTCAGTGCTGACCCGTGCCGTCTGTGAGTAGTTATTGCAAGCTGACGTCGAACATAGGCGGTGGTCACATTAACGCGACTGGACCGTGTAAATTTACATGTGGGAAAAGTCTACTCTGCTGTTACAGGTACAGAGTATAGTCTTTTACGGAAATGAAATGTAGACGACAAGCATTTCAGCTAAACAGTTCAGATAAGAAGAGAAGAGATGGTTCTGAAATGTAATGGTACAGAAGTGTGCTGCTGATTACATAGGTAGATCAGATAAGAATCGTACTGGAAAGAAAATAGATTTATTACAATAACTTGATTGATTAATTGGTAGGACACGTTTTAAGGCGTCGAGGAATGGACAAATTTGTACTGGGGGGAAGTGTTGGGATTAAAAATTGAAGAGGGAGAGCAAGCGGGAGCAAAGTTTGACGACAGTAAGCAGGTTCAAATGGATGCAAATTGTAATAGTTATGAAGAGAAGAGGAGACTTGCTCGGAATAGACTAGCGTGGAATGCTGCATTAGATCAGTCTCCGGACAGGAGACCACAGTAATAACAACAATGTGTGTGTGTGTGTGTGTGTGTGTGTGTGTGTATTTGTGTGTGTTTGTGGTTGGGTGTGGCGGGGGGTTGGGGGTGGGGTGGGGGTGGCGTTTGGGTGTTATCGCCGCTGGCTCTCGGAGTGAAGAGCAGTACTTACCTATTCAGGCGACGATCAGGTGAGGAGTCTAGCGATCCGTCGAGGCGAGAGACGCTGGGCCGCCGCCGCAGGTCGCTGAAGTCTAGCGACATGGTGGAGCTGGCCGGGAACTTGCTGGAGGGGGCCGCCGCCACTGCCGCTGCCGCCGCCGCTGCTGCTACCGCCGCGTCTGAAACACAGCGCGTTCAGCGGCGACAACCAGGGCGCTGGCGCACAAACGACCAACCGACGACCATCGCCTGACAGCCCGAGGAAGTCTTCGGAGGTAACCCGTATCTCACTCATCGAGCACCAGTCAGCTGATTTCAAGCACCACGCTCTGCACATGCTCTCTAAGACTGATACTGTACCAAATTCTGTTCAATTGGCGCGTTAGATCGTCAGTATCCCGGGCTGGTTGGAAGGCCCTGTCCATAATGCTCCAAATGTTCTCCACTGGCGAGAGATCCCGTGACCTTGCTGGCCGAGGCAGGGTTTGGCAAGCACGAAGGCAAGCAGTAGAAACTCTTGACATGTGCGGGCTGGCATTGTTTTGCTGAAATATAAGCCCAGGGTGGATTGCCATGAAGGGTAACAAAATGGGGCGTAGAATATTGTCAAATTGCCGTTGTGGGGTGTCGCAGATGAACACCAAACGGGTACTGCTAAGAAAAGGAATGACACCTCAGAACTTGTAGGGCTTGTGGCGGGCGCCAGTCAGGTTGGTTTTCCAGCGCCTTCTGAGGAGTCTCCAGACACGTTTTCGGTATAGAATCTCATTCACTTGACTAGAATTGTCTTGAGTGCTTAGCCCCGTTTGGAATGGAGCCCCGATGCCCAGCGAAAACCTATCTGGAGACACTCCGGACAGCTGTGGGATGCCCAAACTGACTGTCTCCCATCATACCTGGGATGATCGTTGGGGTAGAATTTATTTTTTTAGCAGCTCTCCTTTGGTTCTCATCCGCGGTACCCTTACAGCATAGCGGTACGTCCACGGTATTCTACTGTCCGTTTTATTGCCCTTTATGGCAAGCCATCCTTGGCTCATATTTAAGCAAAGTAATGCCCGTGCGCATAGGGCGAGAGTTCCTGCTGTTTGTCCTCGTGTTTGCCAAACCGTACTTTGGTCAGCAAGGTCGCCGGATCTCTCCTCAATCGAGAACCTGTGGGGCAAAGCGGGCAGAGCCCTCCAACCAGCTCAGAATTCGACGATCTAACGCGCCAATTGGACAGAACAACTCTAGTAACCAATGTCAAGCCGAATAACAGGTTTCATAATGGGCAGAAGTGGACGAACGCTTTATTGACTTCTTCAGTTGGTGAAGCTCTTTCTCTTCAATATATCATAAAGTTATTCTGAAATTGCAATCATCTGTTTGCCTGTAGATGTACATCAGATTTACCGATTTTCCGATTTCCATTACATTCGGATAATTCTTTCGTGGTGACGTTGCTCAGAGATGATGTTCGGTCTGGAAAATACAAGACTGTTCTTGAGTACCTTCAGGGTTTCAGAGGACGACTTTGTGAAAACTACAAGACGTGCAGAATAATGACATACATCAGTGGGTTGAGCATCTCTCCAATTTTTGGTTGGTAATATGTACCATGAAGTAGAGGATAGGCGTGTCAGTACCTCTAGGCAAATCATCAGAGCTACATCTCGCCCCTGTAGACAGGCAATCCAATAACAGAGTTGTAAAATGGGCTGCGCTTTCCTGGACAGCAACAGGGGCGACTTAATGAGTCGCACACAGGTGACATTTGCCACGCCACAACAGTGCTCATATTGAGAGTTTCTTATGTGAGTTAAGAAAGAGCGATGCTATGTCTATTGTTTTGTCGCATTTTTCTGTATATCCTACAATTTTCAAGCTGTCGTTTCCTGAGACGCCTGAGGTACTTATGAATAACCTTTTACGCTGACAGACATTGAATCTGTAACACCAGGGACACCTTGAGCGACTGGTAACAGACTAAAACTCCGATATTTCCACGACTGCGGCATATTTAGGTTGAACTTCCATTTTCCAGTGAATTTATTTTCACTACAGATAAAAAAAAAAAGGAAAAAAACATTGCTGCAGTTGATGACTGGCGTGAGTACCTGATGGCTGTTGGGTGACTGTAATATTACTGGAACTCTTCTAGAAGCGATCACAATATATTAAGAGGACAAGTACGTGTAGCTTTATTGTGATTTCTTAGACGCTCAGAAAGCTCAAATCATTGGCGTGAGGACCACTGGAGAACTTTAACTCACAGGTGGCACACAGATTTGGCTGTAGTGCAATTATAGCAGAACGAGTAGTGACGAGACGGGCTTATTACAAAAGTGCGCCAAGAAAGAGTAGGCGCGAGTCCTTCTAGGAACGCTACACAACGAGATCTTAGGATTGTTCGACTGACTCTGAGTAATGGATGGGTGGTTACAATAGAAATCCAGACAGAACTTGCAGGCCGAATGCCACGACTAACTGATGGAAGCAGACTTCTAACGCCTAGGTTTACTGCTGACACCATACGACAGACAACAGAGGCTTGCATGTTGTAAAGCCAAAGTATTCTGTGGCGTTCAGCGATGAAACTCACCTCAGTTTGTGACGGCCAAATCGACCGCACGAAGTAGTTGTTTTCGAAACTCATATCTTTACATCTCCTTGAATCATGTTTCGGGGTTGTTGGATATGACGTCACGACTTATTTGGTGACTGCTGTAGGGAGGCTGAGTGTTCTCCTGTCTCTGACAAGAATGGTAAACGCTGTTTCACATCCTTGATGCCCACGACACCAAATGGCATATTCCAACAGGATAATTCGTGACCCCACACAGTTGTTAACCAATGATGCATTGATGAATGTATCAATTCCTTCCAGGAAATTACAGTCGACGACGTCATTGTATGCGGTGAACTGAGTCGAAGGATGGAAAAGGAAGCAACAGTGTTAGCTTAAAAACCGATACCGACATCAGCGAGAGGAGATGTGATGGAAGCACTTAAAACACAAATAAAAGTGATGGCACAGGGATTTCGACCCTGATTCTCGGGCTTCACCCCCCTCTCGCTCACTGTCCCGCATTCGGTAGATTGGTAAAAGGACGAAAAACGCATAGTAACTTCATTTATCATGTTTAACGTCCCTTCGACATGGTGGTCTATAAAGAAATTGAGTTATTTAGGCAGGGACGGGAATAACGAAAGAATTTTGATTTCATAAAAGATACAACACTACTTCATTGTAAAGGTCTTTTAGAGAATTACAGTGTACACGTTGGAATCTGAATCACTCGCAACAGACGGAATAGTCCATTATAGCTACAAATTGTATGCGATGAGTACCTTAGCCCGTGCAATGCTGTATTCATATTGACTGTGTATGTTTTACATTATAGGATTTTAATAACAATTTTCCAGAGTCACTCGGTGCGTTTTTAGCACATGACTGGTGTCGGGATACAAATGACGTACGGGGTATTGACGAACGGTGCAGGCTCTGGCATTTGAAGCCGAACGTAAATAAATGTAACATGTTGCACACAGATAAGAAAAGAAATCCGTTAATTACACTCTGGATGACAAACTGCTGGAAACGATATCTACTGTAAAATTTCTAGCAGTAGCTGTCGAGAGCGACCTAAAGTGGAACAATCAAATAAAACAAATAGTACGAAACGCAGACGCCAGACTCAGATGGGTAGGAAGAACCTTAAGGAAATGTAAGTCATCCACGAAAGAAGAGGCTTACAAGGCGCTTGTTCAACCGATTCTTGAGTAATGTTCATCAAACTGTGACCTTCACCAGGTAGGACTGATAGAAGGGGTAGATTCGATCCAACTAAGAGCGGCGCGTTTCGTCAGGGGATCGTACAGTCGGAGCGTTACGGAGATGGTCTACAAACCCCAGTACCAGACGCTACACGAGAGGCGTTGTGCATCACGCAGACGTTTACTACCGACATTTCGAGAGAGTGCTTTCCGGGGAGAGCTGGACAACATATTACTTCCTCGCACTTACATCTCGCGAAACGACCACGAGGAGAAATTTTGAGAAATTAGAGCTAATGCAGAGGCTTACCGTCAATCATTCTTTCCATGCGACATTCGCGAGTGGAGGAGGGAAAAGGCACCAAAAGTACCATCCGCCACACACCTGCAGGTGGTTTGCGGAGCACTGACGTAGATGTAGAATGCTCAATTCACAAATATCTCCAAACATTCAACTGATAGGAAGAATTAATATTACATGATAAACATAAAGGTGTTCAGTACATCTTTCCATATGCATTCCCTAAATGGTTGCATACTAGAGCACTAGACCAATATAGCTATATACATAAAATTTCTTATCAAAAATTTTCCGTAAGGAATTTCCCAATAATTCGTCCTACGATGAAAGGGAATTATTCTAGTAAGTAATGAAAAACATTATTTGACTGTCGCAATTAAATGGGAGGCTGTACGTCAGCTTGCTGTTCTGATAACTATAAAAAAAAGGCAGGTATCACCTGAGGGACGAATGTAGAGATACTCACGTGTGAAAGCCTTAAATGTAAAATACCGAATTCGGGGATGAGCGTGATCAGCTGAGAATCATTAACAGATTTACTTGGAGCTAGATGATATATAGCCCGTCTCCTTTACGGACGTTATACGTCTTCTCTGGGCGAATTGTGGCGGTATGCAAACTTCTTATATTCGTGACTCAGTATTTGTCTAATATTATAACTCTGAGAAACAAATCATTTTCTTATATTGAAAATGAAAATCACTAGCTAAGGGAAGATCTTGCAGAAGACCTCCATCCAAGTCAGTCACACTTCGGGTGCGGCACATAATCGCTCATTGTATGTAGTAGGGGAGGCAGAGCCAAATGCTGAACCACAGCCTTAAAAGACGGTGTATCCAGATAAAACATATGATAGTATAAAATGTAGTAATTTGAGACCTAACTGAGATATTTATAGGACGTTTGCTTCTACAAGTACGGTAACTCAAAATGTTCTCTGTGTTTACTGGCGGCAGTTGTCACCGCCTGCCTATGTGCGTTACTGTTTTTTTTTTTTTTCACGTAAACGTGGATCAGTAACCACTTAGGCTACACAGAAGAAGCTGTTGCGTATGCATTCTCTGTCGGAGTTAAAGTCTGAAAGTCTGTTTCACTGTTACAACCTCGTTTTCAGCGTGAGTATGGACTGCGGTCAACTGACGATGTTCCCACTTCCCTAACAATCAAGAAACGGGAGAAGCGGCTTCGGGAAAGTGGGAGTTTGCTTTCGACATCGAGCCGTTATTCCAAGCACACAGGTCCAGAAGCTACTGCTGAATTAATTTATACGTTCTTCCAGCGGAGCCCTCATAAACCAGTCAGACAACCAAGTAGGCAATTACAATTACCTCGTTCGAAAATTCCCAGGTTGATGGATTGGGAGAGGTACTCCATCGATTGCCAGGCTCCCTAGAAGCCCAGTCATTACACCACTTTTTTCCTGTGGCGGGTTTATCGAGAACCAAATATATCAGACACCAGTTCGTGATCTACCACATCAGCGCCATTGCATTCGTGCAGCTGTCGCAAATGCTACGCCTGGAAACCGTAAAACTCTTACAGGGAAATGGAATACGGGTTAGATGTCTGTCACGTCACTATTGGTGCGCATATCGAGGTGTACTAGCTGTTTAAAAAAGAATTTTCAGTCAGAATACCTGTAGAAACATACAGTCAACAAATATCTCAGTTATTTATCAAACTCTTACATTTTATATCTTTATTTGTTTAACGCGGACACACTACATGTGGAAGATCCAGAGGCTGTCTAATTAGAAATATTCTGTTTGATGTATGTATTTGGAGGTACTGATTTCCGTCAGTTGAGGGTAAAGTAAAGATTATTCGAACCATGGGCATTTTAGCTAAATTCTCTTTGTCGAACGATTTCTAGGTGCAAGATATTTTTTCTTCTTCAATTCAGACCTTACATTAAACATTTCTAATTGCGGCTGGGTCACAAAATTTTTACAGTGTTCCACAGTTGTTCTATTACTAATTCGACTGTACTCAGTGACAAAAAAAGCTTTTGAAACTAAAAAAACTCTGCCTGTAGGCTTTCTAGTAGACGATATCGATGCCGTCTTCCTTGATGTTGTTCCTAGAGCTTCCATCCGCTGCTGCTCTCGCTTGAAATGGCGAATCCACGTGTCATACGTAGCAACAAATCGGCTCATAAAATCGGATACCTACTAACACGCTCTTATCATCGTTAAGAAATTCACTTTACGATATGCTTTCAACATCACATGGCTTTACACATTATAGATCACAATGCGTAAATATCGCTTCGCTACATGGTTACGACCTTCGATTATCGACATTTAAAATTATCAAATGGAAACAGAAAAACAAAGTTCAGTACATGTTTCAGTGTTCCCCTTCGCGCTGTTTTCACAAACTATTTTGTATCGAGGCCAACGTGTCTCCCGAAATTTCCGTCACGAGTAAAAGAACCACTGCGCCTTTTAACACCGGAATTGTAGAGAAGCTTTGCTTGCTCAATCGGAGAATTGCCCGCCTGTCCCTACCCTTTATGAGAATCCAATAGAGTGCGTCGCTGAACGTAATAAACGTCAACAAGCAGATACTGCAGAAACACGCGCTTTCCTCGTGAATAATTATTTCCAAGTGAGTTCTGAAGCACTTGGGTTGCGAAGGCCGGCTCCTGCAGGGGAGGAATTCAATTTCCTATAAAAGGTTTTCTGAAGGCGGCCGTGATAGGCCACGGTTGGGGGGGCGGGGTCGGGGGAGAGGTCGGAGTGGCACTGTCTCCGGCGGCGACTGGCAGGTCGGCTGTGTGGGTGAGTGTGAGCGCGGCGTGGGAACAAAGGCGCCGCCCAGCCAGCTGCTGTACGTGCTCCATTGTTTAGAGCGCCCGCAGAAACTGCACGTGAGGTCCATCCCGGCAAAGGCGGGGCTTTTAGGAGACGAACGTTTCCTACTTGTTGTTTCTTTAGCCAAGAGCAGAAGTTCAACCTCATCTCACTGCAAAGCAAAAAAGTGCTCTAGTCAGTTATGTTGAATAAAGGTTGTAGCTGAATTCCTCTGTTATTACATGTTTGTGCAGCAGACTATTCCATTTGTATACCTCCTAGTAAGGTAACGTCACAAACATGACCTCACACTTGCAAGATATCAGCCCCAGAAATCGACCAACACGAAAATTTTGGCCATAATTCTGACTGTGAGCAGTTATGACCTTCTGAATGCACAGTTATTAAACTTCACGTCCTCTGATTGTCTCTCACTCCACCCCACTGCACCCACCTAACGCCCGAGCGCGAAGCACGTAGAATGAAGCGACAGCCAGAGACGTCCTGTTTGGGATATTTACGACAAGGGAAGAGGAGGGGACAGATAGGCACGTCTATGAAACATGTTTTGAAACCTTGTTTGAGAACTCATGTTATTCTACGCGAAAAATAGGTAAGTAATTTGAGTACGTAATGTATCAACCTCACGTCCATATGCATTTAATATTATTTTAACAATATTGGTATGTATTGATATTCTGCAGCTACATATACTCCTCAATATCAGAATGAATAAACCTGAGTAGGGGACTGATGACCTCAGATGTTAAGTCCCATAGTGCACAGAGCCATTTGAACCATTTGAAACCTGAGCAGCTGAGAAATTATCATGAAACTAGCTGTAACTGGCAGCTGTGCTCCCATGTCCGTAGTTTTGTTCTGACGGGGCCCTCACGTGTCTACCTGTTTTCGATAACCGTAGTAGAAGCGTCCACATCTTCCCCCAACCCACCACCCCGACCCACGACACGCAGGGTGAGTAGCGTCGCTGTCGAACGGTTCGTGCAGAGGCATGTGAGCAGGAGCGCTTATCTATGAATGCTGCAACTGAAGTAACTACACATCATACAAACTGTACATCATACAACAGATTTAATAAGTTTTCGCCGCGTGGGATTAGCCGAGCGGTCTAGGGGCTGGAGTCATGTACTGCGTGGCTGGTCCCGGCGGAGGTTCGAGTCCTCCGTCGGGCATGGGTGTGTGTGTTTGTCCTTAGGATAATTTAGGTTAATAGTGTGTAAGCTTAGAGACTGATGACCTCAGCAGTTAAGTCCCATAAGATTAAAAAAATAAAAAAAATAAGTTTTTAACATAGTTTATGTTCACTGATTTAAAGTAGAGCCATCGTCTGCACACACAACTCACTACTTCCAGCATAATCCGAGGAGGGGGACGATGAGCTCTGACACCACGTTCAATCACATCCCAGATGTTCTCTATCTGGTTCAGATCTGGCGAATTTGGGGATCAGCACATAAATTTGAACTCACCATTGTGTTCCTCGAACCACTCTATCACACTCCTGGCCTTGTGAAGTGGCGGGCTACCTTGCTGAAAAATGCCACTGCCGTCGGGAAATGAGATCGTCATGAAGGGGTGTACATGGTCTGCAACCAGTGTAAGATACTCCTCGAACGTCATGGTGCCTTGCACGAGCTCCACTGGAGCCATGGATGGCCACGGGGATGTTACCCAGAGTGCAATGGAGCCGCCGCCAGCCTGTCTTCGTCCTGCAGTACAGGTTTCAAGGAACTGTTACACTGGAAGACGACGGCTTCCCGCCCTCCCCTAGGTATGATGTAGAGGGTGTCGGTATTCATCAGATCATGCAACGCTGTTGTTAGTTCGGCCACAGTTCGCCTCCTGTTCTGTTTTACCAGTCTGCCCAGCCTACAGCGTCCGATATCAGTGATGAGGGGTGGTCGACCAACCCTTCGACGTCTGGACGTGGTTTCCCCTTGCTTTTGCCACGTGTTGAAGACATTCACCACAACACTCCTCGAACGCCCGACAAGTCTTGCAGTTTTCAAAATGCTCGTGAAGAGCCTCTGGTCCATCACAATATGCCCTCGGTCAAACTACGACAGATTTCGCGCCTTCCCAATTCTACACTCGGACAGTCGCTCACTGATATTATATGCAACGTCCATGTGTCTGACTAGCAGTCATTGTTCGGCAGGTGACGCTGGTTTATGTCGATAGTAGATCTGTGGTCACAATGTTCTGGCTGATCAGCGTAAATTCAGAAGGTAGCAACTGCATGCTATCATAATTATGCCCGAGATTTTCACACAGAATCAGTAACTGGAACTGATATCTTGCAAACGTGCTTTTATCTCTTTAAGGCACGAGGTCCTATTTGTAATGTTTCCTCATAAGAATTCTACAACTTATAACTTACTTGCCCACATCGGTCAGATTTTCACTAACTAGTTACTGCTGTAGCCCGTAATATCCATGATATTGTGTTCTCGTCGGGCTACGACGATGAGCTGGGTGATATACCGATAAAATCAACGTCGTGCAGCACTTGTGAGGCAGGCCGTGCTCAGCCCTTGAGCCCACTGCTGACGCCAACTGCGCTGAACAGACACTCCAGTTTTTAACATAAATTGCCCTCCAATAGACATCAGAGAGAAAGCTGTTGGGAACGCACCATACTAATCTACTGTTGACGATATTGCTGTGTAAGATTTGGTATTGGATTGCTCTTTGGTGAGCTTACACTCTGCTGTTGACGGTCTCTGCTGTGTGCGCGTAACCGTCGGCTTGCAAAATTTCCCGTGGTCACTCCCACCTACTAACTGTTACGAACTCTGAACTTAGCCTTTGGATTATCCAGCCATTGTGAGCTCGAACCCGAGGACGGCTTTTTGGGATTATCGCTCGATGTATGTTTAGATCTTGCGGAAAACAATTCGCCAATCTTCCTCCGATCTGTCGATTGCTATGATACTAGATCCGTTCCTTTCTTCACCAGATCTGCTTGAGTGTGCTCACTGCATATTACTTCAACCGGTGTGTTTCTGCCTCTTGTACTACGCCTTACTGGCTCAGTCCAATCCACAGAGCCGGCCGGCGTGACCGAGCGGTTCTAGGCGCTACAGTCTGGAACCGCGCGACCGCTACGTCGCAGGTTCGAATCCTGCCTCAGTCATGGATGTGTGTGATGTCCTTAGGTTAGTTAGGTTTAAATAGTTCTAAGTTCTAGGGGACTGATGGCCTCAGAAGTTAAGTCCCATAGTGCTCAGAGCCATTTGAGCCACACCGTCCAATCCACAGAATTCATTCCAAACTGCTCTTACTCCACGTGGAACCTCTCTATCCATGTACATCTCACTGTATTCTTACTGCAAAGTAGTTTCCTTGAAGCTATATCCACCGACAATTTCATTCAGCCTGTTTTACCTGCCCACACGCCCTCATGCCCTTTGTTGCTACTCACAGGATGGCATTGAATCTATCCATGTTTGCACTCTCCCACAAACCAGGAAACTCAATAGTTCCATTCTGAACTACGAAAAAAATTTGATAATTTCCAACTGAAAAAGAAACGCAATGGCCGTTTAACAACTACTGGATAGTGTTGTGAAATCATATAAATTTTGTCGACTGTTTCTCCAATAATAGTCGTCAAAAGCTTGAGAAAAACGCGTGGTTGAGAGCAGTTACGAAACTTTCAAAGGCAATGGCTTTCCAATACAAAAAGCCAGTAGAATAGTATTTACACATGGTGTTCGTAAAGTTTTATAGCTTTTATCTTTTTACGCTCGATAATTAATCCATAAAAAAGTTCGTCATGATTTATAAACTCGGGTTGTATGCATACTGAACGACATGAAAATCGTATACAATTTGGCAATAATATATGCATCATGCCGTCACAAGGTAAGAGAAGCTGAGACTAAAATATTGCCGTGTGCTCTTTTTATACAGCTTAGGGCAGAGAGAGGTACGGAAAAGGAGACGGGTGGAAATGGGGGGTTGGGGGAAGGTCACTAAGGACAGAGGCGAAGCGGGGCAGTCAACAGCGTATTCCATATCCTCTTACTTGTGCTGTATGCAACATTTGTGGTAATACGTTGAAAACATGTGCAGGCGTAAAAAAAAGCTGATGTGTTATGATTTTGTAATATAACAGCCAAGATCTCTGAAGGTGGTAATAATTTGATGAAACTGGGTAAAGTGAATATCTATAGTGTAATAGGCGATCCTGACATAGTAATTTGTTATATGAAAAGCTGTGAAATATGAAGCGTTATAATTGCTTTTGAGCAACATGTTTTATATGCTTTTTAGTTACGTGTCTGTCTCATGACCGTAACGTTACTTGTTTTGGTTCTGGTAAACAGTGTTAATAGCAGTAAACGCCTTTTGAGATAACAAGTCTAAAACTGATTTCCAAAATGACAATTACCGCGGCCACCGGTCTGAATTTGTCCCAACTTGGCTCAAGGAATGTTTGCAGCAACTATTAACGTTGATTCATTGCCCGTGGTCTGAACCCCGTGAAACTTTTTGGAATCTCCAGCAACATTTCAGGAATCGTAAGAGACTCATCGGCATAGTGTTGCCGAAAGCGCCAGTGGTTTATCTTTTGTACATTCAGAGTTTGGTGTACAGTGTCCTTAGACACTATGCCACTGCAAACTGTAGATGTTAGAATAGTGTGTTAACACGACGATCATGAAGTTTTCTTAATTTTATGCTCCCCGTTTTCTATGTGTAAGTGCAGCATATGCGTTTACCAGCATATTGTTCAAAAGGACACACTTCCTTGCATCGGTCTCGCAGCTGCAAGGCCTCAGATGCATTCAGTTTCAGCGAGGTTCTCTGCTGTTG
The DNA here is from genome assembly GCF_021461385.2 of Schistocerca piceifrons. Taxonomy (NCBI): domain Eukaryota; kingdom Metazoa; phylum Arthropoda; class Insecta; order Orthoptera; family Acrididae; genus Schistocerca; species Schistocerca piceifrons. Next base: position 663,193,139 of record NC_060138.1, read on the forward strand.
CAGGTCAAATACCTCTCAGAAGCTAGATCTGTGACGAAACAGAACGCAGACAAATCTGTTTTCAAAGGGTTATTTTCTACATACCTGTAGGGAAATCTTGTCTGTTTTTAGTTCAGTACTTTAAAAAATCAAACTGAAATCTGACGGCATTAACAAGTATTTCCCAACGTAGGTTTCATTTCTTTTTTTCCCCACGTTCATAGAATTTTTATGTTGCATCAGTAATATGCGTTTAACCACAGGTGAATAGCTGTCACCAAATTATTCAAGGGATGCTCATCATATATTCATGTACTGGAATTTTTATTCGCTTTTGTGTTTAAATTATCGCTGCTCCGGTATTATTGGCCAATGCAGGAAGACATCAATAGAGATTACTGTCGCTGACAGCTAAAAAAAGATAAACGCGCAACGAGTCAATAAACGTATTTACCATTTGGTTGTCGAGAAGCGGTCAGTGGTGCATGTGCATCTTTAATGTACGATTATCGTCACGGGCGGTTCCACCTCCCAGCTCGAAATGGAAAGATATCCAACATTTTGTAACAAATGACGTTTGGAGGGATGAGTTGTCTTGTAACTATTGAGGTTACGGGGATTTCAACTCCCTGTGGTGTACTTTTAAGGCACTGAATGTAATTTATTTTTTGAAACAGAGTTTTTCGTTATTACATATGCCGAAAATCGTGGAAATGTACGCTCAGTATCATTTTATGGCAGAATGGTATATTCTCGAAACGTCGTCTTGTTTATAAAGCACAGGGCTTCATAATAATTGCAACACTATCACTCTTATCGAAAGTATTAATTTTGTAGTACACATTATGCTGTCTGTATTACCGAAGCTACAAAGAAGTGGAACGTAGGACATTTGAAGGTGTTAGCACCGTCTGAAGTATTTTGCACAATAGTAATATACTCTTATTCGGAGCTGTTGATACTACACAAACCTCTTCTTCTCTCTTTTTTCTGTGGTTAACGTCACATTCGCTAATGTCAAGTAAAGTACACTATCTGATCAAAAGTATACGGGCATGTATTAGAACACATTAATGTGTGGTGTGTCCACCCCTTGCTGTACAAAGTCCATACCTAACTCACCACAAAGGAGTTCCAGGTGTTCAAGTCGGGACTCTGGTGGACCAGTCCGTTTCAGGAATGTTAGTGTGCACAAACCATGCTGCTTTATGACAGGGTGTCATGCTGACACAATTATCGTTTCCGAACAGTCCCTCTACTGTACGTGGTACACAGGTCTATAGAACGTGTCCGTATCCTTCCGTATTTAAAATTTCTTAAGCTCAAGAACGGGTCTACACCATAACTACGAGAGGCATCCCAACACCACAACACCACTTCCTCTGTACTTCACCGTTGTCACTACACACAATGGCAAGCAACGTTTTCCAGGTATTCGCCAAACCCAGACCCTCCCGGATAACCCTGTGTGCTAATGCGCCGTTTCCGGGACGCGGAAAGGCGATTCAAACAAAATCTAATCCACCTCGCGGATTAACAACGAGGCCTGGTGAAACCTCCAGCTTGTATGTTGTTTCTAGGTGATTTCTCACATCCCACTAAATGAATACCGGGCTGGTACCAAAGTACGCAAACATAAAGAACACGCTCTCACCCTTGTACACAGGATTAACTCTAGACACAGATACGAAGGGTACACAGATTCCGCCGGATGCGGGGGGGGGGGGGGGGTGTACAAGAGACTGATGACATTAGAGGTTTAGTCCCCTCGAACCCTTCCAGCGTACTGCCACATGATATAGGGTGATTCACAAGTCCAAATCATTCGTTCAGAGTCATCCTCCGTCCAGCAGCGTCGCTTAAGATTGACTACAGAAGTGTATGGCTTATGAGGAGCTGCTGGACAATATTACTCCATCCTTTTCAACTCTCAAGGCACAGCCATTGTCCTGGTAGCAGTTTAAAATTCAGGAGTGACACCTTCCGCTGATTTCGTGCTACTTTTTTTTTATAACGCCTGTTCGTCAGTAATGAGATCTGCCTGCTTTTGGTTAGTTCTAGTTGATCCTTCGCATTTCCACTTCACAATAATATCACCAAAAGTCGACATGAGTGTTTTTATAAGACTGAAACTTACCTGATTGATTTGCTGCTCAGGTGACATCTAACGTTAGTCCACATTCGAAGTCACTGAGCTGTCCTGCCTAACAAGTTACGTTGTTACTGCTCCTCTACTTACAACTCAGTACCAGCCGCCTCCTTCTATACTGGCTGGCCCTCCTGTCCTGATACCTATTGCTCTATTCCGCTTTACATACGGACGTCCATACTTTCGATGAGACAGCGTACATGAAAATATTTTAAATGAGCGTTGTATATTTTAGAAATTTATTCCACTTGAGGCAATAAAATTAGTCATCCCACATGCTTCATCATTTCTCCACATTTAAGTATGAAACTATTAATCCATTTATGACAGGTCACAGCTACGTTGTGTTAGGATGAAAAGTGTTCATTTTCTGGATAATTATTCAATCATATTGTTTTGTGTTTACAGCAGTTTTTATAATCGACTACGAATGAATATCTCGATGGTTTAGCGCTTAAAGTTACAGCGCATTTTCGCCGTACAACAATGCATCGTCGGAAGAAAGTGCTAACCCGGTTTAGTACACAGTAATCTATGACTTAATTTATTGTGTTTTCGAATACACCATGTGCTGCCAACGGGTAGTTCCTTATATACCGCTGCAAATCACTGTCTAATATAAAAATTGCTTTGTCTTATTGTATTTAAGTTCCTATCCTTAAATTTAACGAAACATGTGAGATGTAGCATCTCGAAATGCTCCTGTTTGATAGCACTATTTTACACCCACCCTTGTTAAAAGATATAGCCTATTTTTATCGAAAATACGTAACGCGAATATCGGCAGAAGGAGGCTGATGATAAGTACTACCACAAACTACAACAATATTTGTGATATTTGCCATTTTTGGGAATCACATGACCTGTAATTACATCTATCTGGAAAGAATGGTGACTCAAAAGCCAAATGGAATTTGTAGTTTTACTTTTGTAAACAATATGCCTAACCTCAATCAACATGAAGAAGATACAGAGACCAAATAATTACCACTACTGTTCTGTATTTACAAGTGAAAAACAGGGCTGTTTCACCGAATAACAAAAATCTAATAATTAGTACATGCCAAACACAACTAACGCTATTGTTTTAATAGCACGCTGATATTTTCCACTGCAGTGTATTCTGTTCACAATAGAAGAAATGTTATGCAGACTGTGGTTCTCCATTGTTGGCAGATGGAAGATGCATTCTCAAAATGCGGATTTTGTAAGCAGTTGAAGAACTGCGTGAGGACATAATAATACATGTGTGAAGAAACGGAGATAATTTGCGGTAAAAACTGGACGCTAAAACGACGAAATAAGCTGTCACATATTATCAGGGCAGTATCTAGTGTCGATCTGGAATAAAAATAACGTAAATTCCTTCTCATCTGGTATGGGCTAATAATCTTTCAACTGCAGGCCATAAACCTAAGGCACCACAGTTTCCAATGAGTGATGGGTGTCATAGAAATTTACTGACTTGCAGACGACACAGCAGCAGTTGCGGTTAGGGATAAAAAGACTGAAATGACTGGTGCCAGTAAAACTGCTCCGAATACGGTGCCATGGAGTGGCACAATCAGCGAATAGTCGACGCCGGGTCCAATTAAAATCAACAACATTCATTTGAAAAGAACAGTGGATGTATTTCCAGCGAAGTTTGATGAAGATTGATTACATAGCAGAATTAGAAGAGACACGCAGGGAGAATGGGGAAACTGTAAAGATGAAGCACAGACTCGAATTCATCTTGAAGGGCCGACATTAAATCTAACAACGTTATTGACGTAGATGGCACAGGTCATCGACTGTTGGTGGCAAATAGCAGGCAAAAAATGCCTCAAAAAGGCAAAATAAGGACTAGTTAAGTGAGACTCTACAACAACTATTATCTGAAGAATCCTGTGAAAATTCATGGAGAGTGTGTGTGCGCTAGTTTGCTTTTGCAAACAAAATGTTTGCTGTGTCAAATAAATAATACGTAAAATTTTTAGAAACAGAGGCATAAATTCTTAGTTTTCTGGTCAACAGTTTTAAGGCAGCAGGTGTCGGAATAGTGCTAATCATTCAGTTAAAAATCCAAGTGCTGCTGGAAGCCGAGGTAGTTCATGGACTTCGCAGATTTGACGCAGTGAAGTTATGAAGTTCTTTTTAAGTTACGTTGGAACACAGAGATGGCGAGCTCATTGATGACAAAACAGTTGCTGGGAAGAAACTGGAGTTGTCCTAACTGTACTGGAGAAACAGTATTCCGTGGCAGGGAAAAGGTGCACAGAGAACACATTTTCTGCTGAAGAGCGCACGCTAGATGAAAAGAATCAGATTGGGCAAGTGGAAGAGGTTTTGCAGAACGTCGAGAACGTGCGCAATGTGGCACGAGGAGCCGAGACGGAAATGTCACAGTTCGTTTCCCAATATAAAAATATTTTCTCAGATGAGCCTTGAATGATTAAAAACTATATATCGAGATAAAAATAAATTAGTATAAATATAAGTATATATAATAAATATAATAAGTACAAATTAGTATAAATCGTCATGTGTATCATTGTGCTGTGTCGCAACAAAAAAACACAGAAGGATTAGACAAAACCCGAAGGTGGCAGTGTTCGTATTGGATAAAAAAGGAGAGTGGGGATCTTAATTCAAAATATTGAGGTCTCTTTATATAAATTTTCTGGTTCAGATTGTTTCTGGAGAATTTGAGGGAAATTAAGTAAGTACCCAGAATTCAGCCACCCAGGTATGTCTACATCTGCGCGTAAAGATTTAAGCGCTGGTGTAGGCCCATAACAGAAAGGAGATGATGGCTAAATAAAGACCATGTTATTAGCCAGCTACACTTTACTGAAAAGAGGACGAAAATTTATTGTGAACAGGAAGGCAGTATTTGCTGCAGTACTTGGGTTTGGCGTATTACGGTACTACTATCTGCTTGGAAGAAGATCACGTCACTTACAGATACTAAATAAAAGCGCGTTTCTTTTCTATTAAACTGCTGAATTAGAAGTGCAATTCACACGTGGGAGTCGCAATGTGGAGCCAGATGTGCCCCAAAGTTTACCTACTAGAGGAGACTGAGCATCACATACTATACGAATGCCTCATTGTATAAATTTTCTGGTTCCCCCATATTCAGTTGTTTGACCTTCATGGTGATACAGACGGAAAAGTACAGTATGAAATGTTTTGCTCAAAATATTTTCATGTTTTATGTCTAACGTCGTAACCAAGCACCAAAGTCAAATAACGTTGTGTTCTAGAAGAGCAACCGTAATACAAGAAAACCGAAACATTAATTCATATGAACAACTAAAACTTTTCCTACTTATTTCATTTTTGATGTTTTGTATCAAGGGCAAAGCGACCACACAGGAGCGTCAGCTTCTGGTGGTCTGTGCGGTGGTGGGTGAGGGGCAAACACTGGGCCAGAGCTGCACTGTTGACGTTTCCCACGTCAGGTTATGGCGTGCGGACGACCGTGGAAAAGGGCCCTCGTCCATCTTATGTAAGGCTAAGAGAACACAGAGTGCTACACTGAAGTAAACTTTCTTGACAATATATGTATTGGCCATATTTGCAAATGACTCAGATTCTGTATGAGTTTATACGGGGAATCACATTTTCCATATGTGTTAGGTATAGTGCGTTCACTCATAAAAGTTTCATATCAAGGATGGCCCCGATAAAAAACGTATTCTGTATTGGTTCTAAAACGTGTTTTTTCGAGACAGAAGATATTTTGTGCTGTTTGAGGTTGAAGATATTTTGTCTTATCCTTTTGTATCTGTATCAACTTCAGACATTATGTACTAATTCTAAAATAGCTTTATCTGTTTTTCATATAATTATCTTCATACTGCTGCACAAAAATATGCTGCGGTGACAATTAAGATGGCTAGTAACACAATGCAGGCAATTTAAACCGGAAATGATGTGTTTTGAGCTTCTGATTATGTCATTTAGTTTGAAAGCCGTTAAATACATAACTGAGGAAGTAACCATTACATTCGGTTTTGCTTTGTATAAGTAGATTGAGGTTTTCGATTTAAGTAACATTTTTTGAGTTATATTTGGGACAGACAGATTTATTTTTAATTTAAAAATTCAGTCTGAGAAACAAACATACTTGGTGAAAAAATTGTTGTTGTCGTTGTTGCGGTCTTCAAAAATGGTTCAAATGGCTCTAAGCATTATGGGACTTAACATCTGAGGTTATTAATCCCCTAGACTTAGAACTACTTAAACCTAGGACATCACACACATCCATGCTCGAGGCAGGATTTGAACCTGCGACCGTAGCAGCAGCGCGGTTCCGGACTGAAGCGCCTAGAACCGCTCGGCCACAGTGGCCGGCTGCGGTCTTCAGTCCACAGAATAGTTTGACGCTGCTCTCCATGCTACTCTATCCGGTGCAAGTCTACTCATCTCCGAGTGATTACGGCAACCTACATCCTTCTGAATCTGTTTAGTGTATTCATCTCTTGGTCTCCGTTTACGATTTTTACACTGCCCTCTTTCCTCCAATACTAAATTGGTGATCCCTTGATGCCTCAGAAAGTGTCCTACCAACCGATTCCTTCTTCGAGTCAAGTTGTGCCACAAACTCCTCTTCTCCCCAGTTCAATTCAGTACCTTCTCATTAGTTATGTGATCTACCCATCTAAGCTTCAGCATTCTTCTGTAGCACCACATTTCAAAAGATTCTATTTTCTTCTTGTCTAAACTGTTTATCGTCCATGTTTCGCAGCCATACATGTCTACACTCCATTCAAATAAAACTTAGTAATATCAATTACCTAACGGAACGACCTAAGAACACGCTTCACTGCTGATACATTATTTATGGTTTTCTACGAGATTATGGAGCGGTCTGGGAGTACGCGCCATAGAAGAACTTACAGATAACCAGTCAACCATTAAAGCCCTCAATGTGTAGCAAGGGATCAGCGTTATTGACCTGAGGCAGTTCGTGACGAAGATCCGTTGTGGCGTGCACATGTGTAAGTTGCGCTGGTGCATGCTTTTCTAACATTATGGTACAGTATATTACACTGTACACGTGTTCGGTATTGCATATCTCCCGTTAGTACGGACGTGTCTCGCGCGCGCTCCCGCAACTACGGTGTTTTTGTCGGTTCTATTGGGAACAATCACGCCAGTGAACGAAAAAACAGTGATCAGTGATATATAATAGTGAAGTGAAGCAGTCCTACAAACTTTTCTCGTGTTTCGACTAGAGAAATAGTGCAATTAGTGACTTCGCGGGCACATTTACAGCATGTCGGACCTCATCAGAGGTATTTCACTACAACTAACATCCACAAACACTACTAATACGATTAGGGCCGCTTGACATTACTAACATTACTAACCGTAGTGCTGTGAAAGTGTTAAAAACAATATGAAAGGAAAGTTACCGTGTGACGAATCATCAAAGTAACGTATGGTAGGATTTTTCTCCGTAATTAGACGGTAAATATCTACCAAACTCACGATAACATGTTAGAACAGTGAAGGGTAGGTTCCAAAAGCGTCCCGAATAAAAAAAAAAACAAAAAAAAAACTGATAATAACGGATTTAGACTAAAAACGAAGACTAACATATGGTAGCAAATCTCGCAGAAAAGACTAGCTTAATATGAAGAAAACCAGTGTGAACAATACCCATACAGTGAAGGGAAACGAGCATAATTCTGAATTATAGACATATTATAGGTAAAATTCATAAACTGTCGAAAGTGAGGAAAATTGATTACGAGTAACGTAAAGCGATACGCCGAGCGACGGAACTCAAAGTCCCGAGAGTAAGTCGCAGTGCGCCAGCTGACACGCACTACGCGTGAGTTTCGCAAGTAGGCCAAACTGCGCTGGACACAGCAAACCTGTGTTGCTAAACACGACTCGTGTTTCCGCGCCCAACCGCGGGAGTCAGCAGCTTACGCGAGCTCACAGTCCCCACCTGGTCCCGCGAACCACGTGGCCGGCTGACGTGCGGAGCTGACCGCGGCGCTCGGTGTCGATCGGACATTGCCGTCGAAGCCACCCAGCCCACATTCGGCCTCGCTCTGTGACGTATCGCTTTTGGGACTTAACGTGTCACAATGTGGTGCCGCACACGCAATACACACCAAATAAAGGTCACTCTTTAAGAACAATAACACAGATCCGCAATCCTGGATCGAGCACGCCAACTAAGTGGTGCTAACACCACACCCAAGTCCACGAAAGGTACGCTTAGTAGAGCGCAGAGCAGCACCAGTTGCAAAGTATCGCCTATAGGCATGGCGTCTGGTGCCAACGAATATGCCGTCATGTCACCGAGCCAGAAGACCGCTGCAATTGACGAGCTATTAAATGACATTGGGGCGGAATTAAAAGCCAAACACGTATCGAGTAGTGTACTGAATACGACAAGGAATAAAATATTCCCTTTGGCTTTCCAACTCACGTCAGCAGAAGCAAAGGTCGAGCTGCTGCAAGAGCAGAACAAAGATCTACTGCGCGAACTTCAGCACTCAGCTGACCCAGTTAAGGGCCTTAGAATTGAGTCTCTCACAGAATAGGTCAACAAACTCGAGGAAGACAATACAAAACTAGCTGAAATAAACCAAGAGCTCAGGGGCCAAATTAGGGATCTGACAGGAAAGGTTACTGAACAGGCACAGCAACAGGCCAAGACACTAACATACGCTGAGGCACTCTCCACCGCACCCAAAGAACATAAACGCATTGAGGTGGCAAAAACCAAGCAGGTAACCACTCTCTTCATAAAGTCTACCAACAACCAAGACACGAAAACAATAAAACAAACGTTGACAAAAAACATCAACCCAAGACGAGACAACCTACACATTAAGTCAATAAGAAACACGAAGACAGCTGTGATTGTCGAAGCAGCAACACAGGAGGACTGTAGGAAAATAATAGAAAAGACGAAAGTTAATGAGAATATCGCGCGTGAGTGGTCCAGAAAGCGGCAACCTTTGGTGATAGTCTATCGAGTGACAGACACTATCTCGGATAGATAATTTCTTGAGTGTCTATACGACCAAAATCTCAGTGACGATTTCACAAAAGACGAATTCGACAAAGACGTGAAAATCAGATTCCGCACAGGGCCCAAAGGAAAGGGATACAACCATCAAGTGTTGGAAGTCACACCCAGAATTTATTGGTACCTCACCAAAAAAGGAAGGGTGTACATAGACTTCCAATCCCTATCTGTCAAAGACTTTACGTCAGTGAGCCAGTGTTACAACTGTTGTGACGTTGGCCATACAACCAAAGCCTGCGCAGACACAGGTACGACCTGTTCAAAGTGTGGTAAAAAGGGCCACAAACGCGCGGACTGTCGAGCATCAGAGCCCATCGATTGCATTCCGTGCAGGAACAGAAACTGAATTTGCAATAAGAGCAGGGGTGGCGTCTGCCAGACCTAAAATCAGCTGCTTGATAGACTAATTGACAGTGCTGACTATGGCAACTGAACATCCCCTGAGTCACCCAACATGCTCCATAAATCAACCCCTGAAAAAACAAGATCATACAAGTCACCATCCACCAGGCACAGAAACCATCTACGTGCAATACTCTGGCGTAAGAGGCAAAAACTATTACCTGACGACTACCCCAACAATGGTCACATTCCAGGCTTGATACACAATACAAACCTGGAGGACAGCCATCATGCAATCACTGAATACATAGACAACCTAACACTCACAGGACAAATGTTACCAGATGCCGCCAAACTAATCAAAAGACAAATAATGCACTGGATGACATTCCAGACGACCCTTATTAACAGGATAGACGAACTCGAAGACGAACTACAGAGAATAGACATTATAACCACAAATCCTGATACCGACAGACCAGAAAACCATACCACACATGACCAACCAAAGCAACTGCACAAAACAGCGTTGCTAACGACTCAAGATCACCCATCCACTCCCGCACAACGACGCACATACGACACTACAAAATGCGAAGGACGCGTCAAACTAATCAAATTCATACAAGGTGAGACCTTGAACCCAACGGTGCTAAACACAACCGTAACGCAAACCAGCACAACTCCGAAACGGAAAACATGGACAAATCAGACACCTCAGACTGTGATCAAATCAAACGCAAAATAACTCTCTCTGACTTACTGACAGAGGAAGAAGACGACGTCTATTATTGCCCTTACGCCAGAATTTGTAGTGTTCATAACAATGATATTCCAAACCGTAATACCGACCTTGAACAGGCCACAGCGTCGGCAGACACCACGAATGCCACACAAAAAGCCGCAGCAACAACCGCAACAAAAGTATGCGGAAGGTCTGGCAATACAGGCGACAGTGCGCATAACATACCAAAAGCTGTTATGTCTGTCACAGATAGCGTAGACGAGCAGTCAAGTGGGAACCAAATCACGTCAAATCAATGTAGAATGGAGGCACAAACAACCAACACATCTGATACACATCAAGACTGCACAAACGAAACACACACAAAAAACAGACGAATCATCACAGCCTTTAGGAAACTAAAACCGCGTAGAAAACCCAAACAGCCTAAGAGAGTCAAGAAAGTGAAAGCGTGTGACGACCAATAGCGGCAGTCGCAGGCTGCCTCAAAACCTAGTGATACGAAAGTGCATACCCCTGATGATACCAACACCTTCGCAGCCCCCCCAACCAACAACCTCAATGCCGACGCCCAAGGAAACCTCCACAACAACCAACGAGGAAGCCAATCCAACGCCCCCCGCAGATGTGCACAGCAACGCCACTACACCATCACGACACGTCACGGCTGCAGAGACGCCAACACACGCCATCGACACCGATAGTTTTAGTTACGACAAGCTAGACATAAATGTAAAATTAAGTAGGCTAGAAAAAAGAGACACCTTAGAGACGGCACAGCGGATGCTCATCCGCACCCTACACCCGTACGGCCAATCTGTTTGTTTCCGTACATCAGAGCAAACCGATAGACTGATTCTCAAAACGGAGAATATTCCAACAGATCCAGACAGCCTACTAGATCTGCTCACGCAGGTGTGCGCCCGCAGGGAGGAACCATTCGATATGGACAAGATTTACAAGGATCACGTAAGGGCTCATGGGAGAATATACTTCGATTACAGTCAAACTGGCAGCAAGTGCTACGCCACCGTTAAACACCCAAACTGCTAATAGCACAGCTTAAAGCTATGCGGAGTATACTTGTAAATTCGGAGCTCCCACGGGTACTACGTGAACTAAAAAGTGACATTCTGTGCATAAAGGAGCCCTACACTAGACAAGGGCATATCCCCAACTTTCCTCCAAGTGCGGTGACAGTTGCGGAGGGGACAGGCTGCATGGCATCTGTCATAATCCTAAACAAAGAAATACATCCAGTCAAAATTACAGAAATCTGTTCCGAGCACCTAGTTACAGTTGAAGTCACACACAAGGGGGATACTTGGATCATCGCGTCGCTGTACGCCCAATTCTGTCATTGCATCAAACAATACGCAGACCTCATCAGAGCTGTTGCGCAATACGCTGGCAACGAAAAACTTCTCATCTGTGCAGACATAAATGCCAGATCAACCCTGAGGCGTTCAGACAGAACTAACGACAGAGGTAGAATAATAAATGACATCATCCAAGAAAACAGACTACACGTACTCAAAAAGGAAGGACATCACCCGACTCACATCGGACACAACGGTCATTCATCAAACATAGACATCACCCTCGTTAATAATGCCGCCATCAACCACGTACGAGACTGGACCGTACATGACCAGATCACTGCTAGCGACCACAACATCATCACACTAACCTTAAGTGGTACACCAAATGTCAACACAGAAACACTACCAAAAAGACTATTATTTGACAAAACAGACTGGGACAGGGTCAGACAAAAAATACATGAGCACATACCGCAAGACATCACCGGCAGCGTTGATTACAAGAGCACACATGCTGACAGATATCATCACACACACACAGAACACCCGCATACCCACACAAAGAATGACAAAACACCAAAATATTCCCTGGACTACACAATTAACACGACTCAAACAAGACTCAAAACGTAAACGTAAGCTTTACCAACGAGCAATTTCAGATAGAGAAAGACAATTACGACTACACGACTGCCGGATTGCCAAGGACAAATATAAACTTGAGCCGAATAAGACCAGGAAAGACCATTGGAACAGTCATGTAGCAGCACAAACACAACTAAACATTTGCGGGGAACCATACAAAATCGTGACAGAGAAAATTAAGAGCCCACTGGTTCTGGGAACGCTGCGACAGGAGGATGGTGAGATGACTAAGGGCTGGAGACGCACAGCGGAGTTCCTGCTGAGCAAACTCCTACCCGACGACATCGCAGACACAGACACACCACAACATGCAGCACTGAGACGCGAAGTAGACACAGTATACACCACACCAACCGTCACCTGTCCATTTGCGCAGGAAGAAGTGGCGACAGCGATCTCAGAACTCAAAAACAAAAAGGCGCCTGGACCGGATGGTATCCACTCTGAGGTACTGAAACAAATTGCACCGCAGATCACCCCGTTTCTCACAACGTTGTTAAACGATGCATTAAGGCTGGGCCGTGTGCCTGCAGTGTGGAAGACCTCGAAGGTGGTTATCATCAAAAAGGCTCCAGACAGAGACACATCAGACCCCAAGTCATACAGACCAATTTGCCTTATCAATACACTCGGTAAAGTACAAGAAAAACTACTTTGCAAAAGACTACAAGCACACCGAACACTATGGGGACTGACACCACACCAATACGGCTTCAGGGAAGGGAAATCTATAGACGACGCAATTAACAGAGCACTCCTAATAGTACACGACACACCCTCCAAATACACACTTGCAATTATGATAGACATCTCAGGTGCCTTCGACAACCTCTGGTGGCCGGCCTTGTTCAAGAGGCTCAGACACCTGCGGGTACCGGAGTCTCCGTATAACAGTTTCATGGACTACTGCAGAGACAGAACGGTCGTTTGGCAAATGGACAACCAGAAAGTGATTAAACGAATTACAAAAGGCCGTCCACAAGGGTCGATCTGCGGCCCCATCTTCTGGGACATATTTATAGAACCGCTCCTACAGTTACTAGAGAAGCACATTCTGACAGATGGAGTTGTCGCTTATGCTGATGATCTACTCGTCGTAGTTTCAGCAAACAACCGTGCCCTGCTAGAAGAAAGAGCCAAAAGAACACTTAGGACAACAACCCAATGGTGCACAGATAATAAATTAAAGATAGCAGGAAACAAAACAACTTATACATTGCTAAAGGGTATCCTGCGCAGGAACCCAATAATCAAAATCGGGGACACAAACATAAAAAGACTAGCAGTCACACGCTATCTAGGAGTATACATTGATGAACGATTGAACTTCCACGAACACATGCGAATATGCACAAACAAAGCAGAAAAGATACTACACAAACTGGCTAGGCTAAATTCGGAACAATTCAGACTACCCCTGTCAGTGACACCAACATACCATTGCGCTCTCTTCGAGTCAGTACTATGCTTTGCTGCCAGTACGTGGGCCCACAGGTTAAATCTCTCAACCAACAGAACCATTGTACGTCAAGGCCAAAGAAGTGTTCTACTTCGACTAACAGGGGCATTCAACACAACATCAAATGACGCACTATGTGTCGTCATGGGAATCTTTCCCATAGATACCACCATCAGGTACCGCGCAGCAATGTACTGGCTTAGGATGGGGAGAATAGACCAGGTTCGGCAGATCACTGGTGTACCGATTGAGACAACACGCCAACTCAGAGCATGGCGAGTGGATACCTGGCAGAGCGAGTGGGCCAACAGCGATAAGGGCCGCCGTGTCTACAACTTCTTCCCTGACATCCGGGAAAGACTAAAACTAAAACATGTTGATCCCAGCCGCGGTATGGTACATTTCATCACAGGACATGGCCCTTATCCCACGCACCTGTACCGCGTGAGTCTGCAGCAGACTAATAGATGCACATGCGGGGAAGAAGGTTCCCCTGAACATACTGTCTTCTTCTGCGGACAACGCACGAACATAAGACACACAGTACACATAAATCGCCTGAACACACAGAACGAACTATATGCCATAATAAGCGACCCGGAAAGGTGGACTGAACTCAACAAACTAACGGACGAAATCTCGAAGATCCAACAAATACAATACTTGCGCAACAGACCCTGCCGAAGGCAAGTCGGTCCAAAGATGGCTCTGAGCACTATGGGACTTAACATTTGTGGTCATCAGTCCCCTAGAACTTAGAACTACTTAAACCTAACTAACCTAAGGACATCACACACATCCATGCCCGAAGCAGGATTCGAACCTGAGACCGTAGCAGTCGCGCGGTTCCGGACTGAGCGCCTAGAACCGCAAGACCACCGCGGCCGGCCAAGTGGGTCCAAACAGACGTCACGATGCCCAGGGGGACACAGATATGATTAGCACCACGAGTGATGAAGAAGAAACAGATACAGACCAGGGCACCAACACAGATATTGAAGTGTCCAGCGCGGATGATCCATAGTGTCAACCAAGTCAAATGCAAAGAACAGAGTGGAACAACCGACAAGAGGTGCACAAGTCACACACAATCCTAAAAACAGATTGCACCTTATATGTAAATAGTTAACAGCATCTCCATGTCTAATAAGAGCTTAAAGCTGGGTATCTCTTCAAGGGACCTACGCCTTCCGTTAAGAGGCAGCGCACAGTCTGGATGGAAGGATCTTAATTGTGGTCCCTCTCTTTTGAGCCCAACCCGACGGATACCTATGGTAGATTGGGGAAAACCACCGTTCAGGATGTGTTGCTGGCGGGGCCGGAAGGTGCTCACTGCCACACCACGTATCATTGTGAGTCTCATTGGCTCAGCGTGAACTGTTTGTACAACCAACCTACACAGCCTATACCTCAACCTCCACTACACTAACAACTTCTGATCTGAAGCTTAAAGTTAGGCACCTCTTCAAGGGACCTACGCCCCCTGGTAAGAGGCGGCGCACGACCTGGATGGAAGGATCTTAATTGTGGTTCCTCTCTTTTGAGCCCAACCCGACGGATACCTATGGTAGATCGGGGAAAACCACCGTTCAGGTCGCGTTGTCGACGGGGCCGGGAGGTGCTTGCGCCTGATGTACTCTACTAGGAGCCTTGTAGGCTCAACACAAACCGTTAGCGTCATTACCTTATTACTTTTACCACAAGTACCCTTTCATTAGCAACTTTGAGCCAAGCACAAAATGAGTTACCTCTCTATTGTATACCGTAAATAGTTTAGCAGGCTGGACATGGAGGTCTTAGTCTTAGTTTCTAGCTTTAACGTACTCTAATCTCTTCTAGTTAAGTTAGTTTTTAGGATGGTAGATGTTAAAGGCATGGTGAGCGACGGCCAGCGTCTTGAGGGTCATTCCGAGACCCGGGTCGCCGCCCACAACCAGGTGACGGGCAATATTATACCTATCCCTTCTCTATTCAGTTCTCTCCCTTCCTTCTTTCTAAATATTTAATTTCGTTTTGTTTATTGATATCTTACTTGATTTTGTATTAGTTATAAGTTTTTCTAATGCTGCACACACAAAAAAAAGATATCAAATGTATCTAAACAAATAGAGCCCGACTCCACGTGGCGGGACACGGGCACGGTGTGAGTGGGGACGGGATCCGGGGTGGTGTTACTTTCAGTCACTCCGGACCCCGGACCCAGTCACAGCGGCTAAATGGCAACATACGACCCACCATAGGAAATTAGACGGTGGGTTATAAAATATAAGCAGCTAGTGAAAAAAAATCTCCCAAAACGCATTATAGTAATTTATAACATTATGAGTGCATCTAAGGCTGTGTGCATAGCGTCATTGCCTTGTCATAAGTGGAGTATCAGATTCAGTTTTATTGAGAAGTTCAAACATTATGTTGATTACTGATAATGAAAGGCATCAAGACTGCAGCAATTAAGTGTGTGTGTGTGTGTGCGTGTGTGTGTGTGTGTGTGTGTGTGTGTGTGTGTAGACTAGGACACACTACCAAGATCAAACCACATTTGCGCCAAATAACGATTTATGTTTGAAGAAGGCCCATTCTTTATAAATAACAGTTTATCTGACTGGCATGTATGGCGTGTGTTCGTTTGTGCACACTGTCATGTTGCTCAGCGTGACTTGAACCCTGATCTGTGGAATACGGACCAGTATTTGCCCCCTAAGCCTTTCGTTGATACGATAAAGTCTATCTGATATTTTACTTTGTCTTCTTGTGATCATTTCGACGGAGTGTTTAGTAAAAATAATCGACATACATAGAAAAATTTAATATTTCTTTCTCTTCTTCCGTCACATTCCTCTTTTCAGCACATTCTCTATTATTGTTCTTCCATTTTCATTTCTTGTGCTAGCCTTTCAATGTTACTATCAGTCATTTTAACATATCTTTCAGTTATTCGGTATCTTCATGTCATTTATTTCATCCTGATCAACTTGCTACTTGCACATGTAAACCTGCAAAAGATAGTTCAACCTCGGTTTCATTTATTACAAGAGAACGGTAACTTCGTCGCTGCGTCGCTTAACCAAAGGTAGCGTTCCCCGTTCAAGCTGAGTTTGCATTCCCCCACATCGTTCGATATGATAACACTCCATGTTTGGCCTGGTATAATATTAGCGTTACTGATTCCTTTTCTGAGCCGGCCGAAGTGGCCGAGCGGTTCTAGGCACTTCAGTCTGGAACAACGCGACCGCTACGGTCGCAGGTTCGAATCCTGCCTCGGGCATGGATGTGTGTGATGCCCTTAGGTTAGTTAGGTTTAAGTAGTTCTAAGTTCTAGGGAACTGATGACCTCAGATGTTAAGTCCCATAGTGCTCAGAGCCATTCCTTTTCTGACAACCAGTTCATGTTACAGATTCCATAGCCAGAGATCCGTACAAGAGACTGACTTATCCCCAGGGTTTTGTAAAGTCACACCTTGAACTTCCATAAAATGTCGTTGGGACAGTGCTGGTGACATATTTTACAAGAGGTGCTTTGTTAGGCAGAGCGCTATTTCTGTGCCAAGACTTAGAAATAACTGGAATATAAAGAAATAGATCGTTCAGATTATTCGTCAAAGCCTTTAGCCACTACCCCACAGTTTTCGCAAAGAAGATAATTAAGTCAAAGAATGAGATTTTCACTCTGCAGCGGAGTGTGCGCTGATACGAAACTTCCTGGCAGATTAAAACTGTGTGCCCGACCGAGACTCGAAATCGGGACCTTTGCCTTTCGCGGGCAAGTGGCCTACCATCTGAGATACCAAAGTACGACTCACGTCCGGTACTCACAGCTTTACTTCTGCCAGTATCTCGTCTCCTACCTTCCAAACTTTATTTGAAGCTCTCCTGCGAAGCTTGCAGAACTAGCACTCCTGAAAGAAAGGACATGGCTTAGCCACAGCCTGGGGAATGTTTCCAGAATGAGATTTTCACTCTGCAGCGGAGTGTGCGCTGATATGAAACTTCCTGGCAGATTAAAACTGTGTGCCCGACCGAGCTTCTGTAAAGTTTGGAAGGTAGGAGACGAGATACTGGCAGAAGTAAAGCTGTGAGTACCGGACGTGAGTCGTGAGCGTGAGTCGTGCTTCGGTAGCTCAGATGGTTGAGCACTTGCCCGCGAAAGGCAAAGGTCCCGAGTTCGAGTCTCGGTCGGGCACACTGTTTTAATCCGCCAGGAAGTTTCAAGATAATTAAGTAATTATCGCCACAGTCATAAAAAATTGGTTAGTATTTTGTAGTTGAGTACTGTTTTCTTTTATCCATCCAACCATCGAGTTGATGCTAGGAGCGAATGGACGAGTTTGCTTGTGAGAACAGTGAGTGGGCTCAGCTCTACGTGTAGCTCACCTCTGTGCCTCTCGACTCGCCGGTTGCCCACTGTGGAGGAGGCTGTGCAGGTGCGGCGGCCACTGGCCCTCCCGACTCCCTGCGTTATCGGCCAGTGCAGGAGGCGGCTTCTTGTGGAACGCAAATCCCCGCGCTGGCCACAACGTGAGGGCACCAGGTGCCGTTCCTAAGGGAATTTCTAACTGCACGAGAATCCAGTAGAGCTAAATAATTTAAAGACTTCATTCGAGGATAGAACTGGAGATGCGAGACCGTTTCATAGTGTTTAGAATGAAGAAAATCATTTGACTACAAATCGTCAGTGTTTATCCTTTGGTATAGATTTTTTACGGTATTTTTCTCTAAAGGGTTTTTAATATGGCGCCTGTATCGAATAACCTTTTTTTGTTTTAGACCAAAGTTGGATAATATTGTCCAATGCAGATCTAAAAAGGCTAGCAGGTTTGGCTGCGTGAAGTTCTTAAATTCCTCCTCCTCGCATTTAAGGGGGAATTCTAGTAACAAAAGGAAAGAAGGGAGCCCTTCCAACTGAGGCTGTCTTTGGTGCTGGGTACAGTGTCATCAGAATCTTGGTTGATTATGTCTGCCCAACAGACCACTGACATTATGTTTGTTTCAGAAGTATCGTATGCTGAAAATACTTTGCTCGACTGAAGTGCACTTTTACATAAAATTTTACACTATGTAAACAAATGTGCTGTTTCTTGTGAAAGTTGCAGAGAATGCGAGTAAAATTTCTCCCTTCTCTGTCTTCTGATAACGCACACGAAAATCTGATATCCATGTACCAATGCACAAATCTCAATAGATCAGATTTTATAAAATGGTTCAAATGGCTCTGAGCACAATGACACTTAAAATCTGAGGTCATCAGTCCCCTAGAACTCAGAACTACTTAAACCTAACTAACCTAAGGACATCATACACATCCATGCCCGAAGCAGGATTCGAACCTGCGACCGTAGCGGTCGCGCGGTTCCAGACTGAAGCGCCTAGAACCGCTCGGCCACACCGGCCGGTCAGATTTTATACTCATCGTAAGTGTGTGAGATGTGTTTGGGAAGTAATAGTAAGTTTTGTGGCACTTCATGGAGCGCGGAATTCAGACGAACAAGCACTGCCTTCTGCACTACGCCTTTCTTGAAACTTCTGGAAGAGGAGCTCACCAAGTGCCTGGCTCGCCAAAATGTCAGCTAATGAGGCACGGTTGCCACCCGGCCCACCTGGCAGAGCAAACAGACTGCTCATCGATATCGCTTTTCTCCTCGGACAGACACTTCTGTCCCCTCGTTCCGGTTACACCAAAACTGCGTGGGTTTCAGCCTGGGGTATTGCTGGTTAATCGCCATAGAAGTTGCCAGTGGTTTCCTGTATATCTCAAACATGTCTACCACGTCCACAGGGAAGACCACTCAAACTATGTCCTACATTTTTCAGTCGAAGCGTACCCAGAAAACATTTCCTTTACCTGAGACCATCAGTTCAGCTCAGTATGCTCCACACGTCACACCAACATCTATAGACCTCAATACCCCCAGCCGCTCTGAATATCAGCAGGGACCCAGCCCCTTCTGGGAATGTGAGATGTGCCTATGGAGTGAGAGGTTGGCGGGGGAATGCTGTGTCAAGGTGTTGCACCTACTAAGCCAGCAACCAAGAACACAGACCGGTTATGTGGTCATGGACCTCACATGGGATGGGCTCACTCTGCCTGGGCACTAGGTGACAGCCCAAGCGCTGCTAGAAGTCACTGTGAACATTTTCTCCTCCACAGGAAAGTGCCTGAAAGTAATACCTGCAGTGTCCCGGCACACAGGCAATATTTAAGCCAGCACCTGGGCTACGCTCCGGTAATTCGCTCTGACTGTGTTTTGAAGGCCAGGCGCCGATAGCAAAAACGTTCCCACAATCAAGATCTCACTATGGAACCGTCGCTACAGTGACGCCATCATCCACATCAGCCTTTGCCCCCAAGAGATGCCAGTTACAGATGTACACTGAAGAGGTGTTGTCTCGGATACTGTGCCCAGCAACTGGAATTTGTAATATTTGTCTTTGTTTTTCATTGGGAATATGACCGAATTATTCTTTTGAGCATCCATGTTGGACTTTAACTTTTGATTTTACTCTTGAGACTAACTTTTGCGTGTCCTGTTTGAACTTTGTATCACATGTAGTGTATGGAAATTGGATTTTGGAACGTTCAGTTTACTGTGACTTTTTAATGGCTTCAGCCTTCAGATGTTATTATTGTTCTTTCTGTATTTAAGAAGTGACTTGTTTTCAATTATTGTTTCCCGGCTATCTTGTACTTGTTATATTGTGTATTTGTGTCACAATAAACTACATATTCATTTCATACCTGAATATTTTTCCTGTATTGCCTTCGGCGGGTACATAAGAAGTAGGCATACTTAAGGTCACTTGCTAGTGAATCTGTTCCAAAAATTACAATGTTTTCCGTCTTAAATCAATATTTAGAGTTTTTGAACAAAATGGTGGTTAAATGAATCGATTCGGACATCGAGAACATCTTTAAAAACAAATTTAAATATATGTCAGTATGCGGTAACGACCGTGTTTCCGCTGCGGTCGGATCTCAAATGCCACCAAAGAGTTTGCAAATGAGTTGGAAAATATGCCTTACGGATGAACTGTGAAAATTGAAAAGTTAGAGTGTGTTGGTCATGTCCAAAAGAACATGGGCACACGTTTACGTAAGCTAATAAAAGGTATGAAGGGGCAAAAAGCTCAGTGATGGCAAACCAATTGGTGGTCGGGGTCGTCTTACTAAGGAATAGGTGGACAAACTGCAGCTCTACTATGGTTTAGCCATAAGAAGGAATCGAGAAAATATTGAGGCCATAAAGAAAGCAGTACGGGCTACCTTTTTCCATAAAGCTTCTACGGATGACCATCCACAGCATTTTCTCTGCGACAGTGGCGTAGACACACGGTGTGGTTACAAAAAAGCAACAGCAAATGGTGAGACTTGTGCACACCATCACTCCATGCCATTTGAGGTATTGGAAGCAATTAAGCCCATACACAGGGACCTACGCGACACTAAACTATGTCACGTTGCTTACATGGAAAGACACAAAATGTTAATGAATGTTTCAGCCATATGATATGGGAACGCCTGCATAAAACTGTGTTTGTTGGTTTCAATAACATGAGATTAGGTGTATAAGATGAAGTTATTTGCTTTAATGATGGGACAGTTAGCAGATGTGATGTTTCAGAGATGTTGTAACTAACTCCTGGTTTCAATATGAGACAAGCACTGATGGCAATTGATTCCTTGAGAGTGTCTGAAGGCGAAAAATGGATTCTTGAGGCAACTAAAGAGGCCAGAATAGCAAAGAGGAGCAAGAAAAGGAAGAGAGAAGATGAGGAACACACAAACCAAGAATATTATGCAACTGGAGGGTTTTAAGTACAGCAGAGGTGAGTAACAGATGAAATGTACCTTTAAACTGAATTTCCCAAGAATCAAATTATCTGACATGTTTATTTTGTGCAAAGAAAAGAAGCTGTTTGAGCTAGAGGTTTGAAATTTTTGTGGTATTTTAGGTTATAATTTGGTGAAAAGCAGACTACAGACACCAGCTTACTGTCACCAGGAGGAAAAATATACCCTTATTAATTATAAAAAATTACTTTAATTTTCATTGTCTAATTTCTGTGTTTATAGTATAAAAACTATTAATTGAAAACAGTTGATTGTAGTCTACTTTTTAGATAACAATGGCATAAATGTGTGCACAAAGTTTGAAGCATCTAAGAAAAGTAGTTAATAAGTCTATAGACTTCAAACTTGGACTGGCAGGAAAAATTTTGAATTACTGACCGACATATATGTTTATATAATAAAGTTTAGATCTAAGCTATTCTGATTATTCTTATACCAAAATCTTCATCCTTAAAACACTTTCATTGTCCTAGAATTTCTTTTTAATTAGAGTTCACATTTTGTACTTAGACCCTCGTAAACTTTACGAAAATTCCTACTATTTTTCCAGCCGTTCACTGGCAAGTTACCTTAATAGACTTTTAGGGAATATCTTAAGGAACGTTGTAGGGCGTATGTAACTGACCATGCTGTTCAGGTTGCACTATACTACAAAAATCCAAAAGTTCTGACACAGGATTAATAAAAGCCGGCCGTTGTGGCCGAGCGGTTCTTGGCGCTTCAGTCCAGAACCACGCTGCTGCTACGGTCGCAGGTTCGAATCCTGCCTCGGGCATAGATGTGTGTGATGTCTTTAGGTTAGTTAGGTTTAAGTAGTTTTGAGTTCTAGGGGACTGATGAGCTCAGATGTTAAGTTCCATAGTGCTTAGAGCTATTTGAACCATTTTGATTCATAAAAACAGCAACATGTTAAGATGATAGCTTTAATGCTTCAGGTGTTCTACTTAGTCTTCCTCACTTGAATTCAAGGCACAGAACATTCATATAACCATGTGAAACTATCCAAAAGTCCTCTTTTGGGATATTGTACAACTCGTGTCAAAATGGCTAGAGTGTTAGTTACGCCGCCAAAGCATTGGCCCTTGTGTGAATTTCTGCACTGTCGTGTTGTTGTATGTTAGTACTGATATCATGAAATCTCATCACCAATGACGATTTTTTGCGGTAGGGGAATGTGCAGGTTTTGCATTTCAATAAAGCCACGACAGGCATCCACTCGCCGCTGTTTTCGTTTGGGAACCAGGTGTACATAGCTTTCCTTTCTTCAACACATTCTGGAGAACGTCTTGAACAGTTGTAGAGATGTTACGCCACAGCTATTTGTGACACAACAACGTCGCACCTTGATTACCCGTCGAGACCGTCTGGCCTGGTCACAACTGATTGCTCGAACGCATTTCTATTGCTTAGAGTCGTTAATTCAAGGTGCCAGCGCAGTTGTTGAGTTCACATTGTTTATACGCCTGGAATAGAATCAGTCTTTAAACTCATTGACAAACGGTGCATAAAACGTACAAGAACCAAGAGGGAACCACAAGTATGAAAGACCAATAAAGAAGTGCTCGGATTAAAAATAGTGTAAGACAGCGATGTGGACTGCTGCCCCTACTGTTTAGTCCATACATTAAAGAAGTAATGAAGGAAATAAAAGAAAGATTCAAAAGTGAGATTAAAAGTCAGAGTGAAAGGATATCAGCGATAAATTCGTTGTTGGCAATGCTATCCTCAGTGAACGTGAAGAAGAATTACAGGACATATTGAATGGGATTAACAGTTAATGTTTACAAAGTATGTATTATGAATAAACCGAAAAAAATCAACAAATATAGAGTAGCACAAACGAGATTAACGATAAACTTACGATCATAATTGGGTACCACGACGTAGTTGAAGGTAAGGAATTCTGTTGGCTGGGAACCATCAGACTTGGAACTTTAGGACGGATGGCCAATGTGCCATAGTTGGTGGACTGTGTTACCTGCGCGGGAATCACATCACCGTGAAACTATATCAAACTGCAACGCTTCCAGATGATCGGATTTTGATTCAGAAACTCACAGCAGATCATGAATATGATCCAGTGAAACGTATTGCGGATAAGTGCGTGGATAAACCAATTTTCAATCAACGTACCGTTGGTGATCGATTACTAGGCAAGCGCACAATCATAGAATATATCAGGACATAAATTCATTTAAAAAATATGTCCCGCCTCAACCTCCTCTCGCGCTCCCAGCCTCTTCATCGGACGGTAGCACTTGCAGCCTACATCCTCAATTATATGTAGGATCTATTCAAATATCTATCTTCCTTTACAGTTTTTAGCTCTACAGTTCCCTCTAGTACCACTGAAATTAGTCTCTGGTGTCTTAACACATCCTGTCCATTCTGCATTATGTCCATTACTTCACCGGTCCGGTGGAGAACCTCTTCACCTATCATCTTACAAGTCTACATAATTTTCAGTATCCTTCCACAGTAACACATCTCAAACGCTTTGATTTTCTTATTTTCCGGTTGTCTCACATTCCATAATGCACTACTTCATAATATTGTGGTCCAGACGTACATCCTCTAAAATGTTTTCCTCAGATTAAGGCCGGTGTTTGATATTTGCAGACTTATCTTTTTTAAATCTTTCTTGCTTCGTCCGTCTTGTGTGATAATGCGTTGTTTTGCTTGCAAAATTGCAAAATTCCGTACCTTTACCTACTTGTGGTCTGCAGTTTTGATGTTAAGATTATCGTTAGTCTCATTTCTTCAGCCCTTCATTACGTTTGCTTTTCTTCGGTTTACTCTCAGTTCATATTCTGTGTCCAGTAGACTATCCGTTCCGTTCAATATGTCCTGCAATTCTTCTGCGTTTTCACTGAGCATAGCAATGCAATGCTATCAGCGAATTTATCATTGATATCCTTTTACTCTGAGTTTTAATCTAACTTTTGAATCTTTCTTTTATTTCCTTTATGACTTCTTCCATACACATATTGAACAGCAGGGAAGAAAAACTACATCGCTGTCGTACCCCATTTTTAATCTTAAGCACTTAGTTCTTGGTCTACCTTTCTTGTGGTTCCCTCTTGGTTCTTGAACGTAATGTGCACCGTCTAACAAAACGTTCCTAGATCGATTTCATTCCAGACTTATAGGCAACGTAAGCGCACCTCCTATGGTGGCAGCTTGAACTAACAACTATAAGCGACAGTCAGTTGTGACCAGGCAGTGTTAAGTGGTGAACGTGCAACCGTAGTGTGTCAACGTTGTTGTATCACAAAGTGCAGGGGAGCGATATTCCTGAACCATACGTTCAAGAAATCCTCCAGAATGTTGTGAAGAAGAGAAAAGTGTGTGGAATGGTTGTCCCACACACCTTGACTCCCGTGCAAAGACAACGGCGTATCGACGCCTGCTGCTACTTCAGTGAAATTCAAAACGCGAACAATCATCAAGGCTAATGAGACTTGATGTTATCAATGTGAACATAGCACAAAAGACCAAGGGGCAGTAATTCACAAGAAGAGTGAACGCTTTGACGACATAACCGACATTTAAGCCATAGTGATGCGCGAATGGAATAACATCCCAAAGAAGAACTTTTTATGAGCTCCTCATAGTTGTATGAGCGTTCTGTGCGTTGCAGCCTACTCAATTGCAGGGGGAGTACGTAGAACACCTAAAGCGTTAAAACTAGCATCTTAAAGTCTTTCTGTATTTTTGTAAATCCAGTCTCGAAAGATTTTGAACTGACAGGATATATTATCCGTCATTACCCGTAGCTTACACTTATTTTCCACAGAATTTCGAACATCTTGCACCAACTTACTCTGTCAAACACTTTCTTCAGGTCAACGTATCCTAGAAATGTGTATTGATTATTCTTTCGAAAAGCCAAACTGATACTCATCTTATAGAACCACACTTTTTTTTTAACGTCACCTGTATATTATTTTTATGAGGATTTGAGATGGTTGAGTCTTTAAACTGACTGTGTGATGGGTTTTGCACTTATCTGTCCTTCCTCTTCCCATAGTCTCATGCTAGGTCTCCCGGCTCATAGATTCTGCACTATTTTTGACCAACTTGGCCACTATCCTTAATGATTTAATAAATTTATCTATCACTTCCTAATATCGTGTCGGACTTCCTTTTCGTCGGCGTAGTGCAGCAACTCGACGTGGCATGGACTCAACAAGCCGTTGGAAGTCCCCTGCAGAAATATTGAGCCATGCTGCCTCTGCAGCCGTCCATAATTTCGAAGGTGTTGCCTGTCCAGCATTCTGTGCACGAACTGACCTCATGTCGGGCGACCTGTCATCGAAGTGTCCAGAATGTTCTTCAACCAATCGCGAGCAGTTGTCGTCTGCTGAGGTGGCACGTTGTCATCCATAAGAATTCATCGTTGTGTGTGAACATGAAATCCACGAATGGCTACAAATGGTCTCCAAGCAGCCGAACTTAACCATTTCCAGACAATGATCGTTTCAGCTGAACCAGAGGACCCAGTCCGTACCACGTAAACACAGCGCACGCCATAATGGAGCCACCACCAGCCCGCACAGAGCCTTGTTGACAACACGGGTCCATAGCTTCGTAGGATCTGCGTCACACACAGCTCTTACCAACTGAAATCTGGACATCAGCTGACCAGGCCACGATTTTCTAGTCGTCTAGGCTCGACACAGGCCAGGAGAGGAGCTGCAGACCCTGTCGTGTTGTTAGCCAAAGGCTCTCGCGTCGGTCGTCTGCTGCCATAGCCCATTAACGCCAAATTTTGCCACACTGTCCTTGCAGATACGTTCGTTGTACATCCCACATTGATTTCTGTGGTTATTTCACGCAGTGTTGCTTGTATGTTAGCACTGACAACTCTACGCAAACGCCGATCTCTCAGTCGTTAAGTGAAGGCCGTCGGCCACTGCGTTGTCCGTGTTGAGAGATAATGCCGCATATTTTGTATTCTCGGCACACTCTTGACACTGTGGATCTCGGAATATTGAATTCCCTAAAGATTTCCGATGTGGAACGTCCCATACGTCTAGCTCCAACTATCGTTCTGCACTGAAAGTCTGTTAATTGCCGCCGTGTGGCCACAAATGCGTCGGGAACCTTCTTATGTGAATCAGCTGATCACAAATGCCAGCTCCACCAATGCACTACCCTTTAGTAACTCGTGTACGCGATACTACCCCCATCTGTATAAATGCAAATCGCTATCTCATGAGCTCTGTCATTTCAGTGTGTTGCCCGGTTCCAGTCACAGACGTTCATGCAATGATTTTGTGTGGCCTTATTCAGCTGAATGTTTCAGTGGAACGCTTATATGAATTCAGCCAACACTCAGCTTTCAATCCTCTGGCTCCCTAGCGTCAAATCCACTTGTGACGTCGGATAAAACGCATTGCACTTTAGTTGGCAAAAGAGTAAGCGATCTTTAAAAGAATGCTTAACAAAATTTTGGTAGAATTGACCTTTTCGTGCAAAGCCATTTCCTTCAACTCTCTTTTCATCCAAAGCACAACCCACTGTCTTCTTTTCTTCCTGCCGCTAAACACGTATACTGATTTTGAAACTTGGGAAAACCAGTTTCATATAATGTTATTCGTTTAGGAGATATTATGTCCAACGTTTAAGATGTCGTAAGATCCATAGCGTGAGACAGATAACTTACTGACTCGTGATATCGAAGGAAATTCTGCTTACGCTGATATTTTAAGACAACTATGTTATGACGATATTATAAGTAGCTTCATTAAAAGCAAGTATAGATGCAAAGCAATTAGATGAAACTCTCATTTTAAGATCTGTTGTTTGGGAAAGTATTGTATGTGAACTAAATATAAGCAAAATTTAATTGGCTGTTTACTCTTTCAATCTTGCATTTTCCCAATGGATATACATGCACATATTTAATATACGCTATTTCTAAAACAGAAATATTATTTTATCAGGGAAATGAATATCGACATTTAGTAATATTTCTGTATATAAATTTACTTGTTCAAGGCAATGTTAGTAAAATTAAATGAGTAACTTAATGATTTAAGTTCTTTTCATTTTTAGAAGTTATCACATTATTAAATTATAAACCCATCATAAACATCAATTAAAAAACAAAAATGAAATTCTGCGTAAATGGCTTTTAGTTCGAAAATTGTTCCAAAATGCCATTTTTATCTGTTAGTTGTCAGAAAAGTTCCTCTTTATCTACATCCTACTCAGCCGCCAAGCGATGTGTGGCAGAGGGTACTTCTGCTACCACCAAACGATCTCCTCTTCCCTGTTACACTCCGAATGGCGCGAGGAAAGAATGGTTGTTGGTAAGGTGAGCCTCTGTATTAGTTCTAATTTTGTCGAATTTTCTCGTCATAGTCGTTTCGCGAGATGTGGATGGAAGGAAATAATACGTTCACCGACTCTTATCGGTAGGTGATCTCTCGAAATTTCAATACTAATCCTCTCTGTGACGCACAACGCCTCCCTCGTAACATCTGCTACAGGACTCTGATGAGTGTCTCCCGCACCGGCTAAACGATCCTGTGACAAACGCGCAGCTCTTCGTTGGATCCTCTGTATCTCTTCTATCAGTCCTATTTGGTAAGAGTCCAAGATTGATTAACAATACTCCAGAATCGGTCTAACAAGTGCCTTGTAAGGCAATTCCTTCGTGGATGAATTAAATTTCCTTAAGGCTCTTCCTACGAACCTCAGTCTCGAATCTGCTTTTCATATCCCTCATTTTATGTGGTCACTACACTTAAGATCGCTTTGGATAGCTACTCTAAGATATTATACGGCAGATGCTGTTCCCAGAAATTTGTCATCAATAGTGAAGTTGAACATCAACAAAAGCAAAACGAGGATAATGGAATGAAGTCTGGTGATGCTGAGGGAATTAGATTAGGAAATAAGACACTTAAAGTAGTAAAGCAGTTTTGCTATTTGGGGAGCAAAATAACTGATGATGGTCGAAGTAGAGAGGATATAAAATGTAAACTGGCAATGGCAAGGAAAGCGTTTCTGAAGAAGAGGAATTTGTTAACATCGAGTACAGATTTAAGCGTCAGGAAGTCGTTTCTGAAAGTTTGTATGGAGTGTAGACATGTACGGAAGTGAAACGTGGACGATAAATAGTTTGGACAAGAAGAGAATAGAAGCTTTCGAAATGTGGTGCTACAGAAGAATGCTGAAGATTAGATGGGCAGAACACATAACTAATGAGGAGGTATTGAACAGGAATGGGGAGGAGTTTGTGGCACAACTTGACTAGAAGAAGGAATTGGTTGGTAGGACATGTTCTGAGGCATCAAGGGATCACCAGTTTACTACTGGAGGGCAGCGTGGAGGGTAAAATTCGTAGAGGGAGACCAAGAGATGAATACACGAAGCAGATTCAGAAGGGTGTATGCTGCAGTAGGTACTGGGAGATGAAGAAGCTTGCACAGGATAGAGTAGCATGCAGAGCTGCATCAAACCAGTCTCAGGACTGAAGACCACAACAACAACAGTGTAGTTGTACACCAGTGGATTTATTTTCCTATGGATGCGCAATATGTTACTTTTTTTACGTTTATGGTCAGTTTTACCATTCATGAATCCTTTTCAAGTCACTTTGAAAATCGATACTTTCTTCTGGTGTTGCTACTTTCTTGAACATAACCATATAATTTTGGAACGGTCTTATACAGCTTCCGATGCTTTGTAATGTATCATTTACATACATTGTAGACAGTAACGGTCCTATCACTAGTCCTTGGTGTACTCTGGAAATTACCTTTACATCTGTCGATTTTGTTATGTTGAGAGCGATGTGTTACGTTCTATCTGCACGGAGGTCTTGAATCCAATCGCAAATCTGGTCCGATACTCGGTAACCTCGTAATTTTTTTATTTTATTTTTTTTGTTATTATTACCTAACGGCAGTGCGGGACGGTATCAAAAGCCTTCATGAAGTCAAGGATCACGGAATCAACCTGAGCGACGTTATCTGCCCGTACTGTAGGTTCAGTCTCCTCTGTAGATTCTAAATCTAGCCCTCCACTGTACTGTAGGACGACTTAGGTGGCCAAACTGTTTAATACGGTAAATGAACAATGTCTGAGACGACTGTACAACGCTAAGCACCAGATCATCATAAAGAGGCGTTCTTCAAAATATGTACATTACTGTAGTAGTCGAATATGTTTTTTATTCTGTAACAGTGAGCCTTGAAGTGTAGCGGGACTAAAGTGTAATTTGATGATACTTCCCTGTCTGGAGAGACGTTTCGATGAAAGCAGTGCGGCCACGGAGCCGGCGGTGCTGCCAAACACTTACAGTGAGTAGTCGGTAAGCCGACGGTGCCGTGGGTGCGCAGCCTGGTCGGGGATTACCCGGCAATCAGGTGGGGCAGCACGTCGGCCAATGGCGGCTCACCGTACCGCAGCCACGGCACTGCATAATAATGGCCGCGCTCGCTGCCGGTGCTTCCTTCTGAGAGCACACCGCTGCTGCCGCTGCCGCTGCCGCTGCCCGCCGACCTGGCGCAGTTACCGCAAACGCCGGGCCTCGGGCTACTGAGGTGCTCGCACTTTGCAGGAGATAGCGCGGATGTAGGGCTGTTTGTGGTTGGAGTAACGTGCTCAAGTACGTGTAAAGGGTGTGGTTTATGCGCAGACTGCATACCACCGTCACTCAAAATGAATCAGGGATCTTTTCCAGTCGTTCGAGACCCCCCCCCCCCCCCAAAAAAAAAAGGTTATGAGAAGCCTTTGCTTGTCAGATCAGATTTGGCGGCATCTACTTGTTCAGCTGACCCATAGTTGACAGAAGGGCAAAAGATTATCTCAAGGATATTTACTCGTATTGATGGTGACACAAACAAACGATGAGGAACATGATTTTGTAGACGTGACTGAAAAGGGGGCCGTGCGTCTTGTCATCAGGGCTTGGCTAGAAATGAACTGAAGTGTGAGCTCCAGAGGGCGAAGCGTTTAGCAAAAATAGCATTTTTGGTGCGGGGCGGGCGAGGAATGAGCTACTGTATTTACGTTAACGTCGTTTCCAGCCAGCGGTTGGCACAGTTGGAAAGTATACGTACCGACAATTCGAGGGGCGTGGGGTCGAGACCCCATGTCAAAATTTTGGCTTATTTTATTTTAGTTTTTACATTAATTACTCTGAAAATAAGCCGAAATTCAATATATTTTGTTTATTTATGTTTCATTAATTTAAAAAAAAGAATGTATGAAAAGGAGAGGCATCGCAAATAAACTGCCAATAAGGTATTGTACGCTGTAATTAAATTCCCCTCATGAAAAGTTATTTGGTGTGTCCTCATGGACGCTATAAATACAGTCCTTTGTTGGAAACTTATTTGCAATCTCGGTTTTTCCTTTGCCACTCCTTATCATGCCGTTTGTAGCATTAATAAACGCAATGTAAGTTATTCAGCAGTATTTTGCTTTATTTGCCCTGTAAGTAACATAAAAATTGAAAATAAAAAAGAGAAAACAAACATTTCCAGAGAGGGACTCCACCCTACGACCCTCAGTTTATTATTCTGTACTCTTTCCACCGCGCTGGTAAGCTACGCTAACTTAACAACTCATCTCTCGCTCGATCAGCGCCAAAATGCTATTTTTTCCAAACGCTTTACCATCGGGACATCCCACTTCCGTCACTTTCATTTCTGGCTAAACTCTGCATGCATCGTAAATCTGGACGTAATCGCTGATGACCAGCAGGTTGCCACCGCTTGTGGAAAGAGCTACTTACGGAGCGACGCGGCTCAATTCGGCATACTGGTATGTCTTAGGCTCTTTTGGAAACACTGGTTGTACTTTATTTGTTATTGTGTCAATTACTGTATCGAATCCAATACACTGTCAGCCTAATACCGAGGGCGCTCTGACGACAGGTCACATAAAATTGTAGGGCACGTTCGGAAATTCCTGTTACAGACTTCTGGGACTTGTAGAGGTGAGTGAATACATATAACGTTTCCGTTCTATAACAGTTTCAGTTCAGATGTGTAATGCGTTCATGTCTGCTAAGAGAGGAGATAAGTCTCAGAATTCTTGCCCTTGTATGTAACAGGGCAGACAGGATGACTAGTACTACGCAAGAATATCACCTGATTTCCTAATTGTTACTTAATAGTACTGCGTCACGCCTTGTTTAATTCCTCAAGTAGATGTGGATGAGTTAAACATCAGAAATGAAACTATCTTAGAACGGAAACGGTACACTTTTGCAAATTGATTGCTTTTCAGAATATTATGCACTCACTCTCGTCTACAAGTCCTAGAAGTTTGTAACGCGATGTTCTGAACACTTTGTACCTTAAAGAATACGTCTAACATCAACTAATAAACAAAACCGAAGTTTTCCATTAACACTGGTCGCCTTGAGAGACATCTCATGGACGTTTCATACTGACTGCATCTACATACCTTCAAGATAAAGTATTCAGGAAAATGGGAGAACGATCTAAATTGGCTTCCTTTATGAATAATAGGACATACGAAATAATATTCAGTGTGTACTTCAACATAATCTGTGGAGACAAAGTACGATGTACATAGCAAGAAGATGTGACCAAATATTAAAATTAATAGCCCGAAATTCAACGGTAATTACTGCATTTCCTACAATGACTTGCAGGCAGCTTTTAGCGGTAATAACGAAGAAGACAGTTTTTTTCCGCTGTTTTATTTGGATTTTGTGTGGTATGATCTATTTTAGTTAGAAACTATATACGAATTTTGTGCGATGTCTAAATATTCTTCAAGTTTTGGTCGATTGCCGTGACTTGTCTGCGAGAAACGTTTTCCTAGAAAATGGAACTTGATGTCAACCATCTCTAATTTTATTTCTGTCTTTCTGTTTTACTGCTTTGGGTTCTGTATGAATTGTCAGTTACATATAGTGGTTGATGTAAAGACCTACAAAGCACTATTAAATCGAAATGGGATGCCCGAGGTTGATACATAGGCAGTGGGAAACAACTGAATCACGAAGAAGCAGCCAAAGAATTTACATGAGCGCTGTAATGCGTGTTGCCTATGCACTGCAATCAACTGTGGCACAAGGACGAAGTGAATCTGCTGATGCTAAGATAATGTGATATTGGAGATTAAACTAATTATGAGAAGTCATGTGTATGGGATAATGGAAAAGAATATTTTTAAAGACAAGAAGTGTGTCTATATGCACATCACGACAATACCCAACGTAACTGCAGCCTGCGTACTGGTATGTGACCATCCACAATAATTACTGACGTACATGAATTCAAAAGCTTCCAAACGTATTTAGTGTTATTAAACTGTTTGTGTTAAGAGAATTTGTTATGTAATATTTTTGTTACTCTCAACTGCTAACTTCATATCTACAATTTAATGCAAAAGAGACATTCATAGTGTAGTGTTGTAAGTATTGTATATGCTTTTCCCTATAATTTCCTGGACCGTGAAGAAGCCTGGAAATCAGTAATGTTCGTGCCATTGGCAGTTCAGATCAACCCCTCTCGATCTTCTTCGGTAACAGTATCTTGATCCTCAAGAGCAGTTCTAAATCTTTCGAATAGTTTTACTGTCGCACTTTTGCGAGTTTCATTTTCGAGAATGTTTCGTTCTTCGTGTAACTCTTCCTTCCATTTTTACAATTCATGCTCAGATTTTACGAAACGAAACCGGCTTTGCACACTGCTTATGTGTAAGTATTTTTTCCCTCCTTCATTAGTTAAAAAAATATAGGCTATTCTTTCTCACTGAAAGCTATTACTGTAAATGTTTTTTGGGCATGGTAGGTATTCCATTTTTGTTCTAGACTTTAATTGGCACAACAGTCATCGTTGTTAACACACGGCAATGCCTCGAAGGCAACTGCTAATTATTATGGATATTATGTGAGCTGCAAATTCGAGGAAATAGAAAATGCGAACAATTGTGTCACAGAAACCATGAACGGAAACTGAAATTCGCTTTACAAATTGCGATCGCTTTGTGGCGTGTTGCATCTGTTTACCGATTCGCCGTCAACCAAGTAAATGTGCCCGACCTTTCACACACGCACTGTCTGCTACATGTACGGCATGGATACATTTCTCCAGCCATGGCAGGCTACGAATATGGTAAATTTCATCATTTGAAAAAAATGCTGGCAACGTGTCTTAGCATCAAAAGTTTTGACACGGTGTTTCCTTCAGTGTAGTCTGCCTGTACGAAAAATTTCAGAGCAGATTTCCATATGTCGAATTGGACAGTTTCCTTGTTAGTTTACCAGTTTCACTTGTCTTCAAAGTTCTACATTTTCCAAAGTACTGCATGTACAAATATGACTGATGTATGAAGAGAACGCACTGGATTTGCATTGCACCCACCACTTGGTGGTACGAGTGCAGTTTATTGACAAAATGCAGAAAGCGCTTGAGGATGAAGATTTCGCTTCCAAGTCGATATTCAGTGACAAAGCAAACATCCATTTATCTGGAAAATTTAATAATAATTACATGAAAGTGT
Source organism: Schistocerca piceifrons (assembly GCF_021461385.2). Taxonomy (NCBI): domain Eukaryota; kingdom Metazoa; phylum Arthropoda; class Insecta; order Orthoptera; family Acrididae; genus Schistocerca; species Schistocerca piceifrons. The sequence continues at coordinate 663,227,169 of NC_060138.1, forward strand.
GAGGCATAATTTAGTGGCACATGATCGAGATTCCCCAAAGGTTAATGATTTCTGAGCAGTGTCATAAAGGAAGCTACCTAGGTAGTTTTTCTTCAGCGAGAAGACTGTGATCGGTACCTCTTACCTTGATATATTATGCTTGTGTTTTTTTTTTTTTGTGTGTTCCACGACTGACGGCTGATTTCGAGAATTTCGTCTTTCAACATGGCAGGGCCCCTCATAATTGGAGCATTTATGTTCGTTGTTACCTAAACAACAAACTGCTACATAATGTATGGGACGAACTTGGCTACCGCTTGGAAGTTTGTCATGTGACCGGAGGGCCGATCATAGAACATTAGTAGAGTGAAAATGCAACTTTGGTGAGTTTGCTGCTCTATTCATGTTTCAGTCATACTTGTTCCAGTAACACTTTGGAAAATATAGAGCTTTAAAAACGCCGAGTCTTATCATGTTTCATGTGTAAGGTATCAGGATGAACAGTAGTGTATATTAATTACAGTACTGTACACGTTGAATATTGCACGAGGAAATAAGAAAAATAAAATTGCCATTTAACTAGGTGATCTGCTGATAATATAAAGAAATATTAAAATTGGTATAGTAATATTCCGAAGATAATTTGCAGGAAGATGGCATGTTCTCGAAGGAGATGAAACTGACTTTTTGTAATTGTGTACAAGCCAATGTAGCTTATTTTTTATTCAACTGTGGGGACCGGATGACGGTCGCTACCAGTGCGATTAGGTGCTGTACGTAGTTACAACGATCTGAAGTGAGCCTAATTCTGCCGAAACAAGTTATCACAGTTAAATAATAACGTGATCTAGACTGTTTTTGTTCACATAAATGGAATTTACTTTGAACAGGTTTTGTACATGCACTTATTCGACAGAACTATGTATTGGGCATTTGTATCACTGAGAATTTCTAGTGTGTCACACTAACTGTTTATCTAAGTGCCATATATATTATAAATCTGTCTCCTTTGATGCCTTGACAAATGTGTAAGTTGAATGAATTTGCATGACAGGTATTTTCTTGATGGTTTCTAGTATTTCATTATAACTCTGTCTCCTTAGATGCCTTGACAGATGTGTATGTCGAATGAATTTGCATGCCAGACATTTTCTTGATGGTTCCTAGTATTTCCTTTAGCATGCATACTAAAATTCTTAAGAGCATCAGACATCTGAGATTTCTCATCACATGTGTGGCACTATCTCATAATGCAAGCCGGTTATGGGAATCAAACAAATAAGCAATCCGTATCGCACAGAGGTTGTAGTTCCTGAGTGTTGTACTACTGAACCGATTCCTGCTACTTACAATGTTTGTCAACTTATGAGGTCGGTTCGTATTACATCTACATGTACCTTCTTGCTAGCAGATACTTGACTAAAACTAACTGCCTCAGTTGATCTGTCACTAACGCATTTTATTTTCATATCTCTAAACTGACACTTCGCTGCCATGCAATACAGCTATGAAATCACTGTTTTCGAAGCCTTACGTACTGATGTAATGTTAGGAAACTATACTAACGTCATTCATTGGTTTCTTTTTTGGGGGAGAGGGGGGAGAGGGGGGATGAGTAAAAGAAGAATGGTATATGTATTAACACCAGAGTCAGTGGCTCAGGTGGCACTCAAACTCGTAACGTTACTCAGACGGCACAAAGGTCAGAACTCAGCAGTTCTTTAGCCAAAATGATTCCTATACCGGATCTCTTAGAGCTCTGGGTTCACCGAGTGAGGTGGTGCAGTGATTAGCACAATGGACCCGCATTCGGGAGGTCAACGGCTCAAACAGGTGTCCGGCCATTCTGTTTTAGGTAGGTTTTCCGTCATTTCCCTAAATCGCTTCAGCCAAATTCCGGGATTATTCTTTTGAAATTGCACGGCTGACTTCGTTTCCCATCCTCCCCTAATCCTATGATACCGATGACCTCACTGTTTGGTCCCCTACCCCAAATCAAACAACAAGCCACCCTCTGGTTTCAAAATCATGCAGATAATGGACGATCTGGAACAGAATATTTGCAGGTTAGGTACTAAGGACATAATTAACTTATCCCTACGGCAACATCTTATGCTAATAGCAAGTGCTCAAAGTAACGACCGCTAGTGCTGTTTAAAAGACAAGTTCAAGGCAAACTTTACTTTATACATTAACTCATTGCTAGGAAAAGGTGGATATTCGGTTACAGAACCATTTAATTTTTAGCATTCTACTGATCAATACTCAGTGTCTACTATGGTGTAATTAATATACACTATTGTTCGTGGTAATACATGACCACCAGCCTGAGCAGAGCTGAACATAGGATTTAAAAAAAAAATTTAGTCTCATTACTTGCAGTCAACGAATGAAAATTGGGGGAAAGATTGTGCAGCCGCAATTTTTTGTACATTGATAGGAGGGAGCGTCGTGTTGTCATGAAGAACATACTACAAATTCCAAATCCCCACAAGTGGAGTGTGAGAGTGGACTGGGGTTTGAGTGGGAGGCATTTAAGGGTCATTTTATTGTGTTTTTCTTTAATAGCTCGAAACTAGCAGCTTCTAGTAATCCCCGGTGCAAAATTTCCTACACAAAAGGTGCTATTCGTTTTTTCTGTAGGACTGATAGTTTCCACTTGACGGAGGAAGGAAAAATCGCAGATTATTAATAGTATTGTTTTAATGGTGTAAAATGAATATTCAGTGATAAATGAAGAAGAGGTATTAATTTTCCAAGTGAAATAGAACCCTGTTACGGGATAAATTGTGGGTCATGGTGGTGGCTGGGGGCGGGGGGAGAATGGAGGTTAGAAGAGTGGGGGAAGGTAGGTCATCAGAATGTGGACAAGTAGTTCCCTCCATTATAGGTTTGCAAACTGAAGAGGGAGCAGATGATGCCCACTCCATCAGTCCTAGTACCTCACAAGAAACAACAGCAGGGTGTTTCACAAAGTTACTCTGACCATCCGCAGCGCTCGTTATGAGTCACTGGTGATGGAGTCTACAGACATGCTAAGGGTGAGTTTGTTTTCCACAAAGTGTGTTAACCGTAGGTGCAACCACAACGGAGGGGTATCTGTTGAGAGGCCAGAGAAACGTGTGGTTCCTGAAGAGGGGCAGCAGCCTTTTCAGTAGTTGCAGGGGCAACAGTCTCGATGATTGACTGATCTGGCCTTGCAACACTAACCAAAACGGCCTTGCTGTGCTCGTGCTGCGAACGGCTGAAAGCAAGGGGAAACTACAGCCGTAATTTTTCCCGAGGGCATGCAGCTTTACTGAATGGTTAATTGAAGATGGCGTCGTCTTGGGTAAAATATTCCGGAGGTAAAATAGTCCCCCATTCGGATCTCCTGGCGGGGATTACTCAAGAGGACGTCGTTATCAGGAGAAAGAAAACTGGCGTTCTACGGATCGGAGCGTGGAATGTCAGATCCCTTAATTGGGCAGGTAGGTTAGAAAATTTAAAAAGGGAAATGGATAGGTTGAAGTCAGATATAGTGGGAATTAATGAAGTTCGGTGGCAGGAGGAACAAGACTTTTGGTCAGGTGAATACTGGGTTATAAATACAAAATCAAATAGGGGTAATGCAGGAGTAGGTTTAATAATGAATAAAAAAATAGGAATGCGGGTAAGCTACTACAAACAGCACAGTGAACGCATTATTGTGGCTAACATAGATACGAAGCTCACGCCTACCAGTAGTACAAGTTTATATGCCAACTAGCTCCGCAGATGACGAAGAGATTGATGAAATGTATGATGAGATAAAAGAAATTATTCAGATAGTGAAGGGAGACGAAATTTTAATAGTCATGGGTGACTTGAATTCGATAGTGGGAAAAGGAAGAGAATGAAACGGAGTAAGTGAATATGGAATGGGGGTAAGGAATGAAAGAGGAAGCCACCTGGTAGAATTTTGCACAGAGCATAACTTAATCATAGCTAACTCTTGGTTCAAGAATCATAAAAGAAGGTTGTATACATGAAAGAATCGTGGAGATAGATTATATAATGGTGAGACAGAGATTTAGGAACCAGGTTTTAAATTGTAAGACATTTCCAGGGGCAGATGTGGACTCTGACAACAATCTATTGGTTATGAACTGTAGATTAAAACTAAAGAAACTGCAAAAAGGTGGGAATTTAAAGATATGGGACCTGGATAAACTGACTAAACCAGAGCTTGTACAGAGTTTCAGGGAGAGCATAAGGGAACAATTGACAGGAACGTGGGAAAGAAATACAGTAGAAGAAGAATGGGTAGCTCTGAGGGATGAAGTAGTGAAGGCAGCAGAGGATCAAGTAGGTAAAAAGTCGAGGGCTAGTAGAAATCCTTGGGTAACAGAAGAAATATTGAATTTAATTGATGAAAGGAGAAAATATAAAAACGCAGTAAATGAAGCAGGCAAAAGGGAATACAAACGTCTCAAAAATGAGATCGACAGGAAGTGCAAAATGGCTAAGCAGGGATGGCTAGAGGACAAATGTAAGGATGTAGAGGCTTATCTCACGAGGGGTAAGATAGATACTGCCTACAGGAAAATTAAAGAGACCTTTGGAGAAAAGAGAGCCACTTGTATGAATATCAAGAGCTCAGATGGATACCCAGTTCTAAGCAAAGAAGGGAAAGCAGAAAGGTGGAAGGTATATATAGAGCATCTATACAAGTGCGATGTACTTGAGGACAATATTATGGAAATGGAAGAGGATGTAGATGAAGATGAAATGGGAGATACGATACTGCGTGAAGAGTTTGACAGAGCACTGAAAGACTTGAGTCGAAACAAGGCCCGGGGAGTAGACAACATTCCATTGGAACTACTGACGGCCTTGGGAGAGCCAGTCCTGACAAAACTCTACCATCTGGTGAGCAAGATGTATGAGACAGGCGAAATACCCTCAGACTTCAAGAAGAATATAATAATTCCAATCCCAAAGATAACAGGTGTTGACAGATGTGAAAATTACCGAACTATCAGTTTAATAAGTCACAGCTGCAAAATACTAACGCGAATTCTTTACAGACAAATAGAAAAACTGGTAGAAGCTGACCTCGGCGAAGATCAGTTTGGATTCCGCAGAAATGTTGGAACACGTGAGGCAATACTGACCCTACGACTTATCTTAGAAGAAAGATTAAGGAAAGGCAAACCTACATTTCTAGCATTTGTAGACTTAGAGAAAGCTTTTGACAATGTTGACTGGAATACTCTCTTTCAAATTCTAAAGGTGGCAGGGGTAAAATATAGGGAGCGAAAGGCTATTTACAATTTGTACAGAAACCAGATGGCAGTTATAAGAGTCGATGGGCATGAAAGGGAAGCAGCGGTTGGGAAAGGAGTGAGACAGGGCTGTAGCCTGTTCCCGATGTTATTCAATCTGTATATTGACCAAGCAGTAAAAGAAACAAAAGAAAAATTCGGATTAGGTATTAAAGTCCATGGAGAAGAAATAAAAACGTTGAGGTTCGCCGATGACATTGTAATTCTGTCAGAGACAGCAAAGGACTTGGAAGAGCAGTTGAACGGAATGGACAGTGCCTTGAAAGGAGAATATAAGATGAACATCAACAAAAGCAAAACGAGGATAATGGAGTGTAGTCGAATTAAGTCGGGTGATGCTGAGGGAATTAGATTAGGAAATGAGACACTTAAAGTAGTAAAGGAGTTTTGCTATTTGGGGAGCAAAATAACTGAGAGAGGATATAAAATGTAGACTGGCAATGACAAGGAAAGCGTTTGTGAAGAAGAGAAATTTGTTAACATCGAGTATAGATTTAAGTGTCAGGAAGCCGTTTCTGAAAGTATTTGTATGGAGTGTAGCCATGTATGGAAGTGAAACGTAGACGATAAATAGTTTGGACAAGAAGAGAATAGAAGCTTTCGAAATGTGGTGCTACAGAAGAACGCTGAAGATTAGATGGGTAGATCACATAACTAATGAGGAGGTATTGAATAGAATTGGGGAGAAGAGGAGTTTGTTTCACAACTTGACAAGAAGAAGGGATCGGTTGGTAGGACATGTTCTGAGGCATCAAGGGATCACAAATTTGGCATTGGAGGGCAGCGTGGAGGGTGAAAATCGTAGAGGGAGGCCAAGAGATGAATACACTAAGCAGATTCAGAAGGATGTAGGTTGCAGTAAGTACTGGGAGATGAAGAAGCTTGCACAGGATAGAGTAGCATGGAGAGCTGCATCAAACCAGTCTCAGGACTGAAGACAACAACAACAACAACAACATGTAAATAACTAATTGTTGACGGTATACGAAATTCGTTTGCAAATTGTGTCACCGCTACGGATATCCGCTGCATACACATAAGGACAACACGTGTATCCCAGATCTTTTCCCAATATTCCTAAAGTGTGAGAAATCATAATTGCACGATTTAAGAAGTATCTGTCATTTGGAAATTGAGCTTAAACTCGTTGCCTATCCGCATGTAAATCTAACTTCGTATAATGTGTGTGAAATCTTATGGGACTTAATATTCTAAGGTCATCAGTCCCTAAGCGTACACACTACTCTACCTAAATTATCCTAAGGACAAACACACACACCCATGCCCGAGGGAGGACTCGAACCTCCGCTGGGTTCGTTTAATGGTTTCACAATTTTGCAAATAATGAACAAAGTTTCCAGTGAGAAGTCACAAAGTGACTGTAATATTTTCTGTATTACTAGTGTATTGTGTGTATGTGTAATAGTTTTTATGACACAATGGTGCTCAATTCCTTATTGTTTAAATTGAACTCAGTAGTCATGACTTCACAAAGTGCTTAAGGGCAGGCAAATCTCCACGCAGTGTCTTATGTCGGTGATCGCTCGGAACGCAAGGTTGAAGAGGTACTGTGAGGCCAAAATTATGAGTGTCTTTGTTAACATTCGCTGGACTTCGAAAATTTCTTGAGGGCACGAGCTGAATGCTTTGAAATTTTACCGAACTCAAAATAATTTTGTGAGCGTGGCTTCTGGACTCTAAATTCTAACGAAACTTTGAATTATTTGTGAGGTTTTTAGGTGACTGCTCTTGTGACCACGAAAACTTTAACTTTGTTGAAGCCCTTTGGAGCAGTTGTGAGCTGAATTATTTCGCTGGATTTATTATTTATCGTGCTGTAACAAACTTGTTAAATGTTTCGTTAGGATAATGAGGGAGCTTTACGGACTTTTGTTTCCGTGACCACTGTAAGTGAGGTTTCCACGCTATCGAACTTCACATATTTGCTGCTGATTTCTGAGATTAACGTGCTGTTGCATGAACTTTATTTGTACATGCTTCTGTGTTTAAATGCTGTGCTCGCACTGCATGCGTAACATCTATTTTCGACCTATTTTGTACCTATGTCGATATTTCTACGTCAATTTGTAGTGTTGCTTATGTAGAGTATTGTATCTATCATGGAAATTCTTTGACTATGTATACGCATTTCGATTATGTGAACCTTTGAACGGTGATGTTTAAATTAAGCTTCTGGATTTAAATAAATACTGGAATAATTGTTATATAAGGTACTGAAATTAACTTTGTCCATAGAGAACTTAGGGATGAATGCAAAAGATTTGTGGAGGCCCAGCTGCTACGGAAGTAGTCTGGCGGAGTGGGAAAGGTGTGGTTTGCGCCCAAGTGGCAAATCGCCTTTTGTGATGTGTGAGGAGTCTGGACTGCGCACTGCTGTTGGTAACATCTCGCTAGCTGTAGCGGATCATTGTGGCTCGTATTCATGGAATTCTGAGGCCAGAAAGGCTTAAGAGCAGTATTTATGGGCTTCGGATCCTGCATGTGGTGACAGTATTACCATGGCATGGTTTTTGGCCCTGTAAAAATACAGAGGGGTCCAAAAAAATGTATCCACTGTTTAGAAGTCCATAACTTGGTAACTAATTGCCGGAGTTGTCTCATTTTTGGTGAAGGTGTAGCGTAAAGTTCAACTTAAAGATATTACTGTAAGTGTTCGAAATGGTCACCATAAACATCCACACACAAACGATACCGCCGAACTCCAGCACGAACTACTGACTGCAACGTGTTCAGTTGGATATTTGTACATGAATGTACGATGGATTCTCGAAGTTCATCCAATGTGCATGGATTTTGTCGATAAACGGCATCCTTTAGTGTTCCCCACAGGCAAATGTCCGGAGGAGTTTGGTCTGGGGAACGTGGTGGATACTCCACGGCACCTCTACGGACTATCCATCTTCCTGGTAGATTTTCGTCGAGATACGCCCTAACACGATTTTGGTAGTGGGCTGGGGCACCATCTTGTTGAAAGTAAACTCTTCCGTCTCCATACAAGTCTCGGATGGCAGGTAAAATGGATGTCTGAAGCTTCTGAAGGTACACCTCACCGGTAACTGTGGCCCAGTCAAGCCCTGGTAAGACAATCCACACCACACATTTACTCCTGGCAAATTCACGGCTTTGTCTACATGAACGTTCGGATTTTCGGCGGCCCAGTAGATGCACTTGTGGCGATTTACTGTACCATTAAGTTTCAACTGTGCCCCATCAGACCACACAATCATCTCTGCAAACTCCTCGTCGTTGCGCACAATGTTAGTAAACCACTCGCAGTACTCCATTCTACTACTTGGGTCGTCCTCGTTCATTGCGTGTAGCAATCGTAGGATATAGCACTTCCACTTTGCTGTCTTCAGAATTAGCCGAACACTTGAGCGACTCAGTCCAGTTTCACGGGAACACTGTCTCACTGACTTCTGTGGTGAGCGAGTGAATTGTTGTAACACACGACGGGAGTTAGCTGGACTTGCTACCGTTACAGGTCGTCCAGATCGTTGTTTGTGTACATCTTTAACACAGCCTTCGGCTTCAGATTTGTCTCGAATGAGACGAATCGTTAAACGTGTCGGTGGCTCTGTTTGATACTCATTTCGCCATTGCCGTTGAACCTCATTAATGTTTTCGTACTTAAAATACCACTTCAAAACTGACTTCCTTTCATCGAATGTAAGACTTGCGCCAGCCATGTTTACTCGAGTAACTAGGTGCAACTAAGAACAAAACACTGACTATCTGGCGACTGTCATCTGACAAAACAAAACAACGCAATACAACGCTTGTGTGGCGTTTGCCGGAACTACGAGCTATTACATTACAAAAGATGAGACAACTCCGTCAGTTAGTTTGCCAGTTATGGACTTTTAAACAGTGGATACATTTTTTTGGACCCCTCTGTATAATTCTGATGCCAAGAAGATCTGTATTAGGGCGGGGCCAGCAATACTCCCATGGCTGCACCACCATCATGTTAACAGCCACTGCAAATTACGCCACTGGTGCCACCAGCCTTCCACTAAATTATTTTTATTTGGTAATCTGTAAATGAATCAGGTATTAGTGAAATTTGGTTGATTTTAATAATACTCGTTGTGTTGCTAAAAGCTGTGATTATTGCAAATCATAAACCTGGACAGGAATCCTATCCTAGCGAATTTAATTCCGAGTGTCCTAATTTATTATAGAAAGACTTACTTGGAAATTGTAAAAATAGTTTGTAGCTTTCTAATGTGTGGAGTTACAGTGTTTAAAGTTCAGTTTTATAGTTTGAGAAATGCTACACTTCCAGTGCAATTTTAAATCAAGCTGCATCCATTTCCTTAAACAATTTGCCTTACTTTGAAAGCTGCCTGAAAATAGTGAAGTTAATCTGAAATGAAAAAATATTAATTGTTGCATTTATGCACTTTTATCAGAATTAAAAAGTTTTATTAGTGTTCATTTCATGAGAAAGTGGTTGCACGTGACTTTAATGTTATGTTGGTATTTCCACAGCCAATTATATTTTGAGTAAGTCAAAAGACTGCTTATCAAAGCACATTTGTTATTTAAAGAGTTATTATTTGTTTTGCTTTACTTAATTAATGATTATTGATAAGAATACTTACCATGTCTCATACATAGTAGAGTAGTTTTGTTAATGAGCATGGATCTTCAAACCATGAAAGATTAAGGGCCCTCATGTATTAGGATAGTTAGTTAATAATGAAGCAAAGCAAAAGCTTCTTCAAAGCCAGTGCAGTTAGATTTGGATTATGTGTAATTGCTTCCAACAAAGAAGCTGACCAAAAGAAGACTACTATTGACAAACGGAGGCCTTAATTTGAGGAAGAAATTTCTGAGAAGGTATGTTTGGAGCACAGCATTGTATGATACTGAATTATGGTCTGTGAGAAAAACGGGAAAGCAGGGACTCGATGCGTTTGAGATGTGTTGCTATGTATGAAATCTGAAAAGTTAGATGGACTGATAATATAGGGAATGAGGCGGTAATACACTATATCCGCTAAGAAAGAAACACATCCAGAGAGACTGAAATATGCCATTGTTAAACCCCTCTATATGGAAGGTGATAGGAGAGGTGTAAGTAGCTACCGACATGTTTCACTGCTGACATCATTCTCCAAAATTTTTGAGAAGATGATGTATTCTAGAATAGTACATGACCTTAACAACAATAGAATCCTTATAAAATCACAGTTTCGGTTTTACAACTATTGGTCACTGAGAATGCCATGTGCGTGTTCACTCACAAGGTTTTACAAGCATTAACTAATAAAATAGAGCCTGTTGGTACTTCCTGCGACCTCTCTAAGGCATTTGACTGTGCGAATCACAGTATTCTCCTAGATAAATTGACGTTTTATGGGACTGATGGTATAGCTAACCAATGGATTATGTCATATCTAACCAAAAGAATGCAGAAAGTTGTACTTAGCAAATAAAGCAATATAGTTCAAATGGCTCTAAGCACTATGGGACTTAACATCTGAGGTCATCAATCACCTAGACTTAGAACTACTTAAACCTAACTAACCTAAGGATATCACACACATCCATGCCCGAGGCAGGATTCGAACCAGCGACCGTAGCAGCAGCGCGGTTCCCGACTGAAGCGCCTAGAACCGCTCGGCCACAGCGGCCTATATAGCGGCCTATACAGTCCAGGGACATAAGTATGACCAGAGAAAAAGTCACATATAGGGTTCCCAAGGTTCAATGTTAGTCCGCCGGCCGCTGTGGCCGAGCAGTTCTAGAATTTAAATTGGTAAAAACACACTTTGGAACTCCTAAAAAAACTTAGATCAGCTACATGGCACTTGGATTATTGCAAATCTTCGGGAGAGACAAATCAGTAAGTTAACATATTTTGCGTATTCTCATTCAATAATGTCAAAGAAGAAATCCCTCTTTACGCAAAAAAATGCTGTAAGAATAATATGTGTTGCTAACCCACGATCATTTTGTAGAATATGTTCAGGGAGTTGGTTATTCTGAGTACTGCTTCACTGTATATTATTCCCTCATGAAGCTTGTTGTTCATAAGGAACTATGAGGTACATAATTAAAATACCAGAAGGAAAAATTACACTCATTACTCTACATTAAGGTTGTCTTTGGCACAAAAAGGGGGGCACGCTGCTACAACAAAAATTTTTGATGGCTTACCCTGTGATATAAAATATCTCATAGACAACAAAGTACGGTTTGACAACAAACTGAGAAAGTTTCTCCTTTACAGCTCGTTCTCTTCTGAAGAATAATTTCTATCACTGTAACGTGTAAAAGGTGGTGGATAGGAATTATTAACTCATATCTAAATATCTCTTTTCCTTTTGGAAAAAAAAGTTACAAATGTTCAGAATGTAACGGTATGTAAAATTAACTGCGATATGACTGTAAAATGACTCGCTCCACATTATTATGAACTATCGTGCAAAACGATCTGTGGAAGGTGTAACTAACTAGCTATGAAAAACACTGAAAATAAACCCGGATAGGGTGATAGTATATGTATTAAGACATCGGGAAATAACTTACATGGAACCAGATGGAACTTTAGTGGGTAAAAACTGCAGGAGGAGACAAAGATTGGAATACATTCGACGAATAATTCAGGACGTAGAGTGCAAGTGCTACTCCGAGGTGAAGAGACTGACACAGGAGAGGAATTCTTTGCAGCTCGTATCAGACCAAACTGAGGACTCCAAAGATCATCTACCTACATAGACCTTTTTACCACTCTATGTAGTGCACTGTCATTTAGTCAATGACATATTTGAGATGACTGAATGATTGTGCACTACGTGGAGTGGCACAATGGTCTATGTATGTAGACGATCTGAAGATGTTAGTTTAACTTGCTGGAAATAATAGTCTACATATACATTAATAGCGATCTGGGCAAATAAACTTTTCTAGTAAGAAGGTTACATTATTCAAATTCAGAAATCAGTCTCCTGCTGTCAGTGTCACGTAAACCATTAACACCTATAAGCTGCCTTCTTCATGATTGTATTAGCCCAATTATTTATGGAAATGGACTTCAGCAGGATTGATTATGTTCCTACTGATTGCACTAGGGGCGTTGTTACCAATCTCCGGCCTTCCAAAACTACGAAAGATAGTTATTCAATTACAGACAGAGTTTCCTTACTCGTATTAGCTTGTTATTGGTGTGCTTCACTTTCACTCATTAAAAGTTATAAAGACAGCATTGTTGATTTTTTTCATTAAGTTTACACTCTGTGGCCTTTAGTTTTATGTAAGAGATCAGCATGTATTCATAGAAGCAAATAAATCTTGTAAACATACCCCAAAAAGTGACATTTTCGCTAAAATTCTTGCACATATTTCTGGAAAATCTTATTAACATACATCAAGGCAAGAATTTATACAGCTTATCACAATGCGTTTCATACTTAGCAGCCATGAATTACTGAAAAGCAACAGTCTTCCCTCTTTTTTATGAATATTCTTCTTTTGTGGACTAGAGAAGTGAAATTCTAATGACATCATATCATCCCAGCGACGTCGTGCTTGTTACTGTCTATGAGTTCACAAATAAATTTAAGTAAGTGAGATGGACGCAATATTACAGTATTCAGGGACATCACATTGTTTTGCTTACAACGTTGCAGTGTATATAGTTGATATACTTACCTTTGCCAGAGAAAGCCATTATGAGAATGTTACGATACAAAATTTCATCCTTAAATAACACAGGCCAACAGATATATTTTCCGGTATTTTTTCTTGGGTAATAGCGTACCTCATAGTTCTTTGTGTAATGACTCGGTAACTGACTTTAGTTTTTTCTATCATGTATAGTTTTATAAGAATGTGGCACGTTATAAAACGAAAAATTAGAAAAACACAAGTAACTGGAAAAGACTGGAATACAATTTTTCAATGAGAATAAAGATTTTAATGGAGTACAAGCATAAAAACAATTTATTGTTATATAATAATTATATGTTCAGTGTTCTATGTTTCCTTTCTCTGTCCTCCCTGTAGTTTTTGATAAAGCTGTTTCTCCAAATCACTGCCTGTTGTTCTTATCGGTTATTTCCAACAAATGTTCCACTGATTTTGTTTAATCACAAACTCATCATAAACACAAAAATAGCTGTCAGAATAGTTTTTGCAAACACCACTACCCATTCTACTTTACACATACACTGTGGCTACGTTGTTTCAGATTGAATAGCTGTAAATTAAGGAGAACAACTAAAGAGTTTGACATAGTAATTACCATGTATAATAACGAGTGCAACCACTACCGAAATTTCATACTGCCAATTGATGTGGCGTATAGAAAACAAATAATTATCTCAATAAAATGTGTTTAAAATATTGTTATTAGTCAAAGAAATTGAGTGTCATGCCTCGTTTATTATAATACGAGGGTTGGAACTTTAACAGTGGTAACTATTTATTCACAACAGATACAGAAGTTACATGTTTGCACCTGTTACTGTCCTTCTAAGTAGTTACCAGCGTTGTGTAGAACCCGTTGCTAGCGATGTGGAAGGTGCAGTATACCGTTAGCAGAGCCTCTTCTGTTCGTGTTGCGAATGGAGCGGTCTAAAGTTATGGTGATTCTCGTGTACGACTGTGATAGTGTTATCCTAACTCATTACGTTCCTCCACGGCAGACCGTCAATGCACAGTATTACTGTTCGTTTTTGGAGCATCACTTGCGACCAGCTTTGCGAAAGAAGCGCGACACTGTCTGCGCTACCCACCCATCATTTTGCACGACAATGCGCTTGCGCATACAGCGCAAGCTGTGGCTGCTCTGTTCGGTCGGTGGGACTGGGAAGTACTGTAACATCTACCATACCCCCCCGGTCTTAAGTCCTTGTGACTTTGATTTGATTCTGAATATGAAGGAACCACTTCGTGGCATTAGCTTCAGAACTGTTCCAGAGATTCGAAAGGCAGCAGACCGCTCCATTCGCACCATCAACAGAACAGGCTCTGCTAACGGTGTGCTACACCTCCCACATCGCTGGCAACGAGTTCTACACGACGCTGGTGACTATTTTAAAGGACTGTACAGGTGCAAACACGTATCTCTTTTGCATCGATTGTGGATAAATAGTTGCCACTATTTAAGTTCCAACCCTCGTATTAGGATTCAGAACATTAGAAACAAGATTAAGCCACTCTATTAAAAAATCTTGTTCATCATTTCACTGCTTCATTAATTTAAAGACTCTCTGATCTCTCGTTGTCATCCAAACAAGCAGCAATCAAATGGGGTATTCTGTGGATGTGCAATTTATTCATTGCAGAATGGAAGTTCCTTTCAATTTAAAACAGTCGATATCGCGTTGTCAATCGACCAGAAAGCAGCTTGTTCAAATCCTGGTGGGCGTAGAAGGTTTCATCACTAGTATTTGGCTGAGAAGGGCTGACATAACGGCACGTTCAAAACATATTTATCACTAGACTATATTCCAGTGTTCTGATGAAATACCCAACATCTTCACGCCCGGGAACTGGGTGTTTGCGTTGTCCTTATCATTTCATCGTGAAAGTGGCGAGATTGGACTGTGTACAGATTAGGAATTTGTACGGGCGCTGATAACCGCGCAGTTGAGCGCCCCAGAAACCAAACATAATCACCGTCATCGTCACCATCATCAAAGTGCCTAATGAAGGGGCGTGTAATACGGATCCGTGACGTTAAAGTCAGTTGTCCCCTTATTGTTATTCGAAAAGGTTAAGGGCTGGCAACGGGTTTGCATATTCATTTTACTGCATATTCATCCTAAACAAAATAAACACAAAAAGATACAAAAGAGGCGGTTATCGACACTCGCATATTTCTTCATGATAAAGACGACGAAAGCGCCAAATAATTAGGATCTTACGCAGTAAAACAGTGCTGGAATCCGCAATGTCCTCGACGCTCATTGAACAAAACGGGGCTGACTTTGGCTTGATCACATACACGCTTAATATGATGTCGTCCAGAAAAAGTAAAATATTAGAGTTCGCACAAGTCATTGCGTGGTCTACGTGTTGTGCAGAACCCGGATACTTATCGTCTGTGAGGGCCGGGGCTCGAGTTAGGGAGACAGGCCGTATGTGCCCGCCGCTGCCGTCTTCGATCGGCAGCGGGCCTTGTTGTGGCCCGTGGCCCGTGTCTTAGTCCCGCAGCTCGCGATTGGCTGCCCCGATGACAGGCGGCGTTCGATCCGTCATACCGGCCGACGCTGCCACAGCTGCGGCTTGCTGATTACCTGCCGCGCCCTCATTACTTCCGCTGACGAGAACGGTCCACATCCAAACTCTATCTCCGCCACCCAGAGCCCCGCCAAGCAAGCGTCTGCGAGCTTTGTTAGGTTAGTGTTTCCTAGCCATTCCGTCCACACTGCCTAAGGAGTGATTGAACGAAGGTGACCGCCGTGATATTCGCCTCTACAGCCTAATGCTGCCGGCACGGTAGCTCAGCGTATTCGGTCAGAGGGATAGCTGCCCTCTGTAATAATAATAGTAATAATAATAATATAATGAGAAATCCCAGTACATAGAAAGAGTGCCACAAGACAAATTGCCTATTGTGACAACCCATGGGAAAATCGTACAATTACCACATTTTAAGTACCTTGGAGAAATCATCCAGCCATCAGGGATCAACCTAAAGGCCAATGAAGAAAGAATAAAAAAACTACAGAAAGCATATAAACTCACGTGGAACTATTATAACAAAAAGTCCATATCCATTAACGCAAAATTGAGGCACTACAGCACTGTCGTACTTCCAGAGGCACTGTATGCATCTGAAACAATACAAATAGGTGGGCAAACTAAAATCAAAGAAATAGAGAAACAATATAGGAAAATTCTCAGGAAAATTTTTGGCCCGATACAAGAGCAAGGAATCTGGAAGAAGAGACCAACATCAGAATTATATAAATACACAAACATGATTACGGATACAAAAAGGAAAAAACGAATGCAGTTCTACGGACATATCCACAGGATGAATGAAAACAGAATTTCAAAGCGAATTCTTAAAGTCATCAACTAAGGCAGGGGAAAAACAAAATGGATAAAAGAAGTTGAAGAGGACCTCAGACAAGCACACATAACAGTAAACGATGCAGAAAATAGAACTGAATTCAGGTACATCATCAAAAAACATAAATTTGACACCACAACACAGAAGAGACCAGGAGGCAAATGGACAGCGGAGCGAAAGAAACATCACGGTGAGCACATGAAGAAAATTTGGGCTCAGAAAAAACATAAACAATCATCATAAAGGAATTCAAGTTCAAACGCTCTCTTTAAATGGGAATAATCGAAAATAATGATAATAATAATAATATAAAAACTGAGTCAATGGATGAACGAAGAATTTGAACGGGTGTCATGTGACGTCCGCCCTGAACAAAGAACAGTAACGAATAAAACGGGATAAAAAAAGTGATCAGCACATCTGATTCATACGCGCAGGGCATACATTCAGTTCCTGGCCCGCCAGGAATTTTCACATGGTGTGAAGAATGGAACGGGGTGCACTTAGTGTTATGATGCTATCTAAGGAACTTCTTGAATCGGAAGTAGCGGTCTGGAAAACCGACAAAGGCTAGGAGATCGATGCTCCCTCTTGATTCCCTCCGTACCGCATCAGAGGACGACACGGAGACCGGTCGACGTCGTGTGGTCCTCAGAGCCTGATCACGGAGTATTTTATTAGATGTACTTCATGTTCCTACATTTGAGACGTGCTTAGTGGCACGAAATGTATCCACGAGTTGAACTTGCGTAGACTACATTGCAGTGCGCACTATTTGGTAACAGACATGGTAGCTATTTTTCATTCCTTACTTTTCACTGTACATTAGTCAGTATGTCGACACGGAAGGAGACTGTTGCTCAGAGAAAACGTATTGTCTGGAGTTCCACAGGGAAGTATGGTAGGACCGTTCTTGTTCGCTATATACGTAAACGATATAACGGATACGACGATCGGAAATTTGTGACTGTTTGTTGACGACGCTACAGTATACGGGCAAAGTGCCATCTCTGAGCGACTGTAGGAGCGTACAGGAAGACTTGGACACAACTTCTATTTGATAACGTGAAAGTGTGTAATGATGCAAGTTAATTGGGGCAAAAAAGAAAAACAATTGTGTAATATTCGATTACAGTATTAGTCTTGTACTGCGAGAGGAAGAAATTTCTGAGACTGTACGTTTGGAGCACAGCATTGCACTGTAGTGAAATATGGACAGCGAGGAAACCGGAACAGAAGACAATCAAAGCATTTGAGATGTGTTGCTGCAGAAGAATGTTGAAAATTAGGTAGACTGGTAGGACAACGAGTGATGAGATTCTACGTAGAATCGCCGAGGAAAGGAAGATACTGAAAACACTGACAAGGGGAAAGAACAGGATAATAGGACATCTGCAAAGACATCACGGAATAGCTTCCGTTGCATTAGAGGGAGCTGCAGAGGGTGAGAACTGTAGAGGAAAACGGAGATCGGGGAACATCCAGCAAATAACTGAGGACATTACAAGTGCTACTCAGTGATGAAGAGCCTGGCACCGAAGAAGAATTCGTGGCGGGCCGCATCAAACCAGACAGAAGACTGATGTAAGAAAAGAGCGACAAGAAATGGAACGAGCAATCATGGTCGGTTATAGGGAAGACGACTCGTCGACTCGGTTTATTGGGAGAACTGTAGGAAAATGTTTGTAAAAAGATGGAGACCGCGTTCAAAAGACTAGTTGAACCCATTTTTAAGAAGACTCTGGTGTATCGCATCCCACCAGATCAGATTAAAGGAAGACTTCGAGCAATTGCACAGGTATACTGTTAGACTGTTGGCAGTAGCTTTGATCAACATGTGACTACTACGGAAATGCTTCGTGAAATCAAATGGAAATCCGTGGAAAAGGGGAGACGTTGTTTCCGTGAAACACTTTTAGGAGGTTCAGAGAACTGGCAGACTGCAGAAAGTTTCTCTATCACCAACGTACATCTCGACTGGGGTTTCTAAGACAAGAGAAAGTATGCTTCGTACGGGAGCACATACGCAAGAAAAAAATTACTGGCAGTGGTACAAGATAGCATATGCCATACACCGCACAGTGGCTCGCAGGAGTGGACAGTGACTTCAAGTTCAACGAAGTGTCATACTCTGTCTAATGAATAATTTACGTGTAGCCATTGTCACCTTTCTGAGCCTTGGAGCCGTTACTTTTCTTCCACACAGCTGCTCAGTTGAACACAGGAGGCTAAGCACACCCTGCGCCAGTCCTCCCTCCAAGGAACAATCCGATTTAGTACCATTGAATCCGAATCTTGTGCATAACAGTCAACAAACCTACACAGATGGACAACAATAATAATATCCAGAGATTGACGAAAATCTAGAATCTTATGCACACCACATAGTAGTGAAGACAATGAGAAAGCAATAGAAACTCTATGAAAATAACAAAACAAGAGCCATGTTTTTGAAATGGTCTGCACCAGAAATCATAGCAGATCTACAAATAATCTCTGGAGAAGTTTGGAAAACAGAAAAAATTCCTCAACAACGGAAACTGGTTCTAATACACCCATATCAAAAGAATGGTAACAAGCAAGATATTGACAATTGCTCAACAACATTATTGAAGAGGACACAATCTACGTCCACTGTCAGTTGCCTGAAAATCAATATCGGTTTTAACTGAGTGGGAAGATCCTGTTACGAACAGATTTTCGAACTGAAAGTCTGTAATTCGCCATAGATCAAAAAACTTCGAAACATGTAGTTGTAAAATTTATTGATTTAAAAAAAATCGTTTGACTTTTTAATAGGGAAACCCTGGTTAGAGTAATCCGTGAATTTTGTGTTGAAATTAAGGTGTAAAGTTTAATCTGAGAAACTCTGACGGAAACACTCTAACAAGTAAAATTTATGCGTGAGATATCAGGACCTTCGAAAATAAATACGTGTGTTAGGCAAGGTGATGGTTTATCTTCACTTCTTTTTAACTGTGTCATGGAGAAAATTGTAAGAAATTGGAATGACAAACTGAAAGAATCCAAAATATCGCCACTTGTTCTAGGAAGATAGGAAAAAGGCTAGCATTTGCGGATGAGTTTTTCATACTTTCTGAAAACTACACAGATGGAGCAAAGCAAGTAAGTCTTCTAGAAGAGACAGTCAGCATGACAGGCTTCAAAATTCCTGCAGAGTAAACAAAATTTATGACAAATATAAAATGTGTTTCAAAACACTTAATAAAAATACCGGGCACATAGAGAAGGTAAAAAAAATTAAATGTTTCGGAGAGACTGTTCAAGAGAATCTGCTTAGAGGCAATGATACACAAGATAGAAAAAGGATATGGCATTAACGAGAGTACCAACAGCAAAAGATGCTTATTTGAAACTTTTGAAATAAAGCACTACAAAAACCGAAGGGAAACCAGAATGCTTTTATGCTAGCGAATGTCAATTATTGAAGTATAATCTTGATAAATTATAAATATTAGAGAGAAGAACTGTACGGAAAATAAAGTCCTAAAAATGCAGCATTTTGGAAATTAAGTAGTACCGATGAAATTTAGTATACTATAGAAAACATATCAGGGACAGTAAGAAGAGAAGAGGATTATGTTCTGGATACATTTACAGAATGGATGACAATAGAGTCACCAAACAAATTCCCAAATATCTTAGAGAAAACAAATTAATAACTAAGTGGATTCAAGAAGTTATGATTATTCAGAAAGGAATAACGCATATAAGTGGAGAAGAAGTACCGGAAAGGGATATTTTCAGGAAAAAAGTTGTAGAACGAGAGTGTTCTAAGCCAGGACGGAAATGAAAATTTGCAGAAAATAGTCTTAAGACACGATAAGGAGGCAAAGGAGGATATGGGAAGAGAATCAAAGAATAACAAAACAATAATAATAATAATAGTAGTAATGATAGTAACAGATATCGTTAAAAGCCCAAGAAGAAGACTGGAACCACTTGCACAGCATGAAAAAGGGAGAAACATCGACAAACGGTGAAAGCATAGTGGAAGAAAAGAAAGGAGAAACAGCTGAAATACACATGTAGGGAATAGTAATAATAGTAATTATTAGTATCATTTTTTATTCGATTTCGGCCATCTAGGTCCTTGTGATTTTGTCTCCTTTCCTGATTTTCGGTCTAGTCAGTATTTATTCAGTCTTACACTGCTTTCTGTTCTTCTTGTATCTGTCGTTACGAGTATGTGCTCTTCAAACAACCCCAAACTTCCTAACCTTGCTTCGAAATTTTTGCCTGTCTGGAGTTTCTGCTTCCCTAATGTTAATTTATGAACCATCTCATTTCTTTTTAGGGATTTTTGTCCATATGGTGAAGCTTTTTTAATGTCATTCGAACCAAGCGACACAAACGACAATTAAACGAAATTCTTCTTTTCCTCAGAGCATCAGATAGTTTTTCAGTTTGTGTGTAGATTTGTTCATTACCTCTTCTCACCCTCTTACTCCAACTTTTTTTCGCAGTATCATCCTTACCTTTCCCCCAAACACTTCAATTTATGTCTTTTTCTTGAAGATTAAAAACTCCGCTGCACAAAGGTACTATGGTTTTATGACATTATTGTAACGCTGGATTTTTGTTTTCACTGAGAGCGATTTTTTATTGTAAATGACCTTAGTAAGCTGATAAGTCACTTCTATATGTTATTATCTATTCTAATATGCACTGCATAAGGTCTGTAACACCGGACTCCCACTGCAGCTTTTGCTGAAGTTCCTGTAGTGGGAAAAATGACTGCCGTCGACCACTGCCAAATCCAATAAAGCGCGCAGTTCACTGTTTTTGGAAACGCCCTACTCCGCTGCCGGTGTCTGAGGCCGAAAAACTCGACTCCGCACCTCTTTTTGAAAAATTCGAGCTGTTTGGTGTTAATCTCCCACTGTGTTCTCAACGTCGACCGGAAATTGATTGTAGTCTCCTCTCTCTTCATACATTTGCCGCCAGTGTCAAAACTCTAGGCACTTTGCCTGTTCCATACACACTAACTTTGTGAACTCATCTGTGTCTCGGTTCCTCGATATTACTTGCTTTCCGCTGGTGGCACTGCAGCAGAGAATGGTTTGTGGTCATTCTCCTTTGGGTAATAGGAAATGCCGATCAGCGACGCGTTTTGTTGTCATTGAAACTGCTTAATGAGGAAATATTTGTTAGAAATTTTTGACACAGAACACTTCACACTTCGTTTGGTGGAGGATAGCATTTCACGTGTGTTGTCTCACACTTGGAAACACCAGGTGCAGTACTACTGTGGAACGTGTAGATGTCGGGTACGTAGACGGCAATGCCCGTGTGGAAACTCTGTGCAGCGCTTCCGATGCAGTTATCCGCTTACCCCATAAATTTTGGAAAATGATGTGAATGTCTTTAGTACGAAGAAGAGTGAGTGTAATGTCGGGAATTGTGAGCCCCTGCGTTTAACTCGCTTTGAGAGGATTTACACGTGTCGATACAATTTATTAAACTCGACACGCAGTAACATTGAGCGCCAATAGACGTGGGAGGCAGAAACCATTTACAGTAAATGAACGCAGCGGGAGGAGAGGGCGCGCATTTTAAAATAGCTTCGCGTTTGGTGGGGAAAGTGATAGCGTGCGTGTGAAGCGCGCTGCAGCTTTTGTCCGGATGACAGTAATGAGGCAGCCATCGACGCCGCTATTCCGGGCAGCGGGCCTATTTGCGGCCTTCGCAATGACGCCTGCCGGACAAGCACACCTGCCCCCGCTGATGGACTATTATCCGCCCAGGTCTCCGCGCGCATTAAATGCGTAATTTGTGTCCACAACGAACTGTTTTGAAGCAGAATGGCTTTAATGTTCAAAGTTGGTACTTGCAAGATAAATGACTAGACGTGGCACTGAGAGGAGAATCTGTAACGAATGTCACGGAATATGACAGGAGTGGCCACAGCGCGCCTCTTGCCTCAGTCTAGTGCGATTCGTGTCTACATAGCAATGTGATAAGGACGATATCGTCTTGTCGCCTTCACAAAACTGTACATGGTAGCTAACGGATCGCATGAGTCACTCTCGCCCCATCGTATCCCACACATACATGAGTGTAGACAAGTGCAGAGATCGTACTGGCCTGGGAAGTTGAGTTTAACGGGCAGAGTGTGGACAATATTATCCTGTTGGAAGAACACATCACCTTCCTGCTACAAGAACGGCAAAAGAACGGATCTAACAACATCCTGCACGTACAGAGCGCTGGTTAACAACTCCTCCACAGGCCGGCCAGTGTGGTCGAGCTGCTCTAGGCGCTTCAGTCTGGAACCGCACGACCGCTACGGTCGAAGGTTCGAATCCTTCCTTGGGCATGGATGTTTGTGATGTCCTTAGGTTAGTTAGGTTTAAGTAGTTCTAAGTTCTAGAGGACTGATGACTACAGATGTTGTCCCATAGTGCTCAGAGCCATTTTTTGAACTCCTCCAGAATCACCAAAGGTGAAAGAGAGTAGTAGATTATCAAAAATGGTTCAAATGGCTCTGAGCACTATGGGACTTAACTGCTGTGGTCATCAGTCCCCTAGAACTTAGAACTATTTAAAGCTAACTAACCTAAGGACATCACACACATCCATGCCCGAGGCAGGATTCGAACCTGCGACTGTAGCGGTCACGCGGTTCCAGACTGTAGAGCCTAGAACCGCACGGCCACTACGGCCGGCTGTAGATTATCGCACCTCAGACCACAAGGCTTGGGTGTGGCCAGTGTGTCTTGGACGAATATACTCTACGAGACAGAGCTCACTAGGTCTACGCATACTCGCAAACAACCATTACTAGTGTGCAGGCAGACCCTGCTTACCTCGCTTAAAGCCACGACGCGGCATTCCACCTTCCAGATGATTATCTGACTTCACCATTCGAGTCGTGCACGACGATGCTTGAATGGTAGACGGGCTAGAGGTGTGTGTGCCCGTAGTCCCACTGCTAATAACCGGTTCACAACACTTCGTATTGACACGTCTGGGCACACAAGACCTTTAATCGATGCTGTGATAGATGTACGATCTGCAATGTGACGATCCTGGTGAGCGTCTGTGACGCATGGAAGTCCAAAACCTCGTCTACGGATGTGGGAATCTTCACGTGACCACTGGTATCAGCATCGTTGCACAGCTGACGCAGCACGTCCAAACTTGTGTGGCAATTAACCGAAAGAATCATCCCACCACTTGGAAGGCCACAATTTCAGTCCTTTCAAATTCGTTCAGTTCGCTGTAGGAAGAACGAGAGATTCTCTGTTGCATGGTTGCCTGCTTGCTTCACACGTTTGCACTACACTGAGCCTTATGGCTTTATTACTATTATTATTATTATTATTATTATTATGTGTACTTGTGGTGGAGCCTTATCACCACTGGCAAATTTGCTGCCTGTGTGGTAGGTAAGGGAGAGATTTCAGACTTTACTTACTGCTCTTTATTTACAGGTGTTTGGCACGCAGAGGGTTTCTTTCGCCTATAGGGATGGTGGGCTTACTTTTTTTAATTTTAATTATTTATTTGTTTTTCTATTATTTATTTATTTATACTGTGATTAGTATTTGATGTTATTTAGTGTTCTGCAGGTGCAACTCCATCGTCAGACGGGATGGATCGTTGGACTTTATATTTATGCCATAGCTGGGGGAAGAGTGTGACTACTATCGCTAATTGATGAGTGATATGACGCAGCGTGTCGATCTTGTCAAACAACTTTTGGGCCTTTTCCGTACTTTTTTGCGTAGGTATTTTTTGTGAAATGCATCGTAGAGTTCCTTTGCTCTTATGCTCCAGTGTGCTCTGAGTGTTCATCGGAGACATTTGTTTTGTATCACTTGGAGCTTCGTGAAATTGGTGTCGCAGGTCGTGCCCCAGGAAGTCGCTCCATACAGCAGCGGCTCGTTATAGTCTCATCTTCGTGGCAACATTCAGCTCCTTATTTTTGAAGAAGTGGATGGAAGGTCTCAACATTCTTAGTCCAGTTTTCCTCTATTCTGCTACATGATGAGTGAAGAGTAGTGTCCAGGAAAACGCCCAATTATTTTACCACGGAGGACGAAGGAGTAGGTTGGTTTACGATGTGGAGCCTGGTACTCATGACCAGTCGGTGTCTTGTGAAAATAATGGCCACTGTTTTTGCCAGGTTGATGTGTAGTTGTGTCAATCGCTCCACGAGATCCAGTTGTCGTTGCAGTCTCACAATCCCTTGATCTAATTTTCTGTCTCTTCTTAAAAACGTTCTATCATAAGCATAGACGCTAACTGACACATGTAGGTATGTCGTTGATATAGACGTTGAAAAGTGCTTGCGAGATTACAGATCGAAAATGTTCAAACGTGTGTGAATTCCTAAGAGGCCAAACTGCTTACATCACCGGTCCGCAGGCTTACACACTAATAAAACTAACTTATGCTAAGAACAACACACACACCCATGCCCGAGGGAGGAATCGAACCTCCGGCGGGAGGGGCCGCGCAATCCGTGACATGACGCCTTAAACCGCTTGGCCACTCCGCGCGGCAATTACAGATCCCAGTGGGGCACTGGCATGGTCTGGCTTGTTTGGTCCCTTAGGAATTCACACACATTTGAACATTTGGACTGGTTTCTAGGCAAAGTTCTTGTCGTCGATATGCACATACAATTTCCTGTCTCGAAGGAATTTCTCAAGTAGGTTTACTTAGCAGTCGGTTATGGAGTTGTTCTGGTTCAGCTTGTCGATTAAGTACTCAGACCATACTTTATCGTAAACTTGCTCGAGGCCCAAGAACACTGAAATTGTCGAATATCATTTGGTAAAGTTGCCTTGTATAATTGCGGTAATCCAGAGAAGTTGAAGTTCGCAGAGAGTCTACTTTGGAATCCGAACTGTTCCGGTCAGATGATTTGTCCCATACCATAGATTCTTGTAGTCTTCTGAGGAGCTTCCCCAGCGTGTGCGATAATTGTGCGATAATTGTTCGGAAGGGAGAGATCCTTTCCAGATTTCGGCAGTGGCACGAGCCGCCTTGTGACTGTGAGCATTTCAAATTAACGGGTAGACAGATGGCGCTCTTGTAGCTATGCCACTATGTTCTTTGTTGATGGACGACGTTGCAAACATTACCAGTACATTTATCATCCCCAGATGGTGTGCCGGCCGCGGTGGTCTCGCGGTTAAGGCGCTCAGTACAGAACCGCGCGACTGCTACGGTCGCAGGTTCGAATCCTGCCTCGGGCATGGATGTGTGTGATGTCCTTAGGTTAGTTAGGTTTAAGTAGTTCTAAGTTCTAGGGGACTGATGACCACATTAGTTAAGTCCCATAGTGCTCAGAGCCATTTGAACCATTTGAACCCAGATGGTGTGTGCCATCCTCGTATCAAAATCGACATCTTGAAAGGTGTACAAATTCTTTTTTATGGCAGAGTACACAGACATGGGCCAAGTGGGGGAATTTCCTTATGTTAACGTGATCAAGTAAGGTACTTGGGTACACGCTATCAAGCACGACCAGAGGATTGAGTAAATGGCCAATGACTGCGTATAACCAACGGCCTGTCGAGGATGCTAGAGTGACGCCAGAGTGAAAGGTTTTTGATGACATACGCTGAAAATGAATATAAAATACCGAAAAAGTGAGACACAGTACACTTACGTCATATTTATGTAACGATCTAACAACGCCGAATTTTCTTTATCCGAAGTTTGACTGATGTTAGCGAATTTTAGAGGTGTTAAAGGATTTGACGGCGTACTTGTACGACTTGCGTGGAGATATACCTGAGTTATTATGACTGCCTCCGAACGTGATTTTCTAGTGTACACCTTAAAAATGTGATTGTGTGAGTAGCGTGATGCATTTCATCTGGGTTGTCTAATGAATTGCTGCATGGTAAATGAATTATTGATCAATTTATTGACTATATTAAATTTATTCTACGAAGCTGAGTTATTCTTTGAATCCTCAGAATGTTTGCTCACGTGTGGTTAAAATAGTAAAGAATTACAATCGACTTTTTCTGATTAGTCAGTTTGTCAGAGCCTGATCACGATTAACAGAAACTCATTATGTGTAAGGGATTAGATTTTCGTAGTTTAGCCACTGGTTATGTGGATTCCCTTGAGGTGATAATTACGACTAGAATACCTCAGATTTCAGACAGAACGGGCGATGTAGTCCTGGAGCAAATACAATGCCAAGTGGTAAAGGAAACCCCACATTCTCCATCACTCGTCTCCATAGCGACTTAACTTCACCCTCATCCTATACTCACATTTAAAATTAACGACAATAAAATGTATTTAATATATTTAACGTCCGTGAAGCACTTCATTTCTGGACTACTTACTTCTGAACTGTCAGAAATTGGAAAACTCCAGGCTACCAATGCTTTGTGTATGCCCACTTCAAATAATAATAATAAGAATAATAATAATAACAATTATAATACTGTGTGGGCTCTGCAGAAGTGCGGTAGCCATTATATAGTTACTGTATTGTTGTGCTCTCAATAAGATCGTTTATTTGTTATGAAATGAATAATGAAGTAATTTCCGGTTCTGTTCGGGAACTACCTATAACTCAGAGAAGGCATTTTCATGAGTGATATATACCTCCTAATTTTAGTGTTATAGTTGGTTGCTGTAAAGTAAATGCATGCTGAGTGAACTGTGTAAGAAAGATGATGTTCATACAGCCGTTTCAAAAGCTGTAAACACCACAGTGTGTCTCACGTTTATTTTACTATTTAAAAACGCAGATTATTGATAACTTATGTAAACAGTATTACAGTCTTACGAAGTAATGTGTGTATGGCTGAGGGGGCGGGGGACCACATAGAGAGTAAAGTAATTGCTGTTTTCGGTGTAGCAACATCGTAATTATTCCTGGTGTTCTTACAGCTAAGACGTGTAAGAAATGTAAGTATGAAGAAGAGCATTGGATATTCACTGATGGCGTGAACAGGATTCTTTTCTATAGAGAGAAACGGTAACCTGGCAGTGTCGCAGTTCAAGGTTAGTAATCTGGCACTAACCGCAGAACATTCAATAAAGACTACTCTGTTGCTCCTCCATTAAGAAAAATCAAATGTACGTACTTTTAAGGAAAAACTTCAACCTCTTTCTAGAATTATGTCTATGTTTATTAAGCAATAAATTTAACTTTCAGTATTTAAATTAGGAAAGATTTCTTTGTGTTACACTCTTCTGAGTGGTTTGACGCGCCCTGCTACTAATTCCTCTCCTGTTCCAACGTCTTTACCTCTGACCAGCAATCGCACCCAACATCACGAATTATTTGTTAGACTTTTACAATCTATCTTTTCCCCTACCGTATTTACACTTACAGTTATCTCAACTATAGTGGAAGGTATTCCCTGATGAGTTCACAAATATCCCGTCATCTTGTTCCTTCTTCTTGTCAATGTTTTGCACGTGTTCCTCACCTTGCCGATTCTACGGAGACCGCCTCCTTTATTATAGTATTAGTCCACCCAGTTGTCAACATCCTCACCCGGAACTAAGGTTATTAAGAAAGGATATTGCAAAGTGGATATTATTTTATACTCCGAAACTGTTGATCAAATGCCGCTGCCAGACATATAGAGGACCAGTTTCTTATCAACGGTGAAGTTGTAAGTTATTTGAAAAAGTAATGTGAGATTTCAGCAATGAGGGTGACTAGACGCGTCTGCGTATACCAAATATCAACCGCAACATACCTTTTTTGTAAAGTATGTAAAAATGTGGTGGCAGAGCTCTTAGACTTGGTTACATATAAAGTTATTACTGCAGGATGTGACATCAAAGAAGCCTTAGATTTTGTTACATTGAAAAATTTATTGTCAGGAAGACTGTTAGTCTAGCTACCGACGGTGTATGTACTGTCTATGACAGCTAACAAGAGCTTGACAGCTTTTATATGTTCGTACATGTTCTGATTTCATACCTGTCCACTGCATTTGTTACAGAGGACATTGAGCATTAAAGTACTTTGAGTGTCCACATGTTGTGCAAGTAGTTGTAAAAATTGTCAACTACATATTTCTTCATTAATGCTAACTATTAGTTTCTAAACTATGCCGCTCTTTTCGGATCAGTTCTCTAATTTTATGGCTCCAAAAGGGAAGGTCAGTGGCCACCCCTGGAATACGGTGCTCTAAACAGAGATACATCTTAGGACTTTAACTTACGGCGGGAATGATTAAGGACGCTATAAAAGGATCTTTAGTACGACTAAATACCGTACAGATATAGCAGGCTGTACCATCGTCCGAGGTTTTAAGTGTGAGCAGTGAGCAGAAGAGGGAGTTTCCTTTATCTCTTTCATAAAGAACTTACTTGAAGTTTGACAGTGTAGGTTTCTAAAATTACAGAAAGGAAAGTTTCATCGAAATCGGCTTGCGGGACTTAACGCGATTCCGCAGATCCTGAGTATGACGCTACCATCAGTCGAGTACTGGACCAGTTCGCAATATCGGTAACGGGTTTCAACGAAACAAAATCATTATATGTCGATTCTGTCCAAAACTAAGTAGTATCGAACTCAAAGCCGAAATTAGTGTCGATTTTTCTTCCAACGACGGTCGTTCCAAATATGTAACCAACTTGTCTTGTAAGGTATAATGATAGTAGAAATGTATGATACTTACGATACTCTACATCTGGAAGTTTCTACATGTATGTGATCGTTTCAAGAAACTTAGCAGCCACGGTGTCAAACACCATCTGGTTACGTAGTGCGACATTTTATGAATATCGAAATAGTAAGGACAATAAGGGCTCAAAATGGCTCACTTTGTATGTAAGTTATACGAAACTTTTAACGAATGATGGTTACTAATTAAAATTTGAGTAACTGTCACAGTCTTTACTTGCATTAGCGGAGACTGATGTACTACTAGGTTATAAAATCAATAAGAAAACCATAAAGCCATGTCAGTGTCGCTTCTCCTCAAGTCGTGATGTGTGACAAAAGGAGGTGGAGGACCTTGGTCGATGGAGTAAGAAATGGATTTTACGCACTCTGATTTATGGAACAGTAACTGCGTAGCGTAGGATTTCACGTCGTCCGGACAAAAACATGTTTACCTTGTCTGTCACATACCCTGATATACTCAAAGTTGTAACTTTTTTCTATAAAGTAAGCTGTAATTGTTATGGAAAAATCTGCAAAACATGTATGTTAATAAACTTAGCAACTTTTAGCTTATTGCGACTTTTGATATACTGAAATCAATATCTTTTTGACAGGATAATCTTGGTTTTCAAGAAGGTCAAAAAGGGATTTGATACTTAAATTACTCTGGCAGTGTATACATCATCTACAAATATTGCTCTATATTGTAATACAAAAATAATGTATGTCGTTCCTTATGGGAATTAATAGCCTACAAGTAAGACTGTTATACGACATGTTAGAACAGTAGTGAATATTACATCTCTGACATGTGTAAAAGAAACCTCAGGCAATTCTTATGATACATAGCTGTGCAACGTAGAATGTGCTCAAATGGTGCGTTCTTTCGTCTCTCAGGCTAACAGTTCGTTGTTTCATTTCCGCCAGTGCGAGCAATAGAATTAACAATTTCGAAACGACTCTTCTTCCGAAGACTTCCTCTGAAAATTAATGCCCAGTTTACAAACAAGGCAGTAATAACATATTTATTTTATTTTGTCTTATTTTCTAATACGTACCTCTTTATTGTAGGATCGGTGTTCAGCGAATTCACTTCACACTCTGAATTGTCATATGCTATACAACGTCTCCATGCGTGCAAGGAATTTTATTAGTGTATTGGATAACCAGTCCCATACATTGAACTAGACTGAGTATGTTTCTCTATGAATGAAGCCACACAGACTTTGTTAGTAGAATATGACAATCAGAGTGTAAATGTTTTCACAGTAAGAAAGTGACTCCAATTTAGCTACAGTTACATCGAGACAAATAACACACACTTAGCTACTTCAACATAAAGCAACGACATAAACGATCAAAATAAACTCTTAATTTCACCACTGAATGGAAAACAACAATAAATCAGTAAAGGAATAAAGCACACCACCAAATGCACATCGAAACTTGGAACTCACAATTTGACAGTTGTGATAGTGTCGTGTACCGTTGGCGAAAGTCGTAACGTGCATTCACAATGGAGTCGGGAGAGTAGGGCTACGACTCCATTGGGGATGCACGTCACAACTTCCGTCATAGCTGTGGCCTCTCCCGGGCAGGGGGCATTCGCTAACTGGAGCCTCGAGGTCACTCTCTAAAAGCAACATGTCGAATTTTTCTCAAAACAGCTACAACGAATGAGACGCGGAAGTCGAGCATTTCAGATGTAGGTCAAGTTTTGTTAACAGCTTCTACTAAAACATAATTGACTAAAATAAGGAGAAAACAACAAAAATAGGAGAATTGTGTTAAAATTTTACTTGTGGTTTAGAACTCAAAATATACGTTGTTTCATTCACGTTCATCCCGCAGAGTACTTATTCAGACACATGTAATGATATAGCAATAATTGTTAGTAAATAAAAACGTCCCCTTTAATTTACTCCTCGATCATTAAAATAGTAAGATTTTTGAAGTTTTTGAAAACATATTCAGCGATCTTAAAAGTGGTTAAAATTTAAAATTTAAAACAGTCATGATCGTAATCTTGTCAAAATATTTTTTATTGGAGTGAGTGACCGATTTCGACTATGTGAAAGAGTCATCTTCAGACTCCGGAGCGGTGGATGGACACTGCTGGATGAGTTCCGTCGTCCCTCGACGCTCGTGTAACTGCTCAACTGCGGAACTCATCCAGCAGTGTCCATCCACCGCTCCGGAGTCTGAAGATGACTCTTTCATAGAGTCGAAACCGGTCACTCACTCCAATAAAAATATATTTTAACAAGATTGCGATCAAGGTTGTTTTGTATTTTAATATTAAAATAGTACGTTAAGTCTTTTCCGGCCGACCTTTAAGGCCAACGGGTTTTTTAGTGTCACGATGTCACTACTGTAGTTTATCATAGAAATCATATAACTTGTTTTTTTTAGTGCCACAATGTCACTACTACAGTTTATCATAGAAATCATATAACTTGGTTTTTTAGTGCCACAATGTCACTACTACAGTTTATCATAGGAATCATATAACTTTCTAGTTGTAAAGTAAAATGATTCAAGAGAGAGAAAAATAAAATACGAAGTTCATTCCAGTTTTGGAAAAGGGACTGAACTTTCGTTTAGTAACTGAAAACTGGTTAAAGAATTAAGAAAAAAACCAAGATATCAGCTCGGCGTGGTGGTCTCTAGATAAAGTCTCGTACTGTGTACAGCTGAATAAGTTATTTCAAATTTAAGTTCGTAACACCACGCATTATGAGCCCTCCCAAAATTGCTGCATACCGTGAAGTGTGAGCGGCCGGCTGCACGAGGCTGGAAACAAATAATTAATAAGAGTTGGATTAGGGAGCCTTTGATAATGAGAAATCCTTGGGTATGTTCATAAATTGCATATAAATTTGAGGTCAAATTACATAAAAATTCAACAGTGGATTTAAACAGTAGAGAAATTTCGGATATTATAATTCCTGATATTATAATTCCTGGCGTACAGAGGAAATGAATTCTGTAAACCGATTAAGACTGCTGTCATTTTGAGAGGAGTTGATAATTTGTTCAATATGGCAGCAACCGATAAAAAGATTCAAGTGTGAAGAAGCATCTTCTTGATCGTGAGACGCGCAGAAATAGAGAAAAGCAGTCCGTTCCAGCTCTTGAGACGGCGCTGGGTCAGGTAGCTTCGGGGCACAAAGGGAGTGGTCATTTTCTATCGCCCAGCAGGCGGGAAGTAGTCGCTTTCCCGCCTACCAGATTTACGACAGTTCTACGTTTTGATCCTGTGTGGCGCCAGTCAGTTTTTGAAAGGACTGACCGCCACCACTTACGCCCATTCTGTGAGAACTTCGTCGAATGAATAGCAGCTATCGACTAAGAGCCACCCTCAACCGCGCCTTATACACTCAGCGTCAGGTTACAGGAAAATTTAACTGTTGATCGGTTTGAAAAGATTTAATCATGTCGCTCGATTTCAAATGATGTTTTGTTTGTTTGGTGATCGCGAGAACTTCGCGATCCAGCGACGGAGCCCCCCTTTTCTGTTGGCTAAATCAGGTTTCGTGGTTCATTATTTTCTATCTGAGGTGCTCAGAGTTCAGTACTTTGTTCTGTTCTGATTTCAGAATACATCTCTGCGTTTTTATTTTCTAAGTTTTTGTTGTTACTGTTCTGATCCCTACCACCTTTCGTAAAGCTCGGTATACACGTGAGAGTTTTTCACTCACAGTGATTTTTTTGGAGTAAGATACGTCTTGTAAACAGCGCCGAGGGTTAGCTCACCGGCGGTCCTAGAGTGGAACAAGATCTCAAAGAGACCCTGCAGCCTCCACCTCTCGACAGCTCTCAGACAAGAAAAACTATACCGGCATTGTCGGGAGAGCTGAAGGTATCCGGGAAGTGCTGAGCGCAATATTGCATCCCACATCAGTGTCGTGTTTCACAGTTTTTACACTACCACACCTTGGTAATTTATTTTCGGTACTCATGCACACATTAAATAGAAGTACCTACGAAACTGAGTATTTTGAGCCATAATATGTGGCATTAGCAAGTTTCAGTGAGAAGAAGTCGCCCGTTTTATCTCCTGGACGAACGACACGGACAGTTAGAAAATTTCGGAAGTTCTACACTTATACAGTTCCATGTATCAAATAGTGCACAAAAAGATCAAACATATATTTTATAGAATTAACAAACCAAAATAAAATAAAGTTGTTCACTGGAAGGCACCCTCCATCACAGGCCTATACACACATGTGTGTGTGTGTGTGTGCGTGTGTGTGTGTGTATGGAGGCAAGATGGACAGACAGAGGTCACACCCTCCAGATACCAAGGAAAGGGTAGGGAAAGTGGAGTGGAAATACAGTTAACATCAATGGTTTAATAATTTATTTTCCTTTTTTTTAAAAATTGACGTTAATACCACCAAGAATAGCAGGAAACCGGTGTCTCGAGCCGGAGGGTGCAGGAAGACGTCATACTCATTGAGACTATCGACGTATAGTTTTTACGAGAAGATCATTCCGATGACCAGAGAGTACATTGATTCTAGGTGTGGAAGAGGCAGGGATCAACTTTTCATGACAGGAACACTCAAGCTCTGTGGTGGATTAAAGAACACACTGTAAAGGAAATTGGAGAAAAATTGTCTGTACTTTGTATTGGGGACGACTGCACGATTGCGTTCCTTAAGGAACTGCCAAAAATCAAGGATACTTTTTCCTCCATCAGCAAACAAGTAGTGTGCTACGTGTCCACAAATCCGCTTCACAGAGTTCGTCTTTGCTTGCGGGAAGTATCTCGCGTCCGGAAAGAGGAGCAGTCGAGTACGTATCTGATGAGGAGTCGTACAGGTAGTCAGCGACAACATCTGTCGCACCAGTAACCAGTCACCTCTTGCTGACCTGCACTCCAGGCGATGCTCGTCTGTGTCAAAACATCACAGGCGACATACAATGGGGCGTCTGCGATGTGAATCCCGTGAACATGTGACCGGCATAAAATGGTTCTAATGGCTCTGAGCACTATAGGACTTAACATCTGAGGTCATCAGTCCCCTAGAACTTAGAACTACTTAAACCTAACTAACCTAAGGACATCACACACATCCATGCCCGAGGCAGGATTCGAACCTGCGGTACCAGACTGAAGCGCCTAGAACCGCTCGGCCACACTGGCCGGCTGACCGGCATTCTTGCTTCCCATTGAAAGAAGAACGCAGAGTGGACGTCACTGCCGAGGCAAGGAGCACACACCAATCGCCAAATGGCACGCCAGTCGGCGTGGGGATGCTACCCCTCAACCACATTCAGTGACCTGTGATGCTGAAGGAAACCAATGATCGCCAATGATCGCCTTCGTGGATGTCGAGTGCGTTGGCATTATCGCAGTACGGACGTAGCTCGGGTCGAGGAAAAGATGGCGGAAGTAAAAAAGGACGGCGCTAAGTCAGGAACCGGGATAGGTGCTGGTAGAGAGTGTGGTGCAAGAACCTCCATCAATAGGCTGGAAAGGCAAGTAAACAAATGCGCCACAACGCCATGTGAGAGCCAATGGAAAGGGCTATCGATCTGCCAGGCAGATGATACATAAGGCAGCGGTCCGAACTAAATGCCGCACAGACATCGATGATACTGACGCCTCTGGCATCAGGGAGGCAGGCAACTAGATCAGCGGGGATGCCGTCGCGGCCGGCCGGTGTGGCCGTGTGGTTAAAGGCGCTTCAGTCTGGAACCGCGTGACCGTTACGGTCGCAGGTTCGAATCCTGCCTCGGGCATGGATGTGTGTGATGTCCTTAGGTTAGTTAGGTTTAATTAGTTCTAAGTTCTAGGCGACTGATGACCTCAGAAGTTAAGTCGCATAGTGCTCAGAGCCATTTTTGATGCCGTCGCTTAAGAGGATCGCCAACCCAATACCAGTAGGGGAAGCATGAGAGACATGTGCCGTAAAACCATGGGAAGCACAGGAAGTTGCAGCTTGTACCTTCTGAAGTATAGCAACGTCAACTTCCGCAGCATATGTCATGTCATAGAGTAAAGCCAATTTGTGGCATACGTGAATGGTATTGATACTGACCATGGCTACGCGATAATTCTGAAAAGCTGCCATCGCAAGGAGGACGGGCAATTCAAACATGGGGTAAGCACAGGGAAGTCCATGTTGTGCCCCTGTGGAAAGGCACATCACTGTGATAGGGAGAAGCCGACACCACCAAGGGTGGTTCATACTTCTGTACACCTCCAGAATGTCCATCCTCATTATTGACGTCGTCCGTCCAGTATACAGACATTTCACTGTGCCGATTCAGTGGAGCACTGTCAGAGGTGCGTCCACAGGTAGCCTCAAACATGGAGGCAACCGCATCAGAACCAGGCCACGGAAAGTCGGTGTCCGGAGGTGGACGTTGACGAGAGGTCGAGGCGGGGAAGAAGATCGCGTTGTCAGGTGCCAGGGCGTCAGAGAGCAACGCACCATCAATAGCAGGGTCGTCATACTGTGCACACATCCGACGGAGGCAGTCATCAGAACGGGTACGACGTTGTCTCTTCCGTTTCCTCGGCTACTGTTGCTTCCTAACAGGCTGTTCCGTCTCGGATGGCGGGCGGCTATCGTCCAGCATGTGGCCAGATGAAAGAAAAGCTGAAGTAGACACAGCTCCACGATCATCAAACATGGGACCGGGACAGATACCTTGCACCTGCTGACAATCATCGTTCATTTGTATTGCCCCAGGCAGGCATGTAGGAGAGACAGGCAAAACGTCCATCGTGTAGTCGGGAGGAGTCGACGCCGGTACCGACTGATTCAGAGGGGACTCAGAGGGGACTCAGTAGGCAGCACCGCCGCAGACGGTGCCGCAGGAAGATCGACATCCCTGATCTACGCCTGGGGCATTCAGAACAAGCTGAGCAGGTGTGTGGCTGGCCAAGTAGGAAGCCACGTGTTTCCGTAGTTGAATTTTTATCTGGCGGACGTCATTGAGGACACGGTACGTTTCGAACATCTTCCACGTTTCAGCAACGTGACTGACGAAGTTGCCGTAAGGCTTAAAGGCGGACACCACGACGTCCGACGGTACCTCAAAACTGCAACGTTCGGGGGCCAAAGCCAGCGTGATCAACCACTTCAATCCCTATATGTACGTCAAAGTATCTGAACTTGAGAGCATTAGCGTGGCACCGCACAACGTCGGCGCTCAGCTCATCATTCGCCAGCTTTACGAACACAGTAGTACTGAGGATCGAAAAATGAATTCAGAGAACATCTTCTGGTGGGAAACTACTTCACTGCCTTCGGTCATTCGTGATCCAAAGGATGAGTTAATTTAATTGTGGTTTAGCAGTGAGAAAAAGCCATGATGGTCGATGAAGTCGGAATCTGAGACAAACCGCTAAGCGGAAGTAAACAAACGCGCGCTCGCTCGCAAGCAGCACACCAGGCGAGACTCAAACAAGAAGTGCGCGCCTCAACACTGCAATGGCTCGCTCTACAAATATTTACCGGCTTTGAAGGGACACTTAAGACTATTGTCACAGTGGATACGTACTGTGAGTGAATGTCAGCAATGCGTTGGCAAAAAAAGTGATGAGGAAAGCTGCCAAGAAATGTACTGAGGACGGAGTTGTGCATTTGCTTAATTTTTGAAGGAAAGGCCAGCGTTATGGAACGCTCAGTTACTGGATTACGGGAACTGAGATAAGGAGAAAAGTTTGTCGGCTGAAGTGGCTACCATTTTTAACACTTGCACAGAAGAAATTTACCAGAATAACCACAATTTAGGTAATCAGGCAAAGCTGTTTTATAACATAAATTAAGTGACATAGAGAAAAAGTGAAATGTCTGAAAGTAATAATTTGAACTCGGAAAATTATAATTCAACTTCAACTAACACAGCTGTATCTATAATTTTCTATGACGTGGTATGTATTGATTCTATTATTATATCGGGTGTTCATGAATAGGTCTTCAGGGATTTGAGAGTGGGTCCTGAAGACAATACAACCAGAAACTTTCAAAGAAGGATATGTCCAGAAAAGCTTCATTTATCAGCTACCCTTCCTATTAGGCTTTTGAACTTCTGTGGGTATCAAATTGGTGTAATGTTATTCCACCGTAATTGTTAGTTAACAAATGTTAGAGAGTGTAAACGTAGCTGATGCTGGAATTATTAGTATCATCAGCAGTCTGTCTTTAAGATTAATGGATATACTTATAACAGTATCCATATTGAGAATTTTGAGTTCAAGTATAAAGAGGGTTTTTCACCTACATCGCTGTCATTCTCGTAAAATTTCGATGTGTTTGTGGATTTTCCATCACAAGCTTTGCAATGAGATTCTTGCTTGCTACAAAATCATCCCTCCTCTTAATCCGCTCTCTTATCCAACACGAACATCGTAGTTTTCAGTTTTTCTTTGCCATTAAAAGTATTAAAAGTGTAGCTGCAGCCAGACTTCTTCCTTCAAACACAGAACTACGACAGAAAGACCTCAGCTCTCACAGACACTGACCCTGCTGTGTGTAATCGCTTCCGACACCTCCTCTCGCAAAACTCACAGAAAGATATAGAAAGTACTTGCAAGGAACTATCAGACCGTAACTATCAGTGAAAATTCGGCCCTTCTGTAAACAGCTCTGAGAGTACCAAACAGTCTGAGAGTAAAAAAGTGCGACGTGTATCCCAGCACTAACAAATCAGAGGTCTGTTTCAAGTAGGGACGTAGCCGATGCCTTCCATGGTGCGATACTGGAACGGAAGTAAACCTGAAGTACCAGCGACCAATTAATACAAAGTTATTATAAATGATGGACCCATTTTCAAAACTTCGTATTTCTTCAAGTACAAATCCAAAATGAAGAAACTTTATACCAATGAAAAGAAGAAGTTTCAAAGTTTTTTTCATAATGTTTGATATTAATTTAATAAATTTAATATTTTGTCATAAGTTTTAATTAATTAGTTTTTAATAATTACTTAATAATTAGGTATGTGCTAAATGTTATAAATGTTCAATGCGGCCACCGTTGGCTGCACGGCAAACATCGAAGCGGTAGCCAAACTCGCCCCACACACGCGAAAGCGTATCTGCCGTTACTGAGTGCACGGCAGCGGTGATCTGGTTCCGCAGATCATTCAGAGTGGTTGATGGAGGCAGGAGGTAAACAGCTTCCTTCACATAAACCCATAAGAAATAGTCACAGGGTGTGAATCAGGAGATCTCGGTGGCCAGAAGTGCAGAGCCAGGTTCTCCAGTCCATTGCAACCGATCCAGTGCTGAGGGAGTAATTCCAAAAGCCTCGTACGTCATGGTGCCAATGAGGCGGAGGTCCATCCTGTTGGAAAATGAAATCCTGTCAATCTTCCATAACTTAAGGGAACAGCCATTGATTCAACATGTCCAGGTACGTGATTCCCCTTACAGTTCTTGCCGTAAAGAAAAATGGTCCATAAACCTTTGTACGGGATACGGCACAGAACACGTTGATCTTCGGTGAGTCTCTTTCTGCTGCAATGGTGAACGTGTATTTTCCAAAACCCTATAAGCGAATATTGTGTCTGTTGACTTTTCCACTAAAGTGGAACGCCGCTTCATCGCTAAAAATTACACGCTGTAGAAATACGTCATCCTCCATCTTTGCTAGCACATCACAAAATGCGAGACGCTTCTCTTTGTCATTGGTGTTGAGTGCCTGCAGAAGTTTTAATCGGCAGGGCTTGTACATTAAACGCCGGTCCAGAACTTTCCATACAGTTGGTTGGGGTATTCCAAGTTCTCGACTGGCTCTATTGGTAGAGTTACTGGGACTGCGCCCAAAATTGTCTTGAATATGTTGGACATCATCCGCTGACACACGGGGTCGGCCTGTGCCTTTTCCTTTGCATACACTCCCAATCTGTTTAAATTACTTAAACCAACGAATAATGCTTTCGCGAGTTGGTGGTTGAATACTGAAATTGGTACCAAACGCCCGCTGCACTGCAATTTGCGACTCACTTTTCGCATACTCAAGAATGCAGTAAACCTTGTGCTCCACAGTCGCCATCTTACTCGTGATACTGACAGAGAAACGGAATGACGGCACTACTGCCGTGCGAACTCTACCGGCCGCTTCTGAAACCATCACCACCCACCAAAACTTTGAAACTTCCTCTTTTCATTGGTATAAAGCTTGTTTATTTTGGATTTGTACTTGAATACGTATGAAGTTTTGAAAATGGGTCCATCATTTAGAATAACCCTGTATTTACTTCGTCCTCAAACTGAGTCAGTTTCTTTACATTTACGCCACGTGGGATTGTGAGAACTGTGCAAGACGGTTCAGGAGCGATAGTGCAAACTGGTGTGATGTTCGAGGAACACGAATAACTTGTTTACGTCCGGAAACTGATTGCAAGTGATGTAAATTAAAAAAGACAGGAAACGCAATTGTTAAAGAGTATTGAAAGGTGACTGATTTTGGACTTGTATGTTAACCAAGCAATGTAAAAGGCGAATTAAATGTTCAAGAACAGTACTAACACCTAAGGGAGCAGGCGCAGTTATGAAATTGGTGAAAGTAAGTCTTAAAAGGAACGGATAGGGTAATTCAGATTGTGAATAAATAAAACAAAAAGAAAAAAATTGATCTGCTAAAGGAACAATTAAGCTTAAAAATACGAAGGACAATAAGAGACGAAATCATTAACTTGATAAGATCAGGTAGATTCAGGCATAAAACGCTCTGCTCCTAATCGAAAAAAAAAAAAACTGTTATCACACTCTGACCAACTGAGCACAACGTTTCTGAAGCTGAAAAACTGAAAAAAAGGAGATTGTTTGAGAACGGGGTGCCCACGTTGGGATGAGCAAAAGGAAGAAACTACAGATACGTGAAACATGATAATGCAGAGTCTTAGTAAAAAGGAGTGTGCAGATAAATTACAAGATGAAGTGATACGGAAAGGATTGTCGATAACACAGCTGAGGGAGAAACCTTATCAAAAGAGTTATTGGTGGGTGGGACATTTCCTACAGGAAGAAATGAAGGTAATAATATTGAACACAAATAACTGTCGTTGCCACGCATGGAGAGTCTTAGAGGCAAAGAGACTGGCTTCGGATGTTGGAAATTGTAGACCGCCACAAACAAGTGTAAAATATGATTGCCATCAAGCCATGTTTTTGAAGGACATCGTCTTTACGCCAGTGATTGTTATTAGTTTTATTACACTATTGCAATTTCGGCCTTAGACCATGATCAATTGCTGATATTATGGCTTTAAGCCACGTCAGCGTAATGTAAGCTGACACATTTGTTTGTCGTTGTCAACACTGTTAATTAGATTCGTGACTTTGTTACACAGTGCGAGCTCACGTATTCAAACATCGTAAAACAACATAATCTGTAAGTGCACATGTTCGTTAATCCATCACTAGTCACAAATGAATTAGACCACAGCTGCAGACTACTGCTTGCACTGAGCACTTGTGGGTACATCGCGACGAATGTGTCCAGTAAGATGCATCATACAATCACTGTTAAAATTGCTGTAGACTTGAGTTACACCTGCTTCAACAACCCACACGGTGCTCCTCCACGAAGAATGATTACTATTACAGTTTTATTACTAATGATTACCGTTTCAGTAGGAGTTTAGAACCTATACGGTACTTTCACTTTCGATAGTAGTTGGTCCATACAGATTTCCAATAATAATGATGAGAAGAAATAACTTTGTCATTTGCCTTTATGTGTGCTATGTATTGCGATCGATAGTCGTTTAATTGTTGGATTATTGAACCGTTGTATGGTTATGTACGTATCCGGAGAATAATGAATGACGTCATTATAGAGTTAATATCAACAAATATATGAAATGGTCACTTACATTGAAACATCGCAATTCTTTACCATGACTGCAGTAGAGATAAGGGTACACCGTGTGGCCAAAAGTCATTTAAAGGCACTGGACGTGATGTCGCCTACGCAATGAACTTGTCTTCGTACAGTCCTTGTGAAAATGGGTATCTGACGCTCCAAATTCAAATCAGCGGCGATCTTATTTACATCAGAACGTCCAACATATCATTCCGTGGGGACCACGTGACGTCCGTTCGTCAAAAACTTCTAGTCGTCCTGTACGGCTGTTTTAAACAGGTGGAAACTGTGCTCTCTGCGATACTAAAAATCCACTGTAGACACTGTTGACCCCTTAAAGCCGGATTCTTGTGTGTGGTGTGGCTTATGTGTCTTGCAACGACAGTTATTCCACGTTCTGAGTCGATTAATTGACCACATGCTGCAGTGTTTGCCACACACTTGTCTAAAACCGACTGCTCATATATCGTGCTTACATCCACACCATACGCGGCAGCGTTCGGGTCATACACAGTTCATCTCAAATGTGACAATCCTTCCTATAAGTTAGGTTCACTCAGTTTGTTTCGACGAATAGTTCTGAATATGCCACCATTGAAATGGTGAAGAGTTTGAAAATTTTAGTCACGATTTCGGTATTATTTGTCAATGAATAGCTGGTAATGAGATGAATTTCCTTAACACTTGGCAGAAAATGTGCTGCGTCCATGAGTGTGGTTGGGCATCTGTTCTTTCCAGTCAGTATCCCGTCCAGTGGCACACTAAAAGTGGCAGCTGAATTGCACAGAGTGCGGAAGAGACAGGGAAATTGCTTTTCCTTTATGAAAATCTGTTACAGCTGTTATATACTATTTCTGATATAAAAATAATTTCGTTGTCGATATGTGGTACGAGAGGCTTTATCTAAAATTATGAAGCAGCCCTCGTTGCTGCGTTATATATACCTGTTGACTGTATAATGCAGTGAGTTCGTACAACCACTGGAAAAGACTTACAGAGAGTGGGAGGGGTGGCAGACAACTGGTAATTACTGAGCGACGACGTAATTTCGTTTGTGCCTATGAGTTTTCTGTTGATGAGTAGTGGCAGGTAATGTCACTATTTATGACATTGCAAATGCAGCTCCTGTGCAGATAGTGCAACAGATAGCTGTAATCGAAAGGTGTTAATAAGGGATACGGTATCGTTTTACATTCCCCCCAGAGCGCGACAGCTAAGAAATTAAGCCCTTGATCCGCAACTGCAACGCTCACATTACTATAATACGTTTCCAAGACGGATAACCAATAGTAACTGAACTCACATTACTAATCAGTTTTTATGTAACATTCTTTTAGCAGATTATGCAAACTTTTTGGCCGAAAGATTTCCGATATCCTCTGCTGTTTAGAGTGTGTAGGACTTCATATTGCTATTGTTAGGATAAATGATCATCTGGGAAAGGCGGAATTTCCTTCCATTCTTCCTGAAGCACGGTGAATAATTGTTGAGAAGTTATCGAATGAATTGATATGGCTCTTAAAGTAACTTTCAGAAGTGATGGTTGTATTTTAGCCTGCAGTCGACATCGTGATCATTAGTACCTCAATATTAAGAGGAGCTTAAAGGCATCCGCGGCCTGTTTAAGTGATTTAGCAAACCACATCAAAGCAGTCGGAAAGGCCAGACATCAATTTTGGTGTCGACTATATCGTTCAGCGCAAAGTTGTTCGATAGCCTTTAATTAGATTTTGGTGGGACGTAAGCTATCAAGTTAAGCTAACTTGTTTACTAATGAAGATGCAGTCGTCCTCCATTTTGTCAACAAGAAGATTATCAAGCTGACCCGGCCGGGTAGGTGAGCGCGTTAACGCGTCCATTCCGAGACACGCGGATCGAGCCTGACACGGATGGAATCCGCCTCGCGGATTCACGGGTAGGGCTCGTAAGCCGGCCAGCACTGATGTCCTTTTAGGTGGTTTCCCACGATCCCACTAACAAGGGAACCTCCCCATCGCACCCCCCTCAGATTTAGTTATAAGTTGGCAGAGTGGATAGGCCTTGAAAAACTGAACACAGATCAATTGAGAAAACAGGAAGAAGTTGTGTGGAACTGTGAAAAAATAAGCAACATATACAAACTGAGTAGTCCATGGGCAAGATACGCAATATCATGAATAGTGTCAGCTCAGGAGCGCCGTGGTCCCGTGGTAGCGTGAGCAGCAACAGACCGAAAGGTCCTTGGTTCACGTCTTCCCTCGAGTGAAAAGTTTACTTTCTTTATTTTTGCATAGTTATGATTTGTCCGTTCGTTCATTGACGTCTCTGTTCACTGTCATAAGTTTAGTGTCTGTGTTTTGCGTCCGCATCGCAAAACCGTGCGATTAGTAGACGAAAGGACGTGCCTCTCCAATGGGAACCGAAAAAATTTGATCGCAAGGTCATAGGTCAACCGATTCCTCCACAGGAAAACTCATATGATATATTCTATACGACACTGGTGACAGCATGTGCGTCACATGACAGGAATATGTTGTCGACCCACCTAACTTGTACACTCGGCGAATGGGCAAAAAGATTCTTCTACCTTTCCCGATTTAGGTTTTCTTGTGGATGTGATAATCACTCCCAAAAAAGAGATGAAAACATAAGAGTTTGTCACATAAACTGAAAATAAAAAATTAAACTTTTCACTCGATGGAAGATTTGAACCAAGGACCTTTCGCTCCGCAGCTGCTGAGTTCATAGTGTCCTAGATGTTGCCTATCTTCCCCATGGACTACTCAGTTTGTATATTTTGCTTACTTTTCCACAGTTCCACACAACTTCTTCCTGTTTTCTCAATTGATCTGTGTTCAGTTTTTCAAGACGTATCCACTGTGCCAACTTATAACGAAATCTGAGGTGGGTGCGATGGGGAGGTTCCCTTCTAAGTAAATTCTGCGCTAATACCCATGTTCCATCTGAGACACGGTAAACCCAGACTGATAAGGTCAACAGGTTCCTTCCTTGGAGGGGAAGTAAGAGACTGATGGCAGTAGATGCTTCGTGTCTTTAAATCCATAACCATCATCATGCCATTACAGAACAGGCCCGACTCGAAATTGTTGCGACTGTGTGAGAAACTAGCTATCGACTAAAATTGAATTGTTCTAAACTAGATCTGCAGACTAGCAGCGAATTTTCACCAAAACAATCTGTCGCCAGAAAGCGTCAAATTCGTGCTCTTATATTTGTTGACACAACGTATAGCGTGATTAACGCTCCGTGAAACTTTCTTCCAATTCTCCACAAACAAATGACGGTGTAGCTGCACTATGTATGTATTCACTCGTGTATTGTTATGATAATTAGTGCCTGGGCAGTGTATATAAGAAGCAGTTACTATAGAAATTAACTGTATTTGCGAAAATTCCATTTAAACATTGTTTTACAGGAAACAATACAAAACCTCTTCTCTGAGGAACAAAAGGCAATTCATAACTCTGGACAG
This sequence comes from Schistocerca piceifrons, assembly GCF_021461385.2. Lineage (NCBI taxonomy): Eukaryota > Metazoa > Arthropoda > Insecta > Orthoptera > Acrididae > Schistocerca > Schistocerca piceifrons. The sequence goes on from NC_060138.1 coordinate 663,271,450, forward strand.
CTGATGAGAAGATTTCTATGTGTACTAACGTTTGAAAGAAATTTTATTCCTTCCTGTGAGTTCGGAGGACGTAGCAGGTATGTTGGGAAAGAAAGACAAGACTACGCAACATTGCTGGGTGACGGCAAGCCCTTAATTCACATCTGATGTGTTCCTCGAAGTAGACAAGCGGACAGTGAAAACATAATTATAATGACTCTGTCGAAAATCTGTGCAAACCTACCCTGCAACTGATGCTTATACAACAGTAACAAAATCATGATGTATCACATAACAGTCTTCAGTGATCACTCTTCATCTGACACTGTTTATGCTCCTTGTATAGCCTACCTGGCCTGGTAACAACACTAAACACAAACAACTCTAACGCAGTCTGCTGGCCGTTCTGACTGTCACTGAGAATTGTAACTCTGTAATCATTTACATGCCCGCCTATGATCTGTACGTGTACGAAGCTACATTGACATCCGGTCATGTTTCCTAACTATTTCATCTTTTTTTGTCAGGCACTGTATTTATGAAAAATCTGCATATTCAGAGCTTACATCAAATGCAATGTTACGTATTCGCCTTCGTTCCTCAGTGCACTTTTTAACCGAGGACTGAGCTTTCTGATACCTCCTTCTTCTTCTCCTTCTTTCACTTTTCCCACTAGATGTTAGGCGTTTCTCCATCCAGAAGTCTCGGATATTCCACGTTAAAGCAGTTAACCCCTTCATATACAATGCTCTATCAATATATGAGTCTCATGAGAAGGACTGCCGTCCCCTTTTAGTTTTTGTCGGAAACCGACATTAGCACCTACATAGGCCGCCTGTCACTGCTCATTCTTTTAGCATGCCCAAACCGCTGCTGCTCGTTATGGACTGTGTCACTTCCGTTCATACATTTCTGAAGTTTTGAGCTTATCATCACAGGTGATCTGCAGGCATCTTCCCATAAAATCCAATTCTACTGTCCTTATCTTGTCCTTTGTTTTATTCGTAAGTGCCGTATTTTTGGACCATAAGTAACCATATTCTCAATAATATTAAAAACATCCCGTTTTGCCTGTTGACCAATATGAGCATTCCAGTTCGATCCGCATAGGAATTTCTCGTTTACCCATAGCTACTCTAGTCTCGATATCTTTGTCACAGTGCCGTCAGTGGACACGATATAACCTAATTATTTAAATTTTTCACAATTTTTCTGACACCTTCGTCAAAAATCTCCCGCCGCCTCTTTGACTCATTATTTGATGGCACTTTTGACCTCATCATTGATAGAAAACCTTTTTACAACGGTAAACTAGATCAGAGAGGTGAGAAGATGAAAATATGAAGGTACCAGACCGACCTGTGAGCGGGGTGGTTGATAATGTCGCAACTGAAGGAATCGAAGAGTTCTTTTGTGGCTTTGACTGCGTGAGGACGTGCATAACTGTACAAAAAGTATGCTCCCCATATGTTCTATATCGCCATCCGTATTTTTTAGGGTTTTACAGTACAGCGAAGCAATAATTGTTTTCCCTTGGGCAAAAGTTCAACCAGAAGGTTGCCTTTAAGGACCCAAAAGACTGAGGGCGTAATTCTACAGGCCGAAACAGCGGTTTTGAATTTTTTCACTGTCGGTGAAAAGGGATATTGCCACTGAACTGTATATCTTTTCGTCTCAGGGCTGTGGTTGACCACCCTCGTTTCGCCACAACAGAGTCAAGAAGTTCTTCACCTTCCAGTTCGAGACACTAGAGAAATTCCCGTGAAGACGCGATTCTGTTGACCTATTGTTGATCTGTAAACTGTTTGCGTATCCATCTCGCATCCAGTTATCGAAAGCCAGTCTTTGAGTTAGGATTTTATGTAGAAAATATCTGAAGATTTCGGGAAACATTGCATTCATCTCGCCCAATGTCAATCGACAGTTACCACGAATCGATTCTTCGGTCTCGTTCAGTGTCTCATCAGTCGCAGTTGAGGGACGCCCACTGCTTTGTTCATCATATTCATATTAGTATCATTCATCACTCTATCCCCTGAAAATGGTTTCATTCAGTTAAAAATGGTGGAACCAGATTACCCTCATTACCCCTCAGCTGGCGTGATTGGCAGTACATAGACTCATTTCAATAAGGCTCTACCACAAGAGTTTTTACCCGACTGTGATAAACGATCATGTATTCTACTGCTAAGACCCTGTTCTTTAACGCAATGCTTTGTCTGAAAAATCGCTTTGAGCGTCAGAGACTCAGTACTTTTACATTCTGGACACCTCGTATTTTCCTCTTTTGTAGATTAGAATAGAGCAGTCCCTTCGCTCCCTTCGCCACTGCGACGGTCCTATATCTCTTGGATTGGTTAGGATATCGTTTATTCGCAAAATATGCCGTCATTTCTGTAATGTACTCGTTCGGTTTATGCTGAGTCTAATACACACGGCAGGAACGTACATCGGTCCGCTAATCCTGACACGTTTTTCTCACCCTCTGGAACATCATGACAAGCGTTATGTGCGGCTGCTCCCTCTATCTCCCTGTACATCCTGTGGTATACAGTTCTACGTTTTTCTATATATACTGTTCTCGGACAGACTCTGATTGAATATGAACTAAGTCGGAAGTTCCAATCGTCGCGACATACTTATATACTGATCAGCCACAACATTATGACACCTACCTAACAGCCGGTATGTCCAACTTTGGTACGGAGAACAGTGGCGATGCGTCGTGGCACGGAAGGTAGATCGCTGGATGGAGTTGGCATCACATCTGCACACACATGTCACCTAATACCCCTAAATTCCGGGACGCGTATTATATCGACAGCATGTCTGTGGTCATGACGTTCTGCCTGATCAGTGTATGCGTTCTGCAATATGAACGAACCCGCACCCAGTGAGAAAGCAGTGTGTGCTTTTTTTCAATGATATGGTCAAATTTATAAAAGTTATTGAGTAAAGTCGTGCAGGTATAATGTTTTAGTCTCCCACAAAACGTCTTGCAAATATATTTTGAAATTTCAGTTTGAAGTCTCGGCAACAACTGCGTCTTGTCTGTGCAGTATTTTCCTTGCGCCCCAAACAATACAGTAGGGCGATAACCACAATGCGGGTGTCTTCACCCACAGACGGTAGTTTTCAGTGGCGCGGTATTAAATTTGGGTTGTAATTCTCTGGCTGCGCCGCTCGCAAGTGAGCGTGGCCGATGGCGCTGAATGAGCCGCCATTGTGGGCCGGTGAATGCACTAGTCCCACTGCTGATAGGATTTCTTCATTTCCTGTGCGCTGCGGCTGCTACGCTCTAATGAAATGGCTTCATTTCATAGAGGCTCGTAAAGGATGGAGCCGCGCGCATTTGGGAACAGATTAACTTGATGACGTAGGCAGCCCTCTGCCGGAAACACACGTGTCTCGTAAACGTGCGTGAGGAGCCTCAAACCTAAGTGCCACGTCCTTTCAAAACTAGCCAAATTTTTTTGTCTGTTATAGCTCATTTTCCTCGTCGTCCTTCTGCTGAGGATTTTTACGAAAGTAAGTAGTACTTGTTCGTCTTTAGACTGACAGAAAATTTTGCTGAAGGAAATGATTACGGGGGTTAAGTATAGGATAATCGTGTTTTTAGTGTACAAATGTGGCCAACTATCAGGTGACGACATCACGTGGTAAATACGCAGTGTGAGAGCTCTATAACTATGTGTGCACAAAGCTACTTCTCACTGAAAACAAATAGCGGCTCTAACTAAGCCCTTTGTAATTATCTTTATAGTTACTGTAGTGATAAAGTCTCTGTATGAATTCCTGCAACCCCACGTGACCGAAACTAAAACTGTATATACTCTTTTGTACAACTATGTCGTTTACATACTTTCCAAATGTCAATCCACGTGTCCCTCATTGATGGATAATAGCTCTTTTCCGATAAGATGCTTTTGTTTTTACTGTGAAGCTAGTTCTCCAAAGTGTTGCGAAAAAACGTCAGCCGTAAGGAAAATGGAGAGGATGCTCGAGCCGTTTCTAAACGGTACAGATTGGTTCTGTGTGTGTGCACATTATGTCTATCTGCATGTTGAGCTTATAAGGTGGAGATGAGAAATTAGCCTGGCATATTATTGGACACATGTCATGAAGTGTACGCAGGATAGCCGGTGTATTAGACCAACGACCTTTAGTCCGTTAATGTTTCGCCTTTATTGATATAGTATCACAGATCAGCTGATGGAACTGTGAACACTTGAAAGTCAGTTACCAAAATCCTTTATTAATTGAGGCTATAAGCAATAATTAAGAAGTGACTGGTAACCTAAATGTTTATTCTAAACTATAAATAACCTAGAAAGACTTTATTCTTTGCTTCCAATGCAGTTAAAATATTACAAAAGTATATATGAACGCCATCAATGCGCTCAGAACTATGTAAAAGGTAAGAAGGTTCCGCAGTCAGCAAATGGAACTGAGAGGACGCTTCACATCATTCATTGTGGAAGAGTGTGTAATGTCACCACAGACATACATTTGCCACCATAGTTCACTCCCTACATTTAGTAACAAGATTAACTTTGATCCTGAAGCATTCCATATTTACTGACTTCCAGCACAATTAAACTTGAGAACGAGGAAAGGATAACGCAGTGGGACGAAATTCCAGTTTGACAAGAGAACAATTCTAAAATCTGGATGGAAATTATAATTCAACTGTAAAGGGCTCACTGATGCTGCGCACTTAAAATAGATTAAATCTGAGAGACGAAATATTGATTTTCTTAATGCGATGAACGTTCAGTCATTATCTCACAGCCTCATTAATCCAGTGCTTTTCCCTGGTGGTTTGTTCTTCCACACGGGATATAGGCCGCAGCTCAGTGAAAGTTGTGAGTATATTAGTGCAGTTTCATCATAGCGCCCGTCCTGTAGAGCGTTGTTCCTAGGAGCTAATGTTTCTACTTCGACTCTCGTTTGCGCATATATTTCTAATATAGTATATTATGTATTCACTTTCCAACATCATTCGTAAAAGATGAAAGGAAGTCTTAAATGTTATCACGTGAATAGGCACAAAATCTAGCGCACTCATTTTATAGTCTTCACAATCCTACGATTTTTAGTGGAATCAAACAACTAACAAATTTTTAAATGTCTAGTTTTTGAAGTTTGTTGACAGAGAAGGTTGCCTTACAAGAAGTACGTTTCGTGACGTTATCTGTTTCCAGTATCAGAAAGCATAACTGTTTTTCCAGCACTTTTAAGCCTTGCGTTTCTTTGCTTGTACTAGTAACACCATTTGTTAATATCGATATTCTTCTCCATCCCTACCATCGTTACAATTAAGATATGACAGCGTACCTCGGTAATACCAGCAGGCAAACCAACGCTATAAATGTACCAACTCGTCACTAAAGTAAAGAGACTCCCCGGTACACCGATAAAGTATTTGCTATAGAACACTAACGTGTGACTGTTTTTCGACAGTCTCATTACACATTGCCAGCTGTCGTGAAACTCATTAAGCCCGTAGCCAGCGTGTGAGCCGTTGTGTTGTGCTTCGCCGGAAAAGTGGTTTAGCAAGTGTAAATTTACGAACTAATTTCAAGGTGAATGATCGCACAGAAAATTCGTAACTACACATTCCTACACAGTTCTAAAAAAATAATCACCTTTGAAATTTAGAAAATTCTCAAACGCGTAAAATATAAAATATTTATTATTTTGTGAAACGTTCGCTGGTAGATGACAGTAGTGTGACAGACTTTTTATTGGAGGTCACTGTTTCGTATCTGACTAGCAGAAATGTTTTTTACTTTTATTTAAATTCTATATTTGTTCTGAAATTGAAATGTTAATAAACACATACTGAAATATATTTTTTAATAGAAAAAATCTTTGTTGTTAGTTATTGGTCACATAATAATATTTTAAAAATTAATGAAGACACAAAGTGCCACTTTGTTAATATATATATAATACTGTTCAAAATCTAGAAATGAGAAAGTTTTTTGTTTTCTATTTTTGTAATTTATTGTGAATAATCGCACTTTGATGGAAACAGTATTTTTTCTATCTTGGATTTTTAACCCTGATTTGATCAGATTTGATCAACATTATGAAATGATGCATTCGTGGAATTACAACCATGTGTTGCGGCGCGGATCTGCTTAACCTAGCGCAAAAGGGCCGTGGCAAACTCAGCAGGCAAACGTCACAGCACGGAAACCTCTGTGGTAGGTGTTCTTGCACAAGAAACCAGACTATTCTGACGCTTCAGAAGTCGTCACTCGGACATCATGAAAGGCCGTTGCAATACCCTCACAGCAAACCAGGGCTGCAGTATCGCTGACATAGTGGAAGGACTGAGCCGCTATCATTACTACCCAATAACTATGCCTCATTCATCAGTTCTGCTGCAGGGAAAGTGCTGACATTTCGGCGACAGTGGAGACTGAGTCCACGTAAATACTGACCATTTTAGACAAGCAGTATCAATCACTGCCAGGAGACATCTACGAGTGGAAGCCTACACTGGTGAACGTCCCGAAATGGATTTTTAATCTGTCTCTGCTGGACGCTGTCCTCACTAGCTATGTGTCCACTACCTGCGCCTAAGTCTAAATACTACCGACTTGGTGCCTTACAGCTGGCAGACGACCTCCTCGCTAATTTCCATTGACTGCAGGTCGCCTAAAATGGAGGTGGCCTGTTGGTGCCTGGGCCACTTCTCAGCGCATCTGCAGTCGTTGGAAAAATCTGCCGTGTAGGGAACCTCTGCCAATGTATGTCACCGTATACGCTGTTTTTCGTCGCCCTGTGCAGCCAGTTTCTGTTGTTGTCCATCGCCTGTCTGGGCACACTGTTTGGCTTCCAGCACTGACGGTGCCGTTCACACCAGGCTTCATGGTTTGAATTTGTGCACTTTGGCACATCCCAAAGTGAGCCGTGCATCTCCACAGCTGATGATGCTCTGATGGCTCTGAGCAGTATGGGACTTAACTTCTAAGGTCATCAGTCGCCTAGAACTTAGAACTACTTAAACCTAACTAACCTAAGGACATCACACACATCCATGTCCGAGGCAGGATTCGAACCTGCGACCGTAGCGGTTGCGCGGTTCCAGACTGTAGCGCCTAGAACCGCTCGGCTACCCCGGCCAGCTCTCCACAGCTAATGCGACAGATTTTTGCGGAGTCCATAATAACAAAACACCAGTCGACTGCCAGGGAGATTATGCAGCGCTGCACCGCTGGAGTGCTGAATACAAAATCTCGCTGCCTGCTGGGCTAGAAGACACCGAATGAGAGCCATGATAGAGGCCGTTTGCTGATCTAATCATGCTGCGCTAACCAAGACCGGCCTGCACCGCGTGGGCACCTACAGCCATCTAGCACCATCTCGACTAATGTATTCTGACACAAAATTAGGGATTACATGAAATTATTGTTTCTATTTCTCATATCCACCCGCCACATTACTGCAACCATGCCCAGTTTGGAGAGCTGAAGGCCTTCGTAACCACTAACAGCCCAGCATAGAGGTCATTCATCCTCGAACACAACAAGAAGTGCGAGAAGTCCTCCTCCCCCTGCCAGCTTCATTAAGGACGACACTGGCAGCCACAACAGCCAGCATCAAGAACACAGTGGGGTGAGTGGACTCACTGCTTTTTTTCTCCTTCTTGTGTTTCTAGTGCTAGTTTTATGAATGGACGACGAGACTGCAGTAGAAACATGAGGGTGGAGTTGTTAATCTTGAGGTATCTGCAGACCTTTCTCAGTTTTGAGGTAATACTAGCTTGCAGACATCCAGATAGGTGCTCCCATAGTGACCTGCTAGGTCATAGTATGCCACGTACAGAGTCAGCGTCACATAAATGCTACATATGCTGCAGGTATGGTAATTACGTTAAACAGTTTATTGAGTCACGATGGCCCATGATTAGATGAAAAGCTTGAAGTACTGTTTAAATGTTACAGTTGCCTATGCTTTTGTAGATTCAATTTTGTTTCTATACCATGTTTTTGTGTGTTGGCTGGAGGTTCCACAATATCAGAGTCAAGGACACAGGGAATTATTACGTAAGATGCGATACGGTCTTTGCTAGAACAGGTAGCTCAGTTAAGAACTGAAAGTGTGGAACTACATAAATAACTGAATGCTGAATTAGAGAACAGGGCCTCGTGTACTTTAAGTTCCCTCATTACATTCAGCTGCCGCTAGTCTAGTTAGCGCCATTTTTGGGCAAGGAAGTTGAGGATGTTTTAAATATGAATTCGTGGACTTGTAATGGCTCAGTAGGAGATTTTGTGGGTGGCAGAAGAGAGATTAATGCTAATACCTAAATGAGTTGGTAGACAATGGTGAAAAGAGCACAATTGTTCTGTGTGAAGCAGAAAACAGGGCATTAGATGCTTCCCTAAGAGAACTGCGGCTTCATATGTCGAGCAGGGTACGGCCAGAATCCCCGAAGGATCTGGATGGCGTCATTAGAATGTTCGTAAAGCTCGAAAAGACAGAGACAGTAAAAGAAGTAGGGGAAGGAAAGACTGTCTTCTCTACTAAAGCGAGGTATTATCAATGTTCACGTTCAGGTCATATTCAGGAGCAGTCTTACCATGCGCAGTGTAAAGAATATGAAGTTGTTTTGCACTACGAATAACATTTTAGAAGTAACAGACAAAATTGGCAACAACAGAGTATGGCTAATCAATCATTAACCACAAACAGGAACTCCAAATCCGTCGTAGAGCATTCCCTGTAAATTTCCATACTACAAAGACATTTCCGGAGATGGTGGTGTTGCTTAATTGGCGTAACTGTCTGTATAGAGTAATGATTATTATTAAATAGGGACTCACCTGTGTGTGTTGAGTCTGGACGTCTTCGGAAAGACGCGATTAAACTATCCATGATATAGATTACGTTGGGTAGGGGGATAATGATTATGGTCGCTTGGCTCAGCGGCATTGGCTTCTCAGATTGGAGCAATATGTTTGCTGAAAGTGTGGAAGTTTTGCGCTGTGTAGGTGAAGGCCACTGCACGATCCTAGGGATAGATTTCCTCTATAAACGTAATGAAAAAGTGATTTTCGGCAGCCCATAGTGGAGCTCAATGAGGCATTGTTCCAATTGGTGAAGCTGTTGCCAATAACGTATGGACGGAAGTTTATAGGGCTTGAAGGATGAAACAACTAAATGGTGTAAGAATGATAAAGTGCCACAAGGCACAAGGAAATTACTTAGGGTCGACATGGGAATGAAACAACCAATAAACGTATTCTGTATGGTACAACCATTGGAACAGAATAAAGAGTTACACAGATCACCCCCCCCCCCCCCCATGACCCCTGGACCATGCCGTTGGGGGGCGTGCCTCAACGATACAGATAACCCTACTGTTGGTGCAACCACAACGGAGGGGTATCTGTTGAGAGGCCAGACAAACGTGTGGTTCCTGAAGAGAGGCAGCAGCCTTTTCAGTAGTTGCAGGGGCAACAGTTCGGATGATTGACTGATCTGGCCTTGTAACAGTAACCAAAACGGCCTTGCTGTGCTGGTACTGCGAACGGCTGAAAGCAAGGTGAAACTACAGCCGTAATTTTTCCCGAAGGCATGCAGCTTTACTGTATGGTGAAATGATGATTGCTCTATACAGACAGTTACGCCAGTTAAGAAACACCTCCATCTCCGGAAACGTCTTTGTAGCATGGAAATTTACAGGGAATGCTCTACGACGGATTTGGAGTTCCTGTTTGTGGTTAATGATTGATTAGCCATATTCTGTTGTTGCCAATTTTGTCTGTTACTTCTCAAATGTTATTCATAGCGCAAAACAACTTCATATTCTTTACACTGCGCATGGTAAGACTGCTCCTGAATATGACCTGAACGTGATCATTGATAATACCTCGCTTTAGTAGAGAAGACGTTCTTTCCTCCCCCTACTTCTTTTACTGTCTCTGTCTTTTCGAGCTTTACGAACATTCTAATGGCGCCAGCCAGATCCTTTGGGGATTCTGCCCGTACCCTGATCGACATATGAAGACGCAGTCCTCTTAGGGAAGCATCTAATGCCCTGTTTTCTGCTTCACGCAGAATAATTGTGCTCTTTTCACCATTCTCCACCAACTCATAGGTATTAGCATTAATCTTTCTTCTGCGCCCACAAAATCTCCTACTGAGTCATTACAAGTCTACGAATATTCCAAGGGTAAATAGTCCCCGGGCGGGGACTACTCAGGAGGACGTTGTTATCAGGAGAAAAATACTGGCGTTCTACGAGTCGGAGCGTGGAATGTCAGATCCCTTAATCGGGCAGGTAGGTTAGAAAATGTAAATAGGGAAATGGATAGGCTACAGATAGATATAGTGGGAATTAGTGAAGTTCGGTGGCAGGAGGAACAAGACTTCTGGTCAGATGAATAACAGGGTTATAAATACAAAATCAAATAGGGATAATATAGAAGTAGGTTTAATAATGAATGAAAAAATAGGAATGCGAGTAAGCTACTACAAACAGCATAGTGAACGCATTATTGTGGCTAACATAGATACGAAGCTCACGCCTACCACAGTAGTACCAGTTTATATGCCAACTAGCTCCGCAGATGACGAAGAGATTGATGAAATGTATGATGAGATAAAAGAAATTATTCAGATAGTGAAGGGAGACGAAAATTTAATAGTCATGGGTGACTTGAATTCGATAGTGGGAAAAGGAAGAGAATGAAACGGAGTAGGTGAATATGGAATGGGGGCAAGGAATGAAAGAGGAAGCCACCTGGTAGAATTTTGCACAGAGCATAACTTAATTACAGCTAGCACTTGGTTCATGAATCATGAAAGAAGGTTGTATACATGGAAGAAGCCTGGAGATACTGGAAGGTTTCAGACAGATTATATAATGGTAAGATAGAGATTTAGGAACCAGATTTTAAATTGTAAGACATTTCCAGGGGCGGATGTGGACTCTGACACACAATCTATTGGTTATGAACTGTAGATTAAAACTGAAGAAACTGCAAAAATGTGGGAATTTAAGGATATGGGACCTGGAGAATTTGGCAGAACCAGAGGTTGTACAGAGTTTCAGGGAGAGCATTAGGGAACGATTAACAAGAATGGGGGAAAGAAGTACAGCATTTGAAGAATGGGTAGCTTTTAGAGATGAAATAGTGAAGGCAGCCGAAGATCAAGTCGGTAAAAAGACGAGGGCTAATAGAAATCCTTGGGTAACAGAAGAGATATTGAACTTAATTGACGAAAGGAGAAAATACAAAAATGCTGTAAGTGAAGCAGGCAAAAAGGAATACAAACGTCTCAAAATGATATCGACAGGAAGTGCAACATGGCTAAGCAGGGATGGATAGAGGACAAATGTAAGGATGTAGAGGCTTATCTCACTACGGGTAAGATAGATACTGCCTACAGGAAAATTAAATAGAGACGTTTGCAGAAAAGAGAACCACTCGCATGAATATCAAGAGTTCAGATGGAAACCCAGTTCTAAGCAAAGCTGGGAAAACAGAAAGGTTAAAGGATTATATAGAGGGTCTATACAAGGGCGATGTTCTTGAGATCAATATTATGAGAATGGAAGAGGATGAAGCAGAAGATGAAATGGGAGATACGATACTGCATGGAGAGTTTGACAGAGCACTGAAAGACCTAAATCGAAACAAGGCCCCGAGAGTAGACAATATTCCATTAGAACTACTGATAACCTTGGGAGATCCAGCCCTGGCAAAACTCTGACATCTGGTGAGCAAGATGTACGAGACAGGCGAAATACCCTCAGACTTCAAGAAGAATATAATAATTCGAAACCAAAAGAAAGCAGGTGTGGACAGATGCGAACATTACACAACTATCAGTTTAATAAGCAACGTTGCAAGATACTCGAATTATTTACAGAAGAGTGGAAAAAACTGGTGGAAACCGACCTCAGGGAAGATCAGTTTGGATTCCGTAGAAATGTTGGAACACTTGAGTGACTACTGACCCTACGACATACCTTAGAAAATAGATTAAGGAAAGGCAAACATACGTTTCTAGCATTTGTAGACTTAGAGAAAGCTTTTGACAATGTTGACTGGAATACTCTCTTTCAAATTCTAAAGGTGGCAGCGGTAAAAATACAGGGAGCGAAAGGCTATTTACAATTTGTACAGAAACCGGATGGCAGTTATGAGAGTCGAGGGGCATGAAAGGGAAGCATTGGTCGGGAAGGGAGTGAGACAGGGTTGTAGCCTATCCACGATGTTAGTCAATCTGTATATTGAGCAAGCAGTAAAGGAAACAAAAGAAAAATTCGGAGTAGGAATTAAAATTCATGGAGAAGAAAAACTATGAGGTTCCCCGATGGCATTGTAATTCTGTCAGAGACAGCAAAGGGCCTGGAAGACCTACTGGACTGAATGGGCAGTGTCTTGAAAGGAGGATATACGATGAACATCAACAAATGCAAAACGAGGATAATGGAGTGTAGTCGAATTAAATCGGGCGATGCTGAGGGAAATGAGACACTTAAAGTAGTAAATAAGTTTTGCTATTTGGGGAGCAAAGTAACTGATGATGGTCGAAGTAGAGAGGATATAAAACGTAGACTGGCAATGGCAAGGAAAGCGTTTCTGAAGGAGAGGAATTTGTTAACATCGAATATAGATTTAAGTGTCAGGAAGTCGTTTCTGAAAGTATTTGTATGGAGTGTGGCCAAGTATGGAAGTGAAACGTGGACGATAAATAGTTTGGACAAGAAGAGAATAGGCGCTTTCGAAATGTGGTGCTGCAGAAGAATGCTTTAGATTAGATGGGTGGATCACATAACTAATGAGGAGAGGTATTGAATACAACTGGGGAGAAGAGAAATTTGTGGCACAACTTGACTAGAAGAATGGAACAGTTGATAGGACATATTCTGAGGCATCAAAGGATCACCAGTTTGGTATTGGAGGGCAGCGTGGGGGGGTAAAAATCGTAGAGGAGACCAAGAGATGAATACACTAAACAGATTCAGAAGGATGTAGGTTGCAGTAGGTACTGGGAGATGAGGAAGCTTGCGCGGGATGGAGAAACATGGAGAGCTGCATCAAACTACTCTCTGGACTGAAGACCACAACAACAAAAACTTACATCACAATGTTTTGTATGCAGGAGTATCATGCACAAACAGGAAGTGGACGGAAAATTAATATTTCCTGTCAGTATAGATAATTTTGCCGTCCTCGATATATGTTTGTCAAAAGACTGTAAACTATGAAGTTATAAGTTCTATACAAGGAAGATCTTGACAGGTGAAGCTCAGACCGGAGCCGGTTTTAGGTGATCTTGTATCGTGTGTGGGTGTTTAAATTACCGCTGTCTTGGTGTTCAGCATATTTAACCTGATAATATTTCTTGTGTGGTGTCCACAGCCGCGATATAATTCTTAAAAGAAACCATTGTCGTATAACCGGCAAAGGATGCCCACCAACCACTGGAAGAAGCTGGCGTTTTTAGTACTCCTTATGGTTTTGGGGAGGTGTACGTGGGACTACGAAACGAACTGTCAGAAAACGACTTGATGAGCACAAGGGCAATTGCAGAAGAGGGGAGATTGACAGATCAGCTGTTGCGGAACATGCTTTGCAGCCAGGAGACCACCATTCATTTTGAGAGGACTCATCTACTGGCAGCCACAAGTGGATACCATGAAAGGCTGTACAGAGAGGCCATAGAGATTATAAAACACCCCCGGGAATTTCATCACGAAAGGGAGTGCACGAAATTGAGTGACATTGTGATTCCGATGCTGAAGAAGATGTGTACCAGTCATCCATCATGCGATGATAGCAAGAGCGGAAACGGCAATCGACAACGGCAAATTGCGCTCACGTATCCGCAACGAGGCCACCCCACAGTTGTGGTCGAATGGATTTCACCTTAAAATCCGAAGTTTCGTCCCCGTCTGCGGAGGACATTTTCAAGAGAGATCGTGGCTTTTTTGAATGACCGATTCACATCCTGGCTCGCTACTGACTACAGTAAAATTTCGCTCCCGCGAGCTTACGTGCAGTGGCGTGACGTCACATGTTGCGGATCGAGGCCAATGAGAAAGACCAACGCAGGGGCATGCGAAATGCAATTATTCCAATGGGTTAGGAGCGGAAGAGTGTCCATAGGAGTTCCTGGCACAGGAACTCCACTTTCAAAGATCGGGTGTACATGGCATGTATTTAGTGTATGAACCCAAAGCTGCTACTTGCTATAAACAAGGTCAACATAGGTGGTGACACAACTAGAGCTGCAAAGCAGTGGTCTGCTAATGTAGGGCACAACCTATGACATCTTTGTACCAACTTTAATCTATTGGCCACTATAGTGGATCTACCAAAGTGAATGTGTCTCAGCCTTTGTCATAGTGGCCACATAAACCACTGCAAGTATTCTCAGCTCAGAACACGACCTATCTTAATGACGCCATGGAACTCGACTTTCTTTGCCCATTGTATAAGCTGAGAGCAACTCAAAAAGACGCATTACTGCAGAGCAGCTGCTCCAGTACACGCAACAGTACCATAGTGACTGGCATACACTCAATGATAAGCTTTACACTTTCGGCTACGATTGTATTCTCGACTCTCTTTGTGCAGTCTGCATCTACTTAAGGCGAAAACTCCCCACCCACTTAAGCTCCATTTATACCAGTTACCTGTGGACTGCGACAACGTTAGAAAAAACTGAACTCCTTCCTAACAGGCCACGAAGCCCAACGGTACCAACCGACCGCCGTGTCATCCTACGCTCAAATCAGTCACTGGATGCGGATATGGAGTCATGTGATCAGCACACCGCTCTCCCGCCCATGTTTCATTTTACGAGACTGGAGCCGCTACTTCTCAATCAAGTAGCTCCTCAGTTTGCCTTACGAGAGTTGAGCGCACCCTGGTTGTCAGCAGCGCTCAATAGACCGGACAACGTTAGGAAGTATAGATTAACTAAGTAAACAATCAATGAACATTGTGTTTCAACTTGAATTAGAATAAGGAAAATCTGAATTTCATGTAGATGTACTCAAGTTCAAATGGTTCAAATGCCTCTGAGCACTATGGGACTTAACTGCTGAGGTCATCAGTCCCCTAGAACTTAGAACTACTTAATCCTAACTAACCTAAGGACATCACACACATCCATGCCCGAGGCAGGATTCAAACCTGCGACCGTAGCAGTCGCGTGGTTCCAGGCTGTAGCGCCTAGAACCGCTTGGCCTGTACTCAAGTAGTCGAGACCTTTTCCAGAAACATAGCCTAAAATGAGGCGGACCAGATATTCCAAAAAGGGGAGGCATGTTGCACAATGTACCCATTTAGTCTAATGGATCAGATCCACAACCGACTCTGCAGACAGACATAAAGACATAGTGGTGCACTGAAACCTCAATGGTAGGTGTTCTTGTACACGAAGTCATATTCAGACTATTCTGACACTGGAGAAGTCGTCACTTGTATCTCATGGAAGAAGAACGTCACAGCCCACCAGGGCCGCAGTAGCAGCAACATAGCGAAAGGACTGGGCCTCTGAGGCGATGATGTCATTATTACCCAAAGACTACGTATCACACCCCGCGTGTGTGCTGCCATTTCAGAAATAATGATAGACCTAACTCACATAAACATTGTGCCTATCAGACACCTAGTATCAGTCACAGCCAGAGCCACCAATGACAGGTAGTCTAGGTTGGTCAGCATCCTGACATGGATCATCAAGCAGCCGCTGCTACAAACTGCTTTCATTAGCAGCATGTCTGCTGTCCTTACCTGATTTGGTGCTTCCAGCTGACAGGCCATCTGATGGCTAACTTCCATTCACTGCATCGTGCCAAACGTGGGGGCCTGTGGATCGTGTCTGTGCCACTTATCTCACCAGCCACTATGGCCCTGTGTGGGCAAACGTTGCCGCCGCTTGTCGTTCTGTGTAGCCGAACTCGGCTGTTGTTCGTCGCTCTGAAAGAGCAAACCCTTCTACTGTTCATCACTCTTCGTGGGCACACCCCTTGGCTACCAGCATTGACGCTGTCATCCACAGTTCGACTCTGCCTGCCTTGCTGCATCCCGCACTGAATGCTGTCTCTGCCAAGCTAACGTGACCGATCTTGCTGAGTTGGTGGTAATGGAGTGTCAACCGACCGCCTAGGAGCTGCTACAGTGCTTTATCACTTAATTTCTGACCACATAACCTCGCTGCCTGCTGTGCGGGAAGATGCCACACGTCGGGTATGACAGGAGGCCACATATTGGTCTAAGTGCTCTTCACCGACTGAGACCAGTCTGCGCCGTTGAGGCCTTACTGCCGCCCTACACCGCCTTCAGTGGTGTATGCTAACACGAAATAAAGAATTATGAAATTATTTTTTATGGCTATATGTCGGTCACCTACGACCATCCCCAGAGCGGAGAGCTGATGACCTTCCAAATCGCTAGCAACCCAGCTCCACCACCTACTATAGAGCTTGTTTACCCCCCGACAACTACACAAGAACAAAATCAATGTAACACACACGAAACCCATTATGGTTAACCAAACTCTCATACAAGGCTGTCCTCTGTTAGTGACTTTATACACTTTGGCCACTGTGTTACTTTTATGGGTACTTTATGACACTCTTTCAGGTCTTTTATTTTATGAACTTAAATTGGTGATGCAGCTTATGCTGATGATGTTAGCATTTTCATCAGCGACGACCAAGGTGCACAAATGTCAAGGGCATTTTGGAACACGTACCAGCAAAATAGCGAGGAACAGTATATGTAAGTCGAAAACTGCCATGAAGGGCACTCAGTAGAGGAGTTTGGACACTTTAGGCTCACCTTCCTGATATAAAACTTCGTGTTAATATCCAGGAATGGGTTGAAGATATGACCCAATGGTCCACTGCACTGCTGAAGTATCGATTCTGCGTTATTCTGGACCAGTGAAAATGCTGCCTGTCTCTTGGTGGAGCTACGACTGCCACTCTGCAACCAGGACCAGGTGTGGAGTTTTGCGTTGATTCAAGTGCTAGCCCACTGAAAAAGGATCCACCATCTTGGCGCCACGAGTGGCTACTCAGGGCGTATTTGGGACTTCTGGTCCACAACTGATGAAGAGTACAACTGTCCGTTTCCCATGTGAGATGTGGATTCTGCACTGTCTGCAGCTTGAGGCATGTCCCACTGTCACAATAGAGTCCATTATAACACACTATGGCATCTCACAACGTGAAGCAAAGAAATCCTCTTCGTCCTTTTTAATGTCATTTAGATATCAGGTCACTTTCCTGACTCATGTAATGCGGTAGGCGACTGTAATTCCTCTTTTTTTTTTTTTTTTTTTTTTTTTTAAAAAAAAGAATGAATGATCGCACATGCCTGAGTAGTTACCAAGAGTTGCCATCACTAGCTGTGTAGAGAAGACCTTGACATGAATGGTCAACTGCCACGTCGTTGTCTGTATCTTAGGCACTCCATAGTCTCCTTGACTCGTGTATTCAGGTGGTACCCTCCATCTTTGACCACTTGGCCTTCCTGCAGGCGGCTATATTACAGGCTTTTCTGCACTGGTATCACCTTCTGGGTATATTTTTAAAAATCTAGAAGGCCTACGGTATTACTTAGTGGCTTTATATCCTTGGGAAGTCCCACAAATCGGGTTTTCGTGGATGTCTTCTAATTTTTATTCTGTCCTTCCTCCCGCAAAGCTATTTGCGACACCGAATCAGTGACGTCCTCTCTGATAGCTTTGTGCAGGAGAACGAAGTCTTTCAAGGTAGTTGTATTTTAACTATGTCTGTCTTTGCCATGGCTATTAGTAGTATCACATCAGATGTTAAATGTCCTGTCCAGTGTCCCTTGTTTGTGGGTGATTTCTCTGTCCCTTTTTCCCTCTTCAAGCCTTGCAAAGACCACACGTCAGTTGCAGCTAACTCGTCGATGGTTGATGAATGGGCGGAGAAGAGGCGTTTTACGTTATCAGCTTAGAAGTCTGTGTGCATTTTATTTGACTGTTCCCATTCTGTTTTAAACTTTTCTTGAGTTGAGTTAATTTGAAAGACATTTGACTCGAAACTTACTTGGTTTGCCATACCTTAAGGATATGAAAAGACTGCCCTTCAAAACACCGAGTATTTTAAAATGTCTTAGCCACATTTAATTGAGGGCTCCGATCTTAGAGAGCCTTCGCAGTGTATGGGTCTGCAAGGCCCTGTTATTTAAAGATGTTGGACATGGTGCACCACGAAGTGATTCACATGAGCCCCATATTGAGTCTGAGCCTCTGCGCTGAGGTAGCTGAGGCCGCCACGCCCCACCGGACGACAACTGCTCACGGCGCGCCAGACCCGCAGTGCACACTCGCATATCATATCATTGCTTCGCCAAGTTCTTATCGTAATCGGCAATGAGAGATGAGGCCATATGGGGTTCACACAAGGGATTGCCTTTTGCAGATGCGTGTAGCTGGTTTTCATGTTTAACATCGGGATTGGAGCAGATTTACACCTAGACTCCTCCTTATTTTGGACTTGACCTAATTTACGATAGATTGCATCCCAGATTTCACATTTAAATCTATGTTTTCTACTACTTTAAATAATCGTGGTTTTATTATGATGGTGTACACTGATGGCTCCAAAGAGGGGGATACCCTTGGCTGTCCTATAGTGTTCCCAGAACGTGTCAACAGGATTTGCCTTCACCATGCCTATGTCACTTTCTCAGCAGAGCTCCACGCGGTCGTACAGGCGTTGCGGCAATGACGATTCGTTCAGGACACATGCTTTCTCATCTGCTCCGGTCCCCTTAGTACACTAAAATCGTTGCAGAACCTGAGAAGTTGACGCATATGGCATACGACCAGCTGTACTTCCTCTGACGGTGATGAAAGCTGTTGTCATTCTGCTGGGTGCCAGGCAGGGTACGTGTGGGTTTGGGGGAACCAACAAGCCAGTTGGCCTGACAAGGAAGCCTGCAGCGGACATGACATGACACGTTGCACTACTCCCCTGCAGGCTGTCGCTTCTATGTTACATCAGAGGTCCACATAGTGGTGGGAGGAGGTATGGTTGGCAAAGACGAACTACAAACTGTAGCTGGTGAAGTCAAGTGTCCAGTCATGGCGGTTCTGAAGCCAGTTGCTCAGGTGGGATGAAGTGATACTTACGCACCTCTGAATCAGACACTATCCTCTTACACATTGCTTCTTACTCTGGCGAGAAGACTCACCATTCTGCGTTGCCTGTGTTGTGCAAATCACTACATGGCATGTTTTTACTGAGTACACTCTCTGTCATAATGAGACAGCGCAAGTGAATTTATGTAGGAATGTGCTGATGACGAAGGAAATGTGGCCAAACTTTTGAGCGTTTTGTGATATGTCCAGACTATGACCTCAGCTTTTAGGGTGGAGGTTCTAGTGAGTTGCAGAGCGGTTGGTTCATCCGTTTTCTTCCTGCGACTGGGTAGCCACAGCTGTATGCTATGTTGTTTTAACTTCTTCTACAACTGTCTCCCGTTTTAGTCTTTTTAATCTTGAAATGATACCACCTGTTCGTGTTTCAGTGTGGTTGCACACATGGTTTGCCACAATTTTGTTACTTTTAATTTCCGTTTGTGTTTTCTGTTTTGTGTATTTTGCCGGCCGGAGTGGCCGAGCGGTTAAAGGCGCTACAGTCTGGAACCGCACGACCGCTACGGTCGCAGGTTCGAATCATGCCTCGGGCATGGATGTGAGTGATGTCCTTAGGTTAGTTAGGTTTAAGTAGTTCTAAGTTCTAGGGGACTTATGACCACAGCAGTTGAGTCCCATAGTGCTCAGAGTCATTTGAACCATTTTTTTTTTGTGTATTTTGCTCCCACTTGACTCTTAGTATTTTCGTCTGGGTGCTAAAGACATTGTTGTCATGTTTCCAAACCACACTATCCATCCATCTATCCACGCTACAAGATGGGAAGTGGCTGCCCTCCAGTCTCATAACACGGGCTTGATAATGGGCTGAACATTTCTGCAAGTATCCTAATCCACTCTTCATCAACAGGGTTAAGGGCATGACAAGAAAATCTCAGTCTCTAGAAGAAGACTGGACAAAAATTTTATTGTGTGAGCGGAAACTAGTTGAAATGGAGCCATCTACACTGACAGTAGCAGTTCCTCTCCAGTTTGAAACCGACTGTCACTGAGAATGTGTGCACTCGTCTGCTGTCGCTGTTGGTCTTTATATCAACCATTGTTTTTTCGCGTTTTATATGACTATGGGAATTACGCCGTTCCCTGTAGGTATGTTGGACAGCTGACGTTGATACATTAACATACCTGGCAACTTAAGTCATGGTGTGCTAATGTACATGTCTCAATGCCAACGCATATTACTCCTCTGATTCCTTACAACTGATTGGCATATGTATATCACTACCACTACTTACGGCAGCGATGGAAGCTCACATGATTGCCTGGTACCAGTTATACACCATCTACAGCGCTCTGTAGTGAACATTGCGTTATTTTGACAGTTGACTAATTTCTGGTCTGGAGAGGTGACAAAACTCAGTGGCTGCCTCCTAATATCGAGTCGGACTCATTTTTGTCTAGTGTAGTGCAGAAACTCGACATGGCATGGTCTCAACAAGTCACTGGAAGTCTTCTGCAGAAATAACGAGCCATGCTGCCTCTATAGCTGCATAAATGCTGGTGAAGGACTTTGTGCGCAAACTGACCTCTTGGTTATGACACATAAATGTTCACTGGGATGCATGTCAGGCGATCTGGGTGGCCAGATCATTCGCTCGAATGTCCAGAATTTTCTTTAAGCCAATCGCTAACGATTTTTGCCCAGTGACATAGCACACTGACATCCATACAGAATCCATCATTTTTTGGAAGCCTGGAGTCAACGAATGGCAGCAAATGGTCTCCAAGAAGCTAAAAAGAGAAAAAAGAAAAAAGAAATTTACAATCAGCGATAAGTTCAATGGAACTATAGGACACAGTCCAGCCCATGCACAGCCTACACCATTATGGAACAACCATTAGCTCGCACAGTGGGGTCCATAGCCTCGTGGGGGTCTCTGCCACACTCGAACCATACCATCAGTTCTCAACAACTGAAATCGGGACTCATCTGACCAGGAGACAGATTTCCGGTCGTCTAGAGCCCAATCGTTACGGTCGTGAGGCCAGGAGAGGAGCTGCAGGTGATGTCGTGATGTTAGTAAAAGGTACTCACGTCGGTAGTCTGCTGCTACAGCCCATAAACGACAGATTTTACCGCACTGCCATAACGGATACGTTTATGTTGTTATTTCACGCATTGTTGGTTGTCTGTTAGCACTGACAACTCTAGGCAAATGCCAGTGCTGTCGGTCGTTAAGTGAAGCCCGTCGGCCACTGTGTTGTCCGTGGTGAGAGGTAATGCCTGAAATTTGGTATTTTCAGGACACTGTTGACACTGTGGATCTCAAAATACAGAATTCCATAACGATTTCCGAAATTGGATGTCCCATGAGTATAGCTCCAGCTGCTATTCCGCGTTCACAATCTGTTAATTCCAGTCTTGTGGCGAAAATCACTTCGGAAACCTTTCCACATAAAGAACCTGAGTAGAAATGAGAGTTCCATCAACGCACTACTCATTTATACCTTGTATACGTCATACTAACGCCATCTGTACATGTGCATATACCTGTCCAGAGACATTTGTCGCCTCAGTGTATAATATTAAAAGCAAATGTGGTATAAAAAGTCTGAGATAGAACTAGTAGTGAGTTATGTGGCGTCATATAGATGAAGCTGTCCTCAGCAGCTACAAAGTTGAGGCGGTGAGGCGTCGGTTTGCCGCAGGGCTGTGGCGGCGGCGGCCTACGGCCTACAGAGCGCAGCCTCCGGCTGTGGGCGGTGGGAGCGGACAGGTGCGCCAGCGCAGACGGCACTGTTGCCGGACCGAGGGCCGCCGTGTACCTTGGGTGCGCCGCGATCGATATGGCGCCACGGCACCATTGTAATTCAAATTTAAGTGCTCCTACCCTCAAAGGTCTCCTGTCGGCCCGGACATGTCTCATTTCTTGGCAGCTGACGCTGCGTCAGCCTTATTCTAATAGTATCCCTTATCAAAATTGTCACTGATCTTGCCATAGCCAACAGATTAAACAGTGTGCGAACAGTCACAGCTCTCTGGGTAGAGCAAATGTGTAGTACAGGATCTGTGATTTGTGCATGGTAACTGATCATAACTTACGAACATTTACATAAAGGACAAGGACAGTCAATAAATGTGTGGAAAAATTTTCTTTATTAGTATCATAAATCTAGAATTTACTCCGTTTAAAATAAATCCAGTTAAGCTATTACTTTCATAAATATATATAAAGTTACTGGAAACTCCAAACAAAGATGGAACAATTATTTAGATGTAAATATTACACAGGCAGTTACGTACTGCTACGAGGGTCACTCCAAAAGAAATGCATACTATTTTTGTAAAACTACAGTTTTCATTGTGCATGTGTGAAAGTTTTACAGTCTGTAGACACATGCTTCCCGCTTGTTTTCATACTAAGTTCAACCTGTTCCCGTGAGTGGCGCCGTCACAGCATGTCTTCAAGATGGCTGCTACACTTGACGTTCGTCAGAAGCAACGTGCCGTCATAGAATTCCTGTGCTGTGAAAACGAGACAGTGGGAAACATCCACAAGATGTTGAAAAAGGTGTATGGAGATGCTGCTGTCGACCGCGGTACCGTTAGTCGGTGCGCAAGCAGGTTACGTGATGAAAGCGGGCCGGCCGGAGTGGACGTGCGGTTCTAGGCGCTACAGTCTGGAGCCGAGCGACCGCTACGGTCGCAGGTTCGAATCCTGCTTCGGGCATGGATGTGTGTGATGTCCTTAGGTTAGTTAGGTTTAATTAGTTCTAAGCTCTAGGCGACTGATGACCTCAGAAGTTAAGTCGCATAGTGCTCAGAGCCATTTGAACCATTTCGATGAAAGCGGACACGGCAACATTGAGGATTGTCCTCGCAGCGGCAGGCCTTGTACTGCACACACTCCAGACAATGTGCAGAGAGTTAACGAATTGATGACTGCTGACAGACACAACACAGTGACGACACTGAAGGAACTTCAAGCTCGACTGAGTCGTGTTCGACCGCATCGGCAAAAGCAGGATCTTTTGGTGTTGCATGACAATGCACGGCCACATGTCAGTCAAAAAACCATGGAAGCGATCACAAAACTCGGACAACAACACTGAAGCACCCGCCTTACAGTCCTGACCTGGCTCCATGTGACTGCCATCTCTTTGGGAAACTGAAAGACTCTCTTCGTGGAACAAGGTTTGAAGATGATGACTCCCTTGTGCACGCTGCCAAACAGTGACTCCAACAGGTTGGTCCAGAATTTTACTGTGCGGTTATACAGGTGCTGGTTCCAAGATGGCGTAAGGCAGTTGAGGGGTTGGTTGGTTGTTTTGGGGAAGGAGACCAGACAGCGAGGTCATCGGTCTCATCGGATTAGGGAAGGACGGGGAAGGAAGTCGGCCGTGCCCTTTGAAAGAAACCATCCCGGCATTTGCCTGGAGCGATTTAGGGAAATCACGGAAAACCGAAATCAGGATGGCCGGATGCGGGAAGTTGAGGGGGATGGAAATTATGTGGAGAAATGAAAACGTTGTTCCTAAAGGATGTATCTACACACTGTAAAACTTTCAAACATGCAGAATAAAAGATGGATTTAAAAGAAAATAGTGTGCATTTCTTTTGGAGTGACCCTCGTACATTGATGGCTGCCTTCTCTACTTTAGACAAAACTTGTAAAACTAGGCTGCATCTTCTGTGGTGATACTTTCTAGAGACGCGGATATCATTACAGTTGCTAATGAATTATTGCCCTTTTGCAATTAATTTGGAGGATAGAAACCCTCCTTAGTGAGATCTCGTTCTTTTGTTAACGTTGCGCTTGCCAATTCCCAATTCTGTTGACATGAATCTGAGAAACAGTCGTCAGTTTTTGCTAACATCTGCTACTGCAATTGCTCAATATTTTTCAACCTTGCTGACTGCTTAGCCGAAAGTGGCCGTTCATCAGCAGTTGCCTTCCAAAATCGAAGTGGTTTCAAGCAGAACATGTACACTGAGGTGATAAAAGTCATGAAATACCTCCTAACGTCGTGTCAGATCTCCTTTCCCGGCGTAGTGCAGCAACTCGACTTGGCACGGGCTCAACAAGTCGTCGGAAGTCCACTGTAAAAATAGCGAGCCATGCTGCCTCTATAGTCGTCCACAATTGCAAAAGTGTTGCTAGTGCATGATTTTGTGCACGAACAGACCTCTCGATAACGCCTCATAAATGTTAGATGGGATTCATCTCGGGCGATCTGGATGGCCATATCATTTGCTCGAACTGTCCGATTGTCCAGAATCTTCGTCAAACCAATCGTGAACAATTGTAGTCCATAAAAATTCCATCGTTGTTTGGGAACAGGAATTGCATTAATGGATGGAAATGTTCTTCAGGAGTTGCAGTTGGGCTACAGGGCCTAGTCCACTACACGTAAACACAGCCCACACCATTGTGAAAATACTACCAGCTTGCACAGTGCCTTGTCGACAACCTAGGTTCATCGCTTCGTGGGGTCTGCGCCACACTCGAACCCTGCCACCAGCTCTTAGCAACTGAAATTTGGACTCATCTGACTATGACACGATTTTCCAGTCGTCTAGAATACAACCGATACGGTCGTGAGCCCAGGAGAGGAGCTGCTGATGATGTCAAGCAGTTAGCAGAAGGCACTCGCGTCGGTAGTCGGCTGCTGCAGTCCATTAACGCCAGATCCCGCCGCACTGTCGTAACGGATACATCTACGCGGTTATTTCTCGCAGTGTTGCTTATCTGTTTCCACTCTAGGCAAATGCCACTGCTTTAGCTCATTAAGTGAAGGCCGTCGGCCACTGCGTCGGTTCAAATGGCTCCAAGCACTATGGAACTTAACATCTGAGGTCATCAGTCCCGTAGACTTAGAACTACTTAAACCTAACTAACCTCAGGATATCACACACATCCATGCCCGAGGCAGGATTCGAACCTGCGACTGTGGCAGCAGCGCGGTTCCGGACTGAAGCGCCTAGAAACGCTCGGTCACAGCGGCCGACCCACTGCGTTGTCCTTGGTGAGAGGTAATGCCTAAATGTTGTATTCTCGTCACACTCTTGACATTGTGGATCTCGGAAAACTGAATTCCCTGACGATTTCCGAAAACAAATGTTCTTTGCGTCTAGGTCTGGCTACCATTTCGCGTTCAAAATCTGTTAATTCCCGTCGTGCGGCCATAATTACGTCGGAAACCTTTTCACATGAATCACCTGAGTACAAGTGACAGGTTCACCAACCACAGCCCTTTTTATACCTTGTGTACGCGGTACTACCGCCGTCTGCGTATGTCACCTCGTAGTACTAAGCTTAGTGTTTTCGATAGCTGTAAGGCGTTTCTGGACATTGCAGCCATGTCTTAGATGCATTTCACATGAACATATTTGTCTAATTACGGATCGGAAACGTATCACCAGGTCTCCTAAAACCTGAAATGAAGACATCTGGATAAATCAGTTGAAAATCTTAACAAAATAAGGCATATCTGAGACCAAGATGAGCTGAACCATCTATGAGCAACCAACTAAGCATTGAATGTTGCTCTAGCTCAAGAAATTAGAACGGTTTCCGGAAGATGTGATTAGGCAAAACTGATTATTTAAAACGTTTGATGAAGACAGTAGCGTAACACAGAACGAGATAGAAGGCGAGAGGAAGACAATAAAAAGCGTGGTATCTTACAACATGTTAGATAAAAATGTCAGCAGCATGGGAAGTGGTACACCATAAACACCAAGAACAAACGCTATGAAAAGTATGCTCTTGTACTTCCATGCTGATTAAAAGGTATCCTTAGGCGAGTTTATTTTCAGCATTTTTCCCTACAGAAAAGAAAATACACTTGAAGAATAGTGCTATTGGGTGTACCTGACGTCGTTGAAACTTCTCAGCTGGAGATGGGACCACAGCTTGCCCACAGGACGTACAGGCGCAGTTTATCGTTGTGTTTCGGGCTTTGTGGGAGCTTGAATAATTGGCACGAGGGACTAGGGAGCATTATACCCCCAGATCACATAGACAGTTGACTGTAGTCCAAAGAGCAGCCACGGATCCTTCCAGACGTTCTACACAACGAGAAACTCTCAGGATAGACGAATGACAACATCTGATATCTGGGTAGTGGTTACAGGCAGATTGTCACCACGAGTTGTGAGGAAAAGATTAGTGGAACCCGGGCTTCGATTGCGATTTGCCATACAGCGTTTATCGCAGACACCACACCACAGTCAGCATAGCGTTGCATTTGTAGAGCCACAACGAATATTGATGTTCACCATGGCACTTTCGTGTTTCGTGGTGGCCGTGTTAGTTTTGTATTGAATGAAGACGATGTTTAAGCTGGTCTGTGGTTTGGAGCGTTTAGTTTCGCTGCAATCTGAGGCGGTCAGATCTACACCAGTGTGTTCATAAATGATCTCGTGGGAGGGCACGAGACCCTTACCTCCTCCTCCTTGAATCATGGTGTGGTGAGCTATTAAGAGTGACAAGAGGACTGATGTATTTATTGCAGAGAGTATGAATGAAAATGTGTGTGCCAACAATGGAAATTCTTGTCATACCCTTTGTGCCCAGAGTAACAAGTGACATATTCTAGCGGGATAACGCAGGACCCCGAGACACGGATTCCTTACTGTCCCCCTTACTCTGGTTCGTCGTCCACAGAGTTATGAAACTAAATGCTGGATATAAGACGATATGAAGTTAGCGAACATTGGATTCAATATTAGAAAAGGTGCTAAGCAAATGTCACATCCTTCTCTGCACTCCTGCAGATGATCAACATGCCATGACTCTCTGAGTGT
Source organism: Schistocerca piceifrons (assembly GCF_021461385.2). Classification (NCBI taxonomy): domain Eukaryota; kingdom Metazoa; phylum Arthropoda; class Insecta; order Orthoptera; family Acrididae; genus Schistocerca; species Schistocerca piceifrons. The sequence continues at coordinate 663,298,358 of NC_060138.1, forward strand.
GAAAAGAAAATTTCATTACGTTATTTGATGGTCGTGAGGAGTCGTGAATGTTTATTGGAGGTAGGAGGTTTGGTAATCGAGACACCCAACAACGCACTTGGCATAATTGATTGTCTATTTTACTACCTGCTTACTGACGCAGCAAGCTCTAAAACTTCCAGAGTAATGTAAGCTACAGCATCGACGAACGTGTCACATTATATTTCTTCCTTACACGTTTTAGCATGATTTCTCTTGAACTTTCTACACCAATAACTATTATTTATCATGAAATTACAACAGTGTGCACGGAGCATTCTGTTCTGATATTCAGCATTCGTTGTCCGTAGTAGTTAATATTGTGGTGAGAGCATCTCATAGAAGACGTAAGCTTATTTCATGAACGACACAGTAACAGAACATTTCTGTCTGATGACTCCAACTCACGACATACGAGCAGCAGCTAGTGTCCAAGGGACGTTGCGTCATGTGAGACAGGGGACAGTAAAACATACCGATGTAATTATCTCTCAGACACAGGGCACAGATGAAAAATTAGCTGCAAAGTTCGTCGAGAAAGGGGTTCTCTGTTTGGAGTGAAAATCTATTCATTGGAGCCTCTATGACTGGATAATGCTGACTCGAGGCACAATACAAGGTGAAATTTTGTGTCTGGTTGGAACTATAACATTATCCTTTTGTCGATAATCCCTATACCAACCAATCACACAAGCACTCATTACAGCTTGACTCATTGTTCCATCAGGGCTTCCACTTCACAGTGAAACTAAGGCACGCCTGGAACAAGCTGTTCCTAGTTATCCAAACTGGCTCAGGCTACGTGTAGTACCATGGTTTTGGTATCAGTGTAAAATAAAAACAGTTATTGAGTGGAATTTTGTTTAGTTATTACGTGACACTAGCCTGTACTGTAAGGTGTCAGACAAATCCAACACCTTCCATGAAAACCCTCACATGATAAGCAAATCCAGTAGTATGTCACATAGCTCCGAATAAATCGTGACATTAAATTAACCAAAGTAATACGAGTAACGAGTGAGCAAATGGAATACCACAGACTAACACAAGAATGCCTAAATGCATGTCGTACCTTCCCACCGTGAGACAGACGCAGTTCCGATGGGAGAAACGAGAACAGAAGCCGAGAGCAGAACCATGTTAAGCTAGAAGGCCCTACGATAAGGGACGGACACCCACGTCGCCAGCTAACCGCTAGGACCACCCCCCAGCCCATGTTGAAAGATAGAGCCCTCCAGAAGAACAGTATAGACCTTACGATAACACTAGAAGGACCACACCAGCTGCAAGTTTTAGCGTGAGACTTTTTCGCGTCTCTGTTACGCTGCAAACTTTAAAAACATTGCCCCACCACGAAAAGTATAACGTTTCTCATTGGATAGACAGAATTTTTGCAGGCGGAGCTTAAGGTTAACATTGAGACCCTGATTGGTCAGATGAAAACACAGCCAGATAGTTTTTTTAAACCAACTTCGGTAAATTGTAGTAAGGAGAAGTTAGAAAAGAGTTGCTTCCGAGACGGCGAGGTGAGCGGAGCTGTGCTGCCCGTCGCCCCCTGACGAACACCGACAAGGTAATGAACGCACGCGATGCCGCATAACAGCGCATAAAGCTTCACTCAGAACTGCAGAAGTCTCATCTGTTACACCCCCTTTTTGCGTAATACTAGTGTCGATCGTCAATTAAAGCTCATGGTGTTAACATTTGCCACTTGAAGCAAAAATCTGAAACGCGATGATTTTTCTGTTATATAGTTATTGAGAAGCCACATCAGCCACTGTAATTTACGACAAGTTAGATAAGTAATTAAAGATAATTGAGGGTCACTGTAGACCATTTTGATAGTTTTCTCTTTTGTGAAACTTAATTTAAACCTAGATTATAGATGTGATATGGCATAGGTCATCCTTCGATCCATTGTAGAACTTGGAAACCCATTCAGGGAATGTTCGTTCACATTTTTGTTGAACGCAGTTGGTTTTTACCATCCTGTATTAAAACATTTCCTTTTATCAATAGTGCAATTTATAAACAATGTTTTGTGAGTAGAATAAAATTTCCAATGGTAAACTTAACTGCTTTTTCGACATTATTTTACCAGCTAACTAAAAATAGGAAAGCCTTGAACCCCTTCCAGTAAATTTAGTTAGTATTAAGATTCTTTTACAGGGAGTGCAGTGGAGCTGACGCTGAAATCATTAAGTATTTGGTTATATCATCGCTAGTCTCACCGAACTCTTCTGAACTCTACATGTCATGTGTGGTCTGACGTCTCCTCATCAGCAACAGGTCCCAGGTTGAAACTAGTCAATACCCTAAAAAACACCCTCAGAGCGTCGTTGCGCGAAAGTGGTAGGAAGACACGATATAGAACAAACAGACACCACGCAGAATGTTAGAGTACTTATGAACTTCATGTGCCCCACAAATACTGGAATTTTATATAATGGTAAACTGGCAATTCAATGGGCTTAGACAATTCACGTTATTTGAAATGTTACGCAGTAATATTCGCAATTAGATTGGCTGATTGGGTTTCATATGCTACGGAATGATGTACCGAAAAATTCCATCAGAAACTGTGTTAGTTTGATGGCATATTTGCATACATCTCTCAAGCACTTTGGTGAGACTTTAAGGATATATCCTATTTCAAGCTGCTGCTGATTAAAAGTTCAACATGGATTAGGCTGGTATCACGTAATGTGTAATACTGCTTTACAGAGGGTATTCGGAAGTTCTGTTGAGAGTAAGAACGTGAGGTCACTGTCATGCGGCATAGTCATTTCCGTCCTGTCTTTGAACATGATGGTTATTCCTCCCGATTATTTGGTCTTGTGCATATGACAGATCTGATAAACAGATAACTCGAGTCATTTATAGCGTTTCAGTGTATCGCTAGTATTATAGAACATCCTTGCACGTTTCTGTATTAAGAGCATCTATAATTCACAATTTACAACCTTGTTTAAGATTACTCTTCTTCGTCCGCTTCTCACGGCCTCTTTAAGTGTAATCAGACAAGAAAGCAGTGGAACCGAAAAACGTGGAATCAATACATGCTAATCTTCACAAAATATAGCGATGTAAATTACATCAAGTATAGCTCTCGCTTCATTGCATAATTCACAAGATGTCCATGTGGAGTGCTCATCTTTCATTCCTCGAGCAGTCAACGTATTCTTACGCTGACAGCGATTACTTTATTCAGTGGCAACATTGTGCTTACGGCCACATTCACATTTCACTTCCCTTCTGTCACTTCCATTGTCCCTACAAAATCTTAACCTTCAATTTTTTTAAGTGCATACAGTATGTTTTTGGTAATACTGAGAAGATGAACATCATTCTGACGGGTTTCAAACGTCACCTTACTGTTTGTAACTTTCTTCTTTAGAATGAGTAATCTCGTAAGTTTTTTTCCCTTCGGAACCGGAGTCTGTAGGATTAAGATTTCTATTCATTGTTATGCTTACCTGCCGCGCCTGTTCTTAATTAGTAAAATCAATGGCGATAATAATTCGAAATACTTGTTTCTTTGCTTCGTTTTCTCTCGTAAGTATTACTTTCCACTGATATTATGCAAACCTAAGCGCTTATGGAGTCTTCTAGAAAGGTCTTTAAGAGTAATACTTTCTCATCAACGCCAGGAAGTGACAAGTGACGTTAAAATATTATTTATTAAAGGAATATAACGTAATGCATAATTCTATCCCATAATTTGGTCTCGTTTCCGTTTACATACCTTAGAATGATTACTATCCTGTGGCGAGAAAATCCATTAGAGGCTTAAACCTTCTTTAGAGGGATAAGTGTTAATTAAGTTTTCAATGAACACTGAAAACATTGTATACCGTGTATCTTTATTATTGCTATATTTCGCTCTAGTAATGACGTTAGTCTTTACTTACTTCTGTTAAGATAATACGCACTTTTTAAATTGCGTCGGCCATCGCTTTCAGTCTTTGCGGATACTTCCATTCTCTTGGATTGCTAACTACAATTTTCTCGGGTAAAAAATCTTAATCGTTATTGTACTATCTTCTTGTCCCTTTTTCTCTTGTTGTTTTGTTTAAATGGATGTACTTATAAATGAGTTTAGAGAATTAGAATTTCTGAATCTTGTAATTTGAGTCATATATTGACCAACGGTCTCTGATTTTTTGGGGATACATATGCAGCTCAAGTAAATAGAAACATTTAAAAGAAACCAGGTGATCAACTGTAAGAAATGTTGCGGCTACAACCACCATCCAAACCTCACAATCCACTTAGAGGCAAGCATGTCAGCTGACTACCGGACGCTAGAATACTGCTAGAACACGTTGAGGAAGACTCCAGTCCGTTACAGTGGTGGGCTGAATTTCCACGTGCTTTGGCAGAAGGCTGCGCTGTAGACTATGTGACTGGAGGGAGGACCCTGTCACAACATATTCAGGACGATTATAAATACTCGCTGTTCACCCCTTAGCCGCACTTGTAACCGTGCTACGACTGGTGCCAGAACCTCCGACTACAGCCGACGACATCTCAGCGACAGATGGCGGTCGTATGTGGGGCCAAGAAGGTTCAACCTCTCCTAGCGGGGTCATTAGCTAGCTGCTGGCCTACCAACGCCGCCAGATCTGATGGTTCCAGGTTGTCGAACCGTTCCCACCAAGGGAGGACCTCCTCTATGCTGTTCTCATTCGGAATTTACGGGCGTCTGTATAGGTCCTTAATTCGTCTAGTGCCACCAAGGGAAGACGGGCGCCTACCTTATACGCTAGCAGAGCAGCCGCGCCTGTCACGGAATTCCGCTAAGGCGCTGCCGTGAGCCAAGCACGCCACCGGGCGTTACGATAAACCAGCAGCCGCCGATGTACCGACACTACAACCTGTACAGACATCGTACAGAGTAAAACATGCTATCTTTAACCTAGCTCTTGTGAATCCGAACTCGCCATGGTACAGGTAAAACGCAACTCATTCCCTGCGCACGCCATCCTGGAGCCGCAACGACCATCCTGGAGTTTAGTGGCGTCCACGCTCTTCACGCTATTAGTCTAGTCCGTTGACTGACTGGATGGCCGATCATTAAAAGACCAATATCGACGAATGAGACTTCATATTTACTTATTTTATTTACAATTTGATCACTCTGAATTGATAAAAAATTTCGTTCTTCGTCCTTTCTTTCTAATGCACCAATAATCCAGTTGATCAATGGCCTATAGCTGTTTCATACAATTTGATAGTCTTGTTTCTTGTAGCTGTTTATGAACGTTTCCCCAGTTTAACATGTATCCCAAAAACCTCACAGCTTATTTCTAAATTGTTACCATCTTTTAAGTGATGTCACAGTATATTTTTAGAATTATTATGTTATTTTATTGTTTACGACACCTATTTTACTTTATTTGACCCTGTATAATAAAAGTTATTTTTATTATTTTCCCCTGAGGTACGTCCGAATAGACTGTATATGAATTATGCCACAATAAGATCTTTCATAATTTATGTCAATAGTGTGAAATCGTCTGTATTTGTTTGAATATGATATTTCTATAAAATGAATTTGCTTTTTCCATCGTAACTGACAATGCAAATATTAGATGAAATGTTGTAGTGCATTTGTCAAGTTACAATTTATATCTGGAGAGGGTGTTAACGCTGTAGTACATTTCCTTATGACATCTGTACTCCTGTGATTTGTACCGACAACATCGATGAGATACTTTTTATCAGTCTCTTTCACGTCCTTTTGAAAATGACTAGTGAGATAATCGCGTTGAATCGTACAATATTTCGTAGATTGTACGTATACTGATTTAAGTAATGATGAATTATTGATAGACATTGAAACAGTTCTATGAACAATCAAGTCGTGTAATTTAATGTGACCATTTTGATATTATGTTGAGACTATAATGAAGCACGATGTACTTCTCGACTACAGTGGTATTTCGGAAAAAAATAAGTAAAAAATCAACACTTTTATGAAATAGAAAGTATCCAGTCTCCAGTGGATTCAAGATATTGCTATACTGCAGTAGATTTCATTACTTTATGCTTACTCATAGTCTTAACCACTGCTCGTATTTAAGCTTTCTCGGGCAGTTTTACATCATACTGAAAAGGACGTATTTATGAATCTCACCAATCCATCGCTCTCTTTTACCTAACTGGGTGGTGCAGTGATTAGCATATTGGATTCACATGCGCGAGGACGGTGGTTCAAATTCGAGTCCGACTATCAAGGATTAGTTTTTCCGTGTTCTCCAAAAATCGCTATAGGCAAATGCCAATATGGTTCCTTTGAAAGGGCACGTCCGATTTCCTTCCCCATCCTTGAAACATTCGGAGCATGTACTCCGTCTGTAATAACATCAATGTCGAGGGGCCATTAAACGCTAACCTTCCCTTTGCCTTTCTTTCCCTCTTTAATTGGGGTCAGACGTCAGAAGACAGAGTTGCTCAACTTTTTCTCATTATTGATAAGTCCAGTAACAAACATTGCATATCAAATGAAATTATGTAGTTCCCGACATATTTTCAATTCTTAAGCATTGCATATTTGAAACTGTTTTCAGAATTTTGTCGGCAGTGTGCACTTGACGTCGAATCTGTTCATTCTTAATTAATCGATATATATGTTCTTTTGACACAAATGTGTTCCATGAAAACCGTGCCGAGTGTTACTTCATCGAATATCACAGTTTAGACCTAGAAAACTGCACCAACGTTGTCGAAATGTTACAAAAGAGCGAGTAGAATCGAAAAGAGTATCGGAAAAAATGTGAGGGACACATTACATTGATAAAGAAGCCAGTCTCAAGAGAAAAACAAACTTGGGAATAAACATTTTCTCATAAAGCTGCTGTGTTCGGTATACTTTATTCGACATCCACTCGATGCAGTTCAGCAAAATATTTTAATGGTGTTTATAGGCCAATAAATATAAATGGCATATTGCTCTCTCCTGTTAAATCTTTTTAAATACTTCTACGTTTCAACACGATATCTAAAAGTGATTGAGTTACTTCACTATTCCTCTATAGTAACATATTTCGTATTCGTCTTGGGTTCCGAGAACTTAACTGAAATGCCTTGTGTCAGAAATACAGTTTTAGAAATATTTCATCGTGATAAGGCAGTTTTGAAACCATCCACTTGTCAGGAGATGTAAGCGTGGTAACTGGATCCAGTTACCAATCTTATTACACAAAATTTAAACTTCAACGTTTACGTCAATATTTCACCAGCTCTATAACGTGTATGTTTTATGGAACAGTTGATAGTTTCACAACACGTCATGAAACTCCTTTTACACAGCATGGCACGGCTTTCTATTATTGAGTGGGTTACAACATCCCACAACACTTGAAAATGACATGTCGAAATTGCGATCACAAGAAATTATATTTTAACAGCCAAGAGCGGAATGATTTAATTTAAAAGGTATCTGTTAGAAATCAGTCACCTTTCATTTACCTTAATGTAAATGATACTTTGAAATATCGTTCTTTTTATAAATCTTCTGAGGATCTGTTTTTTGGGCTCATATCTTACATCTCTTGAAGACTCCACGGATAGGTTTCCGAACGCAGCGTAAGTTGCACATATCCTCTTCCACATGTCATGTACCTTATCGCCATAAGTGCCCCATGGAGGTGTGACAGGATTGGTGTTGTGCTGTATATACACAAATGATTTGGCTGACAGAGTGGGCAGCGACCTACAGTTGTTTGTTGATGATGCCTTGGTGTAGGGTAAGGTGTCGAATCTGAGTGACTGTAGGAATATACAAGACGACTTAGCCAAAATTTTCAGTTGGTGTAATAAATAGCAGCTAGCCATAAACGTGGAAAAATGTAAGTTAATGTGGATGCGTAGGAAGATGAAAACTGAAATGCTTGGTTACAGTACTGCTAAGTGTCCTGCTTGACACAGTCAAGTCGTTTAAATATCTGGGCGTAGCGTTGCAAAGCGATGTGAGGTGGAACGAGCATGTGGAGAACTGTATGGTAGGGAAGGCGAAGAGTCGACTTCGGTTTATTGGGAAAATCTATGAAAGAGTGGTTCACCTGTAAAGGAGAATGCATATAGGACGCTGTATCGGCCTATTACTGAGTGCTGCTCGAGTGTTTAGGATCTGTATCAGGTCGGACCGAAGGAAGACATAAATACAATTCGGAGGCGGACTGCTAGATTTGTTACCGATATGTTCTAACAACATGTAAGTGTTACGGAGATGTTACAGAAACTCAAATGGGAATCACTGGAGGGAAGGCAAAATTCTTCTCGAGAAACACTATTGAGAAAATTTATAAAATCGTCATTTGAAGCTGACTGCCTAACGATTCTACTGCCACCAACATGCGTTGCTCGAAAGGACTACAAAGATAAGGTATGAGAAATTGGGGCTCATACGGAGGCATACAGACAGTCGTTTTCCTTCGTTCTGTTTGCGAGTGAAACTGGAAATAATATTACAACTAGTGGTACAGGCTATCCACCACGCACGGTGGCTTGTGGAGTATGTATGTAGCTGTGGAAGTAGATGTAGAACAGTGCTTAGACACTTCTTAGATACGGCTAGTATTTTATTTGCCTGACCTCTGTGGCCGAAAGTTTGATGTTTCACTACAAAAAGATTTTCCCTGGCTGTGCGAGTACTTTCGCTTAATTTGAGTGATCGTTCGGACCAAAGTCGAGACGGATTCAGTTGCTCACTACATTCAAAGTATTTGGAGTTATGAAGATTGAAGTTTAATACCAGAGGATGCTCTTGTTCTGTGTGGTTTCATTGTTCATTGTAGCAGTATCTCATGATAGGCTGCACCTCTGTATGCCTGGATATTAAACAAAGACCCTGTAAGAACCTTTTCAGGGAAAACTGACAGTTTATGGGAAACTGGCGGAAACTTACTACACTCCAGTTGGGAGTGTTCCGCACTGTGTGCGACGGTGTTTAAGCTGAGTGCCCTACGATTTTAACTGGACCTTACATCATCGCTATTAGTAGGAATGCGATGGGTATTTTTGATCAAATTTGTCCTTAACGTTTCATCCTGACATGCCTACCCCCTATCTGTTCCCTTCCTCTTTCCCTTCTCACCATCTCACCTGTCCCACTCTTCCACCACCATGCTCCAAACGTCATTCCGTCCCTGTCATTTCTTTTATTTTATATTAATTGGCAGCATTATAGGTTTGTAGAATTCTGTAAAATTTCTTCATCTTTCTCTTGTGCCTTTTTCCCGTAACGGCGGAGTGTCGGCATGATTATTAACGGATGTATCACGGTTAACTTCAGGAGTGGCGCCATGTTACCCCCCCCCCCCCCCTAGGACGAAATACGAATGTATGTACGCCGTCCGTCTGCGTGCTAGTCATGCGAAAGTGAGCGAGAGTTTTCTAAATGTTAGATATTTGTGTAACTGGAATAGGACTTGGGCACAAGCCCAATATTCACCTAGTGAGATATGAGAAACTGTCTAAAAGCCACATCCAGGCTGGCTGGCAGACCAACATTCATTGTTAATCCGTTGGGCGGATTTGATCTGGGGCCGGTTCACCTCCCCATCCTGGAAGTGGCGCTTTATCACTCACAGATTTCCAGGTGTATGTAGACATGTTTGGTCAACGGTTTACTGTTGGTCTGGAAAGTAAACTTGTGAGAAATGGAGCAGAGATTTCATAAATACCCTTAGTTTCATGGGAAGAATCAAACTTGCATTTTTTTTGTGAATTTCAACCTATAGTTGATAGGTTACATGCATTTTAAAGGAAATCTCAGTTAAAGTATTATTTCTTGTTTTGTTTACGGAATTCTACAGTACTGAGTCATTTGTTAATTAATATCTAATTCCGCATAGTAAGGGTTTAAATATCTTGTATTACGTCATATTTAGGTTCAACGTATTAGCTGTGGCTTTATCTACAAAATACGTTTTTGCTCCATCCCATTTAACTCGTTCCATTACAATGAACAAGTTCAATCTTGATCATTCATTTTATCTTCTAGGTCCTTGAAACCAGTGGCTGGTGAACGTTTCCTATCTGTCACCTCTTGTGGTAAGTACACTTTGTCCTTATAACAAATGATTTACTGTGACATGTGCTTTTCAAAAGCTTTAATTCATTTTCCTTTGCTTAATTCATACTAGGCATTATTAGCCTCTATTAAGAATTAGTTTATCATTTCCACACCAATTATCTTCTTAATATCTTTCACGCTTTGCCACCTATTGTGTGTACTCAGTCTCACTATCAAAGTATTAAAAACTGTCAGCTTTTAATAGCATGTTATTCCTTTTGCTGTGTGTGTCTACTTACGTCTAAAAGTTCCTCCAGACACTAAAAATTTTTGTTTCATGGTATTCTCTTTTGTTTCGACTCTCTTATTAAAGTACCTGCTGCACTGTTTATTAGTACTGTTCATCATATGCTTTGTGGGGTAATCAAATTTTAGCATTGTTTATCTATTTACATCCAAACCAAAATTCTCCCTTCATTATTATTATCATCCAAAACAATAACTGCTATGAATATCTCTGACTGCATAATCTCTCAGTTAAATCAAAACTTTCTGCTTAATATCACCAAAAATACTGAAGAAAGAGGTCTTATGAATTAATGTCTGGAAAGGTTTTTCCATTGTAAATAGTTTCCAAAACTGAAAAAAATGCCCTTTATCATCCAACTTTTGTGTTCATCCTTCGTATTTTCCGTTATAAAGTGTATCATATTTATACCTTGGAACGTAATTCATTATCTTGTTGTGCTATTTGTTTTTCATTGTTACAATATCTATATACGATTATGAAAATCGTTTGGTATTTCACTTTGCCTGAGAATAATGCTTGTTTTTCATAATTATTATTTGTGTTTCTGAAGCTGTTATTACATTTTCCCAAAACGATCGTTTTCGCTGTCGTCATTAATTTTATTTTGTTATGGAAAGTGAATCAGTTTTATTTTTCCCCGTAAATTCAAGTATCATATATCCATTTTATTCTTCTGTAATTTTCTACATGCATTTAAGATTTCTGATATTTCAAAGTTTGCCGGCCGCGGTGGTCTAGCGGTTCTAGGCGCGCAGTCCGGAACCACGCGACTGCTACGGTCGCAGGTTCGAATCCTGCCTCGGGCATGGATGTGTGTGATGTCCTTAGGTTAGTTAGGTTTAAGTAGTTCTAAGTTCTAGGGGACTGATGACCACAGATGTTAAGTCCCATAGTGCTCAGAGCCATTTGAACCATCTCAAAGTTTTGTCATTGTAAAATTAGATACACATGTGATCAAAGGTATCCGGACACCGCCAAAAACATAAGTTTTACATATTAGGTGCATTGTGCTGCCACCTACTGCCAGATACTCCATGCGACTTCATTAGTCATTAGACATCGTGAGAGAGCAGAATGGGGCGGGCCGCGGAACTCACGAACTTCGAACGTGGTCAGCTGACTGGGTGTCTCATGTGTCATATGTCTGTACGCGAGATTTCCATACTGCTGAACAATCCTAGGTCCACTGTTTCCAATGTGATAGTGAAGTGGAAACGTGAAGGGACACGTACAGCACAAAAGCGACCTCGTCTGTTGACCGACAGAGACTGCTGACAGTTGAAGAGGATCGTAATGTGTAATAGGCAGACATCTATCCAGACCATCACACAGGAATTCCAAACTGCAGCAGGATCCACTGCAAGTACTATGACAGTTAGGCGGGAGGTGAGAAAACTTGGATCTCATGGTCGAGCAGCTGCTCATAAGCCACACATCACGCCGTTAAATGCCAAACGACGCCTCGCTTGGTGTAAGGAGCGTAAACATTGGACGGTTGAACAGTGGAAAAATGTTGTATGGAGGAACTAATCACGGTACACAATGTGGCGATCCAATGGCAGGGTGTGGGTATGGCGAATGCCCGATGAACGTCATCTGTCAGCGTGTGCAGTGCTAACAGTAAAATTCAGAGGCGGTTGTGTTATAGTGTAGTCGTGTTTTTCATGGAGGGGGCTTGCACCCCTTGTTGCCCTTGTTGTTGTGCGCGGCACTATCACAACACAGGCCTACATTGATGATTTAAGCACCTCCTTGCTTCCCACGTTGAAGACCAATTAGGGGATGCCGATTGCATTTTTCAACACGATCGAGCACCTGTTCATAATGCACGGCCTGTGGGGGAGTGGTTACGTGACAATAACATCCCTGTAGTGGACTGTCCTGCTCAGAGTCCTGACCTGAATCCTGTAGAACACATTTGGGATGTTTTGGAACGCCGACTCCACGCCAGGCCTCACCAACCGACGTCGATACCTCTCCTCAGTGCAGCACTCCGTGAAGAATGGGCTGCCATTCCCCAAAAACCTTCCAACACCTGATTGAACGTACGCTTGCGAGGGTGGAAGCTGTCATCAAGGCTAAGGGTGGCCCAACACCATATTGAATTCCAGTATTACCGATGGAGGGCGCCACGAACTTGTAAGTCATTTTCAGCAAGGTGTCTGGATATTTTTGATCACATAGTGTATGTATGTTATTTCTTTTCTATTACGCTATAGAATTCCGCTTTCTAAGTGTGATAACTCTTGTGAAAATCCATACGGTCATTCTACATACTCTTTCCATCGTTTTGGCTTCAGTATCGCCTATAAGAATTTTGGGTAGGTGTCTGAGTAATGTTATTGACCACCATAGAACTGTGTGCTATTAAAGATGTATTCACCTTCTCAGCTTTCTGTTATGTTCTCAAATCATGTTATCTATTAGTATGTCTCATTTAATTTCCAAATATCCAGAGTCGTACTTTGTGTGTGTATATTCAGAGGCCAGCAGTGCGCTATAAGTTATCACAACGTGCGTAATTCATTTGTTACAAAGTCATACACTGATAATTATTTATGTACGACTCTTTTGAATCAAAGAAATAAAAAGTTTTATTGTTTATTCTACTTATCTAGTCAACATAAAGCTTTTCAGTTGTTTGTAACAATATTCAGCTTTCAATGCGTCCTGAAACCTTTGTTTGGAAGCCGTCCCTCTGTACGAAAAGTAAATCTTCAGAGCTTTAATGGATGAAAAATTGTTGGTAGTTGGAGGTTGCTTCTTATAATTTTTTTCCTCCTAAACTGACTTATAATAAGTGAATTTTGCGCAAAATGGTCATAAAATGAACTATGCTGAGCGTATTTTGTCGTATATTTTTCAGTGTCAGCATTTTTTGCGCCTCTTTTTGTTTTATGGGTGCAGAAAGTATGGAAGCGTCATTTTATGATGAATTTCAGTGCGACACTGAGTACGTCAGAGGCAGTGTGGCAAAGTTTCACACTGTACGGGTTGTAGTCATTTTGTGTTTGCGTCTTTTTGTTTGCTGTTTGCATTCGAGATTACGGAACGAAAAGTGAACGCAGAAAGACCACATGCTGTTATTGAATGGTTTAGCAGGGAAAGTATTCAGTTACGGATGGCATCTGATTGGCAGTAAATAAAAACAGAAACAAGAAAAACTGATAGAATCCATCAACGAAATTGTTGTATGAGGAATGGAAAGAATCGCAAACGTAAGAAATTACTGTATAGTAGAACGGAATGAGAGAGCAGTTGTAATTTCTGTCTAACCATACAATGAAGACTTTGGTGTCTTATGGTGCTTAATAATACCATTACGAAGGCATGTTTGGAAAAGTGTAGATGAAAATCTGATTTCTGGTTGCCGCTGAGGTCTTTACAAATGGAACAAAGATACATCGTGCTCATGGGGCAGGACATCAGCCCTGGAACCGCCGGTGGAACTTTTCCAAGGTAGACCGACAGCGATTTAGGGAAACCAAACCGTAACAGCAGCAGGATCGATGTTCTCCGATATGAGCCCCAGCCTCCACAACTTGAGCCAGTCGAAAGTTTTGTATAATTTGTTATATCAATAGTTCTCAGCAGAATCGGAGCTGATGAATCTCTACATTTTCTGCTGTTTAATATGACAGATAAAATACATTTATACTGTACATTTTGGCAGGGACTCTAAATCACTGGCATTCATGCTTTTCTTGAATTGCTCTCCTGAAAAAAATGGGCAGTGGCCTCCACCTTGACTGAGAGTTTCAAAAGCTTGTATTTTGTTTCAAGCTAGTAATTTGTTCTGTTTACGGTTTTTGTTGTGTTCGTGTATCTTGTATTTAAAAAGATCCAGAAGAATCTCCAGCCAAAAGCAAATGTATGTATGACTTCTTTTATTTCCTTCGTCGATCATCAATATATATAGATATTTATTACATTTGCAATAGCTAGTTGCTGGAACTTGTAAGCTGTTTGTATTTCATACATTATTTACCAAATGGCCCTTCACCTCTAAGCGAGAAGTATACGAAAACGTTGTGATGAAATTCATATTTCATAGATATTATTTGCTGACAACAGCTTAATAGAGAAAAGTTGAATGACATTGAAATGGGATATTCGGGGAAAAAATGTAACCGTAACCTCTGATGGGAAAAACCTTGCTATAAACAAGATTTGAGATCGCAGTAAAGAGAGAAAATACAGTCATCTTATCACTATGTCTGCGACGTGTTTCGGAAGAATGGAAAGTCACTAGCTTTCTAGCATAAAATGTAAACCCTTTTTTTCTGCTTTCATCTAAAGGTGATCAGTCTAATAACGAATTTTCCTCCTTAAGTATATCACATGGATAGATCTTTGTATTTGGCTTAGATATTTGTATTTACAGCTTTTTCCGTCGTTATACTTATGTTATATGTTTGGTCTTCAGTGTCGTGGTCCTGCCACGAAACCTGTTTGTAATTTTTTGTATAAATAATATCTTCCTCGTTGAGAGCAACATACAGATTTTGACACTTCACTTCTCTAGATATTACTGGCAAAAAATTTCCTTTATTTATAGTTACCTCTGACATCACTGTTCAGATGTTCTTTTGGTAGCAGCAACACAGTATTTGCATCAAGCTGGTAAGAATACCGTTCGCCGTAAGAACACCTAAATGCTGTCACCAGTTCCACAAGAAAGCATCTGCTATTATCACTAATACTGTATACGTCAACATGAACCGTAAGATTATATGGTATAACACCTTAAGAAAGTATGTGAATGAAAATCGGAATTTAAAGGGAGTTATTATTTAACTTTTCTGCAAAACTTAAGGACGGAATAGATACATTACTACCTGGAAATGAGTGGAAGTGCGATAGCATTTTGCCGGAGGTTTCCCAGTCGCGCACAGGAAGTTGGACGTCACATGGCGTGAAGTTAATTTAACTGTAGCAGCAAATGGCGCTGGCTCCTCAACACGAGGCAGTTAAGGGAACGGGTAAAGATTTTGTGGGTTAATCAGCGAAAAGTTACAGTGCACTTTGGTGATGTTCTTCGTTACAACATGCTCCGGAGACAACATCTGGATGATTTCACACAGGGAAGGATCATCGGGAAAATGGTAGAAGTACGAAGGATGACGATTGTAGCCCAGACCATTTGTATTTCTCACAGCACTGTTCCACGTGCATGGGGGGCGTTCCGAACCAAAGTAAAGAAGGCGGTCGATCACTGTCAACTATAGCAGCAGATGACCGCTACACTGTGTATCAGGCAAGGAAGGACCTACGTCAAGCAGCCGGTACAATGGCAGCCACTTTTAAGAGATCAGCAAGTCACGCAATCTCACGCTCCACAGTGGCACTGTGACAGCATGGCATTGGTCTATTTGCCCGAAGACCAACACGTTGTGTTCCGTTGACATTCGCACATGAGAGGCACTGTTGGCGAGCGTGCCAAGAGCTTAGGGACTGGACCAACTAGGAACACGGTCGCTTGCTCTTCTCAGATGAGAGCAGATTCAATCTGAGTAGTGCTTATGGACGTACCCTCACATGGCGAGAGGTAGGAACACGTAATACACCCAGGAAAAGTGTCGAACAAGATCATGAGGGGAGGCATAACTTTACAGAGGTGCACTGATCTCAAAATCTTTGAACACGGTACACTCACATGTCGGCGTTATTGTGACACTGTACTTTTTCTCCTTGTACGTCTTCGCAGAGGTACATTCGGCAATGATGTCTTTTCTATGGATGATAATACCCGACCGCGTCGAACAGTGCAGGTGGAGGAACTCTTCGAAGGACAGAAATTCGGTGAATGGGATGGCCTGCTCGTTCCCCCGACTTAAATCACGTTTAGCACGTGTGGAATGCCGTGGGAGACATATAGTATCACGTCCACATGCACCAAAGTTTATCCAGCAGTTATCAAAAGCATCGGTGGAGGAATGGAATACCATATAACAAGAACTCCTTCCCAACCTTGTGATCCTCATGAGATCACGCACTCTTGTTCGTGGTGATAAGACACCGTAGGAAGAACCATGTCTTAGCTTCAGAGGATCATCATAAATCGCCATAACTTCAGTGTGATTACTGTCTGTGAACAACAGTGTAATCTCCCTTGTCCCACTGCGTATTTCTTTAAAATACCATGTGTGATGTATGGTAGATGTTCTTCCTATGTATGGTCCAACTGTCATCGAACCATGATACTTGGCAGTTCCATTCGTCTTTTTGTTTTGCACACCAGTATACGTTCGGGTTCTTTTCGTTTTCTGTTTTTATAATGATATTCATTGGTGAACATCTTCAGTTCCTCCCCTGTTAATATTTTCATTCCTTTGCTTATTCACTATTAGTGAAACACAAAATTTCTCTTAAATTTATAGACAAGCAGATTTTCTTAAATTTCACGTGCAGTGTCATTAAGGCCTGTTCTACCTAAACTTCTGCCAATGTCACTGTAGACTTCAGGATTTGTGTCACAATAGGTCACATGAATACATTACAAAGGGCTAATTGTGAAGAAATGTTTCACCTTTAAGTATGAAAGCAGTACTTACTCTCTGTTAAGTTGTGGGTAATGGAAACTCTCTTAGGGAGAGGATTAGAGTCCATTTCTCTCACATCGAATATGTAATCACAAATGACCGCACAGACAAGCAGAATAAGGCATGCCAAGTTAGGTACTCGATTGTTCACTACACAACAAGAGCATGACCCTTTATCAAACTGAAAAATAAATCGAAATGTGCAACCTAATCTTTTAAAATATATAAACCATTAACACGCTCTCACAGTGTAGGCTTTCGTGGCTGTTACTATCATTCTTGGTGATTTATGAACTTAAGATCGCGGGAGAAAAGCATTAACACCAGCGTTAAAGAGTACAAGAGCAATTGTCGTCTGTGCAACACGGAAAATCGGCAGTAGCAGGGGTTAACGAGCCACCAAATTCGTTTTGCTATACAATGGTTTCATCAAGGCGCACTCATTAGTCTGGTACGATGAACAGAGAGGTCACTCAAATACAGAAGGACAGAAATATGAGGATTGAAATCAAGCAAGATGCGGTACTTCGTGCTGAATAAAGCAAACAGCGCCAACTCTACCTCACTGAAAGTTCCGTAACACAGAGAAACATACCTTGGACCACGGTCCAATGCCGCTAAGACAAAAATCACCAGTAATTCACACACTCTTTGGGTTCTTTATAAGCTTTTAAAATGTAGTTTGTTTCATTAACTTTTTCATAAAGATAAAGATTAGTCAGGTTGTAGGGACCGCATCTCCACCCTGAGACTGGAAAACCATGTCCAGTCGAATCCGTGATGTAGCGCGAAAGCCATAACAAGTGAACATGGCGTACGCAGTGTTCACAGGTGGTAGTACAATGAGTACAATATACACCATATTAAACATCATAAATTTTTATGAGAGGATGATAAACTTTGTACTTGGGCTCCATAGGTGTAAGGTGGGTCGATGACAAACGCAGAATTTTAAGAAGTGCCTACCTGTCACTCATTTTGATTTGCACAGTGAAGGATGCTCTTTTTTATAAATTCCAAAACAAGCTCGTGCTTCGGGTTACGTGATTACTTCTTTTAGAATATTTATGAATTTTATTATATACACTCCTGGAAATGGAAAAAAGAACACATTGACACCGGTGTGTCAGACCCACCATACTTGCTCCGGACACTGCGAGAGGGCTGTACAAGCAATGATCACACGCACGGCACAGCGGACACACCAGGAACCGCGGTGTTGGCCGTCGAATGGCGCTAGCTGCGCAGCATTTGTGCACCGCCGCCGTCAGTGTCAGCCAGTTTGCCGTGGCATACGGAGCTCCATCGCAGTCTTTAACACTGGTAGCATGCCGCGACAGCGTGGACGTGAACCGTATGTGCAGTTGACGGACTTTGAGCGAGGGCGTATAGTGGGCATGCAGGAGGCCGGGTGGACGTATCGCCGAATTGCTCAACACGTGGGGCGTGAGGTCTCCACAGTACATCGATGTTGTCTCCAGTGGTCGGCGGAAGGTGCACGTGCACGTCGACCTGGGACCGGACCGCAGCGACGCACGGATGCACGCCAAGACCGTAGGATCCTACGCAGTGCCGTAGGGGACCGCACCGCCACTTCCCACAAATTAGGGACACTGTTGCTCCTGGGGTATCGGCGAGGACCATTCGCAACCGTCTCCATGAAGCTGGGCTACGGTCCCGCACACCGTTAGGCCGTCTTCCGCTCACGCCCCAACATCGTGCAGCCCGCCTCCAGTGGTGTCGCGACAGGCGTGAATGGAGGGACGAATGGAGGCGTGTCGTCTTCAGCGATGAGAGTCGCTTCTGCCTTGGTGCCAATGATGGTCGTATGCGTGTTTGGCGCCGTGCAGGTGAGCGCCACAATCAGGACTGCATACGACCGAGGCACACAGGGCCAACACCCGGCATCATGGTGTGGGGAGCGATCTCCTACACTGGCCGTACACTACTGGTGATCGTCGAGGGGACACTGAATAGTGCACGGTACATCCAAACCGTCATCGAACCCATCGTTCTACCATTCCTAGACCGGCAAGGGAACTTGCTGTTCCAACAGGACAATGCACGTCCGCATGTATCCCGTGCCACCCAACGTGCTCTAGAAGGTGTAAGTCAACTACCCTGGCCAGCAAGATCTCCGGATCTGTCCCCCATTGAGCATGTTTGGGACTGGATGAAGCGTCGTCTCACGCGGTCTGCACGTCCAGCACGAACGCTGGTCCAACTGAGGCGCCAGGTGGAAATGGCATGGCAAGCCGTTCCACAGGACTACATCCAGCATCTCTACGGTCGTCTCCATGGGAGAATAGCAGCCTGCATTGCTGCGAAAGGTGGATATACACTGTACTAGTGTCAACATTGTGCATGCTCTGTTGCCTGTGTCTATGTGCCTGTGGTTCTGTCAGTGTGATCATGTGATGTATCTGACCCCAGGAATGTGTCAATAAAGTTTCCCCTTCCTGGGACAATGAATTCACGGTGTTCTTATTTCAATTTCCAGGAGTGTATTTTGACAGAGTGGTTATCGTCTATGATAAAGTGAATTTTGGAGAGTGGTTTAGCGCCACCTTCAGTACAATATCGTTTGCCTAATAAAGGCGCGTCGTTTCGTGTTAACATCGTAGCAGTGTGCTCAGCCACAGCTGCTAAGTCATGTTTCGAGATACTAGATAGTAAACAGTTGCTCTGCATGTCCGACTAAGAAAAATATTTTCTATTCCTTGTTTTCACAAAGCAGTCGTAGTTGTCTATTACAGTGTCTAGTTCCTTAAGTCTGTACAAAGGACAATAGAAATAATTTCAGTGTCTCGACGTAGCACATAATTTCTCCGTTAATGTGGTGATGTAGATATATTATTACGTCTTTCGTCTATTTACGGTCGTTTCAGAGCGACCATTGCGAAGAAAATTAAACTAACAGGAATTTAGAAAACTTAATAGAGAACAGAAAGCAATTCAGTTGCTTATATCAAATCATTACCTGAAAAGATTTAAGATTAACTGCTTTATAACGGTTTTCGCATTCATTTTATCGTATAATTACATAATAATCTAATGCTCATTTTGACTTTAGTACGCTACATGTTTTCTGGAAACTAACATGAAATAGATGTTTTATCATCTGTAAATAACCGGCTGTGAGCGTACCAGCTCTTTGGTGTAGCTCTATAATACCTAACAGTATTAAAATTTCACTTGGAAATATTAAATATCGGTGGAACCAGGGAATATGAAATCTGAAACTCAAGTTATACAATGACCAGATGAAAAGAAACTAGACCATCTTTAAATAAATACTTTTGAAATAATAGAAGTAGAACTACAAAATTACATGATTCAACATGTTCATAAACACGCTTTGAAAGGAAGTGAGAAAACCAAATACGGCAATCTAATAATAAACTACAGTTATTAAAATAACAAAGATATGTATCAGATTTGAAACTGATTGACAAAATGAAATAATGATGAAATCATACTTTTGAGTTCTTCTGTAACCTTTTGAAGAACAGTTTCAAATTACGGTGGAAAAGCAAACATACTAGGTTTTCTTCCAATTATATTAGTGAAACAGAACGCAATTTTCTTGCTTTTTAATTTAAAAGAATAACAAAATGTTAGTAAATGTTAGAAAAATTGATGTAAGTCGAAATAATGTCAGAAAAATAACAAAAATAAAGAATATTGACAACAGATTGCACAACTCTGCATTATTCAGACTCTTTCGGAATACAGATATTATTAACATCAACTTTCTTTTGTAATTTTTTCATCTCCAAAATAAAGTTGGAATGTATGAAAAGTTCGAAACTCAGAACACTACTTTGTCGTTGTGGAGGTGGTTAAGATATAATGAGTGTCAGAAATATTGTTTTCTTCAAACAGCCACAGTATTATAATGTTATACGCGGTAGTATAAATATACATCGATATCTACTCTCTGGGAATTACTGTGAAGTGGAGGTAGTAAAGACTGCTTAGGGAGTGTAAATACTGATCATGGTAAACTGAATATTATTGAGAGTTGAATAATTTAGATACAGATAACAGTTACATGAATTTTGTGGTACGGCTATCATGGATTACACAAAATACATCGCACTTGGTTCATTGTAGTGTAAACTGAATATTGTTGTAGGGAACAACAGAAGTAACTGTTGAAGATCTAACTGTTTTTAATGGGTGATAATGATTTTTTCCCCTTTATGTTAATGTTTAGAGCCATTTTATAACAGGTTTGTGCTCTAGTGTTCATATCCTCTTTCAGACCATATAATCTTCTGCCTGGATTAGGACATTCTGCAAATTAATTTTAGAAGTCGAAAGTCACAGAAATTACTACGTGTCACACTTCACTGAATCTTATATCCTAAAGACATCGTGTCTGAGATGTACCTCAACGTAATACACACTATGGTGGTTTTCCTGTGTAGTCTCCTGGAATGTATCTGCCAGTTATTTAATCAACAGTTTGAGTTTCTCAGTTAGAACAAGGGGTGTAGTGCACTATTCTGAAATCCTTGTGCAATTCATTCAGATTTATGCCTTCCCTACAATCCTAATTTTACTAATGGTAAATTATGGGACCTATGCAGTTTAGTTGACCAAAGAATGTTTTATTAGAGAATTTGTTTTACAAACGTCAGTAAATGTCTGTAGCTGAAAGATATGTACAATTAATTGTAGTGAACTGGTTTATGATGCCAACACAAAATTCTTGGATAAAGAGGTCTTTAGCTGTACATCAAAACTGTCGCTTATAAATCAGCCTTGAATCAAACAAATTTGTCTGATTTATTCTGGCAAAGATATTGTATCAGTACTATGTTTTGATTCTGAAAATACGATGAAAGCAAAAGGAATACAACAGTTGTCACGATTTCAACGACTAACTGTAAACTAAACAATTTCAAATGTATTTTAATTTCACCAGTATAATTTCTTTCGCTTTTCCTAAAGATTTCACTAGAGTAGCAAGCTATCTGCAACAAAATGCTTATTGTAATTTAATATTTCGGATCTATGTTCATTAACTGTAAGTTACGAAAATCCTGAAATTTTTAAGTGAAATTGAAATGAACGATTGAATTTTCATTTACATAAAATGGTTCTGTCGATCATTACCGATTTGTTGATCATTACCGATTTTTATAGTCTGCAGTGAGGAATGGTGGCGGCAGTAATAACGTAAAAAGAAAGTCACTATCAGTTCCATAAAAACAGAATGGACTGGATTTTGACTGCAGAATGTTGAGAAATATTATAACACAATTAATGACTATCAACATTGTAACTTACTGTATTCATCTATATTTATTCTATATTTGTTGTAATCTCATCATTAAATACACACTGGCGATGGAAAAACCTTGCCTAAACATTTTTAGTTGAGAGGAATAAAATGGTTTGCTTCGGTACAAAGAATACTTTGTTTTTTGCAAACGCAATCCAATCAAAAGACGACCAAATAGAGTGACGACCTTTACATTTCAAAATGTAAGAAGCGTATTTCCGTTAATTACCACAAAATTAGGAGCATACTTTCTTAAGTCAGGAGCAGCCGGTACTGAAACTGGAACGTTTCGTTTAGTTGATGCAACACGCTAACAAACAAGGCGACTAGGCTGAAGTGTAATACAGTGCACTGTTCTAACCATGGGTACTATCAATTTCTATTGAGTACGACATTCGCTAAGCTCTGTGCTGCGGACTGGAGTGGATATATACTTATCTTCGACATTGTATTAGTTGCAAAGAAATAAAAAGAGTAGTTAAGGAACAACGAATAAAGCGAAATGGAATTCATTAATGTCATTTGAAGTTACAGATAAATGTTCTGCTATCGTCAAATGGGCGAAGAAAACCGGAACTACAGAGAGATTAAGGAGAATTTCGAAGGCCATTGAGCAAGTTACAGAAGAAGAGCTCGTCTTAACTGGGGAGATCAGATCTTCCAGTATAATGTCATTGATATGTTCCCTGTATGTTAAGATGGCGAAACGAAATTCGAGACCGGACTTAAATGTAGAAGACGCTACGAATATCACTGGTAGGGGTTGGAGATGTCGATTCTGAGAATGACGACGCCAAAAACCAACTATTAACAATAAAGCAGAAAAATGGAGGAGATAACGTACTGATGCACGTAAGACGCACGTGAGTGGCACAGGTACGCATACAAAAACAGAACTGGAAGTATTGGAAAACGCAACGATTTCTGGTTTACAGTTAGTTTGTCGTAAATCAAAATAAGTTTCATGTACTTATGACTGAATATCTGTCAAATGCACGCGTTATTTCCTACGGTAACGCTTCCATCACTCATAACAGCAAAATCGTAAAGCAGAACACAATCTCGTTGCAGTTGTCTAAACTCAAGGTAATTCCAAGGGAAAGCCGGGTAGAATGAACTTGCGCGATAAAGTAGACCCAGAAATAATATAAACTAGAAATAATCATTTCCTTTCTTTGATGCTCATGGTCTCCATATATTACTACATGTCATCTGTTTTGTTTCTATTGGCCACTGACAACTTGTTGTATTTCCAAAAACTATTTTTTTTAATAGTCTGATTTTTATGGTACTGAAAGCTTATAGTTTTATCAAATTCGTTATTCGTTCTTCTTTACATCGTTCTGTTTACACGAAGATCGGGTGTTTGATTAATGTATCGCCTTAGAACTGTTATCACATTTTGATACGGTCCTATCAGGCGCTTGCTAATTTTTTTTTCTAGTTTCTCCTGCAAGATGTATTCACATCGCATCAATTGCATGAAGTTATAAACCAACGAAAAATTTTATTTGTATATTTATGCCGTCGCAACCGTGGGAAAGTGATGGATGCTTACAGAAACTTTGGAGATCTTAACACTGCATGTGATTTAGGTAAGCAGTGAGGTGTGACAACAAGACGACATAAGGAACTGTTAACGATAGAACCATAACGCAAAATGCACCTAAACAATCCAGCGGCACACAGTTACCATAGTCCAGCCGAGTGCTACACACCACTAAAATATTGCATTATTTTTAATGCTGCGTAGCTATTTTAGCTGCTTACTGTGAAGTAACAATTAAGAGACGACAAGCAGATTGCAAGTCAACAAAATTTTTAAAAAATATACATGTTTCTGAACGTCAGTGTGCGACTGGTATTGACGCTCTTCCAGAAACGTTCTTAAATTTATAATTGGACTTCTCACGTGAGGGTACACCCTAAAATTTTGTCATTAGCTGTGCTCCCAATGTGTGATAGCTTGAGATACGAATATTAGAGTTCAAAACTGTAGTACATTCGTGTTGTTTAAGTGATGGTGAAGACAGCTGGAGGTTACAGAGTTTTAAATGGTAACAGAGTGTGGAAAAATATCTCGTTTTTTCTATATTAATGCGAAGTGTATTTGCCTGACGCATTTAAATTCCAGTAATATTTCACATCGCAGAGCTAACGATAAATATTTGTATGCACGCTATTCTGCACAAGTATTCTTGCAATGTTGTGAATGACGTCGAAATTGGAAATGTTTCAATAAATTGCCTTTATGAACGCTAATTTATTTCCCGTAAAGAAGCTACTGCATTATGCGGGGACGCAAGTTTTAAGTTATGGTGGGGATACAGGGATAAAACAGTAGAACATTACTTACTACACTAATCTTAGTATAATACCTTAGTCTCGTTTCTACTGACAGTAGAGATTTATATTTCACTGGTGTTAGCATAGGTAAATTCATTCCATATCTTGAACCCGTTAACGTATAACAGCATTCCGTTTCTACCAGACTCCCAAAGCATACGAGGTGTCATCAAAAAGTAACGGAATTTCTTTAATTTTACGGGCTTTATATATCCTATTTTAAAATTTTTGTGTCTTGTTGGTACACATATTCCTTATGTAGTTTTGCATTTTCGGCTGTTTTGAATATTTAGTTTACTGCTGTTTACGTGTTTTCGAGTGCTCGGCGAAGTTTTACTTTCGAAAGAGATGGATGAAAGAATCTCCATTAAGTTTTGCTTGAAAAATGGAATAAAGTGCAGCACCGCATTCGAAATGTTGACTGTAGTTTTGGCGAATCTACTGCAAGAGAAGAGTTTACGCACGGTATAAACGTTTCAAAGAGGGTCGAGAACACCTTGAAGACGACTACCGCCCTGTACGCCCTAGCATATGGGTTACTGACGACAGATGGAAGAAGTAAAGAAAATGGTTGTGGAAAATCGTCAGAACACAGTCACCGAGGTTACTGATGATGCTGTAAAATCCTTTGGCTTTGGCCAAGCAATTTTTTCTGGTGGTTTGGGCATGAAAGATGTAGTAATCAAGTTTGTTCCGAAATTGTTGAATTTCGACGTCGTCAGTAACTACTGAATGAAGTTAATAGCGATCCAGAACTTCTAAAGAGGGTTATAAGATGTCATGAAACATGGCTATATGGGTATATGGATATTACGTAGAAACCATGGTCTAGTCGTCCCAATGGAAACTGCCTGAGGAGCTAAGACCGAAAAAAATTCGACAAGTTCGGTCACATATGGAGGTTCTTCTTACTGTTTTCCTCAATTACAATGGATTAGTTCACCATGAGTTCCTGCCTTATGGTCGTACGATGAATAAGGATTATAACTGAAAGTTATGCGCCGTTTGCAAAGAAAACGACCAGAATTGTGGCAAAATCACTCGTGGAAATTGCATCACAATAATGCTTCTGTTCACACCTCAAAACTTGTTCGTGATTTTTTGGCAAGAAACAAAACCTTTATGTTGCCTCAGATACCGTTATGAGCCTGACGTGGCCCCCTGCGCTTTCTTTCTGTTCCCGAGGCTGAAGAGAATAATGAACGGACGTCGTTCTGCCTTCACTGATGAGATAAAAACAGAATCACTGAAAGAGTTGGACTCTGTAACGAAAAGTGAGTTCGAGGAGTGCTTTCAAAATTGGAAAAAGCTCTGGCACACTTGTATTATATCTGAGGGGGATTACTTTGAAGGTGGCGAAGTTGATATTGACGAATAAATTAAGTTCCTTTAAGAAAAACAAGAATTGCGCGTTATTTTTTGCTCACACCTCGTACTATGAAGATTAATCCATAGTATAGCCACCAAACCAGATACAGTGATTTAAAAGCTTTATTTCTTCATTCCAACTCTTATTTTTACAACGATTTTGTCTACTGTATTGTCATCATTGTACGACTAAGCAGAGTTTGTCATTTTTTTATCATACTTCTTGCTCTAAGGTAATACCGAGTGTATGAAGAGAAGCAATTACTTTCCCGTGTGTAGGCAACTGAAGTGTATGGAAGTAAGAAAATAAGCAACGAGTCCAGATGTTTAAAAATACTTTCGACATCACTGGGAGAATTTCTGAAGCGGAACTGCAGCTACTCTGTTGAGCCATTGAGTCTGATATGGCTCTAGTGTTTGAACAAAGACCTCATACCAGCACGGTGAATGTGGTAGTGTGGCATGCTACGTGGCTGAGGTGCCACAATCCCTTGTTTGGCCATCGACTTAACAAGCTAAAACCAGACGGGAAACCTCAGCGACTTTGCCGTGATTCAGCCTGTGGGCTCTTACTCACACAAAGTCGCGGGTGTCCTGTGGAAACATCTACTCAAGAACAGTTGCCGATGCTAGAGTTATCATCTGACTACAGCCGACGCCGTTTGTAACAGCAAACAGACGGGCCAAAGCGTAGCAAAACACTGCTGGACAATAATAGCCAGCAAGAAGCCCTACCATCGGAAACCACTTCTTCATTGCGAGGAACAGAAACTACCGCAACGCCCGTGTACATAAGCTCATCGCTATCCACAGGACGTACAGACTAGTCTGGACGCCTTGACTAGCTTCGAAACGTGGAAACAAGTCACTTGTGCTTATGAGTGGTGGTACATGTTAATATACGCTAATGATAGGGTAAGTATGTGTCGAAACTGACGTGATGTGATACACGACATTTACCAACAGAATCAGTTCAGGCAGGTGACAGAAGTATCCTCGTCTGAGGCATATTTGATAGAGAGGAAATGGCCTTCCTGATACGACTTCCTTCTCTCTCACGGGAGAACGATTATGTGCATCATTGTGTTCCGCTAAAACAGTAGTCCTCAACTTTTTAACTTCACGCACTCTCGCTTACTTGGGAAGGGGGTTAGCGATCTCTTCCCTATTACGCCAACCCCGGCATTACCCACCACGACTGTTTAAAGTTTTTCTGTTTTAAATGTATTCAAACTTCTACTTTTACGCAAAACCTCACATATACACATTTCTGATAGTCACAGCTGGAATTGCAGGAAGATTTTTATACATAATAACGTTTTAAGATAAATAAAATGAATTTATATCTAAAAAGATAATATTTCAGTAATATAATGAATAATTAAAACTGGAATTGCTATTTGATATAATCGTGGAATGCTAAGTGAAAATTAAAGGTATACGTTTATCTTGCGAAGTCTCAATATTGACGCATCACTGTTGCTATGTCGATCACCTGCGCCAAGCTGGTTCGGACAATTCCCTTGTCAGAGCTTTTCTTCACTCTTCTCTTGTCCAATTAGTGACGCGAACTGACACCAAGGCAGTATACGTACTGATAGGAGCTTTTGTAAGTTAACGTCATGATTCTTACAAAAATGTGTTTAAAAGAATTTTCCTACTTCTATGAATTTCTAAAAATTGTTCTGGTCTAATTCTTAAGCCAACTGGTAAGTAAAATATAATTTTACTGATATGTCGTCCATTACGGACCGCTCGTTAAGGGCTGCAACTGATAATACACAAACAATTACTGATCCACTGCTTCAGTAACTTTTACTTGTATTTTAACATTACTTCGCATTTCGATATTCATGCTGACATCTTCGGGTAGACACACATGTGTAATCTGTTTGGCAAACAGCACTGTGGTCAGCAAATTATGCGTCGTCTTGAATGCTTACAAAATTGTCCACTGAATGCTGAAAGTTGTGTAGTGACAAATGCCTGGAGTTTTCTATGAAAGTATTCGGCAAATATATTCGCCTTGATATACGTGCTGGACAGCATGTAACTTCCCTGCAGCAGCGCTCTCTGCTAAAAAGTCGACAAATGTCAATGTCATAAACGAATTCAACAAAGTAGCTATGATGCTCGTCTTAATATTATACTGACTTGCAGGATTACATGTTACAAAAGTTGAAACATCGCTGCTTGACAGTTCTGCCAACTCAAGAATCATAGAAGACATATTTTTAGATGTTCATCAGCACTGAAAATTCTATTTGTACGCACATCGAAAATTCTATTTGTACCCACAATGAATCAAACACCGACTGCCTGTCTTCCAAACGAAACGTGGGCTCCGCATCGCCTTTGGTTTCTGTCAAAATGAATACTGTTGGAGTAGACGTAAACAACGGTTGTAAGCCGGGTATAAACAGTGGATCGTTACATTTGCCTCCCTATCTGGTGCTAAAAGGCTACACACATTCAGAAGTAACGGAAAAGATTACGCCGGGGGCTACAGAAGACTTCGCTCCTCTTTCGCTGTTGTACAGTGGCTACTCCCGCGTTTCTTCGACACGACTCACCAAACAACACGTTTTTGAAGCCCTAGTTAGGGACTAACTATAAACGAAAACTTCTGTCAGAAACATTATGTACTAAAATCATAACGGCATAACTCTGGACGAAAAGAAACTGAAAACTCATGTTTATTGTATGGAAGCGCAAGGATTCATAGCTGTACCAATTTACTTTTCAGCGTTCATCTTTGCTTAATTCCACCCAAAATGAAATTTCTTGAAAGTTAGTCTGTAAGAAACACTCCTCAATCAGTCATTTGATATTTACGTGTTACTTTATTTTAAGTAGATGCAATGGGTTATGATTAATTCCATTCTAAAAAAGAGGAAAACAAATTGAAGATATATCTTTGATGTAATTTACAATTTTTTTCTGGAGAATATAGGGAAACGTAAGATAATTTTACAGCATTTATAGACCTAGGGAAATCCACATGCAGTAAAACAAAGAATGCCACGTTCCGTATTGGAGTGAACTGCAGTATGGCAACAAGTGGAAGTATCTGTAAGTATAAGACGAAGAACATTGTATGGGCAGTTGTTAGTATCTCTGTTGAGCCGAAATTAATTATTGTAGAAGGTGAAAAAATTCTGGAACAAAGGTTATGTAAGGGAGAAATGTAAGGTAAACGAATTTCTGATAGAAAGTAAATAAATTTCGAAGAAATAGTAAGTGAAATAGTCAGGCATCTTATCACAAAATTCGGTTGGCATGTAGAGGTTGAAGGACAAAACAACGGCCGTTAACATCTGCTATGTTTACAAATTGTAGGAGATATAGTAGATGGGTTCACGCCCCTTTACGGACGAAATCAATCGAAATGAAAGTGTAACTAACCGGTCTACAAGAAGAAAACTATTCTATAGAAAAGGGACTACATTTTAATCGTGGTACACTGTATTTCCTATTTACTTATGAAAATAATATCAGGAATGTTTTAGTAGCATAAAATTCGTAGTTTTCTAGATCCGCTGTCACGCACATCATTTGACAACAAGTAAAAATAATGTGATTATGGGCCTTTAAGCCGTAAACTAATTAAGAGATAGAAGCACAGCATGACATTAGCATTAAATTCTGCTGGGTGTGTGACTTGCGTCATCATATAAGGCTAGACAAGAAGATCACTTCAACGGAGAGTTTAAAGTCATTTATTTACAGTCTGTGCGTTTTTAATTCAGAAATGTTATCCAGAGTGTAGTACTTAATTTGAAGTGTTGGGCAAAGTAAATCTGTTTAAAGTGCGGAGTGCACGAATCTTGAAATTAAACGTTATGAGCTAGAAAACTAGAGTAGGAGGAATTGTAATCATTTGCAAGAAGGTTGTAAAAAATAAATATTTAATCTGTGTGGCGGTATCAGCTACGAAATAATGATCGGCGATATAGGAAGGATTAGGAATTTAGTGTACGGAAAATCCATCATAGGCTGCGGGGCAGGAATGTAGCGTTGGTTCGAGGTTGTATAGGTTCACTTGTTGTGCCAATAACGGGTCTAGGGGAATAGCAGACTTCTAGTGTGGGGTGTTCAAGAAGTCTCTCCGCAGTGCCGTATGATTGTTAGCCGCGCGTGCCGTATGCCGCAGTGAATGTACCGAAATGAAACTCAGTGAAATACTAGTTGTTATTTTATTGAATATTCATTTTTACTAACAAATTTTCACATTAAATATTGAAAGTGTCCCCTCTATTGTTGAATACCCAATTCAATTCGTCTGATCATGTTTGCAAACACAAGTTGTAATATTTCTTGTGTAACAGAAGCAGTGAAAGTGGATATTGCAGTTTTCAATTCATCGATGGATTTTGGGCGGTTTTTATAGACAGTTGCTTTCACTGCACCCCAGAAAAAAAAGTGTTAAGTCAGGCGATCGTGGAGGCCAAAGTCCTTGTGAAATTATGCGATCACCAAAAACATCAGCAAGCAAAGACATTGAAACGCGAGCTGTATGCGCAGTTGCACCTACTTATTGTGTTTCACTTAACACAAGTTCTCCTATGAATTGGTACAGAATCTCACTGCAGTATCGTTGTGCGTTTGTTGTTTCATTGAAAAATATGGGACCCACAATCCAAACTCCTATTTTCACAGAATGAAGTGGTTCCTCTTGAATATACAATGGATTTGCAGTACTCCACATACGATAATTTTGCGACTTCATGTACCCGGATAAATGAAACCACTCCTCATCTGTGAAAAACGTTGTATTAAGAATATCCTTTCCATTTTGTTGAACGAAATTTTTGAAGCATTGACAATAATGCAGTCTCTTGCCATTATCAGTATTTTTCAGTTCTTGCACGACTGTCACTTGTATGGGAAAAGTTCTAATGTTTTCCTTACAGCTGTGTGGCCCGTTCCGACATTAACGATTTCCTGGGCGAGTTTTCTTACTGACTTGCTCGGACTCATGGACATTTTATCGGAAATATAGAATAGTTTATCCTCAGACAAAACACTAGGACGACCACTTCTCGGTGCATGTCACTGAACCCGTACTTCGAAATTTGTTAATCAGACCTCGCACAGTATCGTGATGTTGGAGTGTTGTCTCCGGGAAAACTGAATTAAATGTGTGATGAACTGAAACTGTGTATTTATAGCCAACTTTGAACACTTGTTCGACTAAAAACACACGTTCTTCAATGGTTAGCATTTTAACAGTGACAAAAACGAAGCAAACGAACAAAGGAACTAAGCTTAAGCTTTCACAACACGTATCGACACACACCAACGATACTACTGACGCTGGCTGAGATAAACGAAACAGTGGACTGTTGGGAGAGTCCACCTGAAGGGGTGGAACCCAGGCCGGCGAACAGTCATACAGCACGCGCGGCTAACAATCATACGGCACTGCGGAGAGAATTTTTGAACACCCCGTAGAAGGCTAGGATGTGCATCTGAAATTTGTTTGTTCACGGTAGAAATAAGTGTATAAAGATTTCAAGCCCTTGGAGAGTCTGATGGCTGCACAGAAATTTTATTGTGTTATTTATTCGTTTTCACTGAATGGATAAAAGTATTAAACACTTTGGCCCTAAGCATTCATGAAGGGGTACCTGATATATTTATTGAATTACCATTATCACCAATGATTTGAACACTCTCTAGAGCCATAGACGTCTGCAGAGGTCGGGAGAGATAGGAATGAGAAAGGGGGAGGGGGGGGGGGGGAATCTGCGTAAAGATTTTTCTGTGTTACAGAATTCTAACTTGTTTCTAGCAAATAAACCACAGGCTGAGAATTGTCAAGTGCAACGGGAAACGCTGTGTAATTGGAAATTGTGTCGTTTTCTTGGCGGGGCTGCGGTTTCAGTATAATCCTGAACTCTAGGTGGATGCAAACTTTTATAGAACATATCAGATATAGTGTCGCTTCTCTGAACAGGCCTTCTCAAGATGCAGAAAGACACAGTTTCAACTGTCTGGTGCTTAGAATCCTGCGAAAATTCTCAGCACAACGTAAACATGGCTGCCCGACAACCGTTGCCAGTTCCGACAAGGATACCTCTCCCTATACGGCGTAACCTATGGCAACAGTAGTTGTAGAAGACGGCTTGTTGATCATCTATTCAGTTTTATACGGTATGGGCGTTGTAGTTTACCGTGAAGAACGTGGCCATGTTTTACTGTACGTGCGTGTGGGCTCAATTGTACCAATCCAAATCAAAAAACCAAATTTTGTGCGCTAGGAGAGAGGAAGGAAAGTGTGTAAGATTTCAAAGTCGGAAGGATGTTTTTTTCATGTCCTGGGACTTTTTGAAGCTCTCTGGGACACAGTGCAACAGCGTGTGAAACCGGGGAGAGAGATCTCCGTTGATTCAGCGAGTGGATGTTAGGAATATTTTCTACCAGTTAATTTAACGTTGGTTTCGGGAGGTTTCCTGCATTTATCTAATCGAATTCAGACCCCCTGAACTACACTCTATGAAAATCACCACTAAAAATCAAAAGTCATGAAAATAAGTAATAAATGTAGTAACCTGATCAGATGTGATGTTTATGTGCAAACAAAGATCGCATCAAAGTTGGTTAAGTATTTCTGAAAGTTTGTTTGCTCTTCTTTACTTCCAGCATTATTAATGTAGCAGGTTTTGCTGGTTATTCTTGTTGATATCCAACAGTTTTTGTCACTGCAATCTGTTCCTTGTTTTTAACGTTACCTCTAAGTTTAACATTGCTGTGACACTAATAAAAATATTTTTGTGGAAGTTTTACTGCCTTGTTTGCTAAATGTTTGAGTACTTCGAATGTAATTACCGTCTAGAAATGAAAATAATGAGGAAACTAGTTTTGTGTACTTCTTGTCAAATTTACTTTTTGTGGCATAACACCTAATCAGTTATATCAAAAGGTAAACGCTCTGGGATAAAGTTCTGTGGGTGCCAACGTCTGCCCTTTGGAAGGTAGAAACTTGTTCTGTGGTTTATTGAGCGCGCGGGCACGCTTGTGAAGCAGACGACTCTCACACACTTTTCGGTGTAAACAAGAGCGGCCCCGGTGTTCCTAACAATCAGCGCTCTGCTCTGACGCGAAAACGATAACATCTCTTTGAAGATCTGCTAGCGGAGACTGCAAAACCCAGCGCTGCATTCCCGCAGGCGTCTCTGCGGAGTACAGCGAGCCGGCTGCGGTCCGCCCCACCTTGGTGCACCTCACAGACTCGCAAGCCGTCGATATACACGCCCCGTACTATCTGTTAGCCCCATACATCACTCCCACCCTTAATACCAATACACAAACGTTCGAAGCTTTTAAGGCAAGGAGTAAAATGGTGTACAAAGTTTTTTCCAGGATATGAGTGCTCACAAGTGCATTGTGGTGTAGACAATGCGTGAGAAGTAGTTTTGAGCAGTACAATGTTACTACAAACCTATCATTATTAGATATTGGTAGTGTGATTTGAAGGAGCCGGAATGCAATCAGAATAGGCATATGACTATTATCTCAAATGAGAGAGGCTATTCCGAGTACATTCACACGAAACACATACTTTCTATTGCCTCTACTATGCTCATACGATTAATACTTTACCTCAATTGCGCTTTCTCTTTCAGCCCACAAAAGACTTACTCGACACCGTGGCACTTTCCACAGTTCGATCACAAGTCAAGAATTTCCAATATAACAAGAGCTAAGACAACAGCGTACACATAGAACTTCGCCTTATCCTTCGGATAAATCATTTAACCATATTATGTTTTTTTGACATATCTCATTTCGCTCTATACGATGTAGAAGGTGTTGGCAGGTATCGGAAAAATTTTTCCCTAATCATAACAGACCACTATCGAAATTATTCCATTTTTTACGTCATGACTTCCGCCACTGATTTACAGTCTCCAGCTAGGTTGCTGCTCCATCTGTGAAGAGCTCAGAGACGAAGAGCCGCTAAGCGCTAACGTCCATATCTGGGAACCTGGCAACATTTAAAACAGACCTCTTGAATATAATGTTGGCTGCTTTAACTTGGCAATGAAAATTTTCTGTGACTTCGATATTACTAATTTAAGAAATGTTACTGTTAGTGTCTTACAAAGCAGGAGGATAAACCCAGTCACATTTGCAGATATTCTGACGTAGGTTCAGGGACAGTGTTGTTCTGATTGTACCTGTTTTCGTTACGACGAGGTGATCAATTTAAAATGGTGGATGCGTACAGTGGTGTCTGCATCATTAACTCAATTTTGAGAGATACATGCCACCATACACATAGGTCTTAAGTCACTGTGCGTTTTTTTTTTCATTTGATTTTCACTTGGCCAAAGTGCAAACATGCAGTTACTGATGTAGAAACTTACTCTCAACAACAGTAGCTTTATTATTCTATCGCGATGATTGTGCAGAAAACATTATTCGAAAAAAGTGTATACTCGATTTATCAACAACTACTATCAAACAGACTGCAGTGGCATATAATGGACCTGTTGCAGGGCCTTAGAAATGCTACGAGTACATTTTAAATGATATTTAAATTTACTGACCATGTATTTCTAAAATTCTCTAACTCTTTATTTATCGAGCCTATTATTGCTGTGGCTTTTTACTATGATGCACTTCGACTCTTAAACTGAAACGGAAAAACTTTTACTAGGAATGATTTATGACCTCAGTTAATCAGTAGTGGCGTATAAATTAGGTGTTTCCATAACGATAAGATATTCTACACGGAACTGTGAACGTAGTTTAGTCAGCTTATATCTAATCCATATAATACATTCAGGGGACTGCTGACGATTTAATTTGTTTTAGATGCTAATCACCTATGTTTGTAGCATAGAGAAGGTTAATTTTCCGCTGTCAGATACAAGGAGGAATACTTTGTAACGTCTCCCAAAGAAACGAGCAGAGAAGTGAATCTCCAACTTAAATATTGTGAAGGAAAAGAGTTTTTGACAGATGTGATACAGCTGTGCTGCAACACCCGTTTATGGACCGTAATTAGTCCCCCAGTAATAGCTGAATTTTGTAACAGATTTTACGAAGTTTATATTTTCAAACCCACATACATAGCATAATTGAAAAAGAATGCTCAAAAGCAACCAAAGTGAATGTATATAGTATACATATTATTGTGTAGGAGCACGCACAATTCGGATGCGATTCATAGACTTACCGATGGCTGAGAATGTTTCATAATGTACCTAGTGGTATTGCGATCTGGAAAATTGAGAAACTTGCTGATACGCATGATGAATCCGAACTCCACCAATATTTTTCTTGGCATTTTGGTGTACGGAAACCGGGGCCTCGGGCGGGTCGTTGCTGAATAGTAGGATTTGTTCTGTTTGTCGCTGCAGTTAACTTTGCTTCAACGACAATATCGTCAGGTTAGTGAAATCGCGTGTGATACGGAACTTCCGAAAAGTACAACACAAAAGACAGAGTAATGCAAAACCGTCAGACAATTGCAAAAGTACCGCGATGCGATTGCCGTCGCTGTTGGAAGAGTTCCGCGCAGCGTCATGTTGCCGCTCCTGCACTGTATTTAGTGATCCCGTATATGAGGTGCATGTCAGGCGAATTCTTCATCAACAAATCTATCCGTGCTCTTATATAGCATAGTTATACAACTAACACCATCGGAAAATAATCCCCAGACAAATCCAAGCAGTATTGAATGATAACTTCAGCGCGAAGCGTAAAGCGAGAAATACCGTTGTCGAAGGGAAGAACCGTAAGTGAAAAGGTCAAAATTGTTTACAGACCAGAGACGCAGCGTATACCGACGACATTTGCGCAGATATTGTCACAGCAATACAAAGAGAAATGAAATGCAATTACTCTTTAAAGGCACACTGGGTACCATAGTTCCCTCGAAGTAAAATACTTAGAAAGTATCCGTCAACAACTCTCGAAAATTTGTTGGTGGGATTCAATTCTAATCTAATAGTTAATAATATTTTTTCATCATTTCACAACAGCGCGGAGTCACAGAGTAAATGGGAAATCTGATAAATAAATGTAACTGATGATGATGACTGAAATTAGGAAAGAAACTGCTCAAAGGTTTAATAATGAAACCTGAATAGTTAATGCTTACAGTTTCTTTCTGTACTGTAATATAGTTTCAGGACTAACATAACACGCATGTCCTCATTTGTACAGAAATTTTGACCACATAATACGTATTGGCTGCTGAAAATAGTATTCCATTGCACTGACAATAATTAACAAGCTATTTACACTGCAGTAAAAGTGCGGGTGGATTCACAAGAGCAGAAATACAAAGAAATCTTCATTTTCCATCAATATAATAGTAATTTATACCGTTGTTGAGTACTTAAATTCAATTGATGCCATTTAAAAATATTTTCTGCGAATCGAAAGGAAATATTGAGAAACTGTGTATAATTTGAATGCGAATAATTTAATGTGTTGTTAACACAGTTTCAAAAAGAGAATTAACAGACGGATGTTTGTAATCTAGTAGCTAGCAAAAGCCACTGAAATTATAGCCCCGTGATGTATCACCCGTAGCCTTTCGTTACTTGTCGTCACATATAGCTACAAAAATCTACGTAATGGAACCCATTCCGTTCGGTCCCTCCCACGCACGTCAGTGCGAATTGCAGCCCGATTGAAATATGTGTCTGTTTGGCCTGACATTAAAACCCATTCGGCGTCAATAACACGCGGACTAAATACGGCGACGAAGCAGAAGCGGGGACGCGTGTAGCGGGTAGATGAGCGCGCGGCTGCGGGGGCGGCTCTGCTGAGCGAACAGGTGCGAGGCGCGAACGGCCGCTCGGAGCCGCAAACAAGTGCGCGCACGCCTCTAACACACGCGACGCACTTCACTTCGACCAGTTCGGCTATTTCACTTACTGTAAGGCATAACTGAAGTCACTGTAGGGAAATGAAGAAGATGAATGGATACTGAAAAGTGAAAATTTGAGTAAAACAGTTGCTGTATTTACCGAGGTCGCGGAATTTAACTAATTTTTGTTTTAAATACGCTGAAATACATACGTATAAGTAGAGGAAAAATGCAAGCAAGCTTTCTTACCTCTGTGATGTAAATGTGGCCGAGGCTTTCACTGTGGGTGGCGACAGGGGTTGACAGCAACATTTAAGCGACATCTAGTACCATTAATTTTTACGATTAACATCTAGCTTATGTTTAGACGTGGTAGCTGGAAGGATGCAACATGCCGCACAGGGAATGGCAGTCTTCCCTATGTTTGACAGTATTACATGATTACATGCACACTCTTGTAGACATTAATGAGGAGGTAATCAAAACGAACACAAATAATTTCCAACAACAGCTTTATTTACTAAAGAAACTTCACAACACAAATGTTCGAAATACACATTTATTTACTCTTTTACGCGTCACACATTCACCACACCTTTCACGTTTACTTACCTTACTGTAGGTATGGACTTGCAGACATTACATTGCAGTTCTGTAATATTTCAAACAATGAACTGAACTTTTTCAGCAATAAATGTTTAAGTGCCACCTCTGTGTCAAAGTGCTGTGAAGTGGTTATGCATTGTTTATAGAGTATGGCAGCATTAATATTTTGGAACTGTATGTAATATGAAGGGTTTAACTGTGTCGATTTCGTGCAACAAATGTAAAATCAAAGTATTTTTTCTAATATTTAATGTGCTGAATTTTGTAAGTTGTCAGTTATATCAGTGTTACGAAAAGGAGCTTTTACGGAAGAAAACAAGTCTCAACCGTCCGATATTAAGCGCGCTAATGCGCATTTACGAGAGCTTTGTTACTCTTTCTGTAACACATTATGGTGAAAGGTTCGACTTGGTTGGACGGTTTCAGTGATTGGAATGTAAAACACTGATGGGTTTATTTTAGAAATATTACAGAAATCCAAATCACGTTACTGACAGAGCACGTCGCTTGATACAATATGGAATTACTTTAAGACAGCGTTCAGCAAAGGGACCTTATACTAACACAGCGTCCGCTACGCCAGCACAGAGAACAAAATCTAACAAGCACACTGCTGGCAAATCTATCGGACAACATGAGACAGCAAGAAAACATGGCTTTTGCTAATTACCGTGCGCGCTAGTCTCTGAAGCGGTATAGTAACTACGAGACAGTTTCCAGTACAGAGTAGAGTACAGTACAGTAGTAGTATTAGTAGTAGTAGTAGTATTAGTAGCTAGCTGGTCGCAGCTGCTGTGTGTGACTTACATGGTATTGTGTGTGCTTGCCGAGCTGGCGTGGTGTGATGTAGTGCAGTGCAGTGCAGTGCGAGTCTTGGTGCTGTGCAGTGTGGTTACATGGCGCCGCCGCTAGTACCAGTAGCGGAGTACTACTAGTAGTGCAGCCCCGTACGCACTTGTTGGCGCCGCGCCGCGTCGCGTCGCGCTGTCGTGCTCGGCCGCTGCTAGCGCGCCCGCTCGGAGTTTCTGCAAGTAAAAACCGCCGCCCCTCCGCCCCCCGCCCGACCGCCCCTCCGCCCCCGTCGTCCCCCGCCCGCCCGCGGAGCCGATCCCCGCTGCCGCCCCCACCCGCCTCGCAGCGCCGTCGCCCGCCCCGCCGCCCCGCCGCCCCCACCGCGCGGCCGCCAGCGCCGCCCCCTCCGCCTCCGCCGCCGCCTGGGCCCAGGCCGGCATCCCTGCCAGCTGCACCAGCCGGAGCCTCGCCTGCCTCGTCTCTCCACAAACTATTGTCCGGGCAGTCGGCCCGCCGATTCGCTTACCAGCCTGGTCTTCCCCAGGGCTCCATATTCGGTCCATTTGTGTAACGAGACGTGGACGCGAATATAGAACATATTCACCCCATCTTTTGCGAGTAAGGCAACTAGCTTTAAGTATTCAAAAATGTTAGACTGTGCGTTATAAAGAACTCAAAAATATAACATTCTGTGACTACAAAATCACTGAGTCACAAATTGAGTCAACACCTGAAAGTAACTGGGTGGAAAAATTTGTAGGAAATGTAATGGAACAATTACATAAGATCAGGCGGCAAACATCAGGTCCATAGGTAGAATACTAGCAAAATGCTATTATTCTACAGAGGAGATCGCCTCCACATCACTCGTACGACTATTCTTGAATATTACCAAAATCTCTTCCGAACCTATTTCAAACTGAACTACACTACTGGCCATTAAAATTGCTACACCACGAAGACGCGAAATTTAACCGACAGTAAGAAGATGCTGTGATACGCAAATGATTTTAGCTTTTCAGAGCATTCACACAAGGTTGGCGCCGGGGACGACACCTACAACGTGCTGAAATGAGGAAAGTTTCCAACCGATTTCTCATACGCAAACAGCAGTTGACCGGTGTTGCCTGGTGAAACGTCGTTGTGATGCCTCGTGTAAGGAGGAGAAATGCTTAACATCACGTTTCCGACTTTGATAAACGTCGGATTGTAGCCTATCGCGATTGCGGTTTATCGTATTGCGACATTGCTGCTCGCGTTGGTCTAGATCCAATGATTGTTAGCAGAATATGGAATCGGTGGGTTCAGGAGGGTATTGCGGAACGCTGTGCTGGATCCCAACGGCCACGTATCACTAGTAGTCGAGATGACAGGCATCTTATCTGCATGGCTGTAACGGATCGTGCAGCCACGTCTCGATCCCTGAGTCAACAGATGGGGACGTTTGCAAGACAATAACTATCTGCACGAACAGTTCGACGACGTTTGCAGCAGCATGGCCTACCAGCTCGGAGACCATGGCTGTGGTTACCCCTGACGCTGCATCACAGACAGGAGCGCCTGCGATGGTGTACTCAACGACGAACCTGGGTGCACGAATGGCAAAAACGTAATTTTTTTCGGATGAGTCCAGGTTCTGTTTACAGTATCATGATGATAGTATCCGTGTTTGGAGACATCGCGGTTAACGCACATTGGAAGCGTGTATTCGTCATCGCCATGCAGACGTATTACCTGGCGTGATGGTATGGGGTGCCATTAGTTACACGTCTCGATCACCTTTTGTTCGCATTGACGGCACTTCGAACAGTGGACGTTACATTTCAGATGTGTTACGACCCGTGGCTCTGCCCTTTATTCGATCCCTGCGAAACCCTACATTTGAGCAGGATAATGCACGACTGCATGTTGCAGGTCCTTGAAACGGTACAGTAGTTTCCGCTCTATAAGCAGCAGGTTTCGCTGCTCGCTCGCACCGGGAAATAGAAAGAGAGGCGGCTCCGCAGCCGATGTTAATACACGACGCGGCCGGCCGCGGGTGCAACAGGACGGGTGGAAAGAAATGTTTCAGGCTTCATAATACGTATTTATATGTGTCGTGTATTATGCGTTTCTTGTACGTGGATGTGAATCTTCACATGAACTTTCCTAATCCTGCTCACACCTTTCCCTAAAGCGTGGCCAAATCTTAGTTGGGAAGTAGTTCTGTAGTATAGTAGTGCCAACCTTACTCCTGGCTAGGGGATCAGAGAGACAGCACAGGCAGGTAAAAGTCAGTGTCACAAGATTTGGGGTGGAGAGGCAGGTCACGGCCAAGTGGTTCGACCACCCCCTCCACCGGGGCCCAGGAAGACCTCCGGGTGCCCGCCATATTCTAGGGCTGTTAGAGAAGACGGGTAAGTGAGCAGACGTGCCTTCAGCGCGTCTGCCTCACTGTTTACGCATGGAAGAGAGGTATTTGAATATTTGTACTAACTCCTTTAATTTCCAGCTTAGGATTGTGTAAGGTAATGAATGTACTCGTTTAATTCCGGAAATTTGACCTCCTGTGCTGAAGTTCAAATGGTTCAAATGGCTCTGAGCACTATGGGACTCAACTGCTGAGGTCATCAGTCCCCTAGAACTTAGAACTAGTTAAACCTAACTAACCTAAGGACATCACACACATCCATGCCCGAGGCAGGATTCGAACCTGCGACCGTAGCGGTCCCGCGGTTCCAGACTGCAGCGCCTATAACCGCACGGCCACTTCGGCCGGCTGTGTTGAAGTATCTGGTTCCCAGTTTGCCCGTTATCATCCTCACATAGTGAATGTCCTATGTAAAGTATTGGGAGACTTTTGTGGTATACATTTGGCCAACGCAATTCCGTCTTACCCGTATAAATGTGCGTGCAGATTAGAATATAATATAC
Organism: Schistocerca piceifrons; assembly: GCF_021461385.2. NCBI lineage: Eukaryota > Metazoa > Arthropoda > Insecta > Orthoptera > Acrididae > Schistocerca > Schistocerca piceifrons. Next base: position 663,339,398 of record NC_060138.1, read on the forward strand.
CCGAGCTATAAGTTGTAAAATTGTAATATCTGTAAACTGAAGCAATTGCTGCTAGCGCTGTAAAGTCGTGTGATAATGTTTAAAATAAATAGGTAATCAACTGTCATCAATCTTTAACATACCTTAAAAATCACAATGAAGTCAAGTTAAAGGAATTTATTTAAAATAAAAGCTATAGAATTCAGGGGCCCACACAACAGCGTGTGAGCCCTCCAGCCCCTTGCCTAGTATCGTACAGAAAGGACACGCTCTCTAGGTAGCGCTCTCAAGCTCCTCTCCCTAGTTATCCGTTGCGCAATTTTGATTCAGGGCTTGACGACATCAACTTTCATCTGGCGTCCCTAGGCAAGGAGGTAAGACGGTAAACTTTCATCCTGTACGGGCCTTTCTGGATAAAGAAAATGCTCGACCGCTGCTCTGGATAGCACATTCTCCAGATCTCTCACCAGTTGAAAACGTCTGGTCAATGGTTGCCGAGCAACTGCCTCGTCACAATACGCCAGTCACTGCTCTTGATGAACTGTGGTATCGTGTTGAAGCTGCGTGGGCAGCTGTACCTGTACACGCCATCCAAGCTCTGACTCAATGCCCAGGCGTATCAAGGCCATTATTACGGCCAGAGGTGGTTGGCTCAAACGGCTCTGAGCACTATGGGACGTAACTTCTGAGGTCATCAGTCCCCTAGAACCTAGACCTACTTAAACCTAACTAACCTAAGGACATCACACACATCCATGCCCGAAGCAGGATTCGAACCTGAGACCGTAGCGGTCGCGTGGTTCCAGACTGTAGTGCATAGAACCGCTCGGCCACCCTGGCCGGCCCAGAGGTGGATGTTCTGGGTACTGATTTCTCAGGATCTATGCCCCCAAAATGCGTGAAAATGTAATCACATGTCAGTTCTAGTATAATATGTTTGCCCAATGAATACCTGTTTATCATCTGCATTTATTCTTCATGTAGCCATTTTAATGGCCAGTAGTGTAATATATATTGAACGTAAAAAAAAGAGCGGGTACGAATTGTCTTTCTTTGACCTACGGGAGAGGGTCATTAAACTGCCGAAGAAACTCGACTGAAGATAGAGGCAACCTGTCCCGTGAAAGACCGCTTAAGAAGTTTCATGAACCAGCTTTGAGGCGTATACCACATATCCCTACGTGTGCTCCTTCAGGAATCGCGATGATTAAGACTAATTACTTAGCCGTTTCAGCTATCAGTCTTCCAGCGCTTCCTAAGAGACGAAAAGAAGCCATAAGAACTGGTACAATTTGTTTCACTTCGTGCCATGCACTTCAATGTTGTTTGTGATGGATGGACGTAAATGTAAATGTCGATATAGGGTAGACTACTCTTGACCTATAACACTTAGAAAATTGCTGTTTAATGCCAACAATGAACGCCATTAACTGGTAGTAGCAGAAAAAAGTATTTATTTGTCTGTGATGGCATAATTGCTAGAAGACTTTGTCTAGAACATCAATTTTGGGATCAAGTCTGACTTTTGCTTTCATATGCCTAATATCACTGCCATGTGACACGTGTCGCTGAACATATACTGAAATAGGTTATCCCACACATCGGTATTTCTTAGAAAATAACAAAAATTGGTTCAGTTCATCAGAATTTTGATCAAGAGTAATCAGTTATAATATGTAGCATGACCTCATAGCGCATTCCTAGGAATAACTTCTTCCCATATAACAATAAATGATGTGAAAACACAAGGAAACTACACTCATTGCCGAAAAAGTAAGATGTCTCACCAGCCCAATCTCTTTCTTCACGAGTGAGAATGACAGATTAACAAAAATGAAAATCTGTATAACGTTATTCAACCACGATAATTTTCAGAGCCCCTTTGATGATTGAGTTATGTTAGTTTGAAGTGTGGACAAGAATCTCTGTCACTTCAAACAAGATTGTGTACTTATTCGTTGCCCAGCACAGCCTAATCAATGATCGACAGATGCACGGAGAACATTTGACACGACAAATCCGTCGCGGAAAATTTGGTCTCTATAACAAAAATGTGTTTCTCCTTATCGTAAGTTGGTAGGAGTACCATAAACAGTGATATTTAATACAGTCACGTCACCACTGTTCTAGGAATTACCAGGGATAAAAAAACAGTACCATTATAATCGTAATTTGGGAGGAATTTGGTGACTATAGCTGAAACAAATGCGATAGTATAAGTGCCTTATGCGCTGAAGAAGTTGTTACTGTACAGTTGTTACTGTACATTTCAACTTCGTATTCCTGTCAACTAGCCAATTCTCTGTGCGCGGCTGCAGATATATCGAATCCGGCTATTCGCTGGTATTTCATGATACTCAGGTTCGCTGCCATATTATTCTCTGGCTACATATCTACACTTCCTGTTACTTTGGTTCTATTAATCACGCCGGTAAAGAAACATATGCTTATACCCAAAACATCTATTCTCAGGACTTCTCAACTAACAAAGAGTTGTTTTCATACATGACTATTATAACTTACATTATCATTTTGCATGTGGCTTTGTAGCCATATACCAAGCAAATTGTAGTTTACAGATCCCTACGTACTATCTTTATTGCCTTAATAACAATAGTAAGGAAGAAACATTTGTGGCTAAAGTCCCTGCCTGTAATGTGTGAGAGCAATTGCAGCACGGCATTAATCAGAAGTGAATCATGAACTTAGCAACATTGTAAAAGAAGAGAATCGGGATGCGTACTTTAGAATAACATAGAAGATTAAGTGGACTGGTAAGAATTGAGGACGCTCTCCACAGGATCAGCCGGGAAAAAATGGTTCAAACGGCTCTGAGCACTATGGGACTTGACTTCTGAGGTCATCAGTCCCCTAGAACTTAGGACTACTTAAACCGTAGCGGTCGCGCGGTTCCAGACTGTAGCGCCTAGAACCGCTCGGCCACTCTGGCCGGCTCAGCTGGGAAAGGAACGTCTTGAAAATATTACAAGAAGAAGGGACAGAAAGATAAGGCATACACAAGGACATCAAAGACTAACCCACTGGCATGTTCACTGCTGAAGACGCTAAAAACAGTAGGGGAAGACAGGTATTAGAATCTAACAAACAATGGAGGACACTGGGTGCAAAAGCTCCTCTGAGAAGGAGAGAATGACACAGGAGAGGGATTCCTGGTGGGCCACATCAAACCAGGCAGTAGACTGATGACCCAAAAAAAGCATCAGTCATCTTTTGCACCACGAGGTCTGCCATTTTGGACACAGTATTTTCTGTGAGTTCTGCTCTGCAGATATTTTTTGGTGCTAAGTTTCCCAGATAGCTTTTCTCATTTTCTGAAAATCACCCAAATTTATTTTAACTGATAGCACGTAATACTGGGAGAAACTGTTTGTCATTATTTGTGAGTTAACTAGATTCCCCTACAAATTTTTCTCAGTAAACCTCATCCCGTTAAAAGCGTTACATGGTTCCTCCAGAATGGATCCTATTCACTTTTAGACATGTTCTAAGCCCTCTAGCTGCTTTATTTTAACGTTGTCACACGGTCAGTCAATGATATTTGCATGACCTTTACATTTGCATCCATATCAACATAAATATTCGCCAGACCACCTTTTGGTCCATGGAGGAAGGTGTCTTGTACCACTAATAATCATTCCCGTTCCACTCGGAAATGGACTACATACCTCCGTATCAGCCATATTTTCTCTTACCTTGCCCTCCCGGTCCTTATGTGACATATGCGTTGGAGGCATTACGATAGTTCTACCGTCAGCTGCAAATGGCGATTCCCTAACTTTCCCAAATAGTGCTCCGCGAGAAGAACGTTGCCTTCCCTCCAGAGATTCCCATTTGAGTTCATGAAGCATCTCCATAATGTTTGTTGATCAAACCCGCTGGTGACAAATTCAACAAAACGACTCTAAATTGCTTCAGTGTCTTCATTTAATCCGTCGTGGTGCGAATCCCAAACAATTGAGCAGTACTTAAGAACGGGCCGCACAAATGTACTAGACTCAGTCTCCATTACAGATTATCTACACTTTCCTAAACTTCTCACAACAAACCAAAGTCGACGTCTCACCTTCCATACTGCTGTCCTCACGAGCTCGTTCCATGTCGTACCGTTTTGCAACGTTGTGCCTAGACAAAAAAATGGTTCAAGTGACTATGAGCACTATGGGACTCAACTGCTGTGGTCATCCGTCCCCTAGAACTTAGAACTACTTAAACCTAACTAACCTAAGGACATCACACACACCCATGCCCGAGGCAGGATTCGAACTTGCGACCGTAGCAGCTGCGCGGCTCCGGACTGGAGCGCCTAGAACCGCACGGCCACCGCGGCCGGCGGTGCCTAGTCATTCAAGCGACTGTTTCAGGCAGTACACAACATTGAAGGATTGTTTTTCCTATTCATCTGCATTAACTTACTACTTTTTACATTTAGAGCAAGCTACCATTCACCAGACCAAATAGAAATTCTGTCTTAAGTGATCCTGTATCCTACAATCAGCGACGATACTTCTCCGCACATTAAACAGGGAAAAGCAAACAGTCGCAGACTGCTATCACTTTGTCCGTTATGTCATTTACGAATAGACAGAAAAGTACGGTCTTACCACACTTCCCTGTGGCATTCCCGACTGTACCTCTGTCTCTGATGAGCACAGGCAGTCTAGAGAAACGCACTGCGTTTTATTATTTAAGAATGCTTAGAGTCACTCACATATCTGAGAACTATTCTGTACTCTCGGACCTTTAACAGTCTGCAGGGGAGCACCGTGTGAAATGCTTTCTCGGGATCCAGGAACATTACATCCGCCTGTTGTCCTTCATCCATGACTTGCAGGATATCTTATGAGGAAAAGGTGAGGTGAGGATTGGACGAGCGATGCTTTCCAAATCTGTGCTGATTTGAGGTCAGAAGCTTTTCTGTCTCAAAGAAATTTGTTATATTCGAATTTAGAGTACGTTCGAGGATTCTGCGGAGTAACAATGTTAAGGTTACTTATTTTAACCATAACGGATACGAGGTTGTAGTTGTTACAACCAATATTAAAATGTCGGCTCAAACATTTTACATATTGTAATGACACAAAAACGTTAGTGTCTTCACACTGTGTAAGGAGGCCAAGCCGACATTTTAATATTTAAGGATAGTGGTCTGTAATTTTGAGGGTCCGTTTTTTACCCTTACTAGAGAACCATGCTAAATATGTACGCCAGTAGGAATTCAGTTAGTGGACCTGAAAGAGTCCGTGTAGCCTATGGTTTTGGTTGCACTATTCTCTGAACAACGAGGAACCATAAGTATGGCGAAGTTAAATATCAAGGATTATAGCTTATATCATTCCCGTTCAGAGTTAACATGCAAAAAAGGAAGAACCGCAACATTTGTAGAAGTTTGAATTAAAGTCAAAAATATTGAAACAAGTAGTTATTGTGTAGATCAGTGTGAGTTCTTACTGAAGAATACTTCTCTCGGAATTGTAACAGTCACAAATCCTCACTAGGAACCTTTAAAGTATTTTTGAGACATCTAGATGCATTATTGAGCTATCTAACAGACAAGAAGAAACAGTTGGTAGTTTGTGGAAATTTCAACGTACATTTCTTCAAAGATTCAGACAGGACAAATGAACTGGAATTATTATTTGGGTGTTTCAATCTAATTTCAGTAGTCAGTTTTCCAATTCGTGTGCAGCAAGACAGTAGGACCCTGACTGATAAAAATTTTTATAGACAGTGTTCTAATTGAAACAATTAATATATACCTTGTTCTTAATGGACTATTTGGACATGATGCACAGTGAATGGAAATAAACTACACAGCACGTTACAACCCCGACGCAGGTTCATACAAAGCAGTGAGCACAGTATACAGTTTTAGGAATAAGAAAGAGGTAGTATCAGATGAGGTATATATGTAAAGAGATGCTAATGTCAGCTCCGATTTATTCTGTAGCACATTTGTGTCAATGTTTGAAAGTCTCTTCCTTAAAATATTATCCACAAAATCCTTTATAAAAGCATATCATGGATAAGTAACGGAATTAATTTCTCATGTAAGAGGAAGAGGGAAATTTGTATAAATACCAGAATAAGTCAAGATCATACATTACTTGCATACTAAAAAAGACATGTAATATTTTAAGGAAGATTATGAAACTGCCAAGAATTATGTATGTCCTGACAGTAATTAAGAATGCAGATAAGAAGATTACTGTATGGGAACAGGACAGACTATAAGTGTACAATACACTACAACAATTAAGCTAAATGACAATGTTGTGACTGATAATTCACAGTTCACGAATAATTTTAACACTCACTTTCCAAATGTAGCGCCAGCAAAAGCATTAAATGATTCATTTGAAGAAGCAAGAGGATATATTAAAAAGCATTGCACAAAACTTTATGCAACTAGAAGTATCACCAACTCCTTTCACTGAAGTTAATAAAGTTATAAATACGCGCATTGCTGTTAATGGAATTTCAAGCAGAATCCTGAAATGCTTTTATAGCTTACTGAATAATGTTCTTAGTGATGTTTAAACTCACGACACAGAAATTTTTCCAGTCATATTAAAATATGCAATTGTTAAATCTCTTTATAAGGAAAAGGACAAGAGAGACTTAAGTGATTGTCATCCAGTTTCCTAAGTGTATTTTTCCAAAATACTCGAAAAAGTAATTTGCAATACTAAAGAATATTCTCAGATTTAAGTAGAACCAAATTTACTTAGCATATTGGATTCCAGAAGGTTGCTCGACCGAGAATGCTTTTTGTAAATTCGTTTACCAGATGCTACAAACCTTAAATAATAAAGTATTGCCAGGTGGTATTTTTTGTGTACTTTCGAAGAGTCTGGTTGTGTAGATGGTATTACACTTTCGAAAACGTCAAATTATATGGAACTGCTGGTTTTCCACACAATTGGTAAATAATTCAGATAATGATGGAGTGCTACAAAATTTTGTTGACTAAGGTGAAATCGCAAAGGGCGCTCCACAGAGGGCAATTTAGGTCCCAGTCCGCTTCCTTGTGTATGTTAATGACCTTTCACTTAACATACATCAAGCGGAATTGTTGTTTTGGAGATAACACTACTTTTATAATAAATCACGTTAGAGAGAAAGAAACAGAAGAGATCGTTAATGATGTTTTCAAAGGAAATAGATTCTCCCCAAATTTTGAGAAAGCACCTATCTTCAACTCTGTTAACAAATAGTCATACCCAACAACTAAGGTAGCATAGGAACAGGAGTCACTAAACAGCATAAAATGCTCTAATTTTCTGGTGTATATCTTGATGCAAACTTGAACAAGAAGAAGCATATTAATGAACTCAAACAAATGAGTTGCTTTCAGTTCCTCGACCTGCCACGTATAACAGCTAGTCTTGGAAGCAAAAAATTAGTCTACTGTCATTTTCTGAATTTTTTTCACTAAGTATTGTCTTGCGTAAAACTTTTCTGGCGTATCTCACTGCTTAGAAGCAAAGTATTGATCAAAAGCGAGCAGTCAGAATAATATGTGATGCTCATCTGCGGTCGTCATGTATTGATGTCTTCAAGGAATTAGGTATTTTAATTACACCGTCAGAATGAAGATATTCGCTGGTACAATCCGTTATAAATAATAATTTACAATTTGAGAAGAATAGTGATTTCCATTCCTACAACCTGTTATTAAAGCTATCAGTGGCTCAGAAAGAAGCTAAGTATGCCGCATGGCATATCATGTTTCACAGGTAGCAAAGCAGGTTTTAAATCTAACCTAAAATTATTTCTCCTAAATAGCTCTTTCTACTACAGGGCAAATTTTTATTTGACACCTTTCTGAATGATATTTTTTTCTTATGGTGAAACATAATGTGTTTTGGCTTTTAAGGTTACTTGACCATATTGACAAGCAATTCGTAAACCACATTGTGTTTTCTAAAATACAAGCGAAAAATTGTTTGGCACAATTTTCTTATTCCACAATTTCTAGCATTTCAATGCCCTTCTACTAGTACCTTCTTACGTAACATAACAGCTCGTTCTGCCCAGTGGCACACGATCTGCATCAATGCTCCTTCACTCATGCAGTATGGGACATTTTGAAACAGTTTATGTCCATATTCACACATAAATGAACCAATGTTGAACACTTACCTATGTGAGGAGATCGATAGCGATGAAAAGTTCCACAAAGCATGGGAAAATTGATTCTGCGTCCAGTACATAAAGTGTTAATTTCAGCTGTGTGTGAATAAGTACAGAAATCTTGCATACTGCAAGAAACAAATTCATGCAGGAAGTACACAGTGGTTTTCCTGTTTGGCTCATGTACAGATCATCGCACAGTAAGGACTGAAAGCTGGCAGTCTGCTGAAAAACAAGTTTTTAAGTATATTGCTTGAGATGGGATAAAAATGATGAGTTCGTTTATGTCAACACCAGTCATGTATACGCGTCCTGTAAAATGACACGTCCCACATCATTTTGATAAAAGATAGTTCAGATGATCTATGGAACATACGGTATAAATAAATAACATCTGTGTCTTGAGTTACGAGGGCGTGCTGAAACGAAAAACCGCCGATTTGTTTTAATGTGAAAACCGTGAAGGCTTTTAAATAGAATAAATCCTATTTACATTCTACGTATTTATTATTCAGTCTACGTATTTATTTCTCAGTATAGTCTCCCTGACGACGAACACATTTCTCCCAACGAGTGACCAGTTTGTTGGCACACTCACTGTTGAATGTTTGACTTTGTTCGCGGAGCAACAACCTCAGCTCTGCTTTCACCGCTTTATCACTACCAAAGTGAAGTTTTTGAAGTTTAAGTTTTGAAAAAAGATGAAAATCAGATGGGGCCAAGTCGGGACTGTATGGACGATGCTGGATGACAGTGAACCCAAGGCCTCGGATTGTTGCAGGCGTCGCGGGGCTTGAGTGTGGTCTAATATTGTCGTACTGAAGAAAATAGTACTTCGTGTGTGAATGAACTCTTCGAATTCGAACCTCACTGCAACACGTTGTTTCTCACGCACCGACATAGCTACATTACACACCGCCATATTCCATCCTACAGTTCGGGCTATTTAGCGGGAGAGGGCTGCAATTATGTATACGTGAGGAATAAAGATGTAGAATGTTGATAGCGTCTGTTTTATGAAAAAAAAATCTTAAGAATCTTCTCATAAAAAATTTGGAGGCATTGCTTTTCATCACGCCCTCGTAGTCTGGCATAAAGCATTTGTGTTGTAGTGATGCATTTTGGTAAAGTGGACAATTTTAGATAATATTTTGCATAAGACAATGGGCAATTATATGATGATGGTACTTAGTTATTGTTTAATTTACTAATTCTAATATACTTCTACCTGAGTCTGGGATTTGCCAATCAATAACACATAAAGGGATTAAATGTGTCATTTGCAAAAATGTAAATGGTTTATGTGGCAGTCAGTTATCTAGACAAAATGATGTGTTTGAACCACTATTGTAGCATTAAAATTTACCCCTTACGTATTCCACTGGGCTGCTACAGCAGGCGGCACGCAGTGCGTTTTCTGCGGGCCGCACAGGCACAGACGTCGTACTGACTGCCACTGCGGATTATTTAGCAGCAGCTGGCATATTTGTTGGGTAAATTCTCTTTGGCTCCTCACTAAAAAGAACCAAACAATCGCCAAACGATCTCAGAAGGCATGTATTCGTTATAAGTTGTGTTTCCTCTGATGCGTGCAAATGTCACATGCCAAGCTCACAACTCCTTTTCTCAGCTCTGTCTTCTAGAAATGCTTGTTACTGTGTGAATCTCTGCCCTGCTGCCGCTGGACTATGTATGCGTCGAGTGTTCCTCAGTCCCATCTGGTCCGGCAACATATCTTGGGAGGCTCACCTGTGGCGACTTTGTCTGTCTGGCTCCAGGATTCAGCCGGCGCGTGGCACACAAGGCAGCTTGTGTCAGGGTGGTAGGTGTCTCTCATCTGGACCCCGGCGCCCCGCTTGCTGAAACATTACTTTGCTAACGCCAGCGAGATCAGGGGTACAGTGTAGGGGCCGGCTTTGGTTTCCGGCTGCAAACAAAGATGGATGCGTAGAGAGGCTGGAGCGAAGAGGTTATTATCAACTGACACCAATGTGTTCTGCGGCGGACCGTAACAACCGAAAGGCCGGCAAATCGCCTTCCCGTGCAAGCATAGTTTTGGCCCTCGTCTGGGAAGATCCAAAGGCTGCTGTCTTACCTATGTAACCGTTCTCACACCCTCCGTTAACACTTTATTTCTGATGCCGATGGGGGAAACGTCCGTCTAAATCTCGTAGATGTTTTTCGAAATGACTCGGGCTGAAAATGATAAGATTTTATTAAAGCAGACTGACATGCATTGTACTAATAGTTAAGTTATCTGATCTAGAATGGGACCATGCTAGGACAAGTATGCCATGTTTCTCCTAGATATACTGGAACGGCGGACGTCTGTGTCCTGTTCGCGTGGTGTAGATGGACCCGTGTTTGTGTTGCAACTGATGGATGTTGGGACTACAACACGCATGGTTGAGTTGGTTGGCAAGTATACGAAGGCGTCACTCCCCTCGAGCGATCACCTCGACTAAATTGAACTCCAACATTCAGACCGACCGATTTCAAGACTACCAACGATCAGTTTAACTGACACTAAGACAGACGGACACATCAGTCTCTCAAGAACGACTTTTATGGTAAGTCTAGCTTGGGTGAGTGCGCTAGGAAGACTAGTTTACTCAGCAGAGCAAGAGACAAATCATGTGGCAAGTGAGAGACCTCCATTTGTAACATAATTATTGAGGATTTCATGTGTATGACCCACATGGTGGTGAAAAGAGGCTATCAGGACTGCATTGATCTAGGAAGGTATAAACCAGCGAAAAGAGTGATAAAAATAAAGAAAGTAAAGTCTACCATCAAATTTTCACTTAGGAAGTTTTGAATTTCTGTTTAGACTTGTTGTACATAATAAAATATAAATTACTTTACCTGATAACTTCTGTGTCGCTGTGGATACCACCACAAACCATATAGGGATAGAACTGTAGAAGCAGACTCGAGCTCTCCTTATCCTGAAAAACCTGTAATCCATGATGTCGACAAAGCTGTAGTTATTATTTTGCACCATCTATCTCCTAATACGACATTAGTGATATGAGTCAGCACTTTCAGCTGTTAATTTCAGTGCTTGTATTACCACCAGAAAGAGCTATGTCATAAATGAAACAGTCACTGGCAGAAACAATTTTGTGCAGACGCTGATAACCTACTCTGCACCCAGAATATTATGATCGTACAAAACCAATTCAATACGATTTTTGCAAATATAAGACTCTGTTGTTTGAGATATCACCGACGTAATAACTGCTCCATTGGTTCACAGGCGTCGGGATGATGTTGTGGAAGCTGCATAATACTTCAGTGAGTTAGCTGCTCGTCATCTTCAGGTGCTTAACGGCGTGTTGTTGCAATGGCTCCCAAAACACCTTACAACACGGAAACTAATTACCGCACGAATACCAAACTTGGTAACATTAATGTCCAGAGTATGGTGTACATGACTTCCAAGCTTCACAGCGCCACCGTCCAGTTCCAACTACGGCCATCGGGTACCGTGATCAGTCATTGTGATTCAGAGTCTCACACACCTGACCAATCGCAGTCCACTTGTTGACGCGTAACCTGAGTTTGGACAAAAGGATCATGGCCTTATTAATGAAGGTCTATTATCAAAACAACAGTAATGCTGCAGCTCCACTTCGAGACTATCGCCGGCTGAAAGGATTACGGAAGGGTCCTCTTTCTCCACCTGCTGTGCGGAGCATGATGAGGAAGTTCGAATCTACTGGAGAACTGGGCGTCGCTCCGGGAAGAGGCCGACGACCGGTTGCACCACAGGTGGTTTGATGAAATCGCTGTTCCTATGGCTGCGCTTAATTCCCGATCGTCAGACAGTGCGCGTGCTGTATCACGACAGTTGAACATCCCGTTGTCCGCTGTACGGAAGATGCTTCGAACCATTCTCAAATGGTATCGGTACAAGATCCATATCGTACAGCAGCTTGCCCCACAGGACGCACAACGATATGTTGACTTCGCTCTTCACTTTCTCGCAAGGATTGAAGCTGACGAGGGCTGGCCCTCGACCATTCTATGGAAAGACGGAGCCCATTTTTCTCTGACGGGTGATGTGAACACACAGAGTTGCCGAGTGAGGGGATCTTCATCTCCAGTCACTGTGAATGAAGTTCCTCTATGTGATGAACGTGTCACCGTATGGTGTGGCTTCTCGGCTAAGTTCATCGTTGGCCCACTATTCTTTGAACAGGTTGTCGCTCAGAGACCGAAGACGTGCAGTGTGTTTGGCCAGTGTTACTGCGATATGCTACGCCAGCATGTCATACCCGCCCTACTGGAGAAAGAAGCATTGAACTCAACAGTTTGCATGCAAAATGGGTTCCCAATGCAAATCGCTCGTGAAGTTCACCTGCTTCTCCGAAACACATTTGGAAACCATCGAATTATCAGCCGATCGTTTCCAAATGCTTGGCACGAACACCTGATCTCACCCCCTGTGGTTTCTGTTTGTGAGGATATTGAAGAACATTGTTTACCAGATGAACATTCACACATGTGCTGATCTGAAGCACAACATATCAAGAGAGGTAGACAGCATTCCCACGGATATGTTTCGTTCTTCTGTGCAGAATGCAATCCTGCACTTTCAGGCTCCGTTCGACACTGATGGGCGCCATATTGAGCTCCTTTTGTAGCAGTAATGGTGCCGGTATGTAATGGTATGATGTAGCGCAGCAGCACGTTAAACTGTTTCAATTGAATTGATTCTGCATTATTTTTCTTCCCCGTGGTCCTTCTTCTTTGGAATATTGTCGCATTGTAGGTGATTGTACTTTATATAATCATTGAAAGCAGTTCTCAAAAAACGGCCCTTTTAAGGGCCACAAATACTACACATTGATCTTGCCAAAAGCCGAGAAGCGATTCTTGTTGGTGTTTTAGCTCTCTGGGGCACTCTGGGATGCTCTATGGGGCACTCTGGGATGCTCTCTGGGCTGCTCAATAGATGTCGAGCACAGTCGCTGATTGGTTGTCTTGTTTTTGGCACGCGATTCAAGTTACGTTGCAGCAACACGCTACCTAGTATTACTAGGAGCCTGTTGCTGGAAAATTCACTTCCGGTGTGATTACGGGAGCTGATGAGAGTCCACATCCGATGCGTGCGCCAGGACTGATGCTATAAATAGCACACTGTTCTGTCTAGCGCATTCACTCGGTTTGAGTGAATAGCCACTGAGGCACTGCTTCTTACAATGATGCGTAAACGTTGTTTTCGTCGTCGCCGGCGAATGCTGGTTTACAAATCACTTGTCAATGTGGACGGCAATCTTGGTGCTTCGACATCTCCTGCGAAGGGTAAAAAGAACGAAGTTTGGTCCTCGTACGGTAATTGGTTTCCATGTCGCTAGTAAAGAGCAGGCGCGAAGTGGTGGGGCTATAACGTCATCGTAGACGAATTATAGACATCCAGTGACTCCTGCCGGAGAAACGGGCCACGGTCTTCACAATCATGAGGTGGGGATAGCGCTGCCGCCAAACGCGGCCCAACGCGCCAGCGGTCAGAGTGCTGGCTCCCAGTGCGGATTCCGATTCTCCGTCTGTGTGCACTCGGATTCGTTTGTTTGCGGCCGACGGCACCTTAGTATCGCTGTAGGTTCCCATGCCTTACTGAATTGAAACCTCTATTGATCAGGTCGTTACTGAAAAGTATTTCGACAGCTTCTTTAATGATGGAGTCCCAGTACATGGAGGTGGACGAAAGGGTCTCTGTCGCCATGAAGTTCATGCTGCGTCCCGTGTCAAGACAGTGTTCAGCCACAGCAGACTTTTCTGGGTGACCCAGTCTGGAGTGACGTCTGTGTTCAGCCCATCTATGCTTAACAGTGCAACACGTCTGGCCAGTGCATGATTTCCTACACTGGCACGGGATTTTATACATTCTTGGTCTCCTTAGAACTAGGTTGTCTTTAATAGAACCCAGCATAGTTTGCACTCACGCTGTAAAGAGAGGTGGGGGGGGGGGGGACCAAGTCATTTAGCGTTTCTTGAACAGCTTGCGAATCTTAAAGGACACGCCACCAACACAGGGAAGAAAAATCATCCTCGTGGAATTCTCCATTTTTTCTGGTTGTTCTTGAAATTAAGTGCGTGCAAGTTGCAATACCTTAGGGATCTGTTTATCAGAGTTTTGTACAAACACAGAGCGAAGAAAGCTCTGCTGATAGGCTCCCTGCATCTGAGATAGTTCGAGCCCTATGAACGAGAGTCCGTGACACATCATTGTGTTGAGATGAGTGATGGCAGCTCGTAGCCCGTAGAATAGGTCAGTGGGAGTTGGTTTACGAAACACACTGTGACCCAAGGAATCATCTTCTTTTCTGCGGACTAAGTCATCTAAGAACCGGAGGTCTCTATTTTTCTCGACTTCTTTGATGAAGCAAATGTATGAACGGATGGAGTTAAGGTGTTCAAGAAATTCAGGAAGCGTTGCCGCTTCATCTGGTTTACTACAAAGGTTTCGTCCGTAGCTCCAGAAACATTTAGGTTTCAACACCGCTGACTGACGTGCTTTTTCCTCGAAGTCTTCCATAAAAGTATTAACTACTATGGAAGACAAAGGGCCAGCCATAGCAATACCGTCAGTTTGTCCAAAATATTGTTCATTAAATAAAAAGTAATTCGAAGTAAGCACATGTTTGAACAGATGTAAGATGTCGTCCTCCAACTTAGTTCCTAAAAGTTGTAAACTAGTCCACCCGACGTACGTATGGAACAAGATCACTTCGAAACTCACTAACACGTCAGCTGGCTCGAGACGTAAAAGCTTCAGTCGTTATATAAAATCTGCTGAGTTTCGAGTGAGATGTTCACATTTCCCTACTAAAGGGGCTCAGAAGAGAAGCAAAATGTTTTGCTAGGTAATACGTTGGAACTTCTCACTGCTCACAATGGGCGAAGCCGAACCCCTTCCGTATGGAATTAGAATTATATTATTACCTTCAGCTGCTGATATATATCAAAGGGGACAGGTGAAAATGTGTGCCCCGACAGGGACTCGAACCCGGGATCTCTTGCTTACAAGACAGACGCTCTATCCATCTGAGGTATCGATGGCACAGAGGATAGTGTGACTGCAGGGACTACCTCGCACACGCCTCCCGCGAGACCCACATTCTCACCTTGTATGTCCACACACTGCATTCGTAGTGTCCCAGCCCAACACACTCATTACTCGTGGAAGACATTCGTACTAAGTGTCGTAAGATTTCAGGGAATATGTGTGCATCCGCACAGAAGAAGAAGGTCATGGCCGGTACTGTCAGAACTACTCTACTGGCCATTAAAATTGCTATACCACGAAGATGACGTGCTACAGAAGAGAAATTGAACCGACAGGAAGAAAATACTGTGATATGCAAATGATTAGCTTTTCAGAGCATTCACACAAGGTTGGCGCCGGTGGCGACACCTACAACGTGCTGACATGAGGAAAGTTTCCAACCGATTTCTCATATACAAACAGCAGTTGACCAGCGTTGCCTGGTGAAACGTTGTTGTGATGCCTCGTGTAGGGAGGTGAAATGCGTACCATCACGTTTCCGACTTTGATAAACGTCGGATTGTAGCCTATCGCGATTGCGGTTTGTAGTATCGCGACATTACTGCTAGCGTTGGTCGAGATCCAATGACTGTTAGCAGAATATGGAATCGGTGGGTTCAGGAGGGTAATACGGAACGCTGTGCTGAATCCCAACGCCCTCGTATCACTAGCAGTCGAGATGACAGGCATCTTATCCGCATGGCTGTAACGGATCGTGCACCCACGTCTCGATCCCTGAGTCAACAGATGGGGACGTTTGCAAGACAACAACCATCTGCACGAACAGTTCGACGACGTTTACAACAGCATGGACTATCAGCTCGGAGACTATGGCTGCGGTTACCCTTGACACTGCATCACAGACAGGAGCGCCTGCGATGGTGTACTCAACGACGAACCTGGGTGCACGAATGACAAAACGTCATTTCTTCGGATGAATCCAGGTTCTGTTTACAGCATCATGATGGTCCCATCCGTGTTTGGAGACATCGTGGTGAACGCACATTGGAAGCGTGTATTCGTCATCGCCATACTGGCGTTTCACCCGGCGTGATGGTATGGGGTGCCATTGGTTACAAGTCTCGGTCACCTCTTAATCGCATTGACGGCACTTTGAACAGTGCACGTTACATTTCAGATGTGTTACGACCCGTGGCTCTACCCTTCATTCGATCCCTGCGAAACCCTACATTTGAGCAGGATAATACACGACCGCATGTTGCAGGTCCTGTACGGGCCTTTCTGGATACAGAAAATGTTCGGCTGCTGCCCTGGCCAGCACATTCTCCAGATCTCTCACCAATTGAAAACGTCTGGTCAATGGTGGCCGAGCAACTGGCTCGTCACAATACGCCAGTCACTACTCTTGATTAACTGTGGTATCGTGTTGAGGCTGCATGGGCAGCTGTACCTTCTTTCGGACTTGTCCGAAAGAACAGACACCGTATCCAGATCACTTTCCTTATGGATCTTAGGCAGCGCATAAAGTCGTAGAGGAATTAACGACTGTACTTTTAAGCTCTTTTTAAGATGCTGAGGAAAGCGGCTGGATTTGAGGAACGCATCAGTTAGATGCTTCTGGAGACGATGGTACCCTGAGTCCTGTAATAAATCAGTCATCCTGCCGATGTAAGACGCTGCAGGCAAACGGTAGAGTTTCCCTTGTCTGCAGGTAAAATCAATATTTTTGTGTGTCCTCTTAAAGAACGGAGAGCTTTCCTCTCTTTGTTGTTTATGTTCTGCTTGGATGTGGGCATCCTGGTTACGGCCCTGCAAACCTTTCGCCTTATTTCTTCAGCAGCTTCATTCGGAATTTTGAAGACACCTTCGGCAGGGGGCACTGTATGTTGCTGTGCTCAAGATTCGTTACGATGACGTTATAGCCCCACTTCTTAGGGTGTCTGCGCATTTCTAGCGAGTCAGTATATATACTGACGAGCCATTGCAACAACACCCCAGTAAGCACATGAAGATGGCAATCAGCTGTTTCTTTGAAATATTGTGCAGCTTCCACAACATTATCCGACGCGACGCCCGTCAACCAATGAAGCAAATGCAGTATAAGACTTTTTAGATGTTAATTTTGGAGGTGGTTTCTGCATTTGTAATTTGTACTGACACTATTAATTTTGAGTCCTGTCGACTCCTATCATATTGCACGTGGTTAGACTCGCTGACCGTCACTAAACAACGGCACCAAGGGTGGCGCTACAGAGATTATGGGCACCAAGTTCCGAGACCTTTATAGACGCGCCGGGTTCGTAAACTGGAGTCTTGGTCTGGCGGTCAAGAAGCACTTGTGGCGGCCAAGCTGAGCGGCCGCCTTCGGATGAGGTCGTGGCTGAGTCCATGAAGCCAGCGCCGCCTCTGAACGAACGTGGCCACAAGAAGCGACGTGGCCAGCTAGCTCTACTCGTACATCGGGCGAAGAAACAGCCGTGTCGCAAGAGGCGGCCAGAGCATGGCTGGTGTACCGGTGGCCACTTGGGACAGCCCCTGTCCAACCGAAAGAACTATACTCGGTGAGCACGTTTCATATCTTTGCCTGTCGCAGCGGGGTTGTGCTTGTGTTTAGCGCTATTTGCCAAACGTTGCTTCCATTAAGTGCAGTCGACTTATACTTGGTGCTTAACGCTTGCCGCCAGATTTGACATCAGTGAAGTATTTTCTGTGTTGATTAGTTTCGTCCCGTAATTTCTCCTTGTCATCTCAAGTTAGAATTGCGTGTTTTGTCTTCTGGTTTTAACTGTCCATTTATCGGCTTGTGCCCTGAGGTGGACCATGAGAATAATTTGATACAGATGGTATGACCTCGCTAGTGAGTGCATTTGGTCCTTTATTTTGGCGAAGTGATTTTGGTAACTTGTCTTACCTGAAGCACTGCGTGTCTTAATCATGGTCCCCACATTTACAATGTTCTTTCAAGTTAACTGTGTTACTATCGTACGCAGTTAAGCGGGACTCCCCATTTAACTATTCAAGTGTTTACAACGTTACAACTATTTTTTATGTGCGAGGTTTAAATGATTTAAGGAATTGCCGTGAGATACAGGCACTGTTTCACTTTATTTTAGTTTTTTTTCGTGCTTTTTAAATTATTCAAGCCCTTGTTGTTGCTCCTTGGCTATTCAAGATTTAAACAGCCACTGTTGTAAAATACAGGCATCCTGTTTATTTTATTCGTGGAGTTTGAATTATTTATTAGTACCCTGAATGATTATTCTAAAATATTTCTGGCTAGAGGCAGTGTAATCTTCAATTTTGGCAATCTTTAAAGTGGTTGGTTTGTGAACTGGTTACTGTGTGCTTGTTAACTGTATTTCTATTTAATGTTTTCGATCTACCAGTCACTGTACTGCTTGGCAAGACTCTGCAGTATGGCGCATTCAGTATTGTGAACTGGTGCTGGGTTTCAGTCCTGCTCACGTTTGCACCATTGTAAAATCTGATTTATTGGGCACCTTCTGGCACTTAATTTTATTGCCATTTATTGTTTTCCGCAGTCCTGAAAAACTTAAAGTTGAGGGCCCCGTCCTCCCAAACACCTTGCTCTGTGCCTATTTCACATTTTTCTTGAACCATCTTCGCAAGTATTTGAAATACGTTCTAATATCTGTACCATATACTAAAATCACAGGGTAGATTGTCATAGAGAACATCCTAACTTTGTGCTCGCTGCCAGTAGCATTACCTGCTCGTCCGTGGATATAACAGGGAACGCTGTGCAGCCATGAGCAGTTACGTCCTGCAGCCAGCTGTCTTCTCTGCCGACACTAGCGTTCGTTACAGTCTCCACTGTGACAGGACTTAATCACTTAATCGCACTGCAGCTGACATCATCTTCACGCTAACCTCCACTATCTTTCGTAATAATGGTTAAGCAATTACAAAAACGATAGGGTATATATCATGAAATCAATGTCCAGTGCTGGTTATTGGAGTTCCGACACCAAATGGCGCACTGGGGCAAATGTCCAATTGTCGTGAAATATACGACACGCTTGGATATGCAAATGATTAACCTTTCAACGCAAACGCTGAATTGTGGAGGAATAATGCCTTCTTTATTCTGTACGTAACTAAATATTACGCAGCGGGTCTCTACTATGTAAATCGCATCTGACTGTCGTTTGTTTATGAGAAGATCGTGTTATGTCTCGTGTAAGAAAGAGAAACCTATGCCAGCGCGTGTCGGAATTCGTAAATGGCAGGGACGTGGCCTGTAAAGGTCGCGGGTTATCGTCCCGCCATGCTGCTGCTGCCGGTGGTTCGGATCCCACGACTGTTACGTGAATGTGGTATCGATGGATGAAGGAGGGCCATGCAGGATCTGAAGAGCCCTATGCAGCTAGCTCCTGAGAGAGCTGATATCTTGTTGGATCGGCCCTGCAGGATTTTCATATTCCTAGAGTCAGGAAATGTGCTCTTTTGTAGCAATACAAGTACCGACACGACAGTGCGAGGACGCCCGGGGCACCACGGACTTCTCCCGGAGCGGTAGCAGAGAGACGCGCACCGACAGTGATGCTCCCGCAGACATCGCTGCATACACGAGTGTCACCACATTGGCTTTTCAGGCGAGTCTCGTTCAGATTATAACACAGCGATGGAGGTATCCATGCGTCTAACCTCCGAGGAGAACGAACGTTGCCAGGTTGCATTTGTCATCGGCATAGGGGTGCAGCATCTTGTGTGACGGTATGGTGTGCGGTTGCGTACATAACACCTCTGGCATGCCTAGTCATTAATTTTGACAGCAAGCGTTGCGTTTCTAACCTTATAAGACTGGTGGTTTTGTCCTGTCCTCGAGGTGGTGTGAAATTAATTTTCAACGTGGTAACAGACCACACGTTGGCCATTCTGTCCTGACGTACGTCGATTCTGAGGGCTTTAGACTGTTGCCTTTTCCAACACGTTCTCCAGATCCCCCACTCACAGTAAAAATAAGGCTATGAGTTGCTGACGGTGTCGCACGCTACCACTCGCCAGCGAATATGATTTTTAAACTCTGGCACACAGTAGAAAAAATGGTTCAAATGGCTCTGAGCACTATGGGACTTAACATCTCAGGTCATCAGTCCCCTCCACTTAGAACTACTTAAACCTAACTAAACTAAGGACATCACACACATCCATGCCCGAGGCAGGATTCGAACCTGCGACCGTAGCAGACGCTCGGTTGCGGACTGAAGCGCCTAGAACCGCTCGGTCACTGCCGCCGGCCATAAATTTAAATTTGTGGTCTTCCTGCTATACTGTATTGCTGCACACAACAAATAAAAATTCATAATTTGCTATCGTTTCTGGTTTCGCCATTGTAATGGTCGGAAGTGCACTACCGATACATTTGCAAAAGCTAGTTCAACCATCTATGTTACTGTGTACTGAAAGCACACCAACGGTATCCAAAGCGGTCCCCAGTCTGTTTCTGTCATGACTAACAGTCACATTATCAGATAACGTTTCAGTGCATAAAATTCAAATTTCAGTACACCCTGAATCAGGGTACCCACAACAATTGTAAACACATTTGCAAATATTTGAAAAAAACCTTTGTCATATGAACAAGGGAGGTTCTACGTCACCTATGAATTGGAATATCTATAAAGCTCCTGCACCATCTACATTACAACTGTTTGCCAACAGAATTAGAGTGTACCATGGACATACAGTACAGATAAGATTAAAATTTGAAGCTGGAGATTCATACAAATGTGACGAATTTTGTTTTCGATGATTACTTCGTTGAACAGAGACAATATTTTTCAGTAATATCCCTTCTGTCATCCTGGTTTCTCAGTTAACGAGAAGATCACCTAGTCCCTACCGAGATTCCATTCCAAGCAGTCGATGAATTACGTCCAGAATTGTTAGATATGTTTCCCCCTGGTTGGGCAACACAAAAGAACACACAAGCCCAGATTAACGTCAAGCCAGCTGCAGTTTCCGTTTTTGGCCAAGTCTGAACCATAACCCAGAACCTTCTTTAGCAAGTTATCTACTTATAGGAAGAAAATAGTATTAGATCTTTCTCGGCTACGTTTTGGGAGTCTCCAATAGTGTTTATTTCGAATGCAAACTGCTCCCTTAGTCTCTTTAGAAATCTCAAGGCATTAAACTCTGGAATTATAACTGACACGTTACCGGTATCTCACCCTGCAGATTTATTTTACAAACTAAAAGGGGGCCAATGTTACACGAATGTCGATCTGTTCCACATGTATTTGTAGCCTCCACGCCATCTGGAGTCCCGACAGGTTTAGATTCAAACACTCTATTTGGCTGATATGAATATCAGAGTCTGACATTTGGAATTTCCAGCGTTTCCACCCTACTTCCAACTCTTAGCGTTATCTACCACAGCAGATACACACTTATTCCTTTGCGCCGCAGGTATCTTGACAACATTATTATCACTGGTGCTAAGAAATGTGCAGATCTATAGAACCTTCAAATCAGTTCACTACATTGCTGAGACTTGACCTGAAATGCGTTCTAGAGAAATGTCACTTTTTCAATATTCTGTGGATTATCTAGGTTTATTAATCAGGAAAATGGCTGTATGCTTCCCACCTGGAAGCAACTGCACGCTATTAACAGCATGTCTCCTCCTCTCAATGTAAAGGAACTGCTAATTTTGTATGGTCATTGGAATGTAACACGATGTTTCACAAACTCAAACAAGCACTTCAGTTTGCAACTTACATAGTCGCATGTTCTCCTTGGAAACGACTGACACTATCTATTAATGTGTCTCAATATGGCACTGGATCAGCTTTGTCACACACCGGTAAAAACAGTTTAGAGCACCTCAATGTATTCATTTCCAAGGCATCGAACACAGCTCAGCGAAACTATGTGTTAACATAAACAGGCTCTGGCAGTTATTTATGCTGTATACAAATTCCATACCCACCCCTATGGTGTCCAGTTGTAATAAACCACAAATGTCTGTTGGCACTGTTCAGTCCTTCAATTGTTTACCGAATAAGACATTTTAACACTTACTTCAATGAGCATTGTTTTCATCACGTTCAGTAGGAGCCTACCATTTGTCACGAGAATGCTGATGTGCTGTCTAAACATCAGGCTGCTGCAACCCCCGATTTTGACCAAATGGAGATTTTATGCTTTAATGCAGTCATATAGATATGAAATATTTTACATCAATGCAGGCGTAATTTTGTCGGAATTGCAAAATGATACCACGCTTTCACAAGCGTTCAAATGGTTGAAGTTAGGCTGGCACCACCCACTACAAGGATTACCCTTTCAGGTCGGAGATTTTGTCATTGAAAGTTTGGAAAGTAAATCTTCTGGACGAAACGCAGGAAATGTGTCTACAATAGTTAATTTACTGACTCGAGATCCCCACACAGCCTAACGGCACCATTTGTACTCTAAAAAAATTCTAATTGAGACGACCAGGCAATAAACGATACAGAAGTGATTATATTTTGCTTCTGTTAGTAACCCGTCATTGAGGATTGAGTAGTGGGCTGGACTCAGGCAAAAAAGTGAACTGCGATTGACTTGACGTGAACGTGGCCCCGAACGTCTTTTGTGCAGACTAACCAAGAGCAAAAAAGTCTGAGAATTTTGGGCATAATTCATCTGCTGCTTGGAATGGAATCTCTCTGAATAGTAGGCTGTTTTATTGTTCCTTGAAATTCAGAATAATTGAAAGGATCTAGAAGAAAAATATTATCGGTATTTGGTGAACTAACGATCAACAAGAAAACTTGTACATAGAGGTCATAGGCTTTCCCAGGGGGATTTCATGCTGATATTGGTGAGTGGTGAGGCCATGACAACCATTACATCAAGCCCATTGAGAGAAAGAGTATCTCATAAATCCAGACAATTAAATTCAGACCACAGAATCTGACATATAATGAGATTAAAAATCAAATGACAAAAATCGCAGATCGATTTCATGTACCTTAAGCAATTACATAAATTTGATGTGCCAATCACTCCTAACACATAAATTATGTATGCAATTCTGGAAGTACCAATATATTGTGGGTGGATTGGATTTTGAGACAGTTACGCCTTAATGGTTTTGTGATTACTATTTATCACTTTTATTAAAAATCCCATTAAGATGGCGGCCGTTGGGAAAAACCGTTCATGCTCAAACTTCATTCTTGGCCCATGCAGGAACGTTGTGCCACTTGGAGATGATAACTCTAGTTTTAGAAAAGTCCTGAAACCCATGAATCGTAAAAGAAGTTCATCAGTGCATCTAAACTCTAGGGTTTCATATTTTGGCACAGAGGCACATAAAGCTTATAAAACTGCTGGAGACAGTGCTCTTCAACTCCACTCTCTGCTCGCTCGCTCAGTTCAACCACTCGTTTAGACTCACTCGTGAGATACGTTTATCATCAGTGTGTACATCGGTGCAGCATCCGCCATGATGCTGGATGACAGCAAGTTCTGACTTCCATTACCTTTAAGTCCGACTTCCAGAGTCCAGTCTTATTACTGATTCCACCGCGTCGTGAAAATATAGCATTGACAGATGCAGGAATAGAGACTATGCCTGCCGAATGGAGCGCTGCGACTCATAGCGCACTTGCTTCTTCATGGTGGGACGGTCCGTTTCGTATAGAAAAATTGTGGCACTAACCTTACGGTGACCGCTTCTGCAACATACGTCCTCCCTGATGCTCCGAGTAGAGTTTCTTGCCTAGAGAAACTGTAGCAGAAACTTAAATGTTTTGGTTTAAAGTTCGCCAATTTACTAAACGAGAGACAGTCGTTCAACAAAACGTCCAATATATTGTCATACTTTGCTCACATTCTCAAGTACCAAGTTCGTACTATTGTAGTAGCTTGGAATACAACATTCACACTTAAGATCAGACACTGTCAATGGTCTGCTTATGGTATTTAACTTAACCTGCTACCAGAAAATTACACGCAGGTTGTCTGTGGATTGAATAATTGCTTGGTGTTCTACAAATGGATCACTTGTAACATACAGTTCTAAGTTGCGACCTGTACAATTCACTATGCTGATCTAAGTTACTCAAAAATAGTCACAGTTAACACAGAAAATCGGAATTTGCACATTCGTCTTTACAGTTCGTCCATCAATAGTTTCTAAAATTCCACCGTATTTTTAGACCACGAACACTCAGGATTAAAAATTCTTTTCAGAGTTCAGTGCTAACAGGTCGGACCATCATGGTGTCTAGATCTCAAATCTTTAACCTCTAGAACCCAGTCTCTCTCGTTGTACGAAACTCACGGAAAGGCACGTTTTGATTGGCTAGGACCCATCATAGCGAATCAGCTTACACTTCTAATACGCACTAGCCCACGTCGTCTGCCTAGCACCAGTAAAATTTCAACATTTCTTTCGATCAGGTTATTAAACAACTAGTTTCAGAAAACCCAAAAATTTAAAATTAATACTTGTTTTACGTACCTAAACTACCAGATCACGTTTTTCGTTTCACCAATACCGTAAACTGGTATATTACAAGTCACAAATAACCCTATTGTATGCGAATCACTCATATACGATCCAGATAGATGTTCTCACACTATTTAATATTCAGTAACTCACAAATGTAAACAATGACATGTGAAAGAAGTACCACATACACACATTACTTCATTCACTCAAATAACAAAATAAATGCAACTGTCATAATTTTACATAAAACATAATGCAAATGAAAATAAAAACATTATGAAAAAATAAAGATAGTTTACATAAAACCGTTATTGAAGGCTGGATATAATGTCACGTACTTACGAATGGTTGGTTTACACTTGTGAACTTCACAAAAAAGTTACTGATTTATGTAAGCTGCTGCATTTTTTTTTCATTTTTCGTGTCTCTAAAAATCTGTCAAATACTGGGCTGAAATTTACATTGCTGTTAGGTACTGACATATGAAAATATTTTAGAAATTTTTGTTCCATTTGGTATGTGACAAATGTTACGTTTAATTTTACAATAGCACAAAACCATATTTCGTTGCTTGTACAGTAGTAATACACCTCATTCAGGTGCCACAGCACGAACATCTGCCGTAGAGGAGCCGTGACTCAACACCAATATGAAACTAATGTCTCTATATGGATGATGTATGGCCCTATGACAAGCACTCCCAGCAATATTTTAAAATTTTTCCCTAAACAAATTTTTAAAAATTGCGCTAAGTTCTGTATACAATTTCAAAAATTTTCAAATTTTCATTAGAAAACAGAATAAAATTAAATTAATATTTTCTTATCTATTACTATCTTCTTGCATCCCAGTTTTCGTTGACCTACCTTTAGATGGTGTAGAATTTTAAAGATGATAGATATAGTTCAGGAAAAGAAGGAAGTCAAATAATATTGTCACTAACTCAAGTTCCTGGCGATCCACCATCACCTAACATTGCAAACAGTGCAATGCCCTCCGAGGTCGGTACCCCCAGCTCCTATTCTCGGTGCACGTATCTCTTTAGGTCAACGATATTTCATAATCGTAAAGGCTTTCCTGATTTCCAATGTTCCAACCTTTATGCATTCAGGTGCAGTTTTTCGTTTATTGTAAAAGGACTCATGTACTCATCAGTAAATCTTTAGTTTCTGCCGTTATCTTTTTAGAGTTTTCTCCCATGTTTACTAAAAGTAGATGTCGTGTTTGAAAGTTGATTGGAGGCCCCTAGCATCATGCAGCCTCTCTCTCTAACGCCTTTTTCTCGTTATTTACCTGAGTCATTTTTTTATTTTTGAACGTGTGCCAGGTGAAAAATAGCTGGAACTACCACCAAACCAAACAATAAATTTTTGCGTTTTAGATCTCAAACAGACCCATACAGAGCAAAGCCTGTTGCTTCATTTGCTTCATGCTGCAGGTGATTTATTACCTCCTCAAAGGGGAAAATATTAAGCAATTTTAATGTGTTGGATATTTTTGGTATCCAAACATTTCTTGAAGTGCTTCAAAATATATTATGGCCCATTCTCTGACAACATTACTTTTGGTACACCAATTGTAAGAAAATAATGCTACAACACTGTTGCATTTGATTTTCCAAAAGGTTATAATTTTATATATTTTAATGAACCGTCCACCAGTGGAAAGTCATATTCACACCCTCGTCTGGATACAGGTAACGATCTGAACAGATCATGAGTGACCAGGTCATGTCTGTTTTTTCACTCCACACTGTACTGTACATTTGGCTTTGCGCTATCTTATTATTCGCTCTAACCTTCTAATATCTGTCGCACGTTTAAATTCTTTTTTGCATGAATTGGCACATGTCCTCAAATATAACTGTTTCATTACGTGTACATTATCAGGACAGTGTTCAATAAAATAAATTTTCATTGGTTCACTTTTCTTCCTTGTTCTGAGCAAAATGTCTTTGTGTACATGAATATATTCGACTACTTTGCGACATTCGGGGTCACCTAAAAAACTTTTAGCTAAGGTTATCATCTTGATTCCGCTTCCGCTGTAATTCTTTCCCAATCTTTTTCAATTGACTTTCTTCATACACTTTCATCACTGCAGCAAATATGTACAATTCTTCCTTTTACAACAACTGATTCTCATTCTCACCATTATTCTCTACAATAATAAATAAAGCATCTGTGATTACATTTAGGTCGATATCGTATTGCTATAAATATAAAGTCGACCAAGCTAATCTCGGGATGTTTTAGTTTACTAATGTGGATGAAGGTCAGCGCCCTGTGATCTCTATAGCCGGCCGGGGTGGCCGAGCGGTTCTAGGCGCTACAGTCTGGAACCACGCGACCGCTACGGTCGCAGGTTCGAATCCTGCCTAGGGGATTGATGCCCTTAGATGTTAAGTTCAAATGGTTCAAATGGTTCTGAGCACCATGAGGCTTAACTTCTAAGGTCATCAGTCCCCTAGAACTTAGAACTACTTAAACCCAACGAACCTAAGGACATCACACACAACCATGTCAGAGACAGGCTTCGAAGCTGCGACCGTAGCGGTCGCACGGTACCATACTGAAGGGCCCAGATGTTAAGTCCCATAGTGCTTAGAGCCATTTGAACCATCTGACGTATGTTGAATAAAGTCCTTGAGACGTCCCTATGCTTTTCAGCAGTTGTCATAGTTTTCTGGAAAAACTGTGTATCCTCTTTAACAGTCATATGTAATTCACAGTTAATTCTAAGAATTTCTGTGAATATGTTCTTCAATAAATTAGAAAGAGTTTTACGTCAAAAAGTTTTGTGAACCAATTTGAAGTCATTGCTGTAAGATATTCAGTATGTGTTGGCAAGTAGATAGCATTCTGTTAATTCTTTCATTTTCATATCGTAAGTATAGAAAGAATACAAATCGAGAATTACGTTTTCGCGTGAGCGCGGAGCTACAGTGGTGAAGAATACGCAGTTCCTAATTTAGATGAAGGGAAAGAGAGATTTTTACAATTAATTTTACATTTAAAGTCACTCATGTCGATGTAAATTATAACATTTTCTGAGCAGTACTATAGATCCCTTCTGCTTACAATGGGTATGTACTCCAGCATAAGAACAAGGAGCACTGATGACCGCGCAGTTGAGCGCCCCACAAACCAAACATCATCATAAGAATAAGAAATCGTAAAATGGGGATATGTCCATGTAAATCAATATCTGTTATTTAAGATAGCTGTGCACGGCGTATCGAAGGTAATATTCATTCCCTAAAAGAAATATGCGTCATTGAAGTGGAGGACTCTTACCTCGTTAGTTGTTACTTGGCGCAGAACAGGTACACAACAACAATTTGCTCTTCTAGTGTTCTATCACTTCTCAGGTTCGCCGGCGTGAGTGGCGGAGCGGTTCTAGGCACTACAGTCTGGAACCGCGCGACCACTGCGGTCGCAGGTTCGGATCCTGCCTTGGGCATGGACGTGTGTGATGTCCTTAGGTTAGTTAGGTTTAAGTAGTTCTAAGTTCTAGCGGACTGATGACCTGAGATGTTAAGTGCCATAGTGCTCAGAGCCGTTTTGAACATCTCAGGTTCACATGCTATTTGCTCTTATTGCCAGTGGAGTACTCCAGGGCAGTAGTGATCCACTCGTCCTGGTGAGAGCTACTCTGCTAATTAGATGATTTTATTAATTATTATTGGCTTTAGGGACGAGACCATACAGCGGTCAGAATAGTGGAATGATAATCATGACTATACGGACGTGAGAACAACGCAACACCCCATCCCCGAGCGGAGAAAGTCACCGCCGCGAATCGAACCTGGGCCCCTCTGGTTAGCAATCTGGAGCGGTGACCGCGCAGCTACCGGGGCAGACGACTTGTGCTGCCCTACGGCAGTCGACACGAGCCAGCAGCACGCAGGCGGCGCCCAGCGACCGCCCACGCCGCCTGTGCGCGCTGTGCGCCGTGCAGCGCGCCTCTGCGCTGACCGACGCTATTCAACAGGTGTTTGGTTCCTTGCACAGCTTTCCCGCAAGCCGCCAAGAAGATTCGCGCTCCGCAGTCATTCTCGGTTGGTTGCGAATTATACGTATCATTCTCGACAAATGAGCTGTAGGATAGGACTTCTGCTACTACTGTGAACAAGTAGTCAGAGCGTTGTCCTTAACAACCAAGCCGCTAAAAACATTCTTGGGTCCTATATAGCCAGAACTACTTCCATGTCGTATCTGATGCAGTTTCGTTCCAAGGACTCAGTCGATTACGTTCCGCTTCTGCGTGATTTCCGAGCGGAAAGCAAACCGGAACTAGCCAACTGTAAATTTAAGCAGTAACAGAACCCCGTACGTACCGTAATACGAAAACCTAACGCCATTGAGAATCCCTTACCAATCTTCAAGTGGGCGAATGCTACTCAAAAAGAAATATGCTGACATTTGTTTAGTTACCTTTAGACTGAAATTCCTCTCCACTTTAATTCTGAGTAGAAACTAGATGTTAGGTCACTTACGTAAGCCGTACATGAGTTGTTTGGCATACAAATTTAAAAGAGCTCCGGGCTATCCTCAATTTTAATGTGATCAGGTCAACATCTACAACTGAGGAACTCATTACTAGTATTTAAAATGATTCTCTTCAGTTGCCAGCAGTATAAATATTTGGTGGCACCTTAAGTTAAAATGGTTCGAATGGCTCTTAGCACTATGGGACTTAACGTCTGAGGTTATCAGTCCCCGAGACTTAGAGCTACTTAAACCTAACTAACCTAAGGACATCACACACATCCATGCCCGATGCAGGATTCGAACCTGCGACCGTAGCAGCCACGGGGTTACGGACTGAAGCGTCTAGAACCGCTCGGCCTCAGCGACCTGCCTGAAGTTAAAGCGGAAGCGGATTTTATATACCATTACTATCCTCAGTTTACTGCAAAGCCCGCCCACATACTGACTCCGTTAAGCCACATACGCCAGAAATGGATTAGAACCTCGAGCCAAACTCCAGAGTCTCCACGTTTGGGTGGTAGCTTACCTGACAGTCTCTCTGGGATGGGCACCGCGTCCTCACACACCCAAGGCCCAGCACGGAACGTCGAAACGAGTCACGGACGGCGGCATAAAACTATTACTAGCAGACTCCTGCAACTGTGAAAGCAGCATACAAAGTCCATTTGTGTTATCGTTTGTTTGATAGTTTTATCTTACTAAAATTGTTAATCGATACATTTTTCCGTTTCGTTCGCATTCTTGTCTGCTTGACAAAACGGCGAAACGTGCGCCCCATCACCTAGTTACTATTATTACATTGACTGCAAACTTTCACGTCATCATATCAACACTGATGTCCGTTCTAGACTACCTACAATGCTTAAGCGTTATGTGTGACGCCCGGAATTTTTTTATTTGCAGATAGATAAATATTATCAACATGCTGTCAAACAAATAACTCCCATAAAATATCACTATGTAACAAAATCTATCAGTGAAGATGATTTTTTACACTAGTGCGGCGTCATATGGAACGGAGCTGACTGAATGGAACGTCTCAGACAATATTTACGTTCATTTGTACTACACTGAACTCCATACGTCACTGCCTCCAAGTGATTGACGGCGTTGTTTGTCGGAAAATAATGACTTGAGCGAAGACTTTTTCTGCGTAAAATGTATTTCTTTAAATAGTTATTTTATTCCAAGCTTCAGCTATTAGCTAACCTCGCCCTTTGGGCAATTTTAAGCTACCTCTGTTATCTGAGCCACAGTTGAAAAACTGTAGTCGTTCAACATCGTATATTCCACACAACTCTGTGGAGAAAGCATCATACAATGGCGTCATTGATGAAGATTTCTTACGCTCATTGTAGTTATGGGCATGACTATCTCAGAAGTGATTTCCGTATGCAAAAAAGAGAAAAATGTGAGCCTTACGCCAGCGTTCAACATATTACAATACATTAGTTTCATATTTAAAACGACGCTATAAATGACGTGGGGAATGTCTTCAAAAACAAAAAAATAGTGATCATCTAGCGGTCATCTCTCACCATGTTTTGGACGTTGCTGATTGGGTCACATGAAGGCGATTGTGCGGTGCAACGGTTGGGGCACTGGTTTTTAAAGAGAGTGTTTGGTGCGGAAATGTATCCAGTGTGCTCATAGCATGCAGCACCAATCACATTGTTCGGCTCTTTCACTATTGCCCGTAAGCTAGGAGATCAAATTCACCTCATCCTCGTCATGAAATAACTGGAAAAACAGCGAAAACCTCTAGCAAAACCCTAGCGCATTAAAGGAACTGATACTATCACAGATAGTGCAACCAGTTGCAGTCTACTCATCTCATACAATTCTGCACCAAGAACAAGATCGCTAAGCTAAACATCCCGGCTGATTGGTTAGTGTGGACACACAAGAATCAAAACGGTGAGCGAGATATCCTCCTAAGCTACAGTTGGTTGTTCCCGAACTTCAGCCTGTCATCGGACACAGAGCAGCATAGATTTTTCTCCAGTGGCAGTGAAGAAGCATGTTCCGTTTATTACATCCAACAGTCCACGTTTCGCACCGCCGCAGCTGCTACTGCCCTGGCGCTTCAGACTATATTGGAAATTTCGGGAGCCGAGCGCCCCGCGGGCGGTCAGCTGACACCAGCAACGCCCACGGTACGTACAGCTCACTCTGACAGCTCCGTGTGGCCTGGCGCTACGAGCAGTCGTCCCGTGTCAGCAGACAAGTCCCCGGCTCCCCTGCCAAAGATCTTGCACAGAATGTACGGGGCTGGTTCTGTGATCTACCCAGGTCCCTTAGATTAGTGGGCACTGGAGATTCACCTCAGCGCTAGGGATCTCTCAGCTGGAGCTAACAGCCTACACAAGTAAACAAAAACCTACATAGCCTCAGCCTCTTCTGACCAAATGTTCCAGTTTCATGAGGTGAGATGTCTCACATCTGTAACTCGGAAAGCTTCAGACAGTTGGCTGGAACGCACGGCAACTTTGTGCAACCGTATGGTACTAGAGTGGTCCTCCTGAACCTAACGATTCCACATTTGCGGACAGTCATGGGACACCGACAAATGTGAGCAGCTGTAACCCGGAAGGGTAAACGGCAGTCTCAATAGACCACGATCCTGCCGCTGTCGAATTCTGGCAAGCACTAGTAGACATTTCTGCTTCTTACATGAGGAATAACATGATCCTCTACCAAGCAATCAGCATTCAAATTTGATTTTTGAATGTGGAATGTGCTGCGTATACCGAATGTACTCCTACCAACTTCAATCGGGCGGGCTAAAATTCATACAGTTTACATTTTAAATCACGTAGTACCCTCTACGCCATGTTGATGTTTTTAGCATGACATGATGTTGCAATTTTAATGACCAGCAATGTATAATTTCTATTTACGACTTCCAACAGCGATGTGGCCCTCTATATCGCATCCCAGTGATGCAATACAGCAGAGGATGAAACGGTGGTCAGTCGACATCGTTGAGTCCGCTGGGCTTGATTGCAGACTTTAGTATTTTTCAGCTTGTTGGTTGCGCTATATCCACTTTTAATCCCAGCTTCTTTCTTCCCTTCTTTAATCTTCAGTTTTTTTTCTGTGTGACTCGTTACAATTTTGTATATTCATATATTACAGATATCAGTCTGATAGGTCTATTGTTTTTTTTTTTTAATTTTGATTGTTCTCTTCCTTATGAAGGGTAATAAATTGTTTCAGTGTTTAGGAGCTATCGTCTTTCGAAACATTCTGAAAATAATTTATCAGTTCCTTTTCTACATCTTTTCTGTTGAAGCACCATAATCACTAGCTACCTATTGATTCGTCATAACACGGGTAAATTTGTTTATCTCATCTGGTATTACTTTCCAAACCTCTTTATTTTCGTTATTAGCCACATGCGATTTGATTCAACATTTAAACTACACAAAGAAATACTAGAACGATTGAGCAATTATCTTCCTACTGATACTTTCACTTATGAAATGCATTTCCTCTGCAAAAAAACCACCTACATTTAATACTGTTAATGCTTTCATTTTATATTTCATTAGATTTTTTGGCGTCTTCACATTCCTCATGCAACATTTCTAAATTTTGTTAAATTACGGTATTTCATTACTTTGGAATACCTCTTTACTTCAACTCGCACCTTCTCTGTAATACTCCACGCTTGCCATTTGAGATTTTCTTTTGTTTTACTTTCTTTGTACTTGGAATATTTTGTCTGAAATTGCACCTTTATTAAATACACTCCTGGAGATTGAAATAAGAACACCGTGAATTCATTGTCCCAGGAAGGGGAAACTTTATTGACACATTCCTGGGGTCAGATACATCACATGATCACACTGACAGAACCACAGGCACGTAGACACAGGCAACAGAGCATGCACAATGTCGGCACTAGTACAGTGTATATCCACCTTTCGCAGCAATGCAGGCTGCTATTCTCCCATGGAGACGATCGTAGAGATGCTGGATGTAGTCCTGTGGAACGGCTTGCCATGCCATTTCCACCTGGCGCCTCAGTTGGACCAGCGTTCGTGCTGGACGTGCAGACCGCGTGAGACGACGCTTCATCCAGTCCCAAACATGCTCAATGGGGGACAGATCCGGAGATCTTGCTGACCAGGGTAGTTGACTTACACCTTCTAGAGCACGTTGGGTGGCACGGGATACATGCGGACGTGCATTGTCCTGTTGGAACAGCAAGTTCCCTTGCCGGTCTAGGAATGGTAGAACGATGGGTTCGATGACGGTTTGGATGTACCGTGCACTATTCAGTGTCCCCTCGACGATCACCAGTGGTGTACGGCCAGTGTAGGAGATCGCTCCCCACACCATGATGCCGGGTGTTGGCCCTGTGTGCCTCGGTCGTATGCAGTCCTGATTGTGGCGCTCACCTGCACGACGCCAAACACGCATACGACCATCATTGGCACCAAGGCAGAAGCGACTCTCATCGCTGAAGACGACACGTCTCCATCCGTCCCTCCATTCACGCCTGTCGCGACACCACTGGAGGCGGGCTGCACGATGTTGGGGCGTGAGCGGAAGACGGCCTAACGGTGTGCGGGACCGTAGCCCAGCTTCATGGAGACGGTTGCGAATGGCCCTCGCCGATACCCCAGGAGCAACAGTGTCCCTAATTTGCTGGGAAGTGGCGGTGCGGTCCCCTACGGCACTGCGTAGGATCCTACGGTCTTGGCGTGCATCCGTGCGTCGCTGCGGTCCGGTCCCAGGTCGACGGGCACGTGCACCTTCCGCCGACCACTGGCGACAACATCGATGTACTGTGGAGACCTCACGCCCCACGTGTTGAGCAATTCGGCGGTACGTCCACCCGGCCTCCCGCATGCCCATTATACGCCCTCGCTCAAAGTCCGTCAACTGCACATACGGTTCACGTCCACGCTGTCGCGGCATGCTACCAGTGTTAAAGACTGCGATGGAGCTCCGTATGCCACGGCAAACTGGCTGACACTGACGGCGGCGGTGCACAAATGCTGGGCAGCTAGCGCCATTCGACGGCCAACACCGCGGTTCCTGGTGTGTCCGCTGTGCCGTGCGTGTGATCATTGCTTGTACAGCCCTCTCGCAGTGTCCGGAGCAAGTATGGTGGGTCTGACACACCGGTGTCAATGTGTTCTTTTTTCCATTTCCAGGAGTGTAATTGTATCTTTCATCTATGTATGCATAATGCAGACAACAAAGCACGCCATAATTAAACACGAAATTCCAGTTCCATTTCTATGCTAAATTTAGAATACGATTGTGACGTACAAACTTGACGGCTCAGTTTAATATACCAGAGGCAACTTCAACACGATTATCGTGGATAGCGTTGCGTCATGTACAGCATTGATGTCGTTGATGATTAAGTCTTTGAGATCGAGAACTTTCAACTCGAAATGGTCTTATTAGAGAAACTACAAAACGGAACAACTCCCTCGGGAACGTCCATACGTGCTGTATGGGTATCAGGTCAATATACTGATCTAGAGACTTTGCGAGCGGAAGAGTTGAACATCCGTCCTGTAAGGTCAGGCGTTGTCCTGTTGTGAAATCATCACTTACGGTACAAGTATCATGCTCTAAAAGGAATCAAGATGCAGGCCACAGATTTGCCTATTCACTATTCGACGCGCACCGATTTGTGTATTCTCTGTTCAATGCGGAAAGACAGGGAAGTACTTGAGTCCGTCTAACGAAATCCTTCCCACAGAAGTTGCCTTTTCGATCGTTTGCTTCTCAGAAAAGTAAAACATGCCTGCAGTCATGCTGAAATCTAACCTCGTCTTCTAATAGGACGATATTCTAAGAATGGGAAGGGCAGTATCTATTTCTGTTTTGCTACTGAAAACGCTCTACGGACTGGTGAAGAACACTCACACAGTTGGCAGCCTTACCTCTTTGGATCAGGGGTCTTCCGATCGCTTTTGATGTGTGCGAATAGCCACGATTTGTTCTCTTCTGCTATATAGTTTGTCTCAGAGTATTTGTTACATCCAACATCCTTAATTGATTTCTAAGTATATGCTATCATCAGTCATAACGTGAAAAATTTTGTCGTCTACGGCTTCCAATGTTACGAATGAAAGTTGCTACGTGATTTCTTAACACGTGGTTTATCATGCTGTTTCTTTTTTCAGTGTGTTGTGCGGTAGCCTCCCTTGACTTGGTGGCGGAGACTCGTAACTGATTTAGCAGAAAAGGTCACTGCAGCCTGACGGTAGAAGTGTCAGGGAATGAACTAGCCAGCAGCTGGCTAGACCTTCTTTCACAAAAAACTGCATGCAGGCTTTGCTGACACCTCAGGAATCTCCGTCTGCGCCACACATTTAGTGAAGTTACCACAACGCCGGCGGAACTACAGCACTGCTGATGCAGAGCGCAAATGGAAGCCAAACGGATGTGATGCCAACTTGATTGCCACACGATCAAGCCTCACATTGCGGCTCTGTTGTGGCCTACATGATGACCCTTGTAGGACAGTGTTGGGCCACACCCATGTAAATACTGACAATTTTAGCGAGGCAGTATCAGGTACCGCCTGTAGCCGGTACTCCAATCTGGTCATCGTCCTGATGTGCGCCATCTAGCTGCCACTAATAGATGTCACCTCTGCTAGCTGCTGCAGGCTTCGCGTAGCCTGATGCTGCAGAGAATCGAGCTGGTGCGTTCCATCTCGATGGTGAGGTTAGGGGGACGGGGAAGGGGGACAGAGGGTGGAGGGTACACAACCACTAGCTGTTTGCTGCCGTCTCCTGAACGCTTCTATTGGGGTCCAGTTTCACATCTGGGGCTGAACAGCTGCCAAGTTGCAGCTTGCGTTGTGCTGGCACACGATATTTCTGCAGGCCACTCTTGCTGTTGCTGACACTGAGGTCAACGGTTCAACTCTGCTCACACACTGTGTTGAATTTCGCCCGTAGCCAAACACACGACCGGGGGATACCGCCTTAGTAACCTAGTTTCCGTCCGGGAGCCTGACTTTCCATTTCCCCATCTGCCGAAGCACTGACTGTATGACCCTGCCCTGCCACTGCCTACTAGAGCTGTAAGCTGTCTGCATTGGATTCTTGCCGATTTCATCGCCTCCTATGTATTCCAGTGCTGTCGCCGAACCTGGCAGCTGGGTGCCACAACAGTCTGTTGCAAAAAAATGAAGCAATGTTTCTCTCACTCTACTGACTCACCATCAGGCACGGACAAGGTTCTAGAACTCCGCGTCCGACTAATCAGCTCACACCATCGCCACGACCTATAGTGAGGTACCCGAGGAAAGCGCTTCACTACAGTTGTGTTCCACGATTCCGTGGAGAGCCTCCTTTTCACTGTACTTCATTTCAACTTAGTGCTAAATCTCAAAAGCTTCGTGCCTTTTTTTCTGATTTTCTCATCGTCTATAATTTACTAGCATACAATGTTATCTACCAAACACAATTCCTCGAATTACGGTGTATGTTCAATAATAGCAGCCCTCTTGTACTAATGAATGGTCTCGTTGTCTATGCTGTTCTGATTCTTAAGTCCTCATTTCTTCTTCTGTCACGTGTTATTTTCTTTCTAGAATTCTTTCACTTCGTCTAGTATGTGTTCCGTTGTTTGTATTTTAAATTTGTCGTAAACCGGATTTCTAGTTCTCTTCAATGTTGCCGGCCGCGGTGGTCTCGCGGTTCTAGGCGCGCAGTCCGGAACCGTGCGACTGCTACGGTCGCAGGTTCGAATCCTGCCTCGGGCATGGATGTGTGTGATGTCCCTAGGTTAGTTAGGTTTAAGTAGTTCTAAGTTCTAGGGGACTAATGACCACAGCAGTTGAGTCCCATAGTGCTCAGAGCCATTTGAACCAATCTTCAACGCTTACGTTCTCCTTCAGTTGACTCGCAATACATATTTCATGTTCAGAAGATTGTTCCTTCCAGTCAACATGTTCTGTAATTCGTCCCAACTTTCACGGAGGGTAGTAATGCCATCAACTAATGTTAACATTGACAGGCTTTCACCACGAATTTTAAACAGACATGTGAATCTTTCTTTCACTTTTTTTCCTTCTGCCTTGTACATATTGCACAACTTGCGATTACAGATTCTTGCCACAGAGTTATAACGACTACAGGATGGTCAATTAAAATCCACACCACCCCTGCTTGAGACCAAACAGACTGAAAGCAGTCCTTCGCCCTCCCAATTTTTGCTCCTATGCGAGCTGGAAGGTTATAAATGCCATAGAACTGATAATCATAAATTTGCTGTACATTTATCAAATTTGGTTGAAACAGAGCCAGGGGCTTTGGAGGAGATCCTGAATATACAGACATACATGCTGCTTTATATGTGTACAGCCTTTTTCCCTGTGGCTGCAGCTGCGTATGCGTTAGAAACATATAGTACACACCTCTCATCCCCATGCCTTTCTCTCCATGCTCTCTCCATGCCCTCCATCTCTCTGTCCATCGCCAACCCTCACTCTCGGACTCCCCACCTGCTTCTCAAATCTTTCTCTGTGCATCTAATTCTACCCCTCTTTGCTCACCCTCTTCTTTCTGTCCATCTGTTCCTCCTCCCCCCATCTCTCTATCCATCCCCTTCTCCCAATCTGCCTATCTCCCCCTCCCCATCTTCTAGTCTTCCTCACTCTCTGTCCATCTTCTTTTCCTCTACTTCCTATCCATCTCTTACTGCCCCCATCGTTCTCTCTTCTTCCCCCATCTTCCTATCCTTCCTCTCCTGCCACATGTCTTTGTCCCTTATCTCATTTCCTCCTCTCTCATTATCCATCCCCTCCCACACTACCTTTATATCTGTCTCTGTTAACCCCTCTCTCCCTGTCCATCCACTCCTACACCATATCTCCCTGTCCATCCCCTCATCTAACCGTCTTATCCATCTCCCAGCCATGTCTATTTGCATGTGTGGTCCCTGTCAAAAATATCAGTTAAGCAAGCCAATACTACACACATAATGCAGAGCTGTTGAAATGCCAGGAGCCTATATATCATTATCATCCTTGAATGTCGGCTGCCCCACAACACAGATTTATAAGGCAAGCTAATCCTAGTCCAGCACAACAGCTCTTTCGTGCAGGGCAGCCTACATAGTAGCAGTATATGCATTTGGTGCTTTTTTTGCAATGTTACTTTGTATCAAAATATGAATATGGTTTGATAAGTCTGGTAAAAAAGCTAGAAAAAATGTTTGCTGCACAAACAAATCATTTCTCGACATAATATGCTAAAGGGGCTATACATTTGGTACAGTGATTCACATCGGAAAAATATTTTCTGTCATACTCAGCAAAATACTCGTTGACTGCAACTATCACTTCTTCATTTGATGAAAATTTCTTCTCAGCAAGCCAAAATTTCAAGTTAGGGAACAGGAAGAAGTTACTTTGGGCTAAATCTGGTGAGTAGAGTGGATGAACAGGCAATTCAAAGTCCAGTTAGTTCACTTTCATCATTGTTATCGCTGATGTGTGGGATGGTTCAGTACCACAGTGAAAGAATACTTTTCTTAGACAAAGCAAGTTTCAGACGATCCGAGCCCCCCCCCCCCCTCCCCCACACACACACGAAAAGGCAGTGGCCATCGCCTTACCAGCTGAGAAAATGGTCTTTCCCTTCGTCGGTGCACCTTGACCAACCTTTGTCCATTGTTTTGACTACCGTTTTACCTTGGTGTGTAACGACTGATCCAGGTTTCATCAACAGTTACAAACTGGTTCAAAAAGTCTTTCGGACTGCGACTAAACATAGTGTTGAAATGTTGTTCCATATGCTCTTTGGTCGACAGCAATAAATCGTAGCACCCACCTCATATAAAGCTTCTTCATAGCCAATTCTCCGTGTAGGTTATTATGAAGTGGCTCAGTTGAGATGCCTCCAATCTCAGAAATCTCACGAATTTTTATTCGGTGAGCTTGCATTGCCATCTCACGGATTTTTTCATGGTTACCTCTGTAGTTACCTCAGTTCGAAAGGCTGGTGCAAGCTTCATCTTCAGTGATCGTTCGACCAATTTTAAATTCATTAATCGAAAAGTAAATAGTCTTCAATGATAGGGCAGAGTCTGCGTGAACTTCATCAAATTCTGTTTTGATTAGTGTGGCAGTCCAACCCTTCGAATTAAAAAGTTTAATAGTAGCCGGAATCTCGATTTTCCCCATTTTCAAGTGCAGTCGGCACACTGACCAATTCAGAAGGCTGTCAACAATGAACTGTACGCTCCACATGCTTGAAATTCCTTATACGATCCTTAGAATGATCCAGCTCATAAACCATGAAGGTGCAAAAAAATATTCAGTTCTTTCAGCCAGACTTATCACACCATTCTCGCACTCCACAGTGTTGTATATCACTTCATGCATATATATATATATATATATATATATATATATATATATATATATATATATATATATATATCTGTCTTCTCTGTATTCCTTAATTTATGAAAACAAGTGTATATACGAGGTATAACATTGTAATATCATGCATTATTTAATGCCGGAGTATTCCGAAGTCCATTAGTGGGCAACCATTTCTCCTGTAACAGAAGGTGAAGAAGTACACATGACATAAATTAGAACATTTTAGAAGTGAAAGTGTCTAAGAAAATGTCAGAATAGTTTGAAGATTTTGTAAAATATTTTCAAGTTTCCTTTTCATGTAAACTGTACTGTCATTCCAAAAGCACGGGTTCTTTTGTGGCAGCAGCAGGGCATATCCCTTCCACCACGACATAGAAACCTGGAACAAAGTATAAACAACTGTTGTGAACAGAATTATGGAGCGGCGGATAATATTTAGTGTTACGACAGTAGTATGGTTACGGGAAGAAACTTTAATTAGTCGTAAAATTAAACTTATTCTCTGCTACGAGCTTCAAACTGATTTTTACATTGTAGATACAGATGTAGCTTTAGCCCATCTCTTTTCATACCATACATCCATTTATAAAATGACGGAAAAGATCGCAGTACCAAGAAGAAGTTGTGTCACATAAACGAAAGATGGTACGTGTGTTTGTACATTTTGAAGATGACGTCTGCTCAAATTTTGCTCCAGTCGCGTAAGAATCGTGAGGATGCAAATCAGGTTTCCTTTAAATATACGCTGTAACGGTCCTGATGGTTAGTTACTTTTGAGATTGGACTTGATGAGTTGATATTAATCAAGAATGCCTTTAAAGCGACAAAGATGTCATTATCAGTGTCTCACTGAGACTGAATGAGGTCGTGTAATAGGGCTAGGAGAAGCTGGATGTTCCTTCAGCGGTATTGCAGAAAGGTTTGGCAGGAATGCATGATTGCTGGCAGCGGTGCTCACGAGAGTGTACTGCATCTGCAGCAGCAACTTAAGCATCACAGTGACACAACGAACTGTTACAAACTGGTCACTTCAAAGACGGCTCCGAGCCAAACACCCTACAGCGTGCATTCCACTGACCCCAAACTACCGCCATTTGCTCTTTCAGTGGTGTCAAGCGAGAGCTCAATGGAGGGCGACTTGGTGCCAGTGATGGCCGTGTGTTGGTTAGGAGGAGGCCAGCTGAGGGTGTGTAACCAAACTTTCTGCGTACTAGACACGTGGGACTTGTACCTGGAGTTATGGTATGGGGTGCTATTACATGTGACAGCAGGAGCACTCTCGGGATTATCCCACGCATGCTGACGGCAAATTTGTGCGTCAGTCAGGTGATACTATACGTTGTGCTGCCACTGATGAACGGCATTCCAGGGGGTGTTTTCCAATAGGATAATGCTCGCCCACATACCGCTGTTGTAAACCAACACGCTCCGCAGAGTGTCTATATGTTGTCTCGGCCTGCTCGATCACCACATCTGTCTCCAATCGAGAACATGTAGGATATCGTCGGACGACAGCTCTAGCTTCATCGACAAACAGCATTAATCGTCCCTGTGTTAAGTGCAACAGGTATGGAGATCGAGCCCACAAATTGAGATCCGTCACCTGTGCAACACAATGCATGCGCATTTACAACCTTCCTTTCAACAGTCTGGCGCATACACCGGTTGTTAATGTATCAGCATTTCAAATTGACAATAACTTATCTCGTGCAATATTAATGAATTAAATATGTTACCAAGACTACTATGTTCCCGAAATTTCATTATTCTACATACGTTATTCTGTGGTGGTGCGATTTCTTTTCCGTCATTGTAGAAGGGACTAGGAGAATGAAATTTTTTGAGCAAGCATTAACAGTTATAACGTAGTCACTGATACATCTAATCTAGTTTTCCTAACCTAAATGTCAGATTATAGATGGGCATCTGTCTGGGAGATTACAACTGTCGTATCGTACGGAGGCATTGAACACTCGACTGACAAATGGTAAACTCATTCTGGAAAGGTCAAACATACCGTGGTTAAATCATTTATTCGCGATATCCTGCCTCCCAGTAATGCTGGTCTAACAAGATACTCAGGAAGTGTTCTATGGAGCATTTGGAAACTGGAGAGAGCTGTAAGGATTTGTAGCGATATGTGTCTGTGTACACCAGTCACTGAAAGCAGTAGTCACTGTAAGCAAGATTCTGACAAGCAGTAGAGATATTCCAGACACTGAACAATCCAGTAGTGGTTTCGGGCTATGTTCTGCTATCGATTTTTAGCTTTTTCCGGTACGTGCCGAGTATATCACCAGTGGTGTTCGACTGCAAATGTCAAGTAACATCTCAGACCCTAAGAATCGTATATCTTGATGTGAAAGAGTGCACAAGCTGGAGCAATGCAAACAGCATAATAGTACCACAAAGATTAGACGTGAAGTGTTGTAGAAATGGGCAGGCCACTACACGGTTAGAAAAAATACTTAAAACAATAAAGTACAAAATAAGTTAAATAATAAAAGAAAACTGTTACATCAAATAGATACAAGTAAACGACTGTGTACTAAAAATAATATGAAAAACAATAATTCATGAACAGGTATGAGTACACCAGGCCTGTTAAGACGATTATGGAACACAATGGTGTCATTGTAACTGGATGTAGTAAACTTACATATTCACCGTCCAAGATACAAAACATCTTTAGCAGGAAGTCAAAAATAGGAAATATCATAAAGAAAATGTAACAGTTTATGAAAATTATATGCAAAGTAGTAGTAGAAAATGGATATAATTAACCGCACTGTAAAATATTTTAAGGTCGCATTGCTTCCAACGTAAACGTAGCTTCAAAATCAGTTATTTATTTAAGGTCAGATTCTGTAAATACGTGTGTAGCATCAAAATAAATTATTTCTTAACCTGAAAAGTAAACAGTAAAAGATCATGTCATTCAAAAATATGCCAAGGTATGTTGTGAAAACCATGGAAGTTGGTACACACGCGAAATAGGGTGAAAATATGTAAGCAGATAATAAGAGACAGTGGCCACTCAGTTGCGAGAATATCCCATCGCTACGAAAGGTACAGGATACATGTCAAGTTATATAAGAAAAGAGGTACGGAATAGATCTAACGGGTCAGGAGTTCGTTAACCTTTAAAATGATAGCGTGTCAGGAAATCTGGGTCATTGTATCTTATTACTGAAAATATGCACTGTTCAAGGGGAAATAACACCATAAGTAGAAATGGCTGTGAAATGAAGTGGGAACTGAACAAAAATAACCGCTCCATCACGAAAGAGCAAAACCGTAGCAAAGAGTTGATAATATGCACCGCTAAGAAAGATCTTACATCAACTTGACAACGACCATGGTAGTATGAAGTGAGTCAGCGCTTCTAATTAAGAAATTATTGTAAAGGATCTATGTAAGGTTTAAGTGAAAAAATGCACTCTGTGTTTTTAAAGGTATTTAAAAATAAAAGTAAAATTACAATCATAATTAAAAGGGAGGTATGCACTAAAGATTACCAGATATAAAAACATCTCTTTACCACACGGACGACCAGGTGTCATTAAAAGTTCCACAGCTTCACATAATTGATGGGAAAGTTCGATAGGTGCACATAATTGATAGAAAATAACTAGGGAGAAACCCAAATCAAGTCAATTTATGTATTAGGAACTGGTTTAAGCTGGAAAAAACGTATGACAGAAAAGTCGGATTATTGTGTACTAAGGTGGAAAAGACACCATACCAACTTCATTTCACGTAAATAGGTAACATTTATAAATGAAACACGCGCTGTTATATTAGTAG
Source organism: Schistocerca piceifrons (assembly GCF_021461385.2). Taxonomy (NCBI): domain Eukaryota; kingdom Metazoa; phylum Arthropoda; class Insecta; order Orthoptera; family Acrididae; genus Schistocerca; species Schistocerca piceifrons. Next base: position 663,382,690 of record NC_060138.1, read on the forward strand.
AGTATAGAAATGGATTAAGCCCTAAATATCTCTTGCTCTGAATCTTTCTTTGGTTAGCACATGTACAATGTTATGGTTATGTCATGATGGTTGCTTCATAACCTTAGTTTTCGTTTTTAATACTTTCTTAATAAGAGTTCCTATTATAGCTCATCTGGGATATTTATTTTTCGATTAGATGCTTGCAATAACGCTCTTCCCTCCAGCCCCATTCTCACTTGTTACTGTTCATACAACTCATCTGATTTCTGTTTTATGTGCGGACCCCCTATTTACATGCAAACCGACCTGCCCCCTGCCCCCTCACCATACTGAACACTTCCCGAGTATCTTCTCATTGCCGTTACCCTAATGATATTGGTCCACATTTACTTACCCCTTTCGTGTAGCCTGATTCCTTGATACACCGTAGCATGGCTTTCTTGCTTAACCCATTCTTGTCCTCTACTAACACAGGTTCACATGTTTTTTTATAAGCTGTTTACATGACATGTTGATTTCTTTTTGTCTCCCCAGTTCTGTTCAGAACATCTTCATTAGTTACGTGATCTACCCACCTAACCTTCAACATTGTTCTGTAGCAGCATATTTTGAAAGCTTCTATTCTCTTTTCGCCTAAAAGGTTAATCGTCCATGTTTCAGTTCCTTACAAGGCTTCACTCCAGACAGATAACTTGAGAAAAGACTTCCTAATTCTTAAATCTATAATCGATGTTAACAAGTTTCTCTTCTTCAGGAATGCTTTCCTTGCCATTGTCAGTCTACATTTTACATTCTCTCTACTTGGGCCATCATCGGATTTTTGCTGGCAAAATAGCAAAACTCATCTACTACTTTAAGTGTCTCGTTTCCAACTTTAATTTCTTGAGCATCGCGTGATTTATTTCGACTACATTCCATAATCCATGTTTCGCTTTTGTTGATGTTCATCTTATACCCTTCTTTCAAGACACTATCCATTCCTTTCAGCAGCCCTTCCAAACCGTTTGCTGTCTGTGACAGAATTGCAGTGTCATCAAGAAACCTCAAAGTTTTTATTTCTTCTGCCTGAATTTTCTGCTACTTCAAATCCTTCTTTGGTTTACTTTATTGCTTGTTCAGTGTACAGATCGAATAACACTGGTGGTAGGTTACAACCTTGTCTTACTCCCTTCTTTACCACTGTTTCGTTTTGATGCCCGTCGATTCTTGTAACTGCTGTCTGTTTTCTGCACAAGTTGAAAATAGCCTTTCGCTCCCTGCATTTCACCCCTGCTATCTTCAGAATTTCAAAGAGAGAATTCCAGTTAATTTCGTAGGTTAAATGTATCCTCGTGCGTTCCTACATTACTCCGAAATCCAATCTGATCCACCCCGCCGTCAGCTTCTACCAGTTTTTCGTAGAGAATTCGTGTATTTTGCAACCATGACTTATTAAACTAATAGTTCGGTAATTTTCACACCTGTCAACATCTGCTTTCTTTAGAACTGGAATTATTACATTCTCCTGATGTCTGAAGATATTTTGCATCTCTCATACATCTTGCACACTTGATGGAAGAGTTTTATCAAGGCTTGCTCTCCCAAGGGTATCAATAGCTCTGACGAAATGACATCTACTCCGGGGGCCTTGTTTCGACTTACATGTTTCAGAGCTCTGTCAAATTCTTCTCGCAGTTTTCATATACTTCTACTTCCCTTACTTCAACTAAACCTTAAGTTCACCTTTCTTGAATAGTGGTGCTATGAGCTTCTTCCACCTTTCAGCTTGCCTCTTCCTGTTTATTATTGGTTATTCATCTGAGCTCTTAGTATTTATACAGCTGTTTCCTCATTCCTCAAACGCCTCTTTAATTTACCTGTAGGCGGTATCTTTCTTTCCTCAAGTGAAATTTGCGTCTAAATCCATATATTTGTTCTGTAGCCATTCTTCCTGACTCATTTTACACTTCTGTCAATCCGATTTTTTACGTTTGCATTTCCTTTCTCCTGCTTCATTGCTGTATTTTAATATTGTTTTGCTTTCATCAGTTAAGTTCAATATGTCTAGTGTTATCCCGGATTTCGAGTAGGCCTCGTTTTTTAACTATTTGATCCTCTGTTGTCTTTACTATTTCATCGCTTAAAACTACTCAATAGTCTTCTGCTGTATTCCTTTCCCGTGTTCTAGTCAACAGTTGCTCAATGTTTCCTATGAAACTCTCAGCAACCTTTGGTTCTCCAACTTATGCAGGTCCCGTCTTCTTAATTTACTATCTTTTTCCAGTTTCTCAGTTTCAATCTACAGTTCATAACCAATAAATTGTGGTTAGAGTCCACATCTGCCTCTGAAGAAGTCTGATAATTTAAAATATATAATCAATCTGAAATCTTCCGGTGTCTCCAGGTGTCTTCCACGTGTACAGTCTTCTTAACTCATGTTTTAGCGATGATTAAATAATGCTCTGTTCAAAATTCTGCCAGACAGCTTCCTCTTCTATTCCTTTCCCCGAGTCCATATTCACCTACTACCTTTCCTTATCTCCCTTTTCCTATTATCGAATTACAATTGTCATCACAATTAAATTTTCATCTCGTTTAACTATCTCAACAACTTCTTTTATCTCTCCATACATTTCTTCGATCTGTACACCATCTACGAAAATAATTGGCATATCAGCCGCTGTGATTGGCGTTCGCTTGGGCTTGGTTACGATTGTGCGTTCATTATACTGCTCACAGTAGCGTATCCGCTTTCCTATTTTCTTATTAATCATCAAAACCCTCCTGCGTTACTTCTATGTGTCTTTGTTTTTTAACCCAATATTCACTTGACCAGAAGTCCTGTTCCACCTGCCACCAATTTTCACTAATTCCAAATACAACTAACTTCTGACTATGCCTTTCCCTTTTTAAATTTTTTAACCTACCTTTGCCATTAAGGGATCTAACATACCACGCTCCGATCCGTAGGACACCAGTTTTGTTTCTCCTAATGATGACACTCTCCCGAGTTTTCCCCACCCGAAGATTCGAATGGGGGACTATTTCACCTCCAGAATATTTAACCAAGAAGGAACCATCGTCATTTAACCATACAATAGATCTGCATGCCCTCGGGAAAAATTACGACTGCAGTTTTCCCCTCCTTTCAGCCATTCGCAGTACCAGCACACAAGGTCGTTTGGTTTGATGTTGCAAGGCCAGACCAGTCAAACATCCAGACTGTTAACTCTGCAACTACTGATAAGGCTGCTGCCCCTCTTCAGGAACCACACGTTTGTCTTGCCTCTCAACAGATACCTCTCCGCTGCGGCTGCACCTATGGTACAGCTATCTGCATCGCTGTGCCCCGAGAGGCACCCCACCAACTGCAACGTCTGTGGTTCATTACGTGAAATTTGCTTTATGTTCTGTATTTGATATTCAAGAAGATGAACTGCTACGTAAAATTCTTCTGGAGACTTTATTTTTGGCGGTTACAAAAGCAAACTGGGACGTGATATCTATTGTTTAATACAGTTACTTTCCAATAAAATCATGAATGATACTGTTAACTCTAATTTACTTTTGAAACGAAAAAAGAAAAAAAAAAAAGGTTTGGCCGGCGGCTACTTGGAAACAATTCGTTTGGTATTTTACTGACTGTGAGAGGAAATGAAGTTTACTTTCGTAACAATTACACTTAGAAGAATCATCACACTCAGAGAAAAATAAATGACTGCAGGCTCTAATGAACGTAAGATTCAAATAGTAATGTTCTACTTTTTACTTAATCACGATTACAGTTTTATGTTGTTTTCAAATACCTTTATATTGCCAGAGTGCATTTTTTCACTTAAAGCATACATAGCTACTTTACGTGATGGTTCTTTGTTATGCGTACACTCTCTCACTACTTACCATCACGTTCGTTATCAATTTGATTGCTTATATCAAATCATTGCTACGTTTCTTCTCTTTCGTGACGGATCGGTTATTTTAATCCAGCTCCCACTTCACTTCATAGCCATTTCTGCTTAAGGCATGGTTTTCCGTTTAGTAATGTCTATTCTCAATAATGAGGACACTGATACATTTTCATGACACCCCATCTTTCTAAAGGTGAACGAATTCCTGTCCTGTTATTTTCCATTTCGTTTTTCTTTTCTTATATAATTCAATAAGTACTCGGTACCTTTCATAACGATGGGATATTCTTGCAACTGATTGGCCGCTGTTTCTTACTGCCTGTTTATATGTTTTCACCCTACTTTGCGTGTCTACCAACTTGTATGGTTTTCACCTTGGCATACTTTTGTACATGACATGCACTTATCCTGTTTTCTTTTCAGCGTAAGAAATAATTCAATTTCATGTTACTCACACGTTATACACAGTCTGACCTTAAATAAATAATTCATTTTGAAACTGCACACAAATTACACACAACCTGATCTTAAACTATTTTACACTGCAGTTAATAATTGTCATTTTCCATTACTACTGTGCGTATAATTTTCATACACCATGATTATATTTTTTTACACTATCCCTATTATTGGGGGTAGGACGTCAAACGGGCCGTCTTGGAGCAGGAGAGACACCACAGGACATTTTAATTCCCACTGTCTATACTTTTACGAATAAATTCATAAAACTTTGTCGGCATGACCAGGAGGGATTGAGGATTCACACTCATAGCAGTGGAAGTTCAAAAACATTAAAAAATAATTTTGTTTTACATGTGAACTTACATCATTTTTTTCACTTACTATTGGCTGCGTTTGTTGCTACAGGTACACGTTTCTTCATAAGTAAGAGAGATTCTTCGACGAATTTTGCGCAGCATACAAACCATACTTACAGGTGTATGAAACTCTAGAAATTATTTAATTTATGAAAAAATGAATGTGCTGTTACATTTTAAACTTCGTGTTTAGAAAAAACTCAAATTTTATAGTTAATTATCTCAATTATTACCACAGTTTTCAATAGATTTGGAAAATTCTAGAGTTTCATGCATCTGTAAGTATGGTTTGTATGCTGTGCAAAATTCACGAAGAATCTCCTTTACTTATGAAGAAAATTGTACCTATAGCAGCAAATCCATCCAATGGTAAACGAAAAAATGTCAAATTTAAATGTAAAAAAAATTATTTTCTTATATTTTTGAACTTCCACTGCTATGAGTGTAAATCCCGAATCCTTTCTGGTCTGACAAAGTTTTGTGAATTTATTCGTAAAGGTATAGACAGTGGAAATTAAAATGTCCTCTAGTACGTCTCCTGCTCCAAATCATCCCGTTTGACGTCCTACCCCCCTTAAAATTTCTTTATGAAACTTCCTATTGTTGACTTCTCACTCAAGCTGTTTCATATCTTGGACATTGGATACGAAAGTTCATTACAACCATTTACAATGACGCCATTGTGTTCCATAGTTGTCTGATTAGACCTGATGTTCAAAATGGTTCAAATGGCTCTGAGCATTATGCGACTTAACTTCTGAGGTCATCAGTCGCCTAGAACTTAGAACTAATTAAACCTAACTAACCTAAGGACATCACACACATCCATGCCCGAGGCAGGATCCGAAACTGCGACCGGAGCGGTCGCTCGGCTCCAGACTGCAGCGCCTAGAGCCACACGGCCACTCCGACCGGCAGACCTGATGTATTCACACCTGTTGTCTGTGAACTATTGTTGTTAATATTATTTTTAGTTCACAACTGTTTACTTATATATATTTGATATAACCGTTTTATTGTATTATTGAACCCGCCACTATCCATTTCCCGCTGTACCATCAAAGAAGGAAAAAAAGACGCACCGCCACGGAATAATCCGAGTGGGACGAAAATCGGTAGATGTGATTTACAGGTACAACAAAAAAGTGGATGCGATATCAGAAAAAATGGGGAAAGAGATGAACAAACTGAGCAAGTCAATAACTCATTGGTCCACTTCTGGTCCTCATGCAAGCAGTTATTCGGTTTTGCATTGATGTAGATGTTGGATGCCCTCCTGAGGGATGTAGTGCCAAATTCTGCCCATCTGGCGCGTTGAATCGTCATAATCCCAAGTTTGCTGAAGGGCCCTGGCCATTATATTCGGTCTGGAATCTCATCGACTGATGCAGAATTGCCCTCAGTGATGAATCTCGCTTCGAACTGACACCCAGATGACCAGCAAAGACGTGTTTGGAGACACCCCGCTCTTCGGTGGGCTACCAATCTGACTGTCGCCCGCCTATGTCCCGACTTCTAGGACTGACGGTCTGGGATGGCATTTTATTTCATAGCTGGATCCCTTTGGCTGTTATCTGTGGCACCTCCACAGCACAGCAGTTCGTCGTCGATATTCTACGCCCTGTTTTGTTATTCTTCATGGCAAGCCATCATGAGCTTACATTACAGTAGGATTATGCCCGCACTCTTACGGCGAGGGTTTATTCTGCTTGTTTCCTTACTTTGCAAACTCGACGTTGGTGAGCAAGTTTGTCCGATCTCTTCCCAGATGAGAACGTTTGGAGCACCGTGGGTAGGACCTAATGCGCCAATTGGACAGACTTTGGCACGATATCGCTCCAACAACACTATCAATCAGTGCCAAATCGAATGACTGCGTGCTTAAGGGACAGAGGTGGAAGAATGCATTAGTGCCTTTATAAATTTGTTTAGCGCTTTCTCTTGAATAAATCGTCCAACTTTTTTTTGAAATTGCAATCATTTGTTTTTCTGTACATGTAAATTACATTTGTCGATTTCCATCACATTCGGATAATCTCTTCGGAAAATTTCTTTTGCGATGGGGTATATTTCCATGATGGATTTACGATAAACACCTAGTCCTGTTTACGTCGCTTACTTCCATTCCACTATGTCATATGGTGTTATACTTCGGGGCAAATCCACACTGACCAAGAACATTAGTGGTCCAGGAAATGGTGGTGAGACTGATCTGCGTTGTCAGTTCGAAATCTGCGCACAGGCTGTCGTGCACCTGTCTAGGTATTCAAACTCTACCATCCCTGTAGACATATTCGATCACTGGATTTGTTACTGACAGCACTGACTCATTCAAAAGAAACTACAACATTGATTTAGTGAACACTGGACAGGAGAATGGTATGCATTACGATAACAATTCGTTAAGCACAGAAGAGAAAACTGTGCACTATTTAACAGCCCTTAGTTTCAGTACGTTTCCAGCTAAACTGAAAAACATTGAGTGATTAATCCAAAGTATTCATATCCGACTCCAGTATTTCCTTGTGGCATACTTCCTCTATTCTGTACAGGACTTCCTCATAGTAATTATATTTTTTTGTAATGACTTATTTGTATACTCTTTCGTATGGTATTTTAATATTAATTTAATTTATAATTATTCTAATCAACATTGTGTAAACTATAATCTAGCTCTTTCCATGACCAAGTGGCTGTGATTCGCATGGTCCCACGGAATCCAATAGATTAATAAGTAAGTGAATAGGTAGGTAAATAAAGAAAGCAGCGTTGGCTGTTCGAACCAGTCTTCGGGTTCATAACTACTTTGCTTTGTAAAATTTTTGCAAACATACCTTGTAAATGCCTTACGTTTATACGGCAGATTACGTAATGGACACACTGCTTATCATGTAGTTAGCGTTGTTTAGACGTACTCTAAAACTGAGATCATTTTAACAATCGCTGCATAGGCAGACTCTATTTTAGAATGCTCTTTTCCCGTTTGTGCGCCTTAAAAGATTCTCAAGGGCTGAACATTTGGGAAATATTGAGGAAAGGGGGTATGTATCAGTAACAAACCATGTTTTTAAGAAATTCGCCATTTTTGAAAGATCGGCCGGCCCGTGTGGCCGAGAGGTTCTAGGCGCTTCAGTCTGGAACCGCGTGACCGCTACGGTCGCAGGTTCGAAACCTGCCTCGGGCATGGATGTGTGTGATGTCCTAGGTTAGTTAGGTTTAAGTAGTTCTAAGTTCTAGGGGACTGATGACCTCAGAAGTTAAGTCCCATAGTGCTCAGAGCCATTTGAACCATTTGAACATATGTACACACACAAGCGCGAACGATCTCGTTCGCTATAGAAAATGTGGTTACAGGTGAGCCTTCCAGAGGTAAAGGAAGCCGCCGAATGCGAAGCGGCGAGCGTGGTCCCCGGCAGACGGCGGCTGGGCGGCTGGGCGGCGGTGGGCGGCGCGGCGCTGCGGTCGGCGGACGTGCTCGCCGCCGGGATTGATCACCGGCCGGACACGCCGTGCAGAGGAGGCGGCCGTCCCGACCCCGAAGGTGCCCTCTGGCGCCTGCAACACGCCAGGATTAAATAACCAGCACCCCACACTCCTCTCACATAGGATGAAAAAGTTTTCCAGCAAAAACTTCTAAACACCCCACAACGCCCAACTAAACTTTCTCTGCTCAGTACCTGAATTGCGTTAGTTTCAAGTACGTGAAATACTTTCATCGAGTTATTACCGGTTCGGACAAAAGAGAACAGAAACTCATCAAATGTGGTGCTGAAGAAGAATGCTGAAGACTAAATGGCTACATCGAACTACTGGGTCTATCATATATTTATATCTACATGTACATCAAACTCCGCAAGCCACATAACGGTATGCGCCGAGGGTACTTCTGGTACCACTAGCTGACCATGACTTCCCTGTTCTACTCGCGAATGGCACATGGAAAAACCTGTGTCGGTAAGCTTCTGTATAAGTTCTAGTTTCTCGAATTTTCTTGTCGTGGTGATTTCCTGAGACATATGTGGGAGCAAGTAACATGATCCCAGAACGAAATTTTCACTCTGCAACAGAGTGTGTCTTGATATGAAACTTCCTGGCAAATTAAAACTTCGTGGCTGACCGAGATTCGAACGCGGGATCTTTGCCTCTCACGGTCAACTGTTTTGTAACTGAACAATCCAAGCGCGACCAACGACCTGTCCTTACAGTTGCACTTCTGCCAGTACCTCACCACCTACCTATCGAACTTCACAGAAGCTCTTCTGCGAAACTTGCAGGACTCACAGAAGTGTTAGCCCTTCAAGTTTCGCAGGAGAGCTTCTGTGACGTTCGATAGGTAGGAGATGCGGTACTGGCAGAAGTACAGCTGTGAGGACGGGTTGTAGGTTCTCCTTCTGTGCTTCATCTCCATCTCCATCTCCATCTACATCTACATGAATACTCTGCAATTCACATGTAAGTGCTTGGCAGAGGGTTAATCGAACCACGATCATACTATCTCTCTACCATTCCACTCCCGAACAACGCGCGGGAAAAACGAACACCTCAACCTTTCTGTTCGAGCTCTGATTTCTCTTATTTTATTTTGATGACCATTTCTACCTATGTAGGTTGGGCTCAACAAAATATTTTCGCATTCGGAAGAGAAAGTTGGTGACTGAAATTTCGCCGCGACGAAAAACGTCTTTACTTTAATGACTTCCATCCCAATTCGCGTATCATATCTGCCACACTCTCTCCCCTATTACGTGATAATACAAAACGAGCTGCCCTTTTTTGCACCCTTTCGATGTTCTCCGTCAATCCCACCTGGTAAGGATCTCACACCGCGCAGCAATATTCTAACAGAGGACGAACGAGTGTAGTGTAAGCTGTCTCTTTAGTGGACTTGTTGCATCTTCTAAGTGTCCTGCCAATGAAACGCAACCTTTGGCTCGCCTTCCCCACAATATTATCTATGTGGTCTTTCCAACTGAAGTTGTTCGTAATTTTTACACCGAGGTACTTAGTTGAATTGACAGCCTTGAGAATTGTACTATTTATCGAGTAATCGAATTCCAACGGATTTATTTTGGAACTCATGTGGATCACCTCACACTTTTCGTTATTTAGCGTCAACTGCCACCTGCCACACCATACAGCAATCTTTTCTAAATCGCTTTGCAACTGATACTGGTCTTCGGATGACCTTACTAGACGGTAAATTACAGCATCATCTGCGAACAACCTAAGAGAACAGCTCAGATTGTCACCCATGTCATTTATATAGATCAGGAACAGCAGAGGTCCCAGGACGCTTCCCTGGGGAACACCTGATATCACTTCAGTTTTACTCGATGATTTGCCGTCTATTACTACGAACTGCGACCTTCCTGACAGGAAATCACGAATCCAGTTGCACAACTAAGACGATACCCCATAGGCCCGCAGCTTGATTAGAAGTCGCTTGTGAGGAACGGTGTCAAAAGCTTTCCGGAAATCTAGAAATACGGAATCAACTTGAGATCCCCTGTCGATAGCGGCCATTACTTCGTGCGGATAAAGAGCTAGCTGCGTTGCACAAGAACGATGTTTTCTGAAACCATGCTGATTACGTATCAATAGATCGTTCCCTTCGAGGTGATTCATAATGTTTGAATACAGTATATGCTCCAAACCCCTACTGCAAACTGACGTCAATGATATAGGTCTGTAGTTCGATGGATTACTTCTACTACCCTTCTTAAACACTGGTGTGACCTGCGCAATTTTCCAATCTGTAGGTACAGATCTATCGGTGAGCGAGCGGTTGTATATGATTGCTAAGTAGGGAGCTATTGTATCAGCGTAATCTGAAAGGAACCTAATCGGTATACAATCTGGACCTGAAGACTTGCCCGTATCAAGCGATTCTACTTCTAAGAAACTCATGCTACCAGCTGTTCGTGTTTCAAATTCTGGAATATTCCATTCGTCTTCCCTGGTGAAGGAATTTCGGAAAAGTGCGTTCAATAACTCCGCTTTAGCGGCACAGTCGTCGGTAACAGTACCATCGGCGCTGCGCAGCGAAGGTATTGACTGCGTCTTGCCGCTTGTGTACTTTACATACGACCAAAATTTCTTCGGATTTTCTAACAAATTTCGAGACAATGTTTCGTTGTGGAACCTATTAAAGGCATGTCGCATTGAAGTCCGTGCCAAATTTCGCGCGTCTGTAAATTTTAGCCAATCTTCGGGATTTCGCGTTCTTCTGAACTTCGCATGCTTTCTCCGTTGCCTCTGCAACAGCGTTCGGACCTGTTTTGCGTACCACGGGGGTTCAGTTCCATCTCTTACCAATTTATGAGGTATGAATCTCTCAATTGCTGTTGCTACTATATCTTTGAATTTGAGCCACATCTCGTCTACATTTGCATAGTCAGTTCGGAAGGAATGGAGATTGTCTCTTAGGAAGCCTTCTAGTGACATTTTATCCGCTTTTTTAAATAAAATTATTTTGCGTTTGTTTCTGGTGGATTTGGAAGAAACGGTATTGAGCCTAGCTACAACGACCTTGTGATCACTAATCCCTGTACCAGTCATGATGCTATCAGCTCTGGATTGTTTGTGGCTAAGAGGTCAAGTGTCTTTTCACAACCATTTACAATTCGCGTGGGTTCGTGGACTAACTGCTCGAAATAATTTTCGGAGAAAGCATTTAGGACAATCTCGGAAGATGTTTTCTGCCTACCACCGGTTTTGAACAAGTATGTTTGCCAACATATCGAGGGAAGGTTGAAGTCCCCACCAACTATAACCGTATGAGTGGGGTATTTATTTGTTACGAGACTCAAATTTTCTCTGAACTGTTCAGCAACTGTATCATCGGAGTCTGGGGGTCGGTAGAAGGAGCCAATTATTAACTTAGTTCGGCTGTTAGGTATAACCTCCACCCATACCAATTCGCACGGAGTATCTACTTCGACTTCACTACAAGATAAACCACTACTGACAGACACAAACACTCCACCACCAATTCTGCCTAATCTATCTTTCCTGAACACCGCCTGAGATTTCGTAAAAATTTCTGCAGAACTTATTTCAGGCTTTAGTCAGCTTTCTGTACCTGTAACGATTTCAGCTTCTGTGCTTTCTATTTGCGCTTGAAGCTCATGGACTTTCCCAGCACAACTACAACAATTTACAACTACAACTCCGACTGTTCCTTGATTCAAGCACGTCCTGTATTTGCCATGCACCCTTTTTGAGATTGCAGCCCATACCGTACTTTCCCGAGGCCTTCTAACCTAAAAAAACCGCCCAGTCCACGCCACACAGCCTCCGCTACCCGTGTAGCCGCCAGCTGAGTGTAGTGAACTCTTGACCTATTCAGCGGAACCCGAAACACCACCACCCTATGGCGCAAGTCAAGGAATCTGCAGCCAACACGGTCGCAAAACCGCCTGGGCCTCTGATTCAGACCCTCCACCCGGCTCTGCACCAAAGATCCGCAGTCGGTTCTGTCAACGATGCTGCAGATGGTGAGCTCTGCCTTAAACTCGTAAGGAAGACGGGCAGCCTTCACCAAATCAGATAGCCGCTGGAATCCAGAGAGAATTTCCTCAGATCCAAAGCGACACACGTCATTAGAGCCGACATGTGCCACCACCTGCAGCTGGCTGCACCCTGTGCTCTTCATGGCATCCGGAAGGACCCTTTCCACATCAGGAATGACTCCAACCGGAATGCACACGGAGTGCACACTGGATTTCTTCCCCTCCTTAGCCGTCATATCCCTAAGGGGCCCCATTACGCGCCTAACATTGGAGCTCCCAACTACCAATAAGCCCACCCTCTGTGATTGCCCGGACCTTGAAGGCTGAGAATCGTCCTCTGAAACAGGGCAGGCAGCTGCATCTGGCTCAGCCAGAGACATTGCCTGAAACCTGTTTGTCAGACGCACCGGGGAGGCTTTCTGATCAGCCTCCGGGGACGTCTTTCGCTGCCTGCCACGCCTTGGAACGACCTCCCAATCAACCACAGGCGAGTGCTCAGCCCCACTGCGGGCAGCAACCGGGACAACCACAGCGGCAGACCAATCTGGGGACAGACGGGACGAGGTTGACATCCCCTTGATACCCAAGTCCGGCTCCTCACAGTGGTGCCCATTGGCAACAGCCTCAAGCTGCGCGACCGAAGTCAGCGCCGCTTGCAGCTGTGAGCGAAGGGATGCCAACTCAGCCCTCATCCGAACACAGCAATCACAGTCCCTGTCCATTCTAATCGATATTGAACAACAGTTACTGAAACGCGAGTCCGTGCCTGGATAACGCAAGGGAAACATGCAAGGAATGTATTAACTAATCTGTACAAATGCCTAACGACAGCACTACAATCTGCCTGAATTTACGATTACCGTAACTAAAACTCGAAATTACACCTTTTTTAAGCACACGCAATTTAAATAAGAATCTACGACGTAAACACTAAAGCGCGATGCTACAACTCTCAAATACTATAATACGGCCGAAATTTATGAATTAAACAATGCAAGTACCCAAAAACACGCAAAGAAATTAAGAATTAAACTATGTAACAAATAAGTGAGCTAGGGGTATACGACTTGCTGCTGCAGCTGCTTATCCAACGGCGGCAGGGAGCACACTGACTGTGACCAACCGACACTGGCCGTTCAAAATAAAAACAGAAGACAGACGACTACGCGAATTAACAATATTCAGGTACTAAGGCGCGATGCTACAGCTCTCAAATACTATAATACGCCAGATATTTAAGAATTAATCAATGCAAGTACCCAAAAACACGCAAAGAAATTAAGAATTAAACTATGTAACAAATAAGTAAGCTAGGGGTATACGACTTGCTGCTGCAGCTGCTTATCCAATGGCGGCAGGGAGCACACTTCAGTTAGTAGAGAAGTTGGCCGCGAAAGGCGGAGGTTCCGAGTTCAAGTCTCCGTCCCATTAACAGTTTTAATCTGCTACGAAGTTTCAAGTAATATGTCGTCCGACTTTTCCTGGGAGGCGGTCTCTCAAAATTTCAATGTAAGCTTCTCCTTGATGCCCATCGCCTCTCTTGCAACGTTTGCCACTGGAATTTGTTGAGCATCTGTGACGCTCTTTGGCCGACTAAACGAACACGTGACAGAATGTGCCGCACTTCGTTGGATCTTCCCTACCTTTTCTGTCGGTCTTACCGGGTAAGTGTCCCACATTGATGAACAACACTCAAGAATCGGCCTAAGGAGCGCCGTGTAAGGCGCTTCCTTCCTAGATGAGCTACATTTCCTTAAAATTCTTCCTATGAATCTCAGTCTGGCATGTGCTTTCCCTACTACTTGTTTTATGTGTTCGTTTCACTTAAGGTCGCTCTGATTAGATGTTTTACAGTGGATACTGTTACCAGCAATTTGTCATAAATGGTGCAGTTGTACAACAGTTGATTCATTCCTATTTATGTGCAATGTATCACATTTATTTATGTATAGGTACAAGTGCCAAAGCCTATACCATTCATCAAACCTGTGCAGGACATCCAGGAAATCGATACTGTCTTCTGACTTTGCTGCTTTCCTACAAACAACCGCATCATATAAGAACAGTCTTCAAGAGCTTCCGACGCTTTCTGCTAGATAATTACGTATTAGACAGTAATGGTCTTATAACACTGCCTTTGGCTGCTCTTAAGCTCATCGAATGGGGCAAAGAGAAATTCGTGATCCAACATTAGCGAAAGATAAGATCGGCTAACACGACACATCCTGATGCGTGAATAGTTCGTCTGTTTGTTACTGGAAGGAAGAGTGGACGGATGAAAATTTTAGAGAGACACCAAGGAATGAATACAGTTAGAAGGTTCAAATGATTTCATAAGATGAACGACATAGAACAAGTTAGAGTAGCGTAGAGAGCTCCATCAGACCAGTGCTCGAGCTGAAGACATCAACAACAAAATTAAATATTATTTTAGAGGTCGGGCAACCCCAGCCAAAGTTGCACATAGTGGAGGAGTTGAATAAAATTCATGATAATAACCAATTCACCTTGGATTTGTGCATCACGATTGACGGTATTACAGTCAGCTTTGATATTTACAGGAAGCCAACTCCTTCGAACCTAGTAATTCACAGCCCCTCTAACCACTCACTGTAATACAAGAAGGCAGCTTTCAGGGAACTGCTTCACAGGTTATACGGTGTGCCTTCGTCACTTGCAGCTCATGAATGGGAATTTGGGATTATCTAGTTTATAACGTATTCTTAAGGCCACGATCAGATATTATCCATAGTATTAAAAGAAATACTTTGTGGAAATGTATACAGGGCGTTATAATGTGGGTACCTCTGCGTCATCTAGATTCTAGTACATCAATTGTCCCAACACGTGATGGGGCTTACAATGATAGCAAATATCATAGAATGATAATATTTCTGACATGGTTTGTAAGCGTCTGGTCTCCAAGTGTATAGTTTCGGTTTATTTTGTTCCGAAGAATAATGGTTCAAATGGTTCAAATGGCTGTAAGCACTTTGGGACATAACATCTGAGGTCATCAGTCACCTGGACTTAGAACTACCTAAACCTAACCAACCTAAGGATATCACACACATCCATGCCCGAGGCAGGATTCGAACCTGCGACCGTAGCAGCAACGCGGTTCCGCACTGAAGTGCCTAGAACCGCTTGGCCAAGCGGCCAAAAATAATGGTCTAAGATTTAGGCATCCACAAAACGGGATAACTTTAAGTCACCAGGTGTGCATTGCAGCACGTGTGATGATAG
Source organism: Schistocerca piceifrons (assembly GCF_021461385.2). Classification (NCBI taxonomy): domain Eukaryota; kingdom Metazoa; phylum Arthropoda; class Insecta; order Orthoptera; family Acrididae; genus Schistocerca; species Schistocerca piceifrons. Next base: position 663,398,134 of record NC_060138.1, read on the forward strand.
TGATTCCAGGTATATAAGCCTGGCAGCTAAAAGCTTTGAGGTTCGTTTTAGGGAACATAGTAAGAAATAGGGCTGAAGGTCAGGTTTAAGCGCCGACTTGCATGGAACAGGCATTTAAGTTACTAGCGTCCATTACATTATGCGGATGCTGACTATGAATATAAGGGCACTACACTCAAAATTTTAGAGAAGGTTGAAATTTATATGTCGCTAGAAAAAGTTATCCGAAACTACTCTTAACGCGAAGACCGAGCTGCGCCACAAAACTCTGCTACCCAATTTTGAGAGTTTATCTATAATGGTTACCCTATCTAAGTGATGTATCTCTCTAGACACTGTTAGCCTTTGTTGTGATTTTTGTTTTCGTAAGACCTTGTTTTACTTCATTTTATTTTCAATTAACACAATTGGCTTCTTTAAAAAACAAACTTCTTTTTATATCCTGCAATACTATGGACACGATATACGCTTGTTGGCTCTAAAAAAGATATTGCAATGTAGCATTCAAAAAAGTTAATATTATTAGCTAGGTTTTTTTCAGTGGTGTATTAACTTGTATTTTAACGTTTTAACCGTTTTTGGCTATAACCCTTTAACTGCTCTGGAGGTGTTAAAGGGCGCGCCTTTTTACCTGTCCCTGTGTGCTCTGAACGTGTTTACGGGCGCCACGAGTCCTTCTACCTGGTACTCTGAACGTGTTTCTGGAAAAGAAATTCCTACTGTCCTTACAACATGTAAAGCCAACTGCCACCTCTCTTGTCACAGAGAGCAAGTTCGGTTCACGACAAGCGCTATCGCCACCCCTCACCGAGCCATCGGTAATGTTTATGCTGGCACTGTGCGCACTTCTATGACGTATACGGCGTGATAAGACATCCACGGCTCTATTATACTTCTCCGTCGAAGTTAAGACGTGCTAATGTGGTGCTTTTTTGTTAGTTCCCATAATTACACGGGAGTCAGAAATTTAAATAGTTTTAGCCGGCTTCCTCTCACTTATAGGTGGGTGCGTTCCCAGTTAGTTTGAAAATATGCAGCCGCTTTTGGCGCTATTGGTTTAAATTTTATGATTAACAGTGGGAATTCACTTGCAGCATTTACTATGCAGCGTCATGACTGTTTAAAAAAATAAAGGACTTTGTGAGTACTCAGCTCTTATTAATTTTGGAAATTTGTGGTAAGGTCTTATGGGACCAAACTGCTGAGGTCATCGGTCTCTAAGCTTACACATTACTTAATATAACTTAAACTAACTTACGCTAAGGTCGACACACACACCCATGCCCGAGGGAGGAGTCGAACCTACGACGGGGGGAATACGCGCGGACCGTGTCAAGACGCCCTTAGACCGCTCGGCTACCCCGCGCGGCTCTTTCATTAATATATGGCGCTTTATGGTATAACAAATTTACTTTTAAAACCATTGTAGTTCTTTATTTCACTTTGCTGTACAGTTCACCCGAAGATGCACCTTCACTTATGCGTAACCAGTAGTGACTTTTGGATGAAAGTATTTTAACAGCCATTGCGGTTGATTTTGTTCACCATTTTCGACTTGAAATAAATAGAGACGTTAAAGAGGAATTCAATAAAGATGAAATGACATAGGAGTAAAATGATGTGGCGTATGTATTGAATATCTCATGAGTTAATGGAAATGTGTACCCGACTGCGACTCGAGCCTGGAATTCCCACTGTTTGCGATCAGTCGCCTTAACCAGTAGCCACCGTACTACTACAGGTTAGTCACACGTTGATCGCTTTGGGAGCGCTGTAACTCATGTAGAGGTGGTACCAGGTTGTCATGCTGCCATCCATCGCTGACCTATGTCCTGGTAAGGAAATGTTGTGTTCTGGCGGTCAGCTGAATGGAAAAAACAAACTAAGATGCGACGACGCAGAGACGTGAAAGAATGGCAGAAAGGAGCTATCGGATTTTGGCGTGCACATGACCGCACCGTGAATGAAGTTGCCCGATTTGTTGCTGCATCAACGCAGGCTGTCCATCGCCTCAACAAGGAGTGGTAAATTACAGTACGGCATAATGAAAGTAGTCGTAAAATGATTGTGACCTACAGGGACCGGAGACGAATGCCACGCCTTGTCAGTGACAATGATTGTTGAGCGCAAGTCTAACCCAAAAGAGTTGTTCACGGAAAGACATAGAAATGCACGTCTTCAGCGGGAAAAGCAAGAAATAAACTGGAAAGTAATTGAGGAGAGTCGTGTAGTACAGTTCTATGAATCGCGAATTAGCTCAGTCAAAGTGATGCAACGCGTCGACGGCAACGACGGTCCATTGAGGTGTTGCCCTGCAGTTTGTGGAGAGTGTACTTCGGGGCGGAGATGATTCGCGGTGTTTTGGAACAACTCATTCAGGTTATCATGAACGAGAGACAGGATATTCATGTCAACATTCTCCGTCACCAAATGTTGCTCCTTTCTTTGCATCTCTGTTTTTTTAACTGAAATGTACTGGCACCTTTCTCTCGTAAAAATTCCAGGAGAAGGATTTTACTGATGCTTTTCATATAACATCTTTGGTCGTAGCTGCATAGTGACGAAATAGGCAGGATAATAATTAATATTGACACATTTTCTGAGGCCAGTAAGGGCATTTAATTGCTCATCAGTTTTGTAATGTTGATCCGGTAGCCGAAGTCGAAAAATAGTCTTGTACAATATCCGTTACCAGACTGCTTTGTTAGTTAATAAATTTCCAATCATATTGGTCCCACATTTTTTTTTTAAATATACACTGTTTACTTTCTGAGGTCAGCTCCGGTAAGAGTAGGATAGTCAGCAGGTTTTTGAGATGCTTTCTTGTATCCATATTGACACTTCATGTCCCAGACGACAACTGACGCATTACACTGTCGTCACCGTTCACATGTAAATGAAATAATGATTATTATAAATAGTAGACTTTCGACATTTCGCCCGTCTCTTCTAACTACTTATACTGAAGGATATCTCCAAACACGTTCTGGTACGGCATATGAAAGCGTGAAACAAGTGTCCGTAAGTTCCACATAGGTGACGACAATTAGGTACCACTATAGAAGAGGCACTTAGACACACGAGTCTGGGTACTGCTGTTTTGTACAGCAAATATAGCAAAAAGTAGCATTTCAGTGACGTTGCGTTCTATACATATTAATGGAAAGAGAGGTCATAAGAATACACTTGGATCTCAGCCTATACATAATTTATAAAACGGGGAGTCTTTCCTTCTTATATCAAGAAAAATCTGCAACTACGTATTATGGCGAACGGCAGAGTGTATTTCATATAACACTGTCACTTACTCTCCCTCCCCCCCCCCCCCCCCACGCCCCTCTCTCACGCCCCTTGCTCCAGATGCGAATAGTGAAGATGAAGAACCATCTTTGATAAGTCTTAGCCTCAACCCAAATTTCTTAAGTTTTACCTACATGCTTTCTAGGGAGATGGCGAATGAAAATTATTGGTTGACTCTTCTGTGTACGTACTGTCTCGCAATTTTAACAGTAAACAGCAACGTGACGCACAGGCCTCTCTTGTAGCATCTGCCACTGGAATTGGACGAGTGCTTTTCGTTTTTGAATCTTCGCTCACTCTTCTACGAATCCTACCTGAGGAGCAATAAAACTCCGTTATAGGTCGAACGAAGGCATTGGAAGCTGTCTCCTTCATGGTTGGACCACACTTTCGGACGAATCCTCGAATCTAAATCTACATTTACACAGACACTCCGCAAGTCATCGTACGGTGCGTGGCAGACTTTACCCTGTACCACTACTAGCCATTTCGTTTCCTCTTCCACTCGCAAATAGAGCGAGAGAAAAACGACTGTCTATATGCCTCCCTATGAGCCCTAATTTCTCGTATCTTATCTTCGTGGTCCTTATGTGCAACGCGGCGGAAGTAGAATCGTTTGGCAGTCAACTTCAAATACCGACCCTATAAATTTTCCCAGTATTGCTTCTCAGAAAGAACGTCGCCTTCCCACCAGGGATTCCCATTTGAGTTCCCAACACATCTCGTTAACACCTATGTGTTGTTTTAACCTACCGGTAACAAATCTAGCAGTCCGCCTCTGAACTGCTTCGATGTCATTCTTCAATCCGATCTGGTACGGATCCTAAACACTCGACAGTACTCAAGCACAGGTCGCACCAGCGTCCTATATGAGGTCTCTTTTACAGGTGAATTACTCTTTCCTAATATTTTCCTAATTAACTGAAGTTGATCATTCGCCTTCGCTACCACCGTTCTCACATTCTCGTTCCATTTCATATCGCTTTGCAACGCTACGCCCAGATATTTAAACGACTCTACTGTGTCACGCAGGATACTAGTAATACTGTAATCGAAAATTACAGGTTTGTTCTTCTACTCATCCGCATTAACTTACATTTTTCCAGGTTTAGGGCTGGCTGCCATTCTTCACACCAACTGAAAATTTTGTCTAAGTCGTCTCGTATCTTGCTGCGGTCACTCAACTTCGACACCTTACCACACACCACGGCATCATCAGCAAATAACCACAGATTCCTGCCCTCTCTGTCCGCCAAATCATTTCTGTGTGTAAAGAACAGATACTGTCCTTTCACACTTCCCTGGGGCACTCCTGACGATACTCTTGTATATGACGAACATTCGCCGTCGAGGACAACATTCTGGGTTCTATTACTTAAGCAGTCTTCGAAGCACTCACATATCTGTGAACGTTTCCAATATGCTTGTATTTTCGTTAATAGCCTGCAATGGGGCACCGTGTCAAATGCTTTCTGGAAAGCTAGGAATATGGAATCTACCTGTTGCCCTTCATCCATTGCTCGCAGTATATCATGAGAGTAAAGGGCAAGCTGAGTTTCGCACGAGCGATGCTTTCTAAAACCATGCTGATTAGTGGACGTAAGCTTCTCAGTCTCCAAAAAGTTTACTGTAAACCAGACTGGCCTCTGCCTGTCGTACAATTAATTTTACGTGTTTGTTTCTCTTCTCTCTAAACGTATTTTGAGATATGTAACAAATGTGACAAATTCCAGTGTTTTTTTGACAATTTCTTAGTATATTTTGTCATAGCGGTAAATATAATTTTACGTTCGGATTTGATGAAGCTTTCATATACGGATTCAGAAACGTTCAGTTTGACTTGTGTGGTTTTTGTTCGTCAACAAGGCTTTAGCTAAATTTAAATCTGCTATGAAATGCTCTCAGTTTTCTGTGCAACTCTCCAACAGGGATCTTGAAAAGTGGTGAGTCTTGCTCGTCCCCCACAACTTTGTTCGGCGCATACCTGTATAAGGCGTATTATACTAAGCTCTTGAATTTTGGCCGCGCGGGGTAGCCGCTCGGTCTAGGGCGTCTTGTCACGGTCCGCACGGCTGCCCCCATCGGGGGTTCAAGTCCTCCCTCGGGCATGCGTGTGTGTGTGTGTCGTCCTTAACATAAGTTAGATTAAGTAGTGTGAAAGCTTAGGGACCGATGACCTCAGCAGTGTGGTCCAAGAAAACCTCAAAACAAATTTCGAATTTCTTGAATTTTGTAAATTTACATTGTGGTATCCCGTATCGATACTACCTCATAGGCGTCAAAGTGGGCAGTGGAATTGGAAGTTTGAGGCAGATGCCCACAGCGGTCTTGCGGGGCCTGGCGGACACAGTGATGTACGCCCACTGAGCCATGCATGCACCAGTTCCATACCACGAGCTCGCCCTGCCACCGCGATTTAGGACGGCTGACAGCAGCCAGAGAGCCACTCACTGCTGGAGCGTCTTCGCGACGTGAAGATAAGCATGGAGAAATACAAATTAAGTAAATCTTCTGTTTGATGTGTTAACTTGTTAGCTAATCATCTCTGCTGCTGTCCAGCTTTCCTACGACGAAGGTGCCACACCACTTTGGAGCCCACCTAGCTGTACCGTTGTGTACAAAGTCATACATAACATACGCTATTTTTAATGTTAGAGATAAAAATTTGATGCTGACTTCTCAGGTTACTTGAAATCTGTTTCTTAATGCTCTTACTTTCTTAACATTTCTACTTGTACTTATCGATGCTGTAATGACGTTATTGACAATGTATCCCTTCTGTAAGTTAACCAAACCGAGATGTCCAGGCATTTTAGTACTCAGAAGATCTACGACACTACTTTTACTAGTCGGCTTTATGGTTAACTGCTCAACATAACTTTTAGATAAGTCATTAACGACAGCATTTCATGAATCTCAGTCCTCACCATCTGCCCCAGTTACTTGAGTCTCCCAGTGTAGGAAAATTAATGCACAACTTTCTCCATGTTTTCCAAGATATTCTGCCTCTGTGACATTGGGATAAGTTGTCGATAAAATCACCTGGTTACCATGTTTGGTCCAAATTTATCGCTTGTCTTCAGTCATGTCGTTTCGCAATTGGCTGCTTTGCTGGCCTCAATAAATATTTATCATTTTAGATACATAAACAGCCCTTCACCACCAGCGACCAGCACGTTCCAATCAAAATTCAAAATTTCGTCGCTATTCATTTTTGGATTCAGTCAGTTTTCTACTTCTAGTACTATGCGGGCATAATTACAGTTCTATCATTAAGGCTATTTCATGGAGGTTCCCACAATTAGTAAGTATTTTATCGGGCCGGTGGAGGGGATTATCACAAAAACCCACATGCCAACGCCACTCGTAATCTAGTATCCAAGTACCCACTTCTTGTATATTGTGCACACAAGACCTACTGTATTAAGGTAGAATCCACAGTTCTCCAATCAATAGCAGGGGTCACGAAATCCGCATCAGAGATTGTCACAGAATCCTCTGAGCCTCTCAGTTAAACCCTCCACTTAGTTCCAAACCAGACAATGGACGACCGTAATCCCCTCTGGGAACGACGCTGCAAATCGCTAGCTCAGCCTCTACAGCGTGTGCGGGGCTAGCTGTCGTCACCCACCTGTTGGAATCGGAAATTGCCTCTGAACCCTGGCAGTAGATGATCGAAGATGATGTACACTTGTCTTATACAGGTTGGAAATGAGAAAAGTAGCTCTGTGATGGTACGTTGACATTCTGTAGTGTATATCTCTCCTCACGCGTTTATCACGCCTTCGGTCAGTTGTAAAAGTCCTTGAAGAATCGATGATTCCTGTCGGACGAAGATGTGCAGTGGGCTGCTATGGACTTTTTCACGCAGCAGGACATGGTTTTTTACCAAACGGGTGTTTGAACCTGGTGCGTCTGTGGGATGATTGCCTCAATGATTACGGCTATTCTCCTGACTGGCATAACGATTCTGGACTGTACGGTCTTTACCCATCTCAGCCCCATTGTTCATGGTCGTCGTGTTCCACCACAGGTTCCCCAATTACCCTCATGGGCTCTCACTGAAGAATCGGAACGGAGCCATGCCACGTAGGTGTCAGGCAGCGATAAACGCCCACGAAGGGCATACGCGTTATTGAAGCTCTCAAAGTCCAATTAAAAGCATCCGGGATGACGGGTGAATGATTGTTTCCATTGTGTTTTTGACACCTGTCACACATTTCAATTGTTTTTATGCAAACGATCGAGGATGGAACCATATTTCGTTGCGTAAGTAATTTGTGAAGATGACGGTATAATTTGGTAAAATACCCAGTCCTCAATTATTTCTCCGTGTAGTATGGCAGATTCCAAATTTCATGTTCCCCTAATTCTTTTGAGCAGTATTACATTGGAGTAAGCAGCAAGTGTGACCTAAAATGGAATGAGTGTGTCTACATCTACATTCATACGTTGCAAAATAATGTGAACTAGTTGGCATACTATAATTACCAATGTACTAACCATTAAACAATTTTCCCGTCCCATTCAGATATAGAGCGTGGGAAGAATGAATATTCAAACGCTGTAATCATTCAGGTCTTATTTTAGCGTATAAAATTACACTGAAGCGCCAAAGAAACTAGTATAGCCATGCATATTCAAATAAAGAGACATTTAAACAGCCAGAATACGGCGCTGCTGTCGGCAACGCCTATGTATGACAACAGGAGTCTGGCGCAGTTGTTAGATCGGCTACTGCTGCTAAAATGGCATGTTATCAGGATTTAAGTGAATTTGAACGTGGTGATATAGTTGGCGCACCAGCGATGGGACGCAGCATCTCCGATGTAGCGATGAAGTGGAGAGTTTCTCATATGACCATTTCATGAGTGTGCCGTGAATATCAGGAAGCCGGTAAAACACCAAATCTCAGACATCCCTGCGGCTGGAAAAATTCCTGCAAGAACGGGACCGACGACGACTGAAGATAATCGTTCAGCGTGACAGAAGTGCAACCCTACCGCAAATTGCTGCAGTTTTCAATGCTGGGCCATCAATAAGTGTCAGTGTAAGAACCATTCAAGAAAGATCATCGATATGGGCTTTCCGAGCCGAAGTCCCAATCGTGTACCTTTGATGACTGTACGACACAAAGGTTGACGCCTCGCCTTGGCCCATCAATGCCGACATTTGACTGTTGATGACTGGAAACATGTTGCCTGGTCGGACGAGTCTCGTTTAAAATTGCATCGAGCGGATGGACTTCTACATCTACATCTAAATCTACGTTATTACTCTGCTATTCACAATAAAGTGCCTGGCAGAGGGTTCAGTCAACCTCCTTCAAGCTGTCTCGCTGCCGTTCCACTCTACAACGGCGCGCGTGAAAAACTAGCACTTAAATTTTTCAGTGCGAGCCATTCTTTCTCTTATTTTATCGTGATGATCATTTCTCCATATGTAGGTGAGCTCCAACAGAATGTTTTCGCAATCGGAGGAGAAAACTGGCGATTGAAATTTCATGAGAAGGCCACGTCGCAACGGAAAACGCCTTTGTTTCAATGATTGCCACTCTACTTCACTTGTCATATCTGTGGCATTATCTCCCCCATTTCGCGATAATACAAATCGAGTTGCCATTCTTTTTACTTTTTCGATGTCATCCATCCGTCCCACCTGATGCGGATCCCACACCGCACGACAATACTCCAGAATAGGCGGGCGCTGATAACCTCATTGTTGTGCGCCCTAAAACACTAATCATCATTATCATCATCATCATCATGCAGAATAGGGTGGACAAGCGTGGTGTAAGCAGTCACTTTAGTAGACCTATGGCACCTTCTAAGTGTTCTGCCAATGAATCGCAGTATTTGGTTTGCTTCACCCACAACATTATCTATGAAATAGTTCCAATTTAGGTTATTTGTACTTGTAATCCCTAAGTATTTAGATGAATTTACAGCCCTCAGATTTTGTGACTTATCGCGTAATCGTAATTTAGCGGATTTCTTTTTGCACTCATGTGAATAACTTCACACTTTTCTTTATTCGTGGTCATTTGCCACTTTTTGCACCATACATATATCTTATCTAAATCATTTTTTAATTCGTTTTGGTCATCTGATGACTCTACAAGACGGTAAATGACAGCATCATCTGCAAACTGTCTAAGACGGCTACTCAGATTGTCTCGTATGTCGTTGATATAGACCAGGAACAATAGAGGGCCTATAACACATTTGAGGAACGCCGGATGTTAATTCTGTTTTACTCGATGACTTTCCGTCCATTACTTCGAACTGTGACCTTCCTGACAGGAAATCACGAAACCAGTCGCACAACTGATGCGATATTCCAAAGGGTCGCAGTTTGGTTAGAAGACGCTTGTGAGAAACGCTGTCGAAAGCCTTCTGGAAATCTAAAAATATGGAATCAATTTAACATTCCCTGTCGATAGCACTCATTACTTCATGACTATAAAGAGATAGTTGTGTTCCAATCAGTGCTGACTGTGTGTCAATAATTCGTTTTCTTCGAGGTACTTCGTAGTGTTTGAATACAGTATATGTTCTAAAACCCTACTGCAAATCGACGTTAGTGATATGGGCCTAAAATTCAGCGGATTGCTCCTACTTCCCGTTTTGGTTATTGGTGTGACTTGAGCAATTTTCCAGTCTTTATGTACGGATCATCCTGTGAGTGTGCGACTGTACATAATTGCTAAATATGGAGCTATTGTATCAGCATACACTGAGAGGAACCTGACTGGTATACAGTCCGGACCGGAGGCCTTGGCTTTATTAAGCGATTTAAGCTGCTTTGTTTCACCGAGGATATCTACTATGTTTCTCATCTTGGCGGTTGTTCTTCATTATAATTCAGGAATATTTACTTCGTCTTCTTTGGTGAAGGAGTTTCGGAAAACCGTGTTTAATAACTCTGCTTTAGCGGCACTGTCATCAATGACTTCACTCTTGTTATCACGCTGTGAAGGTATTGATTGCGTTTTGCCACTGGCGTGCTTCATGTACGACCAGAATCTCTTTGGGTTTTCTACCAGATTTCGAGACAGAATTTCGTTGTGAAAATTACACATATCAAAAAACGTTTTGCATCACCTCGGGTCCGAGAGTTCCGGGACCTGTACAGATAATTGGAATTGTGATCAACATAAACATCATTTACGCCCATTTTATTGCTCATGAAAACCACACATTGCATGTACCACAATATAGCGAGACCTTCAGAGGTGGTGGTCCAGATTGCTGTACACACCAGTACCTCTAATACCCAGTAGCACGTCCTCTTGCATTCACGCATGCCTGTATTCGTCGTGGTATACTATTGAATAGGATTGGGGAGAGGAGAAGTTTGTGGCACAACTTGACCAGAAGAAGGGATCGGTTGGTAGGACATGTTCTGAGGCATCAAGGGATCACCAATTTAGTATTGGAGGGCAGCGTGGAGGGCAAAAATCGTAGAGGGAGACCAAGAGATGAATACACTAAGCAGATTCAGAAGGATGTAGGTTGCAGTAGGTACTGGGAGATGAAAAAGCTTGCACAGGATAGAGTAGCATGGAGAGCTGCATCAAACCAGTCGCAGGACTGAAGACCACAACAACAACAACAACAAGTACATCAAGGCACTGTTGGTCCAGATTGTCCCACTCCTCAACGGCGATTCGGCGTAGATCCCTCAGAGTGGTTGGTGGGTCACGTCGTCCATAAATAGCCCTTTTCAATCTGTCCCAGCCATCTTCGATAGGGTTCATGCTTGGAGAAGATGCTGGTCACTCTAGTCGAGTGATGTTACCCTGAAAGGAAGTCATTCAGAAGAAGTGCTCGATGGGGGCGCGAATTGTTGTCCATGAAGACGAATTCTTCACCAATATGCTGCCAATATGGTTTCACTACGTCGGAGGATGTCATTCACGTATTGTACAGCCGTTACGGCGCCTTTCGTGACCACGGTCCCACATAATGCCACCCCAAAACATTAGGCGACCTCCACCTTGATGCACTCGCTGGACAGTGTGTCTAAGGCGTTCCGCCTGACCGAGTTACTTCCACACACATCTCCGGCGATTGTGTGGTTGAAGGCATATGCGACACTCATCGGTGAAGAGAAGGTGATGCCAATCCTGAGCGGGCCATTCGGCACGTTATTGGGCCCATCCATATTGCACTGCATAGTGTCGTAATTGGAAAGATGGACCTCTCCATGGAGGTCTGGAGTGAAGTTGCGCATCATGCAGCCTATTGTGCACAATTTGAGTCGTAACACGACATCCTGTGGCTGCACGAAAGGCATTATTCAACATGGCGGTGTTGCTGTCAGGGTTCCTCCGAACCATAATCCGTAAGTATCGGTCGTCCACTGCAGCAGTAGCCCTTGGGCGGCTTGAGCGAGACATGTAATCGACAATTCCTGTCTCTCTGTGTCTCCTTAATGTCCAAACAAAATCGCTTTGGTTCACTCTGAGACGCCAGGACACTTCCCCTGTCGAGAGCCCTTCCTACCATGAAGTAACAATGCGGACACGATCGAACAGTGGTATTGACCATCTAGGCAAGGTTGAACTGCAAACACCACGAGCCATATTCCGCCTTCCTAGTGGAATGACTGGAACTTATCGGCTGTCGGACCCCCTCCATCTAATAGGCGCTTCTAATGTATGGTTGTTTACATTTTTGGATGGGTTTAGTGACATCTCTGAACAGCCAAACAGACTGTGTCTGTGATTCAATATCACAAGTCAACCTTTCTCTGCCTCGTGATGACTGGGTGTTGTGTGATGTCCTTAGCTTAGTTAGGTTTAAGTAGTTCTAAGTTCTAGGGGACTGATGACCATAGATGTTAAGTCCCATAGTGCTCAAAGCCATTTGAACCATTTGAACCACAAATCAACATCTACCTTCAGGAGTTCTGGGAACTGGGGTGATGCAAAACTTTTTTTTAATGTGTGTTAACAGCATCTCCCATTGAAGTACGCGCTATATTTCGAACTTCTGCAAAACTGCCAGTCTTGAGGATTTTGTGTTCTTTTAAACTCTGCATGATTTTTTCGCTGCTTCTGCAACAGCGATCTGACCTGTTTTGTGTACCATTAGGGATCAGTACCATCACTTATTAATTTATGTGGTATGTATCTCTCAATTGCTGTCCATACGATCTCTCTGAAATCATTCCATATCTTTTCTACGCTTCCATGATCAGATCGGAAGGACTGACGACTGTCTATTAGAAAGTCGGGGGGTCTGTAACGATCCATTTAATAGTTTAGTCCAATTGTCAGGTATAACCTCTACCCATACTATTTCGTAGGAATTATCTACCTCAACTTCACTACAAGGCAAACTACTTCTGACAGAAATAAATACTCCACCACCAACTATATATAATCTACCCTTTCTGAACACTGTTAGATCGTTTGAAGTTCGGCTGAACTTATTTGGGGCTTTAGCCAGCTTTCTGTACCTGTAACTATTTGCGCTTCAGTGCTTTCTATTACGTCTACATACATACTCCGCAATCCACCATACGGTGCGTGGCGGAGGGTACCTCGTACCACAACTAGCATCTTCTCTCCCTGTTCCACTCCCAAACAGAACGAGGGAAAAATGACTGCCTATATGCCTCTGTACGAGCCCTAATCACTCTTATCTTATCTTTGTGGTCTTTCCGCGAAGTTGGTGGCAGTAAAATTGTACTGCAGTCACCCTCAAATGCTGGTTCTCTAAATTTCCTCAGTAGCGATTCATGAAAAGAACGCCTCCTTTCCTCTAGAGACCCACCCGAGTTCCTGAAGCATTTCCGTAACACTCGGGTGATGATCGAACCTACCAGTAACAAATCTAGCAGCCCGCCTCTGAATTGCTTCTATGTCCTCCCTCAATCCGACCTGATAGGAATCCCAAGCGCTCGAGCAGTACTCAAGAATTGGTCGTATTAGGGTTTGGAGCTCTGGTTACTTTCCAACACAGCTACGACAATTTGAAAATACATTCCCAATCGTTTCTACAACCACCTTACTGTGTTTTATCTGCCCCCTTTTAGACAGACGCCCCTTCTGTGATTCCCTGAGACCCTCTAACCTAAAAAACCGCCCAGTCCCTTCCACACAGCCACCACTACCCGTGTAGCCGCCTCCTGTGTGTAGTGGACTCCTGACCTGTTAAGCTATTAAGTGGAACCCGGAAACCCACCTGATTCAGGCCCTCCACTCGGCTGTGCACCAAAAGACCGAAGTCGGTTCTATCGACGATGCTGCAGATGGTGAGCTCCACTTTCATCTCGGAAGCAAGACAGCCAGTCTTTAGCATTTCCGCTAGCCGCCGGAAACCAGAGAGAATCTCCTCCGATCCAAAGCGACCCACGTCATTGGTACCGACATGAGTCACCACAGGCCTGTACGAGTATGGAGAGAACGTCATGAATCCGTGAACCCTGCATGTCAGTAGGGGGCTACTGAAGCTAGTGGAAGCTCTGTGATGGTGTGGGCGTGTGCAGTTGGAGTGATATGGAACCCCTGATGCGTCTAGATACGACTCTGACAGGTATCACGTACTTAAATATCTTGTCTGATCACCTGCATCCATTCGTGTCCATTGTGCATTCCGACGGACTTGGGGAATTCGAGTAGGACAATGCGACATCGGACGCGTCCAGAATTGCTACAGAGCGGCCCTAGGAACACTCTTCTGAGTTTAAACACTTCCGCTGTCCACCAAACTCCTCAGACATTAACATTATTGAGCACATCTGGGATGCGTTGCAACGTGCTGTTCAGAAGAGATCTCCACCCGCTCACACTCTTCCGGTTATGGGCAGCCCTGCAGGCTTCATGTTGTCAGTTCCATGCAGCACTACTTCAGGTATTGTTCGAGTCCATGCCACGTCGTGTTGCGGCACTTCTACGTGCTCGCGGGGGCCCTACACGATGATAGGCAGGTGTACAAATTTCTTTGGCTCTTCAGTGTACTTGTAGGAAAAGGAGATGACAGATTCAGAATATATTTCAAGATGAGTCGGACAACGTTTTACTTACTTGAGCCAGATTGCTGGTCGATCATCAGCGATCGGCTTGTTATCTTTGGCGCGTCGCCGGGCATGAGCATCTTTGAGTTTTCGGCTGGGGCGCGCGGGACGGCGAGAGACAGTCGGTTTGGGGCGGCCGGTGAGGCAGGCGGATTTGTGGCTCGGGCGTAAGCACATGTATGATGTCTGTTACGCTGGGGCTGTTTGCTAATTGTGAAACTCCTGCGGCTGTTACTGGTTGCCTGGAAGGCATTTCATATAAACTGTGCCAAGTCTAGCAGTGAGAGGGGATCCGGAGTTGATGTTGGCCTAGATGTTTGTACAAATTGAGGTGCCTGTGTGAGAAGCACGGCGTGGGCCTGTTGGTTGCTTCGTCCTTCTGGCAGCCGCCACAAGCGGATGTTCGGCCGGAATCTCTGCAGTTTGTGGTGAGCATAGTGTGAACAAGTTCTTGTAGGATGTGCTCCCAGCCTGACTCTTAGCCTGTGTCATTTGTGGGGGCCGACCCCTTGTCTGTTACTGCTTCCGGGTGTCCTGTAAGATTTCACAGCAAAACTGTGTTTTTGTGGCATTCTGTGTTTGCGACTCAGCCTCCGCCAAGAAGGGGAGGGGGTGGGGGTTCGATTGGACATCTTTTGGAATTCATTAAGGCTGCAATTTAAACATATAAAAAAATTCTTTCAGAATAAACTCCTGTTTCTTTGGGAGTATGTTCAACGATGTGACCATGCCGAGAAACATTGAGAAAATTAAAACTCAGTGAGAGGTACAGCCACTGTCATTGCTACCGGGCACCATTCGTGAATGGGGGAAGTAATATTGGTATTACCAGTAGTTCCCGGGGTATTGATGTGCATGCAGAAGTAGAAATTCACAATCTGCGGTAGTATTCAGTAAATGAATGGCATGCCTATGCCCCTGCCTTTGGTCCGAGTGAAAAGCCTTAAATTTTGGGTGATTTTTTGGTAGTCTAGAGCCTGACTTGGTAGGTCTGCGACATAGATTTTAAAGCTGATATTTGCTCTGGGCTATGCAGAAGTGCATTGTTTATCAGAGCCACAAAAGACTACCTAAATGTATGGAACGCCAACTACCGATTAGACCAATTTCCATTCAGTAGGACTAAACATAGCGACAGAACTTGAAAATTCTGGCTTCACTCCCGAAACGATGTTCCCGAAGACTCGAATACCCGTTCGGCCTAGTAACTGAGGCACCCGAGCACTACGCAGGGTGATTATTACCTCCGCGTGCTCATTTCTCAGTTGTTTGCACAATGAATGATAAACCGCCCCAGTTTCTGTTGAGAAATTTACTGACTGCACTACCGGTTTTGGCCGTAGGCCAATTTCAAATGGATCTGAAAAATTATACTGTATACAGCAACGTCCAAATTATAAAAGTACAAGTCCTGCGGATTTAAAACATTCGTGTGCATGTATCACACAATTTCATTAGACACGTAATGTTTTAAATCCACCTGACTTACAATTTTTTCATTTCGACGTCCCTTCTCTACAAAACCGATAGTGGACTCAACAAAGTTCTCAACGCTAATTGAAGCACTTTCCCATTAACTTCTTAGGATTTACCCAGGCTTGAGATTATCGTTGGATGTTGTCCATTCGTTCAAAATGTCTGTAGACCCCCTACCATGTTGGGGCATCAGTAACTTTAATGCTGGTTGTTCCGTGAGTAATGGTCAATATACCGGGATATGATAGGAACGATCACTCGAAGGAAAAAATACTAGTAAACATTGGATCTAAAATTCACGTTTAAAGAACTATGAGCGCCTGTTCATTTTCGCTATTGTGAAACAAATACCTGTACTGAACAGGTGCTCATAAAATCTTAAGGTATGCGTTTTAGAGTCAATGTTTACTAGAATGTTCGCTTCCTGTCAGATCCCTATATATTTACCATTCCTCCTGGGCCACCCTGTATACAAACCCGTAATTGTTATTGACGTGCGGGGTGTCTCTAAGAGTCATCACACACATTTTCTCTTGTGTTTCTGCGGACACTCGTAATTTCATTGATGCGTTGTGTAACTGGAGTCAGCCCAAACAAATGTTACTCATCACATCCTTCAAGCGATGCCCGTTGTCGACGAACAGCATCCGTTTTATTTCCCGTTACTAACAGTGATTTTTAAAGTGGGATTTCACCTGCCTTTTAGATACAGCGATCCCAGATTAGTACAGTACGATATATCTTCTATGGCTATGTATTAACAGGGACACTAAAACTCGACCCCAGATTAAACAGTCTTCCAACAGCGACAACACTGCCCAGTGCACGAAGACTGCTAGCGCCAAGCATGCAGCGCTACTGAGTTGCTGCTGGATTGCCATTTATTCTTCGGGTTTTTAGTCTCCTTGTTAGTACATATTGATAAGACGAATATCAGATTAGACTACCTTGGGAGAGTTCTATGGAGGGGGCAAGAAAATTTCGGTTAAAAAATAATTTTATTTCTTATGAGAAACAGTCCGAAGATTTCTTTTACCACTGAGCGTCGCCTGAAGGACGTGACGAGCAGAAACGTTTTTGGCTCACTCCGGCTCCACAAAGCAAAAACGAAATTTCAAATATTTGCCGAAGCACCAGAGAAAATGCGCCTAATGACTCTTACGAGAGACATCCGGTATAATTCTACTCCCGGGCTAGTACCTGCTATGTAGGCTGTACATGGAAAGCAAGACGTGTGTACAGGAGCATTAGTTAAATTCGGATAACTTTAGTTATCGGGCACGTTCTACCAATCTGGAAATACCTAATGGTCCAGTAGCTCATCGTAGCTTTGACACGGATAGTTAAATGAATTTATCTTTTTCAGAACAGTTCAAAAATAAAATTCTAATCAGAGAGCGAGAAAACTGTCTTTCAGGAAGCAGCAGCGCTCATATAACACTTAACGAAAATTGCATTAATCTAACTCCGGCGTTGACAAAAAAGGCAAGCTATCTGAAACGGGATGCTTCGTATTGTAAGTAACAGTCAATCGTGGAAGTAATCAAAATATACGTAAACACATTGTACGTCTAAACTCCACTGACGTACAAAATAATTCTGCAGCCGAAATGATTAGACAAAATTAAGTATTAGTTGAAAACTAGAAGTTATAATTCTATCTTTCTACCAGTTATCCGATTTTTTTCTAGTAACAGCTGAAATTTCAAAGAAAAAATCTCGGATAATCTCTCAATAATTGGAAAAGATTTGAAACCGGCACTGGACGGTAAATTTGAAGTGCACATTACTTTCTTTGAAACTGGTGTTAAAGCATTTCAGCAAACTCAGTTCATCCGAAAAATATGACACTGGTCGCTTTAGAGTGCTGTGAGCGGTGTGGTATGGCTAGGAGGCTGTCATATAATGTCGTGCGCCCATGACCTCAACGTGAATGAAGGCGCCTGATTTGCTAGTGTGTGATGCGGCCCATCGATAGTCTCTACAAGGAATGACGTTCCAATCGCAGCCATGTGACACAAGGAAAGATCAGTGGTCGTGAACTGTCCTAACCTTTAGGGCCAAGAGAGTGCGTCACGTCTTGTGAACGACAGTCAGTTTCAAATACGAGAGGAATTGCTACTGTCAGTAAACGCAGATTCAATGGAAGTAATTCCGGAGCGATCATTGTGAGGCAACTGCATCCAGTGCACATTTGGAATAAGATACGAGGGACGTTCATTAATTAATTCAACAATTTTTTTTCTGGAAGCGGTTGATTTTATTTAGAATTTCAATACATTGTTTTGGAGACAAACTTATTTTTCAACATAATCTCTGTTCTGTGTGGCATCCTTA
The DNA here is from genome assembly GCF_021461385.2 of Schistocerca piceifrons. NCBI lineage: Eukaryota > Metazoa > Arthropoda > Insecta > Orthoptera > Acrididae > Schistocerca > Schistocerca piceifrons. The sequence continues at coordinate 663,416,272 of NC_060138.1, forward strand.
CGGCACGTTAATAGGAAGACCTGTATGCCCGCATGGTACCGCTCTACTGGTCGAGATGGGAGCCAACGCCTTGCTGCATCAGTAGCCTCCCCCATCATCCATGTACTGCTTCATTGGGCCAACATATGGAAGGTGAGAGATACGGTCTGAAGGGTGGATGAGGAAGAACAGTACAATGAAGTTTTGTGAGCCCCTCTCGGGTGCGCTAAATTATGTGAAGACTTGTGTTGTTCTAGAGAAGGAGAAATTCGTTTGCGTTTTTGTGGCGACGAACACTTTGAAATCGTTTCTTCAGTTTCCCGAGGGTAATGCGATACACTTCAAAGTAGATCGTTGCACCATGAGAGAGAATCTCAGAAGATCGTCACCGTGACTGTATGGGCCGAGGGTGCGGCTTTGAACTTTTCCTTCGGAGGAGAGCTGGTGTGGCGCTCCTCCAAGAATTGCCGTTTTGTTTCCCGTTCGAGGTGGTGGATCCATGTTTCATCGACTGTGACGACATTCGACCAAAAATTACCACGATCAGCATTCTGACTTGCAAGGAATTCCGCACAGATGTCCTTCGTTGCTCCTTATGGTATTCTGTTAGGCAGCGAGGAACCCAACAGCCACGCACCTTTGAGTACAGCAAATGGTCGGCACAACCAGCAGAGACCTCTAGTTGTCTAGTTTTTCATTGTGATCTGTCGATCATCTCGAATGAGTGTCCACACGCTCTACGTGACTGAAGGCGACACAGCTGTGTGCGCCGCTGGCACGCGGGAGATCGGACAGGTTTGTGTGACCTTGCTGCGACGATGACAGACGTCTCGCCCTACGACAGACCGTGCTTCTGTTCGCTGCCAGGTATTCACAGACATTCTGCAAGTGTCTGTAATGGTATCTGCGATGCTCTGGTTTTTCGCCAAAAGAAACTCAGTGACAGTTCTGTGCTTGGGACGCATCTCCGTTACAAAAGCCCTTTCTAAGGTTATCTACAACACCGCCTCCTACCGGCACTTTACGAAATTATAGGGGCTGAAGGGGGAATGTTCCACGAAGTCCCACAACAAATTCCGCATTTTTTTCAAGCGAAACTTGCCCAGAAAAGTAGTGTTGCGTTACTTGCTGAATGCCATTCGTACCTCGCTAACGGCCATCGCTAGCTGCAGTACATGGTACTGCACGTGTTCACTGGGGAAAACAACACACAAACTGGACGGTAACTGACTGAAGGCGTGTAATGTGTCGAGACTTCACATCTTTTGAAATGATGCGCAGCTTCAAGTGCTCTGACAACCTTATGAGGCGTTTCACCCTCAATGTGTGGTACAGGCCGGAGATGGTTCTGCGATATTTTGGGGGTGTTTTTCACAGTATGGCTTGGGCCTATTAATTCAGGTGTTTATTTCAGTATTCTCAGTTACAAGCATTCCCCGTTTTTGTACTTCACGATGAGTTTGTGTGGACACTCCCACACCAACGTGAAAACAGTTGTGTTCACAGTACTTCATTTATATATTGCGGTTTTTAGAATAACCGGGGTTCCGGCAAATACTTGACCGAGCAGTACCTAAGTAGATGCCTGTAATAATTGTTTCATCTTATTTTTACGAAGAAAAAGTTGCTGTACAATTAATTCGATAGCGAAGTAGAAAACCACGTACAGATAATAGTCATGCTTGCTTTTCAGAACAATGCGAAGCTGCATTTTAGCTACGAAAGACGGATCTTCCTTACTGGAATACCGCTCATATTTGTTCATATCAATTTGGATTAACAGTGACCACAAATCTGAACAGCACGAATGTTCACAAACTTATTTGGCTTATTTCAAAGTGCAGCTGAAATTCTGAACTGGTATTATGTCACAAACATTTTTCACAATAATTTTCTTACAAATTGCGACTGTTGTTTCTCGGGACGGTTTGTTGGAACCTTGATATGACACCAACTCGCACGGCACTTCCTAATTAACGGTCCGTCGTTAAAGTAATGAAACGAAACGTCACTTATAGTACAGAGAAAAGTGTGCGCTGCAAGACAGTTCACCGTGATTGGTACAGATGGTGTGGTTATACAAGCAAAATGTGAGGACTTACTTGTTCAACAATGCGTGATACGATTTACTGAACAACAACTTTGATACAGAATTGAAGTTCTTCTCTGTTATACAGTTCCACGCCGATCAAATGGGCTTTGCAATGTGCAAGCAACTTTTGCGGCGCAGAGACGAGCTGCAACATGCGTGGTGAGAAGGGATTTTGAAAGCTATGGGCTGGCGCTGATGGCTACTATTCCGTCAGGGAACAGGATCTAACAGGGACATTTTATAATATAGTCTTCCGTACATCCGCGGTATTGAGATAGCTTGCCCCCCGGGAGGCCTATAAAGGCACGCGTATTGAGATATCCCAGGAAACGGCGCGTTTGTATCCGGCTGACCTAGAAATTCGTAGAAACACAGCCCAACACACATAACACGCAGGTGACTTATCTGAAGCAGATGCAGAGAGAGGAGGAGCTATGGAAATAGAGAAATAACAACAAAAAAACGAACTCATCTTGAAACAGCCACACGACTTGTCTCTTGAAAAGCTCTATACGAGCTCCATTACAGTGCCAAATGTTCCACTAAGAAGTTCTCAGTTCTGTCAAGGGGTTTTCTCAACAGAAGAATATCTAGAGAGTTCGTTACCAGACAGTTTTGTATTATGGTCTCTATGTTTTTGCAAGTTACATGACGTGGCATTTGTTATTCGTGTAAATCAGGAACATAAGAATGTCGATAGGCGTCAAAGCGAGGAATGACTCACTCGTACGAAGTTAATGGCAACTTCCGTTGCCGTTTCTCTACGCGTATGTCCGTGTCATTCACACTGGAAGAGATATCTTAGTCTGTTGCTAATTCATGTCTCCCCAATATCCTTTTTTCCACGAGTGTTGGTTCCGTAAGGTATGTTGGCGAGCTTCTGTGAACTGTGGAAGGTGGAAGAGAAGTACGGCTGCGAGCACTGAGAGCGAGTCGTTCGTGAACAGCTCAGTCGGCCCACAGGAACGTAATTCTATGATGAACTTTATTCCACTTTCATACAATGACCTCGTCTGCTTTTTTATGCCGAGCGTCGTTCTTCGATAAAATAAAATGTTTCATGCACATAATTTTACAAATTTACATTGCAATTATCAGAATTTTTCACAAGGAAAGTTCAATATCAGTTTTCTCTTGAATCTTCCAGGCGTGTGATTTCACTGGAATGTTCTACGGACACATCACATCGTCACATCTATTCCTCATACGATTTTTCTCCGCAGCTGAATGAATCGACAGTTCGTCCAGAGTATTTTATATTATAGTCTTTATTTTTTTGTACGTTATCTGACGAGAATTTTGTTACAGGAGTAAATTAGGGGCTCAACAACGTGAACAGACGCCTGAAACCTAGACTGACTCGCTCGTACGACGTTAATGACCATTTCTGCTACCATTTTCCTATGAGTGCGACTGTGTGGCTTATGGTGAATTGGAGCCAGAAGTGGAATGCTGATACCACTTGATAAAGAAATTCATTTCTCCTCTGATAAACAATTCTGTTACGGAACTAAAGCGCTTTTCACGAAATGGAACCGTCCTACTGAAGAACATTCATTAGTAAAGAGTATCTAAAGTAGCACGGCACATGAAAAGAAAGTCCTTGTGTATTAAGTTATAACAATATGAATCAGTTATAACAATATTTATGAATTTGCTTTTATTTTAGCATACTGTGCACCCGCGTGCGAGTAGCTCGTACAGGAATTTCCAGAGTAGAGTGAAATAATACTAAGAGTGACTCCGCAAGAACAGCAATTTCATTAAGACACATACCACAAACATATTCGTGATAGTCCAGTCTTACAAATGAAAATTTTCAACACAAATTGACGTTAGATACTGTGTATCATTCCATGCTGTTGTGAAGAGTTATCACCTGGAGTGATGCATTTATCTTTGCTGTGTAACTTCTGCTTAGTTCTTTTATTTGAAAGAATTTGACTTACCATGATTTGTGGTCGATCAGCAGAATTATATTTTCTGAATTCCTTAAAACGTTTAATTCTGAATTTGTCTGATTTGCAGGCACTTACTATTATGTTTTTTATTTGTGGGTCTGAAGATAATCATCGATCTAAACTAGTCATAATTAATAATACAATCACCTATTTTGATCAACCTCATTGACAGGTAACAGTTTTGGGCCATTATTTGTCAAACTCGCTCGATGTTGTCTGCTGTGTACTTGTTGGCCGACTCTAATTGGCGCATCATAGATTCTATTCCGTCCTGACTGCGTCTGAACCAGCCGTAAAGATATTTGTGCTCTGCTGTACGCACTTACGCGAATATCACACCTACGTCTGTAGCAATTTCTCGAAAACTGTTACAAAAGTTTTGCTGCTCGATATTGGATTTTCACACTGGCCACCTAGACACTCCTCCCCATGAACCATGGACCTTGCCGTTGGTGGGGAGGCTTGCGTGCCTCAGCGATACAGATAGCCGTACCGTAGGTGCAACCACAACGGAGGGGTATCTGTTGAGAGGCCAGACAAACGTGTGGTTCCTGAAGAGGGGCAGCAGCCTTTTCAGTAGTTGCAAGGGCAACAGTCTGGATGATTGACTGATCTGACCTTGTAACAATAACCAAAACGGCCTTGCTGTGCTGGTACTGCGAACGGCTGAAAGCAAGGGGAAACTACAGCCGTAATTTTTCCCGAGGGCATGCAGCTTTACTGTATGATTACATGATGATGGCGTCCTCTTGGGTAAAATATTCCGGAGGTAAAATAGTCCCCCGTTCGGATCTCCGGGCGGGGACTACTCAAGAGGATGTCGTTATCAGGAGAAAGAAAACTGGCGTTCTACGGATCGGAGCGTGGAACGTCAGATCCCTTAATCGGGCAGGTAGGTTAGAAAATTAAAAAAGGGAAATGGATAGGTTGAAGTTAGATATACTGGGAATTAGTGAAGTTAGGTGGCAGGAGGAACAAGACTTCTGGTCAGGTGACTACAGGGTTATAAACACAAAATCAAATAGGGGTAATGCAGGAGTAGGTTTAATAATGAATAGGAAAATAGGAATGCGGGTAAGCTACTACAAACAGCATAGTGAACGCATTATTGTGGCCAAGATAGATACGACGCCCACACCTACTACAGTAGTACAAGTTTATATGCCAACTAGCTCTGCAGATGACGAAGAAATTGAAGAAATGTATGATGAAATAAAAGAAATTATTCAGATAGTGAAGGGAGACGAAAATTTAATAGTCATGGGTGACTGGAATTCGAGTGTAGGAAAAGGGAGAGAAGGAAACATAGTAGGTGAATATGGATTGGGGGACAGAAATGAAAGAGGAAGCCGCCTTGTAGAATTTTGCACAGAGCACAACATAATCGTAACTAACACTTGGTTTAAGAATCATCAAAGAAGGTTGTATACATGGAAGAACCCTGGAGATACTAAAAGGTATCAGATAGATTATATAATGGTAAGACAGAGATTTAGGAACCAGGTTTTAAATTGTAAGACATTTCCAGGGGCAGATGTGGACTCTGACCACAATCTATTGGTTATGACCTGTAGATTAAAACTGAAGAAATTGCAAAAAGGTGGGAATTTAAGGAGATGGGACCTGGATAAACTAAAAGAACCAGAGGTTGTACAGAGATTCAGGGAGAGCATAAGGGAGCAATTGACAGGAATGGGGGAAATAAATACAGTAGAAGAAGAATGGGTAGCTTTGAGGGATGAAGTAGTGAAGGCAGCAGAGGATCAAGTAGGTAAAAAGACGAGGGCTAGTAGAAATCCTTGGGTAACAGAAGAAATATTGAATTTAATTGATGAAAGGAGAAAATATAAAAATGCAGTAAATGAAGCAGGCAAAAAGGAATACAAACGTCTCAAAAATGAGATCGACAGGAAGTGCAAAATGGCTAAGCAGGGATGGCTAGAGGACAAATGTAAGGATGTAGAGGCCTATCTCACTAGGGGTAAGATAGATACCGCCTACAGGAAAATTAAAGAGACCTTTGGAGATAAGAGAACGACTTGTATGAATATCAAGAGCTCAGATGGAAACCCAGTTCTAAGCAAAGAAGGGAAAGCAGAAAGGTGGAAGGAGTATATAGAGGGTCTATACAAAGGCGATGTACTTGAGGACAATATTATGGAAATGGAAGAGGATGTAGATGAAGATGAAATGGGAGATATGATACTGCGCGAAGAGTTTGACAGAGCACTGAAAGACCTGAGTCGAAACAAGGCCCCCGGAGTAGACAATATTCCATTGGAACTACTGACGGCCGTGGGATAGCCAGTCCTGAGAAAACTCTACCATCTGGTGAGCAAGATGTATGAAACAGGCGAAATACCCTCAGACTTCGAGAAGAGTATAATAATTCCAATCCCAAAGAAAGCAGGTGTTGACAGATGTGAAAATTACCGAACTATCAGCTTAATAAGTCACAGCTGCAAAATACTAACACGAATTCTTTACAGACGAATGGAAAAACTAGTAGAAGCCAACCTCGGGGAAGATCAGTTTGGATTCCGTAGAAACACTGGAACACGTGAGGCAATACTGACCTTACGACTTATCTTAGAAGAAAGATTAAGGAAAGGCAAACCTACGTTTCTAGCATTTGTAGACTTAGAGATAGCTTTTGACAATGTTGACTGGAATACTCTCTTTCAAATTCTAAAGGTGGCAGGGGTAAAATACAGGGAGCGAAAGGCTATTTCCAATTTGTACAGAAACCAGATGGCAGTTATAAGAGTCGAGGGACATGAAAGGGAAGCAGTGGTTGGGAAGGGAGTAAGACAGGGTTGTAGCCTCTCCCCGATGTTGTTCAATCTGTATATTGAGCAAGCAGTAAAGGAAACAAAAGAAAAATTCGGAGTAGGTATTAAAATTCATGGAGAAGAAATAAAAACTTTGAGGTTCGCTGATGACATTGTAATTCTGTCAGAGACAGCAAAGGACTTGGAAGAGCAGTTGAATGGAATGGACAGTGTCTTGAAAGGAGGATATAAGATGAACATCAACAAAAGCAAAACAAGGATAATGGAATGTAGTCGAATTAAGTCGGGTGATGCTGAGGGAATTAGATTAGGAAATGAGGCACTTAAAGTAGTAAAGGAGTTTTGCTATTTGGGAAGCAAAATAACTGATGATGGTCGAAGTAGAGAGGATATAAAATGTAGGCTGGCAATGGCAAGTAAAGCATTTCTGAAGAAGAGAAATTTGTTAACATCCAGTATTGATTTAAGTGTCAGGAAGTCATTTCTGAAAGTATTTGTATGGAGTGTCGCCATGTATGGAAGTGAAACATGGACAATAAATAGTTTTGACAAGAAGAGAATAGAAGCTTTCGAAATGTGGTGCTACAGAAGAATGCTGAAGATTAGGTGGGTAGATCACATAACTAATGAGGAAGTATTGAATAGGATTGGGGAGAAGAGAAGTTTGTGGCACAACTTGACCAGAAGAAGGGATCGGTTGGTAGGACATGTTCTGAGGCATCAAGGGATCACCAATTTAGTATTGGAGGGCAGCGTGGAGGGTAAAAATCGTAGAGGGAGACCAAGAGATGAATACACTAAGCAGATTCAGAAGGATGTAGGTTGCAGTAGGTACTGGGAGATGAAAAAGCTTGCACAGGATAGAGTAGCATGGAGAGCTGCATCAAACCAGTCTCAGGACTGAAGACCACAACAACACCAACCTAGATACTACATTCGATTGCACATGCAGAGTGGCCGCACCAGGCATTGATGGGCGCTATCTGATGTCTCCATTCGTCTTTCCGTGTACACGCTCACATAATCTTCTTTAACACACTTCCCATACAGCCATCGACCCATTTACTGGACGTTTTAGTTGCAGTGTGTGTTTTACGTGGTAGGATCAGCAAAAGGCAAAACGAAAGGAGCTTATGCAAAACCCGCAGGCACTTGTAGCACTAAGCTTTTGCTTGTGAGTAATAATGCTTTATGGCTTATTATACGGTGGTGTACAGCGTTCGGCATAGTATATTCCGCCGTATCTATATCTCACTTATAGACGTCTGCTCTGATAAAGCCACTGAGTGAAGAATGTCGTCTGTTATATAAGAAATAGCAACCCATGCCCAATAATGGGCCGAATCAAGCAGCTCGCCGTAAGCAGAAGAGAAATATGTAGTCGTGCACTAATTCAACATAAAAAGAACTCGGCAGTCGGATACGGTCGGAGTCGTATCACACTTTCTCACTTCGCCATCTGGAGGAAGGTCGAATTTAAGTGCCGAAAAAGTAGCTCGAGCGGAAAACCTCTCCGAGCGCTTGCTGAAGAAACTTCTACAAACGACTCGGCCGCTGTCCTTGCACGTAAACCACCTATAACAACAGGTTAAGGCTTGTGCCATCACTTTATTGCTTTCGAGCCATCGAATAATGTGTTAGAGCAATCGCAGACCTCTAGCAGATTCTATTTAATGCGTCCATGTACAGTACAATTTCTATGGTTTTCTGAAAAATATCCTTAAGAGACAGAATTCGTAGAAATATACGAAGCTGGAGAGTATCTTTCCTGGAACATAATAACACCCTGAAACTGTGGTAAAAACTACGATTTATTTCGAAGTCAAATTTTCCTATCTTTCTAGAATGAATCTTTTAACTCTATAAACTTTTCCTTGAGCACTAAGCTCTCGATTTCTGAATTATTTGAATCTAGGATAGCAACTTCGAAATCACGCTTTCCTAGGAGGAATAAATTTTGGATTTTTAGGAAGATGTAAAAGTATCTACGAAGAGCGATATCATCTTACTAAAGCCGAATCATCCATTACGGAAAAATAAACGCTTCTAATGTAGAGAGGTGCCTGTTCACTCGGAACTTTCCTGTCTTCCCATTTATCTTGTTTGTAGTAAATCGCGATATTTATCTTTGCCGTACTCACTCGAGTCAGCTGTAATGAGTTTCGATTAAATGATACAAACACACTTTTTGCTTGCTCAAATGGTTCAAATGGCTCTGAGCACTCTGGGACTTAACATCTATGGTTATCAGTCCCTAGATCTTAGAACTACTTAAACCTAACTAACCTGAGGACATCACACAACACCCCGTCATCATGAGGCAGAGAAAATGCCTGACCCCGCCGGGCGTGGGAAGCGAGAACGCTACCGCACGACCACGAGCTGCGGACTTTGCTTGCTCACTGATGCAGTTTTACGTCTTTAGCGAGTCAATTTGCAGTCGATCAATAGGAGTCGTTCTTGGGTTGCAGGCTGTGTGGTTCTGCTCTCTTGAAAGAGAATCCGCCATTCCATTCCATTTTACTCGTAGTTCAAGATGTAATTCTGTTTACATTCGAGTCTGTGTTTGTTCGTGGAGCTGTGTTTAGAGAGAAGACGGCTTTTCTCTGGTGGAGAGGTACATGCTGTCATGAAGATTCTACAATGAATAAAGAGCGGGTTAGGACACTTCAGTTTATTTCCCGTGGCTAAGCTTAGTTATTTTGCAGTGCTAAGTCGCGATCGCTCCACACGTAGATATCTGAGTTTGTGCATACGCGCAATAAATTGGGCGATCATACATGCTAAGGCTTAGTTGAATGGAAACTGATTTAAGCGTCATATAATACTTTTTTGTACTCTAAATTCAAATGTTACTCTCTCCTCAAGTATAGAGTAGTTTCAATTATCAAGAAGAAAAATTTGAAATTTGTGGTAAGGACTATGGGACCAACCTGTTGAGGTCATCGGTCGCTAGGCTTCAGCACTACTTAATCTAACTTAAACTAACTTACGCTAGGGACAACACACACACACATCCATGCTCGATGGAGAACTCGAACCTCTGACGGGGGAGGGGGGAGCCGCGCGAACTGTGATAAGACATCCTAGACCGCAAGGCCAAGGCCACCCCGCGCGGCACTTGTTCAAGAACTGAGACGTGAGAAAGCGAAGATGCGTGTAGTAAATCTGAAACTTGTATTTCTTGGTTTGAACATCCTTGTGGGGCTGTAAACACAACATTATGACCACTGCCCACCGCGACCTAGGATGCCGCCTGGTGGCGTTGCAGGCACATGACGCGGTAACAAAAGTATGTAAGCGGAGCAGACACGGCTGGGGGATCACCCTAGAGAAGATAAGGGCTGCAAACGGGGAAATCTACTGAGATAAGCGATTTTAAGAAAGGCCAGATTATTATTACGTAAAGCCTGTGAACAAATATCTGGAAAATGGCGAAGCTGGTCGAATGTTCACGCGCTATTGTCATTATCATATATGGAAAGAGGTAGAACGACAGTGAAGCCGCCACTAGGCGCTGAATGGTTGGACGTCCACGATTCTTCACAGAACGTGGGTTTCGGAGGCTTGTCTGCTCCGTAAAGTAGCGTAGATGGTGATCTGCTGCTTCTCTGCCGAAAGAGCACAGTGTTGGTGAACGTACAAGTTTCTCGGAGCCCACTGTTCATCGTACATTGCTGAAAACTTTTTCTCCACAGCAGACCACCCCTACGTGTTCACACATTGACCCAACGGCATTGTCAGTTACGATTGCAGTGGGAACGGGGCTATCGGCATTCGACAGACGGGTCATCTCTTCGGGTAAATCACATTTTTGTAACAGTAGGTCGATCGTATCTCCACAAACGCCGTCATCGACGTGAACTGCGGCTCGAAATGAGCGGCGCGCCACGGACGCAGGCTGGTGGGAGCAGTGTTACGGTGTAGGAGGCATTACCCAGCGATTGCGAAGACACGATGACAGCTGAGAACCACCTGCATCTCTTCATGCTTTGTCTTTCCCGACGGCGCTGTCATCCTTCAGCAGTGTAAGTGTCCTTTTCATGGAGCGAGAATCAGGCTCCAGTGGTTTGAGGAGCATTATAGTGAACTCAGTGAAGTCTCGTCCACCAAATTCGTGTTACGTAAATCCTATGGAACCCGTATGGATCTCTAGCTGGCGCCATCACCGCGTACACAAATTACTGGTTCGTTATTTACGCGGACTACATGACCTGTGCGTATACGTCGAATGCCACATACCACCACAAACCCTATCAACAAATTGTCGGATCCCTGATATGCAGAATCAATGATGAATTTTGTTCCAAAGGTAGGCAAACAAGCTGTTAAGCAGGTGGTCACTATGTTTTGTCTCATCAACGTAATTGCTACTTTTTGGGTATTTTCTTCGTAATATAAGATATACTTCTTTGTATTAAGTCATTAGGGCAAAGCACGTTGCACGCGTGTCGTCTTGTTGAACCATGTGGCATCGATTGATGTACTCAAAGTGTATCGTAAATCAACCGTCTCCATTCCGATCTCATAAGACACAGCTAATAAATGTCGCTTCATTGAATGCTATTAATTTTCAGTTGCTGATAAAGGTAGGGCGATATACTGTTTTTTGCAAAGTGTTGTTTGTCAACCACTATTGTACATAATGTTCCTCACTATTTCGATGTTACGCAAGAATGAGTCGGATTTCGATGCTCACTCAGATGATTTAATTACTTTTGTTTATAAAATCGATGATTAAAAAATTCAGGAGGCACTCTGACTGCACAGCTGGAAGCTGTATGCAAACACGTGTTGATTTCAATTAATTGGCTTTGCAAATCAGCAAACGCTACGCAGTATATGAGAATTAGGCGTGCGGGCGCTATTTATTTCCGTTGCACTGAGTTTTCGAATATATATATATATATATATATATATATATATATATATATATATATATATATACGTGAGAGTACGTATATTCAACTTTACGAGTCAAATAGTGATTTCAAATTGTTTTTCTGGGGCATTAGAATCGAACATTTTGCATACCTTGAAGGTATGAAGGCTTCATTATCACTACCTGTCGGAGTAGGGTTTGATTTTTGCATCACATCACGGATTTCAGTGTGGTCTCTAAGCAGGCTTTTTTAAATTAATGTTACTCAAAACACATATCACAATTTCAAAAAAAAAAAATTAACAGCAATCACAGATACTTTAAAATGGTATTGCTTATTGATAGCAATGTTAACACACTAAATGTTACCCATTAAATTTGTGCTATACAATAATGGTTGACAACAAATTGTTTGTATTTATATTTAAATGTCCAACAAATCCTAATTTATGACTGATTTAGTTGCTCAAAAAATCAAAAACTAATTTATAATTTAATATTTATGTAGTGTTCATGTAAAATAATAATTTCAGTGCCTCTCACTCTTAGTAAAGGAGGCTACTATTTTTCCCTTTGGGAGAAGCTGCTGAATTATAAGAATTTTGGATCTCATAAGGTTCTCGACCAAATCTGATATCCTTGCCTTATGGTTCCGTAAGCTTATTGCTTATGTAGCGGCTGAAAGTCTTTAGTTCCTCGGCACTTGTTTACTCGTAGGAGCTCTTTTCCGGTATCGTCCTTCTACTTTTATAGCGTTCAAAAACATTATCGCTATGTGATTCTCCCAATCTACAGGTCACTTCCGTGGTCAAAGATTCACTCTGGACACAACGGTCTCACTGCTTTTGCAAAGTGACCAGTATCGAGTGCGCAGAAGAACCGTTATTTTAAAGTAGCTCGTACTCGCTCCATGCGAAGCTTCCACAACCTTCTTCTGGTAAATAAAAACAAAACAGAGCTGTTAGACACCTCCTGTATGAATTCCATTTACCGAAAGGTACACTTTATTTACGTAAATTATGTAGTTGTTTATTTTGCTGCCGTATGTGGGTAGTCAGATTAAGAGATCGTGGAACACAGCTCGCTCCAAAGATACACAGACTTCTGGGAAAAAAATCTGAAACTGCTTTAAATTTGTGAGTATCGCTTGTACTTATGCAGAAGAAAGTTTGTTAGCGTCGCCTACATCTGGCCTTTAATTATAAAATGTTTGCTCCTCTGCATCTAGATCTTATGTGACAGATTGGAAATAAACACAATATTTAAACGAAGATAAGTACAGTAGTTTATCATTTCTTATTTCTGCATATCCTAGATCTACTAGTGTTATGGATGCGTAAGAGCTAAGAGTAGCGGCACACATATGTAGAAGATATCGCGGTGATAATGGTTTTAACCTGCCATCTCCAGGTTCAAGGGAATTCAGGAATAAAACTAGGGTTGTGCATTTAATTATAGACGTCAGTAAGAGTAGAAACCAATGAAATAACGAGACGATATTTTCGATGAAGTGGTCTCACACCAAATGTCTGGGCTAAGTCTCGAAATAGGAATAGCATTTGCATAAAGATAAAAAACTTGGCTTGACGTAAATGAACGAACACTAGTCATCCAAAAACTGCAAGGATATTTTATATGGAACTATAAAAAAAGTTCACTTTCAGCTCGATGGTGGAACGTATATGGATCGTAGCGCGATTCCAGCATGTTGGCAAGGGATTAGTGTAACATTTGTATCTTTGTGTCTCCGACATGAGTACGATAAATGCGTGAACCATGGCGACGTTATTGCCAAATACGTCCAAACAGGACCAACATGCTGTTATTCTTTTCTTGGCTGCCAAAGAATAAACACCGGTAGATATCCCTTGGAGAATGAACACGTATGGGGTAGCTTGTCTGTCGAAAACCGCTGTTCTGGAATGATACCTCAAGTTACGTGCTGGTCGCAATTCTACACAGGACGTCGCTCGAACTGGGATGCCAGCCACATCCAACTCAAGTGTGAGACAGTCGAGCACCCGCCCTGCAGTCCTCATCTCTCCCCACGCAATTATAACGCTTTGCGTCCCTTAAGAAATGTCCTAGCGGCAAGTGCGTGCATCAGGCAGGTACGTACTTCTTCATGTAGCAGAACACGTTGTTTTACCGAACGGGGTCTTCAGCCTGGTGCGTCGGTAGTCTAATTGCCTGAATGCTCACGGCGATTTTGCCTGGTTGGCATACCGACTCGGGACTGTACGGTCTTCTACCGGAAATTTTTTATCGCTCCTTATGAAAGGGGTTCTTTTATCTACATCTACATCTACATCTACATGGACATCTGCAAATCACACTTAAGTGCCAGGCAGAGACCTCATCGAACCACCTTCACATTCTCTATCATTCCACTTTCGAACAGTGCGCCTTTGCTTTAATGATGTCCACACGGAATCCTATACCAAGTCCGTGACACTCTCGCCACTATTTCTTGATAATACAAAACGCGAGACATCCGAATTTTTGTGCTCTCGTAAAGATAAATTATTTAGATTGTATTAACAGTTTAGTACAAATAACTCTTTTAATACGTCTATTAGTGCGTTTTTAAAGCTTATTATGAAAGATATCGCTTTCATTAACGTATTAGTCCACAAAATGCGAAAAGATCTTATGGTAGTGCTGTAATAGTATATTTGTTTACGTTTTGGCAAAAGTAACTTAGAGACTCCATCGTAATTGTTTTGCTTTTTCTTCCCAACAATTTATTATGAGTGTGTCCATTCACTGTTAAGTTCACATTTTCGAAAAATAGTATACATCTTAATTTATTTGATTTGAAATCTTTTGCGCTAGTCGGTGGTTTACGTGCAGTTTGGGTACAATGAAGTTACATTCTGTTGTGATTAAGATAATTTAATGGATACTGCATTTGAATGAACTCTAAGTTCTCGTTGTAAGCAGAAATAAATAACTTTTTGCGTTATATCATATACCTTTAAGCGCTAATCGGTAGGCCTAATTTTTGCTGCTCATAAGTAACTACAATTCGTGTAGTGAGAAAGCGTGTTAAATGATTTAATTCTATCTTTAAGCGTGTAATCTGTTTTCCAGTGTCTGATATGTGAGCATGCTGCCGTACGATAGTCAAAGAGGGAGTGGGTTGGACTTTCATTGGGGTGACTGTAGTGGGGAACTGGATGAGGAACTCAACGAGGCTCTCTCATAGAACAGTAGTCTTTGGAAAAAGAACAAGAGAATCGCTGAGCAGGAGGCAAAAATTTGTGCCCTTCAGGCTGAATTAGATGAGGCGAATTTTGAACCAGATAGTTGAAGAGGGAAAAAAATCTTGTGAACTGGTTAAAGGTAACATGCAGTGGGCGAAAGGAGTACAGCTCTTCACTTCATCTACATTTGAGCTAAAGTACGAAATAAATTTGACTTGTTAGCTGAACTAGTAATGGACGAGTCTCACCCATCTATATCATACTCCGTAAGCCACCTAATTGTGTGTGGCGGAGGGTACTTTCGATGCCACTATCTGATCCCTCCAACCCTGTTCCACTCGTGAACCTCTGTATTGTCTCCAATTTCTCAAATTTTCTCCTCGTGGGCAATACGCGATAAGCATGTGGGGGGAAGTAATGTGTTGTCCGACTCCTCCTGAAAAGTGCTGTCCCGAAATTTCAATAGTAAATCTCTCCGTGATGCACAAAGCCTCTCTTGTCTGCCAGGGGAGTTGGTTTAGCATCTCGATAACGCTCTCTCGATAGTTAAACGATCCCGTGTCGAAATGCGCCGTTCTTCGTTGGGTCTTCTGTATCTCCTCCATCCGTCCTACCTGATAGGGATCCCAGATAGACGAACAGTACTCAATAATAGGGCGAACAAGCGTCTTATCAGTCACTTCTTTCGTGGATGAGTTACATTTCCTTAAGATTCTTCCGATGAATCTGAGCCTGGCGTCTGCTTTTCCCACTAACTGTTTTACGTGGTTATTCCGCTTAAGATCTTTTTGGACAGTTACGCCTAGATATTTTACGGCAGATGCTGTCTCAAGCTGTTTGTCATCAATAGTGTAGCTCTACAGCAGTAGATTTCTTTTCCTGTGTATGCGCGATATGTTACATTTATTAAGGTTCAGGGTCAACTGCCAGAGTCTGCACCATTCATTAGTTCTGCAAATTCTTACTATCTTCTGGCGTTGCTACTGTAATATGAACAACTGCGTCATCTGCGAATAGCCTCAAAGAGCATGCGACGCTTTCTACTAGATCATTTACATGTATTGTAAACAGCAGCGGTCCTGTCACACTTCCCTGCGGTACTCCGGATACTATCTTTACATCTGTCGATTTTGTTTCGTTGAGAGCGACTTGTTGAGTTCTATGTGCAAGAAAGTCTTGAATCCAATCGCAGGTCTGCTCCAGTACTCCGTAAGCTCGTATTTGTTTCATTAAACGGCAGTGCGGGACGGTGTCAAATGCCTTACTGAAATCAAGGAACACGGCAGCAACCTGAGCGCCGTTGTGCACTGCGCTGTGGATCTCATGGAGTAACAGAGCGAATCGAGTTTCTCAGGATCTCTGTTTGCGGAATCCATGTTTATTTATAAAGAGGAGATGTTCATTTTCCAAAAACGTCACACTTCTTGCGCATAAAACATGTTCCATAATTCTACAACAGGTTGACGTCAACGATATAGGTCTATAATTGTGTGACTCTGTCTTACGGCCTTTCTTAAAAACGGGAATGATCTGCGCTTTTTTCCAGTCGTTAGGTGCGTTTCGGTGCTCAAGCAATCTACGATAAATAACTGCTAAAAGGGAAGCAAGTTCTTTTGCATAATCTTTATAGAATCTTATAGGTATCTCATCTGGCCCTGACGCCTTTCAACTACCAAGAGATTGTTGCTGCTTTTCAGTTCCACGATCGGTTCTCAATATCTGCCATTTCGACGTTCTTACGACGACTGAAATGGAGGTACAGCGTTACGATCTTCCACGGTGAAATAAATTCGAAAGACGGAATTCAGTATTTCGGCCTTCACTCTGTTACCTTCCGTTTCGGTGGCTGTGTGGTCGTTGAGAGAAGGAATAGATGATTTTCACCTACTTATTGATTTTTACATATGACCAAAATCTCTTAGGGTTTCTACTCAGGTTGGTTGACAACGTCTTACTTTCAAAATCATTGAACACTTGTCTCATTGCTCCCTTACGATCATTTTCGCTTCGTTCAGGTTTTGTTTGTCAGCTAGGTTTTCACTTCTCTTGAATATGAGATAAAGTGCTCTTTGTTTACGTATCGCTTTTCTAACACGGCTATTAAACGATGGTGGATCTTTCCCGTCCAGCTGTAGGTCACACTAGGATGCAGCAGTCTTGTAACAAAGAAACGCCACATAGGTCGGTACAAACGAGACTAGGAAGAAAATAGTCTTGCTGCTAGGTAGTAGCCATGGGAGGAGTGTACGCCAAATGATACAGGACAAATTTGGGACAGGGTACCATGTCACAAGTATTCGTGCTAGACTTAGTCAGCTAACATGCGACATAGGGGATTTCGTGCTAAGGTTTTGATACAGAGGATCTGATTATTATAATAGATGGAGCAAGAACAATCTGGCTAAGAACGGTAATTACGGCATTAGGGGTGACCTGGACGAAATAGGAGTAGCAACTACACACACAAATGTGAGTTTCGTGGAAGTCCTGCAGCGCCATGACCAGCCCCAGTTGTGAGAGGTGTGAACACTGAGTTGATCAGGCTGCTACTGACTGATCTCATGTGGGTGTGGTGCCAGTTGCTACAATTGGGAGATGGGAATATACTAGACATGGCAAATACCTGAATAGGAGAGGGGAAGATGGTTTAGCTGAGCTTCTTGCAGATAATGTACTGGTGCCACCATCATAGGTAGTTCCCTAATTGATAAAGTTTTCCTTGGTGAAGCACAAAGCAAGAACATATCCGTTAACTCAGTAGCAAGATCGTTGTGGTTACTGGTATCAGAGGAGCACCATTTCTAGCTTCGAATCAGGATTCAGGCACCCTGTTTTGAAAGAAGTGAAACTAACACAAGAGCCCCACAAAATGCTTAATAATGCACAGAAAAATAAGTTTAGTTTATTTCATCAAAATATCAGAAGACTGAGTAACAAGGTAGAACAGCTTCTCGTCGGTTTAAAAAATTTAGGGAGCTCTGAAAAGATAGACATTCTGTGCTTGTCTGAGCATCACGTATCCACAAGGTTAGATAAGTTATATATTAAAGATTACATGATTGCAGTTTACTCATGTAGAAATAACTAGGGAAAAGAAGCAATCGTTAAATACATTAACACAGACATAAGTTCAAAAACATTGAGACAAATAGATTTTATAGTTATCAGAACTTAGAGGTGTATGCTTGTGAATTATTGCTAAAAAACAGATCACTTTTTATCGTAATTGTAAATATATCCCACTGGGAAATTCTGAACTATTTGTGAGGAATCTAGATTCCTTAAAAAAAAAGTTCAAAAGGCTCTGAGTACTATGGGACTTAACTTTTGAGGTCATCAGTTCCCCGAACTCAGAACTACTTAAACCTAACTAACCTAAGGACATCATACATATCCATGCCCGAGGCCAGATTCGAACCTGCGACCGTAGCGGTCGCGCGGTTCCAGACTATAGCGCACAGAACCGCTCGGCCTCACCGGCCGGCGTCAGACAACAGCAAGCAGTTAATAGCCTGTGGTGACTGCAGTGTAGGTTTTCTAAAGGGTTCTGCCAAGAAAAATGTTCTGGAAACCTTATTTGGATTCTACCATTTGAGCTCACTTAACTTTGCAACCCTATGGATAAAGGCAGCAGGACCCCAATTGATGTTTTCTTTGATGAAGTTCACTACAGTAAAATAACTGTTTACCCAGCAACAGCTGGCCGCAGTGACCGAGCGGTTCTAGGCACTTTAGTGTGGAACTGCGCGACCGCTACGGTCGCAGGTTCGAATCCTGCCTCGGACATGGATGTGTGTGATGTCCTTAGATTGGTTAGGTTTAAGTAGTTCTAAGTTCTAGGGGACAGATAATCTCAGATGTCAAGTCCCATAGTGCTCAGAGCCATTTGTACCATTTGAACCATTTGAACCCCATCTCTCTGATCGTGATGCACAGTTTGTTAGGATAAGTAAAATAGTTCCTTACAGCATGGATACCCTCAGTGTAAGTAGAATAATCAATGACTCCAGGACAAATGTTTTTAAGAACAGTTTCAGGAGACGACATGGAATCTAATTTATAATGCATCAAGTGGTAACATAAAATTTAGTCTATTCCATGATAAATTCATATCATTATTTGAAAATAGCTTGCTACATAAGCTAATCAGTAAGGACACTAAACAGCCATGTAAAAAACCAAGCGTCACTAGAGTGATTAAAATATCTTGTGAAAGGAAATGGGAAATGAAGCATTTGGCAAGAACAAGTAGAGCCTGCAGTAGTTGCACATTACAAAAACTACTCAAAATTACTAACAAAGGTTATCAAAACTCGAGGAATACGCACATAACGTCAGAAGTCAATACTCCTAACAACAGACTTAAGGCTATAAGGAATGTAGTGAAATGAGAGATAGGACAATCAGCCACAGAACAAGAAATCACTACCGAACAGAATGGAAGGGCTATAAATGATGAGTCACTTGCAACAAATGCATTTAATACTCATATCTTAAATACGGTATAAAGCGTAGGGACAAAGAGTTCAACAGCAAAATCACAACAATATAATGAAAATGTACTTTCATAAAATTCAATCATATATAGGTATCACCAATTTCACCTTCTGAAATTAAGAATATTATACATTCTCTCAAAAACAAAAGTTCATCTTGTTTTTATCGTGTTTCCAATAGAGTACTAGAAATGTGTTCCCATGTAATAAGACCAGTTTTATGTCAGATACGTAATGCGTCACTAACTGAGAAATTTTTCCAGAGAGATTGAAACATGCCATTGCTAAACTACTCCTTAAGAAAGTTGATAAGAGAGAAGTAAATAACTACCCATCTGTTTCACTGTTGGCATCCTTCTCCAAATTTTTGAGAAGAATAATTTCTCATCTTAGCAGCAATAGTATCCTCAGCAAATTACAGTTTGGGTTTCAGAACGACTGTTCTACTGAGAATGCCATTTAAAAATTCTCTCAGGAGAGTTTTCTTCTAGATAAATCGACCGTTTTTGGGATTGGTGGTATAGCTAACCAATGGATAATGTCACATCTGACCAAAAGAATTCAGAAAGTTGTACTCAATAATTAAAGCAGTGTAGTCCAGGGAGGTAATTATGACTGAGAAGAAATCACGTATGGGGTACCACAAGTTCAATCTTAGGTATGCAACAAGCAGAATTAGATCTTTTTATACATGACACCAGTATTGTAATCAGTCCAAACATAGATAAAAACAGAAGTGATAAATAAAGGTCTTAAAAGTTTGATTACGTGTTTTTTGCAAATGGTGTCACGATCAAGTTTAAAAATCACAAAATATTCAAAATCATAAGTTGACACATTCTGCATATTTACATTCAATAATTTCGTATGTAATAATGTTCTGGGGTAACTCACTTTAAGAAAGAAAGTCTTCTTTGCGCAAAAAAGTGCTGTACGAATAGTATGTGGTGCTGATCCACGATCGTCTTGTAGATATCTGTTTGAGTTGGGCATTTCGACCACTGCTTGACAGTATATTTACTCCGTCAAGAAGTGTGTCGTACATAATCCACTACAGATCAAAAGGAACAATGAAAAACATAATTACTATACTAGAAGGAAAAATGACACTCATTACTCCACATCAAGGTTGTCTTTAGCACAAAAAGAACTGCACGATGCTTCAACAAAAAATTTTAATCAGTTACCCAGTGTTATGAAATGTCTGACAAGCAGCGAAGTAAAATTTGAAACTGAACTGAGAAAGTATCTACTTGACAACACTTGTTCCGTAAAAGAATTCCTGTGATGTGTAAATGGTGGTGGGCAGCCACATCTGTACATCTTCTTTTCTTTGTGGAAAAAAGCTTTGAACTGTTTAGCACGTAACCCTATGTACAAATTGATTTGCAATGTGAATGTAAAATGACTCATTCCACATCATTACGATTTATCGTGTAAAATGATCAATGAAACACGTAACTAACGCAATATTTTGATCGTCTTTCCCACAACATTTTCTATCTGTTCTTTCCAATTTCAGTTGTTAGTAATTATAATTCCCAGGTATTTAGGTGAATTTGCCTTTCGGTTTGATTGATTTGTAATGTAACCGAAGTTTAACGGGTTCCTTTCAACACATGTGGATGACCTCACACTTTTCATTATTTAGGATCAACTGCCCATTTTCGTACCGTACAGGTATGTTTTCTAAGTCGTCTTGTAATTTTGTTTTGGTCTTCTGATGACTTGACTAGACGATAAATGACAACATCATCTGTAAACAACCTAAGACGGCTGCTCAGATTGGCTCGTAAGTCGTTTATATACGTAAGGAACAGCAGGGGGCCTGTAGCCGTACCGCGGGGAACGCCAGAAATCGCTTCTGTTTTACTCGATGACTTTCCGTCAGTTACTACGAACTATGGCGTCTCTGACAGGAAATCATGAATCCAGTCGCATAACTGATCCATTACTCCACAAGCATACGATTTGATTACAATCCGCTTTTGAGGCACGGCGTCAAAAGCCTTCTGGAAATCCAGAAATACGACTCAGTATGGACTGGCTGAATTCCTAAATAGCCATCAACAGCATCTACTTTCTACAGCAGTCACAGTTTTGGAAGGTCACCCTATGCTTAGAGTAAGGTAGGTGATCAGTAAGAGTGCAAACATCCACAGATTCGTCATTTCATTTGAATAAATTTTTGTTATATTTCCTGAATTGGATGGCGGCCCGCCAGGTTAGTCGAGAGCGCTAATGCGCTGCTTCCTGGACTCGGGTAGGCGCGCCGGCCCCGGATCGAATCTGCCCGGTGGAGTAACGACGGAGGCCGGACTGCCGGCCAGCCTGGATGTGGTTTTTAGGCGGTTTTCCACATCCCACTAGGTTAATACCGGGCTCGTCCCCACGTACCGCCTCAGTTACACGGCTCGCAGACATCTCAACACATTCACACTATTCCACGGATTACGCTAGACGCAGACAGTTGGGGTACGATAATTCCGTCCTGGGGGGTTCGGGGTGGCGGCAGGAAGGGCATCTGGCCATCCCTTAAATTAACCTTGCCATATCCGATTAACCATGCCGACCCTACGTCACTGTGGGGAAGAGGCACAAGCAAAAGAAAGAAAGAATTTCCTGAATTGGAGGGCAGCGTGAAGGGAAAAATCGTAGAGGGAGAGCAAGAGATGAATACACTAAACAGATTCTGAAGGATGTAGGTTGCAGTAGGTACTGGGAGGTGAAGAAGCTTGCACTGGATAGGGTAGCATGGAGAGCTGCATCAAACCAGTCTCTGGACTGAAGACCACAACAACAACAACATTTCCTGAATAACAGGAGGCAATAGATGAGGGCTCTATTACGTTTAACAATATTATTGTTTCACAAAATAACTTTGCATTTTAATGTCACAGAAAGAAGAGTTGTGTAGTGTATCATTTGTGCATAAGTAGTCGTAGAAAAGAATCTCTCTGGGATGGCACAAGCGCGGTGCAGTGTAGCATTTTTTCTGCGTGTGTTGTGTGTGTGTGTGTAGCGCGCTTCTGGCTGTGGCGCGCTGACCCGCCTGCTGGCTCTCGACAGCCGCCACAACGCTGTTTCTCCTCTCCTCCCCAGTTCAGCCGCGCCCCTATCGAGAAGAACCGTCCCCTCGACACTGCACTGTGCCGTGTGTCGTGCAGAGCCGCGCCACGCCGGACTGTGCCACGCCGCCCGCAGGCGGCTCGCCGACTTGCTGCTAACCCGGCGTCGCAGCGCGGTGGAGTTCTGCACCCACGTGGCGCCGTCGTGTCAGCGGCTCTCGTTCCCCGCCGGTGGATTTTCGCTCGGCCCGCAACTCCCTCACTCGCCTTGACACGCCCGAGCACTCGCTCTCCGACAAGAGGGATGCCAGCACGTGGGTTTGGAAATGTGGCGGCTAGCTACTACACAACGCGGTCCGAGGTATAGTGGCGAGTGAAGGAAATACATTGTTCGTGGGTTTTACGTGACCTAAGGGCAAGCGGACACAGCTGCCTGCGACGTGCCTAGCTACAAAGTGCGAGGAAGTAGCTGTATCATAAGGCGAGTTAGTGACGGTCGTTTTCAGCAACTCCCGCCAAGTTACGCGAAGTTCACTCGCACGCTCCGTGTGCCACAGACTTGTGAACACCACTCAGATCGGCTACGACCTTGCAATGCCTTTAAAACACTTCGATCTGCCGTATTCACTGCAAAAGTGAGTTAAATGCAAACGCCAGAGAGAGCCACACCACTGTGGTTTTATCGAACGCCGGCTGACTCGTTTCACACGTTTATCTAGCAGAGTTCTTTCTCCGCTTCCGCTTGAATGTACTCCGCTATGAAACAAGATGTCGACTGGGATTTGCTCTTTCCTCTGCCTACGATCTCAGGCGGTGAAAGGACACATCGTCCCCATAGCGCTATAATGGCCAAACATTCAGCTCTGCAGCCGTTACCTCTCTTTCAGGTAACTTTTAAGCTCTCCTAAAAAGGCTGCCTCTAAGTATTTCTGGCAACCCAACCTACTGTGTTGCTGGCTGATCAGCAATGGACGTGGAGAGTCATAGTTTCCATCTACTCCATCATTTCCATCTACATTCTTCTACTTCTATTTCTCTCTCCCTTTCCTCTTTAGCTCACTGCTCTGCCCCAATAACTGCATATTATTTTAGGGTTCAGTGTTTCAATCGGTAAAAACGGAACCCTTATAGGATCACTTTCTTGTCCGTCCGTCCGTCCGTCCGTCTGTCTGTCTCTTTTTCCGACTGTTAAGACTCCCTTATCTCAATAACGTTCAGACATATCAAGTTAAAATTTAATTCACGTACTAAGGTATACCGTCTCTTGTGCCGTAAACAACTTAAGCATCTATGTGAATGCAATGAGAAGCTATGGCTTTTAATACTCGAAAACTCACTCATTAAAACCTACAGAGTACTTTCCTTTGACCTGTCATCATGAAATTTGGCAAGAAACAAGATTTTACAAAACAAGTAATGGAAAAAATGAGAATTTTTAATCTGTAATTATATAAGATGAGAAAAGTATTTCTTCTGTCATTTGTTATCCAAATTAAAACCTAAAATTCGAACTTTTTTGGAAATTGGAATTCGCAGACTCGATATATTTCCGTCATGAATATCGATAACGGTAATTAATAGCCGTGATTTTCGATTCCCGGTACAGATGAACATTCTATATACGTAATTCAGTCGTACGTAATTCAGTCGTACTCGCACCTGGCCTACTTCTCGAACTAAACTTAACTGATGCCATCAGTGAGGCTAGAATAGTTAGACGAGATGCTCGATCAGAAGTGCGAGCATACACCACAAGAAAGCACGGGATAAATTACTACTCTGTTGTTCACGGGAAACGTGACCGTTTGCGCAATCGTAGGGAACCACCCAAGTATGAAAATGCAAACGATCTTCAACCGTAACAGCAGCAACTGATTTTACAGAAACAACATTTAACTGCGATCATATGGGCACGAACGTATGTAACATCTCCCGGTAAAAACAAATTATATTAACTTTATTTTATTAGGGGTGGAGGGATAGCAATTAAAGTCTATGACGTTCACGTAACTAACACATCTGTGCGAGACATCTAATTGAATGATACAGTTCGCCAGTTTCATTAATGAATAGCACACCTACGGAGCATGGTTGTTGAATCAAAGCTTTAAGTAACCAATGTAATTTGAATACTGTCAAGAACCTCCGTATGACAAAAAAAAAAAAAATCTGTTACTAGCTATGGAATTTTTTCTGCTCCAAATCTTACTGACTTATTTGTGACTCTGTCAGCATCGATGCACCCTCATCTCTGTACTGAAAGCGTCAGCAAATCTTGCTGCAGCTACATTGCGTGTGACCGTCCAAACCAGGTGGTGGACGGCCCTCTGCCGAGGAGTCGAGACACACGGCAACTTCACAATAATGCTTTGAGTTAAGCTCGGCATTCAGGTAGAAGACCGAGAGCTCTTAGGCCAGTAACACAATGGCCAGCTTAAAAAGCCCAACAGGCCACGGGATGGACACAGGCGAGTATTCGGACGTTATAACGCCTAGTTGACGTTAGAACTGTGAGAGGAGAGCTGAAATGCACATGGTCTGGCTGTGGATGAAGTCCACACAAAAAACAGGTACTTTGCTTTGGCCGCGGCTTAAGGCGGCACAACTGCTGCGCGAATAAAGAAGAGCTTCGAGTGAAGCTAACGTGTGGACGGCGTCTAACATCGCCAATTTCGTCAAACTTATGGTACATGCAGGGCCTGGCCAGAAATGAAAGCGCTTAGAAAAAATAACATTTCTGAAGCGATTCAGGCGAGGCATGATTCATCTACACTCCTGGAAATTGAAATAAGAACACCGTGAATTCATTGTCCCAGGAAGGGGAAACTTTATTGACACATTCCTGGGGTCAGATACATCACATGATCACACTGACAGAACCAAAGGCACGTAGACACAGGCAACAGAGCATGCACAATGTCGGCACTAGTACAGTGTATATCCACCTTTCGCAGCAATGCAGGCTGCTATTCTCCCATGGAGACGATCGTAGAGATGCTGGATGTAGTCCTGTGGAACGGCTTGCCATGCCATTTCCACCTGGCGCCTCAGTTGGACCAGCGTTCGTGCTGGACGTGCAGACCGCGTGAGACGACGCTTCATCCAGTCCCAAACATGCTCAATGGGGGACAGATCCGGAGATCTTGCTGGCCAGGGTAGTTGACTTACACCTTCTAGAGCACGTTGGGTGGCACGGGATACATGCGGACGTGCATTGTCCTGTTGGAACAGCAAGTTCCCTTGCCAGTCTAGGAATGGTAGAACGATGGGTTCGATGACGGTTTGGATGTACCGTGCACTATTCAGTGTCCCCTCGACGATCACCAGTGGTGTACGGCCAGTGTAGGAGATCGCTCCCCACACCATGATGCCGGGTGTTGGCCCTGTGTGCCTCGGTCGTATGCAGTCCTGATTGTGGCGCTCACCTGCACGGCGCCAAACACGCATACGACCATCATTGGCACCAAGGCAGAAGCGACTCTCATCGCTGAAGACGACACGTCTCCATTCGTCCCTCCATTCACGCCTGTCGCGACACCACTGGAGGCGGGCTGCACGATGTTGGGGCGTGAGCGGAAGACGGCCTAACGGTGTGCGGGACCGTAGCCCAGCTTCATGGAGACGGTTGCGAATGGTCCTCGCCGATACCCCAGGAGCAACAGTGTCCCTAATTTGCTGGGAAGTGGCGGTGCGGTCCCCTACAGCACTGCGTAGGATCCTACGGTCTTGGCGTGCATCCGTGCGTCGCTGCGGTCCGGTCCCAGGTCGACGGGCACGTGCACCTTCCGCCGACCACTGGCGACAACATCGATGTACTGTGGAGACCTCACGCCCCACGTGTTGAGCTATTCGGCGGTACGTCCACCCGGCCTCCCGCATGCCCACTATACGCCCTCGCTCAAAGTCCGTCAACTGCACATACGGTTCACGTCCACGCTGTCGCGGCATGCTACCAGTGTTAAAGACTGCGATGGAGCTCCGTATGCCACGGCAAACTGGCTGACACTGACGGCGGCGGTGCACAAATGCTGCGCAGCTAGCGCCATTCGACGGCCAACACCGCGGTTCCTGGTGTGTCCGCTGTGCCGTGCGTGTGATCATTGCTTGTACAGCCCTCTCGCAGTGTCCGGAGCAAGTATTGTGGGTCTGACACACCGGTGTCAATGTGTTCTTTTTTCCATTTCCAGGAGTGTATGTTAGGGTGGGTTTCAGTCAGCGACTGGTGCAAAGGAAAGTACAGAACGGTAATCGGAAGGTACTGGAATGAAGTGTCTATGCAAGAACTGTTTTTACTTTCAATTTCTACGTTATGTACACTCCAAATAAATCGAAGTAATGCAGCATATATTGTATTTATTAACATTTTCAAAAAGGAAAGGCAAAGGAAAGTTTGTGATTGTAAATAAATTTTCAGGAGGCGACGACTTCGTGTATAAAATCAGGTACTTCTGTTATTTAAAAGTTAATTTACACATGCTGCGGTAACATTCAACGTAAACGCATGGGAAGTAGTAATTTTTTCGATATCTTGGACACATTACACATTTTTTTTTTTCAATTGCGTGATCGTTTTAAGCTTTCTATACAAAAACAAACTTGGTTTAGGTAGGCCTATATGTAATGATAATCTCTCATCGCACAGTTTGGCACCAAACCCCGCATACCGCAATGTTCAGCCAAATATTGCCAAAGATAGCGGGAGATGAATAATGAAATGAATTTTGATGCAGTCTTTTCGAAACGTGTTTTTTTTTCTCTGTGGAAGAGATAAGAGCTGTTTTTAAGCCGACAATAAAACTGCAGATAACAGCGTTGCACTAGCTGGTAGGAACATCTTAAAAATGCACCATGTAAATGCTTCATCTCAAAAAAATCTCGTCGTATAATTTTGGATTTATTTGTTCTCCTCACGACTCAGTGAACAGAACGTACTTGTTTTCTTGTACGTAGAGTTTGAACACATCAAACACAATGCATTGAGCATTTACTCTGTTTATACGCAGTACGTAAAAATTGAAAATAAAGGAAATATTAGTTTGGTGCAGAAGTTCGTCCTGGTCGTTGTTATTGGACTGCGTCTGCAAGCCGTGCCAGCTGTTGACAATAAACGTCAGCAGTGTTGGCCACACCTCGGGGAAGCAATTCCTAGTACACCACACCGTCGCTGTTCCACCAGATGCATGACGTTGTCTTTTGTGGATGTCGCAGGTCTCTGTACGGAGAGTTGCTGCTTTGTTTGGCCTCAACCATTCCTTTCTTTTCCTTACGTTAACGTAAGTACGACCACTTCTCGTCACCGGTGACGATACAGGATAGGAATGGTCGGTGTTGTCCGGAAGCCAATTGATGAGCAGTAAGCAGAGACGCACATGTGACCACCTGCCAATTTTTGTGATTTTGGCTTATAGCATGCTGTACACATACACCCGACTTTTGAACCTTGTCCACTGCAGGCAAACGTCGCACGACGGTGGAACGATCACAGTTCATCACATTTGCCAGTTCTCGAGTACACTGACGTGGATCATTTTGGATTAAAGCATTTAAACGATCTTCATCAAACGCAGAAGGCCTTCGTGAACTTTGAGAGTCACTAAAGTGACAACTGTCCTCCTTGAAACGAGAGAACCATTTTCTTGCCGTGCTCTGTCGAATGGTATTATTCCAATATAGGGCGCAATGTTTGTGGCTGCGTCCGCAGCTGTAACCTCTCTATTGAATTCAAGCAGAAGGATATGGCGGAAACGTTCCAGTTTCTACACTTGGCATTCCACTTTCTAGGGTCCGCAGCTGCACTCACTATGTCCAAATGAGAAAACGACAATACGTAAAATCAAGTAGCAACAGTGAATTGCAAATAAAAAATGACAATCGGTAAACAAACCCACAGCAACCGGAATATCAAGATGCAAAACAAAACGCTACTAAGCCATGCATCAACCTTATACTTCCGCACAGAGACTCGAACCCAAAAGCCTCCGATTACCATTACTTATTCTTTCCGCTACGCCAACTGCCGCCTCGAAACTACACAAACGTAAATGACCTATGCTCTTTAAGTGACACTATACAGACATGCATGTTTAAACTTTGGTTGGAGGACTTGTAAACGGTAGAGAGAAGATGGTAAATTGAGAAAGAGACGTAGGAGGAGGCACGGTATATGTAGTTTGGAGTTCTTAAATTTTTGATACTCCTGTAGAAGATTCATAAAATCTGTAGCTTTCTTGACACCTTTTCTTTTTCTAGGAGATCGGCCTTGTTTCCTTTTTGCCTCTAGTATCCACTTCCATACCTTCTTTACGCATCTACAGCATGACATTTTTTGACTATGTGAAAAAAATCGTCGTAACTTCTGAACGGCTTGCGTTAGGACGTTCAAACAGCACAGTTGGCCGCAGGGCATCGTGGGAATTAGTATGCGAATTATGGTTTGGTTTAGCGACGAAGCTCATTTTCATTTCGAGGGATTCGCCAATAAGCAAAATTGGCGCATTTGGGGAACTGTGAATCCGCACTGCGCGATCGAGAAGTCTCCTCACTCTTAACGGGTGACTGTGTGGTGTGCTGTATCCAGTCATGGAATAATCGGTGCGTTATTCCTTGATGGCACGGTGACTACCGAACGGTACGTGAAGGTTTTGGAAGATGATTTCATCACCGTTGTCCAAAGTGACCCAGATTTCGAGAAGATGTGATATATGCGAGACGGAGGTCGACCGCATCGAAGCAAGAGAATAATGTCCTGGGTTACCCAGAGGCCGCTGGCATGGGCCTCAAGTGACCGGCATATTCTTCGGATCTGAACATATGCTGTTACGGCCTTTAGTCAAACGCTGGTACTCCAGTCGGTAACGACAGAGCAAAGAACGCTGTGAGATGAAGTCAGCCAATCCCTCCAGGACAACGCGACAGCAGCGGCCCCTATGTGAAGAGGACATAAACGCTGGTCCGACTGGTGACGGGCCAGTTCAGTAGCAGCTTCGAGTTAGTCTCCGGGCGGGGACTACTCAAGAGGATGTCGTTATCAGGAGAAAGAAAACTGGCATTCTACGGATCGGAGCGTGGAATGTCAGATCTCTTAATCAGGCAGGTAGGTTAGAAAATTTAAAAATGGGAATGGATAGATTAAAGTTAGATATAGTGGGAATTAGAGAAGTTCGGTGGCAGGAGGAACAAGACTTTTGGTCAGGTGAATACAGGGTTATAAATACAAAATCAAATAAGGGTAATGCAGGAGTAGGTTTAATAATGAATAAAAAAAATAGGAATCCGGGTAAGCTACTACAAACAGCATAGTGAACGCATTACTGTGGCCAAGATAGACACGAATCCCACGCCTACCATAGTAGTACAGGTTTATATGCCAACTAGCTCCGCAGATGATGAAGAGATTGTTGAAATGTAATGATGAGATAAAAGAAATTATTCAGATAGTGAAGGGAGACGAAAATTTAATAGTCATGGGTGACTGGAACTCGACAGTAGGAAAAGGAAGAGAAGGAAATGAGTAGGTGAATATGGAATGGGAGTAAGAATGAAAGAGGAAGCTACCTGGTAGAATTTTGCACAGAGCATAACTTAATCATAGCTAACACTTGGTTCAAGAATCATGAAAGAAGGTTGTATACATGGAAGAAGCTTGGAGATACTGTAAGGTATCAGATAGATTATACAATGGTAAGACAGAGATTCAGGAACCAATTTTTAAATTGTAAGATATTTCCAGGGGCAGATGTGGACTCTGACCACAATCTATTGGTTATGAACTGTAGATTAAAACTGAAGAAACTGCAAAAAGGTGGTAAATTGAGGAGATGGGACCTGGATAAACTGAAAGAAACAGAGGTTGTAGAAAGC
The DNA here is from genome assembly GCF_021461385.2 of Schistocerca piceifrons. Taxonomy (NCBI): domain Eukaryota; kingdom Metazoa; phylum Arthropoda; class Insecta; order Orthoptera; family Acrididae; genus Schistocerca; species Schistocerca piceifrons. The sequence continues at coordinate 663,446,608 of NC_060138.1, forward strand.
TTCAGGGAGAGCATTAGGGAACGATTGACAAGAATGGGGGAATGAAATACGGTAGAAGAAGAATAGGTAGCTTTGAGAGACGAAATAGTGAAGGTGGCAGAGGATCAAGTAGGTAAAAAGACGAGGGCTAATAGAAATTCTTGGGTAACGTAAGAAATATTGAATTTAATTGACGAAAGGAGAAAATACAAAAATGCAGTAAATGAAGCAGGCAAAGAGGAATACAAACGTCACAGAAATGAGATCGACAGGAAGTGCAAAATGGCCAAGCAGGGATGGCTAGAGGAGAAATGTAAGGATGTAGAAGTGCATATCACTCTGGGGTAAGATAGATACTGCCTACAGGAAAATTAAAGAGATTTTTCGAGAAAAGAGAACGACTTGCATGAATATAAAGAGGTCAGATGGAAATCCAGTAATAAGCAAAGAAGGGAAAGCAGAAAGGTGGAAAGAGTATATAGAGGGTCTAAACAAGGGCGATGTACTTGGTGACAATACTATGGAAATTGAAGAGGATGTAGATGAAGAAGAAATGGGAGATATGACACTGCGTGAAGAGTTTGACTGAGCACTGAAAGACCTGAGTCGAAACAAGGCCCCGGGAGTAGACAACATTCCACTAGAATGACAGCCTTGGGAGAGCCAGGCCTAAGAAAACTCTTATCATCTAGTGAGAGATACGTATGAGGCAGGCGGGATTCCGTAAGCCTTCAAGAAGAATATAATAATTCCAATCGCAAAGAAAGCACGTGTTGACAGATGTGAAAATTAAGTATAATAAGTCAGGGCTTCAAAATACTAACACGAATTCTTTACAGACGAGTGGAGAAACTGGTAGAAGCCGACTTCGGGGAAGATCACTTTAGATTCTGTAGAAATGTTGGAACACGTGAGACAATACTGACCCTACGACTTATCTTAGAAAATAGATTAAGGAAAGGCAAACCTACATCACTAGCATTTGTAGACTTAGAGAAAGCTTTAGACACTGGTGACTGGAATACCCTCTTTCAGCTTCTGAAGGTGGCAGGGGTAAAATACGGGGAGCGAAAGGCTATTTACAATTTGTACAGAAACCAGATGGCAGTTACAGTAGTCGACGGACATGAAAGGGAAGCAGTGGTTGGGAAGGGAATGAGACAGGGTTGTAGCCTCTCCCCAATGTTATTCAATCAATATATTGAGAGCCGGCCAGTGTGGCGTGCGGTTCTAAGCGCTTCAGTTTGGAACCGCGTGACCGCAACGGTCGCAGGTTCGAATCCTGCCTCGGGCATGGATGTGTATGATGTCTTTAGGTTAGTTAGGTTTAAGTAGTTCTAAGTTCTAGGGGACTGATGACCACAGAAGTTAAGTCCCATAGTGCTCAGAGCCATTTGAACCATCTATATATTGAGCAAGCAGTAAAGGAAACAAAAGAAAAATTCGGAGTAGGTATTAAAATCCATGAAGAAGAAGTAAAAACTTTGAGGATCGCCGATGATATTGTAATTCTGTCAGAGACAGTCAAAGACCTAGAAGAGCAGCTGAAAGAAATGGACAGTGTCTTGAAAGGAGGATATAAGATGAACATCAACAGAAGCAAAACGAGGATAATGGAATGTAGTCGAATTAAATGGGGTGATGCTCCGGGAATTAGATTAGGAAGTGAGAGGCTTAAAGTAGTAAATGAGTTTTGCTATTTGAGGAACACAATAACTGATGGTGGTCGAAGTAGAGAGGGCATAAAATGTAGACTTGCAATCTCAAGGAAAGCGTTTCTGAAGAAGAGAAATTTGTTAACATCGAGTATAGATTTAAGTGTCAAGAAGTCGGTTCTGAAAGTATTTGTATGGAGTGTGGCCATGTAGGGAAGTGAAACATGGACGATAAATAGTTTGGACAAGAAGAGAATAGAAGCTTTCGAAATGTGGTGCTACATAAGAATGCTGAAGATTAGGTGGGTAGATCACATAACTAATGAGGAGGTATTGAATAGAATTGCAGAAAAGACAAATTTGTGGCACAACTTGACTAGAAGAAGGGATAGGTTTGAAGGACATGTTCTGAGACATCAAGGGATCACCAATTTAGTATTGGAGGGAAGCGTGGAGGGTAAAAATCGTAGAGGGAGACCAAGAGATGAATACACTTAAAAGATTCAGAAGGATGTAAGTTGCAGTAGGTACTGGGTGATGAAGCAGCTTGCACAGGATAGGGTAGCATGGAGAGCTGCATCAAACCAGTCTCTGGACTGAAGACCACAACAACGTGGTTGATTTACACGTGACAAAAGTGTTGCATTTTGGTTTGTTGTTCGCTTTCCATATTTCGATTGCTTTACATGTAACTGTCTGGAAAGTACGTCATTACTGCTATATTCTCATTGTTGGATAAATATGCACTAACTCAAAATTAGCTCAAGTAAGTCAAAGTATCAATATTTTGTAGAGCTCCTTTAACACTGGACCTGATTTCAACCAATTTATATCCCACTGTTGGAATTTTATCATTCAATGGTTCACCTTAATTTACAAAGAAACCACTCACAACTTCCTGGTGGATTAAAACCGTTTGCCTGACCGGGACTTGAACTCTGTTGCAGGCAGCAACCTTACCGACGGAGCATACAGCCCTGTCCTCTTGGCTTCCAGACTACCAGTACCTCTCTCCTACTCTCCACACAGGTTTATTCTACGGAGGAGTTTCAAAATACTGCGCACTTCACTACAGGTCTAAAATGACAGTAGCAATAAAATGACGCAAACACACTAATGTTGCTTCTGACAGATACGTAAATTGAAATGGAAAATGACGCGAGCTAATTTCAAAATAACCCACAAACTGTACTCACAGAATAGCTACTCATATTGCAGGATCAGCGAACGATTCACAGAACTCTGATCGATCGGTAGAAATCTAACAGGAAGTTGCACAGACATGTACTTGGTTTGAATTCTTATGGTTCAATTCTTTCGGAGCAAAATTTCCAGTTGATTTTAAACAAACATTGCGATGAGCTATAGACTTGAAATGTTAAGCATGGCTCAGAAATGAATCAAAATGCAGTTTTAACTCGCTTTCGTGTATGGTGTGTGGTGGAGACTATTTTGTGTCACTGCTATTTCCCCTGTTTCCTGTTTCAGTTTCGAATGCTTCTCGGGACTGGCAAGCCTTCGTGTGAGCTCGAATCGTTCTATTTCTTCAAACAAAACAGGTTATTATTTGGCGTTAGGATTATAAGGTAAGACAAATAAAAACAGACGCAATAAATCTGGAATAGAAGACTCACAACAGAGAGTATAAACTTTACGAGGACAGAGACATCGGTTACACCCCGTACGGCAGAAAGCAAACGTATCTCTCCACGTGAACCTCGCCGCTTTACACTCCCACTACTGGCATTCTTTCTCTCGCCAGCAGCTCTGCGCATGCACCCTTCACGATCGCCCTCCGAGTTTCCAACCGCCAGTACCTCTCCGCTGCTTTCAAAACACTAAACAAGCCCTGCTGAATACCTTTTATAACAGCATGTTACAGGGTGTCTATCATGAGAGACGTCAGGCACAATTTCAGCAGATATTTGCAGTTTCGTTTTTGCAACGTGTAGCTGGAGGCACCCCACACAAATACTGCTCATCAAGCCTATAATACGTTGCCCGTTGACGGTGGAACGCGACGGTTTGTTTCAAAATTATTTTTAAAGCGGAATTTTACATGCCCATTCCATTGAGAGATACCAAATTATCCTAGTTCGTCAGTCATTTTATCGATATCTATTAATAACAATTTTTTCTGTTAATGGCGAATACTCTGTTCAAGAATCACAAGAGGAGGAGGAATACGTGGAAAAGGCCGGATGATATGGGAAGATTTCAGTTATATTACATCACGGTCAGACAGAGATTCAGAAATCAGATACTGCATCGTAAGGCGTACACAGGAGCAGATGTAGACTCAGATCACAATGTAGCAGTGATGAAGAGGACACTGAAGTTTAAGGAAAGAACAATATGCAAGGAAGTGGGATACGGAAGTACTAAGCAATGACGAAATACTCTTCAAGTTCTCTAAGGTTGTAAATACAGCAATAAAGAGTAGCCCAGTAGGCAGTACAGTTGAAGAGGAATGTACATCTTTAAAAAGGGCAATCATGGAAATTGGAAACCAAAAAAGAGGTACAAAAAAGATAGTTGGGAAGACGCCATGAGTAACAGAAGAAATACTTCAATTGATCGATGAAAGAAGAAAGTACAAAGAAGTTTAGTAAAATTCAGGAATACAGAAGACCAAGCCGCTGAGGAATGAAATAAATAGGAAGTGCAGGGAACCTAAGACGAAATGGCTCCATGAAAAATATGAACAAATCGAAAAAGGAATGATTGTCGGAAGGACTGACACAACATATAGGAAAGTCAAAGCAACTTTCGGTGAAATTAAAGACAAGGGTGGTACCATTAAGAGTGCAGCAGGAATTCCACTGTTACATGCAGAGGAGAGAGCGAATAGGTGGAAAGAGTACACAGAAGGCCACTATGAGGGGTAGGATTATTTGATGTGTTAGGAGAAGAAACAGAGTCGATATAGAAGTGGGAGGGGATTAGGGGATTCAGTATTACAATCAGAATTTAATATAGCTTTGGGGGACTTAAGATCAAATGCGGCAGAAGGGGGGGGATAAGACTCCATCAGAATTCCTAAAATAATTGGGGGAAGTGGTAACAAAACCACTATTCAAGTTGTTGTGTAGAATGTCTGAGTCTGGAGACATACCATCTCACTTTCGGAAAAATATCATCCACACAGTTCCGAAGAGTGTAAGAGCCGACAAATGCGAGAATTATCGCACAATCAGCTTAACAGCTCGTGCATACAAGTTGCTTACAAGAATAATATACAGAAGAATGGAAAAAAAATTGAGGATGTGTTAGACGACTATCAGTTTGGCCTCAGGAAAGATAAAGGCAGCAGAGCGGGTATTGGGACGTTGTGGTTGGTAATGGAAGTAAGGCTAAAGAAAAATCAAGACACTTTCATAGGCTTTGTCGACCTGGGAAAACCATTCGACAATGTAAAACGGTGCAAGATGTTCGAAAGTCTGAGAAAAATAGGGGTAAGGTTTAGGAAGAGCGAGGTAACAGACAATATGTAGAAGAGCCAAGAGGGAATAGTAAGAAAGGACGACGAAGAACAAAGCGCTCAGATTGAAAATAGGTGAAAGACAGGGAGGTAGTCTTTCGCCCCTACTGTTCTTTCTGTACATCGAATAAGCAATGATGAAATTAAAAGAAAGTTTCAGGAGTGGAATTAAAATTCAAGGAGGAAGAATATCAATGATACGATTCGCCGATAACATTGCTATCCCGAGTGAGAGTGAAGAAGAATTACATGATCTGCTGAACAGAATAAAGTCTTTTTGAGGAAGAAATTTCTGAGAATGTGCGTTTGGAGCACAGCATTGTATGGTTGTGAAACATAGACCGTGGATAAACCGGAAAGGAAGGGAATCGAAGCATTTGAGATATGGTGCTATGGACGAATGTTGAAAATTATGTAGAGTGGTGAGGTGAAGAATGAGGATGTTCTGCGCAGAATCGGAGAGGAAAGGGATATGTGAAAAACACTGACAGTGAGAAGGGACAGGATGATGACATCTGTTAAGACATCAGGGAATGACTTCATGATACTAGAGGTAGCTGCAGAACGCAAAAACTGTAGAGGAATACAGAGACCGGAATACATCCAGCGTACAATTGAGAACGTATGTTGCAAGTGCTGCTCTGAGATGAAGAGGCTAGCACAGTCAGAAGACTGACGACTCAAAAAGAAAAAAAAGTACTCAAGCAGCGGCTCAGTAAGCGCTGCGTCCCTGGCGGTAGCAATCGGCATAGACCGGGTCGGTACTGTTGCTGTTGCAGTACTTGCTATTCTTCGTGTTTTACGAATGTCGCACTAGACTAATATAGAACTGCTATATCGGATCGGTACGTAAAAACCAATTGAAAAACGATTTTGTTTGTAACGGGAAACAAACAGATGCTTTCCGTCGACACTAGGTGACTTGATGGGAGGTATTTGTTTGGGTTGACACCAGATACGCATTTCAAAAACGAAATTACAAATATCAACAGAAATACCAGATAAATCTCGCCTGAGGACCCACAGGAGAGACATTATGTGTTTAGTATTAAGCTCTTTGCTCAAATGCGCTGATCACTCTAAACTTCATGACCACTGCCCACCGCGACGCTGGACCCCACATAGTGGCGTTGCAGGCACGTGACGCGGACGGGGGATCACCATAGCGAAGATAAGGGCTGAAATTGGGAAATCCATTGAGATAAGCAACTGTGACAAAGGATAGATCATTATTACGCAGAGCCTGTGAACAAGTATCTCGGAAACGGTGAAGCTGATCGAATGTTCACGTGCTACTGCCGTAAGCGTCTACAGAAGAGACAGACAGTGAAACTATTTGTAGGATCTAAATGATTGGACGTCCACGACCCTTCACAGAACGTAGGTTCGAAGGCTTCCCTGTTCTGTAAAATAATGTAGATGGTGACGTGTGACATCAATGCCGAAACAACACAATGCTGGTGCACGGAAAGTATTTCGGAGCACACTGTTCATAGTACACTGTTGAACATGGAGCTCCGCAACTGATCGCCCTTCGTGTTCACATGTTGACCCCAACAACATCGTCAATTGCTCTGCAGTATCCATGGTACCATAGGGACTCGATCGTCAATCAAAGGAAATATGTCAGCTCTTCGGGTGAATCACATTTTTACTACACTAGGTCGATGCTCGTCTCCACGAACGCCGTCACCGACTCGAAACGTGCAGCGCGCCACGGACGCAGGCTGGTGGGAGCTGCATTATTCTGTAGGAGACCTTCTCTTGCGCTTGAATGGGACCTGTGCTAGTAATCGAAGACACGCTGACAGCTGCGAACCTCCTTCATCTCTTCATGTTTTATGTCTTACCAGACAGCGATGTCGTCTTTCAGCAGTGTAAGTGTCCGTGTCTCGAAGCCAGAACCAGGCTACAGTGGTTTGAGCAGCATTATAGTGAACTCACGTTGCTGCCAAATTTGCCTGATGCAAATCCTATGGATCTCATCTGGTCGCTATCGGGCGCACCAATGCGTACATAAATCAGCGGCTCGTTATTTACGCGAATTACATGATCGGTGCGTACACATGCAATGCCACATATCCCCGCAAACCTACCAACAAACTGTCGGATCCCTCATACGCAGACTCAGTGATGTATTTCGTTCCAAAGACGGACAAACAAGCTATTAAGCAGGTGGTCATAATGTTTTGGCTGATTAGTGTATATGACTGATTACTTCTTTCTTTGTTATTCGACGATAATCTAATCATGTGGTTTTGAAAACTTACGTAATTATTTCAGAAAGTGAATATCAATTATTTCATGAACGATGAGTGAACTTTCTTCCTAGTTCCTGCCTTTACTTCTTAAACGTAATCTTCCTTATCTCACTAGTTTGGAGATGAACTAGCCAAGTAACTCAAAATAAAACGCATTTGTTCTTTTCCTTTCCATAAACTTGTAATCTCTACAGACTTTCATCGCTGGCCAGTTTGCGCTGATGGCATACGGTAAAAAGACCATTACATTTTATTATATCAAATACGCTAGCGCACAACGGTCTTTTACTATCAATGCTAGTATTGTAACTCACTGAAAATAGTCTTCTGATGCTATCAAATCTTGTTGTGAGGGCAGCTATGATCGCTAAAAACGAGAGAACGCTATACATGTGGAGTCCCCTAATCGTGTGCAGAGAGAACGCGCTCGTTCGTTAATTTTCGAATCGGCTACTTTAACTCCTTGTAGACCGAGTCTGCCATAGGGTACGACATGATTGCAGTTGTCTGTAAGAAGGTAGCAATGCCAACAACAGTAGCGAGTTGCAGGAATACCTGTGGGTCATCGATGATTGGTGCAAGGACTCGAAGTCGATCCTGAACGTAAATAAATGTAACATACTGCACATGGATCGTCTAAGATACCCCTACTGCTAGATTACAGTATTGACGACAAATCACCGGAAGCAGCACTTACCGGAAAGCACTTAGGAGTAAACTCCGTAAGTGACCTAAACAACAAAAAACATACTCTACGCAAAGCAGATTCAAAGCTGAGATTTATTTGGAGAGTCTTAAGGATGTACGGTTGATCCACGAAAGAAGTGGCATACGAAACACTTTTTTGACCGATTCTTGTACACTGATCATTTGTATGGGACCCTTACCACAATTAGATAATAAAGAGATAGAGAAGATCCAAAGAATGACGGCGAGTTTCGTCATGGAATGGTTTAGAAGGCGATTGAGACTGACAGAGATGATCGACAAACTTCAGTAGCAGACGCTAGAAGAGAGGCATTGGGCATCACGAAGAGGATTACTATTAAACTTCCGAGAGAGAAAGAAACAGAGAGAGAGGGGGCTTTGTATTACTTCCTCCTACACATACGTCGTGAAATGAGAACAACCAACTAATAATAATATCTACTCATAATCAATCCTCTCACCGCCATTCGCGAAGGAAACAGGGAAACGGGGAACAAAAATGATACGAGAAGCGTCCTCTTTCAAAAAGCATGAGGTGGCTTTCTGGGTATAGATGTAGGACGTTACTGGTTGTCGTGAGGCACTCCGTTACTAGGAGACCTGTTATCACACTCTTGTTCAAAGATTTCAGCCAACAGGTGCTCAGGGCTTTAGATTAGACTCGTAGCTGCTTGCGACTGCATAAACTTCCTGAATGCCCTTTCAGCTGTGTGGCAGCGCCAGCGCCTGGCGTTCTCACTGCGCACGCTCTGGTTCTCGGTAGCCTTGCAGCCCACTTGCTGCGCGTTTTCACTTTCACTGGCTGTTTCCTCGCCCAGTGCCTCGCTGTTCATACTCCTCACTGCTTTCCCCGGTGACTGTTAATTCATGCTCAAAGGCACCCTTACGGTAGATGAAGCTTTGTCTAATACTACCAGAGTGCAACTAACGTTCATCATACGTACTTCTCTACTATGCAGGCAGGCCAGAGTTTCTTGGCAGATGCAGTCTACCGTACTTCACGAGTGTGGGCTGATGAGCCTTATAATTTGGTGAAAAATAACAGGAAGCTTTTTAAGCGGCATGACTGTTCGTATGCGCGACCTATGAATCGACTTTAGATTTCAGGCGGGTGGAACGTGCTGTTATTAGTTTGCAACATTCTGAGGAGGTAAGTGTCACACTCTACATAGCAATTGGTAGAAAAGAGCGACGTTCAGCAGTAAAACAATTTCATCTCTTCAAAAGTGGGAGTGAAACAAAACATATTATCCCTCCCAACGTACGAGGAGCTTTCGGTAAGTAATGAAATATTCCAACTTCGGCCCCTATACTTCAATGGAGTTCCGATAGGTGGCAGCGCTATACGCAGGCTTCAAATTGGCGTCTCCATCGGATGCCTTCCAAGCAGAGAGCTGCCATTGAGTTTCATTTCGCGGAAAACCTGAGCATCACAGATACTCATAGACACTTACAAAATGTCTACGGAGATCTGTCAGTTGAACAAAAGCACCTACAGTCGTTGGGCGAGGCGTCTGACATTATCGCAACAAGGTCGTGCAAGCCTGTGTGGCTGGCAGCACACAGTTGTGACTCCGGCAGTGTTTCTTCTCTTTCCTTTTTTTTTTGTAATCTCATTTTGTTCGCTATTGGTAGTTGTATTTGTTCACAGCGGACGTCCTATGACGCCTGTTGAAGTTCATCGTTGATCCATTCACTCAGTTTTTTCATTACAGAGAGCAGCTATACCTCTGACCGAACACGCTGGGATACCGTGCCGGCGTATTGTTGGGACGTGCGGACAGTCTCATTCAAGATTATCGATGGATCACAATTAAACACCTCACTGATCAACTGGACGTCTCCGTTGGTAGTGCTGACATACTCCGCCAATGTGTTTACCCGCTGGGTTCCTTCCGCCATACAGAAGACCATAAAGAGCAACGAAGAATCATCTGTGCGGGAGCAGTACTTGGGTGAAGGGGAGGTTATTGATGCAGCAAGACGTCGACCAGTAGAGTGGTACCATTAGGGAGTACATGCCGTCCCAGTAAAGTGGAGTAAGGCCGTCGCGTTGAACGGGGATTATGTTGAAAAATAGGGATGTGTAGTCAAAAGAGTCGGGAATGAAATAGTGGATTGGAATCCTGAATAAAACCATCCCGCTTTCAGAAAAAAATTGGTTGCATTGCTTTTTAAACTTCCGTCGTATATACACTCCTGGAAATGGGGAAAAGAACACATTGACACCGGTGTGTCAGACCCACCATACTTGCTCCGGGCACTGCGAGAGGGCTGTACAAGCAATGATCACACGCACGGCACAGCGGACACACCAGGAACCGCGGTGTTGGCCGTCGAATGGCGCTAGCTGCGCAGCATTTGTGCACCGCCGCCGTCAGTGTCAGCCAGTTTGCCGTGGCATACGGAGCTCCATCGCAGTCTTTAACACTGGTAGCATGCCGCGACAGCGTGGACGTGAACCGTATGTGCAGTTGACGGACTTTGAGCGAGGGCGTATAGTGGGCATGCGGGAGGCCGGGTGGACGTACCGCCGAATTGCTCAACACGTGGGGCGTGAGGTCTCCACAGTGCATCGATGTTGTCGCCAGTGGTCGGCGGAAGGTGCACGTGCCCGTCGACCTGGGACCGGACCGCAGCGACGCACGGATGCACGCCAAGACCGTAGGATCCTACGCAGTGCCGTAGGGGACCGCACCGCCACTTCCCAGCTAATTAGGGACGCTGTTGCTCCTGGGGTATCGGCGACGACCATTCGCAACCGTCTCCATGAAGCTGGGCTACGGTCCCGCACACCGTTAGGCCGTCTTCTGCTCACGCCCCAACATCGTGCAGCCCGCCTCCAGTGGTGTCGCGACAGGCGTGAATGGAGGGACGAATGGAGACGTGTCGTCTTCAGCGATGAGAGTCGCTTCTGCCTTGGTGCCAATATGGTCGTATGCGTGTTTGGCGCCGTGCAGGTGAGCGCCACAATCAGGACTGCATACGACCGAGGCACACAGGGCCAACACCCGGCATCATGGTGTGGGGAGCGATCTCCTACACTGGCCGTACACCACTGGTGATCGTCGAGGGGACACTGAATAGTGCACGGTACATCCAAACCGTCATCGAACCCATCGTTCTACCATTCCTAGACTGGCCAGGGAACTTGCTGTTCCAACAGGACAATGCACGTCCGCATGTATCCCGTGCCACCCAACGTGCTCTAGAAGGTGTAAGTCAACTACCCTGGCTAGCAAGATCTCCGGATCTGTCCCCCATTGAGCATGTTTGGGACTGGATGAAGCGTCGTCTCACGCGGTCTGCACGTCCAGCACGAACGCTGGTCCAACTGAGGCGCCAGGTGGAAATGGCATGGCAAGCCGTTCCATAGGACTACATCCGGCATCTCTACAATCGTCTCCATGGGAGAATAGCAGCCTGCATTGCTGCGAAAGGTGGATATACACTGTACATTGTGCATGCTCTGTTGCCTGTGTCTATGTGCCTGTGGTTCTGTCAGTGTGATCATGTGATGTATCTGACCCCAGGAATGTGTCAATAGTTTCCCCTTCCTGGGACAATGAATTCACGGTGTTCTTATTTCAATTTCCAGGAGTATATTACGTAATGAACAAGCAGCAAAAAATAGAGGGAGTTATAGCGTGTGTGGAGAGACAATAACTTTTTTGTGCGTGTGTTTGTGTGCGTGTGTTTGTGTGCGTGTGTTTGTGTGCGTGTGTTTGTGTGCGTGTGTTTGTGTGCGTGTGTTTGTGTGCGTGCGTTTGTGTGCGTGCGTTTGTGTGCGTGCGTTTGTGTGCGTGCGTTTGTGTGCGTGCGTTTGTGTGCGTACGTTTGTGTGTGTGTGTGTTTGTGTGCGTGTGTGTTTGTGTGCGTGCGTTTGTGTGCGCGTGTGTTTGTGTGCGTGCGTTTGTGTGCGCGTGTGTTTGTGTGCGCGTGTGTTTGTGTGCGCGTGTGTTTGTGTGCGCGTGCGTTTGTGTGCGCGTGCGTTTGTGTGCGCGTGCGTTTGTGTGCGCGTGCGTTTGTGTGCGCGTGTGTGTGTGTGTGTGTTTCGGCTGGAGTGGGGGCTGGAGAATCATTGAACCTCCGCCTCACACCATATAGTTGCTATCGGAGCACACGTGTAGATATAAATGAAGAACTTCAAACTTCATCCGAACTACGCCACAATCAAGGTAGTGCATTACCGCACAAATACACACTCCAGATCAGACATACCAAGGTGTGCACGATTAATGTTTCTTCTGAAGAAATAGCGGATACACTTAAGGTGTAGTGCATCACTATTCGTGAAATTTTTGAGACGGTAAGCATCTCATACGAACGGATGTATTATGTCCTGAGTTAAATGTAACACCTGCAGAAGCAGAGTGAGAGACAGCTGTTGGTTGTGTTCAGTCCAGACTAAAAACATTTGAGGAAGTAGGGTTGCTTCGGAAAAGATACTGGTGTACAACACTTCTACCCGCGTCATGTGACCGTGGAGCGAACGTTAATTCACGTTGGAAACTAAACTACGGTCAAAACAGTAGTCTGCCGAAAGTGTAGCGAAAAAAGTGAAAAGCGTTTCCTTGGCGTTGAAATTGTTGCTGACCGTTCGATAGGAGTGACTGAATCATATTACGTAATGCTACTGGACCATTGAACTGGTGATTTTAACTGAAACCGACCAAGACCAGTCACCAGAAACGAACCTTTGGTCCAGAACAGTTTGACCTCCCATACACAAGCTGCCGTGATGGAAAGAACACACAAGCTGCTCTTAGAAATCATTATCCGTGTATCCTACCCGATAAATTTAGACCCATTTCAGTTTTATGTATTCTGTCAGATGTTGTCTTGCATGGAAATATCTCGACAAACAAAGAGGTATTCCGTGCTGAAATCCGGTCTTACCCCCAAGAGATGGAAACTAATTTCCATTTTGGAGGTCTTCGGAAATTGTTTCCCTGAAACAAATGTGTTAAGACTGATGTGGGTTATGTTGAGACATTTGCAAAAATATATTATTTACGTTCTTTTTTCAAATATCTTAACCCACCTTAGTATTTCATGGTTGTTTCAGCTTTATTCAAGCATGGAGCTTATGAAAATGAATACTTATATGCCTCTGCCCAATTTGCTATTCGTCTAATTTTATAGTCTGTGGCTTTACTGGAGCAATATGTAAGCGGATATGTGGCAAGATGATGAATATTTGTTAATCACTCATTCCTGGAATTTTCTAAGGTAGGCTTTCCGAGAGCATTCTAGTTCAGATATTTCAGTATTTCACCCATGCTCTTACACGTAGTGAACAATCATGTCACTATTCGCACCGCCCATTTTTGTGTTGCTTCGATGTCCTTCGCAAGTTCAACAGAGATGGACGCCGGTTACTTGGTTAGTATTTCGACATAGGCATTAAATATATTTTCTAAACTATTTCAATTACAAACTGCAGCATCCAGCTATCCCGATAAATCAAAAATGTGTATCATTTTCCCATGTCCATGTCATGTTGCTCCCAGGTATTTGTAGGATTCCATTTATGAATCATGAATCGTGTAATGTAAGTCTGCCACATGTTTATATTTCATGGAATGGAAGTCATAAGATTTTCCTGTAATGAGTGTTCGTTGTGAGTCTTTACAGAATATTAATATTGTATCGATATGTAACATACGATTAGCACGTTATTTAGTGGATATGCTTTGTTAACGGTAAGCGTACTGTCTGCGACAAATCTGGGAGTACAACTAATACTATCCACTACGTTATAAAACCATGAATAGTGGTAGCAACACGACCAGTTACTTGTGTAAACAGAGATATCATTTTGCATCTGCCGGCCACCTAATCAACCGAATTATAAAGACGAATTTGATGACTGATGGTTTTAGAAACCATATTGTTTGTCATGGGGTAGGTCGTTTTTTCCCATATAAATCCATTGTGTTACACATGTAAAGAATGTGCGGTAAATTTTGGTTTCAGTTTTTGCAAGTTCACGCCCAGTTCAGCTGGTATTCAACACCACTACAATTGATATCTATATCATTATTTCTGTGCTGCGGGAATTTAGTTGTTCCAACATTACTTGATGTTCTTTGTAAGGGAGCTATAGGAGACACAATAGTAATGGCATAACACATTCACCTCATGACTAAGAAACAGATTCACAGTTGGAACTCTGAAAGTGTGTATGCGAGAGTTGGCACTGCGATACTCTATGAAGCGTGCCGGAACAGTAGTCTCCCTTGTATGGAATGAGCCCTCTGCTATCGCCCCGTATTATCCACTTTCCGTTTCAGTGCAGGTGTCCCACTGCACTTTGTTGTATTTTCTCTTACCGATCAGGTTGCTATCGCAGCTAATCGTGCGCATCAAATAATCGATACTTTTCACCTTTGTGTGTGCTCTGGACGTTATGTCTCGCTGATAATGCGGTACGCACAGCGGTCTGCGTCAGCGTCAGGACGCTTCGACTCTGGCCCTGTGAAGAATGATTTTCGATTTCCGACATGGTCGATAGGGATCGTGACACAACAACCTCGTCCTTCAGGCTGCTTCTCTTTAGGAGTATAGCCTCTCTGAAACCGTTCTGCGTACGTGTATTTCTGATTTTCTTATCTTCGTAATGTATAATATGGTTAAATACATCTAAAGCCTAATCACAATATAAGACCATACTTGGTAACTTCCTTCAAATTTTGCCCTCTTCAAACGGTATCGTAATATTTTTAGCCGGCCGTGGTGGCCAAGCGGTTAAAGGCGCTACAGTCTGGAACCACGCGGCCGCTACGGTCGCAGGTTCGAATCCTGCCTCGGGCATGGATGTGTGTGATGTCCTTAGGTTAGTTAGGTTTAAGTAGTTCTAAGTTCTAGGGGACTGATGACCTTAGAAGTTAAGTCCCATAGTGCTCAGAGCCATTTGAACCATTTAATATTTTTAGTTTCGAAGGGTCGCGGTGAACTCTAATGAATGCCACATGTTGCAAATAATGTACCACAGAGAGCACTGACATTACTGAAACATATGCCGAATATGTACCTTTCTTGTTAACAGCGTTTAAAGCTCTTTACCATACACGAATATTAAAGATATCACACTTCAGTTGCATTTAGTGTTTACAGATAGATTTTTTTATACTGAAGTTGCACTCGTTTACAGCTACTGTTTTTAAATTTTAACCACACACCATTCTAAAAATATTTTGTGGATTTCATATTGGCCGTACTCTTCTGCGATTCGTATTATTCTGTCGGCGTTTTTCCTGGCCAACTGTGGAGCTTAGAGTTCTCATATTATTCCAAATATTTAACAGATATTTTCAATCCGTAATCGTAAAGAAAGTTTTCTGCATTTATAGCTATTTGTCATACTCGGAATGTGAGAAATAGGCCATCGGCGTGTAGTTAGCTTTTGGGACATTGGACTCAGTTATAGATACTGAAATCTTCGTTGAAACGAACTTATTTAAAAGGGGCTTTACAGCGAATGGCTGAAATATACAAGACATACATCAGACTTATACTGATTTTTAGTGTAAACATCCACTCATGAAACACGACTCTAAATATTTGCGTAGTCGACACTGACACGGAACGTTCTCACTTGGACGGTATTCCAATATCAGTCGTACAGTCGCCATATAGATAATTTAATCAGCAGACATATCGCAAATTCCCAGTACCCTACCAGTGCCGTGAATCTACCACTCGTTTTCCTACTACTGAGTGGATCTTCCAATGCATCCGTTTCAACTTCTATAATAAGCCCATTATGCCAGTGAACGTCTAATTGTATCTCATGAATCAAGTAATGCGTTAAGCATACAAATCTAGTTTTCTCTATATTTCACACATAAACAGCTTTCAGTATCTGTATAATTTTGCAGTTTTGATATTTAGCCTCTGGCGCTGGGAGGTGCTCGAATTTCTGTCCGACTTTACCGGATTAGAAGTAGAATGCAGCACGGAGTAGCTTCAGGATCTTAGAGATGTTGTTTGCTGTGAGGCATTAGGGATATTTAGATGGTACTAGGAGAGGAAAGCGAGGAAGATGATCAGTCAGTGGCTTTAACTATTGCACTACAAGTGGAAAGTGAGTAGAGCTCTCTCAGATCATTTGGTCGTCAAGAAGCAGAGAAGAGAGCGGGGGGAAGGTAAAAGAGAGAAAACGGAATGGATACATAAAAGCTGAAGTGAATGAGAGCTAAGAGTGAGAGTGAAGAAAGACAAACCTAAGAACATGAATAGGAGGGGGAATTGGACGAGAGATTAATAGGAGTAATTGAAGGGGCTGTTAAGTAAGACACACATATGCAGTAGAGAGGAGGATGTCACATGGGAACACTGTACAGAGATGATATGTATTGGCAAAGAATGTATAGGAGAAACTTCAAGGCTAGCAGAAATAGCGGGAAGATTTAGTGGTAAGAGAGAAGAAACAGAAGAAAGACTGCAGATCGGACCTGAAATAATGATAGAGGTGTGGGACAAAGTAACTGCGAAAGTCAATATAAAAAATGCTGGTAAGTTGCATAAGTTATACAGATCCAGATGGTGTTGAATCCTTTATCGTCCTCACGACGCGTTTTGGGCATGTCTCATCATCAGATGACCTGGTAATAAATAATAAAGAGAAGTGCAAATACGAGTAATGATATCATAAAGTACAGTTCTATCAAAGAAATGAGGTAATATATATCTAAAATGAAATTAAATGTACACAATTTTGAAGAAGATAAGTACTTACCATGTAAGATAATTATTTGCATTGACAAGGACGTTTAATAATGCCTGTAAGAATGTCAAGCAAAAGATTTGCTGTCGTATGCAAAAAGTAGACCTAACCAGTAGTTTACTACATTAACAGTGTCGAGGCTCTGTTGACGGAACCATAACGTAAGCCCGTATCGGGGTGCAATGAAGAAGCCTCCCCGAAGATTGCGACAGCAAGACACAAACGAGAACCGCAATCGGGCGCACCCCGGGCAACGTTGATTTATCAGCGGCTAATCATTCAACAACCGGAACGGACTTCTGAGAAAATGAAGACCAATAAGACCCTACCCAAACGGTCTTTTCTAAGACCACTTGTGATGGTGTCAATAAACATTGAAGGCATATCGAGAGACAAAGAAGTTTTATTATCTGACTTGTGTAAAGAATATCAATGTGACTTCCTCCTGTTTCAAGAAACTCATCGGGGCAGTACAAGACCCACACCCAAAGTAGATCGAATAAAGATGATCTTGGAGAGACCACATGAACGATACGGTAGTACCCTCTTCGCCAGGCCAGGAATTAGTCACTTCTGCATCATTGACTGAGAGGCAAGACATCGAGATATTAACAGTTCGAACTCAGCAGTGTAACGTTACCTCTGTGTACAAACTCCCAGAATCAGATTTTGTCTTCACTGAGCCTGGCAATTTCAGTTACCAAGACTTTAATTTTGTATTGGGTGATTTCAACTGTCAGAGCACTACATGGGGCTATAAAGAAACTAACAGCAGAGGAGTGGAACTAGGGACCTGGGCTGAGGTACACGATCTACTGCTCATACATGACCCGAAACTGCCAAACTCCTTTAATAGTGGCAGATGGAAGAAAGGGTACAATCCTGATAACATCTCTGTTAGCAATAAACTCGCTGGACAATGTGGAAAACTGATTGGGGAGCCAATTCCCCATACGCAGCATCGGCCCATAATTTGCACGGTCAATGCAGCTGTTAAGCCTGAACAAGTTCCTTTCAAAGAACGTTCAATTTTAAAAAGGCCATCTGGAAGAAATTTAGAGAGCTCATGGATGCAGAAATAACAAAAATCCCCCCACAACTTGAGATGTACGACTCTTTTGTCAAACTCGTTCAGAAGGTGTCTAGGAAAACAATACCGCGAGCATGCAGAACACAGTATATTACGAGACTGTCTGAGGACGCAAAGGCACTACTGGAAAGATACCAGAAGCTCTTCGATAACGATCCATTTGATGATGAGACACTTCTAGCAGGTGATGAATTCATGTCAGTTACAGCTGAGAACCGCAAAGCCAAGTGGTGTGACCTCATGGAGAACCTGGACATGAAAGTCAACAGTAGGCGGGCTTGGAAACTGTTAAAGAACCTTAACGGTGACGCCACTAAGTCAAATGATAAATTTACTAACGTCGCGGCAGACCAAGTCGCTACTACACTCCTTATGAATGGCAAAACCCACGGCAGAAAGTACCAGGAACCATTAGCACGTGACCCGGCAGAGGAAAATCATCACCTCAAGGCACCATTTACAATGTCAGAACTCACTGCAGTCATTTCCAGCTTGAAGATTAACAGAGCTCCTGGTATCGATGAACTTAGAGTCGAGCAAATTAAAAACTTTGGCAGTAATACCCTACAGTGGCTGCTAGATTTGATAAACGCATGTGTAGAAAGGCTCCATATTCCAAAGATGTGGAGGAAAGCCCGAGTGGTTGCACTTCTGAAACCAGGAAAGGACTCATGATCCAAAAAACTTCCGACCTGTGTCTCTTTTATGTCATTGTTTTAAGATCTTGGAACGCCTGACGCTAAGTCGCATAGAAAGCGTCCTGGAACAACAGATCATCCCACAGCAGGCAGATTTCCGACCAGGCAAACCGTGCTGCGGTCAAGTCCTGAACCTGACCCAACATATCAAGGATGGGTTTGAGAGGAAAGAGGCCACGGGAGTGGCATTCATAGACCTTTCAGCTGCAGATGATACCGTAAACCATCGGAGGCTCCTTAGGAAAGTATATAATGTGACAAGAGATTATCATTTAACATCACTGATTGGTACTTTCCTGCATAACAGGAGATTTTTCGTCTGTCTCCAGGGCAAGAAGAGCAGGTGGAGAAATCAGAGGAATGGCCTACCTCAGGGAAGCGTCCTCGCCCCAGCTCTGTATAATATATGTACAAATGACCAACCAGCGCCAAACATCACGCGCCAATTTATGTATGCCGATGACACTGCAGTTGCAGCCCAAGGTAACAATTTTATGGATGTAGAGGAGAAATTAACCAGTACTTTGGAAGCTCTCTCCCAGTATTATGAGGCAAATCACCTAAGGCCGAACCCTTCCAAGACGCGGGTCTGTGCATTCCATTTAAAGAACAGGGAGGCAAATCGTGAATTAAATGTAATATGGGAGAGGTGAACGTCTCGAGCATTGTAAAACACCCAAATATCTTGGTGTCACTTTGGAACGCACACTGACCTATAAACATCATTGTAATGCCACAAGGGAAAAAGTCTCAACTAGAAACAACATCATCAGGAAACTAACCAGTGGATCCTGGGGTGCAAACCCAAAAGTCCTGAGAACTTCAGCCCTTGCGCTCAGTGTGTCACCCGCGGAATACGCCGCTCCAGTATGGTCTGCATCAACACACGCGAGAAAAGTTGACGTCGCGGTGAATGAAATGGCACGGATTGTTACCGGATGCTTGAGGCCAATCCCAGTGCACAAGATGTACTTAATCATGGGGATCGCACCGCCCAACATACGACGTGACATCGCTGTTGAAGCCGAAAAAACCAAGCAAGAAAAGGACATGCGTCATCCTTTATATGGACACCAGCCTGCTGACCGACGGCTTTGTTCGAGGAAGAGTTTCCTGTCACGTACCCGAGCCCTGGAAGGATCGGCTGCAGAGAATCGTTTGAAAAGGTGGGAAATCGACCTGAGAAACCCGCATAAAGATGTAAAAGAAGAACTGGCGCCTGGTGGAAACCTACCATACACAGTCTGGAGAACCCTAAACCGTATGAGGGTAGAAGTGCCAAAGTGCAAGACAAACCTGCAGCAATGGGGTTTCCTAAAAGAGACTGAGAACACTCTCTGTCTGTGTGGCTCTGTTCAGCATCCTCAACACCTCCTTATCTGTCCATATTTAGACCAGCCCTGCACAATGAATGACTTATGGGAGGCAAATGACAAGGCCATATTGGCTGCTGATTTTTGGAAGTCTGAAGTCTAGTTCCGGACACGGAAAGTAAGTAAGTAAGTAGCCCGTATCACTAGAGGGGAGCACTTCTGAAGAGTCTAGAATCGAAATGTTAATCCAAAATAAGAGCTTAATCACTAACTGCAAGAAGGTCAAGTGCAAAAGCAGTGTAATACTAAAAATCATTCCATTTATACCATGACATAGAACCACATTTCGTAAGATTTTCTCATAATTTCAGTAGACGGCATCACATCCGGTACAGAGTTAATTAAAACAATTATTTAAAAAATGAATAAAATAATTATTTCGTTTTTACAAGCACAGTTGTGCAAGAAAGTCAAAGCTATATTGTATGACCTCGTTATTTGCACTTCTGTTTATTATTTGCTACCAGCTCGTCTGACGATGGGCTTTCCCGAAACGGATCAGGAGCACAATAAAGGATTCAATACCATCTGGGTCTCTATTACTCATGCGACTTACCCCAGTTTTTAAATTCACTTTCATAGAAGACAGATTCACAGAATTAATATTTCATGCAGGCAGTCGTAGAGAAAATTTAGCTTTTGGTGGCATGCATACGAAAGAGTGAGACACCAGGGAAGAAAGAACGGGCGCTCTGTTCTGAGTACTGGTCGGTGCAAGACCTGTTAGGTGAGTTTTCTGCTGTGCTTACAAGAAAACATCGCCAACTTGGCCTCGTATTGTACGGCGATAAAAGTACCCTTGTAAGAGATCTGTTCCAGTGGTTGATCCTGTATGATAATTTGGGCCATAATTCTGAGAGTACGCAGTTATGACCTTCTAAAAGTACAGCCTTTAAACTTCCGCGCGCACCGGTTGTTTGTCACTCGCTCCGCCCCAGCGCAGCCGCCGTATGCCCGGGCGAAGTACTGCACAATAGTGCGACAACCAGGCGAGGGAAGAGGAGGTGGGAGTTGTGCCCAATTGCCCGACGTGTTCTGAAATCTTATTCCAAAACACACGTTGTTCTATGAGAAAAACAGTAAGTAATATGAGTACGCAATATGTCAACTTGACGCTGTGACAGTCCGCCTAGTGAAGCCGTCATTACGAATTTTTGGTCCTCGAATTTTTCGTCAAATTAGGAGCTGTTAATGACTACAGCTGCCGAGAAGCCAGACGGGCTACAAATGGGCCGAACGCCATGCGCTAGTACTTACATAAAAGATTACTTAAGTCGCAGCATTCTGAAATACCGGTACAGCTGATAGTATCCGTAATAAGATGTTCGAGTAGCGACGGCAAGATTACAATCCCGACCGTCAAAGAGCTTTGACAAGCCGTGGTCGAATAATGAAGACCATGAAAAAGCCTCTATCGTATTTTCAGTTTAGTTTTGACCATTGTTCTGGATAGACTAATGTACTAAGCCAGCTTTCATTGAAGTTATACTGAACTTTAATAACAAACTATACGATAGCCGGGGATTCAAGAGGCACAATGCTTGTATTGATTTGGGGTCCACGAACAATAAACGTTACTTGAGTTACAGCAGTTTGTTTCCTTGTCATTTGCAATCTGATGTTACTTCGTGCAATTTCATTCTACTGTGATTATTTACTGAAGTTTATCTTTGACATAATGAACATATACGTTCACTATTATTTTAACAATATTCTGGCACGGGTGTTCTATGGCTGTATATATGCCTGAAAAGCAAAATGAATAAGTCAGCAGCTGAAAAATTATTATGGAATGAAGTTAATGAGTTTCGAATTACAATTTAGCCATGCCATTTACGTTGAAGAATAGTCTATCTCCTGTTAATGTACTTCACTTTGGCAGTGCCAGCTTTAAAATCCAAGGAAAATAACGCACAATAACGACATTAATAATAAAACAGCACAAAGATGCTTCTTTAATGTGACATTAATTCCAACCATTCATGTACACTGCATTTATGAATCGAAACACAGAAAATGTTCAAAGCAATGAGATCTCTGGCACCAGCGACTGGTTGGAAACCACGCGCCTTGACACAATGAACAAAGCATGTAACCATTGTCAAAACAGTAATTAACAAACATCTTACTCACTCCACTACATGATTCTTCGCCCTCGGGGTGGAGCGAGTGACAAGCAACCGGTGCGCGCGGAAGTTTAAAAGCTGTACTTGCAGAAGGTCATAACTGTATGCTATCAGACATGTGTCCCAAATTTTCGTGCAGGATAGATTTCCGGGGCGGACAGCTTGCAAGTGTGTTTTTTTCTCCTTAAATTATGTCAGGTTGTTGATGTTCTCTTGTAAGAGTGACCAATTGGGTCCAAGGCTGTTTGGATGTTGTGTCTACTCAGGGAGTAATGAACGGTTTTTCCGTCCTTTTTGAGTTTAATTTGTTTCATAGTAGTTTAACTTTATTTCCGATGTTTCAAGATTTTTAATACCGGAAATTCCGTCGATGGATCCGTCCACATGTGGCTAGACGACCATTGCTACGTCTTGCGGCTTCACGCAATTTGCGACAGCGCTTTTTCTTTGATGTATTTGTCTAGATAATGTTCCTCAAGTATTCTAAATCATTTGCGTGTGTAATTTTCTGAAATAAAAGCGATGGTTCTTCGTCGATCTGTGCACGTTGTGTCTGACAGTCTTTCATATAGCTCATGATGCTGGATAGGTGTCTGCAATGTTTCTTCTACTCTTAAACGCTTGAATACTGCTCTAATATTCTTCCTGTCAGTTTACGTGTGTAATTTCTCCGTTATTACCAAGATTTCATTGTTAAACGACACACGTGGTCCTAGTTAGACTTTTGAATGTCATGTGGTTTTAAACAGGAGTTTAATCCTCCCTTTTACTCACATATGTTTCAGTAGTGTTGAAATATACACTCCTGGAAATTGAAATAAGAACACCGTGAATTCATTGTCCCAGGAAGGGGAAACTTTATTGACACATTCCTGGGGTCAGATACATCACATGATCACACTGACAGAACCACAGGCACATAGACACAGGCAACAGAGCATGCACAATGTCGGCACTAGTACAGTGTATATCCACCTTTCGCAGCAATGCAGGCTGCTATTCTCCCATGGAGACGATCGTAGAGATGCTGGATGTAGTCCTGTGGAACGGCTTGCCATGCCATTTCCCCGTGGCGCCTCAGTTGGACCAGCGTTCGTGCTGGACGTGCAGACCGCGTGAGACGACGCTTCATCCAGTCCCAAACATGCTCAATGGGGGACAGATCCGGAGATCTTGCTGGCCAAGGTAGTTGACTTACACCTTCTAGAGCACGTTGGGTGGCACGGGATACATGCGGACGTGCATAGTCTTGTTGGAACTGCAAGTTCCCTTGCCGGTCTAGGAATGGTAGAACGATGGGTTCGATGACGGTTTGGATGTACCGTGCACTATTCAGTGTCCCCTCGACGATCACCAGTGGTGTACGGCCAGTGTAGGAGATCGCTCCCCACACCATGATGCCGGGTGTTGGCCCTGTGTGCCTCGGTCGTATGCAGTCCTGATTGTGGCGCTCACCTGCACGGCGTCAAACACGTATACGACCATCATTGGCACCAAGGCAGAAGCGACTCTCATCGCTGAAGACGACACGTCTCCATTCGTCCCTCCATTTACGCCTGTCGCGACACCACTGGAGGCGGGCTGCACGATGTTGGGGCGTGAGCGGAAGACGGCCTAACGGTGTGCGGGACCGTAGCCCAGCTTCATGGAGACGGTTGCGAATGGTCCTCGCCGATACCCCAGGAGCAACAGTGTCCCTAATTTGCTGGGAAGTGGCGGTGCGGTCCCCTACGGCACTGCGTAGGATCCTACGGTCTTGGCGTGCATCCGTGCGTCTCTGCGGTCCGGTCCCAGGTCGACGGGCACGTGCACCTTCCGCCGACCACTAGCGACAACATCGATGTACTGTGGAGACCTCACGCCCCACGTGTTGAGCAATTCGGCTGTACGTCCACCCGGCCTCCCGCATGCCCACTATACGCCCTCGCTCAAAGTCCGTCAACTGCACATACGGTTCACGTCCACGCTGTCGCGGCATGCTACCAGTGTTAAAGACTGCGATGGAGCTCCGTATGCCACGGCAAACTGGCTGACACTGACGGCGGCGGTGCACAAATGCTGCGCAGCTAGCGCCGTTCGACGGCCAACACCGCGGTTCCTGGTGTGTCCGCTGTGCCGTGCTTGTGATCATTGCTTGTACAGCCCTCTCGCAGTGTCCGGAGCAAGTGTGGTGGGTCTGACACACCGGTGTCAATGTGTTCTTTTTTCCATTTCCAGGAGTGTAATTCCCGAGCATATCCGGACGTAATTTACTGATTTAACTGGTGCTCCTTTGCGAGTGTACCCACATTTGGACATGCATCGAGGTTGGTAGCCAATCCGATAAGTGCAGCGTACCTTTGAATCTCTTGCGAGCTTACGTTGTTCACGAAGCACAATAAAATGAGTCATTTCTCCACAGATACACCAGACAATTGTGTACGCAACACTTTATTATCCAGTTCCTCCCGCTCTACTTACGGGTCATTTGCTTGATTTATTGAATAAAGTATTATGTTTCCTTTTGCTCACTCAATATCGCGCCAAGATTTACAGCTAACCGTAAGTTTGATTCTCGACGCGCCGTATTCCCTTTGATGGTCTTTTGTTTTTCAGAGCTCGCACTTAAATCCCGTGAAATGAAAATTCCTTCAACATATTCCATCTCGGGTGGGTGTGGTAAACAGCGAGACTTAACTCATTAAGTGCGGACGCCAAGTCATGCTTAGACTGAAATCTACGTCCATGTTAACCAGGTTTTTTGACATATATATTGCGATGCACTCTTTATCTATGTTATCCCACAATCAGCTTGGCTTTTGCGCCACTATACTCGCCTCATCATATTGCCTTTAATAATTGCGTTCGGTATTCTTTTAGTCTCTGATGTTCCTTGCACGTCTCCTCGACATTTCTGAATGTCTGCTGCACGTAAGATATGTCACGTTCGCATAGAATGCAATACAGTCCCTCCATTCGTAGATATAGATCACTTTTAGCGTTAGTATTACAAAGGAGGCTTTTTGTCTTATTGGGTCGGTATAAGGAGATAAGCGCTTTTCTTCCTCTGTCTCACCAGGTATCCCTTCAGTGAGAGGACACTAGTTCAACTTTTAGTAAGGCTCATTTGAAAGTGTTGTTTTACCAATTATGACAGGAAAAATAATAGCTGCTAATGATTCACCATGTGGAATAGGAGAATGACAGAAAATGAGTGTGCAGAGATCAACCTTCTATGCATTATACTTCCCAAAATGGACATCGTTGACATTCAAGAAATGTTTATCACAAACTATTAACTTGCGCCATGAACAATGAATGAAACATAGCGCCACAGACACCACAAAGGTTCTCTCCATCAAGATCGAAGGCGAACTCCTTTGGGAGTTACAAACCGTGCAGGGCGCTTAGGGTGACGTCCACTCTTAAAGAATGCTTATAGAGTCGTGTAGGTATAACGGGGTTATGGTAATAGATGGAATGTGATGGCATGCAACCGAATCCGAAACTAAATGTTGTTAAGCTTATCGTGAAATTAACTATCCTTTAAGGCGAAACTGTAGATATTGCGAGCATATGTTTTATAGGCACGGAAAAAACAAATATCCAAGGGCTGAATTCGTCCAGTGTTTCAGGTGGTATGAAATGCAATGTCACACACTATTCATGAGGGATAGTTTCCTCGAAAGGAACATGATTTTTACATGCAGACCAGCAATCAACCAAAAGAAGTTATTTTGACCACTTACTGATCAAAAACAGTGCTCATACAATAGTTGTAGCTTTATTACGCCCATTTACCAGCTCTTGTTTGCTGTGGCGTAAATAACCGTACTACCCGTGCAAGACCACGCACACGAGAGAGAATCGTAGGGGGCAGAGCACATCAGCTTCTCGCAGCACAATAAATAACGTTCCAGCCAATCTACCATCCACATTAACAGTCGGCATAATTGTATACAAACACGTTAAGGCATTGATGTTAGTAGATGTTGATACAATTCTGTTAATACGACTAATTTCTTACGCTCCTTTCACAAGCATTTCCTCTTCAAATCCTGATTGGTCGGAGTTGGAAACAAATTTCTTACTTAAAATTCCTTACTGAACTATGGGAAAATTTTGTTTATCTAGTCTACAATTTTCACGCCGATTCCACAGCTTGATGAGCATCGTCAAGTTGACGCTTTGTTTGAAATTTCGTTACCTTACCTCTTCCAATTCTGTAGAACTGTTTGAAGTTATGTGACTATCCACCGCTTCCCTTGAAATCATTGTAATCCTAGCCATGCGCAGTTTTATGTGCATAACGTAGTAGGTCACTTAAATGCACGTCTTGTAAATTTTATAGACCATCCTTGAAATGCGTAAACATCAGTTTTTGTAACAAGTGCGCCTTGTCCTTCCCTGAATATCCATAGTTTTTCTTACGTCTACACAGCCATATTGCTGCGGACTTATTCTAAATCTGTTCATAATTATATTTTACTATGCTGCACTTGATCTTCAGTGTACGTAATTATGTTTAGTACCTGCTCTTTGGACAACGATTGTTCTTTACTACGTTTCGCTGTAGACGGGATTTGCGGCTCCCTGTCAGACAAGGATGGTAAACTATACGGCTTGTCATGTGCTTCAGTATCACCCTCACTTGTTAAACATACATCGTTATCTTTGTACTCCTGCTGCACGCTGTCCTCACAGTCGAGCGGATACGATACAACACATTCGACTGCCTCATCTGTGGAAACGCTAATATTTCGTCAGCAACTTCTATCTGAATCTGTGAAATTCCCTGCGTTGCTTCTGACGAAATGTAACTTCGGCGTTTGTTGTTATAGAGATAACGCAATGTTTGTTCTCTCTTGTTGCCATTCTCTACTTTGTATCAACACCACTAGCACTGTAGCACTGTTGTGAGTTGCTCATCGACCAGTTCAACCATGCTCCATAGTCTCAAGCTGTGTTCACCATTGGCTACCTCCAGTCCAGCCCCCTCTTGCCATTAGCAACCACTATTGTGGTTGTATCGCAGACAATATGTGGGCCATCGAATGCCGTAATCATCTTTGGCCCTTTGCGACACTCAAAGGGTTCCTTGTCAATATCAACCTCTTTCTCAGGCGTCCTTGATGACTGCAATGCCCATTCAATTTGACAATCTGAATACCTTTCCTTTCGGAACATTATTTGCAGGTATTGTAATTCTTTGGCGAGACTCTTTGTCTGAAAGCGTTGGACTTCTAAGGGCCAAAGTCTTCAGCACTGAATTGCCTTGTGGAGGACGGTGATGGCGCGATACGTGGAGACAGAGACAGGGGACAGTGAACATAGGTTTTACGTATATATTGTGACCCAGGGATCTGTCTTTTCTTCTCTTAACTAAGACGTAGAGGAAATGTATCTGCCCCTCTTTTTCAAGTTCTGTCGTGAATTTTATTTTACGATATTACAAATAAATTCAGTCTCAATCGCGCCGAGCTATCACTTTCCTAACACGGTCAGACAAGGTATTTTATCCACGTCAGAGATGGACGAAGTTATCCTCATTGTCTCTATTGTCATTTGCAAAAAACGAGAAGAGAAAATTTCTTCCAAATCAGACGATACGTCGTAGATATTTGGCGAATAGAGTCACAGAATAGAAGGTGTTTGTGTAAACGTGCAACAAAGTAACAAATACAAGAAAAGCAAATTTAAGGAGGAGTGAGGAAAATCTGTGTTCTTACGAAATTTCTAACATTATTTCTTATATTTAACACTGTTGACAGTTTAGTCCGAAAAGTATTTTCGTCAGCCTAAAAGAACGAGCTAATATTAAATGTGTTGTTGAATCACTTAATATGTGTGATCTAACTATCCAGATTGCACATTATATGTAGATATTTGGTATGAAACAATTTTTTTTATTTGTCGTGTAATTAATGTATGAGTATTCTCCAATGGTGTCGTGTTTCAGTAGTTCCTTACATCTTCATTTTTTGTGACTAGCAGTTCACCAAGTGCAGGGCAGAATAGCCATTAACAGTGATGGCACAGAAGTATTTTGAATCTCATGAATGCCTGTATAGCGATGGAAAAAGAAGAAAGGATTTGGGATTGTAACTACGTCATGGGATTAAACTGACCAATCAGTAATACAGCATCAACATTTCTATCCATTTCTCTACAACAACATACAGACAAAATCTACATTTACCGAGAAATAATAAACAATAACTCAATAAAATTGCACGATTAATTGCCTCCAAAGATTATATAGTTTATTAAAGCAAACGTATTTAAAAAGTGAGTTGAAATGCACCTGTTAAGTAGCAGTCCAATTAATCTACAACACAGTGTCAAGTATTGGGAAAAAATGACATAGATAATTAATAATAGCCGGTCGGGATGGCCGAGCGGTTCTAGGCGCTACAGTCTGGAACCGCGTGACCACTACGGTCGCAGGTTCGAATCCTGCCTCGGGCATGGATGTGTGTGATGTCCTTAGGTTAGTTAGGTTTAAGTAGTTCTAAGTTCTAGGGGACTGATGACCTTAGAAGTTGAGTCCCATAGTGCTCAGAGCCATTTTTTTGAATTAATAATAATAACTCTTTCGTTTCGCAATAGGCTTTCGCTCAATAACTTCTTTCTGGAAAATCTCTCACCATAGCTCTATAACCAAAGGTCTACAATGAATGATACTAATTTCTTCTCCTGTAGCTGAGTCCGACGCATCACACAGAGGAAGAATTGATGACTTACATTTACATGCAAGCAAATGGCAAGATGCAGTTCAAAAGCTGGAAACCTGTTATCAGCTGAAATGAGAGAACAGTGTAGCACTAAGTAGCACTAACTAGCTTTCTATTTTTGGAATAATTTTTTCCAAAATGTGTAAATGGTTCAAATGGCTCTGAGCACTATGGGACTCAACTGCTGAGGCATTAGTCCCCTAGAACTTAGAACTAGTTAAACCTAACTAACCTAAGGACATCACAAACATCCATGCCCGAGGCAGGATTCGAACCTGCGACCGTAGCGGTCTTGCGGTTCCAGACTGCAGCGCCTTTAACCGCACGGCCACTTCGGCCGGCCAAAAATGTTTAAACAAACGCATTGTAAACTATGGCTAAATCGAACAAGGTTGCACTGTTGTTAACAGTGTCTCATGCATTCAAGCGACTGGACGATATAACCCCCTACCGCTATCCTCATTTGGGTTTACTGTGCCTTTCCTATATGACTTCGGGCCAATTCGAGATGGTTCCTACAATAGAGCCATAATCGACTACCTGCTCCATATTTGTCAAACTATACCCTTAGTATGCTCCATATTTGTCAAACTATACCCTTAGTATGCTCCATATTTGTCAAACTATACCCTTAGTATGTGAATGACGTTACGAATAATGTTTTTTGTCCTGAAACTGTGAGACCCTCGAATATGGTTGCAACAGTAAGCCATGGATGAATAAATCTAATACTACTACTACTGCTAATCATTTCCTGGTATCGCAATGCATGCGAGTTGAAAAATTCGGCACAGAGATCACATTGCATCACCCACATTGTTTCTCCTTGTCTAAGAAGTACCCCAACAACGAATTTAGATTTATCGTAATACTATGAAAGGAGATCTGTAAACTGTGGAAGTTGCGAGTAATCTCCAGGAACAATGTGCAAGCACATACAGCTAGGTTTTGACCTGTAAAAAAAGCTACCTATACTTCGCCTTTGTGCTCACCTTTTATACACTCATGGAAATTGAAATAAGAACACCGTGAATTCATTGTCCCAGGAAGGGGAAACTTTATTGACACATTCCTGGGGTCAGATACATCACATGATCACACTGACGGAACCACAGGCACATAGACACAGGCAACAGAGCATGCACAATGTCGGCACTAGTACAGTGTATATCCACCTTTCGCAGCAATGCAGGCTGCTATTCTCCCATGGAGACGATCGTAGAGATGCTGGATGTAGTCCTGTGGAACGGCTTGCCATGCCATTTCCACCTGGCGCCTCAGTTGGACCAGCGTTCGTGCTGGACGTGCAGACCGCGTGAGGCGACGCTTCATCCAGTCCCAAACATGCTCAATGGGGGACAGATCCGGAGATCTTGCTGGCCAGGGTAGTTGACTTACACCTTCTAGAGCACGTTGGGTGGCACGGGATACATGCGGACGTGCATTGTCCTGTTGGAACAGCAAGTTCCCTTGCCGGTCTAGGAATGGTAGAACGATGGGTTCGATGACGGTTTGGATGTACCGTGCACTATTCAGTGTCCCCTCGACGATCACCAGTGGTGTACGGCCAGTGTAGGAGATCGCTCCCCACACCATGATGCCGGGTGTTGGCCCTGTGTGCCTCGGTCGTATGCAGTCCTGATTGTGGCGCTCACCTGCACGGCGCCGAACACGCATACGACCATCATTGGCATCAGGAGTGTATATTTCAACTCGGCATAAACATGAGGCTAACGAATTCCACTTACGTTTTAATTCTCTGTACCTGCAGATATGTTCAGAGAAGCACAGAACACCCGTCTCTTCAGCTTTCTTAAAATCTTTCGAACGTACAGGAAGCTCAGCTACATTAGTTTTTGCTCCTCTCATGTTTCCATGGAACAGACCAACTTTCCTAAAAACTAGTAAATATAGTTTGTTGTTAACCTTCTCGAACAACAAAACATTAATCATATACACTACTGGCCATTAAAATTTCTACATCAAGGAGAAATGCAGATGATAAACGGGTATTCATTCGACAAATATATTATACTACAGCTGACATGTGATTACATTTTCACGCAATTTGGGTGCATAGACTCTGAGAAATCAGTACCCATAACAACCACTTCTGGCCGTAATAACGGCCTTCATACGCCTGGGCATTGAGTCAAACAGAGCTTGGATGGCGTGTACAGGTACAGCTGTCCCTGCAGCTTCAACACGATACCACAGTTCATCAAGAGTAGTGACTGGCGTATTGTGACGAGCCAGTTGCTCGGCCACCATTAACCAGACGTTTTCAGTTGGTGAGAGATCTGGAGAATGTGCTGGCCAGGGCAGCAGTCGAACATTTTCTGTATCCAGAAAGGCCCATACAGGACCTGCAACATACGGTCGTTCATTATCCTGCTGAAATGTAGGTTTTCGCAGGGATCTAAAGAAGGATTGAGCCACGGGTCGTAACACATCTGAAATGTAACGTCCACTGTCCAGACTGCCGTCAATGCGAACAAGAGGTGACCGAGACGTATAACCAATGGCACCCCATACCATCACGCCGGGTGATACGCCAGTATGGCGATGACGAATACACGCTTCCAATGTGCGTTCACTGCGATGTCGCCAAACACGGATGCAACCATCATGATACTTTAAACAGAACCTGGATTCATCCGAAACATTGACGTTTTGCCATTCGTGCACCCAGGTTCGACGTTGAGTACACCATCATAGGCGCTCCTGTCTGTGATGCAGCGTCAAGGGTAACCGCAGCCATGGTCTCCGAGCTGATGGTCCATGCTGCTGCAAACGTCGTCGAACTGTTCGTGCAGATGGTAGTCTTGCAAACGTCCCCATCTGTTGACTCAGGGATCGAGACGTGGCTGCACGATCCGTTACAGCCACCCGGATAAGATGCTTGTCATCTCGACTGCTAGTGATACGAGGCGTTTGGGATCCAGCACGGCGTTCCGTATTACCCTCCTGAACCCACCGATTCCATATTCTGCCAACAGTCATTGGATCTCGACCAACGCGAGCAGCAATGTCGTGATACGATAAACCGCAATCGCGATAGGCTACAATCCTACCTTTATCAAAGTCGGAAACGTGATGGTACGCATTTCTCCTCCTTACACGAGGCATCACAACAACGTTTCACCAGGCAACGCCGGTGTACTGCAGTTTGTGTATGAGAAATCGGTTGGAAACTTCCCTCATGTCAGCACGTTGTAGGTGTCGGCACCGGCGCGAACCTTTTGTGAATGCTCTGAAAAGCTAATCATTTGCATATCACAGCATCTTCTTCCCGATTGTTAAATTTCGCGTCTGTAGCACGTCATCTTCGTGATGTAGCAGTTTTAATGACCAGTAGTGTATTACACTACAGTTTACCATTTTGCCGATTATTATATATTTCTACCGCAATATATACTGGATGTCAAGGATAAATCCCTTTTGACTATTTACTTGGAAAAAAGTCGAGACTCAATAACACGAAAGAAAACAACTAAAATTTGTGATACTAGTTTTATGCTAATTTTCAGAATTTCCTGGCGGTAAATCGCATTTGAACTTGCCGTTAGAATGGCGGTTGATTGTGACATGGGAGCTTCACACAAACTGCGTACTGGGCAGCTTTCCACTCGCCTTCCGCACCCCTCGAGTGATTAAATGCTAAAGCGCTCATTAGCGTGCTGGGTAATTAATAACTGCTACGCCAGTCAGAATTCATTTCTTTTTCTGCGAATTGGGCTTAAAGTTAAATTTTTTTTAAAGTACGAATGCTTTGAACACATGAAGCACGACAAAATTATCTTTTATTTTTAATATCATTAGTTTCATTAATGACATCAGTTTATCTCTATCCCTGGCAGTCATTTTGTTACTGCCTTACTGAGATCTAACCACGGTAGTGATAAACACATACCTTAAAACAATAACCTGCGGTGACCATTCATATAGCCAAAGGGCTGAATATTATAATTTTAAGTAAGCAGTAGTAAATCAAGGAACAGGCTCGTCACGATAAGACTCACAACTGGTAATATTTTAAATTAAATTAAATAATAAGGACTGAAATCACAACTAATAACGGTTGCTAATGAAAGAATAGGTACTGAAATACTTAGACCCAGTGTTAAATCTTATTACTATAAGCAAACTCTTATACAATGTAATTAGTTTCTGGCTGACAGCCCGTTAAATCACTTGCACACACTCAACGGAATTGAAACTACATTTTTCTCTCATGGATAGCCACCTCTTCAAAGAAATTTTTCTTCGTAGTCCTCATAGTAGGCGAGCTTCAATAGAAGTAATTCAAAGATGAGACAGTTTCTCTTCTCCAGCAGAATTTCACTCATAGCTTCAGATTCTACTGAAGATGTGCAGATGTGCTCACAGAAATTGTATACAGTAATGATATTAATACAGTAAACCGCTGAAAACTTTTGTTCAGTGGTCAGTGGTCTTGCAAGTTCACTCTTGGTTTTATTTATGACTCTTCAGTATTGTACACTCCAGTCAGCTCATTATTTAATCAAGTGGTGGCGATGAGCTTTCTATATGCATCTAAGACACTCTGGAAGTTTAGTTCAGGGAACTGGGTAGAATATTGCCCATAGCCTCCATGTCACAATAAATTTGAAAATTTCAGTTTAGAATAATCTTGAAGTCTTAAATGGAAGTAGCTATCAGTGTTGTCATTCACTTCGTAATGGATGCGTTTATAGTTGATATTTTTCCTACTCGAAACAGGATTTCTTGGAAAACTTGTTCGCAGTCTTCACTTAGCGTGGCTGTGGAGCGGCGACGTTCCTGGATTTTATATTCACAGTACAAAATGCCACTTTCTTGTTTCTGAAGACTGTTTGTACAGCATATTCGTAAAGGTAAATATTTTATCGAATGTGTTCAAGCGAAAAACAAACCTGAAATCTTCCAAAAGTGCCAGAAAACCATTAACTGATGATAAAATATCTCAATCAATTTCGTGGGGATGTTCTAGTACATTACTAAGCGCGTCACGTAGTTCTGTTCCCGCACAAAGGGTTTAAATCTCTTGATGAGTAATTCCATCGCTTAGGACAGATGTATGGAAGACAGCAATGAAAAATTTGTCCAAAAGTTTAATACGTTTAGAGGACATTACAAAAAACTGCAAGTCCATTAAGCAATCTAGAAAATATTTTACATTCTGATATTTGGCTCGTGGTTTGAGACAAAACGATGTGTAGTGCATTGGGATCACAGTGAAAAATGAGGCTTCAGGATTTGTGACTTCGAGACTGCTTGAACCGCATTAATATTTCCCGCCATACTAGACCGCTCGTTGGTTTAATCAATTTATCAAATCAGAATTGTCATAAGAAGTGCTGGATGAATTCGGCAATAGTCTGGGCATGTTTGTCACTACTTACATCAGACAGCCCCAAGAATCTTTCCTTTGTCTTCCCTTCATATATATATAACACACGACGATATAAAACTGGACTTTATTTGCTACCATTGAAGTTTCGTCAGCCATGGTAGCTACGAAAGGAACATCAACAATTTCGCACTTTACAACTGATAACACGGTCGAACCATCGGCTTTTATTAGATCATGTAGCATTAGATTAGAAATTCCTTTAAGCACAACAGAAGTTTTATATGTGCTCCGCTAAACGAGGATCATACTGCGCGGAATACTTCAACAATTCCATGTAATTTCACAGAGTAACAGAACTTGTTGTTTCATCACGCCTCCAGAGATCTGTTAATGTACAGTTTCGGAAAAATCATTCTTAGTTCAAGCACAATGTTTGAAAATACTAACTATTTGTTGAGGAACGGCTTATCTGCATGTTTAACTTTGTTCCTCTTCTTTTTTTGCGTAAGCATCTTGTGTGATTTTGTTTCTCTTATAGCACAATTTCTTCGGTTCACACACTGTTTTGACCACATGTTTATGTGTATATACTGGTTTATCTCATTCTCACAAATCTCTTTACACTCACAGGAAACAACTTTTCCTCATTTTCAACCGAAAGAAGAATGTAGATTCTGCAAATTTATGCATCTGTCCCCACTCGTGATATCCTACGGTTCCTGTCTTTTTTTGCAAATTTCTTCATTCCTTTTGAGTACACATCTTGCACCAGAATTGTTAAATAAAAAAATTTAGTTATCCCTTTTCTAAATGAGTTCCACTCTTATTATTATCATATAGTTTGTACATATTATACATGATATTAATTTTCCTTAAATTATCAATTGTAAAGTAGAAAAGTTTTACCTTTTACGATTCCATACGGTTCTACGACTAGAGCTGTTTCAGCTTTTAGTACTAACTATTATGAATATTATTTTAGTCACCATTATAAAAGGACGAGTCAGTTAGCTAAACACGCACTAATTTACACATTTACATGTTATTGCGGATGTAATGTAATATAATATTTTGTACCATACATTCTGTTTCACAAATATAGGACTCCGTGCAGATAAACACACTTTTCAAATCCATCTGAGACTTTGCTAGTTGTATTTTTGACTGGATCGGCACTATTTGTCTTCGGAGTTTCGCCTTCTTCTATGTTAGGCTTAGATTCATTTCGAAAGATATTGTTCTCTCGACTCCTTGAAAATGTGAGCTATTCATGGACGTGTCAACAATCCAAGCATTTAGGTTTCATTTTGCTATCTCGTTCAGGGGCGCTAATTTATTTCCTCATTTTCCTCCTACTTCCGATTGCAATTTGTGAGCTGTTACATTTCCTTCTCTCATCCACTGAGTAACAATTGATTAATCTATGACGTTTTTACTTTCACTATATTTATACAAAAAGAACACCGACTACTAGGACACTACTACACTACCGATGCTACACTCAGCACTTATCGCAACTACGTGTGTAGAAATAACTTCAACTTTGTGTCTTTTTCTATCGATATATACATGGAAACATGTTTTCTACAGTGTTTCCCATATTAGATGGTGGAGGTACAACGTAACACGAGAACAGAAGTGGCCCTGCAGATATCGAATTTAGCAAACACTAGGCATATATGTACGCATTTTTAGTTGTTCGTCTCAATTATGTATATTAGGTGAAGTCTGTTCTCACACATGATCGATTTATGGACAGTCAACAGTTAAAAGTCAATTTTAAAATAGTAGCAACCGTTTGATCTTTACTTATGAAAGTGACACAGAAGAAAGTATGGACAAAATATGGGACACGTCCCCGAGTAAAAAGCCATAACAGTACATATTATAAAGAATTAGGATCACTTCTTGAGAGTATTTTTGTTCCGTCGTTGCGACTACAATAATACGGTTTTTCCCCGCTCAGACGAGTTTCGCTTTATTGAGGTAATGCGTCATCCGTGGTGGTGATTTCCGCTTGATTTCTCGCTTAGATCGGGGAATGCTGTCTGCTAGCACATCCTTTCTGTTTTTTTTTCTTTTGACACTGGTAGTTGTGGTCCAATTTTTAGTTGTTCTGCAGCACTATGCATTT
Source organism: Schistocerca piceifrons (assembly GCF_021461385.2). Classification (NCBI taxonomy): domain Eukaryota; kingdom Metazoa; phylum Arthropoda; class Insecta; order Orthoptera; family Acrididae; genus Schistocerca; species Schistocerca piceifrons. The sequence continues at coordinate 663,482,913 of NC_060138.1, forward strand.
TTATGTTTTACACACCATATGCATTATTGTAGTTGCAACGACAGAACAAAAATACCCTCAAGATTTGTAAAACAACTACGGACAACACGGCCACACGAATGAAGAAATTAGGATCACATCTGACTGTATTCTAAAACTACATTAAGATGTCTGTAATCAGCTTTGTGACAGTAATTTAAATTAACTTCACATTAAGTACCAGAGAATCGAATGCGTACTTCAAGTACAAATTTCTATTTCATTTATCTGAAATTTTTAGCATGAGTCGACTAAGTTAACTTGTTATTGCTCTCTTGCGTTGTTTCCACCATATGTAATTCAGTTGGTCAACTAAAAACAACACAATCGCTGACATGTAAACCTGTATGTGACCTCTTCTCTCAAATATGGAAGTCGAAATAACAGTACTAGCTCTTCATGAACCCACATCATCTAATTGTAAACATTGCACAACAGAGATCATGGACAACAAATTACAGGAATGAATCGGTCGAACATTGGAAATTGAAAGAGTCCAGATGTGAGGCTCGTGACGATGGGGTCTGGTCGACTGCTTTTTCTGCTGGTACAAGTTATTATCAGGAAGAAGAGATCTATGACGCATAAAATCATACTGAGAAGACATGCTTCAAAATACGTAAAAGTGTCACTGATTACATCGTGAAAACTGTAAGTTCCTTAGATCTCCAAATCTCACATGTCACTTAAATCTTATGGTGAAAAATATCATCACAGGGTAGGGAAGTAGCAGTTCATGATTCAATGAAGGAAGAGGTCGTCTCTGCGTGATCGCGGGACCATCTTGAAGTGGTGTAGTGTGGCAGTGGGAAAGCGAAACGCTGCAAATGTAAATGTATGACCTGTGGTTTCCAGACAGTCCCGCTTTCTTTCCTGGCGCTAACGAGACCATTCCCCCAGTAGACCTTTGTGTATGTGAAGTATTTCAAGGTCCACTTTTTTGAATTTGACATTAAACTACACATTACTGCTTAGCTGGTAACTTGAGCAGTTTCTCCGCTGACAAAAAGTAAGTTTAAAATAAATGTTCCGCTTTTAGTAATACAGAAACGCTACTTTCATATGAGAAACGCCGTCTTATAAAAGATACTACACAATTCGGACATTTTGAAAGGAAATATGAAAACAAAAATTTATATTAAGATTTTCTTTGGGAGTGAAAATACGTTTAGATTTTGAAAACAGAACGTCTCTGTTATCTGAATATGGAGTCGCATCACTTTTCCGACACGTTTATACGGGCCGAAACGCCGGTTTTGTTCAGTGATAGCCGTTTAGAGTACAATGCGACACCATCCCAGAAGAAGGCACGCAAGTATACACTGTATGTATAGGAACATACAAAGTTACATGCTACGCCGGGTGTTCACAAAGTAATGCAACACTCTCTTTCTCAAAGCGGGTTGCTTATATTCAGGATTCCAATACGCCATAGTATTCCCCACTCTTTTCGCTACAAAGCCCTATTTCTCAACATAATCTCCGTTCAATGCGACGGCCCTACGCCACCTTACTGAGAGGGCCTGTATGTCTGGAAGGTACCACCCTACTGGTCGACGTCAGAGCCAGCGCCTTGCTACATCGGTAACCTCTTCATCATCCATTTACTGCCTCCCGCGTAGTTTATCCTTTGTTGGGCCAAACAGATGGAAGTCGGATGATGCGGAACCAGGGCTGCAGCTTGGAGAGTCCAACGAAGTTTTATGAGTTCCTTTCGGGTTCATAGATTTGCATGAGGCCTTGCGTTGTTATGCAGAAGAAGAAGTTAGTTTGCATTTTTGTGATGCTGACGAGCTGAGGTTGTTTCTCTAGGTCCCTGAGGGAAGCACAATACACTTCAGAGTTCATTGTTGCACTATGAGTTAGTACATTGAAACGTCCCCTTATGAAAAGTTATAGATGACTGTGCTTAAACTGACACACAAAATTTTTTGCGCAACGCAATCTGACTTTCAATAATCCCTACAAAAGAATGGCCCTGACTAACATTAACCTATACCTTTCACAAACCACTTACCTCACCAAAAATCTTCATTACTCGCACTACTGCAATACAGCGAGCGCCACTACTTACAGCTAAATAAAAGATTCAAACTGCTGAAGGCACTAACTACTGATAGGCGTAGTTAGCAAATGAAAGATTTTGATAGAGAACAAACAATGTATTTACCTTACTAGTGTTCAAAAGTCATATATATAGCAGTTCATGACAACCAGTCTTACAAAATTCAAAACTCCGCCATCTCTCTCCCCACAACCACCACTGCTGGCGGCTCACCTCCAACTGCACAACGCTACGCGCTGTTAACATCCAGCTGCCCAACACTACAATGGCAGACAACAATGCAAACTAGCCACAGACTGCACACAGCACAGCCATTGATTTTCATACAGAGCGCTACGTGGCGTTACCAATAAGAAAACCTAAACAGCCCACTTACATAGCCCCCATGCTCCCCACAAAAAATTTTACAAATTGTTTTGGGCAGTGGCCAATAATGATTTGATAAAATTTTTCATAATTACAATAACAAAGATATCAAATGCACACACTTATTGATACAATGTTGGTCAAAAGCTAAAATTTTCTCACAGTCCATAAAGACAGTCCTGATCATCCATCACAGTAAAATTGCAGTGTTTTTTTTTTTCAAAGTCTGAGCAGTAAAGAAAATGCACATGGAAGTAGTAGATTTACATGCAGTCTTAAAGGAGTAGTGTTGTCCTTCCAACAGAAAGACAGTGCTGACTCTTGACATGCAGACAGGTAATCGGCCACAACAGAGCAAACCCACAGCAGAGTCATTCGAAGTTTTCAAGAATATTGGTAGGTAGGTCATCACAGAGTAGACCACTGTAGTCCTGTTAGAGATTACGGTATTGGTGGGCCATCAGAGGTGCAGACCCACTGTAGTCCTGGTAGAGATTGTGGTATTGGTGGGCCACCAGAGGTGCAGACCCACTGCAGTTCTTGTAGAAATAATGGTACTGGCGAGTCAGAAAAGGTGTAGACCCACTGTAGTCCTTGTATAAATAATGGTATTGTTGGGTCATCAAAGATGCAGACTCACTGTAGTCCTTGTAGAGATGGCCAGGAGCCATCTGTTGTGACTGTGCAAGTGCACAATCACCATTGAAGAGTCTTGCAGATAATATAGCAAGTCCATAACCACCACTTGTGCACTCACAAAGTTTTTGGAATTGTTCTTAGAACCAGCAATGCTGTTATCCAGTCCCTTGCTGAATTATTAACACACGTGCAAACACTAACAGTCCCAACTTCTCACATACTGTGCATATACTATGACCAACAGAAACATGTGTAGTGAAATGTAACTTACAAGTTACTTAATTTGATGAACTGGTGTCAATTACAATTTTATAACATAAGAATACATTAACAAAGGTACAAAATACATCATTAAATACATAATAATACAGATAACATTTGTAGTAATACAGGCTTTACAAAACAATAGAAATAAACATATACATCAGTGTTACAGGAATTATGAGATAAGTTGATACATAAAAGATCAGAATAAATTTTGAAACATCAACTTCACACATGAGCATTAAAACAAAACAGAATAAATAATGTCTAAACATTTTTACAAAGTAAATAGCATATTATTAATGCCAGTTATATTTGAGGATAACAGTATTCCTCATCATAGTGAATGTAGCTTAGTATTAGAAGAGAAAAAAATTCTATGAAACAGTACACAGAGACAGGAAGAAAACAAATACACAAGGGTACACAAACACATAGTGGGATAACACAAAAGGAGAGGGCAGGGTTCGATTTCAGTGTAACATTTGGCACTGCAATCCAACCCAAAACTTCATTCCATAGATCTTTTTTTTCTTATTTCAACATTTGTTTCCACCAAAAAAATCCTATCCAAGCATGCTTTCTGTATTCTGTTCACATCTTCTTTCAAAAATAGTTTTTCTCCACTGTACACTACTTTTTTGGCCAAACCATTTTCTTATAGCTTCTCAATGCATTTCTTCCAATCCATCATAGCTAGTTTCTTATACAGTCTACCCCCTCTTAAACTAACTTAAATCTACTGAGCTCAGATACTAAACTAAACTAAGGGACGAGGCAATGCAGCAGCACAAAACAATTAACGCAAACAGCAATGACAAAAAAATTCAAATTGGCAAACCAATTGCAATATTACAATTAATATAAGGCACTGTGCAGCAAACAAGAAAAATAAATCAGTAGTAAAACTGGCTTAACAGCGTAATACAAAGACAAATTCAGTAACATTATGCCTGGCAAACAGCAGCAGCAAATGCAATAACTTATATCTAAACATGACATAGCTCAAGCAGAAAATGTACAACAGTAAAAAGAATGGCCATGTTTAATACCTATGTCACATCTTAACACTAGAGTGATGCATCACTGTAACTTGTTCTAGCAGACAAGTTACCAAGTCACTGACAAAAATTATGTATGCAATTCCTGTGAAGTGGAAATGTCTGCACCTTGTGGTCGTGCGGTAGCGTTCTCGGTTCCCACGCCCGGGTTCCCGGATTCGATTCCCGGCGGGGTCAGGGATTTTCTCTGCCTCGTGATGGCTGGGTGTTGTGTGATGTCCTTAGGTTAGTTAGGTTTAAGTAGTTCTAAGTTCTAGGGGACTGATGACCATAGATGTTAAGTCCCATAGTGCTCAGAGCCATAAGAAAACCTAAACAGCCTACTTGCAACATCAAACAGAATAACCCATTCAGAGGTCCAGAAGAGAATCAGCATGACTTTACCGGCTTTGAACTTTTTCTTAGGAGTAGATACGAAGTGGCGCTACTCCATGCATTGCAGTCTTGTTTCCGGTTCGAATTGATAAACCTATGTTTCATCGCCTATGACGGTGTTCGACAAAAAAATTATCACTATCAGACTCGTTTCGCACAAGCAATTCCGCGCAGATGGTCCTTCGCTGCTCTTTATAGTTTGAGACCAACTCTGTAATTGTTTTCTTTAATCACTGACCAACAGAGTTTTCCCTGACAAAGACAATGCAAACTTAAGCCGACCATTTATTATTATATACAAGCCCAACGCAATCTGACTGCTATACATTCACAACATGATTACCTATAATTAACACAAAAGTATGGCTCTGAATTGCAAGAAATCCTGACAATAATACAAATGCAAAAAATATGAAATTAGAGAAATATGAAACTCATTGCAATCGCGAATCCCGATAGTGCAAACACCATTCTCTTACATAGTCACTTACCTCTCATAAAATCTTCAAAACACGAACTACAGCAGTCATAGCCAATAACAACAGCAGCCAGGCTAAATAAAACGGTTGTAAGTAGTATAGACTCTAACTACTAGGAGGTCCCCCCCCCCCCCCCCCCCCCCCGGTAGCAGCGTGGTCAGCACGACAGACTGTCAGTCCTAAGAGCCCAGGTTCTATTCTCGACTGCGTCGGAGATTTTCTCCGCTCAGGGACTGGGTGTTGTGTTGTTCTAATCATCATCATTTCATCCCCTCGACGCTCAAGTCGCCGACGTGGCGTCAAATCGAAAGACTTGCACCCTGCGAACGGTCTGCCCGACGGGAGGCACTGGTCACACGACATTTATTTATAACTAGGAGCCATATGGTTAGCAGAAGAAAGATTTTGTTGAAAAGCAAGCAAAGTATTTACAAAATTTTACCTTATTCATGTGACGTCCAATTCCAAAAATTATATAGTTGTCAATAATTCCATTACCTAAACATTATCAACCATACATCTATTATCATACCCTTCCTTGCATCTTTTCTTATAGGAAACTTCATCTCACTTTACACTGCTTGTCCTACCAACACGGTGTCTCCGCTAAGAAAAACATGTCCGTACACTTCCCTATCCACTTGCTAACTGCTAGTCCGTCCAACCACAGAATCTCTTGCCGAGGGAGCAGAGCGCTGTCATCGTTATTTACACAGTCTGTAGCGCTGCCAACACACAAACAGGCTACTTACAAGTTTTCTGCAGGCGCCAAGGAACCCTACGGGCACACATCTTTGAGTACCCCGACTGGTAGACGAGTGTGCCAGCCCTACCAACAGAGACTTCCAGCCGTGCAACGAGGTGTTTGACTGTGATCCACTGATCACCTCGAATGAGTGTCTCTACACGTTCGAAAACTGCAGGAGTCACAGCTGTGTGCGGCCACCGGGAGATCGAACAGGTTTGCGAGACTTTGTTGTGATGATCGCAGACGCCTCGCCCAACGACTCAGCATGCTCTTGTTCACTGCCAGGTCTCCTCAGACATCCTGCAGGCGTCTACGAATATCAGCGATGCTCTGGTTTTCTGCCAAAAAGAAATTCTATGATGGTTCTCTGCTTGGACGCACCTACTTTTCGGGTACCATTTTGAAGACTACGTATAGTGCCACCAACTGTCGGAACTTCATGAAACTACAGGGGCTGCAGCGGGAATATTCCAAGAAGTCCCACAACAAATGCCACATTTCTCAACAGAAGTTTGCCAAAAAAAAGTGTTACACTACTTATTGAACGCGCTTCGTACATTATTACGCACGGAGTGTTCTGGCGTGTAAAATATAACCTTTATGGAACACCGCAAACTAATGCAAATACGAAATGATTAGAAAATAAGTAAAGAGCTGCGAACGAAACTAAACGTGATGGGGACGATTTAGACACTATTCTAAAGCACGTATTTCCCCAATGGTATGTAACGTAAATGTAAAATTTAAGCGCATCAACTTTAAGGCTGCTAAGTATTATTATAAGAAAATGAAACGAACACCTGCAGAATAACTGCCTAAGAAGTACTAATAGAAAATCAGCAGTTGAACACTGACAGAAAAGTGAATCACCCTGAAAAGGGGGGGGGGGGGGGCGACGACGAAACGAAATGAAACTTCACGGATTGAGAGGGTATGCGATATTACTTCAGTTATTACAAAACCGCATCAAAACTACAAAAAATATGACATCATGAACTCACTCGTCAGTACGACTTCGCACCCTGTCTGGCCCGAAACTATACATTGATTCAGTTGGGAACAGTGCAACAAAGCCATTGTTATCAATGCTGGTTCTATCGGGGACAGATCTTCGGCTATTGCTGGTCACTGGAGTACCTTAACATCATGCAAGACAGTTAATAGAGATATTTTCCATGTGTGGACGAGCACTGTCTTGTTGAAAAACGGTACCACGATACTATCACATGAGAGCTGACACATGACTACTTAGGATGTTATTGACGTACCGCTGTGACGTCATAGATCCCTCAATCACAGCCGGCGACGGTAGTCACAACTGATGGCTACCCATGTCAGAACTACAAGAATTGCACCACTGTGCCTGTCGTAAACAGTTAAAGAATGGGACGCCTCCCCAGACCACCGTCATACTCGCCGGGGTAGTGCAGAACCGCGGTTCATCTATGAACACAGTGTGACGCCAAAGACCATACTTCATTATCACGCCAGCGCGCCAAACACAGTCGATTGTGTTCTGGTACAAACGGCAGCAAACGAACAGGACATTAACTCGCTAGTCCGGCACCTGTTAATCTCCGACGAATGGCGTTCAGTGATACAGGGAGTTCATTCTTGGCTGGCTGGTACAGATGTGCATCGGGTATCATGCGCTTAGTACACAATACGGCGATCCACTCTTGTGAAATAATACAGGCAGCAGGGGATCAAATAGATAAAAAGACAAGGGCTAATAGAAATCCTCGAATAACACAAAAGATATTAAATTTACACAATTTTGGTAAACATTTTTGGAAAGCAGTGATCAATTAATTGTTATATTTTGACTAAAGTTCAGTCTTGATCACATCATGTATGTTTTAATAATATAGGTAACCGGTTTCGGTTCTTTCTACAAAACCATCATCAGACCCATGGCTCCCTTAGGATGGTAGGCGGAGCTTTCCTCGCTGCTACGCAGTCAACTGAACAGCGAGGAGAGCTCCGCCTACCATCCTAAGGGAGCCATGGGTCTGATGATGGTTTTGTAGAAAGAACCGAAACCGGTTACCTATATTATTAAACCATATATGATGTGATCAAGACTGAACTTTAGTCAAAATATAATATTGAATTTAATTGTCGAAAAGAGCAAGTATAAAAATATAGTAAATGAGACAGGCGAAGTCGAGTACAAATGTCTAAAAAATGAGATTAACAGGAAGTGCAAAATGGCTAAACAGGAATGGCTAGAAGAGAAGTACAAGGATTTAGAATTATGACTGCAAACTATCGTTGGCATGTCATGAGAGATGCTCTATAAGTAAATTACAAAAGAAAACAGAAAAAACGGAAATGCTTTCGTGATGATTATGTAGATAATAGACAGAAGGGGGAAAGTTACGCACACACACACACACACACACACACACACACACACACACATACATATATATATATATATATATATATATATATATATATATATATATATATATATATATATATATGCACTAAGAACTAAACAAAAGCCGCGTGGATTGGCCGCGCAGTTAGAGGCGTCATGTCACGGACTGCGCGGCCCCTCCTGCCGGAGGCTCGAGTCCTCCCTCGGGCATGGGTGTGTGTGTTGTTCTTAGCATGAGTTAGTTTAAGTAGTGTGTAAGTCTAGGGACCGAGGACCTAAGCAGTCTGGTCCCTTAGGAATTCACACACACACACAGCTAGCCAAAAACATTGTGCTACCATATTCTTCAACCTTGATTTGATTGGGATTGACTATTTTTGTAAAGGATAGAGACGAATTTAATTTTTATAAACCAGAGTTCTTATGTCAGACAGTGTATATCTGTCAGCGTTTAGTTTCTAGAGGGAACGCAACTAGTAAGGAAGGGAACGTCTATCAGCGCATGTAGTGTAACTGAATCTATTTCGCTGAAGACATGGTAGTACAAACTCTCACATGCTCATTCCAACAGAATTCACTAAAATCCCTTGTAATCAGCGCGGCTGCAACATAAACGTCTCTCCTGCATATGTAGATCGATTGTTACCAACATCTGAAGTGTAATGTTTTTACAAGGTCCAGCTTGAAAGGGTAAGGATGATGACAACAAATTCATCGTAGTGCACTCACTTTGAAACACAAAGTAATGAGAAGTGCATCATTAAGTATCCCGAAGATAGTGAAACATTTTTATTGATGACATGAAATCTCTACTTTGACATATGGCATTGTTTGTAGTGAAAATACGTTGACAATGTACTGGAAATAAAATGAAATCTAAGTATAACTCATCTTATCCTCCATGGCTTCGCAGTGTGCCGGAACTTACCCAGTAGGTGTTTCAAACTTTGTCAATATATATTCCAGTATAATAAAGTATAAACTGTTAAATCTCAGAGTGGTCAGATGATTGTTTCCCTAAATACATCGCTTAAGGAAAAAAATAAGTTGTGACAAACAGTAAAGCTAGAAAGTCAAAAGTTGTTCTCGATGCGCTAATGTATGTGAAAATCAACTGTTACAAGTCTCAACGTGACTTTTTTACGAAAAATTGAAGGCACTAAATATTAGACTTAGAAAGATGAAAATTGGTATGAAGCGTCAGTTTGATATAAAAACGTTGTCTATGTGACCCCCTTAAGTTACCTCTAATAGTTTTCGAGTAATTTACTAAAACCTAAATTTGTGATAAAAACTTTTTATTTGTAATAGATTAAATATATTTTATATTAATGATAGAAAAAAGTTCTGATTACAGCACTTGATGAAACCCATCAACTAATAATGCTATAACAAGTTTCAAGACTTTCATGTAAATATCAATCAAGGCAAGGTGTCTTACTGAATTAGTTCAGAGGTCATATTCTACTGTCAGTTTCGTTCTAAAAACTATAGCCGGCAAAGTTTAAATGCAGTCGATCTGAAATTTTTTCTGTAATTAAAGCCAACTTTACTCCTTTCATATAAAAATTACGAAGACTGTAAATTGATACACAACAGTGTTGTAAAATAATGTGTGTCCGAAAAAGCGGCCATTTAGATGCTGCAATTTGGGCATACAGCAGATGACGGCAAATGTCCCCTTTGGCTGTCGCTGGGCCAATATGTAAATACTGCCTGAGAGGCAGCGACTCTTCACTTCGCACCAGTTGTATCTCTGTCCGCGTTATTTAAACGCCGGCTTATGTAATGTTAACGAAACCGCGTGGCAAGTGTTGAGACTGTTTTCCACTTTTGTGGCGAGCAATTAACCTTCATTATTAGAAGCCATGGTGACAGAGCGTTAAATCGAAACTTACCGTAGAGGTCACCTCTGGACTGCTCATAGTGCTTTTTATAATAGAGACATCATCATTATCATCAGAAATATTACTACTTTTTGGGAGTGAAATTTTTAAACGTATATTAATCAGTTAGAACCAAAAATTTTCATTCATAATTATAGTTACTGATTCTGTTGAGTAAAGAGAGAATAGAAACCTTTCTTTTCAGTGAGTGCAGGAAGAATGTGGACCTGCAGACTGGAAACTATGGTCATTACGTTCTCAATCGCTTTCTGGCTTACCGCGAAAAATGTTTTCGGAATCTCGTAGAAGACGGTGGAGCACAATTTCGTATTTTCTTATCCATCCGCCGCCGGACAACCTCTTCATCTGGGAGTAGCTCTTTCAACCTACATCCCCCGTTATTTGTTGGATAAATCGCAATTCCTGTCTTGCTCTACAGGTCTTAACATATACAGCACCTTCTATTAACTTGAGGGTTTCTCTCTGATGTCTTAATACATATTCTATCAACTTGTTCCTTCTTCTTATCAGTGTTTTCCACATATATTTCTTACATCGACAATTCTGCTCAGGACCTCCTCTTTCCTTATCTTATGTGTCCACCTAATTTCCTACATTCTTCTAAAGCACAACATATCAAATTCTTCACTTATCTTCTGGTTTTCCTACAGATGTTGTTCACTTCCATTAAATTTTGTGTTCAAGACGTAAAATTTCAGAAACTTCTTCCAGAAATTAAATGGTTGACTCTACTAGATTTCTTTTGGTCAGGAATGGCCTATTCATCTGTGGTAGTTTGCTTCTTTTGTTCTTCTTTACTCCTTTATATGGGTCACTTGATTAAGGCTTTCTACTGTAACATTTTCTGTTTGATCATCAAATACAAATTATTCTTTAGTAGATTATTTACATTCAGTTGCCCAAACATTTTCGTAAAATATTAGATTGGCTTCAATTTTATTAACTTTAAATCTTTAATTTCTAGATTTAATATAACTGATTTAATAAATCACTGCATTTATTGTTGAAACTTATTATTTCTTTTCCTCAGGTCTTAGCTCATTTTCCTTAATGTTCAAGTGACATTTTGCTCAATGACAGTCTTATTTAGTTTTATGGCTTGAACTTAAATATGATGAAGATGGTTTCACTTTAAGTTCATATCTGCATATACCGCAATTGTTTCTGTAATTGTACATACTCTTCAATTTCTTAGGATGAATGTACATTTTATTTAGCTTGTTTGCTCTAGCTGTTAGTTTTATTTGGATTTGGGAGGTTTCATACCATGTTTATGATAAGATAATGTATTTAGCTTGAAGGAGTGTTCCTTCCTCTCTTTAAAAGCTTTTATTTCCTTTATTTGATTAAGAGTTTTATTGACCTCACTTACTTCTTGAAGAATTTGAAGAACAACAAAATTAATAGAATCTTTAATTTCAAGTTTCATATTTTCAAAGTAAATATAAGTTTGCTAAGCTAATTAACTACTATTAAAATTATTAATAGTAATTATCTAATGTTGTACAGTTGATGTATAATGTTCATTAGGTAACAGCTAATGTAAACGATTTTTAAAATTTGCAGAGCTATAATGCAAGTCTGGTTAAACAGTTAATTAATCCTGTACCATATAAACAGAATAAACGAATAGCATCCACATTTGCAATAAAGAATGGAAATAAAAATCATGTTAATTTGTTTCTCCACAGCAAATTCCACTTGGACCTATTTGATTGATTCTCTATCTCAACAGGGGATTGATTATAATATGTTTGTAGTCATTGTCACCCCTCAAAAAGATATTTGACCACAAGGTAGAATATATCATGTAATATATTTGATCACAAGGTAGAATATATCCTATAATGAATAGATACAACATGAAAGGAATAATGGTTCAAGCTATCCACATACACATGCATATGTATTTTAGATATAATAAATCCATGTTACGGGCAAATAAACAAAAATAAAGGGAATATAATTGTTCTATTTGCATGTAAATTTGAATGATTCAATCATTATATATGTCTAAACAGTTGTGGACTACACTTCTAAATTGCATCTGACAAAAATAATGTCTCATTGGAGATCAAAATTAAGTGTAACAGTGAAGTCATCTGGTTGGGTACAACAGGTCTAGGTGAAACAAAGTTAATTGTAGGATATTTTTTACCAGCCACTTGATTCTTCTATGTTAGTTATAGTGTCTTCCAAAGAAATTCTACAGTCAGTAGTGTGTAAATACCCAGCTCATGCAATACCAGTTGGAGGCGACTGCAAGCTACTGAGTGTAGATTCATTGCACAGGGTAAAAACAGACAGTCCTGTAAAGTAGTTTTGAACATGTTTTCTGAAAATTTTGTTGAGCTGATAGTTCAGCAGCCCCGACATAATGGAAATATCTTGTAGCTACAAACAAACCAGACCTTACCAGTGGTGTAAGTAAAGATATGGGGATTAGTGATTAGGTGTCATCATAGGGACTACATTTACAAAAGTTAATGGATCAGTCATGAAAGCAAGAAGAATGTTTCTTCTAGAAAGACTAGATAAGTAGTTGTTAGTATCTCACTTAGACAATGAACTGACATCATTTAGTTGCAGCATTATGGGCATAAAGGAATTATGGGCAAAGCTTAAACAGACTGTAAATCGTGCTCTGAACAACTACATACCTGGTAAGTAGATTAAAGCCAGAAAAGACCCACAGCAGTTTAACAACGAAATTCGGAAAATGCTGAGGAAGCAAAGGCTGTTACGCTCTCAGTTCAAAAGAGAACTCGTGAATGATGACAGGCAAAGGTTAGTAGACAATTGTTTGTCTGTGGAAAGGTCTATGCCTGAACCATACAGCAACTGCCACTGTCATACCTTAGCACAAGATCTTTCCTATGTAAAATCGATAAGCTGGTCTAAGGCTTCCATCCTGTCACTCATTGTCCAGTCTGATGTGGCAGTTAAAGGTAGAAAAATGATAGCCAAGCTGAAGACAAATCAGTCGCCAGGTTCGGATGGAATCCCAATTCAGAATGTTAGGGCACTCTAGTGTGCTGGTTCCTTTCTTAGCACGAAATTTCGCGAATGTCTCGCCCAGTCCAATTCTCAAGCAACTAAAAAAAAAAACGCAGTTGACTCCTGTATATAAAAAGGGTGATGTTGCAGACTGTAATGCTTAACACTGGTTTGCTGCGGAATTCTAGAACATGTTCTGAGCTAGAACATAATAAATTTCCTAGAGACTGGAAACTTATGTCCACGATCCACACAGTTTTATAAAGCATCGCTCTTGTGTGACTCAGCTTTCCCTTTTGTCACATGATATACTATGAACTATGGATGAAGGGAAACAGGAGATGCCATATTTCTCGATTTCCGAGAAGCATTGGTCACAGTACCACACTGCAGACTGTTAATGTAGGTTCAGGCACACAGAAAGGGATTCCTGATGTGTGGAGCCATTTAGACTTCTCAAATAATGGAACCAGTATGTTGTTCTCCCCCCCCCCCCCCCCTGAACCGTGGACCCTGCCGTTGGTGGGGAGGCTTGCGTGCCTCAACGATACAGATAGCCATACCGTAGGTGCAACCACAATGGAGGGGTATCTGTTGAGAGGCCAGAGAAACGCGTGGTTTCTGAAGAGGGGCAGCAGCCTTTTCAGTAGTTGCAGGGGCAACAGTCTGGATGATTGACTGATCTGGCCTTGTAACACTAACCAAAACAGTCTTGCTGTGCTGGTACTGAGGACGGTTGAAAGCAAGGGGAAACTACAGCCGTAATTTTTTCCGAGCGCATGCAGCTTTACTGTATGGTTAATGATGATGGCGTCCTCTTGGGTAAAATATTCCGGAGGTAAAATAGTCCCCCATTCGGATCTCCGGGCGGGGACTACTCAAGAGGATGTCGTTATCAGGAGAAAGAAAACTGGCGTTCTACGGATCGGATCATGAAATGTCAGATCCTTTAATCGAGCATGTAGGTTAGAAAATTTAAAAAGGTAAATGGATAGGTTAAAGTTAGATATAGTGGGAATTAGAGACGTTCGGTGGCAGGAGGAACAAGACTTTTGGTCAGGTAAATACAGGGTTATAAATACAAACTCAAATAGGGGTAATGCAGGAGTAGGTTTAATAATGAATAAAAAAATAGGAATGCGGGTAAGCTACTACAAACAGCATAGTGAACGCATTATTGTGGCCAAGATAGACACGAAGCCCACGCCTACCACAGTAGTACAAGTTTATATGCCAACTAGCTCTGCACATGACGAAGAAATTGATGAAATGTATGATGAGATAAAAGAAATTATTCAGGTAGTGAAGGGAGACGAAAATTTAATAATCATGGGTGACTGGAATTCGAGTGTAGCAAAAGACAGAGAAGGAAACATAGTAGGTGACTATGGATTGGGGCTAAGAAATGAAAGAGGAAGCCGGCTGGTAGAATTTTTGCACAGAGCATAACTTAATCATAGCTAACACTTGGTTCAAGAATCATGAAAGAAGGTTGTATACGTGGAAGAACCCTGGTGATACTGGAAGGAACCAGGTTTTAAATTGTAAGACATTTCCAGGGGCAGATGTGGACTCAGACCACAATCTATTGGTTATGAACTATAGATTAAAACTGAAGAAACTGCCAAATGGTGGGAATTTAAGGAGATGGGATATGGATAAACTGACTAAACCAGGGGTTGTACAGAGTTTCAGGGACAGCATAAGGAAACAATTGACAGGAATGGGGGAAAGAAATACAGTAGACGACGGATGGGTAGCTCTGAGGGATGAAGTGGTGAAGGCAGCAGAGGATCAAGTAGGTAAAAGGACGAAGGCTAGTAGAAATCCTTGGGTAACAGAAGAAATATTGAATTTAATTGAAGAAAGGAGAAAATATAAAAACGCAGTAAATGAAGCAGGCAAAAAGGAATAGAAACGTCTCAAAAATGAGATCGACATGAAGTGCAAAATGGCTAAGCAGGGATGGCTAGAGGACAAATTAAAGGATGTAGAAGCTTATCTCACGAGGGGTAGGATAGATACTGCCTACAGGAAAATTAAAGAGACCTTTGGAGAAAAGAGAACCACTTGTATGAATATTAAGAGCTCAGATGGAAACCCAGTTCTAAGAAAAGAAGGGAAAGCAGAAAGGTGGAAGAAGTATATAGAGGGTCTATACAAGGCCGATGTACTTGAGGACAACATTATGGAAATGGAAGAGGATGTAGATAAAGATGAAATGGGAGATATGATACTATGTGAAGAGTTTGACAGAGCACTGAAAGACCTGAGTCGAAACAAGGCCCCCAGGAGTAGACAACATTCCATTAGAACTACTGACGGCCTTGGGAGAGCCAGTCCTGACAAAACTCTACCATCTGGTGAGCAAGATGTATGAGACAGGCGAAATACCCTCAGACTTCAAGACGAATATAATAATTCCAATCCCAAAGAAAGCAGGTGTTGACAGATGTGAAAATTACCGAACTATTAGTTTAATAAGTCATGGCTGCAAAATACTAACGCGAATTCTTTACAGACGAATGGAAAAACTAGTAGAAGCCGACCTAGGGGAAGATTAATTTGGGTTCCGTAGAAATATTGGAACACGTGAGGCAATACTGACCCTACGACTTATCTTAGAAGAAAGATTAAGGAAAGGCAAACCTACGTTTCTAGCATTTGTAGACTTAGAGAAAGCTTTTGACAATGTTGACTGGAATACTCTCTTTCAAATTCTGAAGGTGGCAGTGGTAAAATATAGGGAGCGAAAGGCTATTTACAATTTGTATAGAAACCAAATGGCAGTTATAAGAGTTGAGGGGCATGAAAGGGAAGCAGTGGTTGGGGAGGGAGTGAGACAGGGTTGTAGCCTACCTCCTATGTTATTCAATCTGTATATTGAGGAAGCAGTGAAGGAAACAAAAGAAAAATTCGGAGTTGGTATTAAAATCCATGGAGAAGAAATAAAAACTTTGAGGTTCACCGATGACATTGTAATTCTGTCAGAGACAGCAAAGCGGAAGAGCAGTTGAACAGAATGGATAGTGTCTTGAAAGGAGGATATAAGATGAACATCAACATTAAGCAAAACGAGGATAATGGAATGTAGTCTAATTAAGTCGGGTGATGCTGAAGGTATTGGATTAGGAAATGAGACACTTAAAGTAGTAAAGGAGTTTTGCTATTTGGGGAGCAAAGTAGCTGTTGATGGTCGAAGTAGAGAGGATATATAATGTAGGCTGGCAATGGGAAGGAAAGCGTTTCTGAAGAAGAGAAATTTGTTAACATCGAGTATAGATTTAAGTGTCAGGACGTCGTTTCTGAAAGTATTTGTATGGAGTGTAACCATGTATGGAAGTGAAACATGGACGATAAATAGTTTGGACAAGAAGAGAATAGAAGCTTTCGAAATGTGGTACTACAGAAGAATGCTGAAGATTAGATGGGTAGATCACATAACTAATGAGGAGGTGTTGAATAGTATTGGTGAGAAGAGAAGTTTGTGGCACAACTTGACTAGAAGAAGGGATCGGTTGGTAGGACATGTTCTGAGGCATCAAGGGTACACCAATTTAGTATTGGAGGGCAGCGTGGAGGGTAAAAATCGTAGAGGGACACCAAGAGATGAATACACCAAGCAGATTCAGAAGGATGTAGGTTGCAGTAGGTACTGTGAGATGAAGCTTGCACAGGACAGAGTAGCATGGAGAGCTGCATCAAACTAGTCTCAAGACTAAAGACCACAACAACAACAAGCTGTTGTTCTCGACGGCGAGTGTTCATGAGAGATAAGGGTATCGTCAGGAGTGCCGCAGGTAACTGTGACAGGATCGCTATTATTTTCTATAAACAAAATGATCTGGCGGGCATAGGGGGCGATAATCTGCAGTTGTTTGTTGTTGATGCTGTGATGTATTGGAAGATACTGAAGATCAGTGACCATGGCACAAGATGACTTAGACCAAATTTCTAGTGTTGTGGCAAATGGCTGCTAGCTCTAAATGTAGAGAAAGGTAATTTGGTGTGGATTAGCAGGGCAATCAAATCCATAATGTTCAGATACAGAATTAGTAGTATCCTGCTTGACACAATCACGTCGTTTAAGTATCTGCACATAACGTATCAAAACAATAAGATATGGAACCATCATATGAAGACTGGTAGGGAAGGTTAATGATAAACTTTGGCTTATTGGGAGGATTTTAGGAACGTGTAGTTCATCTGTAAAGAAGACCACATGTAGGACACTAGTGCGATCTGTTCTTAATTACTGCTGGATCCCTACCACTTCGGATTATAGGAAAACACTGACGCAATAGAGAGCAGGGCTGCTAAATTTTTTAGTGGTGTGTTCGAATAACACATATGTGTTACAGAAATGCTTTGGGAAGTCAAATGGGAATACCTGGAACAAAGGTGACGATCTTTACGAGGAGCACTACTGAAAAAGTTTAGCGAATGAGCATTTGAAGTTGACTGCACAACAATGCTACTGCTGCCAAGAACCACGAAGATAAAATACTGGTACGAGGAATTAGGACTCATACGGAGCCGCATAACAGTCCTTTTTCCCCCATTCTGTTAGCGAGCGGAACAGGAAACTAACCGGCTAGTTGTGGTGTAGGGTATCTTCCGCTATGCACCATATGGTGATAGCAATGTATATTTGTAGATGCAGATGTAGAGATAAATTTCATTTCAATATTTCACGCATAAAGTATCACTAAGAATTTTCTGGTTAAAATTTGAATTATCAGAAATAATCCTAGGAGTAACCCAAGACTTCAGCAAAACGTAATTTTTATGGGAGCTGGTAAATCAGTGAAAGTATTAATCCTAATTTTAATTACAGATTACCTTAGGTGTAAGGATTTACTCATTGGCGATAAGATTTTATTTTACAGGTATGTCCTTAATTAATATTAGTATTTGTTACTACATTTATTGGTTTTAAAAGTAGGTAAATTATTTTAATTTTCCTTGTTACAATAAATGTTTATGACTTATGTAATTTCCATTGGATATTGTTGCTGCTTTATAATTAACTGACTTACTATTGCAAAACTTGCATTTGTAACCTATTAATTCCAATATTAATACCTTCAATTTTTACTTCACTCATTTGATTTGGTGGAAATTATTTTTCTTAAAAAAATGAACATGTATTAAAGGTTTTGTTAAGATTAGAGCAAATCATTCTCCCTCACTGTTGGCGTTAATTACTATTAATGAGGGTTTGAGCATCATTATTTTGTTCCTGTTTTTTC
Source organism: Schistocerca piceifrons (assembly GCF_021461385.2). Classification (NCBI taxonomy): domain Eukaryota; kingdom Metazoa; phylum Arthropoda; class Insecta; order Orthoptera; family Acrididae; genus Schistocerca; species Schistocerca piceifrons. The sequence continues at coordinate 663,501,470 of NC_060138.1, forward strand.
GTTTTTACTCTTTGTGGATGCTCTTTATGTCTCCTTATGTTAGATTCTCAGTTTTTTGGTTTATGTTTATATAAAATATTTATGCATATTTATTTTGTTGAACCTCTTTGTTTATTAAATAGTTCTAGATGAGTTGTCCATTCCTTAACGTTGTAGCCGATTTTTGTGTAGTTTTATGTAGTTCTTCATATGGCAAAATATGAGTATTGCTTAAGTAGTGATTACATTCAGTTTAATTTTACACAGTTTTTGGTATGTTCTTTAGTAGTTACTACTAGAGCATCAGGTTAGTTTTTCCTTCTTATCATTCATAATATTTTGCTTTGATGGTATTGACTTTAATAATTATATTTGTATATTTCATATGCCCGACTGTGTTTATTAGCATTTTGTACGTTTTAGGTGAAGTTAGTAACTAGATTACTCTTAATTTTAGGTTCAATATCTTTGGCTGGAGTTTAGCTAACACTTTATACTTAAAATACTAGTTTGCCTTTCTTACCATATTAGTTAAGGCTTACAATATTGCTAATAGTCTTAATTCTACTTTTTGTTTTTTGTTCATATTTTTTTTGCTTTTGTAAGTTTGTCACTTTAGTTAAATTAATGTTGGTTTAGTATGATATTTTTCATGTAATGAAAATGATATTTTCTTTTAGATTTAAGTTAAATTATTTTTGATTATCCTTAGGCTCATCAGTAAGTGTTACTATAAGATTTAAACATATTCAAAATTTTCATTTAAGGTCTTTCTCCCTTACCCTTCTGTTGTTTCTATAACGATGTTTATTGATGGATTAATGACAAAAAATTCATGAGGTTGTGTGGGTTGCTTAATTTTAGCAGTTGGTTATTGTTCATCTTCTTCTGGCTTATTTTTGTTTGTCAAATAATTATTAAGAATGTTCATGTACACATAGATAATTAACTATCAAGGGTGTGCTAAATCATATATTTTCCTTAAGATTTTCAAATATGGCAACTTACTCTTCTTTAAATTTAGTCAATGTATTGAGTTTATCAAATAGTATTGTGTCTTGAGCTGCTTTTATATTTTCAAGCTTAATTTTTTTATACATTTGAAGAAATGTTTATAGATTCAATCTGTGTTATTAATCTTATCATGGTTCTTATACTGTTTGTATTTATAGTTGTTCCCTTGGATGTTTATACAAATGTTTTTTTTAACCTTATACATTCTTCACTTAAATGGTGAATATTCCTTTGTTTTATTTTTCTTCAATATTTTAACAAATGTATTGTTTTGTTGACTCAGTTATATGAAATGTTTCATCTTAGGCAGGGAATTTATTTTGTGTTTTATCCTTAAGACTTCTGTTTATTTTTATTAAGAGCTTTGATTTTTATTTGCTGTTGTAACCAGTAACCAGTAAGAGAGTTATGACTGAATGTGGGCTTCAAAATGAAATGGTTCTATGATAGTTATAATTTAAATTTAATATTTGAGATCTCTTATTTCAATATCTTTTGTTACTTATTTCTTCTACATTTTGAGGTTAATTACAGTTGTTAGCAAATTGGAAGAAACTGAAGTAACTTACGATAAATGCAGATAGTACAAAGCCTACTTCACTTTAAAGGGAAACTAGATGGAACAAAATGTTTGTTAGAGTATCTGCTACAATAACTAAATCACAAACGCCGATTGACTACAGACTGCTCCTAGATTAGCAGAGAACAATGGCAGTTTCCGAAAATTCCCAAAAACGCACTTTTATTAACGTTGATAAACAATGAAATTCAGGGTGATACATTTTTTGGCAGAGTTGTGGATGGCAACAGTGATCTGCTATGAAGCAAGATAAATATCCGAAACGCTAGTATCAGTAACTTGCAAAATATAGTTTTGTAAGCGTCAGAAAATTTGCAGAAATAGTCTATTTCTCACGTAATTGCACAATGAAATTGGAGAACGATTGTTTTGAATTAGGATAGGAATACTGTTTTTAAAAACGTTAAAAGAGCACAATTAAGTTGAAGCCAGCAATTGACGATAACAGTACGAGTTTATCGCAGCACTCGAGAATGTTCGAAATTTCTTGATACGTCACAATATGCAGAAGCAACGCAAACGGTAAAATATGCGAACCTAGAACTTCAAACATGCTAAAATGTGCAGCACCAACACGTCCTTTTGCAGCTAACAATGTTATCGTGTATGTACAGGCTGGTCCATTGATCGTGACCGGGCCAAATATCTCACGAAATAAGCGTCAAACGAAAAAGCTACAAATACCGAAGCTTGCGTAGCTTGAAGGGGGAAACCAGATGGCGCTATGGTTGTCGCGCTAGATGGCGCTGCCATAGATCAAACGGATATCAACTGCGTTTTTTTAAATAGGAACCCCCACTACATATTCGTGAAGCACGTATAGAATAACGAATGTTTTAGTTGGACCACATTTGTCGCTTTGTGATAAATGGCGCTGTAATAGTCACAAACATATGGCTCACAATTTTAGACGAACAGTTGGTAACAGGTAGGTTTTTAAAATTAAAATACAGAACGTAGGTACGTTTGAACATTTTATTTCGGTTGTTCCAATGTGATACATGTATCTTTGTGAACTTATCGTTTGTGAGAACGCATGCTGTTACAGTGTGATTATCTTCAAATATCACATTAATGCTATAAATGCTCAAAATGATGTACGTCAACCTCAATGTATTTGGCAATACGTGTAACGACATTCCTCTCAACAGCGAGTGGTTCATTCCGTAATGTTAGTACATGCATTGACAATGCGCTGACGCATGTTGTCAGGCGTTGTCGGTGGATCACAATAGAAAATATCCTTCAACTTTCCCCACAGAAAGAACTCCGGGGACGTCAGCTCCGGTGAACGTGCGGGCCATGGTATGGTGCTTCGACGACCAATCTACCTGTCATGAAATATGCTTTCAATACCGCTTCAACAGTACGCGAGCTATGTGTCGGACATCCATCATGTTGGAAGTACATCGCCACTCTGACATGCAGTGAAACATTCTGTAGTAACATCGGTAGAACATTACGTAGGAAATCAGCATCCATTGCACCATTTAGATTGCCATGGATAAAATGGGGGCAAATTATCCTACATCCCATAATGCCGCACCATACATTAACCCGCCAAGGTCGCTGATGTTCCACTTGTCGCAGCCATTGGATTTTCCGTTGCCCAATAGTGCATAATTTGCCGTTTTACGTTCCGCTGTTGGTGAATGTCGCTTCGGCGCAAAATAGAACGCGTGCAAAAAATGTTATCGTCCCGTAATTTCTCTTTTGCCCAGTGGCAGAACTGTACACGACGTTCAAAGTCGTCGCCATGCAATTCTTGGTGCATAGAAATATGGTACGGGTTCGATCGATGTTGATGTACCATTCTCAACACCGACGTTTTTGAGATTCCCGATTCTCGCGAAGTTCGTGTGCTACTGGTGTGCGGATTAGCCGCGACAGTAGCTAAAACACCTACTTGGGCATCATCATTTGTTGCAGGTCGTGGTTGATGTTTCACATGTGGCTGAACACTTCCTGTTTCCTTAAATAACGTAACTATCCGGCGAACGGTCCGGACACTTGGATGATGTTGTCCATACCGAGCAGCATACATAGCACAAGCCCGTTGTGCATTTTGATCACAATAGCCATACATCAACATGATATCGACCTTTTCCCAAATTGGTAAACGGTCCATTTTAACACGGGTAATGTATCATGAAACAAATACAGTCCGCACTGGCGGAAAGTTACGTGATACCACGTACTTATACGTTTGTGATTATTACAGCGCCATCTATCACAAAGGGAAAAAAGTGGTCCAACTGAAACACTCATATTTCTTTACGTACTACACGAATATGTAATAAAAATGGGGGTTCCTATTTAAAAAAACGCAGTTGATATCCGTTTGACCAATGGCAGCGCCATCTAGCGGGCCAACCCCCTTCAAGCTAGACGGCTTTTGTTCTTTGTAGTTTTTTCGTTTGATGCTTATTTCGTGAGACATTTGGCCCAGTCACTGTCAAATGGACCACCCTGTATACAAACCCTACTTGGGAATCACCTTATGTGTTAGTGAAAACCGGATCAAAATCTCTACAGTAGTTCCTGAGATTAGCTTTCACATACAAAGAAACGCGGCAAGATACTTTAGGAGTTGCTGTCACGTCTTTGAATGAAGCAATTGTATAACGATTGAATTCACGATATCCAGTGATTTACGGTGCTATACGACAAGTTCGTTTATTTGGATAGAAGCGTATGGGGCCTAAAGATGGCATAATGAAATGCCGAGATAGGTTGCCTTCAGAATAAAATAAAATATTATCTTGAAGTACATGGCTAGTGGTGAATGTTATTGACATTGCCAGTCCTTGGAAGTTGTCTTCAACATTACATACGACAACCAGACATCCTATGTCTTGACTTCAGAACAACTAGGCAGCCTGAAGATGTTCAAAAGAACGAAACCGGTTGTAACATAATCCATGTGTGAACGTACATCTGAGGTGGTTTTCATAAATCATTAACAGTCATTAAATTCTTTCCCAGACAATGATCAGAAAATTTACAAACAAAAGAAATTAAGGAAGGAATAAAATATTAAAAATATTTCGTAAAAAAATATACGAACAAATAACACAATACATAAAAAGGTTCCAAACTAGTGTTAGGGACTACTTTACAGGAGTGTGCCACAAGGAAACCTTGCAACATAGATTTATCTCTTAACTCATTTAGTCTTTCCAGTCGCTGCAAAGCTTATTGTGGTGCTTTGGATCATTGTCACACTGCAGTATGTCATTTTCATTTTTGTCAATGAACCAACATTTGGCAGTCTCCATCAAACATTGTAAAATCTTTTGTGCATTTAAATTCTCGATGAACACCTGCAAAATGCCGAAACCCTATTTTCAGGAACACCCTCAAATATGCATTGCATGAAGAACAAAAATTCCCTCTGTTTGGTTGTGAAACGACTAATGCAATAACTTTTACCATGTATGTGTAATGTCAACAACGCTCTTAATTAACAAATTGAATAGACACAGGAATGACAGAGACAGAATTACGAGACGTGAACAACAGCCTACTAGAAGTGTGCTAACTGCCAGCATCTGACTGCCTGTTTCTGGGCTAAGGTTATTCTTGTTCAGTGCACAGAGTTGCCCAAAAATATACTACCATAGGAGATAACAGAGTGCAAGTAAGCAAAGCAAGAAAGCTTTCGCGTTTCGGTGTCAAAGATAGAAGAATTCTTATAGTGAAGTTAGCAACAATCAGTTTTTGAGCAATATCTTGAAAGTAATAAAACTTTGAAGAAAATTTTTAATTTATCCAAACTCATAAGAATTTAAAGTGGTTGATTTCAATTACTTGTTTAATCACATAACAATGTGTGTTGCCTTTTGTTGCATTTAAACACTTATATATCCTCTTAAAGGCAAATTTTATGTTTTAGACAACCCTATCAGCTACATAATTTACACAAATTTCACGTGTATCATAATAGCACATGTCTCATATGCACACAGCTGCACAAATGTAGTGCGTCACTGGTCAAGGTAGTAACAAAACCCAATGGACCCAGAACAGGATCCTGTGCACCTTCCCCTTCCTGCCAATAATACATACTGTATAGCAGTGCATACAAAAAAAGTAGATTATTTAGCAAAGCCTGCGTTGCCTAAGTAGGAGTCAGTAGTTCGTACGGGACTTGGAGTGTGTAGTTCCCAAATGGCTCAACTGAGTTTATTCGATTACAAACGAAGTGGTCACTCCGCCAGAAACTTTATGTACTGAGTAGTTGTCTTTCTTTATTCTCTTCCTCTGTCGCCATTACCTTCTCCGACGCACACCACACACACACACACACACACACACACACACACACACACACACACACACAAACAAACATACGCCTATGCTCCCACACCCTCTGCAGAGAGTCGAAGTCTAGGACCTCAACAGAGTCGTCCTTTTAAGCCCAGTCCAGCGTACCCGTCGCAGCCTACACGGACCTCATCAGGCCGCAGATGGCAGCCACCATTCGGCAGTCTTTTGTTGTCGACGGCCGGTCAGACAAGTGTGCTCGAGGGTCACGGGACGCAATCTGTCGCCGCTGCGTCGCGACGTCGCCCACCGAGTCCGCCCTCAGCCCTCAGCCCCCAGCCCTGAGCCCGCAGCAGCCTCTATTCCGTGGACGTCCGCCTGTCCGCCCTGTCCCTGCAATCACATAATAGCCGAGGCTCTCGCAGGCACTCCCCTGATCGGCGAGACCGGCGATTCGTGCCTTGCGTTTGGTAGGGAAGTCAGATGCGAACACGTAGGTTTTACATGACTATAGTTTCTCTGATCTAGAAAACAGCAAACTAAAAGTAGCATTCGGTGAAATTAAAAGCAAGGTGCCAACATCCAGAATGAAAAATAAATTCCACTGTTGGACGCAGATGAAAGTGTGGTTAAATGGAGACAACATGTGGATGGCCTTTCTGAGAGGGGAGGAACTGTGCACTAACAAAAAACTGGTGATTTCTCAAACTGGGGAACAATCAAGAATGGGGTGCTGCAAGGTTCGGTCTTGGGTCCTCTGCTGTTCTTAATATAAGTTAATGACTTGCCATTCTATATTCAAGAAGATGCAAAGCTGGTACTTTTTGCCGATGATACAAGAATAACTATCACAACCAACAGACAAGAATTAACTGGTGAAATTGTAAACGATGTTTTTCAGAAAATCATTAAGTGGTTCTCTGCAAATGGGCTCTCATTAAACTTTGACAAAACACAGTATATACAGTTCCACACAGTAGATGGAATGACCCCATTAGTAAATATAGACTTTGATCATAAATCGGTAGCTAAGGTAGAATATTCAAATTTCCAGGTGTATGCATTGATGAGCGGTTGAACTGGAAAAAACACACTGAGGATCTGCTGAAAGGTTTGAGTTCAGCTACTTTATTAGGGTCATTGCAAATTTTGGCGATATACATCTGAGTAAATTAGCTTACCACGCCTATTTACATTCTCTGCTTTCGTAAGGCATCATATTCTGGGGTAACTCATCGTTGAGTAAAAGAGTGTTCATTGCATAAAAGCGTGTAATCAGAATAATTGCTGGAGCTCATCCAAGATCATCCTGCAGACACTTATTTAAAGAGCTAGAAATCTTCACTGTATGCTCACAATATATATATTCACTTATGAAATTTGTTATTAACAATCCGAACGAATTCGAAAGTATAAGCAGTGTACATGGCTACAACACTAGGAGAAAGGATGATCTTCACTACTCAAGGTTAAATCTAACTTTGGCTCAGAAGGGGGTAAATTATGCTGCCACAAAAGTCTTAGGTCACTTACCTAATAGCATCAAAAGTCTGACAGATAGCTATATAGCATTTAAAAGAAAATTAAAAGAATTTCTTAATAGCAACTCCTTCTACTCATTAGATGAATTTTTGGATATCGTAAGTGGGTAATTTCCCAACCTCCACAAAAAAAAATATTGAGTGTCATGTAATATTTTGTCTAATGTAATATCTTGTATAGATACCTTTTATTAACCTGACACGTTCCACATAATTACAAAGTGTCGTATGCATGATCTACGGAACAAGTACTAATCTAATCTAACGCCATAAAAGAAATGGGTGTCGATTTGTGAGATACAAGGAATCCAGTATGAAAGCAAGAGTTTGATAGAGCTTTGGAAGACTTGTTAACGAACCAGGTAAAAGACCATCGGAATTTCAGAAATTATTGAGCAAGTAGTAACTATACTCAGATTAAAACTACTTACTGGTTCACACTTCACACACTGGAGATTGTTTCCTCTGATCAAAGTGCATAACGGCACTACCAAATTGTTCGCTGTTATTAAACTACCACAAAAAATGGCTTTCTTTCTTCATCACGTGTTTGGAATTTTGGGTCTACCCTTCTATTTCCGATTCTCTAAGAAATGATAGGACACTCTCGACGATCGTACCTTTTACACACACCTTTAACAAATGTCACTGAAACCCTTCGCACACGACCTGATTTGACGTCACATGTACTATTATTACCATCACAGGCTGCAACATATAAGCTTCGCATGTGAGACAAAAAGTTTTGAACACAGGAAATCATCGTTGCTACAGGTTCTGGAAGCTAATAAATATGACAGTACAACAGACGGGGGTGATGTAGTGTAGTGATTAAGGGACATTCCTGACGTGTAGAAGATCGTGGCTTCGAATATCGTCATAAGTTTTGAATTTTTTATCTCTAAATCTTATCAAATTGATCTTTATTCACTAAATTATTTAAAAGTAATTTTTGTTGCTAAAACTTTTCCGTGTTATTTTCATCATAGTACAGAGTCTTTTTACTTGCTCTTGCTTTTCCTCCTTCATTTCTTTTCCGATTGAAATCTGCTTGTGTCGCCTACAACCTGCAACCAGGACTGTTTGTCAGTTGGTAACGCTGCAATATGTGTAGCCAGTGTGAGGATAGTTTCAGGTAACAAATGAAAGCGGGAAATTACACTTTACTTTCGGCGCTGGCACTAAAATTTTTCTGCCTTAAGTTAGCTTTAATTGACGTGAACAAAGTAAGCGCGATTAATGATTCTGCCACAGATGGTTGACTACCGTTTTCTAAGGTACACTGACATCACGAGATTGTGGTTGGGTCAGCACAAGAATTTAAATTTATGTCTAGAAATCTCGTCATCTGCTTCGGTTCAGTCACTGGTCATTCATGATCAGCTATCGCCAGAGAATCGCGTGTTCTCCTCATATCTAATGGTGTCTGCTTCTAATATTGCTCCGCTTAACGTGTTGGGTAACAGCACTTGTAACCCATGATCTTTCTGTGCCGCCTATAACCGAAGTGTAGTCGGCATCCGGTGCGCAACAGTGCAGCGTGAAGTGACAGACATCAGCTAACAAATAATTTGAATCGGACACTAAACAATTGCATGTGTTAGTGTGAAGAATGTATGAGACTGGAGACACAGATTTGGACTTTCGGAAATCATTCACATGTTCCCGAAGACATCAAATGCAGATGCTCTTGATAACAGAAACAAGATTTAAGAAAACTGGAGACCCTCTGGAAGGATTTGTGAATCTAGAAAGACTATTCGATAGCTTAAAAAAGTTAAACATTTTGTAATTCTCAGAATGATAGTTATAAGCTGTAGGAAGAGATGGGTTATAAACAGTGTGTGCAAGAAAAGAGGGAACAGCTTGAATGGAGGAGCAAGAGAAAAGTGGTCTAACTGGAAAGGATGTAATGCAGGGATGCAGTCTTTCGCCTCCATGGTTATAGCTGTACATACTTCGACGTAAAATCGACGGTTCCCATACACAAAAGAGTACCACAGAAATGCACAAAAAATGTTTCATAAGTGGAATTTAAATTCGGGGAGAAAGAAGGTTAAGGACAGGATTCGGTAATAACATTACTATCCACCAGGGAAAATGTAACGTTATGGACAAACACAAGACCTGTTTAATGTAATGAACAGTCTAATGAGCACAGAATATGGACAAAGAGTACATCAAAGGAAGAAAAAAGTAAAGCAACAAAACTGGCATTAGTGATAAACTTGACATTAGAAGCGGGAAGCATGAAGAAGACGAAGTGTAGGAATTGTGCTACCTCGATAGGAAAAAAACATGTGGCAGCAAAGAAAGAAACATACAAGTAACAGACTAACACAAGCTAAGATGGCATTTATTGCTAAAATAGATCTACTAGAATCAAACATTGGCCTCAATTTGCAGAAAAAATTTCTCAGATTGAACGTCAGCAGAGCAGCATTGTGTGGACTGGGTGTAATCCAGGAAAGAAGAGAAGCATGTGTGTGAGTTATAGTCTTACAGACGTATGCTGAAAAATATGTAGACAGGTGGAGCAAATTATGAAGAAAATTAAACAATCAAAAATACTGAGTGGAAGAAAGGGCAGAATGGTAGGACATGTGTTAACACACTATGGTACAGCTTCTGTAGTGTTAGAAAGACCTGTAGAGGGCAAAATCTGTAGGTAAAGATAGAGCCTATAATATATCCAACACACAATGGAGGACACTGGGTGTAAGGACTAATGTGAGACAAAGAGACTGGAACGGGAGAGGACGTTATGGCACGCTGCACCCAACCTTTTGCCAGACTGATGACAGGGGAAAAAAGTTATAGTAAGAAAATACTGTACAATGCTGCCTTTTCTTCCTGTTCATTAGTAGTACCCCCCCCCCCCCTACTTTATGCCATTTTCCAGTTCTTACAATCTTACAATAGTTTTTCCATCCCTATGTACATCTACAACACCTGGTATTCTTAAGCTTTCTCCTCTCCAATTTCTACTACCAAGCTCCTTTGACCGTTTCTTCTATTCCTTCCCCTTCCACGGCGTTCCAATCCTCTAATCCTTCATTACTGTTAGATTTTCATATCTCTTTTCATATTGAATTACCCGTTTTAAGTCCTCATATACTTTCTCTATTCATTTTCTGCTCACGACGTCGGCATCTATACCTGAACTACTGTTGTCGGTATTGGTTTGCTGTTGATTCTGACGAGAACAATCCTATCACTGAAGTGTTCACAGTAACACACTCTCTGCCCCTCCTTTCTATTCATAACAAACCCTACTCCTGTTATATCATTTTCTGCTGCTGTTGATATTACTCTAAACTAATATGACCAGAAATCCTTGCCACCTTTCTGATTCCCTTTACTGATCCGCACTATGTCTAGATTGAACCTTAGCATTTCCCTTTTCAAAGTTTCTAACTCCCCAACCACCTTCAAACTTCTGACATTCCACGACTCGTAGAACGTTTCCCTTCCATTGGTTATTCGAAATTTTTCTCATGGTCACTACCTCGTTGGCTGTCCCCTCCAGGAGATCCGAATGGCGGACTAGTTCGGAATCTTTTGCCAGTGGAGAGATAATCACAACACTTTTTTAATGGCAGTTCGCATGTCATGTGGATACACATTGTGTGTCTTTGATTTAGTGGTTTTCATTGCCTTTTGCATCCTCATGCTGTTGATCGCTGACGATTCCTTCGACTTTTAGGGGCGGTTTGCCACTCGAAGAGCAAGACAGTGCCCTCAACCTCTGTCCACTCCTCTGCCCTCTTTGACAAATTCATTGACAGAATGAGGGTGACTTCTTATGCCGCAAGTCCTCGGCAGCCATTGTTGATTTTTTTTAATCAAAATTTTAAGCAGTGGCTAGGTCCGACCCCGGGACTGAAGACAATTTCGATTACTTGTCAAAAACGCTACCCCAGAACCATATCTCTTTCAGATTCTTTTCCTGTACTAAAACGCAATGAATCAGAATGTTCTACAAAAATTGATAAAACTCAAGCACTATCAAACCATTCTTCCTACTGTTAAACTAATGAAAGAATTAACTTTTAAAAAATAAAATAAACAAACAATAAAATGAAGGGCAATATCGGCCACTTTTCATATCCACAGCGTGAACTAATTTTAACTTCTTCTTGCAACTGTTGTAGGTTGATGTGTTGCTTGAAATACTGGACGACGATCTACGCCTCCGTAAGCCTGGTGAGTATCAGATTAAATAACCGTATAGTCTGACCTAAATGGTCAATTGGTCAAAACAGCGGAAGCACTCAGTACCCACTTACGAGCTCCAACCAAACGAAGGTAAATACAGTTCTGCTACCTAATAAAAGTGTCAGTTAAAATTACATTCGTGCGAAACCCTATTAACTGCTGTTCAGGACATCGTTTCAATAAGGTCATCTGCACGGATGTCGATGTTAGAGTACGACAGTAAAATCGTTGAACTCCAGCAACATGGTGTTTTCAGGTATGCCACGGTGCTGGATACAACTACAGTCCACAGTAGCGTGCAGGAACCAGTCCCTCTGTGACCCGGGTGACGTCGGCTAGATCCACTGAAGGAAGCATTGTTTTTTGTATGTACTGTTACAAACATCAGCTATGGTACAGTACAACGATGACTTCGTGAAGAATATAATGAGATTTAGGCTATGTAATAGCTACTATTATGCAGATAAAAGCATTTCAGTTGACCGCATCTGATGATTGTGGTAGTAAATGGGGAACATTGTTTCCGCACCGTTTCATTATGCTTGATAATGACAGGATGAGCACCTGTCGAAATATACACAGTTGTCGAAGACGGCACTACGTTGCATTCCCGTAAGTCAGTCGAATATTTTGTACGCCGGGAGAATCTCAAGTTTCACAGGACATTTATTGCAATTGATTAATAGAAAATAGAACTTCCTGGGTGATCACTTGTAAGTAGGCTGTTTTGGTTCTTATATTGGTAACGCCACGCCACGTAGCGTTCTGTATGAAAATCACTGGCTGTGCTGTGTGCAGTCTGTAGCTGGTTGGCATTGTTGTAATACTCTCCATTGAGTGTTGGGCAGTTGGCTGTTAACAGCGCGTAGCGTTGCGCATTGGAGGTGAGCCGCCAGCAGTGGTGGATGTGGGGAGTGAAATGGCGGAGTTTTGAGAGCGGATGATCTGGACATAGACAGCAAATTTGTAAGACTGGATGTCATGAACTGATATATATATATATATTACGACTTTTGAACACTATTAAGGTAAATACATTGTTTGTTCTCTATCAAAATCTTTCATTTGCTAACTATGCCTATCAGTAGTTAGTGCCTTCAGTAGTTTGAATCTTTTATTCAGCTGTCAGTTTTGGCGCTTGCTGTATTGCAGTAGTTTGAGTAACGAAGATTTTTGTGAGGTAAGTGATTCATGAAAGGTATAGATTATTGTTAGTCAGGGCCATTCTTTTGTAGGGATTTTTAAAAGTCAGATTGCGTTGCGCTAAAAATATTGTGTGTCAGTTTAGCGTTGATCAGAATAGGTAAAGAGATAAATGTCTGAGTACGTTCAGTTTTGCTCAGCTGTCTGAAAATCAAATAATGTAAGAGGTTTATCAGCACAGTAATTCATTAATTTTTCTAAGGGGACGTTTCACACTCTTCGTATGTGGTTCTTCTAGACAAGCTCCCGCTTCCGAAAGCGTATTTGCAGGTGTAAGTCTAAAAGTAATTACCGATGCACAGGGAAATGTCTGAAGTCCGTCCGTTAACAGCAGTTAAAACAGTCGTACAGTTAATGTTTATCCTGAAGTGCAATATGCAATGCAGAGCCAGTAGTCCGTGTGGTGCCCAACTGAAAGGGAAACAAGCATTGACATGTGAGTGGCAGTAATTAACAAGCAAACACGATGGATAATTATAATCAGTGGCATACACCAATCAATAGATCTTCTTAATCGTAATACTGTTACCTTCCCGCAATCTGACTGGCTCTTGCGTACACCTGCAGAAAATAAAATCGGTGTCGTGTGCTACGAATGGAAACGGCAACTCTCAGGATGGCGATCAAGATTTTGTGTACGTTAGCACCGTTGCCGGGTGTGACTGTTCACTACTGTCGAAACAATAAACAACCAAATGACAGACGCCACTACATTGCACCTAACGTGTGACACTATAGTATAAGCTCGTTGTCCATGTACCTAAATTCACGTCACTGTCATTCTGATGCAGAATAACCGCATATCAGTGCACACGGGATCCCTAATGTGCGTGCGCTGGAACGTTCGACGTCAGTGTCACACAGTTCGCTTCATCGGAACGCTGGTACTCTGTCTTCGACGCATTAATTTCTGTGTATCTCTCGCAGACTTCCGGTCCACTGACCAGCGCCCCAACATTTGTGTCCTGTCGCCTCGGCCATCCATGCCAATACGAACGCTTTTGAGAGGAAGAAGATTTATACAGAGAGAGGCGTTAGGCCGCTAAAAGCAATGCACAGAAACGTTGACAACCGTTGATTGTGTGTGACACATTACGGCTTCCGTTTCGGGTACTCTGCAGAATCTGCATTGGCTGTACGTATCCACGTTAACAGCGAGGCTTGATGTCTCTATTGAATAGCGCTCCAGTATTGGTTATCGTGAAACGTGGCCATAATGCTTGCTAGCATCCACTGCTGGAGAAAAATTACTGCTCCATGGGAGAATCGCACAACATTCAGAATACGAAAGCGCAGTGCACATGTCTTAAATGTCTATGAGTAGGACACGAAAGTGCAACGTCAGCCAAACGCAACCTGTCCACGGCAGGTTCTATCACGCACCTTCTCCCAACGCCAGCAACTCTTAAGATTCTACTGCTTAGCACTACGCATTTGGCTTGCACATAGTTAACGTTTAGTTGTGTAGTAAATTTTCATTACAAAATATCCACCAATGGCCGTTAGCATCGCGTAACGTATGATCTGCTCATTTCAGAGATTGTTTTCATTTTCATTTATGATCACCACGAATTATCTTTTACAGCTGAACGGTCAGCCTGTGGCAGGCAAAGTTTCTGGTTCGATTTCCATAACTGAAGTAGAAGATGGCAACGGTCTATGCGAACCAAGTAGTCCGTATTTTAGAAACACTATAAACAAAGAGGCACAACCCAACCATTACCGTGCGGTAAATGATAACTAATTAAGAAAAACATTGGAGACAAAACACTAATACCGTTTAACATGCGTCTAGCCTAGATAAAATACAGTTATTTTTGTCATAATGAGTCTCGCTTGCAGCGGAAATGAAGTAGATAATTCCTGCGAGTTAGTGTGGGTAGAGATTATACTTGACAACCGGACTAAATTAATAACTGGTTCCTTTTACCGACCTACTAAACCAGATGACACACTTACTAAACAGTTCAAAGAATACTTGAGTCTTATTTCAAATAGGTATCCCACTCATACAGTTCCTCTCAGTGGTGGCTTCAATCTAACATCTTGCTCTTGGCGAAATTACATCTTTAAAGCCGCCGGTGTTAGACATAAAACATGGTTCGAAATCGTACTAAATGATTTCTTCGAAAATTATTTTGAGCAACAAGTTCAGGAGTCCACTCGAAGAGCAAATGATTGTAAAAACATACTCTACCTTTTCGCAACAAATAACCCCTAGCAAATAGGGAGCATTCTGATGGATAGGGAGGCTGAATACCATAAGACACAAACCGGCCAAAAATAAACCCAAAATACCTCAGATAAAAATTCACTTGACGCCTTCCTAAGAAACAGCCTCTAGTCCTTCCGAACCAACTATGAAAATTTAGACCAGATGTGGCTTCTTCAAATAAATAGTATCGACAGTAATGAAGAGCTTTATACCAAATAAATTAATAATAGGCTTAACTAATCCCCCATGGTACATAAAACAACTCAGACCACTGTTGCAGAAGCAACGAAAAAACCCCGCCAAATTTAAAAGAACGCAAAGTCACCGAGACCGGTGATGATTCACGGAAGCTCAAAATTTAGAACGAACTTCAATGCGAGGTGCTTTTAACAGTTTGCACAACGAAACATTGTCTAGAATTCTCGCCGAAAATCCACAGAGATTATGTTCGTATGTGAATTGTCCCAGCGGCAAGACATAATCAGGACCTTCACTGCGCGATACCGAAGGTAATGTTACCGATGACTCTGCCCCTAAAGCGGAGTTATCACGTTAACAACTTTGTTTCTGCCGCTTTGCAATAGATGGTAGTAGCAGCAAGTGATACTGCAGGTGGTAAGTCGTGTCATACAGTAAGCTTAGGCATTAGTAAACATAACGCCATCAAAATAAAAGACGATTTGAGATTGCATCATAAAGTTATTCTCGGCTGAATACCATAGCTTAGGAGTTCAGTTCTTGTCATTTACAGGAAGTTTTAATTTTCTGCTTCAGTATGCCTCTGAAGCTTATAAAATGCTTCATAAGAACTATGGTTGTGAGTCACCTGTTAGTGAGAGAACGTGCAGAGGGTGGTTTCAACGCTTCAAAAACGGTGATTTTGCAGCAAATATCGGCGTGGCGGCGGGAGGAAGGAGGTTTTCGAAGCCACTGAATCCTACGCAAACAATTAGTTGAGATCGTTATCGAAAACAGTTGATGAGTTTGCTCCAAACACTGATAGAAAATTGGCCACAATACAGCGACGGACATGAAAGGGTGTTTCTGCCGCCTGCAAATGCTAGACACCATATCGCAAAACCAGTCGAAACAAACCTGGAAGCACTGAAACGGGGAATCCTACTCCAACTGCCGTGTTCTCCAAACATTACTCGCTCTGACTGCCGCCTTTTTTGTTTTATCAAAGTCACATGGGCTGGCTCACCAGCACCGCTGTCATATGAAAATATGCAAAATTGGATCGATTAACTGATCTCCTCAAAAGACGCCCAATTCTGCTGCCGCGGGATTGATATTTTTCCGAAAGATGGGAGGATGTATTGCTTAGCTATGGCCCATACTTTTAATCCTAATTTTTTTTGTAATGTTTTGACAATAAAGACTTGAACTTTGAGGAAAAAAGGGGAAGTAAAGCTGTAAGCCGAATACTAAGTACATTTCTGCGAAATTTCTTTACCGAAGAAGACGAAGAAACTATTCCAAACTTCTAATCAAGAATTGCTGCCAACATTAGTAATTTAGAAACAAATATTCTTGGTGTAGCAAAGCAACTTAAATCAGTTAACAAAGGAAGTCTTCTAGTCCAGGTTGTACACCAGTTAGATTGCTTTCACGGTACTCTGATATAACATCTCCGTACTTAACGATCATATACAGGGTGTTACAAAAAGGTATGGCCAAACTTTCAGGAAACATTCCTCACACACAAATAAAGAAAAGATGTTATGTGGACATGTGTTCGGAAACGCTTAATTTCCATGTTAGATCTCGTTTTAGGTTCGTCAGTATGTACTGTACTTCCCCGATTCACCGCCAGTTGGCCCAATTGAAGGAAGGTCATGTTGACTTCGGTGCTTGTGTTGACGTGCGTCTCATTGCTCTTCAGTACTAGCATCAAGCACATCAGTACGTAGCATCAACAGGTTAGTGTTCATCACGAACGTGGTTCTGCAGTCAGTGCAATGTTTACAAATGCGGAGTTGGCAGATGCCCATTTGATGTATGGATTAGCACAGGGGAAATAGCCGTGGCGCGGTACCTTTGTATCGAGACAGACTTCCAGAACGAAGGTCCCGACAGGAAGACGTCCGAAGCAATTGATCGGCGTCTTAGGGAGAACGGAACATTGCAGCCTATAACTCACGACTGGGGAAGACCTAGAACGACGAGGACACCTGCAATGGACGAGGTAATTCTTCGTGCAGTTGACGATAACCCTAATGACAGTGTCAGAGAGGTTTCTTCCGTACAAGGTGTAAGTAGGCTGTTTAGGTGTTTTTATTGGTAACGTCACCTCTGTATGAAAATCACTCGCTGTGCTGTGTGCAGTCTGTGGCTGCTTTGCATTGTTGTAATACTCGCCATTGTAGTGTTGGGCAGCTGGATGTGAACAGCGCGTAGCGTTGCGCAGTTGGAGGTGAGCCGCCAGCAGTGGTGGATGTGGGGAGAGAGATGGCGGAATTTTGTAATTTGTCATGAACTGCTATATATATTATGACTATTAAGGTAAATACATTGTTTGTTCTCTATTAAAATCTTTCGTTTGCTAACTATCCCTATCAGTAGTTAGTGCCTTCCGTAGTTTGAATCTTTTATTTAGCTGGCAGTAGTGGCGCTCGCTGTATTGCAGTAGTTCGAGTAACCAAGATTTTTGTGAGTTAAGCGATTTGTGAAATGCATAGGTTAATGTTAGTCAGGGCCATTTTTTGTAGGGATTTCTGAAAGTCAGATTGCGTTGCGCTAAAAATATTGTGTGTCAGGTTAAGCACAGTCCTGTACAATTTTTCAAAGGGGACGTTTCATATGTCGACCCTTAGCCGAGGATACCTCATCGGAATCTTCTGATTTTTCCTTGTAGTTTGTGTAATTAGTGTAGCTTTTGTTTATTGCTAGCGCGTAATTATAGAGGGAATTTCCTTTATAGTTGTAGTTTTTCATTGTTGTACAGTAAAACAGTTGTGGCATGCATGTAGATTTGCACCAAGTATTTCGCAGCTGCGCTTGCAATTAACTACATGTTATTTTCAGTGCTATGTTAATGTGTTCTCTTATTTTTGCTCTTCAAATTGTGCTTTTCTGTGTTATCGTGTGAAATATTGTGACAATAATGGCGTGTGAAAAACGTAACACTAGGCTTCAAAGTAAACTGAGAAATAATAGTGACGACGAGCGTAGCTTGCCAGCACCACTGTGTAATGAATTAACAGACGTTCAAAGTAGTAATTTGGTAACTGTGCATAGGGAAATGGAGCGGGCTGCAAACAATGGCGTAGGCAGTGAAACAGGTAGTGAACAGGGAAGCATTATCGATCGATCGCTCGGCAACAGCTCGCCTCAGGAATCCGAAATGACAGGACACAATTTAGCAAATACTGTAGATTCAGGTTTTGCGTCCTCACCGTTTTCTCAAGTGAGTCAAGACACATTTTCCGCTTGTCAAAATGTGAATGTTGCCGGTGCAAATTCACTGCCGAAAAGCACTGAGGAACATGTTTCAGACACCAATGCATTGTTATTACAATTAATGCAACAAATGGGACAAAAGCTTGAAAAGTTAGACACAATGGAACAAAATCTTCAAAAGTTAGACACCACGCTTGAACAAACACGTGAAGATTTAACTACTGAGTTACATAACATCGAATCGAAATGTCAAAAAGTCTGTAATGACGTAAAAACACAAATTTGTGAGCATTTCCAACCTATTTTTTCGCGTCATGAAAATGCATTACAGAATCACGAAGCAGCCATAAAAGAACTGCAAATTATTGTTCATGAAAATCATGAGACCCTGCAAGCTAAAATTGACTCAGTTGCATCTACCGATTCGGTTACGCAACTTGCAAAGACTCAGGAAAACTTAAAGGAGACAGTAGATACTCTGAAAATTGGTTCAGAAAGACACATGGAGGAAATTAGTTCATTATCAGAGAAAGTAGTTGAACTTTCGGATCAGCTAAATAATTTATCTACGAAGGTAGATGATAATCTGAATGACACAAAACCGGTAGTTCTTAATGACACAGAAGAGTGTGAACAAATTAGGAAATCCGCGAAGTACAAGATCAGCTGACACAGGTAATACAAGAATTACGTATTTCAGAGGACACTCGCGCCCCAATACGGGAAGAGGGACATAGAAATACGGAACAGCCACAAAATAATAACACAGCGCATTTCGGCAATTATGAAAGAAATTGGCAAGGTGCACCGAATTTTGAAATGGAACCGCCGAAACGTCGTAACAATGACCGATATGCGACTCGCCGACATGATGACTTTGACTATAAGCTGTTCATTACTACACGTAAATTCAAAACATTTAAGAATTCTGGCAACGACATTCATCCACAAGCGTGGCTCCATCAATTCTCTCATTGTTTTCCTCCCAACTGGTCATTGCAGCACAGATTAGAATTTATGTGTGGCTATTTAGAGAATGAACCAGCTGTAAGAGTGCGATCGGTCATTCACGATTGCCACAGTGAAGGAGAATTTTATCATGCCTTCCTCTCAGCATATTGGTCTCAAACTACACAAGACCGCGTAAATCATAGCATCATAATGATGAAACAGTTCGAACAATCTGAATTCTCCAGTCTTGTGAAATATTTTGAAGACATGTTGCACAAGAATCAGTACCTGTCAAACCCATACAGCCCCTCAGAACTCATCCGCATTTGCTTAATCAAATTACCTGAACATTTACGACACATTATTTTGGCAGGACGTTGCAAAGACGACATTGAAGCTTTTCAGGGACTCTTACAAGAATTAGAAATTGACACAGGCAGTCGCCGGATGCGAAAACAGGAGCACAACAATTACAGGTCACATCTGTCACAATTCCGCGATGACAGAAATAATACACGACAAGGCTATTCTTATAACGTAAATCGTGACCAAAACAGACACCACCCGTATGACAACCGTTGGCAGAGTAGTAATAATTACAGGGAAAGATCACCTCTCCGCGGTAATGACTATTACAGAGACAATCATAGAAACAGGCAATATGGGAACCAAAACAATTATTATCAAGGGAGACAGAATAACTTCAGATGCAACAGTTCAGCGCGCAGTTACGATTCAGGAAGAAATTCTCCACCACATCACCGACAAGAAAGAAATTATGAAATCTACCGACATGACGACAGACGAGATAATCATAACGACAGACCTGAATTTCATCAGAACTGGCGGGATTCAAACAGAGCAGGGCACTTTCGACAACGTGAATTTGTAGAAGCTAGGTCTCCTAATCCCAATAACGACGCGCGCCAACAAAGGAACAGACAATGACTCGCACTGCAGGCAGCCGCGTGCGCCGGCTGGCTCAGAGAAAAATAACATAGACGCTAACCTTGAGAAAAAAAAATTCCAGTACTCTTTACCGACGTATACCATATGACAATTGCATTCAAGTTCAAACTCTGAGTACTATGAAGAGTAAAGGATTTCATCACACTTCACATATAAAACCGCTTATTGAGAGATAATCTGCTTTTTAACTTTGTCTTTGCCATATAACTTTTCACTTTACATTGCTAGTATGCTTTGTCAGACTTAGAATCTGTTAACATGCAACAATGTTTGAAGTTAAATGTCCAGTCAAGAACCAAGAGAACTTATTTAAACAGAAATTACGAATGCATTGTTATTGTGAACAGACGACACAGTGTTATTGTGTATGTACATTCTTGCTTGTTAGTTGCACGATTAGGTAACGACTATAAGGCTCACATACTTAGAACACATACCGGCACAGCTAATGAGATTTTCATGCAACATTTTGGTTTACTTGAAAAGACATTCTTTATTTGAAGTACTTTCTGTGGGATTAAAGATGACTTAGCACTTGGTTTCTTTGACAGCTACACAATTATATCATGACGCTACTAATGTGTGACACAATTTACATTGTTGCTTTTGTGCTGTATCTGCTTTATATCTGCACAGTTTTTCTGAATTCTTCTGGAAAGTAAAACATGTTTAATAGTGACTTTGTGGTATAGCTACAATAAGACAGCCTTTTTTTATTAGCACAACAATGCGTTACAGTGTAGTACTTTCATGATCACGGTACTGTACGTAATAACTACGATATCTATACCCAAAGCATTTCACTTTTGTTTATCATGAGGTAAGTACATTGGCTTTTGCAGAACTTAGCTTTCGGAGGACAATAACTACGACACTTCCACAGAGATTATCTTACAGCAAGACGCACATTTAGCGCTACAGGACACGTATTTGAGTGATTAATTTTGTACTTAAATCATTTATTTTTAAAGATATTTGAAGTACAATGATACAAAGGTTTTCTGTGATACATTTCATTTCATTGCTGTGATCTGTAACACCTGAGGGTATAATTACATTAATCCTCAGGGGGGTACACGCTCACTTTGTGTACCATGTGTTTGGCAAGTACAAGGAGCCCTAGCTAATATGGTATTTGCTTATACAACTTTACATATCGGTACCGCTGCTGCATTGCCTCGTCCCTTAGTTTAGCATCTGAGCTCAGTAGATTTAAGTTAGCTTAAGAGGGGGTAGACTATGTAAGAAACTAACTATGATGAATTGGAAGAAATGCATTGAGAAAGAAGCTATAAGAAAATAGTTTGGCCAAAAAAAGTATTTTGAAAGAGGATATGAACAAAAAAAGTAGGGTTTAGGGACAACAGGTTTAGGTAGGATTTTCTTGGAAATAAAATGATGTAAGATAATGGAAAATCAATAATGAGGTAAGAAATATGTGAACATATAAATACAGAAAGCACGCTTGGATAGGATGTTTTGGTGAAAACATATGTTGAAATAAGACGAAAGATCTATGGAATGAAGTTCTGGGTTGGACTGCAGTACCAAATGTTACAATGAAAACAAACCCTGTCCTTTCTTTTTGTGTTATCCCACTATGTGTTTGTGTACCCTTGTGTATTTCTTTTCTTCCTGTCTCTGTGCACTGTTTCATAGAAATTTTTTTCTCTTCTAATACTAAGCTACATTCACTATGATGAGGAATACTGTTATCCTCAAATATAATTTGCATTAATAATATGTTATTTACTTCGTAAAGATGTTTAGACATTATTTATTCTGTTTTATTTTAATGCTCATGTGTGAAGTTGATGTTTCAAAAGTTATTCTGATCTTTCATATATTTACTTATGTTATAATTCCTGTAACACTGATGTATATGTCTATTTATATTCTTTTGTAAAGCCTGTACTACAAATGTTATCTGTATTGTTATGTTCTTTAATTATGTATTTTGTACCTTTGTTATTGTATTCTTATGTTATAAAATTGTAATTGACACCAGTTCATCAAATTAAGTAACTTGTAAGTTACATTTCACTGCACTCGTTTCTGTTGGTCATAGTATATGGACAATATGTGAAAAATAGGGACTGATAGTGTTTGCACGTGTATTAGTAATTCCGCAAGGGACTGTATAACAGCATTTCAGGTTCTAAGGAGAACAACAAAAAAAAAACAAGACTTTGTGAGTGCACAAGTGGTGGTTTATGGACTTGCTATATTGTCCGCAAGACTCTTCGATGGTGATTGTGCACCTGCACAGTCGCAGCAGATGGCTGCTGACCATCTCTACAAGGACTACAGTGGGTCTACTCTGTGATGACCTACCTACCAATATTCTTCAAAACTTCGACTGACTCTGCGGTGGGTTTGCTCTGTTGTGGCCCATTACCTGTCTGCATGTCAAGAGTCAGCACTGTCTGTTCGTTGGAAGGACAACACTACTTCTTCAAGACTGCATGGAAATCCACTAGCCGGCCGCGGTGGTCTAGCGGTTCTGGCGCTGCAGTCCGGAACCGCGGGACTGCTACGGTCGCAGGTTCGAATCCTGCCTCGGGCATGGGTGTGTGTGATGTCTTTAGGTTAGTTAGGTTTATGTAGTTCTAAGTTCTAGGGGACTTATGACCTAAGATGTTGAGTCCCATAGTGCTCAGAGTCAAATCCACTACTTCCGTGTGCATTTTCTTTTACTGCTCAGACTTTGAGAAAAACACTGCTATTTTACTGTGATGAACGATTAGGACTGTCCTTATGGACTGTGAGAAAGTTTATCTTTTGACCAACATTGTATCAATAAGTGTGTGCAATTGATATCTCTGTCATTGTAATTATGAAAAATTTTATCAAATCATTATTGGCCACTGTCCAAAACAATTTGTAAAATTTTTTGTGGGGAGCGTGGGGGCTATGTAAGTAGGCTGTTTAGGTTTTTTTATTGGTAACGTCACCTCTGTATGAAAATCACTCGCTGTGCTGTGTGCAGTCTCTGGCTGCTTTGCATTGTTGTAATACTCGCCATTGTAGCGTTGGGCAGCTGGATGTGAACAGCGCGTAGTGTTGCGCAGTTGGAGGTGAGCCGCCAGCAGTGGTGGATGTGGGGAGAGAGATGGCGAAATTTTGTAATTTGTCATGAACTGCTATATATATTATGACTATTAAGGTAAATACATTGTTTGTTCTCTATTAAAATCTTTCATTTGCTAACTATCCCCATCAGTAGTTAGTGCCTTCCGTAGTTTGAATTTTTTATTTAGCTGGCAGTAGTGGCGCTCGCTGTATTGCAGTAGTTCGAGTAAATAAGATTTTTGTGAGTTAAGCGATTTGTGAAATGCATAGGTTAATGTTAGTCAGGGCCATTCTTTTGTAGGGGTTTCTGAAAGTCAGATTGCGTTGCGCTAAAAATATTGTGTGTCAGGTTAAGCACAGTCCTGTACAATTTTTCAAAGGGGACGTTTCAAAGGTAACGTTGACCACGTCACTGTATGGAGAGTGCTACGGGAGAACCAGTTGTTTCCGTACCACGTACAGAGTGTGCAGGCACTATCAGCAGCTGATTGGCCTCCACGGGTACACTTCTGCGCATGGTTCATCCAAAAATGTGTCAATCCTCATTTCAGTGCAAATGTTCTCTTTACGGATGAGGCTTTATTCCAACGTGATCAAATTGTCAATTTTCACAATCAACATGTGTGGGCTGATGAGAATCCGCACGCAATTGTGCAATCACGTCATCAACACAGATTTTCTGTGACCGTTTGGGCAGGCATTGTTGGCGGTGTCTTGATTGGGCCCCATATTCTTCCACCTACGCTCAATGGAGCACGTTATCATGATTTCATACGGGATACTCTACCTGTGCTGCTAGAACATGTGTCTTTACAAGTACGACACAACATGGGGTTCATGCACATTTCAGTCAAAGTGTTCGTACGCTTCTCGACAACAGATTCGGTGACCGATGGATTGGTAGAGGCGGACCAATTCCATGGCCTCCACGCTCTCCTGACCTCAACCCTCTTGACTTTCATTTATGGGGGCATTTGAAAACTCTTGTCTACGCAGCCCCGGTACCAAATGTAGAGATTCTTCGTGCTCGTATTCTGGACGGCTGTGATACAATACGCCATTCTCCAGGGCTGCATCAGCACGTCAGGGATCCCTAGCGATGGAGGATGGATGCATGTATCTTCGCTAACGGAGGACATTTTGAACATTTCCTGTAACAAAGTGTTTGAAGTCACGCTGGTACGTTCTGTTGCTGTGTTTTTCCATTCCATGATTAATGTGATTTGAAGAGAAGTAATAAAATGAGCTCTAACATGGAAAGTAAGCGTTTCTGGACACATGTCCACATAACATATTTTCTTTCTTTGTGTGTGAGGAATGTTTCCTGAAAGTTTGGCCGTATCTTTTTGTAACATCCTGTATAACCTCTCTCGACGAAAGATACGTACCTAAAGACTGGGAAGTTACACCGTTCAGACAAACACTCAAAGGAAGTAGAAATAATATGATTTATTATAGACACATATGACTGACATCAGTTTGCAACAGGATTTTGTAACATGGAATGATTTCTAAGATTATGAATTACGTCGAGGGAAACGATCTGTTGACTCACAGTCAGCACAGTTTAAAAAAATGACGTTCTTGTAATATAGAGGTAGTTATTTATATAAGCGGTATCCACAGAGGATTTCAGATTTATTCCGTATTTCTAGAATTCCAAAAGATCATTGATAGCGTTCCTCACAAGTTGTGTGTCTTTGGAGCATCGTCTCAGTTATGCGACAGGATTCGTGTTTTCCTGTCGGACAGATCAGACTTCATACTAACTTACGAAATGTCGTGAATAAAGGAGAACTGATATCTTGCGTCCCCGAAGCAATCGTAATAGTCCCTTTGCTGTTACTAATCTACGTAAAGGACTTAGGAGACAATCTGAGGAAAAATCTTAGATTGTTTGTAAATGATGCTTTCACTAACTGTCTAGTAAAGCCATCATTAGATCAAAACAAATTGCAAAATGCAAAATGTTTTAGCCAAGATATCTGTAGGGTGTGAAAAGCGACAGTTGACCATAAATAATGAAAAGTGTGAGGTTATTCAAGTGAGTTCTAAAAGTAATCCGTTAAATTTCGTTTACGGGATAAATCACACAAATCTAAAGGCTGACAATTCAGGTAACTGCCTAGGAATTACAATAATGAACAATTTAAATTGGAACGATTGCATAGATGATGTTGTGGGGTAAGCAAACCAAAGACTGGGTTTTACTGGCAGAACTCTTAGAAGATGTAAGATATAGGATCCTTGTCAGATTGGATTGAATACGGCATCGAGAATATTCAAGGAAGGTCAACAAGTTTCTTATTATCGGATTTGATACGAGATTTGGAGTGGCAAACATTAAAACAAGGGGTTTTTCGTTGTGGCAAGATATTTTCAAGAAATTTCAATCTGCAACTTCCTGCTCCAAATGCAAAAATATTTTGTTGATACACACCGAAATAGGCAAAAATTATCACCGTAATGAAATAAGAGAAACCAGGCTCTCACGGAAAGATTTAAGAGTTCGTTTTGTCCGCGTGCTTTGCGAGAGTTGAACAGTAGAGGAATAGAGTGGTTCGATGAACACTCTGCCAGGCACTAATGTGAGAATCGCAGAGTAATCACGTAGATGTAGACGTGTTTGACTTGCTTTCCCGAACTGTACCACACATTTGCTACAGCAGTAAGATCGGATTATTTAGCGGGCGACATGCGATAACGTACCTGAGTATTGAACAAAGCAGGAACACATGCCTCCGGACCACTGAACACTAGAGTACCTATAGAATACTCATTGGTCACCGAGTCATGACTACACCGGAAATACACAACTGGCCATTAAAATTGCTACACCACGAAGATGACGCGCTACAGATGCGAAATTTAACCGACAGGAAGAAGATGCTGTGATATGCAAATGATTAACTTTTCAGAGCATTCACACAAGGTTGGAGCCGGTGGCGACACCTACAACGTGCTGACATGAAGAAAGTTTCCAACCGATTTCTCATACACAAACAATAGTTGACCGGCGTTGCCTGGTGAAACGTTGTTGTGATGCCTCGTGTAAGGAGGAGAAATGCGTACCATCACATTTCCGACTTTGATAAAGGTCGGATTGTAGCCTATCGCAATTACGTTTTGCCGTATCGCGACATTGCTGCTCGCGTTGGTCGAGATCCAATGACTGTTAGCAGAATATGGAATCGGTGGGTTCAGGACGGAGATACGGAACGCCGTGCTGGATCCCAATGGCCTCGTATCACTAGCAGTCGAGATGACAGGCATCTTATCCGCATGACTGTAACGGATCGTGCAGCCACGTCTCGATGCATGAGTCAACAGATGGGGACGTTTGCAAGACAACAACAATCTGCACGAACAGTTCGACGACGTTTGCAGCATGGACTGTCAGCTCGGAGACCATGGCTGCGGTTACCTTTGACGCTGCATCACAGATAGGAGCGCCTGCGATGATGTACTCAACGACGAACCTGAGTGCACGAATGGCAAAACTGTCATTTTTTCGGATGAATTCAGTTTCTGTTTACAGCATCATGATGGTCGCACCCGTGTTTGGCGACATCGCGGTGAAGGCACATTGGAAGCGTGTATTCGTCATCGCCATACTGGCGTATCACCCGGCGTGATGGTATGGGGTGCCATTGGTTACACGTCTCAGCCACCTCTTGTTCGCATTGACGGCACTTTGAACAGTGGACGTTACATTTCAGATGTTTTACGACCCGTGGCTCTACCCTTCATTCGATCCCTGCGAAACTTTACATTTCAGCAGGATAATGCACGACCGCATGTTGCATGTCCTGTACGGGCCTTTCTGGATGCAGAAAATGTTCGACTGCTACCCTGTCCAGCACATTCTCCAGATCTCTCACCAACTGAAAACGTCTGGTCAATGGTGGCCGAGCAACTGGCTCGTCACAATACGCTAGTCACTACTCTTGATGAACTGTGGTATCGTGTCGAAGCTGCAGGGACAGCTGTACCTGTACACGCCATCAAAGCTCTGTTTGACTCAATGCCCAGGCGTATCAAGACCGTTATTACGGCCAGAAGTTGTTGTTCTGGGTACTGATTTCTCAGGATCTACGCACCCAAATTGCGTGAGAATGTAATCACATGTAAGTTGTAGTATAATATATTTGTCCAATGAATACCCGTTTATCATCTGCATTTCTTCTTCGTGTAGCAACTTTAATAGCCATTAGTATCATGGAACCACATACGGTCTGAGCTGTACCCTTCACACAGTACTGGTTAAACGTGCCAGTGGACCGACATTGTACTCTCTGCTTTGCATCGTTTGAATGGTGGCGACGTCTCGACTCATCGACCCACACTAAACGCCTCCAGACGGATCCTGTTCAGTTTCTTTGTTGTTTGGTCCTCTGCATACGAGCAGCTTTATGTGCCAGTATGGGTATCGGTTATTTTGCGACCAGCCAACGCCAGATGTCTATTGGTGCACTTGTCTTCACAATGTTGCTCGAAAAGCAATTGATATGGACTTACATTCATTGATACGTACAGTTCCTGCTGGATTAGAAAGCGACTGTCATTGACGAGCTGTTATATTCGCCTCTGATCGTCGTCTGCTAGGATCGTTTTACGACTACTGCTCTTAGGCCGTATCACACAGCTGCAAGTGCCATACCATTACCTGTAGACACGTTACTGAGCTTTGATAAACCAACAAGTTTGGCCACGTCATTAACGGTTTGGTCATGGACACGACCAAAGACATACCTTCCTTCTGCAATTTTATCTCGTTTCCACATCAACGCTTGTTGCTTCACAGATTCCATACACCCAACTGGCACTGACTCACAATTTCAGTTTCACAGCTTGCTTCAGCGGTGCAGTGTTGAAAGTACAAAATTAATGTAAATGTAACAGTAAATCACTTGATGACTGCAGCATTCTGCTGTAATGCCTGCAACAGTAAAAAATACACTGAAGAGCCAGATAAACTGGTACACCTGCCTAAAATTGTGTAGGGCGCCCTCTAGTAGGCGGAAATGCCGCAACAAGACGTGGCGTGGACTCGATTAATGTGTGAAGTAGTGCTGGAGGGAACTAACATCTTGAATCCTGCAGGGCAGTCTATAATCCTTTAGAGTACGAGGGAGTAGAGGTCTCTTCTGAACAGCACGTTGCAAGGCATCCCAGATATGCTCGATAATGTTAATGTCTGGGGACTTTGGTGGCCAGCGGAAGTGTTTAAACTCAGAGGAGTTTTTCTGGAGCCACTCTGCAGCAATTCTGGACGTGTGCGGTGTCGCATTATCGTGCTGGAATTGCTCAAGTCCGTCGCAATGCACAATGGACATGAACGGATGCAGGTTATCAGAACAGATGCTTAAGTACGTGTCATTTGACAAAGCCGTATCTAAACGTATCAGCGGTTACATATCACTTCAACTGTACACACCTTACACAATTATAGAGCTTCCACCAGCTAGAACAGTCCCTTGTTGAGAGGCAGGATCCATGAATTCATAAGGTTATCTCCATACACGGACGTCCATCCTCTCGATACAATTTGAAGCGAGACTCGTCCGACCAGGCAACATGTTTCTAGTCATCCACAGTCCAATGTCGGTGTTGATGGGCCCCAGGCGAGGAGTGAGGCTTTGTGTCGTGCAGTCATCAAGGGTACAGAGTGGGCCTTCGGCTCCGAAAGCCCATATGGATGATGAATCGTTGAATGGTTCGCATGCTGACACTTATTGATGGCACAGCATTGAAATCTGCAGTAATTTGCGGAAGGATTGCATTTCTGTCACGTTGAACGATACTCTTTAGTCGTCGTTGGTCCAGTTCTGTAGTTCAGCGATGTCGGAGATTTAATGTTTTACCGGATTCGTGATAGTCACGGTACAGTCGTGAAATGGCCGTACGGGAAAATCCCCACTTCATCGCTACCTCGGAGAGTCTGTGTTCCATCGCTAGTGCGCCGACTATAAACCCACGTTAAACTCACTTAAATCTTGACAACCTGCCACTATAGCAACAGTAACCGTTGTAACAACTGCGCCAGACACTTGTTGTCTTATGTAGGGGTTGCCGGCCGCAGCGCCGTATTCTGCCTGTAGACATATTTATGTATTTGATTATGTATGCCTATACCAGTTTCTTTAGCGCTTCAATGTATTTAAAATAGTTATAATACAGTCGCCGATCTCAACCACTTTCATAGAACAAGAATAATTTAAAGGTCAAGTGATCACCTGGTACCAACTGTATGGTCTGTAAACTGAAGAAGGAGAGGCGCCTTTGGTGGTAGGAAGTGGTCTTCTACTGCCGTGCAGGATGACCAAGAATCTGTTTTTCTTCTAGCAATGCAGTACAGCCTGCTGTGATACACGTAGCTTCCGTTGTGCGTTTTTGAGTTAGTTATGTTAGTTAGCAACTTACGTATTTCGCATATTTTTGACACATTTTGAAGAAAATAAACACTTCCAGGCGTGTCACAGACCTGTGTTGCCACTCATTGAGAAGACGCATCGAGGAAGGGCCGATATGACAACGGGAAACAGCCTACAGATGCTCCTTGTGACGTAGTTATGTAGAAAGAATGAGAAGTTGCTTACTCACTCCTCAGTTTACCGACAGGCTGCACACCATCTGCCGTGCTCGAAAGCGGCCGGCGAGTCTTTTGAGGGATAAAAAAATATTTTGTCCAGTAAGCTTACAGTAATAATCATTATAATGAGTTTCTTTTTGCTAAAACACAAGTCAGACTGCACACAGAGACCTTCAGAGCAATAACCAGCGTAACGGGTATCGAAATCCAAAAAATTCGAGCTGTAAAAAGAAGAGCTTTTAAGTGAAGTCGAGATTAGAAAAGTTGTCGTAGTATAAGTACCTCTTGCAAGGTTAACGCGCCTGTTCGTTATCATGGATTTCATCCAAATAGCATGTAGGGCTCGGCCACAAATGAGAGTGACAGAAGCTGGAGCTCTGATCCGTTTAGAAAAAAAAAAATAGCATTTTTGATGCCGGTCGTGCGAGGCACTAACCTGTGCACACTTAAGTGGGCGACGCATTCAGTTTCGAAAAGACTAGGACAGCGTAATTAATTATGCAAGTGAGATGTGAGTTATGCCACACTAATCGGTTTGAGAAATTTGGCCTCAGCGCAAGCTGCGAATCCGATCTGAGAACAACACGACGGGACTGATGTCATGCTGCACGTCATGGGTCAGAAGTAAGCATCAGGTGCGAGTGTCTTCTGCGTGAACACCGAAGTTCTGCGACAATTGTGATGTCATGGAGCGGCTCTGGTGCCGGTGGCCTCAAATTTCTCTAGACTCTTGGGGAATCTTATACATTAAATGTTTATTTGACACTACAATAGTGAAGCCACAGTACATAAAAGTTTTCTTTGAAAAAATGGGTTTCATTACCGGTTTGAATAAACTACGTCGCCACTTTCAAATGTAAAACATCAATTGGAGAATATGTAATGGGAATTGTGACTATATATCTGACAACAGTTACGGCAAATAATGAGACCAGTAAACCGAGGCAGTAGTGGCACAACCAAGTCACAACGAATTATGCCCATGTTTCCCCAACCGTTCATTCCTTGTCTTGATGTAGAATAAATAAAAACTACACCAGGGCAAAAATTGATGAAGATTCTTGCAATGTGTCATGTTGTGACACAACGATAGTATGCCTGATATAAATTCACAAGTCGTAAGTGCATCAAGCGCGTCAAGCTTCCATATGGAATGCAGCTCATAATTTTACTATGTTCTGAGAAAAAGAGTCTCAAAAGACGCTGTAGTCTCACGTAGGACGGAAATTAGTAGTGTGGCACTCCTACATGAGAGTACAGCAAGTTTTGAGATTCCAAGAAGAAACAGTAAAATTAAATGTTCTATGTAGCAGCAACTTGTGTTCATTTTGACCAACGGGTCGAAGCCATCAGCATGCTGGTCGATTCCTTTTGTATGGCCTTTTGCAGGCATGTACGAAAGAACATTGTATTATTCTTCTTAGCAACACAGGCACTCCTGTATCGTATTTATCCGCCGATACCAGGTAGCGACTTTCAATTAAAATGTTCTCTCCCGTACGGGAATTAGATAGTGTGTGTACGAGTACAGATTGTGGCGCAGGCACGGCGACACATGGATGTCTGTGTCTGGCCGTGAGTCGTGCATGGACAGCCAGAGCAGTCAAAGCGACCGGCCGCGTGAAGCGGGAATTCCGGGTTTGAGTCCTGACCGCCAGAAATTATCGCTGTCATCCTTCCACTACACAGCTGATGGTCGGTCGTATTCGCAACTACGAATACATATCATGTATTTCATAACGGCTGTAGTTGCGCAGCGCCTGTTTTTTCGGACGTGCATGCCCTTACTGTCAGGCAACAATCACTGTCTGGGTAAGAATGACCTACCTATCAGTCTTCTGAAGATGTAAACTCGTGCATACTGAGATGCATGGAAAACGGCCGCATCATGGATGACATTTCACAACACTGACACTTCGCAATAATTATGGAAGGCAGTATTCGCATATACCGCTGAATGCATCTACAAAATTGTATCGTGGTACCACACATAGTTCAAGAGATGTGACGTTATTAAATGCCCATGTTTGAAAAATTGCCGCATCGTTATGATGTTTCAATTTATTTCTTCTTTCTTACTAATTCTTCTAACACAATATGGCGTTGAATGTATCTACACTAATATAACACTGTACGACAAATAGTTTAAAAGATATGACGTCATAAACACTGAGATGTATGAAAAATTGCCCCACCATGCCTGAAAAGCATTACTACATTTATTATTTGCTGCCAAGACACTCCTACAGTCGAGTCAACTTAAGGAAATCCCTGGAACCTGGCACAGCTTTCGACAGCTTTCAATTGGGAAGCGCAAACGGCTGTAGGCGAAAACAATAGACGTCTACAGATCTGTGAAGAAGCGCTGGCGTAGAGTATACAAAGTCGCGTGAAGACACGCGAAACAGCTGTCCCAGAGCACAGAAACTGTCTGCGATTGACTCACACCGCGTCTAATGTATAATTTCAAACGTACTTTCAGAAATACACGGAAATTAAATTTATTTCGTTTTAAGCTATAAACACAGCTCATTTTTTGTTTTCCTTTCTAAAAGAAAATTGGCAAAATGGATAACTGAGTGAACTTTCAATCAGGAAGTTTTAACTGACGTAAGCACCTGCTATGAAGGCTACAATGTATGAATATGCTACCATTTGTCCATTATGAATGACACTAAGAGCTACACACCATACACATGTCTGCCTCCGTAGTGTCGCGGTAGCGTTACTGCCTGCCACGCAGGTGTCCTGCGTTCCATACCCGGCAGGGGACTGGGTGTTGTGTGGATATCATCATCATTGACTCGCAAGTCGCCGGTGTGGCGTCAACTAAAGAGGACTTGCAATACGGCGGCCGAACTCGCCCGAATGGGGCCTCATGGCCAACAATGACATACCATCATTTAATTTTTTCCCCGTATACATTATGTTCATAATGTCAGTAAAGGCCTTGGCTGGATAACAAAGTGAAAGTATTGCATTGTGTGCGAAGCATATTACTATTAGCCTGATCTGACCAGCCATTATTAGTGTTGTTTAATAAACTGTCCCAGTGTAACCAGAAGGCTGCGACACAGAGGAATGCATTTCACTGAAGGCACATGGCTAACGAGGCAGCCAAACTGCTAGCCTCGCCAGTGTTATGACAACGTGTATGTACACTCTGCTCCGATACAGCTATACCATATTGTAGCCGCCAGACTGCAAAACAACTCAGCCTAAAGATCCGGGAAAACTTTTCCGTCAGAGGTAGCGAAACCGGGTATCAGGTCGAAAGGCCTCCACCAGACAACTGCCAGCTACGCTCCCTGGGGTCCAGAGTTCGTCACCGCCGATTGGAATCATGCAGACTCGCTGGCGCTCAGGCCTGTGCGGTCTTCGTGCCGGCCTCAGCTGGCCGCTACCGCATCGCGTCGTCAGTGCACTGCCACTGAGCACTGTGTGTCCTTGAAACAGCGTCACCTCCGCTGCCCCGGTACATAGATGACACAGATCGACGCCAGACTGCGCCCGTGTGACGACGGCGAGCACTTGTGTGTGCTCAAAATTGAGGTAATAAGAAATTGTTTCCTCGAAATCTGTCTATCCCGCGGCGAGACGCCTGGACACTTCCATTGTTGAGAGCCCTTCTTGGCACAAAGTAACAATGCGGACGCTATTGAACCGCGGTAGTGACCGTCTGGGCATGTTTGAACTACAGACAACAGGAGCCGTGTACCTCCTTCCTGGAGGAATGACTGGAACTGATCGACTGTCGGACCCTCTCCGTCTAGTAGGCGCTGTTCATGCATGGTTGTTTTCATCTTTGGGCGGGTTTAGTACCATCTCTGAGTGGTCAAAGGACAGCGTCTGTGATACAACACCCACAGTCAACGTCTATCTTCAGGAGTTCTGGGAACCGCGGTGACTCTTTTTGATGTGTGTATTATTCCCCCGTGGCTCTTGTACATGTTGTACATTGCACGTCTCTCCATATAGCTTACCCCTATTTCTCTCATAATTTCGAACATCTTGCCCCGTTTGACATTTTCAAACGCTTTTTCCAGGTCGACAAATTCTATGAAATTATCTTAATTTTTCTGCAGTTTTGCTTCCGTTATCAAACGCCACATGAGAACTGCCTTTCTCGTGCCTTTACCTTTCCTAAAGCCAAAATGGTTCTCATCCTTTTTCACGAGGCGTATCACGATGTTATCACAAACAAAAAACATGCAAAGACGATTTCTGAGTGAGAAACCTATTGAGTGATCTTTCGTTACATAAAACCAAATAGCACCTGCATTCTTTGTGAACTGCACTGAAATTTTAATCATTTCCACACCCACGCATGCAGCACACAGGAGTATGATGTTCGTTGCCGGATGCCTTCAGGGTGTTGCAATTTAATGGCCGGCATTGTACGTGTAGACGGTTGTTATTACGACTGGACTGTAATACAGTGTTTCCTGAATCGTCTAATTGGTCCATCACAGTGATATTTGTCTCTCACAAAAGTTACAGATCGTAAACAGATCCCAGCCCAATAACTAATATACATGAAATCGGTTAAGACCACAGTCACGTACCTATCAACCTGCAGGATTCCCTTCTATTAGTGCTATTACGAGACAGTCGTTTATGTTCTGAATCACTGAAAGTTTAATTTGGCCCTTTTCCTCATCTAATTCGGTAAACAGTTCCTGACAGATTTTTTGGCTAACGGAGCGGGTACTCAACCAGCGGGTACGAAACCGTCGCTTAATTCATTCTAAAAGTTTTTCGGTAGTGGCAGGTCGGCTCTTTAGGCAGCCAACTCTACCACATCAATTTTCTATGAACGATGTAATGTTCATTTCACTGTTAAAAGGAATATTAGCAATGAGTTACAAGGAAATTCCTTTCCCAGCATGGGAATATAATGTGGAAGCATGCTACCTGTACAACTTAAAATGTTTCTATTTACATCACCGTTCAATTGGCCATTGCACAGTACTAACAGTACGAACACAGTACCATGTAAACCGGTCCAGAAAACCACCGAATTTCATTCACAGGACACAAAGCTAAATAACAGTCATCTGCTATACACCACATCCACACTCAGGCATTCACGCTCCGCATCAAATAATGTAACTCGGCAGACAATTGTCCCGCAAGAGAAAAAATGGTTCAAATGGCTCTGAGCACTATGGGACTTAACATCTGAGGTCATCAGTCCCCTAGAACAAACTACTTAAACCTAACTAACCTAAGGACATCACACACATCCATGCCCCAGGCAGGATTCGAAACTGCGACCGTAGCGGTCGCGCTGTTCCAGCCTGCAGCGCCTAGAACCGCATGGCCACAACGGCCGGCCCGCAAGAGAAGCCATGTTTCACATCTCTCTAAGGGATGCATGGAAATCGTACCCGTGCGTAGCGAGTAGTGTGATCACGAAATCTTACTCACATCGAACCAGCAAGTTACTCTGTGACTTGCCCATAACATGAGCTTTAAGAATACACCCATGTCTGGCTATTGGTTCCTTCAGTACACTTTTTGGTAGGGCGATGTGAGTCCGTTGGTCTTGTATCATTAACTATGTGATATTGATAATTTCCCTGCAGCTTTAAGATGACTGTGACTTGATTCCGTAAGCCTGCATCTGTGTGATGTTGGGGTTCTTTCCCAACGTTCGTGTCTGGAGGTGGGTGTTGATTCTATAGGCTAAATTTGTATGATGTTTGGGTTTAGTGTTCTGTTGACATCTTCCTTTCTCAGCTTCCGAGCCTGGAGGTTCATGACAGTTAATTCTGGAGGCGAAATTTTTGTGTTGTTGAAGTTAATTGTTTTCCCGACTCCTTTCTTCCCAGCTGTAGAGTCTGTAGATCCCTGCGAGTTAAATATTTAGTCTAAATCTGCGTCATATTGTTGAAAGTGATATGGTGGGAGGACATGCTATGAGCGCTTCAGACAGTTTGGTCACTAGTGATGGACCTTGTATCGTTACTGCAACGCCCGATGAATAAAATATTTCGTCATCTTTAAATTACTAACTAGTTGTCAATAAAACAGTTTCCCAACAGAGAGATTTTTTCTCTTGTCTAGCCGTATATCACTCACTTTAACCAAAAAATCATGTACATGAGAAACGATTTCAGTTAAAACGAGAAGTGTGGTTTTTTCTTCACCTCTGAGAATATACTCAGTAACATAAAACGCCTAAGATTGTGCTCAAAGTTGGCACATAAATCTGAGCTACTCGCTGCTTCATTGATATGTAGTGAAATATCTTATGTTGCTATCGTTGTTGTTTCCAAATTTTGATGAATTCCTCGTCATGAATTTCATTAGTCTCTGCACTCGTGTAATGTCGAGATGTAGTAAAAGGAGGACGTCGCGAATAGGACCATGCACGGTGAATAAGGGTGAACACGACACATTCTCATAGCTCGCTTCTAAACAACACGTTCTTACTGAGTATGGGTTACCCAGGATACTGTGCCGCAGAAAGTAACGAGAAAAAAAAATTAAATGATCGTGTGGCATTGCAGGCCGGGAGGCCCCGTCCGGGGACGTTCGGTCGCTACATTGGGCGACTTGCGTAACGGTGATGATGACATGATGATGAGGGCAACACAACACCCAGTCCAAGAGCGGAGAAAATCTCCAACCCGGCCGGGAATCAAAGCCGGGCCCACTGCTTAGTAGGCAAACACGCCAGCGCTTTATCTTATTTTTGGTTTTGTTTATGTTTTTATTATGAAGCCCGAGACTAGGGTCGGAGGGCAATGAAGGCGGAGGTCGTCTTCCGAGGCCTTGCCTCAATGTCCTTGCGTCAATGTCCCATTCCAGCCCTCCCATAGCCAAGGAAGGAAAGCGGTCTTACAGGATCAATTATTTATTTGTATTCATTCTTTATTTTGCTTTAATCGTATCCTACTACCACCAGCAGAAGCTTACGAGTCGTTGTGACGTAAATTAATGGAGAGGCGGGCTCTCTTACACCGTATCCTCGGAGGATCCATCACGTACCGTGAATCGTATTCAGGTCTGCCATCTAGTACTCGGAACGCCCCAATGGACAGGGGGATCCTCGAAAAATGCACCTGAATCATTTAATAGTTGTGTCCGGTGTAATGTATGGCGGTGGAACGCCTCATGAGTCGTCGTCATGTGGAACCATAACTCGAGAGCACTTTTGGGCGCGGCTTGCAAAACGTAATACAACATCATGCCTTTCAGCCAGTTGACGGCGTTTGTTCTGGGAGTGGGAAAGTAAACAGTAGCTGGGTGTAGCAGTTCGTCCGGCGTGGTAGACTCTGCCTGTCGTCGCAATAGGAGCGCCAGAATATGTTGTGTAAGGTCCCAGCAGCTGCCCAACGCAGCACATGTCAAGCGGAGTGCATCAGAATCGACGACTGCGCAGTGCGGGTACAAAAGGTTGTCCGTAAGATGGATGGAATGGCGGCGCTGGCGCGTGGCTAATTTGCCGTTCACCACCATGTACCACGTAGGAACGAGCTTACGTGGGCAGGTATGCGGTGTGGCCGGCTTCAGGTCAAATTTTGATCATTAGGCGAACCCAAAATAAGAAACACTCGTTAATTGTTCTTACACTAAAAAATTTTACCATTAATGCACCCAATAATGTTAGCTATTCTGTCTGAGGAATAAACGTTGTGCGTTAAGCACATCGAGCTTACTAGTCGTATATTCGGGAACTAATTTATCCATATTCTGATAACAATTTGAGCTATGGAAAGAGTAGCTTTGTGGAAGAGGTGTAAAACAGGAAAGCCTTTTATTCGAGAGTTTCAAGCAGAGTTTTCCAGTGAAAAGAAAAGAACTTTCCGTGGTAGCTTGTTTCTTGCCTTGTAATAAGCATCTCTGGCGCGTCCCTTCCAGCGATTCACGGTCACGCGCCACTCCGCCCTATAAGAGAGAAGAAAAAAGTGCGGAAGAAGAAATAGTCCGAAGTGACTCAATAATTAAAACCGCAATCTGGTGGCGTCAGGCGGCCGTCGCAAACAGCACGAACCGCCATCTCAAACAAGAAAGCAATAAAGCGCCTCGGCCCGGCCGCGAAAACAGAACCCACCCGCTCCGGGGCAGCGCCCGCTACCGCGACGCGACGAGCCGTTTATTGAATTTCGCGAGCGAATGCGTCGCCTCACCTACCCACCCCCCCCCCCCCCCCCCACCCTGCGCAGTCCAGCCTACCGAACAGCGTCGTCACTGTTACCTGCTACCTGTGCCTGACTTCTGGGTCGGAGCCACCAAACTAGCAGACATGTGTATGGAGAGAGCAAAGGAGAGAGAGAGAGAGAGAGAGAGAGAGAGAGAGAGAGAGAGAGGAGGGAGGGAGGGAGGGAGGGAGGGAGGGAGGGAGGGAGGGAGAGAGAGAGAGAGAGAGAGAGAGAGAGAGAGAGAGCTGTAATGGGCAGCCTATTTACTTTGTACTCTCACATTTCGCATTGCAAATTCTCGACGAAGAAATTCAAATGGCGCGGAGTGTTCAAATATGTGACTAAGCTCCATTTGCATTAACGGTGGATAATGTTTGTTTTATAAATGCAGCGAGAAACGTTCTCAAAAGTTATTCCCGGATGCAATTATCCTGTGTGTAAGTTTCAGATTCACTAGTAGGCTGTGGACCGTTAATGCTACCATTGTCAATTTCTACGCAATAGCGCGAAGCTCACGTAAATTCCTACAAAGAGCAATTTTTAAGATAATGCGCAAAAAAGCGATACAAGAAAAACCTCTTCATTAGAAGACCATGGGACAATTCTTTAATCTTTCTAGTTACACCTGCAAAATCGAATGAACTCATAAGTATGCTCTGGGCCGTGTTCTGTTTACGTTTCGTCCATTTCTCGGGGAAAGTGCTGCAGATCACGTCACTATAGTACGTCTCACTCACAGGTTCGAGTTCTATGCTTGTCACTGGATTCCACCCTTTCCTTTCAAACGTACCGGCGTCTGTGAAACCTCCATCAAACTGTGATTCACTGTGGCGTGGAATGAGCAAAGACCATGCTGCGAGAATATTCAATATCCGACTGCTCGTTACTCAACTACTCTCGCCGCAGTCTGTGAAGTTGCGTGAATTCCCTCACTGCCGCGATGTTCGTGATCGTCACAGTGATTTATAAGGAACTAAAATCCTCTCACTTAGATATCCAAGACTGATACGTGATTTCCTCTGAATGGGCCTCCTATTAGGAAAGCACTAGCACAATGTAATGAAGACGGAAACTCTCGTCTTGAAACGGGGGCCAGGTAATGTTACGGTCATTATTTAGACAAAATCTAATTGTGCTGCAGCTCAGCTTAATAATGTACCTATTACCTCAAAAAATGACACATTTACACATAATTAAATATCCAAAAGACATCAACGAGACTTTTCTAGCTTCTAACATACTGTATCTCTCCTGCAAGCCCTCCCAGGAGGTTTCCTTATACCATGTTGAATATGATCGTCTCTAATGAAGTTGTCGCAGACAGAACACTGAGGACTCTTAGAAACAAAGTGTAGTCTCAACCGTACAAATTGTGATTGGCGGGGTAACCTCCTACATTAGTGGCTGAGGTCTTACATGGAGTTCTCGGGTGTAATACTTAAGTAAGTTACTCAAACGAGCAAGCTATAACTTTTACGTTTCCTGAGGAGAGAAATGGGTTTCTGTAACATGCTAATGATCTCAATTCACGCTCTAGAAATCTATGAAGCCTTTTCATAAAGGCGTCCAAACATGACATTGAAGTCCTTGATTTAAGAGTAATTCGAAAGAATCGGCAGAATTTATTGCAGTCCTTTGGTATGGAGTCTAGTGCAAGGCACAAACTACAGACAGACGATCTCAGATGCGAATTTTCTTGAATCGATTGCTGAACTGACCTTTTCCCTAAATCGGTCAGGCCTGTACTACGCAAAGGAAGCGGCTACTCGACTAGCAGAATATTTGTACTGAGCAAATAGTCTTTCTTTCCTTTGCAGGAGTCTCTCCAGAGGATCAGTGATGAACACGGTAATTTGGGGAGGGGGGGGGGGAGGAAGGTTGAGGAAGAGGGGGGGGGCACGTGCATGTGACGTCAGGGTGACTGTGTTGTGTATCTATACTATGTCAACAAAGTCCCAGTCAGGTCTAAACTTTGTTGACATATTTGAACTTGTATGTGCCTTCTCACGTTACAGAGATGTGTTTACCAAGTTGCTTCCACAGGAGGGGGAAACTGTACTATGGACTGCCATTAACAGTTGTGAGGTAGACTTCAGAGTTATCTACAGTATAAAATCTCCAGGATGACCTGCCTGGGATATTGCAGCAACGCTGCGTGGATGAATATTACATTATGGATCTGGATATAAAGGCAGAATTTACTAGTATTTTTAACAAACTGAAGATGTGTGGTTACCTAATATCAAACCATGATTTCTGTACTAAGGAAAAATCAATGTAATACCCATCAACTATAATACTGTTGGAATAGACAGCTTCATATGTATGAACTCTAGTTTTAGAATAAAGATATACAACAAATTTGTATATTAAATCACAAGCCCAGGCGAGAACAGTGATGTTGGTAATCATATTATCAATTTTATAAAGTGCACCTGATATATGTCTAAGAGAAGTATGTGTGTGTCTTCTGGCTACAGAACATCCGGGGGATGTTACCAGACTTGAAACTATGTTGTACAACTGAAGAATGGATGGAGTGTTTGAAACTGCAAGTGCGTTAAATTGCCAGCAAACATATTTACAATGTTCTCCAATTTAATTACTGGACAGCTTGCAGAACAGTTGCTGCGTTGTGTTTAATAGCACCCTACACTTTGTCCACTGGCACAGAAATAAGAATGCACAAAAATTTATCGGTGTAAAAGTAAACCTTTCAGACAATGAAGACTGAAAAATGATTATAAACTATGTTCTGTCTGCCTATAGTCGAATTGGAAATATCGGCTTCAACAAGTTGATATAGGTATTATCGATAAATATTGTATTAAAATCGAAGACATCTTGGGCCATATGTATACGTTATTAACCACTGTCATAAGACACAGTCAATGATCTGCCAGCATAGGTCTCAGGAGGAGTAGGCCACATCCACGATTAATCCACTGACATATGACAACAGACAGTCCTAGGACACTGGCCACTGCTCGAGGTGCTTCTGCGTGAGAGAAACACGATGCATTCCCAATGGTCAGCTGGAGACAGCAGCAATTAAAAGCCCCCATGGCCAGCCTTTAACCACTGAACATCTGGGATATGCTATGACGTCCAATCTGCGCCAGTCAATGCTGTGATGATGACTCAGCTGCCACCACTGTTGCCAGATTTCGAACTTTTGCCTGTTGGCTGACCACCTGTGAGCTTGGCACCTCTTCTTTCCGCCATCTCTGTAGTCTACAACACCAGGTTCCAGCCGTCTCTGCATATGCTGAACTTCAAATTGAGAATTTCTTCGTACTGTGACACTGGGGCAAGATACAGCCTCCTGTATTCCCTGTAACAGCAGCCGATTCAGCGGCCAGTCTGCTACAGCCTGAAACTGGAGACTTCCAGTAACACAGTGCCTGTGAGAACAGTAGGTGCCGGCTTTCTCTGATAACGCCGATGTTGGGCAGAAACATGAAGAATCGGTAGAGGGATTTGTAGACCGCGTTTGGAAACATGATAACACATACAGCATTACCTGATGGAGGTGATAATGCTAATAAAGCCATATTAAAGGAGCTGATCAGAGAGCTCTTGGTGTATTTTTGTGGAGTGTACAAGCACAAATGCCATGTAGGGTATGCATAGAATTCCCAAAGAATAAAGCAGTAGGCACAGTGGCAGCAGTAAGTGAAATTGATGTAGTCACCAAACCATAGGAAAGGAAAATGATATTTAACACAAATGTCAGGTGTTTTAAATGTGATCGTTCAGGCAATGATATGTGTAATGATAATAAGTGCAATAATACGTGTAATAATAAACATGTAAACAATATGGGCATTCCAAACAAAGTTTTACACACCAACGTTCAAAGGGACAGGGAGAGTGATCGCAGGGTGGACCTCGTATCCTTCCATTAAATGAGGCAGAGGGTGGTGTGGCCACTGTACAATACTCCCAGTAAGTGTTAGCATGGGACACTTTTGCGCAGAATGAATTATAAAATTTTTTCCAGCAAGATTTGTGAAAGGAATGTTGCGCAGATTTCTATTGGATGCTAGGTTGCAAGTATCGGTGGCTACTAAGAGTATACTTGCTTAAGTAGAACTGAATATGTCATGCTGGAGGCTAAGTGGCAAAGGATGAGGTGACTTTAATTGACTCAGTTCAGCAATGTTGGGATGCCAAAGGGGGAGTAGGAGGGGGGGGGAAGTAACTTCCAGGTTCGTGTAGAAGTTCTCCCTATAGTTGTCAGTATCTACAAAGTTATACTTGGTTTAGATTTCCTGGCTGGACACTACATCATGGTTCATGTAGGTTGATGTATAGTAGAGGTCATTTCCATTTTATAAACGGAAAACAAAAACTGTTGCAAGGCCGTGGGCAGCCACCTAAACTGTGTATAAGATCCTTAAAGTCAACTTACAAGATATCATTGCGAAAGGTTTCGGAAAATTACTCTGCGTGAGTGTAGGAGCTCAATTGCTGGTTAACTCTCTGTGTATGGTTTGAGCCTTTTGCCAGAGAATGGACATTTGGATAAGCCACAATATTTTAAATAACACTGTTCGTCTTACATACAAGCAGTTGAAGAAAGCTAAATTATCTCTGTCAGTAAAGATAACTTCAGGTCTGAAAAAGTAAAGCTATTGCATGGTAATCTGGTAATCAGCATAGAGGTACTGGACGGGGATGAATTAGACTGGGATTTCACATCAGTCCACATGACGATAAGACAGTTTGTCAGTTTAATTGTTCTGAGGAGAAAAGTATCACATTTACAGAGACAGGATAAGGAAGACGTTGAGAGGCAGTTGGATTGATACTCTGAATTATCTGATTATCCTGGACATGCCACTAACATCAAATTTCCACTGGTAATGAATCACCTGACTATAAGAAACCTTGCCTAGTCCTGCTCCATTTACACCCTCATCCGAGTTTACAATTGAGCTACTTTGTGATGTAATCATAGGATATAGTAATAACGCATGGGGCACACCAGTTGTCCTCATGCCAACGAAATCATCAGGTGGTACAGCATACATGTTTCGTTGTAACTAACATTATTTGAAATAATGTATACTCACATACTCTTACTATATGCCTTAGATAATCGAGGCCATTGTCGATATTTTACAACTGTGTACCTACAAATTCGGTACCATCAGTTAGAGTTATCTCTGGAAGATCGTCTGAAAAGTACGTTCACAGAATCATGCAATTATTTTCAGTCAAAAGATGCAGTCTCCTTTTCATCTATATAAACCCTCTCAAGGAAAAAGGATGTCATCTGTTTGACAGTTTTCAGAAAGGCTTAAAAGGTATTTGGTGCCAATTTACAAATAAGAGCGCTATGACCTTGTAACGACAGGGAGGTACCATAAAAACACAACAATTTAACAAAGTATCATGCCAGACTATGGGCGATGTTAACTGACAAAATGGCTCTGAGCACTATGCGACATCTGAGGTCATCAGTCGCCTAGAACTTAGAACTAATTAAACCTAACTAACGTAAGGACATCACACACATCCAAGCCCGAGGCAGGATTCGAACCTGTGGCCGTAGCGGTCACTCGGTTCCAGACTGTAGCGCCTAGAACTGCACGACCACTCCGGCCGGCTGTTAACTGACTCATATGCACCAAATGGAAAGATTAAAAATTATGATAAGCCTGACTGTGTATGTTATTGGTTTGTAGAAATGATGTCACCTGTTAATGTTAAACTCACCGACGATTCAAGCAGTATATTGCTCCCTCCTACATATATCTCGCGAAGAGACCACGAAGATAAAATCAGAGATTAGACCCCACACGGAGGCATACCGACAATCTTTCTTTCTACAAACAGTACGAGACTGGAACACCAGGGAGAACCGATAGAGGTACTCAAGGTACCCTCCGCCACACACCGTCAGGTTGCTTGCGGAGTATGGATGTAGATGTAGATTTAAAGGAACGCCAGAGGCCCTTCCTCCACTTTAAGCAGTATCTTCAAAAGTGTGGAAGGGGTATGACTGGATAGAATTAAAAGAGTGGTAAAATGAGGCAAGAAAAGCTGGAAACACCTTCAGTTATCTATGATGCCTTAATGTCATGACATGGATTGCAAGCTAAATGAGGATGCAATACATATGTGGCTTTTAATTGTTTTTTTAATTGGTTACTACAGATATCTGTACATATACATTATGGTTAGGGAGTTTATGTTTTAAGAAGTACCAGAACATACAGAGTGTAGTTTCTGAGAAAGAGACACTCGAGTGAGTGTGAAGGTCTCATTCTGCTTAGATCTGCTAAAGGAACAATTTGTCCATTCTCTTCTGGAGTAGTAGTGCATTGTATAGGATTCTTAGAAGATAAGGCCGAAGAACATCGGAAGCGTCCAAAGGAGTTAAGCTCGGTTTTTATCATTGAGAAATACAGAATGTCATGAATGTGATATGCAAATTGGGGTGTTTTTTGTTGCGGTGAGATTGAGATTTTTACACGAAATTTCGGTTATAAGCTTTGTCCTCCAAATGAGCAAATTTGTTGACA
This sequence comes from Schistocerca piceifrons, assembly GCF_021461385.2. NCBI lineage: Eukaryota > Metazoa > Arthropoda > Insecta > Orthoptera > Acrididae > Schistocerca > Schistocerca piceifrons. The sequence continues at coordinate 663,546,155 of NC_060138.1, forward strand.
CCCTATTACAGAGGAATAAATGATCATAATAATAAAATAAGCGGAAGCTGAGCTCCTACAGAAAGATTTAATTGTTCGTTTCTCCCATATGCTGCTTGAGAATGGATCGACAGAGAAATAATCTGAAGGTGGTTGGATAACTCCTCTGTTAAGCACTTAAGTGTGAATTTCAGAGTAATCACACGCATGTAATGGTACTAGGTTGAAGGAATTTATGGGTGAAATTTTTATTTGCAATGTTGTTAATGGCAGCAATATCTTAGCATTTTGCCTGGTGAGAAAGAATCGACTCTTTGTGTTATGAACACTGTTTTATCAAAAGTGTACCTCTGGTTGATGTCAAAGAACTTGTCCATTCTGTGGTACTTGCAACAGCAAAAAGATTGCCTCTGAGTGCGAATGTGTATACATTTGTATGTTAGTAGTGGTATTTAGCTTTATGGTTAAAGATTTTTTGCCTGATTCGGCTGTTATGTAAGACGAAGTGTAGTATCAGACAGAACATCCCATGCACTGCTCTCCACGCAGGAATTATTGCACTGCTGGATTGGGCCAATCACCATATGCCACTCACAACTGGTACTCACAACCCAGGTCACTCCCTAAAATCTGATGGAATGCCCTAAAGAGATAATCACAGATAAACCTGAATTATTTCAAAGGATAGGGTTCAATTGGAAATAATCTTTGTCAGACCCAGTGGTCAATATTTTTACTTGTTATAAACAAGAATTTTGCAGTGGTGCGTAGAACATAGAGCTGCAGGGGCAAAGGTTATTTGTTGAGGGCCCTTTGTGCGATATTTCTGGACAAGCCTTCCGATTACCTGCCATCATCGTTGGAACCATCACCCTAAATATCACACATACTTTAATTTCCGTACCTGACCTGCCCTTGACTTGCTGAAAACCAGACCTACTTGAATAATACACGAGTCACAACTCTGCTCACCTCCTTATCTCAGATGATAGCTGTGAAAAAAGACTGTGTATACCTGTAACTCCTACTAAAACGCGTGAAGAGGGCCTGTTTAGAACAACGTCGACAATTCGTAACCATAGGAACCACAACATCAGCTACCTGGATAATTCTGGTCATAAGAGATATTGCTTGCCCAAATTGCATCTATTCTAATTTTCAATCTACGGGGTTCGTACCAGTAACATCTTTAACAACGAAAGACAGACTGACAAAAGACAGAGAAAATCTTGAAGCAAAAACTCAATGAGTGTGCCAAATCCCAGTGAAACAGCAAAGGAATTATAATCAGTGTGAAGGAACAATTGTCACTGTGAATAAAGTAGGTGGGGCACAAACTGTAAATAACTGTAACTATATTAGTGCTGTGTTGCAGCAAGGTCACCTGGAGGGATTTGACGGGGCAGATTTCACTTTGGGGAGGTAATGGTGACGACAGGGGTCGCAGTTACAGCCAAGTTTCGTATCTAGGACGTTAGCAGTTGCCACAGTCAGCTGCAGTAAATGGCCTACCGACACTCATACGGTTCGACCCACTGTCATTTAGCAACAGTCAGACCTAGGATAGTAGTCCCTGTACAAGATGCTTCAGTATGAGAGAGAAATGTGATGCCTTCTGCACATCCAGCTACAAACAGCTCTACTTTAACCCCTTGAGGCTATCCTGTCATCGTGCAACAGATGGGCTATGATATGACGTCCAGACTGTAGCAGGTAACGTCATAAGAGTGACACAGCCGCCGCCACCTACACTAGAATTCGAACCACAGCCGCCACCTGACCACCCAGCTGCAAGGCAGCTCTGTCATATGCTGCCTGTGCAGTTCTGGGTTCTAGCCATCTCCGCGTGTGCTGAGGATCAAGCTGAGGACTCCTTCACCCTGTGTCACTGGGGCCAGGAGCAGCCTGCTGTATTCTCCACAAAGCAGTCGATACTATGACGATAGTGCTGTGGTTGGAAACCCGACCCTTCAACTGATGGACTGGCGATGGGCTCAGTAGGCGCTCGCTATCACTGACAAGGGCAGCGCTTTGAGGTCAACACAAATGACATGCTATGTCAGGGTATTTGCTGCACTCACCACAGATCAACACTAGGAGCACTGAACATAAATAAACAACGGTAAAGAGATTCTTGTATCGACAAGCTGCCTAATCCTGCTGCATCTACATCCATCTCTGGTAGAGAATAATGGCCCAGATACCCCATTCCAATAGATACTGCCAAATGAGGACTGGTCCCCATAAGTAATATAACCCACATGTCTTACAAAAGAAAATCAATCTATCAAATAGACATGAACCATTCCTTATTACAGAAAATATTCCTTTAAATGCTTTTAATGCGTTATATGTACACAAAGGAAACTGATATTGGAAGACAGTGAAGTAAGGATATTGAGCATTTGGCAAAAAGAATTGCCATATAGAAAGAATATACTGTGCTACTGGAAAAATAACAAGCCATTACAGATATACAAGAATGATTTAAACATTGCTTTAATCCCAGTACACATGTAGGGAATACGAGAAATCAGCATATACTGTAAATACCTTGGCCGAGCGGTTCTAGGCGCTACAGCCTGGAACCGCGCGACTGCTGCGGTCGCAGGTTCGAATCTTGCCTCGGGCATGGATGTGTGTGACGTCTTAAGGTTGGTTAGGTTTAAGTAGTTTGTTCTAGGGGACTGAAGACCTCAGAAGTTAATTCCCATAGTGCTCAGAGCCATTTGAAACATTTTTGTGAATACCAAAGGAAAGTGACATCATGAGGTACTTGCAGAAAACAATGGTTCCAAGGACTCTTGGCTAGAAGAAATATTGTATGGAGTGTTTCACATACAACAGCAGAAAAGTGTCTGGCATCAAGTGGATTCCAGTATGGAGGAACTCTTCTCGATTGCCTCATATGCTGCACTTTGATCAACAGACTCTGGATCTGAGTATTGTACGTGGTGTATGAAAGTGCTCTGTTTATAATTGTGCGAATTCCAGTACCGGGAAAAGAGGCTCCGGTCATCACATATGTTGTGCACTGTTAATTGGACTCCGGCAAGTGGTGTATCAGATTTAGTGCTGCTAGGCCATCCTTTCAGCTGACAACGTGACTGTATACATTGACAGAGAGTAGGCGGAACGTCTCGCAATGCGATTTGTCATTCAGTGACAGTGACTGATAGCCATAATCGCCAGTTCAGATGATAGGACTAGCTGCTGCGTAAACAGGCCCTGACTCATGTCAAAGCAATGGTCTCTTGCCTTGGTGGATGATAGTGGAGACACGGGTTCTCATCTGCACTTTCATTTTTTCCTGGAATCCATTGCAATGTAGAATGTTTTTTCGTGGTATGAGAGGAAAAAAACTGCAAATGGAAGCCCGTGTCCAAAATCACCATCCACTGAGGAAAAAGAGCATCGCATTCATAGCAGTTAAGGCCTGTCCATGCAGCAGCAAGTTCCATCTTTTCCAATTGCGAGTTTGGAAATCAGTCACGATCACGAAATAAAAAAACATTGCGAGACGTTCTGCCTACAATCCGTCAGGATGTGAAGTCTCACTTGCTGCCGAAGGGATCCTAACAGCAGGAAGCGAAACCTATAACTTCGACGTCCTGCAGCCTCGTTGGATTGGTTCGTCAGCCCCTAAAACTCCTCAAAGCTGCCCCTGCTGCCAGTTGCCACAATGTCCAAAGTATTTTGTTGACCCAGAACGCCCATTACATTACTTCTCTCCTTGCAGCTACAGTGTATGTAGGAAGTAAAGCCATATGATTTGTGCATATAAATTTCATCACTTACACTTTATTGTAACAAGAATTCGATTTTTTCTTATGTGACAAACGATACCTTTAATTGGTGGATGTATTGTCAAATTTTATGTAATATGTTTCTGATGTGCACATAACACTATTGATTGGTCTGAATTGTGAACAATCACATAAATGGCCAGCCAATATCGTTCCTTCCTCTTCTTTTTCATTTCATTTACTAGGCAAATTGCCTGTTCAGTACTCCATCTTTCGTATGGCCTTCCAACATTTCTTCTTCTAGTGCATTTATAATTAAGAACATTTACTGGGAATCTTTCTCCATCAATATCTATCGCCAACATCTCTTTAGAATGGTAATAGTGCAAGCATCACTCACATACTTCAACTGAATATTCATGAGCGGTTAGCAGTAATGATACTGTGTGTTAGCCTTGAAAGGTTTCTTTTATTTCACAGAAGTGATAACTTCCCTGTGTTTTCGACCGGCAGCAGTAAGAAGTTCACAGGTTTTCTTGTTATGATTTTTTTAGACATATTTTTGAATATCTTAAAACACTTTTCCTACATATTCATGTTTCCCTCTCACATCCATCTACTTGTGCTCAGAATACTGAATACCGTACACATTAATCGACACATACACATTTTTTCTCACAAATAATTCCACATACACTATTAGAAAAAGAGGTCACGCCATGAAGAAATTGTCCAAAGTGCTGTAAACCAGTAGAAGTGTTATAGAGAAAAAAGACAAACAAATTATTACAGTATTACGGTATATTGACAGTTCTTACTTTTGGACCATCTAATTACAACTGAATGGAACACAATTTCCGTGCCATACATGTTCCGCCCTTACGTTTGAGAAAGGCATCTTCAGTAGTCTGGAATATGTCCATATTTTTGTTTATATTGTTTAGTTTACGTTTTGGGATAATGTACAAATAGGTTATAAACAGTTCTGGCGGCTGGATTTTCTATGTGGTAGCACTAGTTTCAAATCGTACTTACAGGTTTCCTGGATGTTGTTACGTGTGTTGTGTTTCTGTTGCATTTTCGGCGCTGTTCTTCTTCTTATAATTGCCATTTGAAATTTTGTTTTCCAGACTTCACAACACAAGGAACTGAACGCTTGTTTTGATTCTATGTTTTGGTTGATGTTACCAACTGTCGAATGTTATTGCCAAATATCGAATATTATTGTTAGCGTGTGTGTGTGTGTGTGTGTGTGTGTGTGTGTGTGTGTGTGTGGTGTATGTGTGTGTGTATGGTCAGGTGCGAGAAAGAGAGAATGAGAGAGAGAGAGAGTTTATAGTTTTTCCCTAATGTGGCTGCATGAGCAAGTGGAATGATTTTTATCTTATCGTTTCTTTTATTACGAGTAACTGTGGCAGAGAGCCTGTACTGATTCGTGCTTGCTCATTTATCACATGTTTATTTTCATAATAGCTTTCTCTAAATGAAAGCTTTCTTGCATTTGTATAAGGTATCTGTCATGGTTGTTTACTCACATTGTTTTCATATCGTGTTCCTTGTTTGTGGGAAGGTGGCTGTGGTATAAAAATAGAATGGTTTGTGTCATACTTCCAGCACCTAATGTGTTCCTTGTACTGTGTTTTAAAATTCGTGCATTTGTGCCTATATACAGGCTGAAGCGAAATTCGCGCTCTTGGGCTTCACAGAGCGACTCATCACATGCCAGCGCTAAGAAAATGTCTCTCAGAAAATTTCGTCCGACGAGTACATCCGGCAGAAAAAGGACGTTGAGAACGGCAATCTGGCAACACTATAACTACATGTATGATAAGTACCTCTGTCAGCACATACTAGTTGTGCGGTACAGTTGATGCAGTGGATAGGATTTTTCGTTAGAGGCAGGAGGTCGATAGTTCGATCCTGCGTTGGGGCAATTTTTTTTTTTTTGCCAATTTCATTCTAACATTTCATACTGTAATATACACCGTTTCTTAGGTCACATATATCCTAAATTTACGACATTTTGTAACTCTGAAAATAACAAATATGTGGTTAAACAGACAAGAAATAGACAGTTGAAACAAATGACCTGTCATAGGACTGAATAACTACAAAAACAATATCAATTTCGAGATGCTAAAGATGATAGCACAGTACAATAACACATCTACTTGTCAGGTGTACTACATGTAATATGAGCGCTCAGACGTGGCACATTAGCAACCAGTGACAATAATAATTTCCATATTAATGACTGCATGACCTTCACATCTGAACACTTTGTCCTCAGAGCAATAGATGCTCAAAGCGATCTCCCTGCACGTCCAAACATTGGGCAACCCGCCGGGTCATACTGCTCTGGACCCTTCGCAGCAAAGTTGTGTCCACATTACCAAGAGCAGCATAAACACGCGCTACCAATTCTTCCACATTAGTTGATAGAGTACAAGTGCTCCTTCAGGTGTCCCCACAGGAAGAAATCCAGGGGACTTGGGTCAGGTGAATGTGGTGGCCAGTTAACTGAACCTCCACGTCCGAGGCATTTCCCTGGGTCAGGTGAATGTGGTGGCCAGTTAACTGAACCTCCACGTCCGAGGCATTTCCCTGGAAATGTTCTGTCCAAATTCTGTTGCACATTAATTCCAGAGTGTGGAGGTGCACCATCGTGTTGGAACCATAACCCCTATCGAACACTCAGTGGAACATCTTCCAGCATATAAGGCAGATAATTTCAGAGGAATGCATGATACCTTCGTGCATTAAACCGGTCAGGCAACATGTAGGGGCCCAAACACCTGTCACCCAATATTCTGGCCCAGACGTTGATACCAAAGCGAACTTAATATCATCAGTCGCGTGTGTCGTGCGGGTTAACCTCACACCAATGGTGGGCATTGTGTATACTGAAGACACCTTCACGAGTGAATGCTGCTTCATCCGACCATATCATGGTGTTGACGAAGTCATCGTCGGCTTCCTGTTGATATTGGAAACATTCACAGAATTACATCTGCTGATGGCGAACTGCAGGATGCACGTGTTGCATGAAACCGTAATGATAGGAGTGCAGCCCATGTTCGTGCAGCACATTAACAACCGTGTGTTGCGACACACGCAGCTGCCTTGCTATGCTACATGTACTTTGCTGAGGTTCTTTGTGTATGACCTCCAGAATAGCTTCATGTGTAGCTGGAGTACGGCGAGTCCGTGTACGACCTCTGTTACGCGATGGTGGAAGGAGAGAATCTGACTCCTGAAGGCACGGAAACACATTTTTATCTGAAGGTGTCGATGAGGATATCCAGCAGATATTCACGATTGGCAACACCATCCCATTTATCAGTTGCACCAAGGACTTGAAGCATATCCACATATCGATCATTCGTGTATGCCATATGTCTGCCACACTGCTTTAGACGTTTACAATGAGAAAATTCGATGTATGTATGCATGTACATTGGAGTCTGTTACGGGTGCATTACTCCGCTTGCAACTAGTCCCTGTCTGGTTGACAGCACATACAGTATAAACAAACTGTCAGTCCTGTACGCTGTTCCATCAAACACACATTACCCCTCTGACAGATATTGTTCTGCATGATTCATCCCGACACCGCTAATTGTGGAATGTTCGGTTTCGAATTACACTGTACCCCTAACGGTAATAGAAATGGTGTTTCCACAATCCCAGCGATAGAATAGTAATAATAATAATAATAATAATGCATTGAGATATGTACTGAACAGCATGCGGTTACTAGCCTCAGTGTTGAAAGGCATAATTAGTGGGAACATGGTTATAACACATACAAACAGTAACCGAGTCTGGACACTATTTGCAAAGCATTTTGCTAGTCCTACTGATAACGTAAGGCCCTAACGAAATGTAATGGACCTGAACGAGACAATAATCTGTGGGACCACTGGAGGGGGGTTACATAGAAAACAGGTTTCGTATCTAGTAGATGAAGTAGTGCGAATAAATTCACGCCCACGACGTGGAAAGGGCTTCTTTCAAAGCTGACCAATCTTTCGTTTCTACGATTGTAGTATGTGAATGCAAATATTTTATAGGCGACCGGCTGCAATCGCTTTTGACGATTAAGATGCCAGATACCGTATCACCTGGACTACATTTACCAAATAAAAAACATATGCCTCAATCAGGATCGTACCATCGACCTTCTGCATGCTAACCAAAAAGCTCTATCCAGTGCACCAGCTGTACAGCATGACTAATATGTGCTAACACAGATAGTTACCAAACATGTGGTTAGAGTGTTGCCAGATTGCCACTCTTTAACGTCCTTTTTCTGCTGGATGTACTCGCCAGACGAAATTCTGTGAAAGACATTTTTTTATCACAGGCATGTGATGAGTCGCTCTACGCTGCTCGATTGCCCGAATTTCGCTTCACCCTGAATATTGCATCACAGTTTTGACATTCAAGTTTGTACATTCCTGCTCCATGGAATTTGTCCCTCTTTATTGTTGGTTGGCTTAAGTTTGACTGGAGGTTTGCACAATTTTATGTGCTGTTTGGACGTCATGATGTACCATCTGCTTCTTTTTTGTGTAATGTTGTCATTGTGTATGAGCGTTTGGTGTGTCTTTGAATATGCAGCATGTGAATTTTCTTGTGTTCTGGAAATATTGGATATGTCGTGTTCTTTTACATTTTTTTAATTTTTTGATTGAGTCTGTGCACTACAAGTGTTTCACACCCATTGTTTGCAGCTATTTGTATGATTGCACTCATTTGTTTTTCATAGTTTCTCTTCTTGAACGTAAGCCTGTTTAATCTACATAAAAGATGTCCTAGTGCCACAAGCTTCTGGTTGTGGGGATGATTAGATGGGGCATATATTACTATGTCTGTGGCGGCTGGTTTCCTGAAAATGTTAAATGTATAAATTTTCTTGGTATAACAAGAAAAACTCTGAAAAAGGGTACAGTCATATAAATAGCTAGGACAATGGGTATGAAACACATGTAGTGCACAGATTCAATCAAAAAATACAAACCAAAATACGAAACACACACAACATATCCAACATATCTGGAATGCAAGAAAACTCACAAGCTGTAAATTCAAAGACATACCAAGCACACATACAAAATGACAACATCACACAGAAAAGTAGCAAATAGTACACTATGACTTATGCACATAAATTAACATACAGAGTGCTAAGGGAACAGGGTTTTCAAACAGCAAAGAGAATATGCAAACTCTCCGATCAAACTTAAGCCAATTAACAATAAAGAGGGACAAATGCCATGACTCAGGAACAGGCAGACTTAAATGTCAAAGTTGTGATGCAATACATATATACAGGAATTTTAAAACACAGTAAAAGGAACATATTAGGTGTTAGAATTATGACACAAACCATTCTGTCTTTGCAGAACACTTAAAACACCACAACCATCATACTACAAATACGGAACACGATATGTAAATAATCAGAATAAACAAACATGACAGCATCTTATACAAACACAAGTAAACTTCCACTTTCAGAAAGCCATTGCGGAAATAAAACATGCAATAAATGAGCAAACGCACATGAACACAGAACTCCCTGCTACACGTAATAAAAGAAACAACAAGACAAAAATCATTCCACTTGCACATGTAGCCACATTAAAACAAATGCATATCATCCCCCCCCCTCTCTCTCTCTCGCTCTCTCTCTCTCTCTCTCTCTCTCTCTCTCTCTCTCTGTCTCGCTCCCCTCTTATATCTCACACACATACGCACACACACATGCAAACAAACAGATCATTCGATCTTTGGCAACAACACTCGTTCTTTGGCAATAACGATCGACAGTTAGCAACACCAAACAAAACATAGCAACAAAACAAGTGTTAAGTTCCTAGTGCTGTAAGGCCTGGAAAACAAAATTTCAAATGACAGTTATAAGAAGAAGAACAGTGTCGAAACCGCAACAAAAACACAATATGTAGAACAACATCTAACATCTGCAAATCCTGTACGTAGGTTCTGAAATTATTACTACGTCATAAAAAACTAGCCACCACAACTATTTGCAACCTTTATATACATCGTTCCAAAATGTAAAGTAAATAATGCGACCAAAAATTATATTCACATTCCACTGAAGATGCCTTGCCAAGAATGAAGGCGAAACGCGTATGGCACGAGAATTTTGTTTCACTCAGTTGTGATTGGACGGTTAAAATGTAAAATTTATCATTCTGCATTACTGCACGCAACTGAGAACGACAGGACTACAAAAGATGAAATTGATTACACTTTCCATTATGAAAGCAGTTATTCGGCTTGGCATTGATTGATAGAATTATTGAATGTCCTGCTGAAGGATATCGTGCCAAATCGCGTCCAATTGACGCGTCAGATAGTCAAAATGCCGAGCTAGTTGGAAGGGCGGGAGGGCTGGGGGTTCTGCCCATAATGCCCCAAACGTTCTGAATAAGGGACAAATCCGGCACCAACGCAGGGTAGGGAAAGCACGAAGATAAGCAGTAGGAACCCAAGTTGGCTTGCCATGAAGGACGACAAAACGGAGCGTGGAATATCGTCGAGGTACCGCTGTGGTGAAAGAATGCTGCGGATTCTAATCTAATCTAATCTAATCTGACAGCAAAAAGAGTGCTGCTATGAAATGGAATATTGCCCCAAACCATCATTCCTTACTGTCGGGCCATTTGGCACGCTGCCCTAGGATTACATTTTAATAAGATAATGCCGCCTGCACATGGCGAGAGTTTCTATTGCGACGATTTAACACGTCCACTGTACAGCATTTGTTACGATATCCCTCAGGAGAAGATCTAACAACTCTATCAATCATTGCGAAGCCGAATAATTGGCTGCAAAATTGCCAGAGGTAGACAAACGGGTCCTTGATTTGGTCAATTCCAGAAACTCTTTACATGAATGAATCATCCAATTTTTCTGAAATTGTAATCATTTCTTTCTCTTTACATGTAAATCACTCGAACTGATTTCCGTCCCATTGGGATAATTACTCCAAGGTGTGTCATATCTTTTGTCTTAGAGTGTACTTTAGATTCCTAGGAAATTAAATGTTTATGAAGTTTAACGCATCTGAATAGGGAAGATAATTAGACACATGGCTCACATGCTCAATTTCAGGGTATAAAACATCTATAACTCATCATTTATGTTATAATTACCGTTTTTTGTTTCAACTTTTATCCCAGAAAGATTTCTTCTATCACTTATTGTAATTTTCTATGCCTCACTGCATATAAGTGCTTATTTATATCTTGAAACTCAGAGTTTCCAAAATTCCCTTTAACGCCCAGAGTCACGAACCTAGAATTTTTCCAGTCCATACAACCGTTGGTCTCCGGCCGCTGTGGCCGAGCGGTTCTAGGCGCTTCAGTCTGGAACCGCGCTGCTGCTACCGTCGCAGGTTCAAATCCTGCCTCGGGCTTGGATGTGTGTGATGTCCTTAGGTTAGTTAGGTTTAAGTAGTTCTAAGTCTAGGGGACTGATGACCTTCGATGTTAAGTCCCAATAATAGTGCTTAGAGCCATTTGAACCGTTGGTCTTCACTTTTTAAAAATTTCTGCTGCCATTGTTTGTATGACGATACTAGTAGTAAGTTACTGTGTCACGAAATACGTCCATGAGTGGCATCACTTCACTTTTCTCCATATTTTGAGCTAAATGACAATTTTCAAATTAGACTGATACTCAAGATTTGACGGCATAGTAATATGTTTCTTTTGGATACAACTTTGTTGTAGATAAGAACATTATTTATGAAATAGAACTATTTGCTAAGTCATGTACTTTGATAAGTCAGTTACTTAATATCTTAACATTAAAAAAATTTATTTTCAACAGATTCTTCTACCAGATTTCATGTAAGTTTTAAATTTTTCAATTAAGCTTAACCGAAGAAATTAAGATTGTGTAGCAGATGACAGTATCCCCAGTAAATGTCATATTCAGTATTTCAAGGTTCAGGGCCTTACTGTAGTTGCACAATCCAGTATTTTAGGTAAAAGTATTAAATCTTTAATGTAAGTGACTGAATGTAGCATGGAGGCTGCTGCGGTGTATTGCAGTAATAGCGCTGGCCTTCAGCCATGCTATGTGGACATGAGAGGCACGGTAACAGATGCGTAAGTGAGGTGTGAAGTGAGGATAGCTTAGCACAGTGGTAAACTGTCCGGCTCAGCAAAGATCGATATGGTCGTGCTACCACACTCGAGCCTCTCTCTCTGTTACGGGCGACGTGTCTAGACACGAGGAACAAATAGGCAGTAACGGAGTGTTAATGAGGCTGTATTTAAGAAGAGGAAGTCATTAGATTCGGGGACTTGGTCATTGGTGAGTAGTCGCACCACGACGCCAGAGCACCGTCAGACTGCGAGACGACCGCGCAGCTACATCGGCAGCCTTCGGTTCGGGACCAGGCAGCTACTGCCGCCTGTCTGAAGGGTGTGGGTCGAGACCCGTGTACAGCCGCCTCTGCCACCGTGGAGCAAAGGGGAATGGGGCCACCACCTGGCGTGTCGCTCCGCCGGGACGGAAAAAAATTTGGAAATTTGTGGTAAGAACTAGGGGACCAAACTGCTGAGGTCATCGGTCCCTAGGCTAATTAATCTAACTTAACCTAACTTACTCTAAGGACAACACACACACCCATGCCCGACGGAGGACTCGAACCACCGACTGAGGGAGCCTCAAACCCTGCGGCTACCCCGCGTGGCCCGCTGGGACGGACCACTGTCGCAATTGTCTGTGTTCTTGCCTTTGCCGCCATGCCAGAGTCCTGACACAGCATCGCCGGGCGCCTCCTAGCAGCCGACGTCAGAGCTGATGAGAAGAGGTGTAAGAATTGAAGATATAATAAAGTTATATTGTTAAATAGTCCACTGTGTGTCCACTGGTTCCCCACCACCTACGGCATCACCACACACGCACGACCGCCTACAGAGGTACCGCTACAGAGTGATCCATACAGAGTGGTGTCAGGTGGGCCGACATCGCAGCAGTCAGCTGCGGAGTGTGTGCCATCACCGCAGAATGTCGTTCGAGCCACAGCCCAGTGTGTCGCCGTTGGATTAAGGAGACTATTTTATTATTGTGTGGTGGAAATCATGAGGTCGAAGGTTAGAGGGTGTGATTTCACGAAAGTTACACTGACGAAACCAGAGGAACTTGCGGATGTATCGTAATCTAGGAGTAATGGTAAAGATGAATTGTTACTACGTGTACGTTGCTTTCACTGTTATTTACTTGGGCACTCTGCGCCTTGTGCTAAGTCAGTAGCGTAACTGCTTTACTTGTAAGTGGTTTGGCACACAGCTAGGCAGTGAAGAGAGTCCAGGTGGCTCATGATTAGAGAGAATAAGTAAGTTAGTAGAGCACTTCGGGACTAATTGTTCTGTGCACTTTCTTTTTTCCCCCTTTTTTTAGTCTAATTTTTATCGTGGGTAATGGACGGAGAGGCAAAATCAGAGTTTCACGAGTGAACCAGCGGTGCAGTCATTAGGGGATCAGGTGGCTCAACTGAGAGCGGATAACGTGGTTACGTTTAATGCACTAGCAGGAAAGAATCGCAAGATAGTAATGCTGAAGACGCAAACTTCAGGAGTGGATCAGACTGTGGCGAATTTTGTTTCTCCTTTCTCTGGTAGGGTGTCTGAGGATGTGTTGGCATTTATAATCTTAAGTCATAGAGGATTGGTGCGATAAACAGTTGTTACAGATCTCAAAGTTACGTTTGTCAGGAGAAGCAAAATTATTCGTAAGGTGCACAGAAACATTGCAAAATACAGGAACGTTTGATCAGTTCAGACAGGGGCTGGAACAATGATGGAGGAAGCATAATAGTGCACTTTTTTGCGAACAATTAGGGATGATATGCAGAAGACATAATGAGGCTGTAAAATGATTTTGCGGATAGAATGAGGAAATGAATGTAAACAAGTGTGAGCTCTCATTAAAAGAGGAAGTAAATAAATTGATGCTGCTAGAGGCCGAGCAACGAGAGTCGATGCTTTTCCAAGGGGTTTAACACCGTAAATGTCTAGAAGAGTGCGCACAGGGGCCCCTGAGGATCTTCGTGATGGGTTAGATTAGCTTAGAAATGCGTAGAAATCGATAGGGCGACAGGAGTAAGAGCGCAGAAACAGGTGGTTTTATCAAATATTAAGTGTTTAAAAGTGGTCGAGCGCTACATACACAAAGACAGTGTTACCAATCACGGAACCGTCAGCACAACTGGGGTATCAGGGATCGCCAACAATTTGGTGGAAACGGCAAAATGGCAGTAGATGAGGTTTTGGTGAACGACAAGGATATGGGGATAGTGACTGAAGTACTCCAGGAAATACGAAGGATCCGTTAAAGTTAGAAGAGACCACTCTATAGTGGCACCTGTGTAGACAGTGGTGTATGTGTTGTAATACTGTAGGTGGTGCGGAATAAATGAAACGCTGTGGAAAAATTAACTATTTAGCTTTTTTATATCTTCAGTTCTACAGGAGGCAGGCACCCCTCTCCTCGTGAGCTCTGGACGGTGCTGGTGGCGTTGGCTGCTAGGACGGTGGCCGGCAATCCTGCATCAGCATTCCGGCCTGGTGACGAGGTCAGGGCCACGACCATTTACAACAGCAGCAACAAGCGAGATGGCAACCCCGCTGCTCTTCGCTCCGTGGTGGCGGAGACAGGTATGTGCAGGTCTCGACATGAACCCCTTAGACAAATGGCGGCTGGCATTGTGACGCCGGGTCCATTCCTGGGCCTTAGAGTCAGGCGCAGCAGGTACGAACAGCTGGCTGGCGGGACTGTGACACCAAGTACCGTGAAGGACCCAGTGTGGCAGCAGAAGCTGCATGGTTTCGAACTGGAGGCTTCTGCTGGCGCTGCCCTTTGGTCTTGCGATCTGGTAGCGCTGCAGTGTTGTGGTGCAGCTACTCAGCAATGACCAAATCCCTGAATCAAATCATGCCCTGTCCTCAAATTCAGCCTCATTTATACTCTGTTACTGTCCATTTGTTTCTCTAAGAGCTGGTGTCAAGTCATGTCTTCCATAGCAAGGAGACTCACTCAAGTGTGGTGGCAGTGACCCACTTACTACATAATTCTTTGCTGCCAGGAGCACTTTATCAGTGCGCTCAGCTATCCTCGCTTCGCAAATCGCTTGCACATCTGTTACTGTGCGCTACAGGTCAACATAGCTTGTCTGACGGCAATACTCTGCGGCAGCCTCCAAGCTACTTTGAGTGACGTATACAAAAGATTTAATGTTAAAATGTGTGTGAAATCTTATGGGACTTAACTGCTAAGATCATCAGTGCCTAAGCTTACACACTACTTAACCTAAATTATTCTAAGGACAAACACACACACCCATACGCGAGGGAGGACTCGAACCTCCGCCGGGAACAGCCGCACAGTCCTTGACTGCAGCGCCTTAGACCGCTCGGCTAAACCGGCGCGGCAAAAATTTAATACTTTTACTTACAGTACTGGTTAGAGCCACTACACTGCCACTCTTCATGAAGAAGACCCGGTCCCTCAGGTCTCACTCTGACCATTACTCTACTTTGATTACAACTGTACTCTTTATGTGTACAGTTACTCTAACTTGTTTGTTTCAAACTACTACATAAGTACTATATCAATAAAATAAATCAATATATCTGTCATCTCTTGCCGTGGGAATTCAGTCTGTCAGAACTTGTATTATCCCTGGATCGAGCTTCCTCACGCTACGTCGCCTCAAATATAAAAAGAAAAAACTAGGCAGAGCAAGATCAGAATCATTATGGTGCTAGGAATTACGATACTTAAAATCACTGTTACTTGATATCTCCGATTTCTATATTGGTTTAGCAGCTGTAGTATTTTTTCTGCCGTTATCCGCCCTACTTGGACTGCTGTTATTTGGTTTAAGGAGTGGTCAAGATCCAGCTTCCAAGTATCGCTCAGGAAGGTAAGAGCCTCTTTGGATAAGATCTCTAGTGGTTCGCCTGGCCAGTACACCTGTGGCTGTGTCACGTTAAATAGAGTCGCTAGTAAATGAAATGTAGGTCCCACTATATCACACTTAGTCCCGTTAATTAGCAGTCTGCTGCCTCAAAACTCAGAAAGTCTTGT
Source organism: Schistocerca piceifrons (assembly GCF_021461385.2). Taxonomy (NCBI): domain Eukaryota; kingdom Metazoa; phylum Arthropoda; class Insecta; order Orthoptera; family Acrididae; genus Schistocerca; species Schistocerca piceifrons. The sequence goes on from NC_060138.1 coordinate 663,562,015, forward strand.
CTCTGTGTTTCCCTTGCTGATAACAACTAGCGACCACCACCGTGTCGTTGTGCACTGAATAGAACCAGTGGAGCCCTGGTCTCCGAAAACAGAGTTTTGGTTCAATCATCTCCTGTGGACAAACTTGTTCCCCCGTTTTCCCCTTATATTGTTATAGGATGCATGTGTTCCTACTCTTAAATAACTCGCAGATCGGGCAAACGTGATCACCCCATTCTGACATTCCTGGAGCTCATCCACGCTCATCTCCATGTGTCGATCACCGTCTTTTGCTAGTAGTAACACTGCTCCTTCCCTTACCTGCATAAATTTCCCAACTGCCACTAGCTTTACCGGATAAGTGTGCAATGTGTAACACCTAAATACTTCATGTTTCCATGTTGCGGGTATTTTTACTACCTGCAGTAACGTGCTGCCTGTTACTACACCCACTTCTGCACTATGGCAGTAAAATGGTAAGTCTTTACTACTGGATTGTAGTAGTAGTTGTAATTCTGCTGGAACCTTTCCTACCCCTTCTTCAACCCCTTCAGTAACTGGCCGACAGCAGGGCAGGTCTTAATTGACCACATTCTGCCTGATGGACTGCCTCATGCAAATTTGTTAGCTCGACCCTTGCGTTCCAGATGATATTACATAACAATTGCAACAACCTTGTCAAGGCTAATCTTGCATCTGATACTGGCGTACGTGCTTGAACTGCCTCCAAATACCGATTCGGGGTACTAGCCAAGATCCTGACAACTGGCAGAGCATGCATGTGTTGCTGAGCACGCCTCTCTCCAAGTTCATAATTTGCGTGGCATGTCACTCTATAGTCACCTTATTCGCTTCTGCTAACCCTCTTGCGGCTTCTGCCATTTCATTCAACTTCTTCACGTGGCTTGCGTCTGCTGTCCCATTCAGTAGTCTGCCCCCAGCATGTATCCATACCCTTTTTACTCTCCTAAGCTCGCACGGAACTACTTCAATCACCTTTTGCATCTGATCCTTTAATTGTGCATATGTACCGAGCAAAATCCTGTGTTCCTTTAAGAACTCTCTCTGCTTCTTACTACTTATCGTCAACTCTTGTATCTCTGAAAATACTTCTTCCAACCTCCTGATTTCGATCCGTAACTTCCACACATTAAATACTAAACTTTATGGCGAGAAAATACCACGTCTGGCTGCATGGAAAACAACGCTCCACTGTCCAGGTGATGCACTTGCAGTCCCGCTAATACGCCCCGGTGAGGAGATGGAGTGCTGCCAAACAGCATTCTTCTTGACATTTCGAAAAAACCGGACTTCTGCCGGATGTTTGCGTCGTTATCGAACGATATTTCGACGGCGTAACTCGCTGTCTTCTTCAGGCGCTACCCGAGAATGGTCCTTGGGCGGATCGAGTCCAGTATATATGCCTGTAAGGTGCCGGATGCTCCGGGTGGATGATAGCATTGTGGTGATGCCAGCAGGCAAGGAGAACTCCACAGTCATCGTAAAGAACACAGAGTATGACAGAAAAGTGCAACAGCTTCTGAATGATCCTCTATACAAACCAATAGGAAGTGACCCCACGGACAAAGCATGGAGCGGCGTCTGGAGGACGCGGACCGCTGAGGGAACACCCGATACGGCGTCGACCGACTTCCTACCGAGAAAACAGCCATGAGACCGAGTACCAGACACTACACATTTTCCTGACACTCTCGAGATGACGACTAAGATTCTAGAGGACGTCCAAGTGGGGCGCGGACGTCTGTCGGAACACCAGCGTCCAGAGGGGACCATGGGAGCCGCGACTGACTGCGCGGACCGCGAACGAAATATTCGATACTGCGCGGACCAGTTACGAAGCGCCCAGCAAGAAACAGAAGTAGAGACTGAGGAAGCAGCCAGGATAAAGAGCACAAGCCACTACGAATGTCGACCGCGACCCCAGAGAGCGGGCGACATAATGCATCACGAGGATACTATTATGCGTGTTTACCGTTACATCACGACAACTAATTCTACAGCTATCACTGAGCATTACAAGTGCGTGTGCAATGTCTGATATTTGGATAGTCAAAGATATGCTCAAGATGTGTTCCACGGATGTTCACAACAGACCGCAAGATTAAAAGAAAAACCATTTCATCTGAACTGTTGGAGCAGTCTGAGGAAAGGCCTTTCTTTTACGAGCGACGAAACCTGGGTGCTTTGCTTTGAGCTGGGAACAAAAATGCATTCACGGACTGGCACCACTCACAATCACTAAAAAAGAAAGGATTCAGAGCAAAGTCAGGACGTCAGCGTTTTGGAATAGTGAAGGTCTCACTGTCGTGATGTGCTGCCAAAACGTTTAATTATTCACTAATATGCATACGTGAAGACTCTGCACAGACACAAGAACGGTTTCCAACGTGTTTGATCTAACAAGAAACCAAAGGAAATCTTGCTCCAACATAGCATTTCATACACTCACTGAAGTCTCAGAACACGGGAACAAAGTGTGAAACTAGGGTGGACATCATTGGTTTCCCACCCCACAGGCCAGAACTGGCGTTTTCAGACTACCATCTGTTTTGCCCACTCAAGGATCTGTACGTGGTACAGACTTTGAAGATGACGAGAGCGTAATTAATGCAATGGAAATACTGCCAGTAGTACAGGAAGATTACATGGTCTTACACAACGCTGGCATAAGGACATAGAACACGATGTGGACTAAGTAGAAAAATAGTAGCTGTAAATGAAATGTTGCTTGATATTTTCACCAAATTCTAAGGGTTGAGAATAAATGCCTTGAGAAAACAATATTGAAGTTTTTTATTTATTGGATGACGCTCATAGTTTTCGATATACCTAGAGGCGCTCATTCTATCGATTAGTATCAACTACAATGCTTTCCATCTCAGTACCTGTTACGTTTCATTACGGAATTATTCACAAGCAGCGAGCAAAATGGCGCAAGGGTAACGAACTGGATTCTCGAGGTTGACGGTTTAAATCTGTTTCCAGGCATCTAGATTTAGGTTTTCCGCCATTTTCCTGAATTACATACAGCAAAAACCGTGGTGATTTCCCTTCCAATTCCACTCTATTTGAACGCCTTATTTCACGTCTATCTTAAAAGTTAAAACAACGAATAAAGATAAAGAAAATGGAATAACATCACGTGAAGAGACAAAAATGAAGTAAGTAAAAATAAAGAACTATTGTCTAAGTGTAAGACTTTATTAGTTGGAGACATCGAAGGATGTAAGCTTACCTTTCCACTCACAAAAATAACGATTTTCAAAAACCTTAATCGATTAGGACTAACAAATCGTCATCTAATAGTGCTTGACATGCAATAACAAATGAGAAAAGCAGAATTTTCATGAACTTAATAACAGGGGTCATCAAAAAGTATCCGTTCAGATGCCACACTAATTGCGTGCCCTGATATCGGTGTTTAAACACTTGCAGCGGAGTCTCGATGGGTTATATTTACGCAGCAGTAACGCCCTCAAACAGAAACGTTTTGAATGTCCCTTGAATAATTCTAATAAACAGCTCGAATGCTGATCCTGATGACTAAACCTAACTTAACATACATGAAAAACAATAGTTATGAAGGCAGATATAAAAATAGAAATTTTTAGATGTACGATTTTCCTTAGGTTTAAATAATTATTTTGGAATAATGTTAATTTTTCGGTTGTTCCCAATTATATACAAATAACCCTACAACTAAGAACTAAGAACACATAGAAGCAGGTGCAGTTCTCATGTAGATAAATACGCAATAGGTTTGGTAGCTATAAAATTTGGAGTAGTTTTTGTTCATTAAAATGTTAATTTGTGACAAGCAAGAGTTGCAATTTACAGTGATGTCAATGACAATGCCATATTATAAAAGGCCATAGAAAGCAGCTCTTAAGAGTAAGTGTAAGCTGACTGATGCAGTTTAATGTATATTTTGAATAACAATGATGACAATAAATTTGTCGATGATAGACTGAAGTATGAGATAGAGGCATGGTCATACTGGGGTGTGGCAGCCAGACCTCCGTGAGGAAGGAATTTTCCTTACGTGGGTGTTTTTTAAGCGTGTGAAAAGTGATGTTTTGAACTTAGAAATATCGTAGTTGCTCTTACTCTGAACTGTGTTACTCAGGATTTACAAGCGTTAATGGAGTTTAGAGCTTAGAGCTGGAAATTATTTGGATCTGTAACAGCTTTCGCGGCAGATTTAGCAGACTTTAGATTTGAAACCATGTGTATTGGGTCGAACTTGCTATTAATTTACGGTAGCCAGAAATAGTTTGGGCACTGCGACGGCTATATGACTGCGCTGTAAACTGAATCATTGCAACTAGTCAACTCCTTTTATTCAGCCGAGGTTTGTACGTGTGTGTGTGTGTGTGTGTGTGTGTGTGTGTGTAGAGGAGCTCCATTGCTGAGGACAACGCGCTGTCTGAAGATATGTACATACGTGTTAACACAACATTTGCACATGCGTGTTCGTAATGAAAACTGACAAACGTATGGATTTAGTAAGCGAAAAAGATGTTTTAGTCTTGAAGGAATACACATAGTTTTTTTATGATTTATGGAAAGTTAATCTGTGAGTGATACCGTGAATCGGGTATGGATACCTACTCTTCCTACTTAGAAAACGTCAGGGAAAGACGTCAAGACAAATCTGACAATCCGTCCTCATGGGCTCTGTGGACGGGTATTGCTCGAGAAAAAAACAAGTCGATATCTGTTTATATTGAATGTAAACTGTTCAAGGTTGTTAGGCCCCATCATGTTCCTATTGAGTTTGATCTTACACAATGGACGTTTCGATCCATCTACTGTGATGTTCTTGAGGATCTTCTGGTGTTCCCAGGAAGTCGAACAACGTATCGGCGCAGTAATGGGAAGTTGTTAATGACATTAACAGAAACGAAAGCCTTATGGCGATGAAAGCAGCTAGGGGAACTGCTACAGTTGTTACGGACGCTGTAGAATGCCACGACAAGACGGACCAACTATTGACTGATCCTATGTACCTGAAGTTAAAAGGCTGGACGACGAACAGAACAGACTGGAAATTGAAAAATTTATTAACAAACTCCAGAACAGACAGCTTAATTGTCAAGAATCCAACCACTCGAATAACTGCTTCACTCAGAATATATGGTCTACCGAAGATACACGAAGGGTGGTGCCCACTGAGACATGTAGTGAATAGAATTAAGTCTCCAAATTAGTTTTTAGCAAGACATTTATCAGGGAAACTGACCTGCTCACACTGCGTAATGCACAGCATCCTAGCTTTTGAGACACGAACGTGAGCCAGATTCAGATCGAATCTGCACAGCGAATTAAAGACCGTGGCTGACAATGAGTGTGGTTTCCCGTGTACTGATGACTGTATTGGCAGCAACTGCATCTGGCGACAGATTTAAATAAAAATATATTTGCCAAAGCTTGAGTATGGCGTGCCACGCATTGGACGAGGTTAACTCTAGAAAGAAAAAAATTTATCGGGGAAACTGAGATATCTAGTTAGAAAACGCTCATACTTCTGCGAAAGTTTCGAGAAAGTTTTGGAAGTATTATGCTTGGTGAAGATATCTGCGAGTTACATTCTTCTAAGCATATAAATGAAATCTTTGATTACTATCTTCTCAGCAGCAGTTACTATGAAGGTCATGTGGAGAACGAAGATCCAGTTATGTATGACCTGAACGAATTGTGACTGCAGTCGAGAAAATTTAAATATAAAGGAGACATTTAATAACATTCTGGCGATGATGCTATAAGTTGCCTTTGTCCCTATATGCAACTGAGATTCTATAAATAGGAGTCATCCCAGGGTCATCTTCACGTTAGTGGTGGAGATTGACATCAGTCTCCCGTCCCTAGATGCGTTGGTAAATAGATGATCTGAAAACACTCTTGGATACGCAATGTACTGTAAGCCTGCAAACAAAAATAGGTATTATGTTCCCAACTTGCATATCAACTCAAGCTAAAAGCAAGCGTTGCTCAACAATGTGTCTTCACGTGCCGTCCGTATCAGTGACAATAGGAACTTGAAATCGGCTTAAGGAAGCAATGAAGGCCAAAGGTAATGATAATTTGTTCATAGACAGGGCTTTCAAAAGAAATGTCATTATCTATGGTTATAAGAAGAGCGAAGAACCACCTTCTCACTATGTTAGGGTACCGTTTATTTACAGAGTTTCTGACAGCATCAACAGAATTCTTTGGAAAATTGCATACAGATCACATCTATCAATCATAACAACGTAAAAAAGTTTTTCCGACTCAAAACAGACGCGCATCACTATCTCTGCACTGCGAGGAGTCTATGAAGTGACCTGTGGCTGTGGAAAACTGTACTATAGGTGAAAAGGGAAGAACAGTAAAAGAGCGTATGAGAGAACACAACCACCATATATGGTTAAAACAAAATCTGAATTCTGGCTCTGCGGAACATCAAGAAAACTGTGGTCAAGACACTGATTTAAGAAAAGGAGGAGTGCTAGCCAAGGAAATCAACATTTATATAAGAAAAGTCAGGGAATAGCTTGGAATATCACAGAACGAATGGAACTTCAATAGAGAAGATGGCCATGGGATTCGGGCCCCCCCGCCATAGAGAAAGTAACTACACAGCCATGGTGTGCATGGAATTGAAAGGACGACTAAGTATCTACCTAGGAGGGACGACAGTAATATTTTGACAAAAATTGCTCCTCTCTTGCTCTTCTTATTTCAATTGCTATCTAATTGTCCTCCAATATGTAGTACCAGAAGAACAAACCTAACATCTTCACCTCTTCAGAATAAAAGTGGGAAAACTCCCTCTTCTAACTGAACATGATACTGGTCCTATACAGTGTTCATCTAACCTGAAACACCAGATGATCCTGAAGAAGATTCCAGCAGGGGGGTCAAACGTCGATTGTGTGAGAAGATACTGAGGAGAATGCTAACACGTGTAACAGCTCAGATTTGACCATCAGCATCAGAGGATGTTGCTGGTAGTAAAACATAGGATGACTGTGCACATCCAGTAATTAGGCCATATAACGGCGTTTCGGTAGTATTACGAAACAGACAAGATCTGTAGAAAGCGAAAAACTCAACAGATCACACAATTGTTACAACTAAGATCATATGCTGGCCCCTCTTAGGTATGCAACCGAGTGACACAAGCAGATTGCCTGTGTGTTGTACACAGCAGAGGTGTTAGCCCCTCGCTTTTAACCTGTCCATGTTTGCCTATTAGGCAGGCAGATACGCCACCGCACGTTATCAGTTTTAATCCTCTCCTATCCAGGCTATGCCCAACACAAACAGGCTAAAAGAATCTTTCTTACCTGGCGCTCTTCCGGCTGCACTACGCTTTCATCATAATATTATAAGTAGGATTCGGAAGTTGATCAAAAGCCGTTTTTTACGCGATTATCGCAAGAAGAGGCTCAATGAGATGTATTTTGATTTTGCGCCATTGTAGACGAGAAAATGTGGACTTTTTCTTTCCTTTCCAGCGTTTATCGATTCTATTTATTTATTTGGATATGAACGGTTTTCTCTGCAACTTCATTCTCAGTTCGAATCATCATCAAGTCGCCTCTAATACATGTATTCTGTAATAAGCAGACCATCTGTGAAAGTCGTGATCATTTGCAGTTGAGGATCTGAAGATATCTGTAATAGACATCTTCAGGTCCTCAAGTCCAGCGCAACGCCATCTAAATTAAGATTCTGAAAGTCTAATTTCTCTAATTTTAGGGTGTTTCAGCCAAATATGACAATAGTTATATAAATTTTCATTACTTTTTCCAGGATGTGTATTGGGAATTCCCTTAATTCATTCCAAGTGTCCAAAATAGTTCATTCTAAATTCCCCAGTCACATTTTGACAAACACGAAGTATATTTTTCATCTGTGTTAATCTAAAAGGTACATGTCTGGGTACATGTCCAAAAGAAGAGGCTTTTATTTTATACTGTGCTTCCTTCACACTACATTTCATACCATCGGAATGTGGTTTTTAATATACACTGATCCATGTCTTTTTTCATATTTCAGTCAATGTTTGCCCTAAATTTAGAAAGCCTATATATTTCTAAATGGCGTCAAGCCCTTAGCAAACATTTCCACACGCTTTGCCCTCTTTTAAAATATTCATAGAATGAGGAAACCGTTGGTCAAATCAACAAACACGTAACATACTCGAGATTTCCGAATGGGTGTTTAATAACTTTCTATGTAATTTTCATTGCGAGAGACCTTCCGATTTATTTGGAGCTGCTTCATAAACAAACCAAAAATATTCCCTTACTGGACTTTGGTTTTCTTTCGTGACTGATATATATTGCCCAGTTCTTCATTTCTCTTCAATTTCCTTTAAATTTTGTTTATTTAAAAAAAATGTTCAAATATGTGTGAAATCTCATGGGACTTAACTGCTAAGGTCACCAGTCCCTACGCTTACACACTAATTAACGTAAATTATCCAAGGACAAACACACACACCCATGCCCGAGGGACGACTCGAACCTCCGCCAGGATCAGCCGCACAGTCCATGACTGCAGCGGCCAAGACCGCTCGGCTAATCCCGAGCGGCTTTTGTTTGTTAATTTTGCTGTTTCTGCCGTTATGACAAATTAGCTGCAGTGAATCTCTCTACGCAGACGTCTACCTGGCTAGTTATGATGGACCGATAGCGCAATTTGTTGTCAGATGCAGCACATTGGACGCGTCCCGGGACGCTCCTAAGGCTTGCAGAAACGCAAGTTAGCCTGCTTTAACCACTGTTAGAGTACACAGTCTTGTGCCTCCGTTGCGACAGGCTGAGCTGCTTCAATGGGTGCCGCGGGGGTAAGGGCAGGCAGGCTACAAAGAAAATTTATACAACTCTGGTACACGACTTTAGCGTGACAACAGTTACCACCAGTGCAGCTCGGCTTTATGACTGTGTGGTCTTCAGAAAAAAAGAAGTAGATTTTGTTTCCAACTATAGCTCTTTCTTAGTTTTAAATTATAAAATTTGGCGCAAAATGGATCAGTGCGAAGGCTTCGTAGTAGAGCATCGTGACGACACGTATGGTGCCGCTGCTCCGTAAGGCATGGGCGCATAGCTGGTCGCAGTGTACGTCGGTCGTTTGCAGGTAAGTGATGTGGTGATAACTTACTAATTTACGACGCCGTTCCGCGGACGGTGGCAGAGGCGTTTAATTAGGCCAGTTGGTCGGCAGCTGCTGGCCTCGTAACCCTCGGCTGGGGGCGCGGCGCGGCGGGCGCAGATGTGGGCCAAGTGCAGCTCGTGGCCGGGGACAGCCCGGCGCTGCTGCGGCGTGGCGTAGCGCGGCCCGGCGTCGCGACGCGCAGCCCGCAAATCAGGAACACCTGTTGCTGCCGGCGCGCCCTGCAACACACACGGCCCGTAAACACGGCGAGCAGCCGGCGGCTGCGGCGGCGGTGGTAGCAGTAGCCCTCGCTCCGCGTCGCGCCACCGCAGCTCTTGTCGCGTGCCCTAATCCTCTGAACGAGAAGCTCTCTGCCTCATTACACTGTGGCCTGTGTATCACATGCCGGGAGGAGAGGAGTCGAGGAGCACAGCCAGCAGTGGTTAAAACGGCTGAGACGTCGAACATTCAGCTAATTAACAGAGGTTTGAGCTGTCACGATACTAGCGTTTCATTAGCCACAGGCGTCAGCTATACAGCGGTACCTTCGCAGTAACGCAAAGCCTTCTGTGTTCAGTATTTGACTCCAAATTTCTGACGTCCAAACTGCTCCAGAAAGTTTTCCACCACGCTGGCGACTAGCATAGCATATCTGTCCACTTAAAATGACGGAATAAATCACAACACCAGAACATCATTAAGGGGGGTAGAACGTCAAACGGGCCGACTTGGAGCAGGAGAGGCACCACAGGACATTTCAATGTCCACTGTCTATACTTTTACAAATAAATTCATAAAACTTTGTCAGCATGACCAGGAATGATTCAGAATTTACACTCATAGCAGTGGAAGTTCTAAAACATGACGAAGTAATTTTTTTACGCGTGAAATTTCATCATTTTTTTCACTTACTAATGGCAGCATTTGTTGCTATAGGTACACGTTTCGTCATAAGTAAGAGAGATTCTTCGATGAATTTTGCACTGCATACAAACCACACTTAAAGGGGTATGCAACTCTAGAATTTTCCAAATCTATTAAAAACTGTGGTAAAAATTGAGGTAATTAACTATAAAATTTGTGTTTTTTCTAAACATGAAGTTTAAAATATAACAGTTCATTCGTTTTTTCATCAAATAAATAAATTCTAGAGTTTCATATACCTGTTACTATGGTATGTATGCTGTGCAAAATTCATCGAAGAATCTCTCTAACTTATGAAGAAAAGTGTACCTATAGCAACAAATACAGCCATTAGTAAGTGAAAAAATCATGAAATTTCGCACGTAAAATATTTATTTAGTTATGTTTTTTAACTTCACTGCAATGAGTGTGAACCCTGAATCCTTCCTGGTGATGCTGACAAAGTTTTATGAATTTATTTGTTAAAGTATAGACACTGGAAATTAAAATGTCCTGAGATGCCTCTCCTGCTCCAAGTCGGCCCGTTTGACGTCCTACCCATTTAATGTAGAATAAAAAAAAATTTGGGAATACTTCTGTCTGCATAACATTTTCAGGTGATTAACATTCCAAAATCACAGGTTAATGTAAGTGCGAAACATGTCTATGCAAATGTGAAATGTTGGTACATTAAAAACCGGTGAAAACTCCAGACTGTTGAAAGCAAGCATACAAGAATGATTGCATTGTGTAGTACAGGTGCCGGATGTCACTTTATGGGATGAAGTTCCACGCCTGTTACACCTGGTCGGTCTATACAGGGACCGTTAATACTATTTGTAGATTACGGTGGAGTTGTCTTCCAATGATATGCTTGACTGGAGACTGATCTGGTGATCGACCAGTCCAAGGCAACATGTCGAGACTCTGCAGATCTTGTTGGGTTACAACACCTGTATGTAGTCGAGTGTTATCATGTTGGAAAACACCCCCTGCAATGATGTTCATTAGTGGCAGCACAACAGGTGGAGCACTAGAGTGACGTACAAATCTGCAGTCGGGGTGCGTCAGATAACCACTAGAGTGCTCCTGCTGTGTAATCGCACTCCACACGATAACTCTACGTGTAGGTCCAACGTTTCTAGCACGAAGACAGGTTGGTTGCTGTCACTCAGCTGGCCCTTTCTTAATCAACACAAGACCATTACTGGCACAGAGACAGAAACGGATTTTATCAGAAACGCAACACACCTCCAATGAACACTCGCTTGGCAGTACTGAAGTCGCAAATGGCGGTGGTTTGTGATCAGTGCAATGGATGCTACAGAGCATCTGGCTCTGAGCTGTCCTTGAAATAACCGATTTGTAACAGTTCGTTGTGTCACTGTGGTGCCAACTGTTGCTCGAATTGCTGCTGCAGATGCAGTACGATGCGCCACGGCCATACGCCAAAGATGATGGTGCCCCATCTCGGTAGTACCACGTGGCCGTCCGGAGCCCGGTCTTCTTGCTACTCTATATTCTTGTGACCACCGCTGCCAGTAATCATGTACAGTGGCTACATTCCTGCCCAGCCTTTCTGCAATACTGCAGATGGAACATCCAGTTTCTCGTAGCCCTAGACCTTGTTCACATTCAGAGACCTGTTGCTAATGGCGTCTTTAGCGCCTTAAAGTCATTATTGACTATCACCAACTAACTATGTCCACACTCAAAGCTGACTAACTCTTATGACCGTTAGAGCGTCTATTTAAAGCAAGTCTGATTTCGCGGGTGGCACGAAAGTTGAATATACATCATCTTTCAGATATATAAACACCCCTACCAACTTTATTTATGTTGTACAACAACTTCTCGATTTTGCGTTCTTTTTTCTTCATTGTGCATTCGATTCTTTTATTCTCCCGAAAGTATTAATTTAATCAAAGGTGGGTGAATAAGAAATACATCTGCTGTTGACTGATACAAACGGGGGAAACAAACGGCCAAATCTCCTTTGTTAATCAATGTCTCTAAAATATTTCATGTTGATGGCTGTCAAGGACCTCGGAGTAGTCAGCTAGCATTGCATAGTGGGAAACTGAGCAAACGGAAAATTCTGGCTGCGAAGGAGGTCGTGAATAATGGACAAAGAATACGATGAGGCTATCGCTGTAGAGGTGTTTTTGGGTCATGGAGTTATCGTTCTATTGAAACAAAGTCAGCGTTTCCTTCGTACCAGAATACGACCGAGGATTTTGGTCTGCACCAGGTTAGGACAGTATGTGATTTATTTCTTCATATGTTGAAATTTAGCATATTTTTAAATGACAATATATTGACTGTTTTTCTTCACACAACCTTTACATTTCAATGAAGGGGTCAACTGATGACAGCCGACTTGTGTGGCCGAGCGGTTCTAGGCGCTTCAGTCTGGAACCGCGCGACTGCTACGGTCGCAGGTTCGAATCCTGCCTTGAGCATGGATGTGTGTGGTGTCCTTAGGTTAGTTAGGTTTTAGTAGTTCTAAGTTCCAGGGGACTGATGACCTCAGTAGTTAAGTTCCATAGTGCTCGGAGCCATTTGAACCATTTCAACAGATGACAAACGTATATTTGGAACCATCAGTTTTTCTTGACGTCACATGAAATCTTAAACTGAGAAACTGCTCTTGACCCTTGCAACGTAAATTCATTAGAATTTCTGATTCTAGTTTAATCGTTCGGAGAGACTCTGCACTATGGTGGTTTACTATCGATACACAATCAAATGAACATTTAGGGCCTCAGGATCGTATTTTGTTCTGGTAAAAATAATGTTTGCCGGGTATTTTTGATCCGTGGTGGTTTGTCACAGCTGAATGATACCAACAGTAATAAAATACGTGTTCTTGTCGGGTTTCACATCATTTATAAGCTGTACCACTGTAAGCAGATGTTAAATTTCTTCTGTATTGTCCAACTACGTTGGGTCAAAGACCAAATATAGCATAAATTTTTGTAACTGCAACTAATATGTACATACATAAAGGACAGTGTAAAAAATATAATATTTAAAAATAATATCTAGTCATACGTATTTATACACTGAGGTCATGGAACAACATATGCACGTTACAGATGGCGGTAGTGCCACGCATACAAGGTATAAAACGGCAGTGCATTGGTGGAGCTGTCATTTGTACTCAGATGATTCACACGGAAAAGTTTCCGATGTTATTATGGCCGCACGACGGGAGGTAGCTGACTTTGGTCGCTGAATGGTAGTTGGAGCTAGACGCATGGAGCATTCAGTTTCAGAAATCGTTAGGAATTCAATATTTCTAGATGCACATTCTCAAGAGTGTGCCGATAACACCAGATTTCAGGCATTAGCTCTCACTACGGACAACGCATTGGCCGATGGCCTTCACATAACGAGCGACAATTGTCAGTGCTAACAGAAAATCAACAGTACGTGAAATTACCGCAGAAGTAAATGGAGGACGTACGACAAAAGTATCCATTAGGACAGTGTGGCGAAATTTGGCATTAATGGCAGCAGACGACCGAAACAAGTGCCCTTGTTAACAGCACGATATCACCTGCAGCGCCTATCCTGGGCTCATGACGATATCGGTTGGACGCTAGACGACTGCAAAACTGTACCCTAATCAGATTAGTCCCGATTTCAGTTTGTAAGAGCTAACGTCAGGGTCTGACTCCACGAAGCCATGGACCCAGGTTGTCAACAAGGCACGTGCAAGAGGGTGGTGGCTCAACAATAGTGTGGGGTGTGTTTACGTGGAATGGACTCGGTCCTCTGGTTTAAGTGAACCTATCATTGATTTGAAATGGTTGTGTGCTGCTACCTGGAGACCATTTGCAGACATTCATCTACTTCATATTCCCATACAAATCACCTGCCAACGCAGTTGGCAGTTGGTTTCAAGAACATTCTAGACAGTTCGTGCGTATAATTTGGCCATCCGCCGGCCGGTGTGGCCGAGCGGTTCTATGCCCTTCTTTCTGGACCGCTACGGTCCCAGGTTCGAATCCTGCCTCGGGCATGGATGTGTGTGATGTCCTTAGGTTAGTTAGGTTTAAGTAGTTCTAATTTCCAGGGGATTTATGGACTCAGATGTTACGTCCCATAGTGCTTGGAGCCATTTGAACCATTTTCTTCTTTTTTTTTTTTGGCCATGCAGATTGTCCGTCATGAATCCCATCGAACAGTAATGAGACATAATCGAAAGGTCAGTTCATGCACAAAGTCCTGGGCTGGCAACACATTCGCAATTATAGTTGGCCATAGTGGCAACATGGCTTAGTATTTCTGCACGGGACTTCCAACGACTTGTTGAGTCCGTGCCACGTCTAACTGCTTCGCTACTTCGAATAAAAAGAAGTCCAACACAGTGTTATGGGGTATCCCATGACTTTTGACACCTCTGTGTATGCCCAAACATCACTTATAAACTAGCTGACAAATCCGGCGTTGCTCGGGTATTCGTTTTGCCTATTTTCTATAAGAAACGGAAATAAAAAATGTAGTGTGTTTGTAGAGTAATATCGAAAACATTTCATTTCCATGTTTTTTGTGAAAACACCTTTGAAACAATGAAACAATTGTACAAAGAAAATAGACAACGTACAAATGTGTAAGTACAACTGCTTCGATTTTCTACAATGCGATTTTGTAAACGTCTCTATGGCGTCGCTGCTTCGTAGCTCTATAGATGGCAATTGTTTCGCCTTTAGTCGTTTGTACTTCGCAGTTGAAAGCTGTCAAAAGTGCTGCCGGGTGTCAGGCATTTTTTAAACTTGATTCGACCGTAACGCATGATGCGGCAGTTTTTCACGTATCTTATTGTATCTCCTGTACTATGTTACGTGGGTGGTTCGTACCCCCACAGGTATTGTTGCCTAACACTAAGGGGTATGTGTACCACTTTGGTTGAAATCGGACCTGTCATTTAGCAGTAGATGTGAAACATACACTCATAGATAGATAAATATCTGCTAACACAACAAAACACACACACACACACACACACACACACACACACACACACAAACAAACAAATTTTAGAACATATATTGATATTATATTTTTAACGCTGTTTTTATGTAAGTACGTAATTCTTATTACTAAACAAAATTAGTGCTGTGTAATGGACTTTGAGAGGAACTGGTCGCGTAATAAAGAATAAATTGAACAGCAACTTAAGGTGTTACGTGATGCCATTTCTAAAAACGTACACCTTATTGAGCAGCAGCTTAAGATGTTACATGATATCAGTTCTAAAAATGTACGCCTAAGAGGATGTTATGGTCGAAACAGTTGAAAGAATGTGTCTTTTTTCCTACATAACTTGTATCCCTGAAGTATGTATATTGTGCCTGTAAAAGGCCTTTTTGATTGTAAAAGTATTTTAGAAGAACAGCGTTTCGAATGGAAAGGTGCGCCGACCGAAACGTTGGCAGACGTAGTCTTTCAATGAATTAGTTCAAAAAAAGCTACGACCAATATAGGACTTTGTATCCAATGAAGATTTGCTTAAAAGTTACACCAGTGCCAGTACATAAAATTACGAGGGCTTTAAGGAATGCATTTGGGAACTGATACCCAAACTTAAATTACGGGGCAAAAACTGTTGAAGCAACAGTATTTATAGCTGTAGGTCATAGAGAAACTTATGTCCGCTGCGGCGCTAGGAGTATCTCAGTTTGTTAAAATAGCCCAGATTAAATAAATGTAGCATCAAATACAGAACCAGAGCCTGTTTGAGGAAGAGGAAAGATAGCTCTTTGGTCCTGGGATCACAGATTAACCATACGTTTTGGAACAACGCTTTATTACTCCAGACATAAAATGAGGTTTTTTCGTAACAAAGTTTTTCAGAATTCAAAGCGCTTTAGAACCTTCAGCATTCAAATCGCTTTAGAACCTCGGAAGATTAACTGATTCATCTGACTTTTTAAAATTGAAAGCTAATTAAAATTAGGGGTCCTTAGCGAGAGATTTCTTTCTAATCGAGTATGTATATATATATATTTGAGCCTATGCAACACTTCGTAGAAACCAGGACGCGCCTCAAGGCGCCTTTTAAAAGCCGCCAATTTTAATTTGTATGAGATAATTTTTTAATGCACGGCTGTAGGGCCTAGGTATAATAAAGTAGCAAAACCACCATTTCAATAAAAACAATACTTGTATGAAAATAATATTCAAAACCACCTATTTTTTGTGTCTCTCAACGAGAACCTCCCCTTCCATTTCATTCATAAAATGAACGCATGGGATAAAGGCTACATTAATCCACTGAGACAGACTTAAGGAGTCACCACAAAAGTTAGTGTATTTTTAATCCAAAACCTCTTAAGTGCTGCTCGTTTGACTCCAAGAAATCGCTACGGAGAACCTCCTGTATGACTGAGGTAGAAGTAAAGTTGCATTCTCAGAGCCCGTTGAGTCTGCAGTAGTGTCCGGCTTGTGTACACTTTTCGCTGTATCAACAAATTTCGGAGGGGAATTTAAAGCTTACACTGTGCGCCCATTGTCACTTTGCGGCATGAGTGATTGTAACCTCTCCAAACAGATGCAAAAAACTGCACGCTATCTTCTTTGGAGTCAACGGGGTGGGTGCTATGAACACAGACAGCATGCTTCCGACTCCACGTGCCAGCGCAGGGGTGAATGAAGAAGGTGGGTAAGGCAACACTAGGCCGACTGGTGCAGGATCCACATGATATTTCAGGGCCTGTGTCATTCCGAACCACGATGCAGGCCCTGCGTCGACTACAGCCATTACGAAACGCAAGAAATGTATTGTCAGTTGCGAATATGGCCAACCACCTGCTGTACAATGGAATGAAGACAATGAAAAACGTTGCATCGTAATTCGGAATAACACAGGCAACTGTGAATACATTTTATGTAATGCAGGATCTATCTGACACCTTGTGACCAAGAGATGAGGACGGTTCTGGCAAGCTATCCCACGGATACAGCAGGGAGGAGAGTCAGTGGTATCTTGGGCCCGTAATAATAGTTGAGGGTAATCTGAGGGCTATGGAGTATCTGGTGAGGACCCTCCAGCCCACAGTCCAGCCCTACAGTCAAAGTTTAGGCTAAGGTCTGATGTCATCTGGCCTGCCTCGTGAACAGCTTCCTCCAGGAGGCAGGAACCAACTGAATAACGTGGAATGGGGTATCTGCTGACAGGAAGGATGATGAGTGTGTTTCAGAGCAACTGAAAAATACATTGTGTCGTCGCAGGGACCCTCGTCAAACTCAGAATGTAAGAGCGCCGTCGAAGAGCGGTACAGGTCTCAGCAGCAGTATCTCGACCACCCAATGGTAAAGAAAATGACAAGGAAAGTTCAAGTATCTTAAATGCACCAGCTTGAGGACTATGTAATCGAATGTTATCCTCCATCAAATTTTTATTTTCGAGGTAGACAAAGATGTGCAGTTTCGAACAGCCTACTCTTATTTTGTTTATTATTTAATTCCTTTTTCCAGGTCAATTTTTCTTTGTTTCAGTCCACTTTCCTTTAGAATCCACAAGTTTGCAGGTAAGCGAGTACTGCTATAACTTCTGTGAGCTGTTTACTATGTACAGACAGAATAGCCGTGGGAGGAAAAATGTATCGTGTGTCCAGTCGTAAGTGAGTGTGTGCGTTTTTGTAGATTTCGAAACATGACAATCGGTACATGCAGAAATGTGCTGTGTACGAGTTATTTATGATTACAGTGTTGAGGGTAGTATAACAGCTACTGTCTGCGACAAGAGCAGTTGTACAAGGATGTCAGACAGTGACTGTTAGTAATGGTA
This sequence comes from Schistocerca piceifrons, assembly GCF_021461385.2. Taxonomy (NCBI): domain Eukaryota; kingdom Metazoa; phylum Arthropoda; class Insecta; order Orthoptera; family Acrididae; genus Schistocerca; species Schistocerca piceifrons. The sequence goes on from NC_060138.1 coordinate 663,579,863, forward strand.
TTTAAAGCATAGAAGTTTTCTCGATTTCCTTTTGTGACGTGGTATTTCAAATATATCTTTTCTTACATAACGAGTGTCTAAAACCAGAATTTGTTAAATTAAAAGAACTGTAACAATTGGAATAAAAACTTGAGGACTCAGGTAGATAAAACCACAGTCATTAGTAGCTGTGCATATGAGTGTATGCATATGAGTGTATGCACCCATCAAAATACCTCAGTCCGTTCTTTTCTCCAGCCTTATACATAGAAAGTGATACGTTATTTGGGTAAGGTTAGGTCAAAAAGATGTTATAAGTACAGCGAAATTACGAAAATAAATTTGTAACTGGTAACCACTCCTATTAAAACACAGTGATTTACTCGAGACGGATAAGTATTTTGCCAACCCCGGCCACTGTCACGTAGCACAAGACAGCAGTGCGATGTTCCGCTTTGTTTGCAACGTTCACTGACTTTTATAACTTAGTAGCCGACGATAAATCAGTATGGCAGGTGTATAATAGGCGTCAGCCAACCTTAATGCCAAACGAGCGGAGGATGGGGTGGGGGGGGGGAGACAGATCGCAGGTACTCGGAAGCTGGTATTAAACACCAGGGCAAATCTGCACCTAGGGAATGACCTGATTTTCAACACTATGTGCACGTTGAATAACAGCAACGATTTTTACAGCTGCGCCTGTCAGTTTATTTGAAATAAAAAGTATTATCCCCAAATTTGGCCAATTTTGCGTGGAACGTTCTGATTTAGAATCTGAAACATAAACTGCTATTTGAGACGTTAAATGTGCTTTCAATAGGTATATAAGTCTTATCTCAGACCTTGCCACTATAACATCGTTAAGAATTGCCCCATTCTCCTATATTATATTGAATTTTTTTCCTTTTGAGTCAAGTGCGAGGAACCTTAATTCAACGTCAATGGAACGGAATGCGTCTTGGGAAAAAAAGCAGACATATTCAAATACGTTGACTCTTCCACAATTTTTATCCGCAGATTCTGTATGGTCATTTGATACCCACCAAATCTGAAAGACTTACTCACTGAGCACATCATTAATTAAAAAAATTAATGTGCTAACTGTTGTTACTGACAGTTCGCAATTTTTCACGGGCACAACTTTTATTGATGTATGATTGATGTAAGTTCACAAGGTTAATGACTGAACGACAAACGAAAGGTAACAATAACAATGCCAGTAAAAGTCTCCTAATTGAGGCAAACAAAAGTTCACTCCTAATTTTCCACAAAGGATCGTGGTAACACACACACACACACACACACACACACACACACACACACACACACACACACTAGTAACACTCCAATTTAGAGACAAAGACATAATCTTCGATGGTCGAAGTACACGAGGTCGGCATCTGGAGTGAACTGAACTTTGGGGCTGGTTCTAGACCCTAAATAGCTGTCTGCAGCCAACCAGGTTCTGGCATAGTAATATTTCCTGCGGGTCATGGCTCGAGCTCCCCCTGCAGGAAGTAGTGCTCGGAATGTCTGTTTCCATTGTCTTGTATGTAAATAGCCGGTGTTTCCCATGGTGCTTTTGGTACGCCTTGGACATAGACAACCTCATCCTCAGTGGTGTAATATGATTTGCCGGCCCTCAGGGGCTAATTGGCTCCAGTATAACACCCCTCCCCCCTTGGAAAAGCTGGTGTGGCACGGGCGACCGCAGGGGAGAGAGTAGCAATATAGCCCGGTGCCGTAGGCTGATCTGCAGCTAAGTCCTCCTGAAAGAGGCAGTGTAACCCAGCCGCCAGAGAGTAGGGCTCCGCCTTCCGTGCGAGGCGGCTGGAATGCCGCAGTGGCGGTGGTTGCGAGGCGACGTCGGCAGGGCAAGCGACATGGGGACATCCACATCGTTCAGCCCAGGCAGTGCCGAAGAGGGGACGAGAAGTGGGTTCAGGGGAAGGCCCCAGAGCTGTCCAGGGTCTGGATTATGCGGTGGCGCGGGGCTAGCAGCCGGTGTCTGCTGGCTATCTCCTGGAAGATCATCCACCAAGTGAGGAGAAGGCATCAACATAGGCCGCAAGTTAGGGACCGGTGATGAGAGAGAGAGAGGAGCCAGCATATAGGGCTGCGAACGAAACGAGGACACAGTTGGTTGCAGTGACCTGAAACCACCCTCTCGTCTAGGTGTACGTCGAACAGTTGTCGACCACAGGGCCGGATAATGACCCCCGGCAGCCAGTTGGGTTGAGGCCTGAAACTGTGAGCTCACACCTTGGAGCTGGATGAATGTCGGGAAGCACCTGGCAGGTCATGAGGTCCAACCTGCAGCAGGAGGATAAGGAGTAGGGTCCACGGCTGGTGACCATGGAGCAGTTCAGCTGGACTCTTGTCACTCACTGTCATGGCTCAGTAGATACTGAGAAATAACATAAAAGCTTCTTCTGGGGAACGTCCTCTGTGTACTTCCTCATCTCAGTTTTAAAAGTGCGAACAAGACACTCCATCTCTCCACTGGATTGGGGATGGGAAGGAGGGTAAAGACATGGTGGATACCATTATCATGGCAGAATTGGGCGAAGTCTTGACTGCGAAATTGTGGGCCATTGTCTGATACCAAGGCGACAGGAAGGCCTTCAATGGAAAGTGCTGATGAAGAGTCCTGAAATACCCACATGGATGTGTTCCCATGGGAGCAAAGTGGCCGGCCAGGGTATGAAGGACCAGCATGGTGTGGGAAGGGCCTGAGTACACTACTGACATCCCCAAACCATGTGCTCCATGTCCGCTGTCATGTCTACCCCGAAGACATGGTGACGTGAAGGGTTTTCATCCAGGCAATATCCCAGTGACCTTGATGTAAGACGTGGAGAATCTGGGACCGCAGGGAAGTTGGTACGATGACTCGTGGAGCGGCATCATTTTTGTCATGGAGGAGCACCCTGTTGATGGCCACCAGTTGATGGCAGATGGAGAAGAAGAATCAGAGATCAGCCTGGGCGCCAGGCCGAGGAAGTGTCGGCCAGCCACAGGGAACATAGCAGCGCACCAATTGGAGGAGCGGATCTGTGGTCGTCACAGCAGCCACCCTCTCAGCTGTGACTGGGAATGCAGCTAACACATCCTGTATGTTGTTATCGACGTGGAAAACTAGGAGGTCTGACGAATCGAATGCCGAATACTGGCCAGAGGGGAGCTGAGACAAGGCAACGGCGTTGGCATGCTGGGTGGTGGGCTGGAAATGGGTGGTGTACCTAAAACGTGAAATGAATAGGGCTCATCGCTGCAGGCGGTGGGAAGTCTTCGTGGGTAACTGGGCTGACGGAGAATATAAGGCCACGAGGGGCTTATGATCAGTGATTAAGCGAAAAGACCTACCATAAAGGTACAGGAGGAATTTGGTACAGGCAAACATGATGGCTAGGGCCTCCTCCTCAATTTGAGAATATTTGCATTGGGCCTCTGTAAGGGATTTGGATATGTACGCCACTGGGCATTTCGATCCATCTGGTAGACGGTGCGAAAGAACAACCCCAACCCCATAGTCTGAGGCATCGTAGCCAAGAGGAGAGACAGAGAGGGGTTATATGGCCTGAGACACGCTGCAATCTCCGCTTTAAGGTTTGGAAAGCCGATTCACAAGCCGGGGACTAATGAAAAGGACCCGTTCCTTCAGCATATTTGATCGAGGAGCGCCGCAATGTGTGTGGCAGAGGGAATGAACTTTGGATAGTAAGCAACTTTACCCAGGAAAGACCGCAATTGGCGGACGTCGCGCGGACGAGGAAGGGCCGTTATAGCGGCGATGTGGGAGGAGGTAGGCTATACGACATCGCGGGAAGTGATGTAACCCAGGAAGGAGACAGCAGGTTGAAAAAAGGAGCATTTAGCAAGGTTGCACTTTAGGCCTGCAGTCCGTAGGCACAGGAACAATTGTCACAGATGGCCGAGATGTTCATCTGCGGTACAGACGGTGACGACGATGTCGTTGTGGTAGTTCATACAACCTGACGCGTCCAGCAACAGCTGTGCCAAGTGAAGCTGAAATATGGCTGATGCACTAGCGTTCCCATACATGAGGCAGTTCAACTGGAACAGCCCAAACAATATGTTGACGACGGCCAAGTGAGTAGAAGGCTCATCTAAAGGTATTTGGAGGTAGACCTCGGCAAGATAGACCTTCGAAAAAAATTTTTCCCCTGCGATCTTGGAGAACAAGTCCTCAGGACGCGGGACGGGATAGTATTCAATCTGTAGCTGAGGGTTAAGCGTAGCCTCGAAGTCACCATCTGGTCTCTTGAAGACGACAAAGAGTGTCGCCCACGAACTGTAACGGACTGGAGTGAGACGGACCATTTCTTGTTGAAGAGGCTGCTGGAGGGCATGGGGAACCTGCCAGGCTTGTAAGCACTTTGGGCGGGCAGACAGTTTCAGCTGGAGCGACGCATGAAAATCTTGAGCACAGCCGACGCTGGGCGAGAAGAGGTCCTGCAATTCCGTGCACATCGACTGCCAGGAACGGAACCTGGGAAGATACCAGATGAACATTGTCGTCGATGGCGAAGCCAAAGGCCCAAAAGGCATCTATCCTGAAGAGATCCGCCATGGCCGCATTGTTGACCACAAGGAAGGTAACTTCCAAGAGAACCGATTTATAAATAATGGAAGTCGTGAACTGATCCAAGAGGGCGGTATTGCTTATTAAATGTAAGGAGGCGCCGAGGTGTAGGCGCCAGGTGGGGCGCCCCAATCTTCGCATAAGAGGAATAGTTGATCAGTGAGACCACTGCTCTGGTATCCACCGGCATCTGCAGCGACCAACCGTTGACCTGAACGTCGATCATCAGCTTGGAAGATCCCAAAGACTGCACTTGGTTGATATCCATGGGTCATTGGCCGGATGAGGAGGTGGCTGCCGAGATCGGCAGACCGAACTGACATGTCCGTCACGGGTACACACAGCACAATATGCCCACTTGTCAGGGCAGTCTTCCGATGCATGGTTCTTAAAGCATCCTAAGCAAGACGACAGCAGGGGGGGCTGGCGGCGCTGGCGCGGGCGTGCATTGACAGTCTCGGACAGACCCGCGGAGCCGTCCGAGGGTGCAAATTCCTGGACAGTGCGGCTGCCTTGTCGACGCTGTGCAGTACAGGACGGTCGGCGCCGGTCATCGGAACGGACGGCGGCAAAGTTTCCGACCTCCGCCAGCTACGCTATGGGATCTGAGGCGTCGTGGTCGTGGAGGGTGGCCACTCGGCCGCCATAGAAACTTCGTACTTGAATGCTAGATCAATGACCTGGTAAAGAGTAGGATCGTCGAGTCTGAGGGTGTCGCGCCGGAAAGCTGCGTCAGGATTTGCAAATGCTGCTGGAGCGCTTCTCGTATGTTTCCCAGTCTTCAGCATCCTCGTTGAAAGCGCGAAATGGCGGGAGCGGAGGAACCGGGCGGTTTTGCAAGAATTCCGTAAATAAACGTTCCTGTGTATACTGAGATTTATTGCAAAACTGTTGAAAACCATGTAGTAGGTCGTGCACACTTTGGACCAGCTGCTGAAGGACAACTTCCGCCATGAGGAAGATACACGCAGGCACCAACTAGTCGCCATTTGTGTTGTGACTGACAATTCGCAGTTTTTCACAAACACAACTTTTATTGATGTAAGTTCACAAGGTTAATGACTGAACGACAAACGAAAGGTTACAGTAACGATGCCAGTAAAAGTCAGTTCTAATTTTCCACAAAGGTTCGTGGTAACAAACCCACACACACACACACACACACACACACACACACACACACACACATACACACACACTAGTAACACTCCAATTTAGAGACGAAGACATAATCTTCGTTGGTCGAAGGACACGAGGTCGGCATCTGGAGTGAACTGAACTTTGGGGCTGGTTCTAGACCCTAAATAGCTGTCTGCAGCCAATCAGGTTCCGGCATAGTAATATTTCCTGCGGGTCATGGCTCGAGCTCCCCCTGCAGGAAGTAGTGCTCTGAATGTCTGTTTCCAGTATCTTGTATGTAAATAGGCGTTGTTTCCCATGGTGCTTTTTGGTACGCCTTGGATATAGACAACCTCGTCCTCAGCGGTGTAATATGGGTTGCCGGCCCTCAGGGGCTACCTTGGCTCCGGTATAACACTAACAGTTGCCAAAAATATTACATCATAGCAGATAAAAACTAGACTCATCTTTGTAGTGAACAGAGGATTGATTATTATCCATATGAAAACAAAGATTTCAGCATGATTTCGATGTAGCAGAAAAAAGTAAAGGTAACGTTAGAAGATTATTGAAAAATAGTCTATGGTGCACTTGAAGCTGACCAAGATTGATACATTTCATGACCGATCATTTTAAACATCATGGGGTCATGTGTTCTTACGTATCACGTAATAGATCGTATACAGTTTCATAATAAAGAAAGAAAAAATGAAAGAATTCTCCAAAAACATCTAAATTCATATCGTCTGTAAACCTGTCTCAAAATCGCAACAGTGACAATACACACAAGTTCACATATCGTTTCAAACCACTTAATTTTCGGTAGTCTTCTGTAACTTCACATCTCAAACGATTATATCCTCTTCTTTTTAGATTTCCTCCTAGTTCGTGTTTTATTTCTAAACAGTGCTGTACTCCATATACTCAGAAGTTTCTTTCTCGAACTATGAGCTACATTGGATGCTATGACAATAAAAAAATCGTGGAACTCTCTCTTCGTCTGCATAAGTCTCTTTCTTATACTAACCTTGCTTGGTCCATCATGAGTCATTTTGTTTCTAAAAAGTGGTTCAAATGGCTCTGAGCACTATGCGACTTAACTTCTGAGGTCATCAGTCCCATAGAACTTAGAACTAATTAAAACTAACTAACCTAAGGACATCACACACATCCATTCCCGAGGCAGGATTCGAACCTGCGACCGTAGCGGTCATGCGCTTCCAGACTGAAGCGCCTAGAACCGCACGGCCACACCGGTCGGCTTTTGTTTCTAATTTAACATAATTCCGTCACCTCGTCTGCTAATTCTCCAAATATTTCTGTTACGTTTGTCACCAATCCCACTTCTGCTACCCCTCAAAGATCTCTTATAGCTTTGGTTTATTGTAAATCCGTATTTTTTGCTCATTAAGCTCCTCAATTCAAAGAGAAAGTTTTGATATTCTTCCCTAATTTCACAATTATATCAACAGATCTTATCACTGATATCATTTCACAATGAATTTTAATCCGTTATCTTTTCTTTCTTAAATTGCCTCTGTAATATCAACCTGAATATATGAGGAACACTGTCTTAAGTTCTTTTTAATCCGAGGACATCTCTCTAGCCTTTATACTATTATTGTTCCCTGTTGGCTTTTGTATACATTGTGTATTATCCGTCTTTCCATACACTGTACAGCTATATCTTCCTTAAGATTTACAATTACCTTGGACACATTTACATTGTCGAACACCTTCTCTAGGCTGACCACTTTCTTGAAAGTTCGTAACGACAAGATTGCCCTTATCATTCCTAAAACCAAACAGATTGTCACTTCATAACAATTATAAAATTAAGGGTCAGACTCTCCACAGTGACTCTTAAACCATGGTTGGAATTCAGTTGGCGTTAGAAGGTCCAAAGAAATAATTTTGGCTAGACCGCTCTATTCTAATCGATCTATTAGAACAAAAGTTGCACAACACGTGTACATTACAAAATTATTCTGTGTTTCAAGTTCACACGTTTTTGCACACGATGTGCCAACGTCACTAAAATAAAATTAAATCGACGTCAGAGCATTTTCTCTGCTACGCCAATAAATATTATTCTTTATCTCTTCACAAGTAGTGTACGAGACAAATGATAATTATCATTACATCGATTAGATGTTAATTTTTTAAACTAATGTTTGCACATATCATAGAATCGCATTGACATTAATAGGTCCATGGGCAATCTCGTAAGTAAATAGATAATGTTACAGAAAATCGCAAGGAGAAAGAAGTATATACGGTAACATAACATTCTGTTTGCCTTGACTCACTAAGAGGAGTGACATTTATATAATCTCGTTCAAAGGAGAGAATTTAAAGAATATTTGAAATATCACGTCGCAAAAGAAAATCGAAAAAACTTCGATACTTTAAATAACATTACTCACAGTACGTAACATACAGTTAGTCGCGCTAGCATTACACAGTACTAAGAATCATGATCCGTAAAAATCTTCTCACGCCACAGAAAGAATTGATTAGACTCCAGAATTTCTAAGCGGTATTTTGGAAATTCTGGTGAATTCAGGAGGACGTATCCATTGTCGCACTTCAGCTACAGTGTATCATCTTTACTGGGCTTTTATTGTGACTAATTTCTACAGTCAGCCAAGGCTGCCTGTGGCAGGTCTGAATCTGTATGAAACTCGATCCTGAGCTAAGGCTTTGTTCTTTCAAACACAATTCTCATCTCTCGACAGAGAACAAAGTTTCACAGAAAAAGTATGTGGTGGCGTATCTAGTTATTTGAACTGTATTTCCACAATCTTATTAGCTTTCTTTTGCAGCGTCTTACACACCCTACCTGGAAGAAAAAAAAAAAAAAAAAAAAAAACTGAGACAGTTATTTCTCCTGAATATTGTTAAAAGGCTTTCGGAAACCGTTCACTCCAGGTAGACACAGAAAGCTTAAGAGGAATTTGGGCTGGCGCCTTCATGGAAGCAGGAACCAAACAGATTCTCATCCACGTGTTTCTACGAAGAATAAACAACAGAGGCACACTAATGCAATTGGAACAGAAAAGAGCTAAATTTCGTCATTTCGAAAGGCAAAATACGAGCGTCACGAAGCTCAGTTTTAACGTTTACAGAGAAATGGTCCCACGAATTAGTTCAGATCGAAGAGGAAGCAACCGACACCCGTGTTTCAGCAGCCGTAAGTGGTGACACTCTACTTGTGTTGTATCTATGCCCCCAAAGCTCTTCTCATTAGTGTTTTTTATGTCTTAATTTCGGTAGTTACATCTTTCTCATTGCACTCGAATCATCGTTTCAATAGAAATATTTCTATGCGTCTGTTATTATAAACATGTTTCTTCTGGACGGCTATTAAATACATGTCGTTTCTTATTGAGGATTTATAACGATTTTTTAACGAAATTCGGAACCGTAAGCTTAATAATATACTGATTTATTTGGCAGGTCCACTTTCGGGAAACTAAATTGCATTAATTTTATTTATTGATACTCAAAATGTATGCATCTGAATGCAGAATTTGAAATTAATAGCCGGCCGAGCTGTTCTAGGCGCTTCAGTCCGGAACCGAGCTGTTCGTACGGTCACAGGTTCGAATCCTGCCTCGGGCATGGATGTGAGTGGTGTCCTTTGGTTAGTTAGGTTTAAATAGTTGTAAGTCTAGGGGACTGATGACCACAGATGTTAAGTCCCATAGAGCTTAGAAGCATTTGAACCATTTGAAATTAATAACTGTTAAAAGGATTAGTTGCACTACGTTTAGGAATGTAAATTGGGTTCATTACAATAGTTTCCTTCTACGAAAAGTATGTATGTCACAAGGGGAACCTCCGTACTGTAAATCACAGATTTTGATTCGCTTCAGATATGTTGTAGAGGCACTTACCCTGAGTACCTGGGTATCCGGTTTTTTAACGACGTGCCTTGGTTTTTGAGAAAATCGATTTTTAAGTTCATTGCGCGCTTTGCATATTGGCAACATTAGTGTATTTCGAGCAAGTCAGCGTACCGCAGCGGTAGAGGTTCACGGCTACCGTGCTGGAGGTACAGTGTTCGAATCCTGCTCGTGTACTTTTTTTTTCAAAATCGGCAGAATTTTTCAATTTTATTTCAAAGAATATGAACAAACAATATGAGGTGTGCGAAATTATAAAGATATATTAAGTTATTAACTTTTTCAAGTATTCATTGGTTCGCATCATATTCTCCCAATTCATCTTCTTCGTTGAAATCTATCAATTCATCATCAATAGTGATCTGTCTTTCGACCAAGAGATCCTGTATTGCGATACATATCTCATCGCCAATTGCAACGGAATTGGCAGAGGTCACGCTGGGCGGTGTATTCGTTACGAGATTCAAGTCGCGGAGTAGATTTCCGGCGTATTTAATGGCATTTGTGATTTCGCCTTTTGATTCTACGTTCAGCTCCTCTACTAGTAGATCTTCTGGCTGCACTACTGCAGAAACACTTGGCTCTTCCATTTCACAGCATTCTTCTAACACACGGCACTAGAGACGCTTTCCAAGCAACTGTTGCTGTAGTTAGATGCGAACGTAAAAGAACGCAACTCGCATCCTCATTGGCCTAGGAGCTGGGGTTCCCGTTATGCCTAACGGTATCCACGGGAGAGGGGACGATAATGGGCGGAGATCAACTTCAGGTAACACAAGAAGCGATCGTTTTACGAACATTTGGAACTTCAACTGCGAAACACAAACGGAATGAATATTTGAAAAAATTAATAAATGAATACACCTTTATTATTTCGCAAACCTTACACTGTTTGTTGAAAATTTTTGAAATGCAAATGAAAAATTCGGTCGATTTTGAAAAAAAAAAGTACACGAGCAGGATTCGAGCACGGTACTTCCAGAGCGTTAGCAGTGAACCTTTACCGCTGCGCAACGCTCACTTGCTGGAATTACATGAACGTTACGGACATACAAAGCGCGCAATGAACTTCAACATCGATTTTCTCAAAAATCAAGGCCCGTCGCTAAAAAAACTGGATAGCCAGGTACTCAGGGTAAGTGCCTCTGCAACATATTTGAAGCGCATCAAAATATGTGATTTACAGTATGGAGGGTCCCCTTGTTAGACAACAGCTAGACTGACTGAAGTTACCCTATTGGAAACATACGTTTCCATTACACATTACAATCGAAAAAAACTGCCAATGTGTATGGTGTAGTAGTTATGATGATCTGTGGCTGCACACAGGATGTGTCAGAAGGCACGGCTGGGTGGCAGGCTTTGCCTGAAGGCGGCTGTCGTCCTGTGTATGTGGCTCCGGCGTGAGCAGCACGTAGGCAGGCGTCTTGCCGTTACAGCTTTACCGGTGGTCAGACGTCATTGTTGACAGACTTCCAAGCAGTAGTTAAAGCGCCTCTATCAGGTCTACAGCGAAATGCTCCACACTGGAAGGAGCTCTCCTTTAACGTTCTGTAAAACTGTTGTATGTATTCTTATCCACATATTTGGTAACTTCTTGGTATCAGCTGCCTACACGAGTAATTTAGAAGTATGTATCCTCGGAGTAGTGAAGCAACTTAAATCACTTACTAAAAGCAACTCTTCTGGTACAGGTTGTATGCCAATTAGATTCCTTTCGGAGTATGTTGATGCAATAGCTCCATACTTGACAATCATGTACAACCACTCGCTCGACGAAAGATCCATACCAAAAGACTGGAAAGTTGCACAGGTCACATCAATATTCAAGAAATTAGTAGGCGTAATCCACTAATTACAGGCCCATATCATTAACGTCAATATGCAGCAGGATTTTGAAACATATATAGTGTTCGAACATTATTAATTACCTCGGATTTAGAAAACATCGTTCTTGTGAAATACACCTAGCTCTTTACACACACGAAGTGTTGAGCGCTATCGATGACGGATTTGAAATTGATTCCATATTTCTGGATTTCACAAAAGGCTTTTGACACTGTACGAAACAAGTGGCTTGTAGTTAATCTGCATGCTTATGGGATATCGTCTCAGTTATGTGACTGGATTCGTGATTTCCTGCCAGAGAGGTCACATTTAGTAGTAACTGATGGGAAGTTATTGACTAATACAGAAGTGATTTCTAGCATTCTCCAATGTAGTTTTATAGGGTCTCTGCTCGTCTTTATCTATATAAACGATTCAGGAGACAATTCGAGCAGCCGTCTTGGGTTGTTCGCAGATATTGCTGTCGTTTACCGTCTAGTAAACTCACCAGACGATCAAAAAAATTGCAATACGGTTTAGAAAAGATACATGAATGGTGTAAAAATTGGCAATTGATGCTAAATAATGAAAGGTTGAGGTCATCCATACGAGTGCCGAAACGAATCCGTTAAACTTCGGTTACACGATAAATCGGTCTAATCCAAAGGCCGTAAATTCAGCTAAATACCAAGAGATCACAATTGCAAACAACTTAAATTGGAAAGAACACATAGAAAATGTTGTAGGGAAGGAAAACCAAAGACTGCATTTTATTGGCTGAACACTTAGAAAATGAAACGGATCTACCAAATGGATTGCCTACACTACGCTTGTCCGTCGTCTTTTGGTGAACTGCTGCACAGTCTCGGATTCATACCATACAGGTTAATGGAGTACATCGAGAAGTACGAGTTCGACGAAGAACAGCGCTTTTCGTATTATCGTGGAATATGGGACGGCGTGTCACGCACATGATTTAGGATGGACGACATTAAAACAAAGACGTTTTTCGTTGCGGCAGAATCTTCTCACGTAATTTCAATCACCAACTTTCTCCTCCGAATGCGAAAATATTTTGATGACGTCGGCCTACATGGGGAGAAACGATCATAATAGTAAAATAAGGGAAATAAGAGCTCGCACGGAAAGATATAGGTGTTCGTTTTTTATGCGCTGTACGAGAGTGGAATAATAGAGATTTATTGCGAAGGTTGTTCAATGATTTTTTTTTTTCATTTTGTTTTTGTGGCAGTTTACTATTGCACAGCTTCACCGTTTCAGATTCGGTCCAACTGTCTCGGGGAACAAGTGAGAGGAGACTCAAAGCAACGGCTGAATAACAGCCGAGCATAGCACTTTGAAGGGGTGGCGGTGGAACCTTAAGTTCCGCGCCACCCTCCGACGGTGGGAGTACAGAGGAGGGGTGCAGTAATGCTCCAACTCTACGGTGAAGGAAAAAAGTGGCTGGACGAGAATAAGCCACTGCTAGTGATTGTAAGGAACGGACACAAAAACGCGGTCGTATTGGGCCTGTCGTCAGACATAGCCCGAATCCGAGTCCTCAGGATGGTGAGCGGAAGGGGGTGTCGGTGGAACTGTGGCGCCGATGGTTTGTAGTCCAGCGACCGTCTCACGGAGGGCTTCCAGTTTACTGTATAGTTGTCGAGCCTTACGGCGAATGATCGTCTTGAGGAAGGCCGCATTTGTCTCCTCATGCAGAGTGACAATCCTCGTGAGCGGAGGGTCGTGAAGACTCCAACGGAGAACTTTATTCTCTATTCGCTGCAGCGTCAGCATCCGGGACTTACTAATCGTGGCCCAACTATATGTTAGTGAGGGTAATACAACGGAGTGATACAGCCGGAGCTTGGTATCTAAATTCAGCTCTCGGCTGGAGATGGTTCAAATGGTGCAAGTGGCTCTGAGCACTATGGGACTTAACATCTGTGTCATCAGTCCCCTAGAACTTAGAACTAATTAAACCTAATTAACCTAAGGACATCACACACATCCATGCCCGACGCAGGATTCGAACCTGCGACCGTAGCGGTCGCACGGTTCCAGACTGAAGGGCCTAGAACCGCTCGGCCACACCGGCCCTAGTACAAGGCCCTAGTCAACTTTAACCATTTTTGGGTGATGTATTCTGCGTGTCGATGGAAGGAAAGTTCCTTATATAACCACACCGCGAGATACTTGGTATCTTGGGCCCACGGGACCCGGACGTCACCAATTGAGGTGCTGAGGCGGAGTACAGGGCGACGTTTAGTATAATACACTACCCTAACTTTGGCGGCATTGAGGGCAATCTTATTGGAGCGACACACTAGGTGACCGTTGCGTCCACTTGCCTATGGAGGCGAGCAATGAGTTGATCACGGTTGCGGGTTCGATGGACCCTTTGTCAGGTATTTAAGTGTGATTTTCCGAGTATCCACGGAGATGTAGATACCCGAATTTTTCGTCTCCACATTTGAATTAACTGTTAACAACTTCCATTGCTGTTATGTAACACCATCGTTAGGAATGTTTTCTTCTAAAGACATTTGTACATAGTCTTGAAAACTGTTTCGTTTACTGATATGTGGAAAACCTTCGACGCATTGCTGAGATTTAATTCAGCTTTTAACCTCAGGAGCTTCCAGCAGCACAGTCTTTGCCCACAACGCTCGTGCCGCAGGCCTTTTTACGGCTGCCGGCAGGGGGCACTGTGACCGCCGTTTTCCTCTGACTGCGAGCGACTTCCCGGTGCACGCGTATTGTCTGCTTCTAGACCGATAACTTACGACGCCGTCCAACGATAGCCATCACTTGCGTCTTGCAGCAGTGACAACAGCATCTACCACCACCTGAAGATGCCGAACAGTTGTATCGGCGAAATATTGTGGAATTAGTACAATACGATCCAGCGGCAAACCTGAGAAGTGTGCTTGAAACTGATCCTTTGGGAAAGCCGGAGAAGTTTTACCCTGTATCCTGTCGAGACCTCCACTTCTCAAGTCATCCAGGCTGGCCGGCGCCTTTTATAGTCCATTTACCTCCAAACGTGCAAACAAAAACATACTGGGTTCCCATCAGGGCCATCTGATAGTACAGTGGTAAACTTAACATGAGTAAGGTACAAAACACTAGTGAAAACATTTTCCCTTCCACAGAGTAATGTGTTGATTGTAAATAGCCAGATGTTCACAACTTACTCATTTATAGTTCATGAAAATTGTGACAGAATAATTTGCGAGTTTAAAACCCCCAACAAGTTATCTAAATGGAGATGTAAGTCGATACGACTGTGAGAATGTAATATTCGCATAATGCTCGAAGGTAACACAGGGACTCGCCAGTACCAACTATCACGAGATCACAAATAATACCAGGCAAGGAAAAAGAGTAATTGGCCAACTTGACTCCTTGCTATGCAGTGACAAAATTGCAAAGAAAACGACGTAGTCACAGAGGGCATCACCACATATTGCGCTGAAATATACAAATTAGCCAAGAAGGAGAAAATGAAGTGATATTCCTTGAGGTGGATTTTTGGTGAAGACGTTGTCCTATCTTCAGATTGGAACACCTGAGAAATGAAATAATGATAGAAACCGTAGTAGAAAAAGGCACAATTGTCGATACCATAGATAGTAAAATAGAAAGAAAAATGGCCACCGAGCAAAAGTATGATAACCGATGGCAAAAGAATCTGTGAATGGACACCAGCTGAGCGAACAAAACGTGCAGGAGCTCATAGCAGTTGGATGCAGAATATTAACGAGGCGATGAATTCAACGCCTTTCAGGTAGAAGTCTGGACAGATAGGAAACTATGAACATCGAGCTACGATTACAGTGTACATGTGATTATAATTGTGTAACAATGGCATAAGTGAATATAACTATCCATTTAATCACGCTTCCTGGTACGTGAAGGGGTGGCAAGATAGTCCAGACTGTCCACAAAATCTGCTGCTCATCTTCCATGCTTTTGTCCACTCTCAATGTTCTATAGTTCTGACATGAAGGAAAACTTCAGAAGTGTAAAATAAGGTTGATTTTATGTTAACAAAGAGAGAGTGATTGGTTGGTTGATTTTGGGGGAGGGAACTAAACAGCGAGGTCATCGGATTAGGGAGCGATGGGGAAGGAAGTCGGGAGTGGCTTTTCAGAGGAACCATCTCAGCATTTACCTGAAGCGATTTAGGAAAATCTTGGAAAACCTAAATCAAGATGACTGGACGCTGGTAGAAACTGTCTTTCTCCCGAATGCGAGTCCAGTGTGCTAACCACTGCGCTATCTCGCTCAGTAAAGGGATATTGCCACTTGAACTGATTTTCTAAATGGTATTAACAATTAAATGTCACTCTATATTATATATGTTACGACCATAAATTATTGTTTTAGTGTTTTAGACTGTGACATCAGTCTGTTTAATTGCATGTATCATTACACTCTACTCAGAAAAACTACTGTGCTATGGTATTATTGGGAACCCACTCGCAATGCCGAAATCATACTTTTATTACACAACTGTCACATTGCAGCTTAGGATGGAATTGAAGCTCAAAATAGCGAATCATGAAACATGGTGTCCCATAATATTAACATACTGCATCCGCTCAAGTTTATAACCGTTGTATATGACACTTTACGGGTTTTAAAGAGTTTAAACACTGTATAGGAGTTACATACGACGATTTAACGTACTAATAGAGGGTCTAAGCAACACCCCTAGATAATAACCAGATAGGCCTAACAATGTGTTCATAGGAACCAAATAGTTTTTAATTTCATAAACACTAATAACGAATAAGATAATAAGAACGCGAGTAAGATACCATGAATGATACAGAGGTCTCATTATCGTAACTAAGACAGACACTAGGCCAACGGCCACCAGAGCAGATTCGCAGATTGTGAAGAAATTAAAAGAATGTAGATTGGATAAACCAAATCACTCAGATAGTTAAGGAAGACACAAATTTGCGATAGGCAGGTGACATCTGGTTTTAGGAAAAGGAAGGGAAGTAAAAGTAGTAGAATGTGAACGGGTGAAAAGCAATAAAAGAGGAAGCTATCCAACAGAATTTCACACACAGCATAATTTAACCATCACTAACACTTGGATTAAGAACCATGAAATATGTATACGTAGAAGAGAACTTTTTAACACTGGATTGTTTCAAATTGATTATATAGTGATAGTACAGATATTTCGAAACCAAGTTTTAAACTCTGAGATATTTACAGGGGCAGATGTGGACTCTGATCATAATTTATTGGCTGCGAACTGCAGATTAAAGCCGAAGAAATAACAAGACGGTTGGATATTAAGGAAATGGAATCTGGATAAATTGGAGGAAGTAGAGGCTGTTTAGAGTATTAGGCGCCTTTGCCTTGAAACGGGGGAAAGGGATACAGAAATGTCGAGCTTAGAGAGATGAAACAGTAGAGGCAGCAGAGGATCTCATAAGCAAAAAGACAGCGCCTACTAGTAATCCTTGGGTTATACATTATGTATTGAGTTTAACTGACGAAAGGAAAATAATTTAAATATGCAACAAATGAAGCAGACGAAAAGGACATAGGCGTTTAAAAATGAGATTAACAGAACGTGGTTAACCAAGAATGGCTAGAGAACAAATTCAGCGCTATAGAAACATCTACGACTAGACGAAGAAAATCTGCCACCTATAGCAGAATTAAAGGAACCTTTGGAGGAAAGTTAAGCATTTTGTAAATATCAAGAGTTCAGATAGCAAAACAGTACTAAGTAAACTAAGCAAAGAAGGGAGAGTTGGAAGTTAGAAGGAATTTATAAAGGGTCTATGTAACGAAAACAAGTTTGAGGACAATATAATAGAAACAGAAAAGAAAGCAGGCGATGATGAGATGAGAGAGAAATTTGACAGAGCACTGAACAAGGCCCCTGGAATAGATTACATTCCATCACAATTATTGATATCCCTGTGAGAGTCACCATGAAAAAATTATTCCATTTGATGTGCAAAATATATGGTACAGGTAAAATATCCTCAGACTTTAGAAAGAACGTAATAATTTCAAGTAAGAAGAAGACAGGTTGTGACAGTCGTGAATACTACTTATCCATTACTATAGTAAGTCATCGTTGCAAAATATGACACGATATATTGCGGATCAGTTTGTGTTCTAAATTAATATAGGGACAGGCGATACAATACTGACTCTATAATTTACCTTAGAACATAAGTTAAAGAAAGGAAACCTGCACGTGTAGTACTTGTAAATTTGAAGAAAGCTTTTGCGATGTTGATTGGAATACATTTTTCGGAATTATGAAGTAACCAGGTAAGAAATACGGGGAATGAATAGTTGTTTATAATTTGTCCAGAAACCAGACTGCAGTTAAGAGTCAAAAGACATGAAAGGGAAGCAGTAGGTCAAAGGGGAGTGAGCTAGGGGTTGTGGCATATCCCCAATGCTATTTAGTTTGTATATTAAGCAAGACTAAAGAAATTAAACATCAGCGAGGAGAGATTAAAACTTCGAGGTTTGCCGATGACATTGTAATTCTATTAGAAACGGCGGAAGACTTGAAAGTGCATTTGAACGGAATGGACAGTGTCTTCAAAAGAGATTATAAGATGAACATCAATAAAAATAAAACAATTTTAAAACAAGGCACTAAATGTAGTAGGTGAATTTTGCTATTTGTTCAACAAAATACCTTACAATGTCCAGTACGGAGAGAATATAAAATGAAGACAAGATTCACATGTCTGAAATAGTGGAATTTGTTGTATATTACATAAATTTAAAGGTCAGTAAGTCTTTTCTGAAGATATTTGTCTAAAGTGTAGCATTTTATGGAAGCGAAACTTGGACGACACGCAGTTTACACAAGAAGGAACTACTAACTTTTGAAGTGTGATGCTGTGAAAGAATGCTGAAGATTAGATGGGTATACTGAATGAAAAATGAAGAAGTAATAAATCGAGTCGCGGGAAAAAGAAACTCACAGGACAAAGTGACTAACAAAAGGGATCGGTTAATAGGACACATCCTGAGGCATCAAGAATCGGTTACTTTGATAATTGAAGGAAATGTGGTGGTAAAAGTTTTGGAGGCACATCAAGGCTTGACTACTGTAATCACATTCCATATCCCGTAATTACGAACTAAAGAGAAGACAAAACATTAAATGATCAAATCACTTTCAAATACTTATTGGTTTAGAACTGTATATCGCCACTTTGGCTTAAAGGCTAGAGCGCTAGCATTCCCTGTTCTCTTAAGGGGTTAGCTTCTGGAGTAAAGCAGCCAATATACTCTGATCAGCCATGACGTTGTGACCACCTACCTAATGGCCGGTATGTTCACGTTTGGCACGGTAAACAGCGGCGACGCTTCGTTGCATGGAAGCAATGAGGCCTTGGTCGAGGGAGTTGGCACATCTGCGCACGTAAGTCACCTAATTCCAGTAAATTCCGAGGAGGCAGGTGATGAGCTCTGACGCCACGTTCGATCACATCTCAGAAGTGTTGGACCGAGTGGATCTGGCGAGTTGGTGAGGAAGCACATCGATTAGAACTCGCCACTGTGTTCCTACAACCACTCTATTAAACTTCTGGCCTTGTGGCATATCGCATTATCTTGTTGAAAAGTGCCGTTGGGAAAAAGTCGTCATGAAGGGATGTACGTGATCTGCAACCAGTGTACGATACTCCTTTGCCCTCATGGTGTCTTGTAAAAGCTCCACTGGAACGATGGATGCTCACTTAACTTTTTGCCAGGACCAAATGGGGCCGCCCCGAGAAGATCTTCGTCCCGCAGTACAGGCGATAAAGGGCTGTTCCCCTGGAAGACAACGGATTCGCGCCCTTCCATCGGCGTGATGAAGAAGGCATCGGGATTCAGCAGACCATGCAACGCTCTGCTTCTGCGCCAACGTCCAGATCCGTTGTTGCCGATGTCGTGGATGTGGTATTAACATTGGAACATACATGGGTCACGGCTGCGGAGGCGCCTCGTTAGGAGTGTTCGGTGCACTGTATATTCAGACACACCTGTACTTTGTCCAGAATATAAGTCTGATCTTAGTTACACCAAAGTTCAACACCTGTCCTATTTTGCCGGCATGCGCAGCCTACGACGTCCGGCAACTGTAATGAGCGGTGGTCGCCCAACCCCACGATATCTGGACGTGGTTTCACCTTGGTTTCGCCACGTGTTGAAGACACCTTAGCACTCCTCGAATACCCGAAAAGTCGTGCAGTTTCCGAAATGCTCGTGCGGTGTCTCCGGGCCATCACAATCTGCTTTCGGCCAAACCCCGATAGATGGCGCGCCTTCCACATTCTACAAACGGACAGAACGCTCACTGATTTTACATGCACCATGCTTGTATCTGATTAGCAGTCATTTCTCGCCAGGTGACTCTCCTGTCGCCTGGACGGTATATCTAGATAGTAGGTCGGTGGCCATAATGTTCTTGTTGCTCGGTGTAGGTGTACACAAAATGGAAAAAAATAGTTTTTCATGGAATAAATGTACATGTTGCTTAGACTTTTCCAAGGATCTTGACATTTATACATACACTTATCAGCGTGCTTACACATTAATTGCGGCCTTGCTTAATAAAAAGTAAACTTAAGAATATTTTCTACTTACACAACTATAAAACAAGGCACGAGACCCGAAATACTTTTTCGAAGTAGATATTTTCCTCTTATCGTATTTTTCGAATAAGAGTGCAAACTGGACCTAGCAAGTGCCGACAGATATAAAACAAGGAACACGACTTCCCTGTTTACAATCATATAGGAAGTACCACTATATAGAAACATAACATACTTTCTCCAACTTCTATAAATACGTTAGAGCTCCGGCTGGTGGTTATAGGGGTAGGCCATTGCAGTTTTATAAGTCGTTGTAACAATACCTCCGTTAACTTGACAGTAAGACGAGACATCGATATTATAAACTGATGTTGCATGTGAAATGGTGACAACTTCCAGAGCGCGAAGTTCAGGAACAAGTATTTCAGATAACACGACGTGGGTACACCAAAACATCCCCATAACAACAGAACCGTTGCTGCACGAAGACTCTGAATTATTACACTCCGCCATTATCAGACAACTGTATTTATAGCACCGAAACAGGACACTGTCAAGCGGTCTGCTTCTTTTCACTCAGATTATTGTTCATAAGGTACTCTTAGATTAAGGTCACACATTCTCTTACCATATCAAGCGATTCATTTAAACTAATAAACGACGTTTTGCGAAAAGCGTAGTTGTGTAGGGTTAATTAAATTTGAAGGCACAGACAATAAATTTTTCGTGATTAACTACTGCTGTTGTAATCCCGTCCGAATACCAGCTTTCTAAGTAAAGATAAATGTAAGGTTGGTTTAGGATCTACATTCATCCACGCTGAATATGTATACACGTGATATTTCCAAATCTCAGTGAGGGAAGTTTAAAGTATCTACGTCTACGACCGTGCAATTTTATCAGTGACTGTAGTAATTCGTAATCACAGTGGAGGAATGTGCACACGACGTACTGAGAGGTGGTCGAGGCGGTTTTCGTGTGCACTGAGTGACCACAAACGTCCCACGTCACTTGCACACCCTTATATGTTATGGCGAATCCGGCTGTAGAAAAATTAGCCTCTCTTCCCCTGCATCCCTCGTGTTCCACCGTGCTTTGTGCTCTTACATCATGTGTGCACACGTTCAGGAATACGGTCCTTCCTATATTTGTATCGGCGAAGAAAACTGATCCAAAATGTGTTGTTTAGGGAAGAGACAAAACAGATTGTCGTCCAGGTCTCCATGTCCAGAAATGGTCACGTTATTATTTATTGGCTATTGAGTTCTGAAGCACCTCATACTGGTTGCTAATGGCGAAAGAATTTTCACAAGATGCCTGCCCTTTAATGGTAACATTAGGCGAAAATTTACCGGTCGAATTGTGTGGTAATAATGTTGTTATATTTTCTAACAGCAACAATATTCTCCAGTAACTACAGCCTACACATTTCCGTCTAAATGCCTCAAATGGCTCTGAGCACTATGGGACTTAATTGCTGAGGTCATCAGTCCCCTAGAACTTAGAACTACTTAAACCTAACTATCCTAAGGACATCACCCACATCCATACCCGAGGCAGGATTCGAACCTGTGACCGTAGCGGTCGCGCGGTTCCACACTGTAGCAACTAGAACCACTCGGCCACTCCAGCCGGCCATTTCCGTCATGCACTCAAAGACGGAAACCCTTCTATATCGGGCTGAAAGCGACACATACAACGTTCCGGGATGTACACGCACAAAACTTAATTCGCCATCTGTGCGGTCTCGCTCTTGCATCTCTCGCCCTAACGCCGAAGCGGCCCAATCCCGTGCGCAGGGTTGTGGAAGGGCTCCCACTGGTCTCTGCCAGACCCTTCCTTACGTTTCTCGGCTCAGGACCGGAATCCATAGCTCGTTACTGATGGCAGACTATGTTATCTTTCTCATACACGCACCGACTGTTATGTTCTAGGCCCCAGATGGAGGTCACCCACGATTTAGAACAGCTATATCTCCCACTGACGAAGAACCAGTTCTGCATTCATGTCAGCATCCTCCCGATTACTTCTACTGCATCTTTATGAACAGGCAGGTATAGAACAGAAGTAAAACAAAAGTAAAATTCCCATCTTGAGATAATGATAACAGCCTGGATTTTTGTTTAGTTTCAGTGAAGCAGACGACCACATGAAATTATCAAATCACGTTTGTGACAGTAACAAGGATTATGCAGTTTCTGCTTCGACCATTTATCATAGGGAGTGGCATTTTACCTAAGTCCCTGGTACCCAGAGTGCCTCACAAAAGAGAAATTCCCTGTAAGGGATGACAGACAGGTGTGGCCAGATGCACGCCGTTTGCCAGGTGACTCGGAGTGGTGCGAGTACCGACACAGGGTGGCACAGCGTCCAGGAGGTGGCGCGTGCAGTCATGTAGTCGGCTAGCAGGCGACACGTCAACCCCTGCTACTGGCGGAATGTGACGCCCGCGAAGTAAGTAGGCTATCATAAGGACAGCGAGGGCTACGCGAATGGTTTTACCCGGGCACATAGGCGATGCTGGCCCATGCGTGGTGTGAGGGTGCCTCCAAACAATAAACTCAAAGACCACATATTATTTCACAGCCGGCTCATAAATAAAATACATAATATGGATACAGTCAATGACACCACATAAAAGATGGAAGCTTGATGAGGAATTACGCCTAAACGCCCACCCTGTAGATATTACAGTATCTTAGACAGTGAGGGTGAAGAATATAAATGTACCTATTGACTTTAAAAGTGAGTAACTTAGACGACCGTGAACAACAAATCGTCTATAGATAGTCCCTCTACAGCACTTCGGAAAACAACATCATAGTTTCTATTAGCCCTGTACAATTTTAAACCCAGAATGTTCACTCTGAATTTTGAAAACGAACTTAAGTGCATAACAAGTAGCATAACAATAAGTATAGCGGCAGTAGTAGATAACAGATTGAGAAAATTATCTGTAGAAGTTTGATTCTCAATATGTTTAGTACAGGTAATTGTAAATAATGGTAATGTTGACTATTGACTGTCTTTCTCAATAAGATAAAAATAATCAAAGACCAAGGACTTCAGGAAGTAAATAATGCCATCATGGAAAATTCGGTGAAATTCAAGTCCTAATTCATGTATAATGCTTGTGGTAGCGATAATTTTAATGTAATTTTTAATCGTACAACTAGCGAAATACGTTACACTTGATGTTTCGATAAACTGAAAGTGAGACTGGTATTTTTAACAGCACAAATAAATCAGCACAAAAGCGCCAGTCATGTGTACCCTTTATAATTACATGTATAGTACGTGTAATTTTATCGGTTTTGGATCGACATATCGAGGCTATGTAAGGGCAACGGCCACCATAGCATGGAGATCAGGAATGAAGGTCTCGGATTATATGCTGATGATACGACAGCACAAAGCTTAGAGAGACTATCGTAAGAACATATAAGGAATCTGGAACCGTTTCTAATAATGTGGAGGATCAAACCAAGCGCCGATAAAAGTCAACTCATAATTTTTCATTACAAAAACCTGACTCAGTAGCAACCACAAACATCGTCCAGACAGGCCGTGAAGGCCCAACTGTACCGACATGTCTCTGTGCCATCCTCAGCCCTTAGGCGCCACCGGATGTGGACACGGAGGGGCGTGTGGTCAGTACACCACTCTCCCGGCTCTCGTGCTCGGAGCCGCTACTTCTCAGTCAAGTAGCTCCTCAGTTGGCCTCACAAGGGTTGAGAGCAGCCCGCTTGCCGACAGCATTCGGCGGACCAAGACGGTTACCCACCCAAGACCTCGCCTAGCCCGACAGCGCTTAACTTCCGTGATCTAACGGGAACCGGTGTTACAAATACGGCATGGCCGTTGGCCTACACCAACCATAGGACACAGAAAATATGCGGGTGCACTTATGGGGGAAACAAGTAGCATCAACCAAACTGCTAAATACCTTGAAACAATCTTCGACAGTAGTCTGACTCACAGACCGGCCATAATGGAACTAATACCAAAGGCTCGAAATCTCAGTCAATTTCCATGGCGGTAATAAACGTACACTTATCTATACTCACTGCCGCATCATCAGACCAGTATTACAATACGCCGACCGGTTTCGATGACGTGTACTCCTCACACACATCAAGATCTTCACCACTGGAAGAAGAATGTTAAGCATAGCTGTTAACACCAGACCTAGCACCAGTAGGAGAGACCTGTATCAACTAGCACGTATTGAGCCACTAGAGCAAAGAATAATAAGATTGTCAGCCGATTTTGGGACATCAGGATTGGCTTCAGAAACTAAAACAACAGAACTATTCAAACAACCACCGATACGATTTTCCAAGACATTAATATCCCTGGCCACCCATTGCCATAGCAAGAAAAATACGAACAACATATCCTGAATCTTACAACTATGATGGAATAATAGATGAAACAGACATCTTGCAACTTAGGTGCGTCAATACCGACTGAGGTTTTTAAGATAGGTTTTTCCCTCAGTTGTAACGTATTTACTAGGGTTTTTAATGTTCCTCCCCATGGAAGATAAATTAAAAAATCAAACAATAAGTTGAAATAGAACATCACCCAAATATAAATTTTGATAAATATAGACAGTCGTCACAGCAGAACACATAATCTCTGGCCCAAAACGAACCCATCGACTGCTCGAAAATAAGTCCGCCATCTCTTTTAGGGATGGAACAAGAATTTAAAAAAGTTTATTTTGAGAGATCGGCGAGTACGGCCGAGTATAGCGTAGCAGCGTCTCAGTCACGACTGAAGTGCTTACTTCTTTTCCCTGCGCCTAGTTTAGGGACCTGCATGAGTCCCGCAAGAGTTCGGAGGCGTAGAGAAGTTTTCGACAGCTACGCTACTGGACTTATAACACTAACGTATTTCACTCTTTTCCCTAACAAACGAACATTTATTCCTGTCACGGTCTAACAATACCACCACTTGCAAAGTAGGTTAGAAATCAGATTAATAATGTTGCTCACGCAGCATATGTTCACTTTATCGGGCAACAACAAAATTATTGGCTGTGGATGGTATCGTCAGAATGGAAATAATGAAGTCACTGTAAAAAAGTCATTAATTTTGGCACTTATCTTGAATGGATTCCCACGTAGATTTCGTCGAAGTTGTTATGGCTCATCTTGTTGATTCTAGGGTGATTCCACTTTGACTGCTAGAAGGTCCAGATCTATATTTTAGCAATATTTGAAGACCTAACAAATGCGTTTTTCAGGAAATTCTTAATGATCAAAACAATCCCAGATCAGAACAATCGTATGGTAGAAATAATTTTTGACCTGGTGTTCACGATCCACATTTTTATTAAACTTCTTGTAAATTCACATATACTTCTTCTTAATTGTCATATCATCAAGAAAACAGTTTTGTATCAATCTTCATATATTTAATTTCCACTTTAACCAAACACAAGACTTGACTGTTCTTTTACAAAGCGAAATAACAACTCAACTTCTGCAAAGTGAAACAAAGACTGCTCTGTGCGCATTCGCGCCAAAACGGTTACAAGTAAGTCAAAGATTATGACAGACTCACAGAAATGAATACACACAAGAATCATATCACTGTAATATGTCGAACATCGGAGTACCTATACATTAATAAAACTAAATGTGAATATTGTCACAGAAATATGTCTGTTACTTCGCAGAAAAGTAGTACGATATTACTGGTATCGAGAACTGGTGTTGGAGTGCCGTAATGGTCACGTAAATAAGGAACCATTACAACGGGAAAGGCACATATAATACTAACATGCAGCGAAACACGCTAATATTACCCTCTGAGGGGATTTATAAGATTGACTCCGCGTGTGTCTAATGGACAAAGGTATCGGACTATAATTTTAAATTTAGTAAAATCATAAATGAATGAAAAAGAAAATGAACGGTCGCCAGCCCAGGAAGGCATTTAATTTGGAAGTACATATTTGAGAAAATTGTTAATTGATTTAGTGATACAAACTGTTGTCGTTCTCACGTTGTTAAAGAAGCTTTGAATAATCATTTCATTGCTAAGCTGTACCAAGTATGTGTGCATTTATTCATTCCACCAAGCGTAATCCTGCCTGCAGTTTGACAAAGTTATATGTACTTTACAGTACAATAAGAGGGTAATGCGAAGGGTGTGTGTGTGTGTGTGTGTGTGTGTGTGTGTGTGTGTGTGTGTGTATGTGTGTATGTGTGTGTGGGTTTGTGTTTGTGTGTGTGTGGTCGTTCCCTAAACACATTCGACGCAAACGAACTCTATAAACCGATCACACACTTGGTTAACTCCTACGACATGCAGAGACAGTGGGAGGAAGGCATTTAATACCTCGCAGCTGCTAAAAACTGTGAATGTAGGTTACATTCAGAAGCCCAAAAAGTTTATCAGCCCTGCGTAGCTAATTAAAAGCTGGTTGTAATCTCTATAATTACAGTTCGGAATCCGGTAAAAGTTATTAAACAACGCAGAGATTACTGCTGAGCCTTTGATTTAAATATTGACTATTAGATTTGCGAATGCTATGAAAAGAGTATTTCATGATGTATGGGAATGTATCTTTTCATTGCCCCGAGAGTCTTTCAATGATACACACATCACATCACTCAACAGCTCAGAGGAGCTATATCCTCAATGGTGCAGGCCGCAGCGTCGCAATGAACTTACATTGTGAAACATGTCTTTACGTATGTTCTTGTGCGACAGAACGTCTGTGTCCGTGCTGTTGTACGCAGTGTGACTATCACAGCAAACAAGGCCTCATAACTGACTTTCGTTTAAGTGAGCGAGAGTGACTGCATGACGTCTTCAATCCCATACCGAAAATCTGAGCCTAGAGTCAATTATAACGTAATGTGGGCCTTGCACACAGTTATCATATAAATATTTCCTTCCTAATCTACATAAGGATATATTATTTCCAGCTGATACGGCTGTTGTGGTCACTTTGAGCAGACTAAAGATATATCCGCTATTATGAGACCCATCTCTACTGACTACCACAGGGAAAATATCACTGTACAAAGTAAAATTTACGAGTCCATATCCGTGTTACATATGCTGGTGCGAATACTGGTTCGCTTTTGTACGATATTTTTCTGACAATATAAACTCAGGTACTATGCTACCATAGAGGACCAGATGATGGCATATTCGTCCTGTCGATATATCGGCTGTCGTCCTATCAATGTGTCTGCTGTCACCCTATTGATATATCGGCTATCGTCTATCGTCTCCTCTAGCAAAGATAGATAAAGTGAAATTTTCATATTACAGTGATGTTTGGATGCTGAAGAGTTACTGTAGGGGCAAAATTCAAGCAACAGAAATAATGTTTCACGGGAGAATGAAAAGCTGCAGCTGACTGGATGACATTCACAATGAAGATATCAGAAGAAAGTATTTCAAGAGTACAGCGAAAACTGGCACAGTATGGTAAATAACATTAAAGCCTTTTCCTGGGTAGTAGTTTCTTACCAAGACCAGAAACTAAGTACACTTATTAGAAAGGTTTTAAGGAAATTATACAGTCTTTTGCCTCGGATGTAGACTTTTGCCCTTACTATGCACTCTATACATCGAAGAAACAGTGACTGAAATACGAGAAAGTTTGAGGAGTGGGATTAAAAATCACATTGAAAAGATATCAGTGATAACATTCGATGAGGACATTATTTCCCTCAATGAAAGTGAGGAAAACTGCAGAGCCTCTTAAAATAAATGAAGTCTAATTAGCACACAACGCGGATTGAGTGTAAACAGAAGAAAGACGAAAGTAGCAGAAATGAGATTAACGCTAAATTTAAAATTTGAATTGGGAAACACATCGTAGACGAAGTGAAGGGGATCATTATCTTTCAATGAGACTAACACATTGCAGACGGTGCAAGGAAAACGTAAACAACAGACCAGCACAAGACAAACGAGTTTTCCTTGCGAGAAGAAGTCTACAAGTATCGAACATTGACCTTATTTTAAAGAAGAAATTTCTGAGAATATATATTTGGAGCACGGCGTTGTATGTAAGTAGACCATGGACTGTGGGGAATATTCGAAAAAGAATAGAATCGAAGCGTCTGAGATGTGGTACCGTAGAAGGATGTTGAAAAGTAGGTGGACTTATAAGATAAGAAATGAAGAGTTTCTCCACACAATTGTTTAGGAGAGGAACATGATGAAAACATTGATGAGAAGAAGGGACGGGATGACAGAATATGTGTTAAGACTTCGTGTAACTCTTATGAAGGAGCTAAGAGAGAAAAAATTGTAGATGAAGACAGGGACTGAAATATATCCAACAAATAACTGAGGATATTGGACGCAAATCAAAATGTTGATGTGTATGTGAATTCCTAAAGGACCAAACTGCTGAGGTCATTGGTCCCTAGACTTACACACTACTCAAACTAACTTAAACTAACTCATGCTAAGAACAACACACAAACCATGCCCGAGGGAGGACTCGAACCTCCGGCGGGAGGGGCCGCGCAATCCGTGACATGGCGCCTCAAACGACGCGGTCACTGACGCGCGGCAGGAGGCAAGTGCTCTTCCGAGATAAAGAGGTTGGAATAGGAGAGAAATCCATAGCGGAATACAGCAAACGAGCGAGAAGATGAAAACTTGAAAAAGAATTAAAAGTTCGTCGCATTGTTGTGTTTACAGCAGGAGTTTCGACCGACTAATTTTTCAGTAATCTGCACAGGCATCTCAGTGTGGCTGAGCGGTCCTAGGCGCTTCAGTCTGGAACCACGTGACCGCTATGGTCGCAGGTTCGAACACTGTCTCGGGCATGGATGTGTGTGATGTCCTTAGGTTAGTTAGGTTTAAGTAGTTCTATGTTCTAGGGGACTGATGACCTCAGCTGTTAAGTACCATAGTGCTCAGAGCCATTTGAACCATTTTTTCACAGGCATCTCCTTCAGTTACAGATGCTATTCTGACCCTGGTCAAATATATTGCCAATCTCAGCACGGCGCTACGTGTGAAAAGTATGGCCATTGGGTCTGGTGTACTGCAGGTTCTGTTTGCTAACACGGCTGGACCGTCAGTAGAAGGGGAGTTGCGTGGAATGCAGTAGGAAGTCGTGGTCTGGGCTCCGGTCCGTGGCCCCTGGAAGTTAGACCGCCGGCAAAACTTTCTCAGCTCGGTATCCCTGAGCTCCGTGAACGACTGGGACGGGACGCAGCGCCGTAGCTGCGGCCGAGTGGCCGTAAATTAACGCTGCGCCCGGCGCCGCCGAAGCTGCTGCGTGGCGGAAACGGCTGGCCGGCTCGCAGGTGAGCGGCCGCGCGCTGCTCGCCGTAAGCTGCCGTCTGCGGGCGACACAATCGCTATTATAGAGCCCGAAATCTGTTTGCGTGCTCGGATAATGCTGTGCTGCCCCGGTGACGATCAATACGCGGCAGGCAGGCATGCTGGCGGCTAGGAAGGCGGCGCCGCTATCTGCCGCAGACACTCTGCTGACACAGCAATAGCGAGGCAGAGCGCCTAATGCCGGCGCCCCGTCTGTTCGGGACGACGCTCCCTCCCTCCCTTCCCTCTCCCGACCCCTCCCTCTGAGAAGACACTCCGAGGACCGAGCTAGGCTGCGCAGCAGCGAGTCGAGCCGCGCCGCGCTTATCTCGGCCGGAATGTGCAACCTACGGGGCAGGGGTACTTGTTATCCGTCACTGCATAACGAACCTGGCTCTTCTCGTTGTCGTTCCATTTCTGTTATTCTCTCTTTCTCTCTCTCTCTCTCTCTCTCTCTCTCTCTCTCTCTCTCTCTGCCACACGTACTTCCCACGGAGCGCCATAAGAGACTGGCCTCACCGATTTTAACTGCAGTGAATGGTAATTTGTAGAGGAGTTTACGACAGGGTTCTTTCAAGTTATTGCTCATGTTATAAGTTTTTACTTATTTCTTTATCGGTATTTTTACGATCAGCATTCCATGTATTTGTACGAAGATGGAGAAACAAGTAACGAAAACAGCATACTTACAGGAATGATGCAAACCATATCTATACTGTTATCATTCATTTTTCTCTACAGTTGCAGTACGCCTACTTTAAGTTCGTTGAGGTATCTAAAGTTCTTCTAGATTCACAGTTGAATGTATGCTGCTTCATTTAATTGTCTATGAACTCCAACGCTGTAATCTTATAATCTCACCCACCACAATAATAACAAAAACTAATTTAAAACTTGCGACCTACAACATTAACTCAGTTAATTCTAGAAAGATAAGTAGTTCATACATGGCTAATAATATCGTCGTATCTCTTACAGCCATCTGTTGGAAAATGTACTGAACTGGAAGTAGTTTTTTAATTATAAGATGAAAAAGGAAATTTTAATATAAGACATTACAATACTGATAATATATTTATCATACAATGAAGGCTTTCACGACCAGATGGTACTGTTAATTCTTCCGGGTTATATGGCCGTCGTCCATGGAATTCTTCTATTCCTTACGTGAAACTTCCAGAAGACTAGCTGATTTCGAGACATTCTCCTCGTAGAGTCTCCTAATCATACAATGAAGGCTTTCACGACCGGATGGTACTGTTGTTGATAATTATTCCGGGTTATATGGCCGTGGTCCATGGAATTCTATTCCTCACGTGAAACATCCACAAATCTAACTGATTTCGAGACATTCTCCCCGTAGAGTCTTCTAATCATACAATGAAGGCTTTAGTGATCGGATGGTACTGTTGTTGATAACTCTTCCGGGTTATATGGCTGTGGTCCATGGAATTCTTCTATTCCTTACGTGAAACATCCAGAAGTCTAAGTGATTTCGAGACATTCTCCCCGGAAGAATTATCAACAACAGTACCATCCGGTCGTGGAAGCCTTCATTGTATGATTAGAAGACTCTACGGGGAGAATGTCTCGAAATCAGTTAGACTTCTGGAAGTTTCACGGAAGGAATAGAAGAATTCCATGGACCACGGCCATATAACCCGGAAGAATTATCAACAATAATATATTTATATTATACATTGATTAACAGGGTTAAAGGATCACATTTTCGAAATCTCTTAACTACAACAAATTGCGACGCTTAAGTTTTGAATTTCGTTCAAAGATGCATTCAACCTTCCTTTATAACGGTGCAAAAGTATGGCGCCCTGATTCGACGACTCTTGAAACAGCAACGTGTCGACAGATACGAAAAACTGCCACAGCAAAGACGTTAATGTGACGTGGAAGGTGGGTTAATGATGTCACATTGGCACCAAATTTCACCACAATTCTGCAGTGCCACCGCTGACGGTCAAACGATCAGAAGGTTGTCATATCTTCTCTTACTCATATTTCACCTCTTCTTTGGACGCCTTTGTTGATGGAGGCCACAGACACGACACCCAGCGGTGAAATCACACGGTTTGCTTGCGAGTGACCGAGAAGAACATTACAAAGCTGCCCAGAAGAGGCACGAAAAGACCTCATAAATAATTTCAATCGTACCACCCCTTTTCCTGGACCTTGATTTCCACACATTTCACAGTCTAAAACGACAGTTCGCATTGCGATGAGCCATATGAAGGGTTCTTGACAACCTTTCAACAACTTTTCACATTGCTGACACCGTCGGTCATCTCAACCCTTCTCTAAGCAAACAGAGGGGCTTCTTCCCCATCGAACGTGATCGCAGCCATCTAAAGTGCAGCACGATAGCAATTTCTGTTCTCGTGTACACGTTGTAACCACTAAAGACATTCCAAAACCAGCAGACGCAATTAGAAAGTGATCCAAAGCAGCTAAGGGTACTTATGCTTTTTCAGCGCTCCTATTTCGTGACTTGGTTAAAATGGCTCTGAGCACTACGGGACTCAACTTCTGAGGTCATCAGTCCCCTAGAACTTAGAACTACTTAAATCTAACTAACTTAAGGACTTCACACATATCCATGCCCACGGCAGGATTCGAACCTGCGACCACAGCGGTCTCGCGGTTCCACACTGTAGCGTCTAGAACCGCTCGGCCTCTCCGGCCGTCTATTTTGTGTCTTCTCTGGTCACGGGGCAGGGAGGGGCGGAGCGACATTGACACATGCGTAAATGAAATTGGCAAGGGGTGACTCGGAAATCACCCAGTTCGCCAAAACCTTCAGTGCTACCTGTCAACCTGTGTTGAAAATTTAGAAATATACCTCCAGATACAGAACCCCTTCCGACATTCTCCAATCCTCGATGGCCTCCTCCAAGTACAAGAGCAGGAGTTTAGCAGCGAAAGACCAGCAGCGTGGTCTATCTGCAAGAGCCTTTGACTCTCCTCACTGGTCCTGTCACTCCTGGTATATTCTTAGGTGCTGAACAAAGGCGGGTGGGCGTCACCAAGGGGTTTGCAGAACAGGTAAGTCTTAGAAGAATTCTTTGCCGTTTTATTCACGCTTGTCTCAATGTCTCACCCCTCCGTGATCACGCGGCAGGAGGATACGAAATAGAAAGGATGAAAAAGCGTAAGTACCCTTTGTTGCTTCAGATCATGTCCAAATTTCTTCGAATGGTGTTGAACGGTCCCTACTGGTTCCATCCACTACACGAGAGCAGAAATTGCGATTCTGCTGCGCTCCAAAGGCGTCAGACCAAGATCAATTTGGATGCAAGCCCTTGCTGTCTTTGGTATGAAACATCTGAGGGAGTGCGTAGAGTCAAAGGTTGTCAAGGACATCTTCCTGTTGGTCGCCGTACTTCGAACTGTCTTCTTCATCGGCGAAATGTGTGGGAATCAACGCCTCAGGGAAAGCGCTGATTTCATTGATGTCCTTTATACCACCACCCGGGGCTTTTTTGTGTCGATTCTGATTGGTGTCTGGAATGTTTTCCTCGGTACCTCATACGAAAATCGCGAAATTTCAATGCTGTGCATCGCCGTTTTAACTTCCATCGCAGAGGCGTCAAAAGAACACGAGAAATGTGGGAGAAGTGTGATGTCCTTTTCATTGTGCTTTATTTCTGCGGTGGCGTTTGGCAGAACTGTGGTGAAGTTTGGTGCAAATGTGACAACATTAACCTATCTTACATATGACGTGAACTTATGAGCTGTGGTCTTTTTTCTTTTACGTATGTTGACACCATGCTGTCTGTAGCGTCGTCCAGTCCGAGAGCATTATCGCAGGGCGCCACAATTTTGCGCCAATACAGAGGAAAGTTATAGGCACCTTTGAGCAGAATTTCAAACTTACGCCTCATAATAGGTGGGATCCTTTAATTCTGTTGCGCAGTATAATTAACTGTGAGGGTGTTTTAATATAATGTGTAATATAACTGATTTAATTTCAGCAATGAAAACCTGCAGGAAGCAAAGTATCGGTTTTAGTATCCGGGATTAGACGCGGTGATTATGTGATAATCTTCGGTAACTTTAATTTAAGCCTCGAAACTAGAGGGTGAATGCAAGAAGATGGAATACTTAAAAAAGTTAAACAACAGTCAAAGAGAAGGAAATAGGTAACAAGAACGAACATCTTAACCAATTCTAGCAATACTTAAAATCATGGAAAGGACCGAACAAACCGTCAAGGAAGGTCCTGGGAAAGGAAGACCCACGAAACACAGAGAATGTAGCTCATCTAAATATGAAAATGTAATTTGAAACAGCACTGAAAGAGCTGAGATCAAATTATGCTGCATGTCTAGACGCCATGCTAGTTGATTAGGGAAATTAAAGAGGTAGTTTTCGAAACTGCAGACTCTTACTACGGTTACAAATGTCTTCCAGACGATTTTGTAGAATGTAGGGCAATATCCATTTATAACAAGAAAGTTACAACACACAACTCAAATTAAAGACCAATAATCTTAGTTTCAAGTCTAGAAACAGTACAAATGGTTCAAATGGCTCTAAGCACTATGAGTCATCTGAGGTCATCACTCTCCTAGACTTAGAACTACTTAAACCTAAGGACATCACACACACCCATGCCCGAGGCAGGAATCGAACCTGCGACCGTAGCAGCAGCGCGGTTCTGCACTGAAGCGCCTAGAACAGCTCGGTCACAGTGACCAGCTAAAAACAATACATCCACGATAAAAAATAGAATACGTTGCAAAATAAAACTAGAACTTGAACAAGATAACTTTGATTCTGATACATAAATAGGGACTACCAAAGATACAGCAGCACTTCAGACTGCCAGAAATAACACGGGAGCTAAATAGGGCCTTCATTGATCGAGAAAACGCATTGACAGCATTAGCGGCAAGAAATCTTTAAGATCTTCATAGCTACAGACGTGGACTGGATAGGTAGAACAATATCAAATATGTCCAAAATCAGTGTACAATGATAAAGATTAATGGAAAGCAGTCAAAAGACAAAAATTAGGAAAGATAAGCACAACGCCCTGAGGGTGCTCAGAGGAAGGTAACCTCGAGTTAAAGTGAAGGGAGCTCCAAGTCGCTGCGTAATATTACTAAGTGATTGTGCCTTTTCGGCTGATTAACTCTACTATTATATAAGTCATTGTTTAACATGGTTACCAAAAATCTGGAAATATATTTGTCTGATTTACTTCAAATCGTACTTACAATGCAAGAACACAACCACTAGAGAACAAGTCTTTGGCACATAGAACAAAGAAAACAACTTGTGCCCAACTATGATAGTGAAACTGGTACACTGACTTTAGAGGAGAATAGCGAGGACTATTTGGTCAGAAAGAAACTGCAACAAAGATGTTTTGAAAGCCATCAATGAGCGTTGGAACTTCGTAGTATCAGTCCAGGAAAGAAAAACGATATTTTTTTAACAAACATTAAGTTTCTTACAGGCGTATTGGAAGTAAAAATTGTGGAAAAAACCAAGGTTTAGCCAAGAAAATCAATAGTCGAAAATCTACTGGAAGTAACGAAGTGTCAAAATTATCAAGAAATGAAGAGGACAACACAAAATGTTTACAGCGACGAAGCGTAGGCTGTGGAAAACGGTGATATCTACAACTTTAAGCAATATCGTAGTTGGTGGTTTCAGAAAGATATCTCGGAATCCAGTAAGTAGAATACATATTTATATCGTATTTTTCCCTGCAGTATAACTAACTGTATTACCACTAGAAAAGTCAGTTTGCCCACAAACAGCCTAGTTTTTACAATACTTTTGACTACCACATATGTTGTCCCTTCCTTCCATGTATTTCTTTACTGTAAATATATATCATAAATCATCTTAATCTTCATTTGAGGATAAAGTGATCTTTTCCTGCACCCACCTTTTACTTAATCGTGTCAGGTTTATTTTGACTGTTGCTCAATATATCCAACATTTCTCCTGGAGGTTACTCAATCACATGTTTGTTTTACTCTTTGTTAATGTCAACTACTCTCGTTAGGTCTTTTTGGCTTCCCCCTTCAATGAGATAGTTGCACACACATACACTCGAGCGCCCGCGCGCACGCATTCTCCGACAGACTTAAAGAGCATTAATAATAGTGATAGTTGAAATATATAATAGTTTGTTGATCTCTCCCCTATTTCCCGTAAGAGCCTGTTTTATGTATTACATATTCATTTCTCTCTGTGTGTTTGCTTTACAGGTCGTTTACTCCCTGGACCATCCCTAAGCCATTCGCCGCAGTCTCACTTCAGTAGACTACGTTGTCTGTGCTTCTCTTTCTATATGTGTCCGACTTTCGCTTCCATGTAACACAGTTGGGACTGTCATAGTTTTAAACAGTTACGTTTACTTTTCTTTCCCTGTGTAGGCTGTTAATGGGTGTTTATACTTACACAGATGATTAAAGTTGTGGAATGTTTCACGACGTATGTGGCTTTAATGATAGTTAAATCGTACTCTAGATATTAAACTCTGGCCATTGCTCAATTCCATTATTCTAGAACACTGTCTTAGAAGGTATTGGAACTTGACTCTAGAACGCAACTTCTTTGAATTTATTTTTCAGTATTATTTGTCAATTGTCTTGGCAGAATAGTCGTAGTTTGTAGACTTCTCTGCATATGTCCTTCTAAATTGGCTTTTTTGGTTTATGCAAACAAATAATTTGTGGGTGGTCGGTCCATGTGTCTACATCCTTCTTCGCCGTGGACAAAACTATTTAAATCAGGAGCAATAGGTTAAATACTTTTTTTCTATTTCTATCAACAATGAATATTTAACAAAGAAAACGTAGTGTACTGTACTGATCATCCAACTCTACTGAGACCCAGAAGATAGGTTTATCTCGGATAAAGTATGACAGTCGGCTAGAAATGGTCGTGGGCTTCATATTGCTGCTAGCATAGTGAACTCATTATTTGAAAACAGACGATGTCCAAGGATTGTGGTAACATATTATCCACAGATTTCATTTGTCATGTCCTGTTAAGTTCCAGACAGCTGTCCTTCGAAATTCGTTGATAACCAAAGAAACTTTCGTGTAATATAGCAACATTTTCCGCACGTGAGGGGATCGTAGGAACTGTGACTATGAAATCAGACTGATAATTGGTTGTGAGCTATATAACTATACGATTACAAAATTCACCCAGAGATCTGACTATCTTTCATTAAATGAATACTCCTTTTGCTCTTCATGTCACGACTCGCTCTTTTCCTTTTCCAACTGCTTGGTTCGTGGTCCTCGTCCCCATTTTTGTCATTTCACATCGTTTCCGAGACACTCCCCTACAAGAACCCTGTTCATATTTTTATTACTAGCTGTAGCTTAGTGCAGTAAAATGATATGTTCAGTTTTTACTGTAAAGACGACCTCCTTTCTTTGTATTTTAATACACGTCGTTTTTTTTTTTAATTTCTTCGGTACAGGATATCCGTATTTATTTCCCTGATAGGCGACAGCAAAAAACCAAAATAGAATTTTTATATAGGTTGATCCTTCTTTCCATCCGTGGAGAGAACGACAGGAAATAGTGCTACCTGCTACTAAATTCTCAGCGTTCTGCGGAGCGTGTGTGCAGCGCCCCATCAAGCGAACAATGAGGATTCACACTCTGGGTAATTCTGGTTCAAACCAGGTTTCGGTTCTCTGACACAGGCTTCAGGTGGTCTATTAGAGTCGTGCAGGACTAATACCAGGAATTTTTCTGCGACAAGACCCCAAGCTGCCTCCGCCCCTCCCCCTCCTCCGTCCCCTACATTGCTTCTTCTCTACAGACATCTTTGTCATCAGATTATTAAAATACGATAAGTGTCCTCTTAACAACAGAAGAAAAACAAAGAACCAAAACTCCACTGCATTTTAAGAAACCCTCTGATCCACCATTGCAAACACATGTCGAAAAATATTTAACTTGTGCAAGTTCGAAAATGTGGCTACGGAGCAAATTTTATTGTTAACTGTAATATTCTCTGCTGGTGTGCTACAGCAGTGTGAGTGATAAATTTCTAGAGGTGCTGTTTCATTTGCATGACAAATTACAGCTCTGGCCTAATGGGACGCAGGTGAATTTTAACATCCCGTGCGGACTTCCTTTCCAGACGCACAGGCTCGGGATGCAAATTTCCTCTCTCCAGCAGCAGCAGCAGCAGCAGTATGGTAATCTGAAGCCTTTATCCTTACCGTGGGAATGGAGAGGCGATTACGCTGGTGAGTTACCGGCTCGTTACATAAGCGGAGCTGGAAACATACTGCAAATGTTGTCGTTTAGCGTACTTCGGAAGCTCCCGTGGAATTAATGCCGCCATTACAACATGCGGCGCAATTGGATGGTGATCCTGTGCGTGAGGCTATTTGCGTTTCATTATAAAGAATGTTAGCGCTGTAATGACCGCCGCGGGCGCCGCTGTCTGCAGCAGCCGGCTTCCAGGAACGTGTTGCCTCGGGACAAGAAGCTCAGCCTCCCTGCCGGGTATACAACAAGCGTGCGCACCGCATGTTTCAATTTCACGTCTGACAATTTGTGCTGAAGCAAAATTCATTCACTGATCAAATTTTGTCATTCACCGGTTGAATGTCTTCAAATGAAATATTCATTTCCATGTTGTTGATGTTAAATGGTAGCTCTTTCTCTTTGATTATCTTCACCGCAACGACTCAGTTTCGCCTGCTTCTAACTACACTATCCAGTCTAACAAAGTTATATTTATTCACTTTATTTCTAGTATTTCATCTACCTTCAGCAAATGTATTTATTTACTTTTTAATACATTCTGGGAGTGACAGTGATCAATGTGTTACAAATATTTACTATCAAAAACAGTCTTGATTACAATTTATTTATTATGGTGACCGGTTTCGACCACTACTGTGGTCATCTTCAGACCAATGAGTAAGAACCTCCTACTGCTGGAGAATTCTCTCACAATTTATTTATTATGGTGACCGATTTCGACCACTACTGTGATCATCATGAGTAAGAACCTCCTTCTTCTGGAGAATTCTCCAGCAGAAGGAGGTTCTTACTCATTGGTCTGAAGATGACCACAGTAGTGGTCGAAACCGGTCACCATGATAAATAAATTGTGATAAAGGCTGTTTTTGATAGTAAATAAATGTATTTGTATTTACTGAAATAAACAGCATCCATCTGCACAAAAGAAATTGTATTTACTTAACTGGTTTCAGGCACCCAGTGCCCTTCTTCAGAAGGCTAAAGCTATCGCATTATTTGCGTGTATCAAAAATAAAAATGCACGCTAATATGTTGCATGCCTCGTATTTTTGACATCCGCAGATTGTTATAACCTTCTGAAGAAGGGCACTAGTTGCCTGAAGCCAGTTAAGTAAATAACATATTATTTACGTTAGTATTTTTTTTTTCTCCCATCCAGTCCAGTAGGAACCTCACTACGATACTTCTTTTTCCAATTTAATTGGCTTTCAGGACGTGCCTATTCTTAATACTAGTCAGTTACGACAATACGAACGCAAGCACACTTTCCCCGTCTGGAGAAAAATCCCGACCCCGCCGGGAATCGAAACTGGGCTCCCTTATTAGCAATCCGCGACGTTGACAGTGCAACCACCGAGGGGCCGACCCCTTTGATCCTAATCACTGCTATCAAACTTGCTTTAAAAATAAGCAGTAGGAGGGACACGAAGACAATGGAGCGAAATTAGTACCATACTGTTTCTAATGGGACTGTGTACAGAGCGTATTGCGTACTTAAATTACGAGCCCCGTATTTAGCACGTCTAATGCTATACGAGCAAAAATTTCCGTCACAAAAGGAAATGTTTTTACGTTGAATTAATTATGGTATGTTATGTGCAATTTACTTTGTTAGATATAAGTCCTTACAGTGCTATAGAAGCTAAAATGGTAAAATGCAATTAACTGACTTTCTGTTTTGTATTTGAGTTGGTGAGAAGGAACGTCTCCAGC
Organism: Schistocerca piceifrons; assembly: GCF_021461385.2. NCBI lineage: Eukaryota > Metazoa > Arthropoda > Insecta > Orthoptera > Acrididae > Schistocerca > Schistocerca piceifrons. Next base: position 663,619,192 of record NC_060138.1, read on the forward strand.
CCTGACCGGAAGCGATTTTTGTTCAAAATTTAACGACGGATGTGAATTTAGCATAAGAAGTTACTGACAAGTACTGATGAAACTTGCAACATACACGGAAAATCTGCTACAGTGTAATACAGTAGGTAACCGAAACAAATACGCAATGAGACGAACAGAACTTACACTCTTATTCAAAGACAGTATTTCCACTTAACGAATACTCCCTATTAACTGCCGCATGATGTAATGTGTGGATCAGAAAATTTGCACAGCCAGCTGCTGTGGCCTAGCGGTTCTAGGCTTTTCAGTCCGGAAGCGCGCGACCGCTACGGTCGCAGGTTCGAATCCTGATTTGGGCATGGATGTGTGTGATGTCTTAGGTTAGTTAGGTTTAATAGTTCTAAGTTCTAGGGGAGTGATGACCTCAGATGTTATGTCCCATAGTGCTCAGAGCCATTTGAACCATATTGAACCAAAACTGGCACCAACACATTTGTCAGCGGCCAAAACAATTCCGCTGCTCAACAGAGGTGTGAACAGACTCAGTACTGCACGCCTGTGTGGTAGTCAAAAGTGGGATGCTCAATTGATATCGGTCAGTTTTTACGATCCCGAAGCGCTAGACATTTCAAGCGTTACCATATTAAGCCGCGCTGCTTTAAGGCCGTCCATAGCTGCGACAGTGTTACCGCCACAGGGTGTTGTGACGAACAGAATTCTCGACTATGTCACATAACTGACTGAATTTTCTCATTTTCAGAGAACTGAAGCGCGATCTGTTTAATTGTTGAAAACCATTCAGCAGACAAGATCGCATTAAATATTTCTTTATCTAAGGCAACCGGCTTCAACAAACTATGCTGGTATCTTCAGGTCTTAAAATCTTTCTGTTATAAAAAAAAATGTTCGTTTACTCTGGCCTCATGCTCAATATGTCAAACAGAGAAAAAGAGCAGATTATAAAAGGTTTTGTCATTGCTTAAACATTTAAATACATAAAGCACCTTGTGCAACGGTCTACGTCCAGATAAAGTGCTATTTTTATCCACATGAGACCTTGTGCGTGAGGTCAGAGTAAAATGAACATATTTTATAGCAAAGACGAAGACGATAGCATAGTCTGTTGAAACTGGATGTCTTAAATAATGGAATATTTTATATGTCCCATAAACGTTCGATGCGATTCATGTCTGTCGATCTGCGTCGCCAAATTCTTCGCCCGAACTAACACAATTGTGGTCCGGACATATGACGCATTGCCATCCATAAAAATTCCGTAGTTGTTTGGGAACATGAAGTCTGTAAATTGCTCGAAATGGTCTCCAAATAGCCGGATATAACAATTTCCATTCAATGATCGGCTTAGTTGGACGACATATTCCAATCCATTCGATGTAAACGCAGCAATCGCCATTATGGAGCCACTACCAGTTTGCCAAGTGCCTCGTGGACCAGTTGGGTTCATCTCTTCGTGGGGTCTGTGCCTCACTCGAACGCTACCATCGGTTCTTACGAACTTAAACCCGAACTCATCCGACCAGGCCAGTAGTTTACAGTTGTCTAGGATACTGTCTAACACAATTGTGGTCCGGGGATATGACCCATTGTCATCCATAAAAAATCCATAGTTGTTTGGTAACATGAAGTCTATAAATTGCTGGAAATGGTCTCCAAATAGCCGGATATAACCATTTCCATACAATGATGGGCTTAGTTGGACGACAAGATCCAATCCATTCCATGTGAACGCAGCAATCGCCATTATGGAGCCACTACCAGTTTGCCAAGTGCCTCGTTGACCAGTTGGGTTCATTTCTTCGTGGGGTCTCTGCCTCACTCGAACCCTAAAATCGGTTCTTACGAACTTAAACCTGAACTCATCTGACCAGGCCAGTGGTTTACAGTTGTCTGGGATACTGTCTAACACAATTGTGGTCCCGAGATATGACGCACTGACATCCATAAAAATTCCATAGTTGTTTGGGAACATGAAGTCTATAAATTGCTGGAAATGGTTTCGAAATAGCTGGATATAACCATTTCCATTCAATGATCGGCTTAGTTGGACGACAAGGTCCAATCCATTCCATGTAAACGAAGCAATCGCCATTATGGAGCCACTACCAGTTTGCCACGTGCCTTGTTGACCAGTTGGGTTCATTTCTTCGAGGGGTCTGTGCCTCACTCGAACCCTACCATCAGTTCTAACGAACTTAATCCCGAACTCATCTGACCAGGCCAGTGGTTTACAGTTGTCTAGGATACTGCCTAACACAATTGTGGTCCGGAGATATGACGCATTGTCATCCATAAAAGTTCCATAGTTGTTTGGGAACATGAAGTCTATAAATTGTTGGAAATGGTTTCCAAATAGCCAGATATAACAATTTCCATTCAATGATCGGCTTAGTTGGACGACAAGATACAAGCCATTCCATGTAAATGCTGCAATCGCCATTATGGAGCCACTACCAGTTTGCCAAGTGCCTCGTTGACCAGTTGGGTTCATTTCTTCGTGGGGTCTGTGCCTCACTCGAACCCTACCATCGGTTCTTACGAACTTTAACCTGAACTTATCTGACCAGGCCAGTGGTTTACAGTTGTTTTGGATACTGTCTAACACAATTGTGGTCTGGAGATATGACGCATTGTCATCCATAAAAATTACATAGTTGTTTGGGAACATGAAGTATGTAATCAGTTGAAAATGCTCTCCTAATAGCCGGATATAAAAATTTCCATTCAATGATCAGCTTAGTTGGACGACAAGTTCCAACACATTCCATGTAAACGCAGCAATCGCCATTATGGAGCCACTACCAGTTTGCAAAGTGCCTTGTTGACCAGTTGGGTTCATTCCTTCGTGGGGTCTGCGCCTCACTCGAACCCTACCATCGGTTCTTACGAACTTAAACCTGAACTCATCTGACTAGGGCAGTGGTTTACAGTTGTCTAGGATACTGTCTAACACAATTCTGGTACGGAGATACGACGCATTGTCATCCATAAAAATTCCGTAGTAGTTTGTGAACATGAAGTCTATAAATTCCTTTAAATGGTCTCCAAATAGCCGGACATATTCATTTCCATTCAATGATCGGCTAAATTGGATGACAGAGTCCAATCCATTCCATGTAAACACAGCAATCGCCATTATTGAGCCACTACCAGATCGGCAAGTGCCTCGATGACCAGTTGGGTTCATCTCTTCGTGGGGTCTGTGCCTCACTTGATCCCTACCATCGGTTCTTACGAACTTAAACCTGAACTCATCTGACTAGGGCAGTGGATTACAGTTGTCTAGGATACTGTCTAACACAATTATGGTCCAGAGATATGACGCATTGTCATCCAAAAAATTCCATTGTTGATTGGGAACATGAGGTCTAAGAATTGCTGGAAATGGCCTCCAAATAGCTGGATATAACCATCTCCATTCAATGAACGGTTTAGTTGGACGACAAGGTCCAATCCATTACATGTAAACGCAGCAATCGCCATTATGGAGCCACTACCAGTTTGCCAAGTGCCTCGTTGACAAGTTGGGTTCATCTCTTCGTAGGGTCTGTGCCTCACTCGAACTCTACCATCGGTACTTACAAACTTAAACCTGAACTCATCTGACGAGGCTAGTGGTTTACAGTTGTCTAGGATACTGTCTAACACAATTGCGGTCCAGAGATATTGTGCATTGTCATCCATAAAAATTCCATAGTAGTTTGGCAACATGAAGACTACAACTTGCTGGAAATGGTCTCCAAATAGCCGGATATAACCATTTCCGCCCACTGATCGGCTTAGTTGGACGATAAGGTCCAATCCATTCCATACAAACGCAGCAATCGCCATTATGGAGCAACCACTAGTTTGCCAAGTGAATCGTTGACCAGTTGGGTTCATATCTTTTTGGGGTCTGTGCCTCACTCGAACCCTACCATGGGTTCTTAAGAACTTAAGACTGAGCACATCTGACCAGGGCAGTGGTTTACAGTTGTCTAGGATACTGTCTAACACAATTGTGGTCTGGAGATATGACGTATTGTCAAGCATAATAATTCCACAGTTGTTTGGGATCATGAAGTCTATAAATTCCTGGAAATGGTCTCCAAATAGCTGGATATAATAATTCCCATTCAAAGATCGGCTTAGTTGGACGACAAGCTCCAATCAATTACATGTAAACGCAGCAATCGCCATTATGGAGCCACTACTAGTTTGCCAAGTGCCTCGTTAACCAGTTGGGTTTATCTCTTCATGGGGTCTGTGCCTTACTCGAACCCTACCATCGGTTGTTACGAACTTAAACCTGAACTCATCTGACCAGGCCAGTGGTTTACAGTTGTCTAGTATACTGTCTAACACAATTGTGGTTTGGAGATATGACACATTGTCATCCGTTAAAAATTCCATCGATGTTTGGGAACATGAAGTCTATAAATTCCTGGAAACGGTCTCCAAATTGCTGGATATAGCAATTTCCAATCAATGATCGGCTTAGTTGCACGACAAGGTCCAATCCATACCATGTGAACGCAGCAATCGCCATTATGTAGCCACTACCAGTTTGCCAAGTGCTTTGTTGACCATTTGGGTTCGTCGTCTTCGTGGAGTGTGTGCCTCACTCGATCCCTACCATCTGTTCTTACAAACTTAAAGCTGAACTCATCTGACCTGGCCAGTGGTTTACAGTTGTCTAGGATACTGTCTAACACAATTGTGGTCCGGAGATATGAAGCATTGTCATCCATAAAATTCCATAGTTTTTTGTGAACATGAAGTCTATAAATTGCTGGAAATGGTCTCCAAATAGCCGGAAATAACCATTTCCATTCAATGATCGGCTTAGTTGGACGACAAGTTCCAATCCATTCCATGTAAACGCAGCAATCGCCACTATGAAGCCACCACCAGTTTCCCAAGTGCCTCGTTGACCAGTTGGGTACATCCATTCGTGGGGTCTGTTCCACACTTGAATCGTACCATCGGTTCTTACGAACTTAAACCTGAAACCATCTGACCAGCCTAACGGTTTACAGTTGTCTAGGATACTGTCTAACACCATTGTGGTCCGGAGATATGACGCATTATCATCCATAAATATTCCATCGTTGTTTGGGGACATGAATTCTATAAATTGTTGGAAATGGTCCACAAGTAGCTGGATATAAACATTTCCATTCAATGATCGGCTTAGTTTTACGAGAACGTCCAATCCGTTCCATGTAAACGCAGCAATCGCCATTATGGAGAAACTACATGTTTGTCAAGTGCCTCGTTGACCAGTTGGGTTCATCATTTCGTTGGGTCTGTGCCTCACTTGAACCCTACCATTTGTTCTTATGAACTTAAACCTGAACTCATCTGACCAGGCCAGTGGTTTACAGTTGTCTAGGATACAGTCTATCACAATAGTGGTTTGGAGTTATGATGGATTGTCATCCATAAAAATCCCATGGTTGTTTGGGAACATGAAGTCTATAAATTACTGCAAATGGTCTCTAAATAGCAGGATATAACCATTTCCATTCAATGATCGCCTTAGTTGGGCGACAAGGTCCAATCCGTTACATGTAACCGCTGCAATCGACAGCATTGAGCTAATACCTGTTTGCCAAGTGCCTTGTTGACCAGTTGGGTTCATCTCTTCGTGGGGTCTGTGCCTCACTCGAAACCTACCATCGGTTCTTACGAACTTAAACCTGAACTCATCTGACCAGGCCAGTTGTTTACAGTTGTCTAAGATACAGTCTAACACATTAGTGGTTTGGAAAAATGACACATTGTCATCCATAAAAATTCCGTCGTTGTTTGGGAACATGAAGTCTATAAATTCCTGGAAATGGTCTAAAAATAGCCGGATATAACAATTTCCATTCAATGATCGGCTTAGTTGGACGACAAGGTCCAATCCATTCCATGTAAATGCAGCAATCGCCATTATGGAGAAACTGCATGTTTGCTAAGTGCCTCGTTGGCCAGTTGGGTTCATCCCTTCGTGGGGTCTGTGCCTCACTCGAACCCTACCATCGGTTCTTACAAAATGAAACCTGAACCCATCTGAACCGGCGAGCGGTCTACAGTTGTCTAGGATACTGTCTAACACAACTGTGGTCCGAAGATATGACGCATCTTCATCCATAAAAATTCCATAGTTGTTTGGGAACATGAAGTCTATAAATTGCAGGATATGGTATCCAAATAGCCGGATATAACCATTTCCATTCAATGATCTGCTTAGTTGGACGACAAGGTCCAATCCATTCCATGTAAACGCAGCAATCGGCGTCATGGAGCCACTACCAGTTTGCCAAGTGCCTCGTAGTCCAGTTGGAATCACCTCTTTCTGGGGTCTGTGCCTTACTCGAACCCTACCATTGGTTCTTTGAACTTAAACCTGAACTCATCTGACCAAGCCAGTGGTTTACAGTTGTCTAGGATACTGTCTAACACAATTGTGGTCTGTAGATATGACGTATTGTCAAGCATAAGAATTCCACAGTTGTTTGGTATCATGAAGTCTATAAATTCCTGAAAATGGTCTCCAAATAGCCAGATATAATAATTTCCATTACATGACCGGCTTAGTTGGACGACAAGGTCCAATCGATTACATGTAAATGCAGCAATCGCAATTATAGAGCCACTACCAGTTTGGCAAGTGCCGCGTTAACCAGTTGGGTTCATCTCTTCGTGGGGACTGTGCCTCACTCAAACCCTACCATCGGTTCTTCCGAACTTAAACCTGAACTCATCTGACCAGGCTAGTGGTTTACAGTTGTCTAGGATACTGTCTAACACAATTGCGGTCCAGAGATATTGTGCATTGTCATCCATAAAAATTCCATAGCAGTTTGGCAACATGAAGACTACAACTTGCTGGAAATGGTCTAAAAATAGCCGGATATAACCATTTCCGCCCACTGATCGGCTTAGTTGGACGACAAGGTCCAATCCATTCCATACAAACGCAGCAATCGACATTATGGAGCAACCACTAGTTTGCCAAGTGAATCGTTGACCAGTTTGGTTCATCTCTTTTTGGGGTCTGTGCCTCACTCGAACCCTACCATGGGCTCTTAAGAACTTAAAACAGAACACATCTGACCAGGCCAGAGGTTTACAGTTGTCTACTATACTGTCTAACACAATTGTAGTTTGGAGATATGACGCATTGTCATCCATAAAAGATCCATCGTTGTTTGGGAATATGAAGTCTATAAAATTCTGGAAATGGTTTCCAAATTGCCGGCTATAACAAATTCCATTCAATGAATGGCTTAGTTGGACGACAAGGTCCAATCCATTCCATGCAAACGCAGCAGTCGCCATTATAGAGCCACTACCAGTTTGCCAAGTGCCTCGTTGACCAGTTGTTGCATCACATCGAGGGGTCTGTGCCCTATTCGAACCCTACCATCGGTTCTTACGAACTTAAACCTGACCTCATCTGACCAGGACAGTGGTTTACAGTTGTCTAGGATACTGTCCAACACAATTGTGGTCCGAAGATATGACGCATCATCATCCAAAAAAGTTCAAAATTTTGTTTAGGAACATGAAATCCATAATTTCCTCGAAATTGTCTCCAAATAGCCGGATATAACCATTTCCATTCAATAATTGGCTTAGTAGGACGACAAGGTCCAATCCATTCCATGTAATCGCAGTACCATTGGTTCCTACGAACTTAAACCTGAACTCTTCTGACAAGACCTGTGGTTTACAGTTACCTAGGATACTGTCTAACACAATTGTGATTTGGAGATATGACGCATTGTCATCTTTAAAAATTCCATAGTTGTTTGGGAATATGAATTCTATAAATTGTTGGAAATGGTCCACAAATAGCAGGATATAACCATTTCCATTCAATGATCGGCTTAGTTGGACGAAAACATCCAATCCGTTCCATGTAAACGCAGCAATCGCCTTTATGAAGATACTACAAGTTTGCCAAGTGCCCCGTTGACCAGTTGGGTTCGTCACTTCGTGGGGTCCGTGCCGCACTCGAACCCTACCATTTGTTCTTACGAACTGAAACCTGAACCTATCTGACCAGGCCAGTGGTTTACCGTTGTCTAGGATACTGTGTAATACAATTTCGGTCCAGAGATATGACTCATGTTCATCCAAAGAAATTCCATAGTTGTTTGTGAACATGAAGTCTATAAATTTCTGGAAATGGTCTCCAAATATCCCATTATATCCATTTCCATTCAATGATCGGATTGGTTGCATGACAAGGTCTAATCCATTCCACGAAACGCAGCAATCACCGTTATGGGGCCACTACCAGTTTGGAAAGTGTCTCGCTGACCAGTTGGGTTCATCTCTTCGTGGGGTCTGTGCCTCTCTCGATCCCTACCATGGGTTCTTACGAACTAAAGCCTGAAATCATCTGACCAGTCCAGTGGATTACAGTTGTCTAGCATACTGTCTAACACAATTCTGGTCTGGAGATATGACGCAGTATCATCCATAAAAATTTCATAGTTGTTTGGGAACGTGAGGCCTTTTAATTTATGGAAATGGTCTCCAAATAGCCGGATATAACCATTTCCATTCAATGATCGGCATAGTTAGACGACAAGGTCCAATCCATTCCATGTAAACGCAGCAATTGGCATTATGGAGCCACTACCAGTTTGCCAAGTGCCTCGTTGTTCTGTTGGGTTCATCTCATCCTGGGGTCAGTGCATCACTCGAACCCTACCATAGGTTCTTACGAACTTAAACTTGAAGTCATCTGACCAGGCCGGTGGTTTACAGTTGTCTAGGATACTGTCTAACACAATTGTGGTCCGGAGATATGATGCTTAATCATCCATAAAAGTTCCAAATTTGTCTAGGCACGTGAATTCTGTAAATTGCCGGAAATGGTCTCCAAATAGACGGATATAACCATTTCCATTCAATCATTGACTTAGTTGGACGACAAGGTCCACTCGATTCCATATAAACGCAACAATCGCCATTATGGAGCCACTACCAGCTTGCCAAGTGCCTCGTTGACCAGTTGGGTTCATCCCTTCGTGAGGTCTGTGCCTCACTTGAACCCTACCATCGGTTCTTCCGAACTTAAACCTGATCTCATTTGACCAGGCCAGTGGTTTACAATTGCCTAGTATACTGTCTAACACAATTGTAGTTTGGAGATATGACGCATTGTCATCCATAAAAGATCCATCGTTGTTTGGGAATATGAAGTCTATAAAATTCTGGAAATGGTTTCCAAATTGCCGGATATAACAAATTCCATTCAATGAATGGCTTAGTTGGACGACAAGGTCCAATCGTTTCCGTGAAAACGCAGCAGTCACCATTATAGATCCGCTACCAGTTTGCCAAGTGCCACGTTGACCAGTTGGGTTCATCTCTTCGTGGGGTCTGTGCCTCATTGGAACCCTACCATCGTTTCTTACGAACTTAAACCTGAAGTCATCTGACCAGGCCAGTGGTTTACAGCTGTCTAGGATACCGTCTCACACAATTGTGGTCTGGAGATATGATGCACTGTCATCCATAAAAATTCCATTGTTGTTTGGGGACATGAAATCTATAAATTCCTGGAAATGGTCTCCAAATAGCCGGATATAACCATTTCCATTCAATGATCAGCTTATTTGGACGACAGGGTCCATCCACTCCATGTAAACGCAGCAATCGCCATTATGGAGCCACTACCAGTTGGCCAAGTGCCTCGTTGACCAGTTGGGTTCATCCCTTCGTGGGGTCTGTGCCTCACTCGAACCTTACCAGCGGTTCTTACGAACTTAAACCTGAATTCATCTGACCAGGCCAGTGGTTTACAGTTGTCTAGGATACTGTCTAACACAATTGTGGTCCGGAGATATGGCGCATTATCATCCATAAAAGTTCCAAATTTGTTTGGGAACATGAAGTCTATGGATTGCTGGAAATGGTCTCCAAATAGCCAGATATAACAATTCACATTCAATGATCGGGTTAGTAGGACGATGAGGAACAATCCATTGCATGTAATCGCAGCAATTGCCTTTATGGAGAACCTACAAGTTTGCCAAGTACCCCGTTGACCAGTTGGGTTCATCACTTCGTGGGGTCTGATCCGCACTCATACCCTATAATTTGTTCTTACGAACTGAAACCTGAACCTATCTGACCAGGCCAGTGGTTTACAGTTGTCTAGGATACTGTGTAATACAATTTCGGTCCAGAGATATGATGCATGTTCATCCAAAAAAATTCCATAGTTGTTTGTGAACATGAAGTCTATATATTTCGGGAAATGGTCTCCAAATATCCCGATATATCAATTTCCATTCAATGATCGGATTGGTTGCATGACAAGGTGCAAACCATTCCATGAAACGCAGCAATCACCATTATGGGGCCACTACCAGTTTGGCAAGTGTCTCGCTGACCAGTTGGGTTCATCTCTTTGCGGGGTCTGTGCCTCTGTCGAACCCGACCATCGGTTCTTAAGAACTAAAGCCTGAAATCATCTGACCAGGCCAGTTGATTACAGTTGTCTAGGATACTGTCTAACACAATTGTGGTCCGGAGATATGACGCAGTATCATCCATAAAAATATCATAGTTGTTTGGGAACGTGAGGCTTTTAAATTTATGGAAATGGTCTCCAAATAGCCGCATATAACCATTTCCATTCAATGATAGCCTTAATTGGACGACAAGGTCCAATCCATTCCATGTAAACGCAGTAATCGGCATTATGGAGCCACTACCAGTTTGCCAAGTGCCTCGTTGACCAGTTGGGTTCATCCCTTAATGGGGTCTGTGCCTCACTTGAACCCTACCATCGGTTCTTCCAAACTTAAACCTGAACTCATCTGACCAGGCCAGTGGTTTACAATTGTCTAGTATACTGTCTAACACAATTGTTGTCTAGAGATATGACGCACTGTCATCCATAAAAATTCCATTGTTGTTTGGGGACATGAAGTCTATAAATTGCTGGAAATGGTCTCCAAATAGCCGGATATAACCATTTCCATTCAGTGATGAGCTTAGTTGGACGACAAGGTCCATCCGTTCCATGTAAACACAGCAATCGCCATTTTGGAGCAACTACCAGTTGGCCAAGTGCATCGTTGGCCAGTTGGGTTCATCTCTTCGTGGGGTCTGTGTCTCACTCGAACCCTACCAACGGTTCTTACGTACTTTAACCTGAACTCATCTGACCAAGCAAGTGGTTTACAGTTGTCTAGAATACTGTCTAACACAAGTGTGGTCCGGAGATATGGCGCATTATCATCCGCAAAAGTTCCAAATTTGTTTGGGAACATGAAGTCTATGGATTGCTGGAAATGGTCTCCAAATAGCCGGATATAACAATTTTCATTCAATGATTGGGTTAGTTGGACGACGAGGAACAATCCATTGAATGTAATCGCAGCAGTCGCCGTTATGGAGCCACTACCAGTTTGCCAAGTGCCTCGTTGACCAGTTGTGTTCATGTCTTCGTGGGGTCTGTGCCTCACTCGAACACTACGATCGTTTCTTACGAACATAAAGGTGAACTCATCTGACCAGGCCAGTGGTTTACAGTAGTCTAGGATACAGTCTAACATAATTGTGGTCCGGAGATATGACGATTTGTCATCCATAAAAATTCCATAGTTGTTTGGGAACATGCGGTGTATAAATTGCTGGAAATGGTCTCCAAATATCCCGATATAACCATTTCAATTCAATGATCGGCTTAAGTGGATGACAAGGTGCAATCCATTCCATGTAAACGCAGCAATCGTTAGAAATGGTCCACAAATAGCTGGATATAACCATGTTCCTTTCAATGATCGGCTTAGTTGGACGAAAAGGTCCAATCCGTTCCATGTACACGTAGCAATCGCCATTATGGAGCCACTACCAGTTTGGCAAGTGCCTCGCTGACCAGTTGGGTTCATCTCTTCGTGGGGTCTGTGCCTCACTCGAACCCTACCATCGGTTCTTATGAACTTGAAGCCTGAAATCATCTGACCAGTCCAGTGGATTACAGTTGTCTAGGATACTGTCTAACACATATGTGGTCTGGAGAAATGACGCATTGGCATCCATAAAAATTTCATAGTTTATGAATGTGAGTCCTATAAATTGATAGAAATGGTCTCCAAATAGCCGGATATAACCATTTCCATTCAATGATCTGCTTAGTTGGACGACAAGGTCCAATCCATTCCATGTAAACGCAGCAATCGGCATTATGGAGCCACTACCAGTTAGCCAAGTGCCTCGTAGTCCATTTGGGATAACCTCTTCCTGGGGTCTGTGCATCACTCGAACCCTACCATCGGTTCTTACGAACTTAAACCTGAACTCATCTGACCAGGCCAGTGGTTTACAGTTGTCTAGGATAATGTCTAACACAATTGTGGTCTGTAGATGCGAAGTATTGTCATCCATAAGAATTCCACAGTAGTTTGGGATCATGAGCACTATAAATTCTTGGAAATGGTCTCCAAATAGCCGGATATAACAATTTCCATTCAATGGTCGGCTTAGTTGGACGACAAGGTCCAATCCATTACGTGAAAACGCAGCAATCGCCATTATGGAGCCACTACCAGTTTGCCAAGTGCCTCGTTGACCAGTTGGGTTCATCTCTTCGTGGGGTCTGTGCCTTACTCGAACCCTACCGTCGGTTGTTACGAACTTAATCCTGAACTCATCTGACCAGGCCAGTGGTTTACAGTTGTCTAGTATACTGTCTAACACAATTGTGGTTTGGAGATATGACGCACTGTCATTCGTTAAAAATTCCATAGTTGTTTGGGAACATGAAGTTTATATATTCCTGGAAATGGTCTAAAAATAGACGGATATAACAATTTCCATTCAAAGATCGGCTTAGTTGGACAAGGTCCAATCCACTTCTTTGTGAACGCAGCAATCGCCATTATGGAGCCACTACCAGTTTGCCAAGTGCCTTGTTGACCAGTTGGGTTCATCTCTTCGTGGGGTCTGTGCCTTACTCGAACCCTACCATCGGTTGTTACAAACTTAAACCTGAACTCATCTGACCAGTCCAGTGGATTACAGTTGTCTAGCATACTGTCTAACACAATTCTGGTCTGGAGATATGACGCAGTATCATCCATAAAAATTTCATAGTTGTTTGGGAACGTGAGGCCTTTTAATTTATGGAAATGGTCTCCAAATAGCCGGATATAACCATTTCCATTCAATGATCGGCATAGTTAGACGACAAGGTCCAATCCATTCCATGTAAACGCAGCAATTGGCATTATGGAGCCACTACCAGTTTGCCAAGTGCCTCGTTGTTCTGTTGGGTTCATCTCATCCTGGGGTCAGTGCATCACTCGAACCCTACCATAGGTTCTTACGAACTTAAACTTGAAGTCATCTGACCAGGCCGGTGGTTTACAGTTGTCTAGGATACTGTCTAACACAATTGTGGTCCGGAGATATGATGCTTAATCATCCATAAAAGTTCCAAATTTGTCTAGGCACGTGAATTCTGTAAATTGCCGGAAATGGTCTCCAAATAGACGGATATAACCATTTCCATTCAATCATTGACTTAGTTGGACGACAAGGTCCACTCGATTCCATATAAACGCAACAATCGCCATTATGGAGCCACTACCAGCTTGCCAAGTGCCTCGTTGACCAGTTGGGTTCATCCCTTCGTGAGGTCTGTGCCTCACTTGAACCCTACCATCGGTTCTTCCGAACTTAAACCTGATCTCATTTGACCAGGCCAGTGGTTTACAATTGCCTAGTATACTGTCTAACACAATTGTAGTTTGGAGATATGACGCATTGTCATCCATAAAAGATCCATCGTTGTTTGGGAATATGAAGTCTATAAAATTCTGGAAATGGTTTCCAAATTGCCGGATATAACAAATTCCATTCAATGAATGGCTTAGTTGGACGACAAGGTCCAATCGTTTCCGTGAAAACGCAGCAGTCACCATTATAGATCCGCTACCAGTTTGCCAAGTGCCACGTTGACCAGTTGGGTTCATCTCTTCGTGGGGTCTGTGCCTCATTGGAACCCTACCATCGTTTCTTACGAACTTAAACCTGAAGTCATCTGACCAGGCCAGTGGTTTACAGCTGTCTAGGATACCGTCTCACACAATTGTGGTCTGGAGATATGATGCACTGTCATCCATAAAAATTCCATTGTTGTTTGGGGACATGAAATCTATAAATTCCTGGAAATGGTCTCCAAATAGCCGGATATAACCATTTCCATTCAATGATCAGCTTATTTGGACGACAGGGTCCATCCACTCCATGTAAACGCAGCAATCGCCATTATGGAGCCACTACCAGTTGGCCAAGTGCCTCGTTGACCAGTTGGGTTCATCCCTTCGTGGGGTCTGTGCCTCACTCGAACCTTACCAGCGGTTCTTACGAACTTAAACCTGAATTCATCTGACCAGGCCAGTGGTTTACAGTTGTCTAGGATACTGTCTAACACAATTGTGGTCCGGAGATATGGCGCATTATCATCCATAAAAGTTCCAAATTTGTTTGGGAACATGAAGTCTATGGATTGCTGGAAATGGTCTCCAAATAGCCAGATATAACAATTCACATTCAATGATCGGGTTAGTAGGACGATGAGGAACAATCCATTGCATGTAATCGCAGCAATTGCCTTTATGGAGAACCTACAAGTTTGCCAAGTACCCCGTTGACCAGTTGGGTTCATCACTTCGTGGGGTCTGATCCGCACTCATACCCTATAATTTGTTCTTACGAACTGAAACCTGAACCTATCTGACCAGGCCAGTGGTTTACAGTTGTCTAGGATACTGTGTAATACAATTTCGGTCCAGAGATATGATGCATGTTCATCCAAAAAAATTCCATAGTTGTTTGTGAACATGAAGTCTATATATTTCGGGAAATGGTCTCCAAATATCCCGATATATCAATTTCCATTCAATGATCGGATTGGTTGCATGACAAGGTGCAAACCATTCCATGAAACGCAGCAATCACCATTATGGGGCCACTACCAGTTTGGCAAGTGTCTCGCTGACCAGTTGGGTTCATCTCTTTGCGGGGTCTGTGCCTCTGTCGAACCCGACCATCGGTTCTTAAGAACTAAAGCCTGAAATCATCTGACCAGGCCAGTTGATTACAGTTGTCTAGGATACTGTCTAACACAATTGTGGTCCGGAGATATGACGCAGTATCATCCATAAAAATATCATAGTTGTTTGGGAACGTGAGGCTTTTAAATTTATGGAAATGGTCTCCAAATAGCCGCATATAACCATTTCCATTCAATGATAGCCTTAATTGGACGACAAGGTCCAATCCATTCCATGTAAACGCAGTAATCGGCATTATGGAGCCACTACCAGTTTGCCAAGTGCCTCGTTGACCAGTTGGGTTCATCCCTTAATGGGGTCTGTGCCTCACTTGAACCCTACCATCGGTTCTTCCAAACTTAAACCTGAACTCATCTGACCAGGCCAGTGGTTTACAATTGTCTAGTATACTGTCTAACACAATTGTTGTCTAGAGATATGACGCACTGTCATCCATAAAAATTCCATTGTTGTTTGGGGACATGAAGTCTATAAATTGCTGGAAATGGTCTCCAAATAGCCGGATATAACCATTTCCATTCAGTGATGAGCTTAGTTGGACGACAAGGTCCATCCGTTCCATGTAAACACAGCAATCGCCATTTTGGAGCAACTACCAGTTGGCCAAGTGCATCGTTGGCCAGTTGGGTTCATCTCTTCGTGGGGTCTGTGTCTCACTCGAACCCTACCAACGGTTCTTACGTACTTTAACCTGAACTCATCTGACCAAGCAAGTGGTTTACAGTTGTCTAGAATACTGTCTAACACAAGTGTGGTCCGGAGATATGGCGCATTATCATCCGCAAAAGTTCCAAATTTGTTTGGGAACATGAAGTCTATGGATTGCTGGAAATGGTCTCCAAATAGCCGGATATAACAATTTTCATTCAATGATTGGGTTAGTTGGACGACGAGGAACAATCCATTGAATGTAATCGCAGCAGTCGCCGTTATGGAGCCACTACCAGTTTGCCAAGTGCCTCGTTGACCAGTTGTGTTCATGTCTTCGTGGGGTCTGTGCCTCACTCGAACACTACGATCGTTTCTTACGAACATAAAGGTGAACTCATCTGACCAGGCCAGTGGTTTACAGTAGTCTAGGATACTGTCTAACATAATTGTGGTCCGGAGATATGACGATTTGTCATCCATAAAAATTCCATAGTTGTTTGGGAACATGCGGTGTATAAATTGCTGGAAATGGTCTCCAAATATCCCGATATAACCATTTCAATTCAATGATCGGCTTAAGTGGATGACAAGGTGCAATCCATTCCATGTAAACGCAGCAATCGTTAGAAATGGTCCACAAATAGCTGGATATAACCATGTTCCTTTCAATGATCGGCTTAGTTGGACGAAAAGGTCCAATCCGTTCCATGTACACGTAGCAATCGCCATTATGGAGCCACTACCAGTTTGGCAAGTGCCTCGCTGACCAGTTGGGTTCATCTCTTCGTGGGGTCTGTGCCTCACTCGAACCCTACCATCGGTTCTTATGAACTTGAAGCCTGAAATCATCTGACCAGTCCAGTGGATTACAGTTGTCTAGGATACTGTCTAACACATATGTGGTCTGGAGAAATGACGCATTGGCATCCATAAAAATTTCATAGTTTATGAATGTGAGTCCTATAAATTGATAGAAATGGTCTCCAAATAGCCGGATATAACCATTTCCATTCAATGATCTGCTTAGTTGGACGACAAGGTCCAATCCATTCCATGTAAACGCAGCAATCGGCATTATGGAGCCACTACCAGTTAGCCAAGTGCCTCGTAGTCCATTTGGGATAACCTCTTCCTGGGGTCTGTGCATCACTCGAACCCTACCATCGGTTCTTACGAACTTAAACCTGAACTCATCTGACCAGGCCAGTGGTTTACAGTTGTCTAGGATAATGTCTAACACAATTGTGGTCTGTAGATGCGAAGTATTGTCATCCATAAGAATTCCACAGTAGTTTGGGATCATGAGCACTATAAATTCTTGGAAATGGTCTCCAAATAGCCGGATATAACAATTTCCATTCAATGGTCGGCTTAGTTGGACGACAAGGTCCAATCCATTACGTGAAAACGCAGCAATCGCCATTATGGAGCCACTACCAGTTTGCCAAGTGCCTCGTTGACCAGTTGGGTTCATCTCTTCGTGGGGTCTGTGCCTTACTCGAACCCTACCGTCGGTTGTTACGAACTTAATCCTGAACTCATCTGACCAGGCCAGTGGTTTACAGTTGTCTAGTATACTGTCTAACACAATTGTGGTTTGGAGATATGACGCACTGTCATTCGTTAAAAATTCCATAGTTGTTTGGGAACATGAAGTTTATATATTCCTGGAAATGGTCTAAAAATAGACGGATATAACAATTTCCATTCAAAGATCGGCTTAGTTGGACAAGGTCCAATCCACTTCTTTGTGAACGCAGCAATCGCCATTATGGAGCCACTACCAGTTTGCCAAGTGCCTTGTTGACCAGTTGGGTTCATCTCTTCGTGGGGTCTGTGCCTTACTCGAACCCTACCATCGGTTGTTACAAACTTAAACCTGAACTCATCTGACCAGGCAATTGGTTTACAGTTGTCTAGGATACTGTCTAACACAATTGCGGTCCAGAGATATGATGCATTGTCATCCATAAAAAATCCATAGTTGTTTGGCAACATGAAGTCTGTAAATTCCTGGAAATGGTCTCCAAATAGCCGGATATAACCATTTCCATTCAATAATCGGCTTACTTGGACGACAAGGTCCAATCCACTCCATGTAATCGCAGTACCATTGGTTATTACGAACATAAACCTGAACTCATCTGACAAGACCATTGGTTTACAGTTGTCTAGGATACTGTCTAACACAATTGTGATTTGGAGATATTACGCATAGTCATCCATAAAAATTCCATCGTTGTTAGGGAACATGAAGTCTATAAATTGCTGGAAATGGTCTCCAATTAGCCGAATATAACCATTTCCATTCATTGATCGGCTTAGTTGGACGACAAGTTCCAATCCATTCCATGTAAACGCAGCAATCGCCACTATGAAGCCACCACCAGTTTGCCAAGTGCCTCGTTGACCAGTTGGGTTGATCTCCTCCTGGGGTCTGTTCCTCACTCAAACCCTACCATCGGTTCTTACGAACATAAACCTGAACTCATCTGACCAGGCAAGTGGTTTACAGTTGTCTAAGAAACTGTCTAACACAAGTTGGGTCCGGAGATATGACGCATTGTCATCCATAAAAATTCCATAGTTGTTTGTGTACATGAAGTCTACAAATTGCTGGGAATGGTCTCCAAATAGCGGGATATAACCATTTCCATTCAATGACCGGCTTAGTTGGAAGACAAGTTCCAATCCATTCCATGTAAACACAGCAATCGGCACTATGAAGGCACCACCAGTTTGCCAAGTGCCTCGTTGACCAGTTGGGTTCATCTCTTCGTGGGGTCTGTTCCTAACTCGAACCCAACCATCGGTTCTTACGAACTTAAACCTGAACTCATTTGACCAGCCCAGTGGTTTACGGTTGTATAGGATACTGTCTATAACAATTGTGGTCCAGAGATATGACGCATGTTCATCCATAAAAATCCCATAGTTGTTTGTAAACATGAAGTCTATAAATTGTTAGAAATGGTCCACAAATAGCTGGATATAACCATTTCCAATCAATGATCGGCTTAGTTGGACGAAAACGTCCAATCCGTTCCATGTAAACGCAGCAATCGCCATTATGGAGATACTACAAGTTTGGCAAGTGCCCCGTTGACCAGTTGGGTTCATCACTTCTTGGGGTCTGTGCCTCACTCGAACCCTACCATCGATTCTTACGAACTAATGCCTGAACTCATCCGACCAGGCCAGTGGATTACAGTTGTCTAGGATACTGTCTAACACAATTGTGGTCCGGAGATATGACGCAGCATCATCCATAAAAATTTCATAGATGTTCGGGAACGTGAGGCCTTTAAATTTATGCAAATGGTCTCCAAATAGCCGGATATAACCATTTCCATTCAATGATCGCCTTAGTTGGACGACAAGGTCATATCCATTCCATGTAAACGCAGCAATCGCCATTATGGAGCCACTACCAGTTAGCCAAGTGCCTCGTTGACCAGTTGGGTTCATCTCTTCATGGGGTCTGTGTCTCACTCGAACCCTACCATTGGATCTTACGAACTTAAACCTGAACTCATCTGACCAGGCCAGTGGTTTCTAGTTGTCTAGGATATGGTCTAACACAATTGTAGTCCGGAGATATGACGCATTGTCATCCATAAATATTCCATAGTTGTTTGGGAACATGAAGTCTATAAATTGCATGATACGGTCTCAAAATAGCCATATATAAGCATTTCCATTCAATGATCTGCTTAGTTGGACGACAAGGTCCAATCCATTCCATGTAATCGCAGCAATCGGCATTATGGAGCCACTACCTGTTTGCCAAGTGCTTCGTTGTCCAGTTGGGTTCATCTCTTCCTGGGGTCTGTGCGTTACTCGAACCCTACCATCGGTTGTTACAAATTTAAACCTGAACTCATCTGACCAGGCAATTGGTTTACAGTTGTCTAGGATACTGTCTAACACAATTGCGGTCCAGAAATATGATGCATTGTCATCCATAAAAAATCCATAGTTGTTTGGCAACATGAAGTCTGTAAATTCCTGGAAATGGTCTCCAAATAGCCGGATATAACCATTTCCATTCAATAATCGGCTTACTTGGACGACAAGGTCCAATCCACTCCATGTAATCGCAGTACCATTGGTTATTACGAACATAAACCTGAACTCATCTGACAAGACCATTGGTTTACAGTTGTCTAGGATACTGTCTAACACAATTGTGATTTGGAGATATTACGCATAGTCATCCATAAAAATTCCATCGTTGTTAGGGAACATGAAGTCTATAAATTGCTGGAAATGGTCTCCAATTAGCCGAATATAACCATTTCCATTCATTGATCGGCTTAGTTGGACGACAAGTTCCAATCCATTCCATGTAAACGCAGCAATCGCCACTATGAAGCCACCACCAGTTTGCCAAGTGCCTCGTTGACCAGTTGGGTTGATCTCCTCCTGGGGTCTGTTCCTCACTCAAACCCTACCATCGGTTCTTATGAACTTAAACCTGAACTCATCTGACCAGGCCAGTGGTTTACAGTTGACTAGGATACTGTCTAACACAATTGTGGTCCGGAGATATGACGCATTATCATCCATAAAAGTTCCAAATTTGTCTAGGTACGTGAAGTCTGTAAATTGCTGGAAATGGTCTCCAAATAGACGGATATAACCATTTCCATTCAATGATCGGTTAGTTGGACGACAATGTCTAATCGATTCCATGTAAACGCAACAATCGACATTATGGAGCCATTACCAATTTGCCAAGTGCCTCCTTGACCAGTTGGGTTCATCCCTTCATGGGGTCTGTGCCTCACTTTAACCCTACAATCGGATCTTCTGAACTTATACCTGAACTCATCTGACCAGGCCAGTGGTTTACAATTGTCTAGTATACTGTCTAACACAATTGTAGTTTGGAGATATGACGCATTGTCATCCATTAAAATTCCATAGTTGTTTGGGAACATCCGGTGTATAAATTGCTGGAAATGGTCTCCAAATAGCCGGATATAAAAATTTCCATTCAATGATCGGCTTACTTGCATGACAAGGTGCAATCCATTCCGTGTAGAAGCAGCAATCGCCATTATGGAGCCACGACCAGATTCCCAAGTGCCTCGTTGGCCAGTTGGGTTCATCTCTTCGTGGGGTCTGTGCCCTATTCGAACCCTACCATCGGCTCTTACGAACATAAACCTGAACTCACCTGACCAGGCCAGTGGTTTACAGTTGTCTTGTATACTGTCTAACACAATTGTGGTTTGGAGTTATGACGCATTATCATCCGTTAAAAATTCCATTGTTGTTTGGGAACATGAAGTCTATAAATAGCTGGAAATGGTCTCCAAATAGCCGGATATAACCATTTCCATTCAAAGATCGGCTTAGTTGGACGACAAAGTCAAATCCGTTCCATGCAAACGCAGCAATCGCCATTATGGAGCCACTACCAGTTTGGCAATTGCCTCGTTGACCAGTTGGGTTCATCAGTTCGTGGGGTCTGTGCCTCACTGGAACCCTACTATCGGTTCTTACGAACTTAAACCTGAACTCATCTGACCAGGCCAGTGGTTTACAGTTGTCTAGGATACTGTCTAACACAATTGTGGTCCGGAGATATGACGCATAGTCATCCATAAAAATTCCATGTTGTTTGGGAACAGGAAGCCCATAAATCGCTGGAAATTGTTTCCAAATGGCTGGATATAACAATTTCCATTCAATGATCGGCTTAGTTGGACGACGAGGACCAATCTATTGCATGTAATCGCAGTAATCGCCATTATGGAGCCTTTAGCAGTTTGCCAAGTGCCTCGTTGACCTGTTGGGTTCATCTCTTCGTGGGGTCTGTGCCTCACTCGAACCCTACTATCGGTTCTTACGAAATTAAACCTGAACTCATCTGACCAGGCCAGTGGGTTACAGTTGTCTAGGATACTGTCTAACACAATTGTGGTCCGGAGATATGACACATTGTCATCCATAAAAATTCCATAGTTGTTTGTTAACATGAAGTCTAGAAACTGCTGGAAATGCTCTTCAAACAGCCGGATATTACCATTTCCATTCAATGATCGGCTTAGTTGGACGACAAGATCCATTCCATTCCATGTAAACGGAGCAATCGCCATTATGGAGCCACTACCAGTTTGCCAAGTGCCTCGTTGACCAGTTGGGTTCATCTCCTCGTGGGGTCTGTGCCTCACTCGAACCCTACCATCGGTTCTAACGAACTTAAACCTGAACTCATATGACCAGGCCTGTGGTTTACAGTCGCGTAGGATACAACATGCATGGTCTAGAGCCCAGGAGGTGCACTGTTAGCAATGGCACTAACGTCGGTCTTCTGCCGCCGCAGCCCCTTATCGCCGAGTTTCGCAGCTCTTTCCTAACTGATATGTTCGTCGTACCCCTCACATTGATATCTGCGATTGTTTCACTCAATGTGTCTTGTCTGTTAGCACTAACTACTCTACGCAAACGGCGCTGCTCTCGTTAAATGAAGGAGATCGGCTACTGCCACTGTGAGAGATGAAGCCTGTAATTCGGTATTCTCCGCAAATTCTTGATATGTGGATCTCGGAATATTAAATTCCATAACGATTTCCGAAATGGAATATCCCATGTGTCTAGCTCCAGTTACGATTCCTAGTTCAAAGTCAGTTAATTCCCTTCGTGCGGTCATAATTTCGTAGGGAACATTTTCACAAGAATCTCCTGAGTACAAAAGACAGCTCCGCTAATGCGCTGCTCTTTTACAGTTTATGTGCTACTGCCATCTGTATATGTCCATGTCGCTAATCCGTGACTCTCGTCAACTCACTGCAAATACAGCACATTTCGTCTGGGGTATACCCGTCACACAGCAAGACAGAAGAACTCAGTTGGCCGAATGCCATACCAGTGTGCGTTTGCAGACGCGGACATAAGTGCTGCTGCCGTAGCATTTCTTGAAACAACGTGTTGGTCTGTTAGGAAAACGGTGGTCCTGCCACCTACTTTTTGCGAAACAATTTAACTTGAGAGTTTAGTGTGGGGGCGGTTTTGATCTGTAGTTGCGTGACGTGCTAGTGAGGGTGAGGTCTGTGCTACCTCGTGTACGGCACTGCCAACCTCAGTAAGCAAATGTGGTAGCCATTTCGTGCACTTCACTTTCCTTCTTGTGCGTCACCAGTCGTAATTCCTATATTATTTTGAAATAAATAAAGAGGCTACTCTATTCCATCACGGCGTTCAAGTACGACTCTCACGACCCCGAAAAGGATCTGGTCAGTTCTGATTTCGCGGAAGTTCAAATAACGGATGTAGAGAGGCACCCTTGCGCATGAGAGGTGGGAATCCGCATCACTCCTCTCCCCGAGGTGGTGTAAGTCCTCCTTTATAAAATATCCAGTCACATTAATGTGACCACCGCGTATGTTTGTCGCCAACGCACAAAAACCACTGACACACAGCAGGTGGCAGTGCAAGAAGGTATATAAAGCCTGATGGGGAGACGCGGACAACTGTGCAGTCGTTGCTTTGATGCTGAAAACGAGCGATTTGTCTGACGTCCAAAAGGGCATGGTCATTGTCTTTTGGGCCAAGGGAAAAAGCATCTTCGAAACGGCTCAGTTTGTTAACTGTTCGCGTCATGTCGTGGTTAAAGCACACCGTGCAAGGCGCAATGGCGCTATCCAAAACCGGCGCTCCATGGGCTGTACATGAAAGGGGTGAAAGACGGCTGCGGAAATGTGGGCCGGCGAATAAACGTGCAACTCTTGAATCAAGGGGCTACCAACAGTGTCTCCTCAACGACCGTTTAGCGAACGTCTCCAACGTCTAGACCTCTGAAGCAGACTTCTGGTTCATGCACCCATGCTGACTACTGTTCATTGGCAACAAATGCTGGAATATGCTCTCGACTGCCGCAACTGGACGTCCACTAAGTGTCGGCAGGTGGCCATTTTATGCTCCATCGGACAAATAGTCGACTGAACACAAACACCCCACAACAATCACCGGAAGGGTCCAAGGCAGAGGAGGAATCGTTATGGCCGGTGGAATGTTTTTGTAGCATTCTCAGAATAATCTCATTTTGGGAGACAAAATCGTTCAACCTAAGTAAGCATCTGTCCTTTGGGACCAAGTCCACCCCCACATACCGTTTGTTTTCCCTCAGCACGATGGCATCCTACCAGAACGACAGTCAAACGTCTCACACAGCTCCCACTGAACGTGAGTAATTCGAAGAGCACTATGGTGAGTTTACGCACTCCCTTGGCCACCAGTATCCTCGGATTCAAACCCAATTGAGAATCTGTAGAATGACCTCGATCGGGCTGTTTGAGATACTTACTGCAGCTGGCCACACAGTGGAATGGTTCAAATGGTTCAAATGGCTCTAAGCACTATGGGACTTAACATCTGAGGTCAACAGTCCCCTAGAACTTAGAACTGCTTAAACCTAACCAATCTAAGGACATCACACACATCTACACCCGAGGCAGGATTCGAACCTGTGACCGTAACAGTCGTGCGGTTCCGGACTGAAGCGCCTAGAACCGCTCGTCCACAACGGCCGGCTCCTCATACTGGAGTTGGCATGGTTCCACTTACCTGTCGCTACTTTCCAGAACCGTGTTAACTCTCTTTCTATACTTCTCGCAGCGGTCCGCGTTGCACAAGGTTGTTATTTAGGCTTTTGAAAGGTTGTCACATTAATGTAACTGGACAGTGTATAATCTCGCGACTGACGGCCACGACAGTTTCCTCTGTATAGTGAGTGCTGTGTTTATCGCAGATGTCATCATTACCCACCTAGTAGGGCACGCAAGTACTTGATGTCATCTCTACAAACGTTCCAACAAAATCCCTGTAAGCCTGTTTATTTGTGACTCCAGCGCTGTTGCTTGTGCTATAGGCTGTCTTCCTTCGACAGTTCATGAGCTACATTTCTCTTCAACGTACAGCTGTGAAGCGCGAAGCTTATAATTGTCTGCGCCGCGTTAGTACTTAGTGCAAACGCAAAATAGTCAGAGAGGCAATTAGTGGGAAAAAAGTCACTAGTTCTAGTCACAGCTACATTTGTTATTGGCCTACTGTCCTAGTCCCCTTCTACTGATACTAATCAGCGTCTAGAATGTGGTACTTTGCACAGCTTAGTAACTTGCACCATAGACAATGCCTCAAAGTGTACGTCCCTACTCAACAAATGTCAACCAGCGACGCAAACGTTCCAGGGACATTCTACTTCCACTGCTGACCCTCACAGCATCCCAGCGCCTCTCTGTATTGGCGACGTCATGGTGCTTAAACTTCTTGCTTAGTACAGCAGCTCAGAATATGTGAAAGTAGTTTAGTAGTGCATTGTCTCTGTTTACTAATGGAGCGATACACCTGGAGTGAGTACACTGATATGGTTGGTGGGTACTACGTAGCGCACCACAACGGGCGAGCTGCACAGCGGATTTATCAACAACAATATCCTAATCGCCGTATCCCGCATCATACGACCTTTGCTGCAGTGTAACAACGTCTGCGCGAGACCGGGTCATTTAGTAGATTACCTGGACAGGGACGCCGTCGCACGATAAGAAGGCTACAATTTGAGGAAGCTGTCTTGCAGCATGTGGAGCGGGATCCTTCAATCAGCACTTGTGCAATTGCACGTAAGATGGGGACGAATCAGACGAATGTAAGAACAGTCCTTCGAGAGCAATTTTTAAGTCCATTTCACTTACAGCGTGTCCACAACCTGGAACCAGTTGATTATCCACCCAGAGCACAGTTTTCGCATTGGTACCTGGAACAGTGTGAAATGCATCCTACATTTCCATCCTCTGTGTAGTTTACCGATGAAACAACGTTCGGGCGTGATGGAGTCTTCAACATGCACAAATTGCATGTTTGGAGTGAGGATAACCCACATGCCACAGTTACTAGCGCTCATCAAGTGCGGTTCTTCTTTAATGTGTGGGTTGGTGTTGTTGGGGACTGTTTAACTGGGCCGTATCTGCTATCTAGGCCATTAAATGGTAGGCACTATTACAATTTTCTCGCCAGAGCATTGCCAGAATTGCTGGAAGACGTTCCGCTCCCTACAAGACAGCGCATGTGGTTCCAACATGACGTGGCGCCGGCACATTTCAGTCGTCGTGTGTGTCGATTCCTGGACCGACGGTTCCCAGAAACGTGAATTGGCAGAGGTGGTCCTGTACCGTGGCCTGCTCGATCCCCAGATATGTCCCCTCTGGACTTTTGTGTGGGGAGAGGTGCGCAACCTTGTTTACGCAACTCCTGTTGCATCAGAGGAGGATCTGGTTGCCCAGATAGTAGCAGCAGCAGGAACAATTCAAGATACTCTTGGGGTTTCTTTCCCGTGTGAGACAGAACATGATCCGACGGTGTAACCTTTGTTTACGTGTCAATGGAGGCATTTTTGAAAATCTACTGTAATTGAAATTGGGTTGTGTTAATGTGTTGTCTCTCGGTCATAAAAAATGGAAAAGTGTCTGTTGGTTTAATTAATTTGCTGCCAGAGAAATCTTCCTCTACCGGTTTAAATACTCCTCATAGGAAAAAATGACATTAGAAAAAAAATTGTTTTGATGTCCCCTACAAGATCCCAGAATTTGTCGGTTTAAATACTTTTCACCCTGTAGATTGTCGTTATGATGTGATCCACCCAACGTGAAAATTTTGCTTCAGTAAGTTACTTCTGTTTAACTGTTCGAAAAGTATAAGGTGGAACCCTCTATTTTGCGAGACAAAGCGACGAAGCAGACCCAAATAGAATCTGTGTCGTGGATTAATGACCGTTGATTTGGCACACTGGCAGGTTTGTGAGTCGTATACAGGTGGTTTGCCACCCTCGGTTAGACAAATTCTGGACTATTCCAATGTCTGCAAAGAAACTTCGAAACAAAAAGAGAATATAGATAGCACACACTTCTTCCCTCCGTGGCTTAAATTACAACTGTGGCACAGACGGACATATGTCCACAAGATAAAAATAAGATAAATTCGCCAAATCATGAGAAACTTGACCCTTTAAAGTGGGATAAATGATAAAAAGAGATATGGTGCCTTCCATTTGATTCATTACACGAAACTGGTAATTGTTACAAGCAAGAAGAAGACTGACATTAGTGAAAATTAAAAACAAAAAAAAATTCTTCTGCTTGGAGTCAAAACACCCCTGGCGTTTAACCCAACACTGTTTTTTCAGGTATGGAGCTCAATAAGCAAGAAAATACGGTTCATTACTTTCGTAGTGCTGGTACTGGAGTTCCAAGAACAACATTCTATGAAAAGGCACGAGTATAAACCACAATTGGAAATTCTGCAGAACAGCGACTTCGTTAACACTAACGTTGTCACGAAGGTGTACAATGTCAGCTGCTGACGAAAATTAAAAAAAAAATTATGTTGGGCAAGTCTGTAAACTGCTAACACTTGAAGTGCTTCATACAATGAATTACTGACAATGAAGCTTCACCTCAAAATATTGTTCAGCCAGTGGGAACGCTCACATTATGTATCGCAGCATTTGAGACCTCTGTTTACCACCTCCCAGATGACTTGGAAAGCGATATCATGCGTAAATGTTTGTCCTTTGTGGAAAGCAGCTAATAGTGATGCTGCAGAGTGTGACACATGCAGCAGTTGCTGACTGGCGCAATGCGAGGTGTAAGTTTATACCCGACCACCAGCAGGTATTTATTACTTGGTATTTATAATTTCTGGAAGGTTCTTGAAATACCTTATCTTTGTAAAAAACATTTGATGTCTGTATAAACAGCAGCACGCTTCCCCCAAGAGGTCAGGTCTGCCTGGACGTATCTTGGTGTCAGTGACAAATGTGCATTTATCTCTACGAGCTTTACATCACTAGCGACCCTGCCTTCGGATTTTTAATTTACTGAACTTTTGACGTGACGTTGTTGATGTGATTTGAAGTCTACCCTTTGCTGTTCATTGATGACACCCTGGAATGATTGAAAGAAGCAATTTATTTCTAAACAATGGACATGGACCCATGCTACTGGAAAATTGAGGTTGACGAAGATTGACTGTTGTGCGAGATCACCATTCTGTATGCTGGCCGACTAGGCTGAAGGGTCCATAGGGTCGACTGGCGAGGTGGGCACTGAGGCTTAGAGAGTATGGGTTTCCTAGCAGCAAACAAAAACGTACACAAACTCATGAATGCTGATTGGTTTTTAAGGAATCCTTTACTAGAACGCAGCAATGTGGATGAATCTCAGTCATAGCTGCTTTAAATGACCTGCTGCTGAATGGAGGAGAGATTCAATATTGCTTAAAACCATAGAAGCTTTGAAGGATGAGGGAAAGATGAATGGAAGATTCTAATTAATAAATGGGTCTCTGATCTATGAGGTGGAAATGGGTTGCTCATCATCCCAGCACTTCTGCCAGTCAGGTGCCTAGCGATCCGTTATACGTAATGTGAGCCGTTATAAGGGATGACCATCATAGGAAAACGTGCAATAATTACCTCGTGGGCATCCGGTATCAACCTCACCTGCTGCAGCACCGTCAGACTGAATTGAGATCGATTTTGTAAAGTATCGAGGAATCACATCGTACTCGTAAGAGCGTAGAGATATCACGCTATTTGCGACCGACGAAATGTGTCACGTATGCATCTACAGGTGAATGTGGGTGCGGATGTTAGGTGCGCGAACGACAAGAACTAAGCCATGTGTTATTTAAATAGTGCAGCCAATGTGATTGACTCACTGACCATTGCCAGGAGGGGCTAGTACTTACAAAACATATCGATCTAACGATATGGCACCTTGAAATCAATCTTACATGTTAATGTTAGGTAAACATTTGTATAACCAGTTTCTTAACTTCGTAATGCGTTTGTATGTTTGAAAAGATAGCTATGCCTCAGAAAACATTTGTAAAAACTTGTATTGAGAGAGAAAGCTTTGAAACAATTTAGTCTGTATTAAATAATGCCAACTTATGTTAGAGACTTTGAAAAAGTGTAGCTTCTTTGGGTGTGACGTGACCTATTTTCGGTGCAAGTGACTGGTAAGAATTAATACGATGTTTTAAGCTGTGGAAGACACAGTTTTGGCGTGTATAGCAAAGATGCTTTCTCTAGCTGTTGGAAGAGACCATATTACTTTGAAGAAGTGCCAATACTTCTTAAAAGAGGTGGAGAGACTTCTTCTGTTCACGAGAAGATTTTGTAAATATGCTCTAACATGGATTAAGATGTCGGGGACACATCAGGTGGCTGAATACATGATCCCAGGCTGAACATTAGCAGAGACATGAATACAGCTTTACCACACGCAAAGGTTGCCATTCCAAGTTCTCATAGACGTAACATGATACCGCCAATGGAAGCTCATCTTCGTAGCAAGCTTTATAAGTGCTTGTAGTGCAATACAGTGATAAACAATGACACAACACAAAAGTTGGTTTACTCATTCACTACAGTTCTCTATCATAATCTTTCGTGGAGGTTTTGTATGGATTTTATCGTGTGTAAAACAGAGTCTGGGATATGTTATTGCATTGTCACTAATACAAGATCTTTTCAGTGCACCAAAGAGAATCTAACAACAGTATATCGTATCTCCGCTGGTGAAACAGTAGATCTGTGTGCAAAATAAATACAGTGAATTACCTTAATTAGTTGCTTAGTATTTACAAATTTCTCAAAGGTTCTTAAAATAGCTTATGTTTGTAATGTTTTTATATTCTGGAATATTCGATCTTTGTACAAATGACCGGTCACTTCTATCTGTTATTTGTCTACATGATGTACCATCAACATCCAGATGCAGCGTAACATCTCATAGTCCTATAAATCGTACGTTAAACCTTTACTTTCACATGTGTATTTGTTGACTGCCGAGTTTTGATACCGTCGTATGGCTTTCGGAGATATTATAAAGTTTCCTATGCATATTCCTAACAGCACAGAATCTTTCCCAACTCTCTTACCACCTACGTACCACAATATCGCAAGTCCATACCGCAATGGTAAAATTTGAGGAACATTATCTAGTAGTCAATATTTTACGTAAGTATGTCTCTTTTGTAATTTTGCTTCCGTACGACAGTGTTTTTCTTGTCTTTCAAGTTTTGGGTGACTTCGCTTTCCTCAGGAAGTGAATTTCTCCATTTCTCCAGTTGCCTATCCACAGTTTTTACCTTTCAATGGTGATTACTCCCGTATCTATTATACTTCATACTTTTATGTTTGTTTTATTTATTCCTGGCCCAAACTTACAGTTCAGCAAATTCTACAGATTCGATAATCTTTCTTCCAATTTTTAGTTGTTTTGACTCAGAATAGGTCATTGTGGATAGCAGCATATCTCACCTATCTCTTGGAACCTATTCCTGTTTTTAATTTTTCAGATTCTTCTTTTGCCTCTTCAACAGTGCATTCGAAAGAGTGGCGGTAATATACATTTTTAACATAAGATTATATTTTTAATTAATGAATACTAGTTTTCGTATATTCTTCTGATTCATTCTGTTCCATTAAGACGAAATACTACTTCAGTTAAATGTATGAAAAGTAATTTCTTCTTGGTATTGTCAGATAACAAACCGCTTCAGCTGTAAATAATTTTATTGTTTCAAAACCACAATCGGTTACGCGAAATTATAAGACCATCTTTAGGTGTACAACACTGCGAAAGGGAGAATGAAGACACTATAGCAAGAGATATGAAAGTGATACATTCGGTTAGTCAGAATCAAAATACAGGTGTCGTACTAGACAGTCACAAATTAAACTACGGAAAGTCAGTGGTCAAAGTAAGAGAAGCTGGAGAGAAATACTAAGAGAACAATATAAGACAGCTTACACAGTGAGGCGTGTGGCCGCCGCACACAGTGAACAGTATGTTGCGGAGAAGGAGCAGCCCCACGTGAAGCCGAGATACGGAATGACGCAGAGGTAGAAGGCTGCCGCGCTAGGAAGCTGGCGATCATATCAGAAGGGAAAGTGGAGCCATCTAGTGGCCAACAGCGTATGTTGGCTTCACGTGCGGCTGTCACTTGTTCACGGTGAGCTCCTGCCACGCGCCTCACGACGTAAGTTATCTTTGGTTGTTCGGTGATGTTCTCTTAGCACTTCTCTCTTGTTCTTCTTTCTTTGACCACTCACTTTTCTTTAGCTTTGTTTGAGGCTAACTGGTACGACATGTTTTCATTCTGACTAATCCGATCGTATCTTTATCGTATTTATAGTTGGACTGTGAATCACCACTATTATTATAATAAACATGTGTTAAGTCTGATTGATTCTCTTAGGATAGTTTCTCCATTCTTCCTTTCGTAGTCATGTATATTATGAAGGTGGGCGTATAATAGCGCGAAACCCGGGGTGATCTTGAAACAACAAAACTATTTAAAACTGAAGCGGTTTATTATCTGACTACTACAGGGTGTTTCAAAAATGACCGGTATATTTGAAACGGCAATAAAAACTAAACGAGCAGCGATAGAAATACACCGTTTGTTGCAATATGCTTGGGACAACAGTACATTTTCAGGCGGACAAACTTTCGAAATTACAGTAGTTATAATTTTCAACTCTATAGTACGATATTTTCCACATATCCACCATGCGTAGCAATAATATGGCGTAGTCTCTGAATGAAATTACCCGAAACCTTTGACAACGTGTCTGGCGGAATGGCTTCACATGCAGATGAGGTGTACTGCTTCAGCTGTTCAATTGTTTCTGGATTCTGGCGGTCCACAGAAAGAAGTCACAGGGGTTCATGTCTGGCGAATAGGGAGGCCAATCCACGCCGCCTCCTGTATGTTTCGGATAGCCCAAAGCAATCACACGATCATCGAAATATTCATTCAGGAAATTAAAGACGTCGGCCGTACGATGTGACTGGGCACCATCTTGCATAAACCACGAGGTGTTCGCAGTGTCGTCTAAGGCAGTTTCTACCGCCACAAATTCACGAAGAATCTCCAGATAGCGTGATGCAGTAATCGTTTCGGATCTGAAAAATGGGCCAATGATTCCTTTGGAAGAAATGGCGGCCCAGACCAGTACTTTTTGAGGATGCAGGGACGATGGGACTGCAACATGGGGCTTTTCGATTCCCCATATGCGCCAGTTCTGTTTATTGATGAAGCCGTCCAGGTAAAAATAAGCTTCGTCAGTAAACCAAATGCTGCCCACATGCATATCGCCGTCATCAATCCTGTGCACTATATCGTTAGCGAATGTCTCTCGTGCAGCAATGGTAGCGGCGCTGAGGGGTTGCCGCGTTTGAATTTTGTATGGATAGAGGTGTAAACTCTGGCGCATGAGACGATACGTGGACGTTGGCGTCATTTGGACCGCAGCTGCAACACGGCGAACGGAAACCCGAGGCCGCTGTTGCATCACCTGCTGCACTAGCTGCGCGTTGCCCTCTGTGGTTGCCATACGTGGTCGCCCTACCTTTCCAGCACGTTCATCCGTCGTGTTCCCAGTCCGTTGAAATTTTTCAGACAGATCCTTTATTGTATCGCTTTTCGGTCCTTTGGTTACATTAAACCTCCGTTGAAAACTTCGTCTTGTTTGCAACAACACTGTGTTCTAGGCGGTGGAATTCCAACACCAGAAAAATCCTCTGTTCTAAGGAATAAACCATGTTGTCTACAGCACACTTGCACGTTGTGAACAGCACACGCTTACAGCAGAAAGACGACGTACAGAATGGCGCACCCACAGACTGCATTGTCTTCTATATCTTTCACATCACTTGCAGCGCCATCTGTTGTTGAAAATTGTAACTACTGTAATTTCGAAAGTTTGTCCGCCTGAAAATGTACTGTTGTCCCAAGCATATTGCAACAAACGGTGTATTTCTATCGCTGCTCGTTTAGTTTTTATTGCCGTTTCAAATATACTGGTCATTTCTGAAACACCCTGTATGAAGCTCAGTTGCGGATCTTCTTCTAACAAAGTCTTTTGCATTTCTTCAGAGTAAAAATTTCTTTGCTATGTTCACACTGAGGTGATAAGAGTCGCAGGATACCTTCTAACATGGCGACGGACGTCCTGTTGCCGGACATAGTGCAGCAAATCCAGGCGGCAATAACTCAAGTCGTTGGAAGTCCCCTACAGAAATATAGAGCCGTGCCGCTTCTATAGTCTTCCATAACTGCGAAACAGTTGCCGGTGCTGGCTTTTGTGCAAGTACTGAGCTCTCGATTAAGTCTCATAAATGTTTGGTGGGTGGCCAAATCATTTGCTCAAACTGTCCAGAATGTTTTTCAAACCAATCGCGAAAAATTGTGGCCCAGTGTCGTGACATATTGTCATCCATAAGAATTCTATCGTTTTCTGGGATTATAATGTCTATGCGTGGCTGCAAACGGTCTCCAAATAGTCGAACATAATCATTTCCAGTCATAGGCGGTTCATTTCAACCAGAGGACCATTTCGTGTTCATCTTGCACAGTGCCTTGTTCATAGCTTTAGTCCATGGCTTTGAGGGATCTGTGCCACTCGAAACTTATCAATAGTTCTTACCAAACGATATTAGGACTCATATGACCACGACACGGTTTTCGAGTCATATTGGGTCCAACCGATATGGTCACGAGCCCAGAAGAGGTGCTACAGGCTTAGCAAAGGCACTCGCATTGGTCCTCTGTTGCCATAGCCCATTGATGCCTAATTTCGTCGCACTCTGCTAACGGATACTTTCTTCGTACGCCTCACATTGTTTTTCGCAGTTATTTCATGCAGTGTTGTTTGTCTGTTAGCACCGATAACTTACGCAAAAGCCCCTGCTCTCAGTCGTTAAATGAAGGCCGTTGTCCACTGTGTTGTCCACGGTGATAGTTAATGCCAGAAATTTGGTATTCTCGGCATACACTTGACATTGCGGATCTCGGAATACTGAATTCCATTATGATTTCCAGAATGGAATGCCGCATGCCTCTAGCTCCAACTTCCATTCCGTTTTCAAAGTCTGCTAATTCCAGTCGTGCGGCCATAATCTCGTCGGAAATCTTTTTACATGGATCACGTGACCACAAATGATCGCTCATTTATATCTTGTGTGCACGGTACTGTCGCCATCTGTAGATGTACCGGGTGATCAAAAAGTCAGTATAAATTTGAATAAATTACGGAATAATGTAGATAGAGAGGTACAAATTGACACACATGCTTGGAATGACATGGGGTTTTATTATAACCGAAAAAATACAAACGTTCAAAAACTGTCCGACAGATGGCGCTTCATGTGATCAGGATAGCAATAATTAGCATATCAAAGTAACACAAAGCAAAGATGATGTTCTTTACAGGAAATGCTCAATATTTCCACCATCATTCCTCAACAATAGCTGTAGTCGAGGAATAATGTTGTGAACAGC
The DNA here is from genome assembly GCF_021461385.2 of Schistocerca piceifrons. Taxonomy (NCBI): domain Eukaryota; kingdom Metazoa; phylum Arthropoda; class Insecta; order Orthoptera; family Acrididae; genus Schistocerca; species Schistocerca piceifrons. The sequence goes on from NC_060138.1 coordinate 663,653,280, forward strand.
ACTGTAAAGCACGTCCGGAGTTATGGTGAGGCATTGGTGTCGGATGTTGTCTTTCAGCATCCCTAGAGATGTCGATCCATCACGATACACTTGCCACTTCAGGTAACCCCAAAGCCAGTAATCGCACGGACTGAGGTCTGGGGACCTGGGAGGCCAAGCATGACGAAAGTGGCGGCTGAGCACACGATCATCACCAAACGACGCGCGCAAGACATCTTTCACGCGGCTAGCAATACTTTGTTTTGTTGTTTTTGGTTCTAATAAAACCCCATGTCATTCCAAGCATGTGTGTCAGTTTTTTACCTCTCTGTCTAATTGAGTTTTCAAATTTATACTGACTTTTTGATCACCCGGTACATATGGCTATCCCATGATTTTTGTCACGTCAGTGAACGGATTACTAAATTATTCTGATGTTCGTTGTCACGTTATGCGCTTAAATAAGGAAAACAACGAATCTGACACTTCAAGTGAAGACCTAGGCCGCCCTTCACACATTAAAAAATTAGGTAGACAATTACTAGGATCACAAAAAATGTAACTGTTCAAATATCTTATCATAAACAAATGCTTTCGATGGAACCATATCAGATGAGCTCCTTTCGCAGGAATTACAAATTTCACACGACGGTGTAAAAACATTTCCTTTTCTCAGTATTGTTTCTCCTGTTTATGAATGTCTTTAGACGAAAAGTATCTGAGTGCTTTGCTGTGCACGAGTACGATACGTACTTTTCTTCTTGTAATTTCTCCCGAACTATAAACACACAGCTTTAGATGAGACCGGGGAAGCTGTTCCGCTGAGAGCCCTCGAGCGTCGACCCCGCTCGCATCGGCTGGAGGAGTCCCCTCGTTACCGTCTGCCGTCAATACCGGACTAAACGAGCTAATATCGCCGGAGCGCTGGCTGCAGCCGCACATTTGCGTGAATCGAAGCCGTAATCCGGCAAACGAAACGTGGCAAATTTTCTGCTCTAATGAGCTCGTAACGCCATGTCCATTAAACACGAAATAATGCCGGTGAAATTATTAATTTTACCCTTGCTGGAACATGTTACTTTTAATTCACTGTGAATGGGAGCGAACGTTAGCAAAAACAAGCACTATCACACTGTGTGCTTGCGTCCACTAATTCGTTATATTTGTCGCAAGAGTAAATTAATATAATGGTGGCTTTATAGTATGTGCGCTGGTTACTTTATTTGTCCGTATTTGTAGTGTTTCAATGCACTTTCCAACTCTCTGTTCGCCTTCTGTTCAGGGGAATTGCTCGGGAAACCGTGTACAGTACAAGCAGAGATAGTAATATAGTTTCCGATCGTCATTAATACGGTAGAGGGAGAACGTAAAATACTTATGTTTTACAAATACGTTCCCGTTTAACTCAGTATACATTCGTATGCGCAGCGGCTATTTGCAGTGGATTATACAAAACACAGGAAATTTTGAATGTCCTAAAAACTATAATTACTCTTGCATCAAACGGAGTTGCTATTTCTTATTAAACATTGCTATCGCGAAGTAGAAATTACCTTTACTTATTAAAATTTATTTAGTCGTCTGCAACACCTTATGTGATGCCTGACATTTATGAGATACTGACGTAATAACTCACTCGAGACGAATCAAGAGCCACATAGGCGACTCTTACCAGCACCAACATGTTAACGTCAAGCTGTCGGGGCAGTCCGGTTGTGTCCAGGTGAGGCGCACATGGCAGTCTAGTTCTCCATTCTCGTTAATTAGGAGTTAGTGTCGGTCGGAAAATTCCTCGTAAGAGTTGTCACTTGACTCTTCACTGCCTATGGAAGTAAGCTCGAAACAACTAGTTATTATCACACAATCACACATACCCTTACTAAATGCAGGAAATTGGGGAGCTGTGTCTCATATGGACGAAATTTAGTGTAACGATGTAAAATGGCTGCTACATATCGCTTCACAATTCTGTATTAGTTCAGATACCTTTATTTCATAAATAAAAGCGTGAAGTACAAACTGATGGGAGAAGGTCGAAGGTCCTCGAAGCGATTTCCGGCCCAATAGTTGTTTATCGTGGAATGCTGCCGCTCTGGGTAGCCGCGAGATCTGAGGCGTCTTGCCACGGTTCGCGCGGCTTCCCCAGTCAGAGGTTCGAGTCCTCCCTCGGGCATGGGTGTGTATGTTGTACTTAGCGTAAGTTAGTTTAAGATAGGTTCCGTAGTGTGTAAGAGTAGGGACCGATGACCTCAGCAGTTTGGTCTGATGAGAACTTACCACAAATTTTAAAATTTCGAATGCTGGAGAAAAGTTTTTCACCAGACGGGGGGCGGCAAACTTCGGAGGTACCCAGGGAAGTCGTGATAACCCGCTTGCCGAATTCTGAAGTGGGAATTTCCTGGCACAGTTCCCTGTACACGGCCGCAGGACCGCCTAAGCCATCAAGGGCCCATTTGAGCTGTGATAATGTACATATTGGATGTCAAAATGTAAACCAAATGTTCTTTTTCCTCGAGAGTGACAAAATTCTTACCCGATCAGTCCAGTATATTGCCCTCTCTATGAGACACTGTGTGTGTGCTAGGAAAAGATCGTTTACACTTGCTGCCAATCTAGTAACTTTCACATGACATTTGTATGTCATGCCAGGGAAATCCTTGTAGCGTTCCCTTCAAATTTAGACTTCAAAGCACATTAATGTCTCGTCACGTTAGCATCAAGCATGTTGTCGCCCGTCCAACGAGAGAACTTCGAATTCTCCACCATTCTCGTCATGGCTTGCATTCGGTGGTGATTGAGGAACTCAGATAACATTTGGTTCTAGTTACGTTTCAGAGCCCGTATTCTGAGAAGCTTGAATTTTCACTCATTTTTTCGTACATTAGAATGCGGAGTTCATTGTGTCTTGTTAATTTCGAAAACGCGATCTGGTCAAATAAAAGACTCTTATTTCTTTTCTTTCAGTCTTCTTAACGATTGCAGTCAAGGTGCCACATAATTACCTTCAATCTTTCATGTTAGTTTTCTGTGATTTTGTTGTATAAGAGTAACAAAGCAGTAGGAGTTCAAGTTGGTTTTTAAAATCTGAATAAAAGCTTGGTAACTGAGAAATCGACCTCCATTTACGAGCTTTCATTCCTGCAACTTCTTCCACGGTCAGGCGACCCTTATTAGCAAATATATACAGGAATAATCTAAGCTGATGTTTCCAATGTGAAGATGTTTCCATTGTGCGCAGTGGGCAACAAATGAGTGGAGTGATCCATAAAATGCAAATTTCCTAAGCCAGGTGACGAGAGGGTAGTGCCTATATAATTTTTACAGAGTTTTAAATCAGTTAATAATGCAGATTAGTTTCAATGGAAAATAGAGTTGTGATAGATGAACAAACGCGCTCTTTGATGTTGCGCTAATGGAGTAGACGTTCTAGGAATTTAGGAACATGTGGCAGGCTTCTCAACTACCACAAGAAGGAGGACATTATTCAAAAGTCAAGGCAGCATCTCTGGAGAAAAACACGGTTAGCAGATAAAAGAGTCTACACCTAAGACTACAAGATACCACGCACGCTATACACCCAAGGTTGAAAGCCTTTCATCTTAGTGTTACGGAGCGTAGCCGAAAGACAAGGCGTTTCTTGATCATATGATCCTCCTCGTGATAGGAGAGGCCACGTAACGGATGTTAACAGAAAAACTTACTGATCATTTTAAGTTCCCTGTATTTCCGCTAGTAATACAATCTAACTTGTTCAGACTAAGGATATAAAGTAAATATGGTAAGGGAAATCGAAGAAAAAGCCTGCTTTTGTGTACTTCTCGTAACACAGTGACAGCACACAAACACCTTGCAAAAAAAAAGAACGATCGTCACTGAATTAATTTTCTGTGTTGAAGTATGGATAAAATAAGGTTCTGTTTCAGTAACAAATGTTGGAAATGTTCATATACATCTCGAAACTCTACGAAAAACTTTCCTTGCACAATGTGGTATGACTGACACTATAGACGGGAATAGCGTATTTCAGCAAGGCTGATGTGGATCATGGGACTACATATTTTATCACTACGACTCACTGAATACATTCAATCTATTGAGTATTAGTTCCTTAAGATTATTCAACTACTTCCCTAAAGTTAAATGGCACGTGTGACGTATTTCGAGAGATGTCTGAATGCACAGCGATATGTGATTTTAATTTGTAAAGAGACTTGGGGTGGAAACTCGCTGAAATAATCGAAATGCATTGAAATAACAACAGCGATACATACACATAGCCAAATTTATACCTGATTTTGATTTAGGTTTTGTTTATTGAAGTTACGTCAAATATGAATCCTATGCGAAATTACCACTTGAAACAAATTGTAGGAAAAAAATCGCTCTGAGCACTATGGGACTTAACATCTATGGTTATCAGTCCCCTAGAACTTAGAACTACTTAAACCTAACGACATCACACAACACCCAGTCATCACGAGGCAGAGAAAATCCCTGACCCCGCCGGGAATCGAACCCGGGAACCCGGGCGTGGGAAGCGAGAACGCTACCGCACGACCACGAGCTGCGGACCTAAATTGCAGGAAAAGCGGTTCGGCCACTTACTTTGGTTTTAAGCCTTTATAGGATGACTTATCAAGCACAATCATTAGCACAGACATTGGTGAATTAATTAAACAAATAATAAATTGATAGTGATCGTTAGGGGGAAAACACTAAGAAATAAAAACGTGGAATAATAATGCGAGCGACAAGAGATGGCTTAATCTTTTACTATATGTTTACTGAAATCGATTTATGTTTTCCACGATTTCCCTAAATCGTTCCATGCGAATGCCGATACGGTTCCTTTGAAAGGGCACGGCCGATTTCCTTCCCCATTCTTGCCACAATCGCAACTTGTGCTCCGTCTCTTATGACCTCGATGTCGACGGGACGCTAATGCCAATCTTCCTTCTGAAATCGAAAAATGTAAATTTATAGTAAAATGGTGACTTCGCATCCATTGTAACTCAACACAATACTGATTAATTCGTAATTTAATCAGAGCGTTTGCAGACAGTGAAATGAACTGAAATGATCGTATGGCATTGATGGTCGGGAGTCCCCAGACGGAAAATTTTGTCACCGAGTTGCAAGTCTTTTCAGCTGGCACCACATTTGGCGTCGTGCGTGTCGATGATGATGATGACAACACAACACCCACTCCCCGAGGGAAGAAAATCCCCGCCCGGGCCGCAAATCAAACGTGGGAACGCCGCGTGGCAGTCAGACGCGCTGACCACTTAACTAAGGGGTCGGACGTTAGCAAGTCGGGACTAAGTACTTGCAGCCTAGCAACAAGTCACTAAAACCTGCAGCGAAAATCTGTAAATGGAACAGCTGCATGCAAGTCTGTAAGCAGTAACAAGCTTGCTGCGCTCGGAAAACAATCAATATCCGATAACCGGGAGGTGAATAAGTTCATCAGCAGATTTCCGAAATATTCTGAGCCCCGAACTGGCGGACATTGAAATGTTTCTAAGTCAGAAATAAGACAACTAAGCCTCCTGTACATGGTGAGTAGGAGCGTATACTTTCCATACTGCTACTACGATCTTACACTTTGACACCAGAACCCCAGTAAACTTCAAGAAAGACACGATAATTTCTGCAAAGACTGATTATTTAGAATAATGATTTTTATCTTATTCTGTGTATTCGACACCATTATGAAGTGCACTATGAGATAATAATGAACTGAAACAGGACACAGTTGACATAATATAACATTCATAGATATTATAACGATACACGTGGTCTGGTTGGGCAAATTAATCATTTTTTGAACTGTGTCCAGTTGATAGCGTTATTCCGTTGAAGGTGTCAATGACAATTGGCCAAATTCCTGAAATAATCTCTCGTGCAATAAATAAATAAGAATATGTTTTCTCGCTGAAGAACATTTGCGTGAATGATAATGTCTCTATTGATGGTATAACATTGTGAGTGACTGAGGCGCATCATACCCCTCTGCAGACTTTTTCAAGAGGAGTATGTGGTCACCTAACGACTCCACGCCCGCAAACGGTTGGCTCTCTTCATATTTTCTAAACATACTGTCGAAATTGCTTAACTTCTCACTAACGCATGAGCGTTCAGTTTACATACACACGCGTAATTTTTATGAATAACGCACAAGCATGGTGTTACTACTCCTATTATTACAAGAAACTTAATCTGTCTCTTATGCTACGGTATTCAAAAATTTTCGTAAGGAGTAACCCAATGTATATCGATATCTGAAGCTAACACATGCTGCGATGTGTCACTTGCCTAACACGATGGTGACGTAAGCCCTCTCGCGTTAACTAACTATTCAGTCTTGATCCAAATACACGCCTACCAACAATTTTCGCGACTTCTTCTCTAAAAATTTTGAAATGTATGTGACAAACAAAGTATTTGCCAGCTGAGTTGGCGCCAGTAATGCAGTGCAAGTCTCTGAAAAGTATGCTAGTATAATTTGTCTTTGGCGTGATGGCTTTCTGTCCGACAGATGCAAGATTGGTGCTTCCTGGAAAGGCCATCGCGAGCGGAAAGAGCTGCAGAAGTGTGTATTATGTCTTCCAGGAATGAGTTAACAATACACGCTTATATATTTGTCTTCAGAATTTTCGGAATTCATATGCTTGCGGGTGGCCGTGCATAGAAATTTTTTAACAAGTAACGTGTGATACGGATGGTAGTTATCTTTCTCAATCGTGCGATATACGAAATAGTATGACATCGGTGCTAGGCATGTGTTGAATGCTATTCCCTCAGATACGGAAATACACAGCCCCTTCCCCTTGTATATGGAGCAGAGATCTCTATTAAACCCCTACCGACAGAATAGAATGTTTTCTTGTTTGATTGTATCTCTGTGTGTGCAATGGTCGATTTACTTTAGGCTTTAGTATCATCTAACGTTGTGATTTAGTTGCATCATTCAACTCAAATAACTTACTAACTTCAATTAATCACAAGCACGACAAAATTACTTACTAAAAAGAGCAAACACATATATACAAACACAGAATTAATCAGAAAAGGACCACAGAAATAAACGCTCAAGCTCGGTAGTGTAAGGTGCTTAAACAGACAACCAGAGGCAGATAACTTTAAATTCAAAAATTTGCTTTTAGAAAATTAATTAATAATGGAGAAAATTAATAAAAATGGAAACTCGTGGAATTAAATCATTACAACACTGCATTCAAAAAATGATTCTAGTTGCGGAAGCCAGCACCGGCCGCCTCGGATCTGCTTTACACGACAGTTTAGAACAGTACGGACGTCAATTTGCAAAAAAAAAAAAACACACGAAATAAAATAATTACCACTCATGAATTTTTCAATAAACCACTAAGTTAATATTAAACAGTCTCAGTACTGTAGTCTACTTTCAAACAACAAACGGATAAATAATTAATATCACTTAACGTCATAAAACACAAAAATTGCCAAACGTGCAGAGATTACCACGAGCCTAAAAAAATTATCTATGAAATAAATGAAATTTGAAATCAAGCTGGCGAATACAGCAATTAAAATTAACAGGATCAGATGTAAAATTTTTAATAGCTACACTATCTATTAGTGGCTCTGTTCTCAAACAAATAACGAGTTAGCACAGTTGTGAATTAAATGAGCCAGAACATGCTTTAAATTAATAACAGACAAATAAAGCTTTACGCGAATTGGCGCAGCTACATTACGATTTCAAAAGGAAGAAAAACAAATTCAAAACCAGCAACGCGCACAAGCAGCACAACAGGCAGCCATAACATTACACGGAAGCACGTTCCTAACAGCTCATTGCAACTAAATCGTAACACTGACGACTTCAAAGAGAGCACCAATTTCAACCAGCTAGCTCACTGCGAAGGCAAGAAATCATTTACATGTTAACTGGTCTACTCTCACCTTTTCCAAAATGCACCACTGTAGCCTCCACAAATAGGTTCCAAGAGCCTATTTTCCAACCATTGCGAGTTCTCGACATTGTGAAAACAGGATTTAGCATACGCTGGCATTTATCGAAATTGAATCCACCAAAGTCCTTTTACTTTGGACTTTGAAGGGCACGGCACGCAGCCTCTTTTAAAGTGAAATGTTGCAATGAAGGGCACGGCACGCAGCCTGTTTTAAAGTGAAATGTTGCAATGCATACATAGCACACGGTGCCGCAGTACCACAACGGACCTGGTACGAATTTATCAACTCAAAACGAAGGCATTGAAGACTGGCCAACGCTTTGGCCAAGGCACTGAGCAGAACGCGCTGATAGACCCTTTCCGAGCCGGACCGCGTAGCAATTTTTAACTATCGATGGCACAGTTCAACCGTCTCCTAGAGGGCAGCGATACCGTACCTCCACGTGGTGCAAGTAAATCTTTGGAATCGAATGCGGGCAGGCTCATTTTGTACATCTCGCGCTTCATCAATGTCCTCTACCAGATATTCTTCAAATAATTTTGGTTTCCACTGAAAATTCCAGGGCAAACTTCTTGCGGCAGCCTTGTCCAAGCCGAACAAATCGTGGTTCCAGACCTTATTCCGCGGAATTCAGAAACGTAACAGGTAAAGAAAGAATTAGTTTTTGTACAAAATAGTACAATATCTTTGTGTTTTAGGAGGTCAAGGACCCAAATTGAGTATATATCCTGACGAGCCAAGACATAATCCCCAATGGCCAGTGCCGCTTGGTCGCACTGCGTGCTCGCGCCACAGTAAGGAAAGCATATAGGGTTTTTGGAAATTTCTGGGGCTCGTACACGGGAGTGAGTACATAATATTTTTGAGGGAACCCATGTCCGAAATCGTGCCGTTTCCGTCCTACAGCCGTCTGGAAACATGTTTGCTAGATAGGTATTCAATAGGGTTGTGATAGGAGTGAGTCCTTACGTCGGATCGACTGGGACATTCGACGTCTGGCCCATCTCTCCGACGTGGTCAGAGCCTTATTCACGTGTCTTTGAGTATTACAGCAACATGGTTGAGTACACGTTCGCAGAACACACCGACATTATTATTCTCAATGACGAAGCTCACGGTAATTTTTCCTGTCACCTTTATCAGCATCATCCTTCACAACGTCCTACTACATCGCACTCCCTTTTCGCCACAATTACGCAACGACTTCGACAAAGGGTACCTTTGCCCTCAGCAAGCGTGACCGTTGAGCTCCAAGGAGATGCCGAACACCCGTACTGAAAGGGACTGTACTCCATCACGTGGAAGAGAACTAATCAGCGAATACACGAGCAATTTATTTGGACATTAATGACTGGAATGTAAAACAAGTAATGTACTGGGACACGCCTAATCAGTTACTTGTGAAAGTGGTCGCGTCACCAACGTGTTTGTAATGGTTGTAACACGGAAACGGTATATTTCCGGACATGGTTTCCAGTTCAAAATATTATCCACTCACTCCCAAGTCCTGGAAGTTTTGAACGGGAATTTACTAACACACTATATAAGTAGGAGATAGAGGAATGGGGAATCATTCTAGCGACGACATGGGTCGCAAATTGGGAAATCCTCTGACATAACAGACACTGACAAAGGGCAGATTGTAACAGCAAGGCGCCTGTGAAGAAGAATCTCTGGAACGCCGCACCTGGTCGGCAGTTGGCATGCTACTGTCGTGGGCCTTGGTGTAAAGTGGCTGAAGAGCGAAGAGGCATCGCATAGGCGGCGATGTGGCTGACGCTCACGCATGATCACATCCATTTCGAAATCGTAGTCTTGCCTTCTCTGAAAAGTAGAAGAGGCGGCAATTTGTGGCAGATCTGACGACACCCTCTTACGCTGTTACAGGTACAGGTGTTTCGGAGTACGCCGCTCAGCGAAAACTGTCAAAACATGGACTCAGCAGCAGATGGCCTCTACGTGTTCAGCCTACGGCATCATTAATTACGGCTGAAGTGGACACAGGGTCATCGAGACTGGACCGTGGTTCGGTGGAAACGTGTCGCCAGGACAGGCGTATCACTTTTCTTGCTACACCATGTCAATGTCCGAGACTGGATGCACCGTCAGCAGGAGGTAGGGTGCTCGAAGCACGCACCGTTTTACGGACGCATGCTAGTGGGGGCAGTATTATGCGAGGGCGGCATGCACCTGGGCTTACGTAGGCCCTACGCGTATGAAGTAACCGAGGTACTACGATAGCTATGGACAAAGTGAACGTTATTGATAATCCCTTCCATCCAATCTTGCTTCGTATCCTCTCCTTCAGTGATGGAAAGCTTCCAGCGGGGTAACTCTCCGTGTTAAGTCGTACTGCAGTGTAAGAGCATGATAGTCAACTCACGTTGCTCTAAGTGCCACATACCTCCGGAGACCTACAAAAGCCAAGCAAAATCGTTGCTTTACTACGTTCCAAAGGTGGAGCAACATTCTATCCCAACTGTGTGCACAGATTGTGTGGACATGCATACGATGTCTTGTCTTATATACGTGCGAAGAGAGCTATTTACGTATGTGTATTGTGGGTGTGTACTGTGAAAGAAAGGATGATATGTTTCTCGCGATAAAAAAAGTAACAAAATTTTGTTTTTAGATTAAACGCTTTATCAGTAGTTTGTCTTGAGCGGTGCTAGTAAAGATGGCCCAATTTATATTACCCTAACATTATGCGACAAGATGCTCTTTGGAGTTGAATTCTCAGTGTTATCGACACACCGTCGTCGTTGCGACGTTTTTATCACATTTTAAGGCAAGGTTCGAAGATGACTACGCAACCAACCCGCTCTCCCCCTTCCCTAAATTACTGTGCATGGGGGTAGTGACCGATTTCACCCATCTTGAATTTTTACATAGCCCAATTGTCCTACTTCCATCAACTTAGGTCTCGTCTTAAGGGAAATCTGAATTTTTTGTCATTGGGAGCAGAACGTCTACGTCTTGTCATCACTATTATAAATCAGGCAGCATTGTTCTCTCAGTACGCGATTGGATTCTGATTTTCATTTTTTGATAACAAAGCGAATTAGAAAATCATTCTTTAAGTGATAGCCGCTTCGTAAAATTGTTCACTGTAGATAAAGAAAGCTTGTTTTCATTTCTGATCGGTCAGCAGACATACTTGATCGCGAGCTAATATCTACATTCCATGAAGAGTAGGACTAGAAGTAGCATGAATGTAAGCACAAGAAATCGTAATTGTAAATTTTACTTAATAGAAATGGAACCCTTCGACATCGTTCGTTACAATACCACATTTTTCATGTAATGTTATTTTCAAGACGCCGAAATTTGTCCAAGGGTTGTTTACAGCTTGGTTTCATGCTATAAATTATACCAGCATTCCTCTTCTTTCTCTTTCGAATTCCTGTAATAAGAAAATAGGTTGTTTTAAAGTGAATGCAAAATTAATACTACTGTTTCAGAAGAATCTTCTGAATAACATGTAGAGGGCAAGATCAGTCGACCGTTCTCGGAAATAAGAAACACAGTACTCAGCCTCTCGTTGCCTTGGTTCCGATGTACTTGCTGCAGCAGTAAACAACGTAATCTTCTCCCGGGTCAGGAGTGCCTTTCTACGAAGCAGCTCTTCCTTTGCCTCTCGGAAGCTTCAAGCAGGCAGTGAGCCATTATAGGTAGCGGGAAAATACCGTACGTCATCCGATACTACGTTTTCTTACAAACACAATAGACAGGCTACAAGGAGCTTTGTTTCCCTTTCACGAGCCCTCCGAAAAATAAACAATCATCTGTCTTGTGTAAACAGAGAGCCAGACAGAGAGAGAGAGAGGGTTATAAACAGGCCTGTAGAGTCAGTAGAGTCAATGGTAAGACATATGGGGAGGAGAACACTAACATCAGACTTTAAAAGCCATACTTAATGTAAAATTTAACAGAATATACACTGACGGAAAAAATCGCAACGCTAAGAAGGAGTTGTACGACATAAATGAAAATCGGCTGGCGTGTTTCTAAGTTTGAAAGATGACGTATATTCAGATTTCGCACCAGTCACATAAGAGTGGCGCTAGTGGCACCAACTTGAGGACGCAAATTAGGGCTGCTGTATACACACGTTGCAACTGTCGTGAACGATAGTTCCTTTGAGATTGGACGTGGTGAATTTATGTTAGACAAAAATGCCATTAAGGGGGCAAAGAGGCCATTATCAACATGTCACTGACTTTGAAGGCGGTGGTGTAACTATGCCTACAAGAAGCTGGATAATGACTCTGCAATATTGCAGAAAGATTGGCAGGAGTGTAGCCACTGTACATGATTGCTGGCTTTACTTGTCACCAGAAAGTACAGTCGCATGAAGACCGGACTCCGGACTGTCACGTAGCACTACCGTGAGGGAAAGCCATTGTGTTCGGCATGCTCCCCCCCTCTTCCCCCCCACCCCAAGAAAAGAAATGTGTATACTGTGTAGTGTGTGTGTGTGTGTGTGTGTGTGTGTGTGTGAGAGAGAGAGAGCGATAGATCAAAAATTTGATACTGACACAATAAGCTGTTTCAAATCAGTTATTTCAAGGAAATCTGCGAGCCAGAAGCTCTGAAACGTGAATTACACCGTCCCCAATCGACCGCCATTTGCTACTTCCGTGATGTCAAGCGAGAGCTCATAGGAGGGCTGGGTTGTGTTTTGTGATGAAATCTTGTCCTTCCTCGGTGCCAGTGATGGCTTTGTGTTGGTTACAAGGAGGCCAATTGAGAGCCTGAAACCGACCTGTCGGCGTGTTAGAAACACTGGACACATACCTGTGGAGTACTGGATAGTACTGCAAAAGGTAAGAATGCGGATATAACGGTTTTCACCGTTGTCACTATGATTGATAACGCCTGGAAAAATTTCATCTCCACCACTCTCTATAAGTGCCTCAGAAAGCGCATGTTTGTAGTGCGAAAACACCACTACCAGCAGAGTCACCAGGCTTAATGAATTCTGTCCCGCCAGGCTCAGGGTCGCAACTTCTACCCAGAATTTTTTGAGGATATCGTTCATGTTGACGCTGACATCGGTGTGTACGGTGTTCTAATCGATGCTGAGATGTGGGACTGTCAGGAGGAGGCTGAGGAAGATAACAAAGAGCAGCTGCACCTCCAGTCACATTGCGTGAGACAAGGGCGTCTGTCCCATAGCATACGCTCCTACGCCCTCATTATGGAAACGAGTGATGATTTCTTGTCAACTTTCATCACCATCGAAAGTCTGTTGGACAATGCTAAATGGAATTCAAAATCTCAAAAGAAAATCACTGAATATTTTTCAGAAAGAAGAGTAATGTTATCATTGGTATGTTTTTCATATCTGTATGTATGTAGTATATGTATATAAGTACGTATTATTTTGCACATACTGAACGGAAAGCCGGCCGAAGTGGCCGTGCGGTTAAAGGCGCTGCAGTCTGGAACCGCAAGACCGCTACGGTCGCAGGTTCGAATCCTGCCTCGGGCATGGACGTTTGTGATGTCCTTAGGTTAGTTAGGTTTAACTAGTTCTAAGTTCTAGGGGACTAATGACCTCAGCAGTTGAGTCCCATAGTGCTCAGAGCCATTTGAACCATTTTTTGAACGGAAAGATGACTGTATAAGTGACATATGTATGTATTGTAGTTTACTTTCAAACTCTGACTAAACCGTCATCATACAATAGTAACATTCAAAATGAGAAGGAAAGCAAAGCAAAGAAAATTTTCAATGGGAAACCAGAAATATATATTTGAGAATGTAATGCATTCCAAACCAAATAAAGAAACATGCTGAAAGTTGTCTGTTATAATGGCGTGTTTGACAGTTTCAGTAAATTTTCCCGTGTCGATTACCTGCAGCAACCTTCGTTCTTATCTTTGAATCCTCTGATGGACATTAGATACTGCATACGCAACAACAGGGTACCTGCTGAGGTTCTTTGGCTCGTGAGCGGCCTAGCCAATGAGGTATCAAGCTGCGAGGCCACTGTGAATGCCTGTGTGTGAATTTCAAAGGTGGAAAAGGAGAACAAGAAGAGTTAGTTCCCTCCATTCCGTTCGAGACTGTGACAGTGATAAGACGTACTTTCATATGGTGTGAAATGACGTGATATTCAAAGTTTCTGCATTTACACACTCTGAGAAAGAGAGAAAGAGCTGTAATAGCTCGTATATACGTAAAGTAGGAATGGTTTGTACGTGTGAGGTATTTTATTAAAAACAATGTTTCTCCCATGTGACGACTTTGGACAAAAGGTAACCATTCAACATTCATTCTACATTTACTAAGTGTGGGCGAGACATATTGGCCTCTCGAAATCTGTCTGCTGCGGCAGAGTGGCTCTCGCAAATGCGATTCGGTTGGGTAGCTTCCATCCTGTTTATGAATTGCATGTATCTCGCGATCGGGTTTAGGAAGACAGTACTTTAATTCACCTAATGGGGTGTGTCCTCCATCATTTTACAATGTACGTTAAAGAGCTGGTCTTTGTATGAGAGTGCTACAAACGGCACGTGTTTTAAGTCACTGTAATGGAGGTCAACTATGCCTATTTTATATGCTCAGCTATATCTATTTTATATGCCTGTGGCAAAATAAATATCTAAGTTAACGTATATCTTATGTCACCCATTGCATATCCATACCATTCACATATTCAGTTTCAAGAGGAAGCATTGTTGTGAGATAAGACCTGTGGCCAAATAAAAGGCCTAGTGCGAATGCTTTGTATGGGTGTAACTAAACGAAATATTTTCATGGTCTATTCAGTTCATGGTTCATACAGTATAATTTTTGCTTATGATAATCAGTAATAAGCCACATTTCATATTATTAAGCTATTTGCAGGTCACGATAAGTACGTTACCTCGAGAACTTCAAGAGGACAGCTACATCACGTTCTCACTACATACACTGAAGGACCAAAGAAACTGTTACACCTGCCTAATATCGTGCAGGGCCCTCGCGAGCACGCAGAAGTGCCGCAATACTCGAATAATGTCTCAATTGGTGATGGAGGGTATTGACACCATGAATCCGGCAGGGCTGTCCATAAATCCGTGAGAGTAGGAGGGGGTGAGATCTCTCCCGAACAACACGTTGCAAGGCATCCCAGATATGCTCAATAATGGTCATATCTGGGGACTTTGATGGACAGCAGAAGTGTTTAAACTCAGAAGAGTGTCCCTGGAGCCACTCTGTAACAATTTTGTGGTGTGTCGCATTGTCCCACTGGATTTGCTCAAGTCCCTTGGAATGCACTATGGACATCAATGGATGCAGGTGATCAGACAGGATGCTTAAATAGGTGTCACCTGTCAGAGTCGTATCGAGACGTATCGGGGGTCCCACATCTCTCCAACTGCACACGACCTACACCATTACTGAGCCTCCACCAGCCTGAACAGTCCCAAACCGACATGCAGGGTCCATGGATTCATGAGGTTGTCTCCACGCCTGTACACTTCCATCTGCTAGATACGACTCGAAAATAGACTTGTCCGACCAGACAAGATGTTTCTAGTCATCAAAAGCCCAATGTCGGTGTTGACGGGCCCAGGTGAGGTGTAAAGCTTTGTGTCGTGCAATCATCAAGGGTACACCAGTGGGCCTTAGATGATGTTTCGTTGAGTGGTTCGCACGCTGATGACCCAGCATTGATCTCTGCAGGAATTTGCGGAAGGGTTGCACTTCTGTCATGTTGAACGATTCTTTTCAGTCGTCGTTGGTCCCGTTCTTGTAGGATCTTTTTCCGGCCGCAGCGATGTCGGAGGTTTGATGTTTTACCGGATTCCTGATATTGAGTGTACACTTGGGAAATGGCCGTACGGGAAAATCCCCACTTCATCGCTACCTCGGAGATGCTGTGTCTCGTCTCTCGTGCACCGATTTTAACATCACTTTCAAACTAACTTAAATCTTGACAAGCTGCCATTTTAGTAGCAGTGACCGCTCTAATAACTGCGCCAAACACGTATTGTCTTATATAGGCGTTGCCGACCGCAGACCCGTATTCTCCCGTTTACATAGGTCTGTATTTAAATACGGATGCCTATACAAGTTTCTTTGGCGCTTCAGTGTATTTTTGTTACGATGACATCACAAGCACGGCACGCTGAAAGATAATCAAATCATACATGAATGCATAAACTTGTAACCATATCTTACCAATTAGCGAAAAGATAAATTTTGTTAGACGGATTTATTGTAGTTTCAGTGAAAGGGAAGTTAATCAGTCGTCAGTATTAAGTGTAGTGCCTTGTAATATAAACAAGTAATAGTCTTCATTATACAAAATACTAGACAAAGTTCGGCAGCTTAGAAAATAAATACTGTACAGTCATGTAGAGGAATAGGAGAATAATTTGAAAAGGTACTTAGGTAACGAACAAAGGGTGTTTTACGTACGAAGAATGCCTAAAAAAAGAAAATGTGATATGATTCAAGGCCGTGTTTAACAGAATGAGAGAGTTTCATGGAAACAACATTAACAATTAAAGGAAGTTATTCCAAAAACAGTTCAAAATGTGATTAGTAGATACAGTGTTATTTACTGAGAGATACAGTTGCAACCAAAATGAATATGAAGAAAATATACACTAAGAGAAATTTATTATGGGCATGTGACACTGCCTGCCTCCGTAGCTGAGTCCTGAGTAGTGAGCTTGTTGACTTCCATGCGAAGGACCTGGATTCGATTTATGGTACTGCGTGGGATTTTGGTTGGTGGAAGGCTGGAACGGGGCCCACTCAACCTATGACACCAATTGAGGTACTGCTTGTATGAGAGGCAGAGGCTTCAGGCATGCTGTCCTGCTAACTGGGGGAGCCGTGTGCTGGCCACACCCCACTCCACACAGGATCCCACACCACTGGCTGATGGATGACACGGCAGTCAGCCGGGAAGGAACTAAGGATTGGGTTTAACGTCGACAACGTGGCCGTTAGAGACGGAGCACAAGCTGGGATTGTGTCAAGGAGGAGGAAGCAAATCGGCCGTGCCTTTTCAAAGGAACCATCTCGGCATTTGCCGGGAGTGATTTAGGGAAATCACTCGAAACCAAATCTGATGGCCAGGCGCGGCGTCGAACTGTCGTCCTCCCGAATGCCAGACCAGTGTGCTAACCGGTGGGCCACCTCGCTCGGACTGTTAATCAGGCCCGATTTCCCTTCTGTGGCCAGGAGGGCAGAGTAGGTGGTGAACTATCTAACAACAGACAGAAAGTTGTAAAGGTGAATGTCACACTTGTAATGAAAGTAATGACATTCCGAATGAAATGTTAAGTGAGGTGTCTGAACCATTTGTGATATGAAATCGTTGGAATATAACGTAATTACACTGGAGACGATTACAACTAAACGAACATTTATACGAAAGGAACTTGTGGAGTTATCAACAAAATGTTTGCAACGGCACACAACTCCTGGGAACTGGAACAATAGCCCAATTATTCTCCCAGCAAAGGTAAAAGACTAGAAGAAGAACCATGCGTTGTACCTACAAGCCTTCTCTCCGAAATGTACGAGTTACAAGGTACCACACAAATAGAAAAAAAATCAGTTTATGTAAATTAAAGTAACAAGCTGGCTTTTGAAATGGGTAAAGTGGGCAGTGTGTAAGTCGTGAAAGGATTTACAGAACATAGCAATGAGACTGAATTAACGATTAGGGTAGCATTCTTAGATTTTGAAAAAAAAAAACCTTGCCAAACCGTACTAACCAACCTTGAGCCACAAGGTGTTAATACAACGTATTTTGACATGCTGAAAAATACTTAACATATTTCCTCTGGCTCCCATTAGCCTACAATTCATAATGGAGAGAAGAGTCATGCAAGGACATTTCAGGTAACCAAAACTGCTTTCAGGAGGCTTAGACAGCGGTGTCGTCCAAAGATAGCGGTGCCAAAGACAGCTCTGCAGCTCGCAACGTAACCAAGCCGCATCGACAAATGTGCGACACCGGCGCAGCAACGCCCCCAAGAATGTTTCGCTACGCTGCCGCATCGGCTCTTCCGGACGAGCACAGGACCACTCAGCCCAGATCGCGATCATCGACAAAGACAACAGCATCGTCTGGCCGCGTGGGATAGCCGTGCGGTCTGAAGCACCTTGCCTCGGTTCGCGCGGCTCTCCCTTTTGGAGGTTCGAGTCCTCCCTCGGGCATGGGTGTGTGTGTTGTCCTTAACGTAAGTTAGTTAAGTTAAGGAGTGTTTAAACCTAGGGACCGATAACCTCCGCAGTTTAGTCCCATTGGAACTTACCACAAATTTCCAAACAGCGTCGCCTTCTCGTAGACCACCTGCATATTAGGCAGAAGTCCACGTGAAAATTATTCCTAAATGTTCTCTGAGTGAGAGACTTGTAATTTGTCTGTATCGTGTGATACATTAATGTCGAGAGACGGTTTCCTGTGGAACTGGATAGTACAAAGTTAAGGCAAAGAACCCACGATTGTAACGAAGAGTGTATTTTCTTTATTTGAGTGCACAGTGTCTCTTCCTTCGGAAGAACAGACACCACGTAGGTCCAGCAGCTGTGAAATGCTATTTGGAAACTGAAGGGGGATCATTGCTGTCAGCTACAGCGGGCCGTTAAGCGGAATCAGCGGCGACGAGCGATGTCTCTGAGTAGCGAACAGGAGTAAATTCGACATGGACTGCGGATAGGTGGCGTTCGATGCGAGGGTGGATCGGCCGTAAGGCGTACGGAAGTAGTCCATGCAGTTGCGATAACGCTGTGTACCGGATGGCGCAGTGGTTAGCGCACCTGCCTTGTAAGCACGAGATCCCGGGCTCGAATCCCCAGTCTGCTTTCGGCTGCGGTGGGGCGAGGACGTCCGCTGCGCCCCGCCGTGCGCGACCGTGAGCGCTTGCTTGTGTTTACTGTGGTGTCACCGCCAGACACCACACTTGCTAGGTGGTAGCCTTTAAATCGGCCGCGGTCCGTTAGTATACGTCTGACCCGCGTGTCGCCACTGTCAGTGATTGCAGACCGAGCGCCGCCACACGGCAGGTCTAGAGAGACGACCTAGCACTCGCCCCTGTTGTACAGCCGACTTTGCTAGCGATGGTTCACTGACAAATTACGCTCTCATTTGCCGAGACGATAGTTAGCATAGCCTTCAGCTACGTCATTTGCTACGACCTAGCAAGGCGCCATTATCATTTGCTATTTATCTTGTGATGCATGTACCGTCAGACCGATGTTCACCAATTATGGATTAAAGTTAAGTATTCCAACAGCTACGTACTTTATTTGCTAGACTCAAATCCTTTAACTGTTCCAGACCTCACGCCAGACTGCGTGAGCTTAAACGCGTGCCTTTCGGCTTCACCTCCTAGAGGCTTGGCTGTCTTGCCAAGTCACAACATTTACTTTCTCGCGGCGCGAGTTGTATCTGTTCCAAGTTCAGTGCGGCTATGGCTCACACATGGCGCCACGATACGATCAAAATTACTCTCCAACCAGATCACGCGCGTCCTCGAGCCTATGAAATAGAACAGTTCATACGCGACGATCTACGTTTAGATCCGGCGACTGTCGTCGGAATACATTTTTCTATAACGGCGAGCGTGGTTTATGTTAAAATGACCAGTGCAGAGGTCTGCGCGACAGTGGTGTCTAAGTACTCGAACTCACTCAGATTCAAACATTCTAACGGGCATATCGGTGCAGCGACGGTGGAGCATGCAGGCATTGGCCTAAAGACTGTAAGGGTTTTTGAGCTCCCCTTCGAGGTCCCAGAGGAAGTTGTCGCCTTCCGACCATATGGCAATGTTATCAGCCACGTTGCAGAAAAGTGGCAAACTTTCTCGACGTATAAGGTCTACAATGGTATGCGCCAAATTAAACTTGAGCTCAAGAAACACGTGCCGTCCTATTTGAACATCGATGGCTGTCGTGCAATCATCATGTACGACGGTCAACCGCGTACCTGTTCCGGATGTGGGCAGGAAGGCCATGTTCGAGCGAGCTGCTTACAACGTAGAATTACGCAGACACCAGTGGGAGACTCCGTTTCTCCGACGGGTATGACAATCCTGCCCCTCACGTACGCTCAGACGACGATGCGCACCATAGATGAGGACGAAACGGGCGATCAGACACATCCATTGACGTCAGAAGGACCAAGGGAGGAAGAAGAAGGACCTCCGATGCCAACCCATATGTCGCCCCCCCCCCCCCCCCACAGCAACAACAGCAGCAACAGTCTCACGGAATCCAGACGCAACATAACATTCAGAACGCGATGGACGTGGACGCGAACATTGTCACGACCGCGGCTTTCCTAGCGGAAGGTGCTACTACGCTGGATTGTCTCCCACATTCGGATACGGATGTCCACGTTCGAAAGCAACGTTCGCCTCGACGACGCAAGCGACGTCGGCGGACCCCTTCTGACGATTGCCTCCTACACACGGCCGGTCAAGAAGGTGACATCTCATCAGACGGCATGGATGCTACGCCTGCTGAGGGTCTAAGTGGTGTAGACGGTTCACTTGCCAATACTACGAGTGCCCAATTACTTCTTGCACCACAGATGCAGCAGATCGCGTCGATGGATGGCGCTCCGTATACCTCTACCAAATACGACGTACGTGAGACAGATTTAGGTGCCGATCAGCTACACAGCATCGTGTTGCACCCACTGTGGTCGGACGATTTTGAGGAACTTCCTGGAGAGGACACGGGTGACAGGGGAGGGGGTGGCATTTGGGATGCCACTCCTAGCGTGAAAGACTCATAATTTGTAACGGGTTTGGTGGGTCCTGCATTTCTTGCGGTTAGCTTTGATTGCCATGGCGTCTACCCAAGATGAAGAGGCTAGGAAGCACACCTTTAGCCTTGCCACAATCAATATCAATGCGATAAGGGCACCACACAAACTGACAATGCTACAACGCATGCTCGATGCGGCGGACATCGACATGGCCCTCTTACAGGAAGTATGTGTCGCTAGTTTCCCTGACTTCTACGAATATACCGCCCACATCTCCCACGCCTCTTCTACCGATTGTGGTGTGGCTGTCCTGCTACGGGACGGCTTGGCGGCTACGGACGTACTGTACTTACCGAGTGCAAGAGCCATGGCAGTAACTGTCAACGCTGTACGACTCATCAATGTATACGCCCCTTCAGGATCAGGGAGACGGAGAGATCGGGCCCGCTTTTTTTCGGAAGATATTTCGCGTCTATTTATGGGCCACATGATATGGTGATCTGAGGAGATTTTAACTGTACATTATCTCCGTCTGATCGGCAGCCACATCACGTCCCGTGTGTGGAATTCGAAATGCTAGTGCGTGACCTCCACTTGATCGACACTTGGCGCGACATCCATGGCCCAGCTCCTGGTTACACCCATTATACAAGTCATTCATCAAGTCGGTTAGACAAGATTTACGTCACAAGCACCCTTTCGACGTCGACGAGAGGAGCAGAACTCTGGCCCACTGCGTTCACCGACCACACAGCATGTATTTGCACCTTTGCCCTCCAACCTGCACGTGTGTGGCGCAGTAGGCCGCTCTGGAAACTGAACGTCGCCCATTGGACGAGCCGGCATGTAAAGATGCTATCGAAGAGTCGTGGAACGCGTCCTTATAGCGTCATGGTCGTTACCGATCGACCCTCAGTTGGTGGATTGAATATGCGAAGCCTGCTCTTAGGCGCACCTTGATGGCTTACGGCCGGGAAGCGGCGGCATGGAGGAGGAGCACGGAAAACTTTTATTACACCGTCCTACGGGAATGTCTTGCCATGGAGCCCTCACCTGACAGGCAGATCATAGTCAATCGCGCGAAAGCGCAGCTCGTCTCCTTAGCACGCCATCATTTACAGGGCGATGTTATACGGTCGCATGCTCCAGACATGATACAATCAGAAAGGCCATCTATGCACCACGTGCTCCTAGAACGCAGGAGGCGCCGTAGGGCACGGGTAACCGACATGATAACGGACGACGGACGACACGTGGCAGAACAAGCAGATACAGCAGAAGCCTTCTATGGGCATTACGCTCAACTTTATTCAGCAGTGCTTCCTCATATGGCGACGATAGACACCGTTTCAGCACACGTCCACGGTACCGTTCAACCAGACATGGTACCGACTTTACTGGGAGAAGTGACAGAAGAGGAAGTGCTCGACGCCATTGGTAAAGGTGCTCCCCATAAATCACCAGGAATCGATGGATTACCATTACAGTTCTATCGAGCATTTAAACAACTATTGGTACGGTGTTGGGTTGAAATTCGTCAGGAATTGATGTCCCCGGGTATACCGTTGCCTGCACCCTTCTTGGAAGGGACGGAATCATGTCCGCGATTATCGGTCCTTAACGTTATTGAACAGCGACTTCAAGATCTTTTCGAGGCTTCTATCAGAACGTATTCGCGGCACGCTATTGCACGTCCTGTCCAGCGATCAGACGTCCTTGGGGGGACCCAACAACATCAGAACTGCGTTATGTCGTTACAGAGATCTCCCATGCACGGGTGAGACGTTTGCCGGCAGCCCTGGTGTCTATCGACTTTAGCCTGGCTTTTGACCGTGTGGGCCACACTTTCCTCACTGCCGTTCTACGGCGCACGGAATACCCCGACCCCTTTATCACAGTGTTGACACGCCTTCTGCATGGGGCTACTTCTCGAGTTCTTGTTAATGGAAGACTGACGGCACCCATGCCGATCCGCCGATCAGTACGACAGGGATGTCCATTATCAACATTGCTATTTGCATTGGCCTTAGAACCTGTGTTGTGTGGTCTCCGAGACAGGCTCACTGGGATACAGTTCGGTGGCTTCATCTATCGCTGCACCGCATATGCGGATGATTTGATGACTGCCATACCGGGAGCTGACAATATGGCCGCGGCTTTGGACTGGATTGCAACCTACGGTACAGCTTCGGATAGCCAAATCAACGTTGACAAGTCTGTCGCCTTGAGCATCGGGATTGGGCTACCGCAGGAACACATTGCCCCCTTACGCTTCAGTGATACTGTCCGCTGCTTGGGCTTAGATTTCATGAACGACATGCGACGCGCGACGACGCTCAATTATCGACGCCTTCTTAACCAAATTAGGGCCGGAATTGCAAATCAGCGCTTGCGATCCCTCAACAGCGGGCGTATTATGCCAATGTATACCTTGCGTCCCGCATACAGCATCTCGCTCAAACGCTACCCATTCCGAAACCCTTGGCTGGTAGCATTATGGTGGCGCTGGGATACTTCGTCACCTCTGGTATGTTACTGAAGATCAGATACGTATCTCTTACCCTCCCCAAGGAAAAAGGTGGTCTCGGGCTAGTTAACGCCCATGATAGGGCCATTGCCCTCTAAGTTAGCTCACATTTATGTCAGCTGCGCCGTTGTCCTACAAGCCTCACGAGTTTGCTTCTGACGGCGCTACGACCTGCTTCACTAAGAGCGCCGGTGCCACTACAGGACATCCCAGCGCCCCTCTTTTATATAGGACGTTTCTATTTAGAACAAAGTTATTGCAGTGTAGCGCTCACGACACCACAAATGGCCACAACTCGACGCCTATATCATGACATGCTGCAACGCCGCCCCCTAAATGTGGTCGAACTGAAATATCCTGACGTACGGTGGCGCGTGGT
The DNA here is from genome assembly GCF_021461385.2 of Schistocerca piceifrons. Lineage (NCBI taxonomy): Eukaryota > Metazoa > Arthropoda > Insecta > Orthoptera > Acrididae > Schistocerca > Schistocerca piceifrons. The sequence goes on from NC_060138.1 coordinate 663,676,854, forward strand.
GTGGAAGACTGTACACGATGCCGTGCTTGATTCTGATGTTGTTTCAGAATGTTACGTAGTCGTTAATGGGAAACTGGTGACGCACGAACGTCTCTGCAATATCCGCATGGCAGAATATCCCAATTGTGTGGGTTGTAATACAGTAGATTCTGACGAGCACCGGCTCAGCTGTGGAGAGGCGGAACCGGTTTGTCACCTAGTGCGGCAGATGCTGGCTTATCTCTTGCGAGTTAGGCCGGAGCATATATCTGCACGCACGTTATTGTTTCCGGATGAGACATTTACCCCAAGACTCGAATCAACTCCGTCACCTGGATACATGGACATGCGGTCCATTACCTCTGTCGTGACGGACACAATAATTTCCTTGACTTCTGGCTCTATTTGCAAGAAAGACATCATGCTATTTCCGGGCATACCAGATATCGACAATGCTTCGCAAACTATTTATGGAGTGCCTTTCACAGCCCGCCGTGTAGCTGAAATGTTCCAGGCAGTGGCAAATGAGGTCAGAACGAACTGCAAACGATCATATATTGAACAATCTTTATCAGTGGGCGCAGTCGCTGAGAAGCCTACCTACGAAGTGGTAGCTTTATTTTCATGTTATTTATGTTTACTATCTTCGATGGTATCTTCATTCTCTTTTAGTTTTCCAGGCTTGATTAACTGTAAGTGTCTGCACATTGATATCTATATAAATAAAAAAAGTGAGCAGGAGACCTGCGTTCGAATCCAAATAAATACACAAGAACAAAATAAGAACAAAATGAGCAACAAATAAAATACAGTAATGTATTATACCCTTCCCTTCCTCCTTTTATTTTTTAATAAAATGTTCAGAGGCATATTTAATTTTTGTTCGTGGGCGGAACCTGAAGTGGTCGCGAACGGCCGTCCTAGTTAGCTTTAGGATGAAAGTGGCGGTGGCACTAGCTTTGTTTTTGTTTTTAGGCTAGATAGGTTTTTGGGGGTAGTATGGGTGATAGGGGCCAACGCCTGAAGTGAAGAGGCAATTTTCTTTCTTTATTTATATATAAATAGAAAAATAAAAATAAAAAAAGTTAAAAAATCCCGGACCGGTACATATTTTCGTTCGTCGCCACTGATTCCTCTTAATGTCCCGCTGCAGCTGATGCCAATGATCCCCCTTCAATTTATATCGAGTTTATTTTCGTCAAGTACGACACAGACGAAGCTTTCATATTCCCAAACTGGGAAAAAAAAGAGAAATAAAACGTGTTTATGGAATAAACCTAAGACACTAGCTTGAGTTTGTTGATTGTAATGTCCATTTCTAGCTCAGATGGGTTTCAACAACAAACGGAAAAACTTCCAATGAAAGCCTACTTCAGAAATCGTCATACGAAAATGGGCTTAACTTCTAGCCAAAACTGAGGCACGCTTCAAGTGTAGAATTCGCCTGTTTTGTATAGCCTTTTTGCATTTCCACCTTCGTTATGGGTAAGCAACGTTTGTGAACGGTGGTACACTATAAGTTCTAGAACATCACTGACCCGTGCCCCGGCTCGCGTTTGTGCCGTTGACAGGTTGGCGTCGTGTATTCGGATTGTGACCTCTCGTTTTCTTAATGCGTTCACTGGCGCCGTTACGTTTGCTCACTTTGTCTGTCCGTGAGTAGCAGCAGCGGTGTTTATCGATAGCGAGTACTGTGATACTATCCTTGGAGCGACCTCTGGTACTTCCGGGCCGTCGTGTGTCGGAGTTCGGATGGGACGGAGGACCAGTGAGGTCCGCACAGTCCCAGGACTCGCCGGGTCAGCTGGCAATACATGCACTATCCAATGGAACGATGTGGCCGCGAGAGTGCACGACCACGCCAAGGACCAGATTCAGTTAGTTTAAGTTGAATGGATTGTTAAATCCGAGTAGTGAAACCGCCACCATTGTGTGTGTGTCCGTCCGCCGAAGTAACCTCATGGTAACAAGCGGTTAGTTGGCATTCATACTGGGACGTTTTCCTTGCCTGACTTAATCGAGAGCGACTGTTGGTTGGTCGTTCGGTCGGTCGTCTCAACGGAGATGTGTATTTGATCTTCCAACGGATTCTGGATTCTCTGTGTTTGTGTCGACTTATAATGCGTCCTTGTTGCTCCACAGTGATTGGTTTTAGTATTGTTTGAGTTGTTTGGTCCAAAATGGTTCAAATGGCTCTGAGCACTATGGGACTCAACTGCTGAGGTCATTAGTCCCCTAGAACTTAGAACTAGTTAAACCTAACTAACCTAAGGACATCACAAACATCCATGCCCGAGGCAGGATTCGAACCTGCGACCGTAGCGGTCTTGCGGTTCCAGACTGCAGCGCCTTTAACCGCACGGCCACTTCGGCCGGCTTTCCGTTCATTATGTGCAAAATAATACGTACTTATATACATATACTACATACATACAGATATGAAAAACATACCAATGATAACATTACTCTTCTTTCTGAAAAATATTCAGTGATTTTCGTTTGAGATTTTGAATTCCATCTAGCATTGTCCAACAGATTTTCGATGGTGATGAAAGTTGACAAGAAATCATCACTCGTTTCCATAATGAGGGCGTAGGAGCGTATGCTATGGGACAGACGCCGACAAATAATTTTAATTCTTCTTAATAAGTCCTTCAGCCGTCAGTGTAGCTAGTGTTACAGTCTTTTTTTTATTTGGTTGTTTTAAAAATTATTTTGGTATTTTTAACGTGTAATGGTCTTCCTCATTTGTAATTCAGGCCTTCAGCCGTTAGTTGTTCTGTACTATTGCTTGTGGCATTCAGCCGATAAATAATTTTGAATTTTTTTTTAATAAGGCCTTCAGCAGTCAGTGTAGCTTGTGTCACAGATAATTTTTTTTTTAAGTGATTGTTCTTAAAAATTATTTCCTTAAATAAAGTGTACTTGTTTACAGAGCAACCAACGGTAACTGAGTAAGGCCCCGTCGACACCTTTTCCTGCCTTCCCTAAGTTCCACATATCAATCACATAAAATTTAGACGTAGTTGAACATCAAAATAACTGTCATTGGGAAAAGTAGAGAGTACAGAAGAGTGGAAACCACAAGAAAAGCTTTCCTGTAAAACAGAAATACTCGTATGTTAACGTATAATCTGCAACACGGTTTCATCAACAGCTTCGGACTTCCGAGGATTTATGTGTTCAGTACTCTAACTTTTTTGATAGCGACATTTATCGAAATTCTTCGCAGACTCATCGCGGTTGGTCCAGAGCTTGATGATGTCACCGCGCTTCTGAGCTCAGGAAACGACCGAATCCTTATTTGGGCTACAGATCATCTACGGATTTGTCCGTTTCGTGAGTTCGGAAACATCCATGGTGCCTTCGTCGAGATCTGGACTAACTCCAAGACCAGTAAGGAGAATCTCGGAGAGTGTCGCTTTCGAAATTAGAGAAACAATGGAAAAATGATTCTTCGTGATGTCAAAGGTATTGACGTTAGCATATACAGTGTGTTAAGTAAGAGCAAGGGGCGCATTGTATACATATGGTGAAAGACATCGCCTTAGTTGTTTCACAACGAGACAGAGGGAAACTTTCTCGTTCATGCAATGTCGATAAAGCATTAGTTGACTTTGAATTCTTGACTGAGATACGCAAAAAGAGTCATAAGTGCAGCTTACGCGTCGCGTTTATAAAAGATGTCTGATGCCGACCGCCGGACGTTCGCTCATCAGCAGAAATGAAGATTGGATACTGCAGGAGGATAATGATCCGCAGAACCGCAGCAGTCTTTGCAGCGATTGGTAAAAGGAGAAAGGTACTGGATTCGCCCTCATTGTTGCCTGACGCTAATCCAACTGAAAAGGTTTGGTCTCACTTAAATAAATGAACGGATTGCTAGACGGGAGACATTCTGGGGCACCGTGGAATCTACATCTACATCTACGTTTACACTCCGCAAGAAACCCAACGTTGTGTGGCAGAGGGCACTTTACGTGTCACTGTCATTACCTCCCTTTCCTGTTCCAGTCGCGTATGGTTCGCGGGAAGAACGACTGGCGGAAAGCCTCTGTGCGCGCTCGAATCTCTCTAATTTTACATTCGTGATCTCCTCGGGAGGTATAAGTAGGGGGAAGCAATATATTCGATACCTCATCCAGAAACGCACCCTCTCGAAACCTGGACAGCAAGCTACACCGCGATGCAGAGCGCCTCTCTTGCAGAGTCTGCCACTTGAGCTTGCTAAACATCTCCGTAACGCTATCACGCTTTCCAAATAACCCTGTGACGAAACGCGCCGCTCTTCTTTGGATCTTCTCTATCTCCTCTGTCAACCCGACCTGGTACGGATCCCACACTGATGAGCAATACTCAAGTATAGGTCGAACGAGTGTTTTGTAAGCCACCTCCTTTGTTGATGGGCTACATTTTCTAAGGACTCTCCCAATGAATCTCAACCTGGCAGTCGCCTTGACAGATCGATGTCAGAGATATAGGTCTGTAGTTTTGCGCTTCTGCTCGACGACCCTTCTTGAAGACTGGGACTACCTGTGCTCTTTTCCAATCATTTGGAAACTTCCGTTCCTCTAGAGACTTGCGGTACACGGTTGTTAGAAGGGGGGCAAGTTCTTTCGCCTACTCCGTGTATAATCGAATTGGTATCCCGTCGGTCCAGTGGACTTTCCTCTGTTGATTGATTTCAGTTGCTCTTTTATTCCTTGGACACTTATTTCGATGTCAGCCATTTTTCTGTTTGTGCGAGGATTTAGAGAATGAACTGCAGTGCGGTCTTCCTCGGTGAAACAGCTTTGGAAAAAGGTGTTTAGTATTTCAGCTTTACGTGTGTCATCCTCTGTTTCAGTGCCATCATCATCCCAGAGTGTCTGGATATGCTGTTTCGAGCCACTTACTGATTTAACGTAAGACCAGAACTTCCTAGGATTCTTCAGTTTTGCAATGAAAGTAGGTCTAAGGGGTAAAGATTGTGGAGAGAGTCCAAGGGTTGAATGCAATAGAAGGTTCGGATGAAAGTACGAGAGCTACTCGGAAACTAAGATCCGATAGGTCGCGAAATGGGAACCACAGAAAAAATGCAATGAAGCTTTGCGTAGATGTGTTCCACGGTTTCTCTAATGGCGTCGATGGCGTCACATCGCTATTTTCAGTTCTGAGAGCACTGTGATCACACGAAGATGCCCAGAAAATAGCGTCTCCCGCCAAGTATGAGTGCCCGTGAGAGAGTTCACCTGATTTAATGCATCCCGTACAAGGTAGCTTTCAAAAATTTCCTTCTTTATGACAATTCTCTGCCACACACTACGAGGGCAATGACAACGCCATTGTGTTTGATCATCCGCCATACAGCCCAGACTCGCCTCCCTCTGATTTTCGTCTCTGCTCATGTTTACCGCTTGCTATGCAGAAAATATTTTGGCACAAATAAGCATTTAAGGAGATGGGACCTGGATAAACTGACTAAACCAGACCTTGTACAGAGTTTCAGGGAGAGCATAAGGGAACAGTTGACAGGAATGGGGGACAGAAATACAGTAGAAGGAGAGTGGGTAGCTCTGAGGGATGAAGTAATGAAGGCAGCAGAGGGTCAAGTAGGTAAAAAGATAAGGCCTAGTAGAAATCCTTGGGTAACAGAAGAAATATTGAATTTAATTGATGAAAGGAGAAAATACAAAAATGCAGTAAATGAAGCAGACAAAAAGGAATACAAATGTCTCAAAAATGAGATCGACAGGAAGTGCAAAATAGCTAAGCAGGTATGGCTAGAGGACAAATGTAGGGATGTAGAGGCTTACCTCACTAGGAATAAGATAGATACTGCCTACAGGAAAATTAAAGAGACCTTTGAAGAAAAGAGAACCACTCGTATGAATATCAAGAGCTCAGATGGAAACCCAGTTCTAAGCAAAGAAGGGAAAGCAGAAAGGTGGAAGGAGTATATAGAGGGTCTATACAAGGGCGATGTACTTGAGGACGATATTATGGAAATGAAAGAGAATGTAGATGAAGATGAAATGGGAGATACGATACTGCGTGAAGAGTTTGACAGAGCACTGAAAGACCTGAGTCGAAACAAGGCCCCGGGAGTAGACAACATTCCATTAGAACTACTGACGGCCTTTGGAGAGCCAGTCCTGACAAAACTCTACCATCTGGTGAGCAAGGTGTATGTGACAGGCGAAATACCCTCAGACTTCAAGAAGGATATAGTAATTCCAATCCCAAAGAAAGCAGATGTTGACAGATGTGAAAATTACCGAACTATCAGTTTAATAAGTGACAGCTGCAAAATACTAACACGAATTCTTTACAGACGAATGGAAAAACTGGCAGAAGCCAACCGTGCGGAGGATCAGTTTTGATTCCGTAGAAATACTGGAACACGTGAGGCAATACAGACCTTACGACTTATCTTAGAAGAAAGATTAAGGAAAGGCAAACCTGCATTTCTAGCATTTGTAGACTTGGAGAAAGCTTTTGACAATGTTGACTGGAATACTCTCTTTCAAATTCTGAAGGTGGCAGGGGTAAAATACAGGGAGCGAAAGGCTATTTACAATTTGTACAGAAACCAGATAGCAGTTATAAGAGTCGAGGGGCATGAAAGGGAGCCAGTGGTTGGGATGGGAGTGAGTCAGGGTTGTAGCCTCTCCCCGATGTTATTCAATCCGTATATTGAAAAAAATGGTTCAAATGGCTCTGAGCACTATGGGACTTAACTACTGAGGTCATCAGTCCCCTAGAACTTAGAACTACTTAAACCTAACTAACCTAAGGACATCGCACACATCCATGCCCGAGGCAGGATTCGAACCTGCGACCGTAGCGGTCACACGGTTCCAAATTGACGCGATTAGAACCGCACGGCTACACCGGCCGGCAATCTGTATATTGAGCAAGCAGCAAAGGAAACAGAAGAAAAATTCGGGGCAGGTATTAAAATCCACGGAGAAGAAATAAAAACTTTGAGGTTCGCCGATGACATTGTAATTCTGTCAGAGACAGCAAAGGACTTGGAAGAGCAGTTGAACGGAATGGACAGTGTCTTGAAAGGAGGATAGAAGATGAACATCAACAAAAGCAAAACGAGGATAATGGAATGCAGTCGAATTATGTTGGGTGATGCTGAGGGAATTAGATTCGGAAATGAGACACTTAAAGTAGTAAAGGAGTTTTGCTATCTGGGGAGCAAATGTAACTGATGATGGTCGAAGTAGAGAGGATATCAAATGTAGACTGGCAATGGCAAGGAAAGCGTTTCTGAAGAAGAGAAATTTGTTAACATCGGGTATAGATTTAAGTGTGAGGAAGTCATTTCTGAAAGTATTTATATGGAGTGTAGCCATGTATGGAAGTGAAACATGGACGATAAATAGTTTGGACAAGAAGAGAATAGAAGCTTTCGAAATGTGGTGCTATAGAAGAATGCTGAAGATCAGATGGGTAGATCACAAAGAGGAGGTATTGAACAGAATTGGGGAGAAGAGGAGTTTGTGGCACAACTTGACAAGAAGAAGGGACCGGTTGGCAGGACATGTTCTGAGGCATCAAGGGATCACAAATTTAGCATTGGAGGGCAGCGTGGAGGGTAAAAATCGTAGAGGGAGACCAAGAGATGAATACACTATACAGATTCAGAAGGATGTAGGTTGCAGTAAGTACTGGGAGATGAAGAAGCTTGCACAGGATAGGGTAGCATGGAGAGCTGCATCAAACCAGTCTCAGGACTGAAGTCGACAACAACAACTACAATAAGCTACAGATCAGCGTAGAGAACTAGCAGAAAGCACAAGCGATTGCCCTCTATGACAAGGGTATTCGGAAGTTCGTACAATGTTCCGACAAATATTCCAATCGTAGAGTCAACTATGTAGGGAATTTTCTGAAAGGTGTAGCAAACAGTTTTGATTTTAACTATATATTACGGTATGATTTAGTCTTGATTTTCACTGTGGTTTCCATTTCACCACCGATCGGACCTTAGTTTCCGAATAGCCCTCGTATGTCATGTAGAGATGAAAAGGTGTTGAAGTGGATAACCTGGAGTGAAGAACTGCATCAAACAACTCTTCAGACTGACGAGCACGTCAAAAGCGGGCTTTCAAGTCGCCAAACTTTACTTTATGCTAATATGTTCACATGTCACATCTCAGGAGGAATATGTGACGTCGAGTTGGCTTCTTTCAGAGCCCTCTCACTCCTCACAGTCACTCCCTATGCATGGGACGCTGACCCGTGAGGAGAGAGGTAGAAGGGCAGATAATGCCATCATCCTCTGAGCGCCGGCACCCACTGCCCGGCAACATTTTTCACCTGCGCGGCCAATAGCCGCTGCACGGGCGGCGAAATTAATATTTGCCGCGCCGAGCTGGCTGACGTGCCCGGACGCCCCGGAATACTGGCGCGGGCTTCCGAGGGGGGCGCCGGGCCGCGCCGGAGCGGAGAGCCGCCGGAAAGATTAATGCGCTGGAGCTCGGGCCCCGAGGCTGCACGTGGCCGTCCCCGCGGCAGACACCGCCTCCGCACAAAGCGCGACCGCGACCTTAGGGGATGTGTCCCGGCGGCAGCACGTGGCTCCGAGCCTCTTCACGGTAGCACGCACACAGCCGGCAACCGATAAACAGCCGTCCAAAGGCGCCACGGCGGGGGAAGGAAAGAGAAAGTGTCTGTCCCCACCCCGCCCCGCGCGCGCCAACTCTACGCGGGGGTTCACCGCGAAAGCGTAAGCTCCTTTTGTAATGGCGCACTTCCACAGTAATCTCTGCCGAGAGCACTAAGAAGGTAAAAGCCTCGTAACAGCCAAAAGCCTGCTGCAAAGTGTGCAGTAATGCAACATTTCTCAGACCGTAGAATCCGAAAGCCCTACCAAATGCGTAGGTACCACGAGCATCGGAAACAGTGAGGCATAATATGCTTACTAAAATATTCAAAACAAGAGTTGCAACATAAAGTAGCTAGGAAATGTCTAGATTCGTATGTAAATATCGAAATATGTCTCTCGAAAAAGAAGAAATTTGACCAGTAGTAGTAAGGAGTACATTAGTGTCACGCACTGCAAAACGAACCGGTCTCTACATCCTCTACACATGTCACTGAAGCCACTCACACCAAAACTGACGTTACTAAGACTCACTAGCATGACACAGAGGAAGTACATTGTAATTTTCATGTTAAACCAAAGTCGCCAGAATCTGACCACCGCAATGGAATAACTTTCTCCTCTGTGGATTGTGGCAGTGTTGTAAGATACCCGCTTTCGTAGCCTAGACAGCAGCTACTACACTGACTTTTTTTTTTCTTTTCTTGTCATCTGTCTCCTGATTGGCCCTCCACGAATTCCTCATCTTCACCAATCTCTTCATCTCAGAGTAGCACTTGCAATTTATGTCCTCAATTGTTTGCTGGATGTATTCTAGGCTCTGTTTTCTTCTACAGTTTGTACCCACTACAGCTCCCTCTCGTAACATGGAAGTTATTCCCTGATGTCCCCTCTCCTTATCAGTTTTTCTATTTATTCCTTTCCTCGCCGATTCTGCGGAGAATCTCCTCATTCCTTAACTTATCAGTCCAGCTAATTGTGTACGACAGCGGTTAGTTAGGTTTACGTAGTCCTGAGTTCTAGGGGACTGATCACCTCAGAGCAATTTCAATATTTTTTTTTTTTTTTTGAAGAGCTACCAAGTTGCAGGCATGCTGTTAGTTCCGTTTCCCCATTATTTAAAATCTCCCTAAACATGATCTACTGGATTAAAACCGGGTTATTTAGCTGTCTAGTGGGGATGCAGCAGGGTACTGAAGATTTTGTCAATCAAGGAACATACGCCAGCAACCCTGTGAACATGGTTGTCGTCGTCTTGGAATATGTGATGGGTTCATATCACGAACTGTAGAAGAAAGGGTAGTACTTGGTCATCGAGAACGATGAAATAAACATCCTGTGTGTGTGAAATTTTATAGGACTTAAAATAAACAACCTGATACAGATTCGTGGTAACTTAACCGAGTGGCTCAAGTCATGATACGAGAAACATTTTCAAATCGCCATAGAAGTACCTCTGGCGCGAGCTGCGGCTTAATTGCCTCCTCGGGCTGCTGCTGCGCCTGACAAATTGTATTATTTCAAAGGAGTCAAAGTCGCTAATCGTCGGACCAAATTATAAAGACCCAGTCAGGTACTATCATTTCGTAGTAGTTTGACACATTGGGGCTTTTACAAGCTACCCGACTCCATATGTCCATTTCCTGCAGTTCTCTTCGCAAGGTGTACTCAGAAATTGGTTGAGATGGATTTGCGTTCACTTACAGCACCAGTTCCTCTCGGGTTTTAACGGAGTCTCGTTTTCGATGTATGAAACTCGTCTGCACTCCCTGTGAGTTAGAACCTACTTGCCGGACGAGGTTGCTGTGCGGTTCTTGGCGCTACAGTCTGGAACCGGGCGACCGCTACGCTCGCAGGTTCGAATCCTGCCTCGGGCATGGATGTGTGTGATGTCCTTAGGTTAGTTAGGTTTAAGTAGTTCTAAGTTCTAGGGGACTGATGACCTCATAAATTAAGTCTCATAGTGCTCAGAGCCATTTGAACCATTTAGTACCTACTTACCATCACTGTTCTTCCGCCGTGTTACATATCTGCGCGTGAAACACGATTCATTATAGGCAGACACGCCTCACTGGAAAACCAACATCTTGAGCAGTGCCACTCACTGTGTGATCATACACACGTCCAAACACTACCGACCGATCGTACAGTTCTGATCCCATAGTAGTGATGTCAAATATACACCAGCTCACTGCCATGACTTATGTCATGTCAGATCCAGTTCTACACTATCTGCAGTGTCCAAAGTGACTAGAGTGCCCTCTTAAGAGACTGATTAATATTTTTACAGTGAGTCTGTATTCAAATAGACATCGCCCCTCAACATCACCGTGACCTGTCGCTGTCTTTTGTTTCGCGAATTCCTTATCATTCGTAATTATTCGTATGCATGTACTCAATAGACCAACGACAAGCAGGAAGTTATCACTATTAAACGATTTGCATTAGAGACAAAAATTCTGTTCCTGAAGCACAGCACTGGGCCTGGGATTGGTTCTGTTCGTACATCTTCCTCAGTAAAACCTTAGTGGAAGATCTTGGTCTTTTCTGGTGAAAGTTAATTCAGTTGGCTAACATTTCCACACTACTACAATATTTAAGAGACCTGTGTCTTCATTCTCAGAACATCGAAAGAGGAAGATATACAGACCACCAAAACTGCCTGAGTACTACGTGTTACATTGTCGAAATGTAGTGTCTCAGCGCAAGCCAAAGGCAAGGCATCGTTGCCGGAAGTGGACTTCTTGTCCGACCTGCTGGCGCAGCATTGCACCATGCTGAACACGTAGGAGCCACAGCACGTTTGTCTGGTCGATGGCCAAGAGGCGCTTCAGCACACGGTGTAAGCGACGCCTGCGGCAGCCACTCAACGAAAAACCCTCTCTGCTGACTGTCAGACAAGGCTCGAGATCCATTCAATAAAACATCGAATGTGGAGGTGTTATAGTGTTGGCTTACGCCTTCAGGGCGCCGTCGTTTGACCGTCATCCTAAAGGGACTGCTTGCCTAGGGGACAAACCGCAACACTGATGGTCCAAGGGTCGAACTCAGGCCCTTCCAACCACTGGATCACTTGGCGTCCACCAGCGCCCCAGATGACATCAACCAGAGGCAGGTCCTGTCGGCGTTCGTGTCAGGATACCTTCATCGCCAGCCGCCAGTGCCGTCCACCAGCCACCGGCGTACGACCGAGCATGGCTGATCCGCCTGCCCAGCAGCTGTGCCATTTGGGTGGGTTCAACGCCCACCATCCTGGACCCGACATATGTGAGCCCGAGAATTCTGTCATAGACTATCGAGAAATAAAAAAAGGATTTTACTATCTTCGATCTGCTTGTGACTTATCCTACTCACATACTGCCATCAGAGAGAACCTCCACTGCTAAAGATGGTGTCAGGACTACTGGTGGAGGCTACAATGATAGTTCAACATCCATGTTCACAAACGGCAACAACGGTAGTAGCAGTTAAGCAGTGATCTTCGCTTGAGAGATACAAGTAAGTGCCGACTTTAAGCTTTCGTTTGGGTCCATATGACTATTCATGCCCTTTCATTTTTTCATATTCAATATGTTTATGTCGTTTGCTTCTCGTAGTGATCGAGGGGAAGCAATGTGGCACAGATGAAAACGTATCAGCTCAAGAAACAATACACCACTTGCTTGATCAGACTGTTCAAATGCTAGCTGATAATGTAGAATGGCATTAGTGAGCTTGAAAATGTACGGGAAAAGAGAGGGGAACAGTCTTCTCCTAACTTGTCTTTGATACCAGCACTTCCTTGTTAGTAACTCCTTTTTCAGGCTAATCAGAGAAAGATGGGGTGTGGGGGGCGGGGTGGAGGAAGAAAGAACAGTTATTAAGTGTGCTTCGGCTAAAGTTGGCACGGACTGCTAGGGCAAATGTGGTGTGCCATGAGAAATTACAAAATACTCGACAGCTCCAGGATCTGAATGAAGGACTGGCGGAATGACATAAGAAGAAAATTATCTGTAGTTTTGTCGCGAGCAGCTAATCGTATAACTTGAAGGTAATGAGATCCAGTGAGATCTTTTTAACCTTATTAGGAGGCTGAATATTAATACTTAGAGCTGAGAGATACTGACAATACCGAAAAGGCCATTCTTCAAGAGGCAGAGCAGAAGGCGCTAGACACAGCTGAAATGTACCGTAAGGTGCTGGAAGAATTTCCAAAGTCTTTAACGAAGCTGTGACGACTACTACAGCTTGTGTAGAAAGGTATACAGTGGACAGAACTACGGAAAAGAAGGCAGATTTCAGTGCAGAGATTGTGTACTATGATTAGCCTTGTCACATTCGGTGAAACTGTAGGAAACCTGTGTATGGGTGGTGTAATCAAATGGTTCAAATGGCTCTGAGCACTATGGGACTTAACATCTGTGGTCATCAGTCCCCTACAACTTAGAACTACTTAAACCTAACTAACCTAAGGACATCACACACATCCATGCCCGACGCAAGATTCGAACCTGCGACCATAGCGGTCACGCGGTTCCAGACTTAAGCGCCTAGAACCGCACGACCACACGGGCCGGCGGTGTAATCAAATTTGACGCTTGGAATGGGATTGTCTGGGTAGGTTTGCGTACGCCATGGAAGGTGGTGGGAGGCTAGAGCTTACACCTGGGCATTAAATGAGAAAGGCAACGAATGGTGCGGCCACTGTGCAGCATTTCCAGTAAATGTAAGCACATATGCCTATGTGCTCACTACGTGACAGACTAATATTTGATGGGCTATGTAGAAGGAAGTGTGTGTAAATTTTTAATGGATACACGAGTGAAGGTATCTGTAGCAAATCAGGATGTACTTGACATACATGTATAAGGAATTTCAATCGGCCTCATCGTACCGCAAGTCACGTAAGTGGCAGTAGTTTTCATTCGCTCAGTTCGATATTGGCGAATTTCTCAGTGGGAGTAATACATCTAGGTTCACACGGAAGTATTCCCTCGAGTTGGCAACACCTATGATGCCGTACATGGACTGTGTTTCTGGAGTAAGCATCACGCTAAACTCTATATGGAATGGCATATACTAGCCTTAGATAGGACATCAGTGTGTTTGGGTTTTACTGCCGGAAAAACTGAAGTGCCACCAGGCACGCCCGAGACATCGAATAACTTACCTAAACTGCAGGTACGGTCACATAGACCTAATTCTTGGGACAAAACATTGAAAGGTAGAGGGAAGCTAGTCTCGGTTTACATAGGAGCAGATTAGCCAGTTAAAGCTATGTTTCTAGTTAAACCGTTGGTGGAAGATGAGGAACAGAACAAGGCACAGTATTTTGTACACTGTATTTTGTCATGTGTGAAGAAGTGGACTGGAACTAGTCTGAGTGTGGATCATTATATTAGCCAACAAATTCAAACTTTTTTCTGCACCTGGTTTGTGAATTGGTGGATTTACCTAATTTTGGGGTGCTGGATTTACTGGTGAAATCAGCTTTTCTCTATGACATGACTTTTCTAATTACAGAGCAGAATCAAAACAGTTCTGGTGAATATTGACATAAATAAAGGAAACGAAAAATACATTTTCAGAACTTAAGAACTCAACATTATTATGAAAGAAGTTCTATATTAGTTGACAACATGTTTTCAACTTCATCTTTTTTCGTATTAAAAATGTGCCAACGATTTTTTTTTTTTTTTTTGTATGCCTTTGCTTTATCAAGCCCCCGATCTAATGGCGATTTCTAGATATTCTAGCACTCCTATACTAAAATAAACTAAAATTAAAAAAATTAGATCTCCAGACAAAAGAACAGCAAACATCTAAGTACAGGAAATAATCAACAAAAGTCCTTATAAATTCAAATATTTTACGTCCTAGAGAACTTTGAAAGGTAGATTCGTATTCTACACAAGAAAAACATGCTAACTGATGTATGACATCCCAGCCTGTTGAAAGTAATCATCACAGTGCATGGTACACCTCGTAGAAAACGTTGTGTTGTTATGACATAGGTCTACAAGGTTCGCAGAGTTTGCACTGAAGATGGTCACATAGTGACCGAAATCGATCCGTGAAATAAAAAATTTTAATCTTTACAACCGACGCTTCTGTCATTTATCCAAAATATATCGCCATCAGTATTTATCAACTTTTTCCTTGATTTTTTCTTTTGATCACCGTTTTCTGTATGCACCCTGCGCCAACACCACGTTAGTAATGTATCTGCCAGTCACTATGAATCCATTGCAGTACATACGCAGATGATGATTACAGTATGGGTAGGTTACAATGTCTGGAAAATTCGATGATTATTTTGTAACTTTTATCAGTTTCTGGTCGGAGACTTGACCAGTTATTTGTGGGAAACAGTCATTTCAATTTGCTTTGTATTTTGTAAAAACATTACTTAACCATCGCAGCACATGTCACAAAGAATAACGTATGATTTAAATCAATTTCTGAAGATGAGTCATACAAACTATTTAAGAAACAAAAACGCATAACTTCTTTGTTTCTCAAATACGAAGTAACATTATGAGGTTTATCGTTCCCTTTGAATTTTGGATGAAGTGCACTTAAAAAAAATCGGGTTTACAGGGTATGTGACTATAGCAGTCATAGGGATAGGATGCTGCAAAGAGAAATTATATGGTTTAGGAGTGGTCTATCTCTCTAACAATGACTTGAAAACTGGGCGTGCTTCAGTGCAGAACCCGTCATTAGCTGCATATCTGAGCCCTGGGAGGGGCTCGTAAATGGAGGTTTACGCCTGCGTGCATTTGCGAGAGGTCGTTTAACAGCATGTGAGTGTGTCGAACGTGTGACAATGGTGGGCTGCAGTGAGCAGAGCAAAAAGCTCTGAAAACAGTTTATGCCACTGCACAGTATTACAATGTTAATCAGTTGCCACATACTTCACATATGCAGTAGTTGTGCACCATCGTTGCCGCCTACCAGCCTCTCCACAAGATTATGACGTTCAACAACTGAGAGTGACGCTTAGAGAGCTCGGTAATTTAGGTGGCAGATGAGAGTGATTTATTTGACAGCAGTTATGTTTTCATAATATAGCATTCTGTGTCCGGGTAGATTGTGTGAGTAGACCGCGATATTGACCTGTGTCATTACTACCTGCATAGGTTTCTGATCCCAAAATTAATCCCTGTCCTGTACTAACCTCTTCATCTCAGAGTAGCACTTACATCTTACGTCCTCAATTATTTGCTGGATGTATTCCAATCTCTGTCTTCCTCTACAGTTTTTCCCCTCTACAGCTGCCTCTAGTACCATGGAAGTCATTCCCTCATATCTTAACAGATGTCCCATTATCCTGTCCCTTACCCTTATCAGTGTTTTCCTCATATTCCTTTCCTCTCCGATTCTGCACAGAACCTCCTCAACCTTATCAGTCCACCTAATTTTCAACATTCGTCTGTAGCACCACATCTCAAATGCTTCGATTCTCTTCTGTTCCAGTTTTTCCACTGTCCATGTTTCCCTACTGTACAATGCTGTACTCCAGACGTACATCCTCAGAAATTTCTTCCTCAAATTAGGCCGATATTTGATATTAGTAGACTTCTCTTGGCCAGGAATGCCCTTTTTATCAGTGGTAGTCTGCTTTTGATGTCTTCCTTTCTCATTCCGTCATTGGTTATTTTACTCTCTAGGTTGTAGAATTCCTTAACTTCATCTACTTCGCGACCATCAATCCTGATGTCAAGATTCTCGCTGTTCTCATTTCTACTACTTCTCATTACCTTCGTCTTTCTTCGATTTACTCTCAAACCATACTGTGTACTCATTAGACTGTTCATTGCGCTAGCAGATCATTTAACTTTTCTTCACTTTCACACAGCATAGCAATGTCATCATCGAATCGCACCATTGATATCCCTTTTTCTTGAATTTTAATTCCACTCCTGAACGTTTCTTTTATTTCCGTCATTGCTTCCTCAATGCACAGATTGGACAGAAAGGGCGAAAGGCTACAGCCTTGTCTTACACCTTTTTTAATACTAGCACTTCGTTCTTGAGCATCCACTCTTATTATTCCCTCTTGGTTGTTGTACATATTATATATGACCCGTCTATCCTTATTGCTTACCCCTACTTTACTTCGGAATTTCAAACATCTGGTATCATTTTACATTGTCTAACGCTTTTTACAGGTCGACAAATCCTATGAACGTGTCTTGATTTTTCTTTAGTCTTGTTTCCATTATTAACAGCAACGTCAGAATTGCCTCTCTCTTGCCTTTACCTTTCCTAAAGCGAAATTGATCGTCATCTAGAGCATCCTGAATCTTCTCTTCCATTCTCCTTACTATTATTCCTGTAAGCAATTTGGATGCATGAGTTGTTAAGCTGATTGCGCAGTAATTCTCGCAATTGTCAGCTCTTGCCGTCTTCGAAATTGTGTGGACCATGTATTTCCGAAAGTCAGAAATGTCGCCAGACTCATACATTCTACACACCGACGTGAATAGTCGTTTTCTTCCACTACTTTCAATTATTTTAAAAATTCTGATGGAATGTTATATATCCCTTCTGCCTTATTTGATCATAAGTCCTCCAAAGCTCTTTTAAATTCTGATTCTAATACTGGATGCACTATCTCTTCTATATCGACTCCTGTTTCTTCTTGTGTCATATCACACCTATCTTCCCCCTCATAGAGGCTTTCAATGTATTCTTGCCACCAATCCGCTCTCTCCTCCGCATTTAGCAGTGGAATTCCCGTTGCACTCTTAATGCTATCACCCTTGCTTTTAATGTCACCGAAGGATGTTTTGACTTCACTGTATGCTGGGTCTGTCCTTCCGACAGTCGTTTCTTTCTCGATGTCTTCATATTTTCCCTGCAGCCATTTCGTCTTAGCTTCCCTGCACTACCTGTTTATTTCATTCCTCAGCGACTTGTATTTCTGTATTCCTGAGTTTCCCCGAACATTTTTGTACTTCCTCCTTACATCGATCAATTGGAGTTTTTCTTCTGTTGCCCATGGTTTTCTCGCAATTATCCTCTTTGTACCTATGTTTTATAACCCAACTTCTGTGATGGCCATTTTTAGAGATGTCCATTCCTCTTCAACTGTACTGCCTACTGAGCTATTCCTTGTTGCTGTATCTATAGCCTTAGAGAACTTCAACCGTATCTCGCCATTCCTTAGTACTTCCGTATCCCACTTCTTTGCATATTGATTCTTCCTGACTAATATCTTAAACTTTAGCCTACTCTTCATCACTACTATATTGTGATCTATGTCTGTATATGCTCCTGGGTACGCCTTACAATCCAGTATCTGATTTCGGAATCTCTGACCGATCATGATGTGATCTGGCTTAAATCTTCCCGTATCACCTGGAGTTTTCCGAGTATGCCTCATCCTCTTGTGATTCTTGAACAGAGTATTCGCTATTGCCAGCTGAAACTTCTTTCAGACCTCAATTAGTCTTTCTCCTCTCTCATTCCTTGTCCCAAGCCCATATTCTCCTGTAACCTTTTTTTCTACTCCTTCCCCTACAACTGCATTCCAGTACCCCATGACTATTAGATTTTCATCCCCCTTTACATACTGTATTGCCCTGTCAATGTCCTCATACACTTTCTCAATCTCTGCATCTGCAGCTTGCGACGTCGGCATGTATACCTGAAATATCCTTGTCGGTTTGGTTTGCTGTCGATTCTATTAAGAACAACCCTGTCACTGAACCGTACACAGTAACATACTCTCTCCCTTACCTTCCTACTCGTAACGAATCCTACTCCCGTTATACAGTTTTCTGCTGCTGTTGATATTACCCTATACTCATCTGACCAGAAATTCTAATTTAAATACTGGCGCTAAACGAGTTAAATATTGGAAGAAATTTGATTTTGCTACTTTATTGTCAAATATTGTTCGTTTGGCGTGGTGTACTTCAGGTTTTTTCTCAACAGTTAATATGTCACAGTGATTTTCACTGATTTAAAAGTTTTATTTTTCCATTCTGATTCATTCATCAAAAATATACTGCTTAAGATAAATGTTAGGATCCTGCAACAACTACGTATTGTGTACTCATGGTCTTTTCAAAGTCGTGGAAGTAACAGCAGATTTTATTGAATTTAGGGGTTAACGTCAAAATAATTAATTAGAGTGGATCAAGCACTTTAAGTTTAGTAACCGCTGGGAATATTTGGGTCATCAGGCTCGTTACAAAATTACCTAATCGGCTTGTACACGCAGCTTTGGATTACGTACGACACTGATGTGGTCGATTGGCTTAATAGCGAAGTTTGTCCAATTGGACAGGCGACAATTTTATTTGAAAATTATCGAAGTTCATTTCAAGGAACTAAATTATTCAGCCACTGCAAACGTTTATATTTGTGAAAGATCATTATTAACTTTAACGCTTTTATTCGATAACAGTTCCATTTCAAGAATATTATCACAACTGGTGTAATGCCCTTGCTGCTTTCCACAGGGAGTTTTGTACGTTTCCCCATTTCGATTCAGCAATATTCGGAAACGATAGACTTGCTTTCCAGATCGTTGGGTACGTGACCACACAGTCAAGTGAATTAACTGATACAAGAGTGGGTATGTTAAAAAGTGTCTAGTATCCATCCTGTCTTATTGAGATGATTAGGAAGGTTTCCGTAATGGAAAAAAATACTTATTCCTGACGCTGGACATTATCATCCGCGTATCCCTTTCATGATACACGACGATTAGGGTTATTTGGAATTACACTACAGTAGGGCTTACCTTTCTGGCATCGTATTTCATCCCATTCTTCCTTCCATGCGTTACGTTTGGAGATGTAGTCAGATACACAGAAGACAAGATAGGTAAGCTATTAATGCGTTTTATAATTTGCTAGGAAGTTAAGGAACTCCGTTGTTGAAGGCTTTGGTGTGCTGAAAGCCACAAAAGATTAACTGAACATCAACACTTTACTTGTGTCTTACTACTTGCTGACCACGCCCTTCGGTTTGAGCTGCACACTGTTGTGAACGGCAGCGCTAGTTTTCCGGTTTCCGCGGACTTTTCTCCGCCCTGGAGATACAGGGCGGATCTTGCGTTAATTCGTCTAAATGGTGGCGACCTGGCCCGGTATGGCTATTTTCGAAGACGAATGATTTCCACAGGGTGGTTAATGTTTCCAAATAGCCATTGGGAACAAATTTCTGAAAGTGTACGCTTTTAGCGTTAACGGGAAATGGCCAATCGAAGTGTTTACGCCCTGCTCTGGAGTCCGATTGGTAGGAAGGTCTGCACGTTAAAATGATCTCATGGAAGTGGTTGAAGCTGATAAAACTGCGAGCCGGACAGCAGGCTTTGAAGGGTGCAGAAGCCGAGTTTTAAGCTTTCTGGGACAGAGATGGTGTAGCGGAAGCTGGTAGTCAGTGATGAAAAAAAGTTATTCTCTTATTGTGGAAAATTTAGAAAGTGTTCGGAAGGTGCGTTCCCGGGTGCGGCTGTAGGCACCGGCCTAGTCGACGTTTTCAAGGCAGGTGTTACTGTCTGGTGAGCGTATACGCACTCTGTGGGAAGAGGCCACTTAGCAGAGAGTGGAGAAACCAACTAACTAGAGGTGTTATTCAGTGAAAGAAGAGGACATGGCGAGTGTTATTAGAAGGTAATAAATTGAGTTTTACTCGTACAGAAATGTGAAACGTGAAATTTTATTGTGGTTGCCCTAATCCTCTTTAACTTCACCTTGTGAACTCTACGGAAGCTATTTGGACACGGAGAGAAGGAACGTTTCAACCGCTTAGCACTGTCGGTTCATGCATAGCCCTCATAGATGAAAACTGTTAGCCCCCGACATTTCTGGAGCACCTAGAGGTGATGTGGCAAGTACGACGAAGACCTTGCCCAGTCCAGGCGACATAACGAATTAGAGAGTTTGCATGATGGCCACTGACTGTCCGATGTAGCAACGATTAATTGCGAATAATGCGTAATTCCGTATTCCGACCTGATCGTGGAAAGGCAAAAAAGAACACAATGAAATGAAGAATGGAAAATATCTTTACTTGCTACAAGCATGCATCATAGGCAAATGCATCTGGGAGAACCTACAAAACATTGATTCATGAAGAAGAGAGTCTTAAGAGGGTTACACACAATAATTACTGTGAGCAATATTCTATTTTATGGTCGTGCAGCATGGACAATTTTACTTCCTCTTTCTACATTACAACCCACTTCAAAGCGAGTCACTGACTGAGCACCGAGGGTCCAAATGTGCCTGTTACAATCACATGGTTAAGGCTATGTCGCTCAGTAAAAATTAGCATACATCGTAGTTTACTGCACAGTATACCCATACAGTCGCCACACTAACTGTTGTGAAAGTGTTTGCCGTCTGACAACTGGAACGACACTAACATCCCTAGGGGGCGAGAAAGTCAACCTTAAGATTATTGTTTGTTTTTAATTATATTTATACTTCATTAACTTCAGTCTAGTTACCTATTTTCGAATCACATGAAGGAATGCACACTAAATACCACCATAAGCAGGTTCGCTATTTTATACAGCTCTTGTTGTTGCTAGACATGAGTTTGTGTTTTGTGCAGTATTTGTAAATATTTCAGGTACTACAAATGCACGTGCTGCATAATACTTTGTTTTAAAGCTATTTGGAATATAGTGTTCAAAAATGGCTGTGAGCACTATAGGACTTAACATCGGAGGTCATCAGTCCCCTAGAACTGAGAACTACTTAAACCTAACTAACCTAAGGACATCATAAACATCAATGCCCGAGGCACGATTCGAACCCTCGACCGTAGTGGTCGCATGGTTCCAGACTGAAGCGCCTAGAACCGCTCGGCCACCCCTGCCGGCGGAGTATATTGTTAATTCTTCACTTACAGATATTTATTTCAACAAAATTTCGACATATTTTTAATACTAGTTATACAACGTGTGGACTGTCTTTTATTGGGCTACTGCCTATTGAGTTAGACACTGGTTGGACCTTACAAAGTTTCGTTCGCCGTGAATCCCAATTCGATAGAGTATCTAGCGTCATACAGAATTTTGCAGAAAAAATCTTATGCATGTCAGTCTACTTTCGTGACGATATTGATTAATATTGTTATGAAATCAAGTAACAACAATTATTATTTTACGAAATTTCTCTCCATTCTCAAGACGTGACTGATCATGACTTCATATTATTTCTCACAATAGGTAGTTAGACGTACATGGTGCAGCGCGTCGCCTTGATCGTAATAAAGTGTTTTCCACACAGGAATACGGCAGTTGAAAAGTTGACATATTGCCATTAGTAATGGTTCCTAATTAAGATGTTGGTGTTGAAACATACAAAGTGAATGTGAAGTTCGACGTCCTGGCTCTAGGCAGGCCTGTAGGGGCTGATCGACTGCCGTATCTTCCAATGACAATGCTGGCTTAAAGTGCGTTTACACTTGTGCGCCTTGCGCCTGGTCTCCGTGCGACTATGCTTGCCCCACACACAAGTAGAGGCATGCGTGTAGTTTGCTTCCCTCTTCCTCAGCATCTGCATGTGAGTGATTCCATTCACACCTGTGTTCACACTGGCCTTCAGGAGCGAGATACGGCGGCACCGTGACTAGCCGGAAGGTGCACAGGTGTTCACGCACATTTAGAATGCGTTAGGCAGGAGAATGTGGTAGGTATACCGCTCTCCCGGTCGTTGTCGGATTTCTTGACCTTGGAATCGCTACCAGTTGGCCAAGTAGATTCTCAGTTGATCTCACGAGGTTTTTACTGCACTCCGTACCAGTCATCCCTCTCACCAAGAATAAATCGCTGGTAGTACCGGAAATCTAACGCAGGTTCCCAGGATCGCAGTCATTTGCGCCACCAATCAGTCTCAGACGCGGTGGTATTAATATAAATGGTGGTGAATCTGACACTGTCAAATAATATTTAATATGAGAGTAAAATACTGTTGTTTGTGAATATGACTTCTAAAGGACAGAGCCACTGGGTACATCAGTATACAAAAAGTGTTGTACGGTCAAGCATCCTCCCGCAAAGCATCCCACTCGTTATAAACAACCCTTACGAAGGACACTTCCGTGCTCTGTCCTTCATTACGTTTATTAGAAGAAAATATTTTGTCGAGCAAAGCGAGTCTTTTATAACGTTCGGCAAAGAGAAGATGATAAAAATGATTAGCCGCCATAGCCTTGTTGAAGCACTTTATTATTTTTCCAGCCGACGCTGCCACACACTCATAAATTCTGCCAGCCCTACCTGCTGGGTCTTCTTAAATTTTGAGACAAGAATCTAGACGATGTTAAGCACGCGGTCTCTTTGATGTCTTCCACCTCTTTTTCCGTCTTAAAAAGACACCACTCGGATAAATTCTCTCGCATACCCGTCGAGAGCTCTCAGAGGAGATATTGATTTACAAACATCTCCACAGCGTTTGATATTTGCTTACTTTTGACGAAAGGTTTTGGCGTATTTACCATTCTTCTGATCAAGTTCCCAGATCACTTACACTTTATTTGATAAGTAGGATTTACTTTTTATTTTTATGAAAAGCTTTTCTTTATTCTCTGTCAGATGCAGTTTCTACAAAAACGGGAGGAAGGAAAATTACGTTTTAACGTTCCATCGACAGTGAGCTGATTAGAGACGGAACTGTAGATCTGCCTTACAAAGCATGAAGAAATAACACGGTAGTTTCCATTTAAAATGAGTAATTATGGGTGGGATGGTTTGCGAGAGGAGGCTTGACCGTACAACAGTTTTTATATACTGATGTACCCAGGGGCTACGTCTTTCACAAGTCATATTCACAAACATCAATATTTTACCCGTGGTCTAGGGGTAGCGTCTTTCATTCATAATCAAACACGTCTTCGGTCCCGGGTTCGATCCCCGCCACTGCCTAAATTTTGATAAATAATCAGCATTGGCGACCGAAGACTTCCGGCATAAGAAGTCAGCCTCATTCTGCCAACGGTCTTGTCAAAGAGGGCGTAGAAGCGGATAGAGGTTCAGGGCACTCTCTTGTCCTAGGGGTGGGAAATTGCCCCTAAAGGCGGAAGAATCAGCAATGATCGACGACATGAGGATACAGAAGGCAATGGAAACCACTGCATTAAAGACACGTAACGTGTATCCAAAGGACATGTGGCCTGTAATTGAAGAAGTGTCATGATGATCTCTCCATTGGCAAAAGATTCCGGAATAGTCCCCCATTCGGATCGCCGGGAGGGGACTGCCAAGGGGGAGGTTACCATGAGAAAAAGATTGAATAATCAACGAAAGGATAATGTTCTACGAGTCGGGGCGTAGAATGTCAGAAGCTTGAACGTGGTAGGGAAACTAGAAAATCTGAAAAGGGAAATGCAAAGGCTCAATCTAGATATAGTAGGGGTCAGTGAAGTGAAGTGGAAGGAAGACAAGGATTTCTGGTCAGATGAGTATCGGGTAATATCAACAGCAGCAGAAAATGGTATAACAGGTGTAGGATTCGTTATGAATAGGAAGGTAGGGCAGAGGGTGTGTTACTGTGAACAGTTC
Source organism: Schistocerca piceifrons (assembly GCF_021461385.2). Lineage (NCBI taxonomy): Eukaryota > Metazoa > Arthropoda > Insecta > Orthoptera > Acrididae > Schistocerca > Schistocerca piceifrons. The sequence continues at coordinate 663,700,943 of NC_060138.1, forward strand.
AGTGACCGGGTTGTTCTAATCAGAATCGACAGCAGACCAACACCGACAACGATAGTTCAGGTATACATGCCGACGTCGCAAGCTGAAGATGAACAGATAGAGAAAGTGTATGAGGATATTGAAAGGGTAATGCAGTATGTAAAGGGGGACGAAAATCTAATAGTCATGGGTGACTTGAATGCAGTTGTAGGGGAAGGAGTAGAAGAAAAGGTTACAGGAGAATATGGGCTTGGGACAAGGAATGAGAGAGGAGAAAGACTAATTGAGTTCTGTAACAAGTTTCAGCTAGTAATAGCGATTACCCTGTTCAAGAATCACAAGAGGAGGAGGTATACTTGGAAAAGGCCGTCGAATGGCGCTAGCTGCGCAGCATTTGTGCACCGCCGCCGTCAGTGTCAGCCAGTGTGCCGTGGCATACGGAGCTCCATCGCAGTCTTTAACACTGGTAGCATGCCGCGACAGCGTGGACGTGAACCGTATGTGCAGTTGACGGACTTTGAGCGAGGGCGTATAGTGGGCATGCGGGAGGCCGGGTGGACGTACCGCCGAATTGCTCAACACGTGGGGCGTGAGGTCTCCACAGTACATCGATGTTGTCGCCAGTGGTCGGCGGAAGGTGCACGTGCCCGTCGACCTGGGACCGGACCGCAGCGACGCACGGATGCACGCCAAGACCGTAGGATCCTACGCAGTGCCGTAGGGGACCGCACCGCCACTTCCCGGCAAATTAGGGACACTGTTGCTCCTGGGGTATCGGCGAGGACCATTCGCAACCGTCTCCATGAAGCTGGGCTACGGTCCCGCACACCGTCAGGCCGTCTTCCGCTCACGCCCCAACATCGTGCAGCCCGCCTCCAGTGGTGTCGCGACAGGCGTGAATGGAGGGACGAATGGAGACGTGTCGTCTTCAGCGATGACAGTCGCTTCTGCCTTGGTGCCAATGATGGTCGTATGCGTGTTTGGCGCCGTGCAGGTGAGCGCCACAATCAGGACTGCATACGACCGAGGCACACAGGGCCAACACCCGGCATCATGGTGTGGGGAGCGATCTCCTACACTGGCCGTACACCACTGGTGATCGTCGAGGGGACACTGAATAGTGCACGGTACATCCAAACCGTCATCGAACCCATCGTTCTACCATTCCTAGACCGGCAAGGGAACTTGCTGTTCCAACAGGACAATGCACGTCCGCATGTATCCCGTGCCACCCAACGTGCTCTAGAAGGTGTAAGTCAACTACCCTGGCCAGCAAGATCTCCGGATCTGTCCCCATTGAGCATGTTTGGGACTGGATGAAGCGTCGTCTCACGCGGTCTGCACGTCCAGCACGAACGCTGGTCCAACTGAGGCGCCAGGTGGAAATGGCATGACAAGCCGTTCCACAGGACTACATCCAGCATCTCTACGATCGTCTCCATGGGAGAATAGCAGCCTGCATTGCTGCTAAAGGTGGATATACACTGTACTAGTGCCGACATTGTGCATGCTCTGTTGCCTGTGTCTATGTGCCTGTGGTTCTGTCAGTGTGATCATGTGATGTATCTGATCCCAGGAATGTGTCAATAAAGTTTCCCCTTCCTGGGACAATGAATTCACGGTGTTCTTGTTTCAATTTCCAGGAGTGTACAATACGTACAACAAGCAAGAGGGAATAATAAGAGTGGACGATCAAGAACAAAGTACTCGTATTAAGAAGGGTGTAAGACAAGGCTGTAGCCTTTCGCCCCTACTCTTCAATCTGTACATCGAGGAAGCAATCATGGAAATGAAAGAAAGGTTCAGGAGTGGAATTGAAATACAAGGTGAAAGGATATCAATGATACGATTCGCTGATGACATTGCTATCCTGAGTGAAAGTGAAGAAGAATTAAATGATCTGCCGAACGGAATGAACAGTCTATTGAGTACACAGTATGGTTTGAGAGTAAATCGGAGAAATACGAAGGTAATGAGAAGTAGTAGAAATGAGAACAGCGAGAAACTTAACATCAGGATTGATGGTCACGAAGTCAATGAAGTTAAGGAATTCTGCTACCTAGGCAGTAAAATAACCAATGACGGACGGAGCAAGGAGGACATCAAAAGCATACTCGCTATGGCAAAAAAAGGCATTTCTGGCCAAGAGAAGTCTACTAATATCAAATACCGGCCTTAATTTGAGGATGTACGTCTGGAGTACAGCGTTGTATGGTAGTGAAACTTGGACAGTGGGAAAACCGGAACAGAAGAGAATCGAAGCATTTGATATGTGGTGCTATAGACGAATGTTGAAAATTAGGTGGACTGATGAGGTAAGGAATGAGGAGGTTCTACGCAGAATCGGAGAGGAAAGGAATATGTGGGAAACACTGATAAGGAGAAGGGACAGGATGATAGGACATCTGCTAAGACATGAGGGAATGACTTCCATGGTACTAGAGGGAGCTGTAAAGGGTAAAAACTGTAGAGGAAGACAGAGATTGGAATACGTCAAGCAAATAATTGAGGACGTAGGTTGCAAGTGCTACTCTGAGATGAAGAGGAATTCGTGGCGGGCCGCATCAAACCAGTCAGTAGACTGATGACAAAAAAAAAAAAAAAAAAAAAAAAAAAAAAAAAAAAAAAAAAAATTAAAAATTATTTGACAGTGTCAGATTTACCACCATTTATAATTATTGCACATCATCATCATCATCATTATCATCATCATTCTTTAAGCAGTCTATGACAGCCACAGTTTTGAAAAAAAGATTTTGATGATTGTAGGTATTTGCTGCAAACGTAGGGTTATAAGACAACCGTAGCCTTCCGTTAACGATCGTAAGTAAATGTAGACAACGGTAGTTTTCTTAGCAGCCTTGGCCAATTAAGATCCTAACAGCGTTACCTGTACGTTACGTGCGTTGCACTGGTATCTGGCGTCATCTCATTTCGATCACTATGTTTGGGTATGTGATCAGTGTCTTATTAGATTCCCCTAGAAACTGGAAACGGCGAACCATCGAGAATCCAAGTGAAGATATATGAAGGGCCGCGTAATCTGTGGAGCATTTTCGTTTTACTTAGTTATCCTCCTGACTGTTACTTAAAAATAAACAGAATTTATGGTGGCAAAATTGAAATTGTCTATATTTAATTCAGGTTTTCCGTCTACATCTACATACGTACTCTGCAAGCCACCGTACGGTGCGTGGCGGAGGATATCCTGTACCAGTACTTGTTATTTCCTTTCCTGTCCCACTCACAAATAGAACCAGGGAAAAAGACTGCCTATAAGCCTCCGTATGAGCCTTAATTTCTCGTATCTTATTTTCTTAGTCCCTATGCTCAGTGTATGCTGGCGGCAGTAGAGTCATTCGGCAGTCAGCTTCAAATGACGGTTCTCTAAATTTTCTCAACAGCGTTTCTTGAAGACAACGTCACCTTCCCTCCGAAGATTCTCATTTTAAGTTCCTGAAGCATCTTCGTAACCCTTACGTGTTGTTCGAATCTACCGGTAACAAATCTAGCAGAGGGCCTCTGAATTGCTTCAATGTCTTTCTTCAACCCGACCTGATACGTATACCAAACACTCGAGCAGTACCCAAGAACGGGTTGGGCCAGCATCAGTCTCCTATGTGCGGTCTCCTTTGCAGGTGAACCATTCGTTCCTAAAATTCTCCCAACGAAGTGAAGTCGACCATTCACCTTCACTACCATATTTCTCTCACGCTCGTTCCATCTCATATCACTTTGAAAAGTTACATCCAGGTATTTAAAAGACTTGACTGTCTGAAGTAGCACACAAGTAATACTGTATTCGAATATTAAAGGTCTGATATTATTACTCATCCGCACTAACTTACGTTTTTCTACATTTACATTCACACAAATTGTAGTGGTGGTAGTGGTAAGTTCCTATGGGAGCAAACTGTTGAGGTCATCGGTCCCTAGGCTTACACACTACTTAACCTAACTTAAACTACCTTACGCTAAGAATAACACACACACACACGCCCGAGGGAGGATTCGAACTCCAACGGGGATAGCTGCGCGAACCACGACAAGGCGCCCTTAGACCGCGCGGCTACCCCGTGCGGCTTCATCTAGACAAATGGAAATTTTGCCTAAGTCGTGTTGTATGTTCCTGTAAGTCACTAAACGTTGACGTGTTACCGTGCAACATAGTATCATCAGCAGACAACCGCAGATTGCTCCCCACGCTGTCTGCCAAATCATTCATGTACATAGAGAACAACAGTGGTCCCATCACACTACCGGGGGGCACTCCTGACGATACGCTTGTCTCTGATGGACACTCATTGTATAGGACAACATATTGGATATTGAGCCACTCACATATCTGTGAACTTACGCTACCTTCGTTAACAGCCTACGATGCGGCGCCGTGTCAAACGCCTTCCAGAAATCTAGAAATCTGGAGTCTGCCTGTTGCCCATCAATAGTTCTCAGTATATCATGGAAGAAAATGGCAAGCTGAGTTTCACACTAGAGATGCTTTCTAAAACCATGCTGATTCGTGGTGTAAGTAGACTGTTTAGGTTCCTATATTGGTAACGCCACCGCCACGTAGCGCTCTGTATGAAAATCACTGGCTGTGCTGTGCGCAGCCTGTGGCTGGTTTGCATTGTTGTGGGCTATTGTAGTGTTGGGCAGCTGGATGTTAACAGCGCGTAGCGTTGCGCAGTTTGAGGTGAGCCGCCAGCAGTGGTGGATGTGGGGAGTGAGATGGCGGAGTTTTGAGAGCGGATGATCTGGGGAGAGACAGTAAATTTGTGAGACTGGATGTCATGAACTGATATATATATTATGACTTTTGAACACTATTAAGGTAAATACATTGTTTGTTCTCTATCAAAATCTTTCATTTGCTAACTATGCCTATCAGTAGTTAGTGCCTTCAGTAGTTAGAATCTTTTATTTAGCTGGCAGTATTGGCGCTCGCTGTATTGCAGTAGTTCGAGTAACGAAGATTTTTGTGAGGTAAGAATTCATGAAAGGTATAGGTTATTGTTAGTCAGGGCCATTCTTTTGTAGGCATTACTGAAAATCAGATTGCGTTGCGCTAAAAATATTGTGTGTCAGTTTAAGCACAGTCATTTATAATTTTTCTAAGGGGACGTTACATTTGTCGACCCTTAGCGAGAATACCTCACTGGAATCTTCCGATTTTTTTCTTGTAGTTTGTGTAATTAGTGTAGCTATTGTTTATTGCTAGCGCGTAATTATTGAGAGAATTTCCTTTGTAGTTGTAGTTTTTCATTGTTGTACATTAAAACAGTTGTGGCATGCATGTAGATTTGCACCAAGTATTTCGGAGCTGTGCTTGCAATTAACGAGAAATTATTTTTAGTGCTATGTTAATGTGTTTTCTTATTTTTGCTCTTCAAATTGTGCTTTTCTTGTTATCGTGGTAAATACGTGATAATTATGGCGTCTGCAAAACGTAACACTAGGCTCCAAAGTAAACTGAGAAATGACAGTGAAGACGTAAGCAGTGTGTGAGCGCCATCGTGTAACGAATTAACTAATGTTCAAAGTAGTAATTTGGTAATTGTGCATAGGGAAATGAAGTGGGTTGCAAATAATGGTGTAGACAGTGAAACAATTAGTGAACAGGGAAGCATTATCGATCGATCGGTAGGCAACAGCTCGCCTCAGGAATCCGAAATGACAAATACTGTAGATTCAGGTTTTGCGTCCTCACCGTTTTCTCAAATAAGTCAAGACACATTTTCTGCTTTTCAAAATGCGAGTATTGCCGGTTCAAATGCACTGCCGAATAGCACTGAGGAACATGTCTCAGACACCAGTGCATTGTTATTACAGTTAATGCAACAAATGGGACAAAGGCTACAAAAATTGGACACAACGCTTGACACAAAATCAGAAACATATGGGACAAAATCTTCAAAAGTTAGACACAATGGAACAACACCAGAGATAAACACAGCAACAGTTAGACGCAATGGAACAAAATCTTCAAAAGTTAGACTACATGCTTGAACAAACACGCGAAGATTTAACTACTGAGCTACATAAAATCGAATCGAAATGTCAAAAAGTCTGTAATGACGTAAAAATACAAATTTGTGAGCATTTCCAACCTATTTTTTCGCTCAGATTGACTCAGTTGCATCTACCGATTCGGTTAAGCAACATGCAAAAACTCAGGAAAACTTAAGGGACACAGTAGATACGATTTCAACACAAATGGACAATCTGAAACTTGGTTCAGAAAAACACACTGAAGAAGTAAGTTCACTATCGGAGAAAGTAGCCGAACTTTCGGATCAGTTCACTAACTTATCTGCAACGGTAGATGATGATCTGAATGACACAAGACCTGTAGCCTCCAATGACACAGAAGAATGCGAACAAATTAGTAAATTCAAACAAAATCAGAATCAAATTAATACGCAATGCAAAAGAGAAATCCGGGAAGTACAAGATCAGTTGGCACAAGTAATACAAGAATTACACATTTCAAAGGACACTCGCGCTCCAACACGGGAAGAGGGACTTAGAAACACGGAAAAGCTACAAAATAATAACACAGAGCATTTGGGAAACTATGAAAGAGATTGGCAAGGTGCACCGAATTTTGAGATGGAATCGCCGACACGACGTAACAATGACCGATATGCGACTCGCCGACACGATGATTTTCACTATAAGCTGTTCATTAGTACACGTAAATTCAAAACATTTAAGAATTCTGGCAACGACATTCATCCACAAGCGTGACTTCATCAATGAGGGTGTATACGACCCGGGACAACCGGGAGATCCGGGAAAAACCCGGGAATTTTTTCATCCGGGATAAAACCGGGAAAAACCCGAGATATTTTTAGAATTCCGGGGAATTTTTCGTTGTTTTAGTTTTCAGTTAGATTTTTGTAATTTTGACTGGTAAAATCGATACTCTAACAAAGGATATTACTGAATCCCGCTACTGCAGAATAATACAGGGTGATTCAAAAAGAATACCACAACTGCAACGACAAAAGGCAGAGCTAAGCACTATCTGTCAGCGAATTAAGGGAGCTATAAAGTTTCATTTAGTTGTACATTTGTTCGCTTGAGGCGCTGTTGACCGCTCAACAGAGAGCTTTTTGTGTTATTGAGTATGGCAGAAGTGAATCGACGACAGTTGTTCAGCGTGCATTTCGAACGAAGTATGGTGTTAAACCTCCTGATAGGTGGTGTATTAAACGTTGGTATAAACAGTTTACAGAGAACGTCAACTACCCGAGGCGATGGATCGGCCGCCAGGCAGCCCGTGACAGAGCACTTCATCGCTGGCCTCCAAGAAGCGCTGATCTTACCCCCTGCGATTTTTTCTTATGGGGGTATGTTAAGGATATGGTGTTTCGGCCACCTCTCCCAGCCACCATTGATGATTTGAAACGAGAAATAACAGCAGCTATCCAAACTGTTACGCCTGATATGCTACAGAGAGTGTGGAACGAGTTGGAGTATCGGGTTGGTATTGCTCGTGTGTCTGGAGGAGGCCATATTGAACATCTCTGAACTTGTTTTTGAGTGAAAAAAAACCTTTTTAACTACTCTTTGTAATGATGTACAACAGAAGGTTATATTATGTTTCTTTCATTAAATACACATTTTTAAAGTTGTGGTATTCTTTTTGAATCACCCTGTACTTCAGCAATACAACATAAACGAGTGGAAAAAACGAAAATAAATTGCAAAGGAAGTGCGCCATATACAACAACGACACACAGTGCTCAGCCAATTGAAAATGTGTCGAAGGCTTTAGGAAGACTATGCAGTGCTTCATAACAACAAATTGCCTCCAATCTACCGGGAAAAGGGGGCGCCAAATTGATATTTTTGAGGAAAAAGACTTGTTTCACGAAGCGCCTACCATCCAGCGCACGTTTGTCTATCGATTATTCATATGATTTTGAAACGCTTCCCTATTAGTTTTTGAATATTTTTGAACACATTTTAAGTTGATTTCTGAATGAATCATAAGTTGACTTATGAATGCATGCATAGTGTACGAGATGTCTCTGTCAAGAGAATCCTCGTCGCATCTAGAAATAAACTATCCGCAGGCGAAAGGGGACGCGGCTGTAAGAGCTGAGGGAGTAAAGACGAACGGATGAATGCCAATCGCTGTCTGATTATGTGGTTGATTGGGTTTGCGAATGATCAGCATTGTTATAATTGCTAGCGAAATCCATAGATTCAGACTACCAGAATGGAACTAAACGACTGACAGGAATAACATGTGAGAAAGATTACGTACTATCTTCTCGGTGTATCCAAGAAAATGAAATTTTGACACAAAATTTTTGGCCAGATCGCTACACTAGTAAGGACCAGTAGTACAGTCCCGGCTAGCAGCCGCTTAAGTTCTATTCTGGAAGTAACGCGGAAAAAGTGTTGTTCCAACACGTAATAACGCCTAACCGGAAAATAATCGCGAGATAACTAAACCTGTGATTCTGGCATGGTTACTGAAGTTAATCGGCAAACAAATTTTGACAGTGGCAGCAATAGCTACAGAATTGGTGATGACAAGATTGTTAGAACGAGGAAGGAGAGGAAACGGGAACATCACACAAATTATGAAGAATAAGACGATTCCAAATTTATATAAAAATTTCGTAATAGTACTTTTCGATCTCGTGCTTGAGAAGCTGGTGCGTATGAATGAAATGTGAAACTATTTCCTAACATAAAGCTTTTTGCTTGTAGTAATGCCTAATAGGCATTTGATATTGGTACTTCGTGGATTATATTCTGTCGTGTTATAAAAATGGCCATTTGTGCCAAAACAGTCTCGTTTATTTGGTGTGTTACAAAATTGCTCCCATATTAGAAAGGCCTATTTTGTGTTATCTAGCAGACAGTCACAAAATAGACGTAATCAGATCGAGAAACCACACCAATCTTGAGTATTAGTTGTATTAACAGTTTTTTCAGTATTAGATAACGAAATTTCGATTTTTCATTTAGCAAAACGTTTGACGAACTTTTATGAGGTAATAGATTCTTTCGCTGAAAGGAAAGTACGCCATGTAAAGCTGTACCAAGTTTAGAGAGAAAAAAATTCTAGGAGCTAAGGTTTGAAGAAATGTGTAATTCATTGCTTAACTCTTGTCAGTATTGGTTTTATATATCCTATATTTAATATTATGTCACACAAAGCAACAAGTTATTAACTAATAGGCAATAAAGAGTTCAGATTTTCTGAAGAGTTCTTGTTCTCTCGATTACAAATAATCCCATCCGCTATTAATTGTGAGATTTTTTTTAAGAGGGGCAGGCTGCCAAACAGGCCGACTTGGAGAAGGAGAACTACCACAGGACATTTCAATTTCCACTCTCCTGAATATAGTTTGGACGTGCGGTAGAAAAATGTTTTATGAAGAGTCGTGGCACTGCACTTTGGCATACTTAATACCAAATAATATGTCTTACATTTCCTCGAATACATATGTTTTATGTTTCAGACTTTTCAGAAAGATGTGAACTACAAGATGAACATATTTTGAAAATTCGATTATTTTTAGTATTGACCCGGTTCGCAAATGTCGTAGATTCAGCGCTGATGCGCAGGGCAGTCTGAGTTATAGTGGGTAGTCTCCACGTGACCCGTGTTTACATTTAGTGATTTTGCTGTTTCCCCTTCGTTTACTCTCACGTAAAATGAAAACAAAACGGATATCCGTGGTCGGGAGCTCTCAAGTGAATTAAAACACATTCACATAATGACGGAAGGCTGAAATATGTCATTAGTTTAAGATTTTATTTTATTTCCACCCTTCTGACATTCAAGCATTAATCGCCTTGCAGAACAATGAAGTTATTTTTGTCTGTTTGCTAAGGAAATTTGACTTTTGTTAACTTTTTCCGCAGAGGCAGTCAATGTATTGGAAACGAAATGTTTAATTCCACAGTACTGGCTAGTTTAAACTGTTCGCTACATTTCAACCTAAGGACATCACACACACCCATGCCCGAGGCAGGATTCGAACCTGCGACCGTAGCAGCAGCGCGGCTCCGGACTGGAGCGCGTAGAACCGCACGGCCACCGCGGCCGGCAGCTACGAACGGCTTACAAAAGTACATGGAAATCTCGATTTCAATGATTCGAAAAGTAACGAGCGGTATTTGGTGGAATTCCAATGTATACTTTCGTAACACGAAAATACACAGCGTACATGTTACTGCGCATCAAAGATATTTCCAAAACGTATCTTTTTCCCTGAGTTTCGTTTTCTGAAGTGCCGGGAAATTGTACGCCCGTGTATAAAACCATAACCATTCAAAGGATTGATAAGGGAAATTATACTGTCACCCGGGAGAAAGTGTATTTTTACCCGGGAAATCCGGGAAAAATCCGGGAATTTTTTTTCCTTGTCCACGTATACACCCTGTCAATTCTCTCATTGTTTTCTTCCCAACTGGTCATTAGAGCACAGATTAGAATTTAAGTGTGGCTACTTAGAGAATGAACCAGCTGTAAGAATGCGATAGGTCATTCACGATTGCCACAGTGAAGGAGAATTTTATCATGCCTTCCTTTCAGCATATTGGTCTCAAGCCACACAAGACCCAGTAAAACATAGCATCATAATGATGAAACATTTCGAACAATCTGAATTTTCCAGTCTTGTGAAATATTTTGAAGACATGTTGCACAAGAATCAGTACCTGTCAAACCCTTACAGCCCCTCAGAACTCATCCGCATTTGCTTAATCGAATTGGACATAAGCTTCTCAGTCTCAAGAAAGCTTATTATACAGGGTGTTACAAAAAGGTACGGCCAAACTTTTAGGAAACATTCCTCACACACAAAGAAAGACAATATGTTATGTGGACATGTGTCCGGAAACGCTTACTTTCCATGTTGGAGCTCTTTTTATTACTTCTCTTCAGTTCACATTAATCCGAATGGAAACACACAGCAACAGAACGTACCAGCGTGACTTCAAACACTTCGTTACAGGGAATGTTCAAAATGTCCTCCGTTAGCGAGGCTACATGCATCCACCCTCCATCGAATGGAATCCCTGATGCACTGATGCAGCCCTGGATAATGGCGTATTGTGTCACTGCCGTCCACAATACGAGCACGAAGAGTCTCTACATTTGGTACCGGGGTTGCGTAGACAAGAGCTTTCTAATGCCCCCGGTTGAGGTCAGGAGAGCGCGGAGGCCATGGAATTGGTCCGCCTCTACCAATCCATCGGTCACCGAATCTGTTGTTGAGAAGCGTACGAACACTTCGACTGAAATGTGCAGGAGCTCCATCGTGCATGAACCACATGTTGTGTCGTACTTTTAAAGGCACATGTTCTAGCAGCACAGGTAGAGTATCCCGTACGAAATCATGATAACGTGCTCCATTGAGCGTAGGTGGAAGAACATGGGGCCCAATCAAGACATCACCAACAATGCTTGCCCAAACGTTCACAGGAAATCTGTGTTGATGACGTGATTGCACAATTTCGTGCGGATTCTCGTCAGCCCACACATGTTGATTATGGAAATTTACAATTTGATCACGTTGGAATGAAGCCTCACCCGTAAAGAGAACATTTGCACTGAAATGAGGATTGACACATTGTTGGATGAACCATTTGCTGAAGTGTACCCGTGGAGGCCAATCAGCTGTTCATGGTGCCTGCACACGCTGTACATGGTACGGAAACAACTGGTTCTCCCGTAGCACTCTCCATGCAGTGACGTGGTCAACGTTAACTTGTACAGCACCAACTTCTCTGACGCTGACATTAGGCTTATCGTCAACTGCACGAAGAATTGCCTCGTCCATTGCTGGTGTCATCGTTCTAGGTCTTCCCCAGTCGCGAGTCATAGGCTGGAATGTTCCGTGCTCCCTAAGACGCCGATCAATTGCTTCGAACGTCTTCCTGTCGGGACACCTTCGTTCTGGAAATCTGTCTCGATACAAACGTACCGCTCCACGGCTATTGCCCCGTGCTAATCCATACATCAAATGGGCATCTGCCAACTCCGCATTTGTAAACATTGCACTGACTGCAAAACCACGTTCGTGATGAACACTAACCTGTTGATGCTACGTACTGATGTGCTTGATGCTGGTACTGTAGAGCAATGCGTCACATGTCAACACAAGCACCGAAGTCAACATTACCTTCGTTCAATTGGGCCATCTGGCTGTGAATCGAGGAAGTACAGTACATACTGACGAAACTAAAATGAGCTCTAACATGGAAATTAAGCGTTTCCGGACACATGTCCACATAACATCTTTTCTTTATTTGTGTGTGAGGAATGTTTCCTGAAAGTTTGGCCGTACCTTTTTGTAACACCCTTTATACGAACAGAGAGTATGTTCAATGATTATGCAGCAATAAGAAGTTGGGGATATTGGTCCGCAATTTTACGGGTGCGTTCTTTTACCTTCTTATATGCTGGAGTCATCTGTGCTTTTTCCTGTTGCTAGGGACTTCGTGCTGGCCGAGAGACTCACGATGAATGCAAGCTATATAAGGTGCCAATGCCATGGAGTACTCTTTGTAAAATAGAACTTGGATTGCATCCGGATGTGGCGATTTATTGTCTTTGAAATCTTTCTGTTGTTTTTCTGCTCCAGGTATGCTTATTACTATGTCGTTCATATTGGAATCTGTCCCACGGTCAAATGACGGTATGTTTGTAGGATTCTCCAATGTCAACGATTGCTTGACCGTGAAATTTAAAACTTGGGTTTTCAGTTTTCAATCTCCAGCTGTCACACCAGACTGACCAACGAGGGAATGAATGGAAGCCTTAGACCAGCTTAGCGATTTTACGTAAGACCAGAATTTTCTGGGGTTTACTGCCAGATCTTTTGCTAAAGTGTGACGCTGGTTATTGTTGTATACTTAACTCGTAGATCGTTACATTTCAGATGTGTTGCGACCCGTGGCTCTACCCTTCATTCGATCCCTGCGAAACCCCACATTTCAGCAGGATAATGCACGACCACATATTGGAGGTCCTGTACGGGCCTTTCTGGATACAGAAAATGTTCGTCTGCTGCCCTGGCCAGCACATTCTCCAGATCTCTCGTCAATTGAAAACGTCTGGTCAGTGGTGGCCGAGCAACTGGCTCCTCGTCACAATACGCCAGTCACTACTCTTGATAAACTGTGGTATCGTGTTGAAGCTGCATGGGCAGCTGTACCTGACAACGCCATTCAAGCTCTTTTTGACTCAATGCCCAGACGTATCAAGGTGGTTGTTCTGGGTACTGATTTCTGAGGATCTATGCACCCAAATTGCGTCAATATGTAATCACATGTCAGTTCTAGTATAATATGTTTGTCCAGTGAATACCCGTTTATCATCTGCATTTCTTCTTGGTGTAGCATTTTAATGGCCAGTAGTGTATCTTCGTGATCGTTCCAATTTAGGTTATTTGGAATTGTAATGCCTAAGTATTTAGTTGAATTTACAGCCCTCAGATTTGAGTGACTTATCGCGTAATCGAAATTTAGCTGATTTCTTTTAGTACACGTGTGAATAACTGTATTTCGTTGTGGAAATTATTAAAAGCATCTCGCTTTGAAGTACGCGCCATATTTAGAAACTCTGTAAAACTTTGCCAATCTTAGGGATTTTGCGTTCTTTTAAATGTGGCGTGCTTTTTTCGCTGCTTTTTGTGTAACATCCAGGATCAGTACCATCACTTATTAATTTATATGGTATATTTCTCTCAATTGCTGTTGATACTATCTGTTTGGTAACATTCCACAACATTTCTACACTTACATGATCAGTCTGCTTAAGCTTCGCCCATAATTCCTCTACATCCATCTCACTGGGACTAAGTGACGTTAATTCACTGTTTTAGTGAGACGATAATAAATGCTTATCTGCTCTATCGAGCCGAAACTTTCTTCCAGCCTTCTTGACTGATTTATTATCTTTCGTTATCATAGTTGCTATAATGACATTATGAGCACTAATCCCCGTTCCTATATTGACATTGGGGATAGTGTTCGGCCTGTTTGTAGCTGAAAGGTATATTTACTTTGCGTGGGGGCTGCTGAGCTAGCAGCGCAAGACAGTTTTCAGAACACGTGTTCAAATGTATTTAGCATGACGATCTGGTGGCACTCCCCCTATCCACTCACCCCCACACTCCCGCAATGAGTCTTTAGACATCCCAGTATATACTCGGTAGGTCAAAGTTAAAGTCGCCTCCAATTAGTATTACACGATCTGAGTATTCCCGCGTTACTAACAGTAGAATTTCTTTCAAAGACTCTACAACTGTCACAGCAGAATCGGATGGCCGGTAAAAATATTCATCAATTAAGTTGGTTTCACCTACACCTGTTATATGCGACCAGATGACTTCACTGTCACACTCAACTTCGACCTCAACAGAGACAATATTTTTGTCATCTGCAATGAATACTCCTCCTCCTGTCACTTCTATCAGTCCTCCCGACATACATTCCATGACTCACTAAATAAATCATAGCTCTCGGTCCAAGAATAATCTGAGCGCGTGAGCTTTCTTGGACCGCAGTAAATTCGGGAACCTTATTACTAATACTTCGACTGATAAAATTGTGATAGCCTAAGTGTGTTTATACTGAACGCCGTTTGACTTCCCTTGCGGCATACCGACTGGTGAGTGTTCGTCAGAGCACCTCAAATTACTGCCTGACCTAAAAAACCCTCAAAGCACCCCGAAAGTACTCTACTACTCCAGTAGCTTCTTCCTTTGTGAAGTGCAACCCTGACCTATCAAGGGGAGTCTACAAACCCCACGGATAACGCAGATCTAGAAATCTGCAGCCAAAACCGTCAGAGAATTGACGAAGCCTTTGACTGAGACCCTCCACTCGGCTCCATACCAAACGAACCCGATCAACTCTGGAAACGTAGGTGCAAATTGCGAGCTTTCCTTACTCCCACGAGGCCTTTAGTCTTTACCACCTCCGCCAGCCGCCTGTAAGAGCTGAGGAAACTGTTGAGCTGTGACGTCAAACAGATGGATGTTGCACTAAAAATTAAAAATAAGTACAGATTTATCATATAGCGCTAGAAAACTCAATTTCTTAAAAAGAATGTACAATTAAAGGGAAAAAAACATATCAAACATCACTTCAACACCGAATTGAGCTTATATAAAGTATCTTTCTGTTACTGATAAACAACTTTAGCCCATACCAGTAATAACAGGAAACTCTTGCCTTTGATCATGATGAGGATCGTTCAACTTGGTACAAAAGTACAATAATTGTACAGATTTTTTGTGTTTGTGCATGTAAACTGCACCTTACTTTCATCTTGCATCGTTTACGTACAATAAAGATACTTATAGGCCAGTCCAAACTATTGTGTACATGGCATACATGTTGGTACCTATTCACTCTACAATAGCATTGTCTGACGCAGCTCAAGAGTACTTTGGTGTATTTCTAGCTATTTGAGACCAGTGTATGGTCATAGCTTTTTTGATATCTATTGTTTAGCCAGTCAACATTTTATCTTCGAAGAGCACTGCTGTCAGTGGCCTCTAGGATTTTCTCTGGTAACCACTGATGCCTCTGCACGACAGTTCTCTGATGTCCGTTCTATGTAGTCTTTTTACTGTTTTGAGTCGGTCATAGTGCCGCTTTGATCATCACTGCAGGGGTAATTTTGTACATAGACAATCGCCTGCATTATCATACTTCTGACACGGTATGTAATTAATAAGACAACTGTGGAAAAAACGGGAAAGAAGAAATTAGAAGCATATGAAATGTGGTGCTACAGAAGAATGTGGAAAATTAGGTGGACTGATAAGGTATGAAGGAGGTTCCGCGCAGAACTGAAGAGGAAAGGGATGCATGGAAAACACTGAGAAGAAGAAGGGACAGGATGACAGGACATCTATTAAGACAAGAAGGAATAACTTCTATGTTACTAGTGGGAGCTGTAGAGGGTAAAGCTGTAGAGGGAGACAGAGATTGGAATACATCCAGCAAATATCTGAGAATTGAGATTGCAAGTCCTACTTTAAGATTAAGAGGTTGGCACGGAAGAGGGATTCGTGGCGGGATTCATCAAAGCAGTCAGAAGGCTGATGACTCAAAAAATTTTGGCGAGTTTGATGCTGTGGTCCCAAACATATAACAAATATTAACAAATGTTAAAATCATAGGTTAAGACAATAGATTAGTATTTGGGAAGCATGGAGCTTAAATCTACTTTCAACAGTCCAGAATTTGGTTTCCTGAAATTAATTTAATCCACCGAAGACAAATGCCTATAGTGGCAAGTATATCGAGTTAGTAATCTGAGCGAGTATTCTGTATCATCTGACATTACTATAACTAGGATGTTAACATGTGATCATCCTTTATTTTTGAACTGACATGTGCTATTCCAAATATTATTAAAATAATTTGTTCAGAATGTGAAAGTGCCTACTGACGAACCCAGCTTCTTAGGTACTAACGGTTTCCTCTGAGAAATGATCTGAAGCGGCTCGCCACGAATTACTCTCCTGCGTTAACCTCTTCATCTCAGAGTAGTACTTGCACCCTTTGTCTTCAAATTATTATTTGTTGGATGTATTCCAATCTCTGTCTTCCCCTACAATTTTTACCCTCTACAACTTCCTCTAATGCCAAGGAGGTTATTACCTGATGTCTTAACACATATCCAGTCACTCTGTCATTTCTTCTTATCAGTGTCTCCCTTATGTTCCTTTGCAGAGAAGCACCTCATGCCTTATGATATCATCTAATTCTCAATGTCACTCTGCAGTATCACATCTCAAACGATTCCATTTTCTTCTCTTTCCAGTTCTCCGATCGTTCATGCCTCACTACCGTACAATGCTGTGCTCCAAAAGTTGATTCTCTGAAATTCCTTCCTCAAATTATGGCCAATGTTTCATACTAGCAGACGACTCTTGGCTAGTAATGCCAATTTGTCTGCTATAGTGTGCTTTTTATGCCGGCCGGAGTGGCCGAGCGGTTCTAGGCGCTACATTCTGGATTCGCGCGACCGCTACGGTCGCAGGTTCGAATCCTGCCTCGGCATGGATGTGTGTGATGTCCTTAGGTTAGTTAGGTTTAAGTAGTTCTAAGTTCTAGGGGTCTGATGACCTCAGCAGTTAAGTCCCATAGTGCTCAGAGCCATTTGAACCATTTTGCGCTTTTTATGTCCTTCTTGCTTCCTCTGTCGTGTATTATTTTTCTTCGTCTTCTTCATTGTCACTAGTTTTAATGCTAAGATTTTCGCTAGTCTCATTTCTTCAGATTACTCTCAATTTGTATTCTCTAATCATTTGGATATTCATTACTTTCAACAGTCTCGTAATTCATCTTTCACTCAGGATCGTAATGTCATCAACAAATCTTGTCACTGATATCAAGAAGACACAGTCAGTAGTTTGGGGAGATTCCAATGTATATTTATTAAAATATTATGACAGGAAAATGAACTAAATAATTATTTGGGTGTTTCTGTCCCATTTCAGCAGTTAGCTTTGCATCTCGTGTGCAGCATCGTAGCAGGTCCCTTACTGATAACATTTTTGTAGATAGTGTTTATGCTGAATCAGTTAATCAGTACCAAATTGTTAGTGGACTATCTGATCATGATGCACAATTGATGGAAATAAATAATATGGCACCTTGAGCTCTGAGAAACGTTCATTAGTGAGACCAGGGTACAATATTCTAAGTTAAAAGATGTGCTATGGGACGCGGTATGTGTAGAGATGTGAAATGCAATGTATTACACTTCTGTCAATACATGAAAGAAGCTTTCTTAAAAATTTATCCATTATTTACGTAAAATAAGAAGTAAGTGACTCATAACGAAAGGAATCCAATCTCTTGTAAGAAGAAAAAGGAAATTTAAGTGAAGGCCAGAAAAAATCAAGTTCTGACATTACTTAATTCTACAAAAGATGACAATATTTTAAAGTAATTAAATAAGTGAAATGTTCAAAAGTATGCACATCCTGATAGGAATTAATAATGCGTGTAATAGGATTAAAAGTATTTGGGATATTGTCAAATGGGAGACAGGACAACCAGACAATGTACAAGCTTATACCATTAACGTCGGCACTCGTCAGCAACCAGCGTAGCTACTGGAAGATTTCAAATAAAGACTGTAAACTCAGTGGGCCCAACACAAAATAGAATGTGTCCGAAATGAATTGTGTAAAAGTCATCTAGTTTTAAGTACAAGAATTCATAGCGTTATGTGGCGCATGATGACGGTGGAAGTCGAAAGTGGTTGGGAGTTTTGTAAATGTCGACTCAAACAAATTATAATAATTTTACTAAACAATGTTGAACAATGTAGTAAATCAGATAACATGCATGACGATGCACAACCCAGGAACTAGCGGTCAACTTATCGAATGAGCTTGATATCTAGTGCTATAAAATAGCACTCTATAAAACTCCTTCCCCTCTAGTATATTCAAATTTACAGAAGGGGCACAAATTACCGTACAGAATTACAAAGCTCTAACCAGTACACAGCATCGAATATCAGTATTTCGCCCTTCTGGAAAAAGTTTTACACATAAAGGCGACAAGCTTTATTACATGAAATAACAACAAACGTATCAACACGCGAACGTAAGGACACCAGACCAAGGGTTTTGTCCCACAACTTATCCGTAAAATGCACCCCACCAAGGACGGCACCTTAAGTGAATGACTGACATTCAGAGCAAGCGGACAGGCATAATCTACAGTATTACAATAACTAACTGCACATCCCATAGAGAGAACGTACAGATAATTCAAAGTTGTCCATAAACTACACTCCAGTCAGATATAGCATTGCCATAAAAATTCCAAGAATAACAGCAATAGCACCGTGTTTCACCAATGGAAAGATTTGTTGACGTAAGCCAACAGAGGTTCAAATGTTTGCACGGGAAGGTAACACAAGCCACCATTGCAGACTGTCTTCCCTCGAAGTTCGGCTAGTAAGGCGTGTCCCCTGCACTTACAAGGGTGAACACCGTCCGATACTTCAGCTGGGACAAAAACTAAAATTTTCGCCTAGTCCCACAACCCCCGACCGCGCCCTTTCGGCCGGTGTCGAAATCGTGCCGTTTCACTGCCTCACCCTGTATAATTGAACAGATTTATTAAATGTCGCTAATTTCGATTTCAATTCGTAATCTAGTTTCCACATGTGCTTGTTGACTCAGCACGTGTTAAGTACGGATCCTTGTTATCTCAGCACGTATTAATCACGGATCTGAGAGCCGTAAGTTCGCAGATCGTGTCTTGTAGTAATGTATCCCGCCCCGTGCATTCAAGTCAAGGGAAAGACCGTTTGCTAACCATGTGCATACTGGTGACGTTTTTTCTTTATCAATACTTGTCCTGAATCCCTATGATATGTATACATGTGCGTGAATGTCGCATCTGAAAGATTCCTCTGACGCTTCCGTAGTTAAATCGTGCTGGGTCTCCAAGACGCAGTTGTAAATGTAATTTTGTAACTCAGCCGAGAGTGTTACGAACAACAGCAACCATGAGCCATTTAATAGTTGTTTAGTTTATTAGTTTGTCCAGTTGTTCTTGAATAAAAGTGGTTTTTGTACCAGAGCACATACTTATGTACTCCCTGGCAAACTACCATTTTAACGTCCTACTGGTATCCATTGAGCAACAGATGAATATCGCCAAGTTATTTAACATTTGTTCAACTATCGTAAATGTGTATATCCGGCAACTAAGTCATTTAACATCAAACGTTATTCTTTCATGTATATGCAGATACCGTTTTCCCACCTTCCATGTCAATAGATACCGCATTTTTCACCTTATCCACGAACACCGATCCCAACCTGATGCTTCATGTATAGGCACCCGTCAGGAATAGTCAGTTTGATTACGAAGGGGTGTGTGAAGGATAAAAATTACAGATGACGGCTTAGGCACGAACACAGTAAGCTGATCCATTTGTATGCAGGTCACAATAGTTATTCAGAGATGAAGGGCCTTGTATAGGATAGACTAGGCTGGAGAGCTGCTCGAAACCAGCCTTCGGACTGAGGACCACAGTGTTACTGTTGGTTCTAAGAGGTGTGAATTAAATGCAATTTGGCAATACACAAATTAATATCGCAGTGACAATAATTTGTTGTATGTGGCTCCAGTACCTCAAAATATCGTTCTGGGACTTCGATGCATCATTTCATTTATTTAAATCATGAATAAAATAGGGGATAAAAATGGAAATGCTACTTCAGGTAACATTTGAACAACCTAATTCACAATACACATCGCATCAAATCCATATAACGAGTGATACTAAGTGCGTGCACAAAGAAGAACTGGGGCGGTCAGAAGGCTTCTAACTGGTGGCCTCTGAAAGACCACGCAATTCGTTTAGATTTCCTTTGTCAGCAGAGAAACGATCAGAAATCAATTACGGTGGAAACCCGATCCGAGTTCTAAATGTCTGAGAGCTACGGCAGTAACGAAATTATATTTACAGGACTGTAATTCTCAGAAAAGCAATCGACAAACGAAGTAAAGGAAAGGAAAGATGACCGGCGTGGGCAGCAAGTTTTGCTACTAGAAGGGACAAGACAGACTTTGCACACTATGTCGTCTTGGGACCCAACTCGGGCGAAGGTATTCGCTAAATGGTCCCTTTTTAGACTTCTCAGACGATTTTTTTAAATTTATTTTATTTTTCTTTTCTCATCAGAATACGTAGGACCTTGGGATTTACAGCTACTTGGCCTTGGAATGAGTAGTTTATAGAATGCTGATCAGAAAATTTATCCACAAAAGAAACAAAAGAAAAGAACCAAACAATTGTGAGACAGTTTGTGAATAAATAACACATTACACAGAAAAATTATCAGCTACTGTACAGAAGAGAAGGAGCGTGTGACAAGAACACCTTTCAACTTAGATTTGACAAACTGGGAGTTATCGCTCAATTTTCTGCTACAGAGAGCACACCTTCCGTTACAAAGCTGAAGGAAGTGTTATATAAGTGCAAATCATTTTTTTAAATTCCTGTTGAAATTTCATCTGAGTGAGTCAGTAGTGTTAACAAGAAATAGGATTAAGTATGGACGAGTCCGAATTTCGAGATACATTAAAAACGGACTATACGAAGTTCGACAGTTGACATAGTAGGTCTGTCTAATCGTCGATCTCTGGGCTAGGAGTACTTTTGTTGAGAGCACAGAATAGCTCTAAAATAAGAAGTCGTAGGAGATAATAGAATAAAAATAAGCATGCTAAAAAATCATTCGTGTTTCATAATTCACAGACAGTGGGAACTGATCACGTGGTGAAAAGAGACGCGCTCAGTCTGCACAAGACCTTGACATTGATTCTTCCAAGAATGTTTTTCATCTGACCTCAGTCCCAAAATGGTCGCCTTCACTAACTGTCTGATCATCTTGGAACAATGAACTTCACTTTTACAAAAGTTCCGTGTCAGTAGCTGTATGCATCGCGTTTCGTTGCGGATAAGCCTTACTCTGGTGTGTGAAAAGCTCATGTTGATGTTAGCTACTACCTTCACAGCTACACTCATGCTTATAAATTAAGGATAATACTGATACATGGTGAAACAACGCTCTGGTGGGCGGTTTGCGGGTTTAAATCACCTTGGGGTATGACCATGCGGTGCATTTGACCTGCGGTCGTCGCACGGTGGCGCTGGCAGCAGACCACATACGCAGAGCTGTGTTGGTGCAGCGAGTAAGTGTGAAAACGTTTTGAGACGTGCTAATGGTGACTATGTGTTGAAAATGGCTCGAAGAACACATATTGGTGACGTTATGAGGGGTAGAATACTAGGGCGATTGAAGGCTGGTCAAACACAGTAGGTCGTAGCACGGGCCCTCCGTGTGCCACAAAGTGTGATCTCAAGATTATGGCAACGCTCTGGTGGGCGGTTTGCGGGTTTAAATCACCTTGGGGTATGACCATGCGGTGCATTTGACCTGCGGTCGTCGCACGGTGGCGCTGGCAGCAGACCACATACGCAGAGCTGTGTTGGTGCAGCGAGTAAGTGTGAAAACGTTTTGAGACGTGCTAATGGTGACTATGTGTTGAAAATGGCTCGAAGAACACATATTGGTGACGTTATGAGGGGTAGAATACTAGGGCGATTGAAGGCTGGTCAAACACAGTAGGTCGTAGCACGGGCCCTCCGTGTGCCACAAAGTGTGATCTCAAGATTATGGCAACGAATCCGGCAGTTAGGAAACGTGTCCAGGCGCTACAGGACGGGGCGTCCCACCGCAGACGGCCACGGAGTACTGCGGGTAGCCTTACTCGTGTCCTTACCGCAGCCACTGGAACAGTTGTCTCCGCACACACAGTCTACAGACGACTGAACAGACATGGTTTATTCGCCCGGAGACCTGCAATGTGCATTCCACTGACCCCTGGTCACAGGAGAGCCCGTAAAGCCTGGTGTCAAGAACACAGTACATGGTCATTGGAACAGTGACCCCAGGTTATTTCACGGACGAGTCCAGGTATAGTCTGAACAGTGATTCTCGCCGGGTTTTCATCTGGCGTGAACCAGGAACCAGATAACAACCCCTTAACGTCCTTGAAAGGGACCTGTACGGAGGTCGTGGTTTGATGGTGTGGGGTGGGATTATAATTGGTGCACGTACATCCCTGCATGTCTTTGACAGAGGAACTGTAACAGGTCATCTGTATCTGGACGTCTTTTTACACCAGTGTGTCCCACCTTCCTCCTGGTGGATGATAACTCACGGCCACACCGAACTGCCATCGTAGAGGAGTATCTTGAAACAGAAATATCAGGCGAATGGAGTGGCCCGCCTGTTCTCCAGACCTAAGCTCCATCGAGCACTTTTGAGATGCTCTCGGTCGACGTATCGCTGCACGTCTTCAAACCCCTAGGACACTTCAGGAGCTCCGACAGGCACTGGTGCAAGAATGGGAGGCTATACCCCAGCAGCTGCTCGACCACCTGATCCAGAGCATGCCAAAACGTTGTGCGGCCTGTGTATGTGTGCATGGTGATCATATCCAATATTGATGTCGGAGTATATGAGCAGGAAACAGTGACGTTTGGTAGCACATGTTTTTCGGGACAGTTTTCTCAACTTATCACCAATACCGTGGACTTACAGATATGTGTCGTGTGTGTTCCCTATGTGCCTATGCTATTAGGACCAGTTTTGTGTAGTGCCACGTTGTGTGGCACCACATTCCGCAATTATCATTAATTTATGAGCATGAGTGCAGATCAGTTACATTAAATTCCAAGTACTTCTCAATAACACTTATGTGAAGTTCAGAGAGAAAATTTTTTGAATCATATGTCATCTTTAGTGGCTAATACATAGATGGAAAAAATCGCGACATGAAAAAATAATTAACGCAACATAACGACATTTTGGGAATAAATTTCCCTACGTAACATCTTTAAGTGTTTAACATTGTAAGATCACAGGTTAGTGTAATCGCGAGATGATTTACTGAAAATGTGAAATACTGTCACATTAATAACCGGAGTAAGTATACAAATGTGCATGTATTGTGTTGTACAGGTGCCGGATTTTAGTTTGAGGGATAGAGTTCCATTCCTGCTGCACATGGCCGCTCGATACAGGGACGGTTAATGCTGGTTGTGGATGATGCTGCAGTTGTCGTTCGATGATGTCCCATTTGTGCTCGATAGGAGACAGATTTGGTGATCGAGGTGGACAAGGCAACATGTCGACACCCTGTGGAGCATGTTGGGTTTCAACAGCTGTAGGTTGGCTAGCGTTATGCTGCTGCAAAGCATCCTCTGGAATGCTGTTCATGAATGTAAGGTCAGCACGTCGAACCACCAGACTGAAGCACAACTTTCAGTCAGGGTGCGTGGAATAACCACAAGGATGCTCCTGCTGTCATACGAAATCGAATCCCATACGATAACTTCAGGTGTGGGTCCAGTGTGTCTAGCACGTAGACAGGTTGGTTCAGGGCCTCAGCTGGCTTCCTTCTAACCAACACACGGCCACCACTGGTACCGAAGCAGAACAACCTTTCGTCCAGAAACACATCAGATCTGTTCGCTGTCCGCCAATAAGCTCTCGCTTGGCACAATTGAAATCGCAGATGGCGCTGGTTTTTGGTTGGGGGAATGTGCGCTACAGGGCGCCTGGCTGGGAGCTTTCCGTGAAGTAGCCAATCTGTAAGAGTTCGTCGCATCACGGTGGCGTCGACTGCTGCTCAGATTGCTGCTGGAGATGCAGTACGAAACGATAGACCCATAAGCCGAACATGATGGTCTTCCCTCTCGATGGTGTCACGTGACCGAATGGAGTCCGTTCTTCTTGGGACTGTAAGTTCTCGTGATCACAACTGCCGTTAATCGTGTACAATAACTATACTCCTGACAAGTCTTCCACAATATAAAATTCTAGTTGACATGGGCTCTAAAAAGCATACCTTGAGAGCTGTGATCACATGTTCAATAAAGGGGATTTTCAGTATTGAAGATGAACAAGTGCTCATAGTTCCTCAGGTGTATTTTAGAGGATATTTTTTCCTTGTTTCGGATCATACTACCACCTCTGAAAGTTTCCTTTTCTACGGTCTTAGCAACAACAGTACTATTTATGTACTACACTGTCAGAGGTATCAGAACGGTTTTCGCTTGTAACTTTTCGGCTGAGCTTGACACATTTACCCTTCTACGTCATCCCAGGAAGTTCGGAACATCATCATGGAATCATCCTGTATATGCATACATTTACAGGCGCCGGATTCTATAATTCTGACGCCCTGTGGCTTCAAATGGTTCAAATGGCTCTGAGCACTATGGGACTTAACATCGGAGGTCATCAGTCCACTAAAACTTAGAACTAGTTAAACCTAACTAACCTAAGAACATCACACACATCCATGCCCGAGGCAGGATTCGAACCTGCGACCGTAGCGATCGCACAGTTCCAGACTAAAGCGCCTAGAACTGCTCGGCCCTGTAGCTTCGCTGGATGACGTTTCCGGATATGGGTTCCTACACAAAATATTATGTACCCGTTACCCTGATACGCTTACAAGTTCTAAAAGTTTGTAACTGCAAATACTGTCACTGACACAACGAACGTACCATTTGTACTGTATCTTACAAAATGTGCCGAAACTGACGGCCGTCAACCTCAGTGCCAGCATGACATCGGCGAACAAGTTTCTCACGCACCTTGATAAAAATCTCTGGTGTGTCTCGAATCACATCACAGGCAGTTACAATTCTGGCAACTAATTCCACCTCCGTATGTACTTGAGCCTCATACACAAGTGACTTAAGATATCCCCATAGGAAATAATCAAGGGGATTCAGCTAAGGCGACCTCGCAGGCCATGGAATAGGACTTCCCAAGTACAGCGACCAGGAAATACACAACTGAGATGGTTGCAGACATCCACACTGGCGGAAGGTGGAAGGTCGTCTTGTTTTATCTACTTCCTCTCACGAACAGCCAAGGATACGTTCTCCAGCAACTCGGGTAGAACTCATTGCATGATCCTCAATTACAGGCGGCCATTCAGATGGCCAGGTAGAAGATATGGCTCGTCCTTCTTGTTTCCTTGCAGGTTCAAATGGCTCTGAGCACTATGGGACTCAACTGCTGAGGTTATTAGTCCCCTAGAACTTAGAACTAGTTAAACCTAACTAACCTAAGGACATCACAAACATCCATGCCCGAGGCAGGATTCGAACCTGCGACCGTAGCGGTCTTGCGGTTCCAGACTGCAGCGCCTTTAACCGCACGGCCACTTCGGCCGGCTTCCTTGCAGGAAATAAGGAAAGTACATGTAAATAAACAGCACAGTACGTGTAAACTTGTATGCACATCAGTTGTAAATAAGCTGGAAAACAGTAATGCTAGATAAAGTGGTAGACAAACTTACTTCATATCTCCTTAAGTTGGCTTCTCCGACCCCAGGTCCCCTATTTAAAATGTTTATTGGAGCATCCTCTATTTTCTGTTTAGATTTTTTGCATGCTCTTACGGAAACAAAACAGAACCATGCCCCTTACATTCATGACTCACTCATATTCAAATCTTTTCCCTGTTTGGTGACACTGGAGTATAACTTTATGTTTCCGGATATCGAGGTATAAAGTGAACCACTGTTCTTTCCTTACTCCCATAATGTTACAACTTACGCAGAAGTTTTACATGGTCCACGAAATCAAACGTTTTTATCATATCAAAGACAACACCTACTGCCTCGACCTATCGTTCAGTGCCACACACACAAAAGTTGCTGTGGACATTCGTTTCGTGAACCTAAATTGGAAGTGTGTCAGTAAATTATATGTACTGATTTGTGTCTCCATTTTACGTTGCTTTTTTGAAAACATTCGGAAAAACTGGTACCACTCACGGAGCGGGATCTAAAATATTTCTTGCAAACACGTTAGTAGAATCGAAATAAACTTGCTTCCACACGTCACATTTATTCTCATTTAATTATTTATTTAACTTGACCTGATTAGGGCCATCACGCCTTCTCTAACATCAGACCTAGGTTGCTAACATACAGTAGCCTTTTTAGATCATTATAGTATATACCCTAACAGTATATTTGGTGCACGATAAAATCCGAAGTTTTCTCTCCTAAAGTGGAAAGGTGGCCATCTTCCCCATGGTTTAGTAATTGAACAATAGCCGATAACGGACCAACATTCTACATACTCAACAGTGGCAGAGGTCTGTGGAGGGCTCAGTGATTTCACAGTCGCATCGGGTTGTGCAGTTACTATTCCTATGGTATGCTGTACTTAGCGCGTGAAATGGAGCATAAAACTAACAAGGGGACAGCAACAGCAGCAGAATGAAGTGTCCAGAAATTCTGGAAAGCACAATTTCCGGGCCGCCGAAGTGCGCTCGTCAGGTGGCTATTGTGTGTGCAAGAGCCAGTATCCGGGGAGAGGTTAGAGGTGGTGGGCCACTCTTTTCCTAATCTTGCAAGAGGGGCTGTGGCCGGTGCCTACATGCCTGCCTAAAAGGTTTGTAATTTCCCATGATCGCCTGCATCTTCCGGCAACTGCTGTAGAAAAATTTCTAAAATTCTTGTAAAGTAAACATCATCTTACAGAACCTCTATTAGCGCGTCTAGGGAACAACCAACGAAAATTCCTACATTCTACTTCTGATTGTAACTGACTGGAATGCCTGAACATTAAATAATTTCGCGAAGTGGTTCGAAGCTTACAGAATATGGAGATGGCCGGCAGCCCTCGCAGGGTGTTGAAGCCATGTGTCCTCTGGGCTGGAGGTGAGGGTTTCGTTCGGGAAAAGGCCAAAAGAGCCTTCCCTCAAGCGGGCCTCGATTCTGTGTCCAGTTTCACCACTTTTAATGGTGAGTGTTGCCGTTTAGGGCGCGTTCACACACACACACACACACACACACACACACACACACACACACACACAAGCTCGCGCGCTCACACACTGTAGGTAGAAACCTCGAATTAGACTGTGGAGCCAGGTAGCTAGCTGGACTGTGGTGTCTAGCAAACGTGGTTTAGAGATGTTCAATTGCAACCAATAAATTTGAAGCGGTAGGGAGTTCGCCTGCAAATGAAAAAGTATCTTGATGATCTAAATGGTTCAAATGGCTCTGAGCACTATGGGACATAACTTCTGAGGTCATCAGTCCCCTAAAACTTAGAACTACTTAAACCTAACTAACCTAAGGCCATCACAAACATCCATGCCCGAGGCAGGATTCGAACCTGCGACCGTAGCAGTCGCACGGTTCCGGACAGAAGCCCCTAGAACCGCTCGGCCACTGCGGCCGGCTCTTGATCTCTCCATTGCCAAAGGTCCCCATTCGGATCTCCGGCAGGGGACTGCCAAGGGGTAGATGGCCATGAGAAAAAGATCACATAACCATCGAAAGGGTAACGAGTTGGGGCCTGGAATGTCAGAAGATTTAACGTAGCACAGAAGCTCTAACAAGGGCGGTCACAGAAGTTACAAAGAAAGACCTAGGTACAAGCAAAGTAACTGGGACGGAACTAGGGGTAATAGAAGTACTTCATAGAAAAAAAGGGAAGTACAAAATCCTAAAATTAAGAGATACAAGTGACTTAGAAACGAAATAAATATACTCGGAGCAAAATCAAATCTTGTGTGAAATTAAAAGCAACAACGGTAACATTAATAGCGCAATTGGAATTAGACTGTTAAATGGAGAGGAGAGACCAGATTAGAGGGAAGAGCACGCTGGAGACTTATACGATACAAGAAGAGGCTTGAGTCGATTGGGAATAGGTAGGAAATCCATTATTAGAGTCAAAATTTAGGAGGGCTTTGGAACACATAAAATCAAATAAGGCAAGAATTTCTAAATTCATTGGTGGACATACCAACAAAAACGCTATTCTCGTTCACATGTAGAATTTATGAGACTGGCGATATACCATAACATTTTCGTGAAAATGTCTCTCACAAAATTCCGAAGATTGAAAGAGCCGACAAGAATGATAATTATCGCACAGTCATCTTAACAGTTCATTCGACCAAGCTGCTGACGAGGATAATAATTTGCAAAAGAATGTAAAAGGCAATCGACGATCTGTTAGATGACAATCAGTTTGCCTTTAGGAAAGGTGAAGCCACCAGGGAGGTAGTTGCGACGTTGCAGTTGATAATGGAAGCAAGACTGAAGAAAATCCAAGATCCGTTCACACGATTTGTCGATCTGAAAAAGCCTTTCTCCAATGTAAGATTTTCTGAATTCTGAGAAAAATGGGGATAAGCTATAGTGAAAAATGGTTAATACATATAAAAGCCAAGAGCAATTTTCCGAACGGAAGTTCGCACTATTGTTGAAACTGAAATTGAAACAAATAAATAATCACATGAAACTGAACAATTAAGTATGTCTTTAAGTAAACGCATGCATATAAATATATAAGTAGGCTTATTTATATGTAATAGTTCATTAAGGGGGTAATATGATCCCTAGGAGTATAATGATCCCCCCTACATGATCATTTTGCCCCAAACATCGTCCTGCACCAACAACAACGTTGCGCGAGAATGCTATCTTGAATGCTGACGACAAAACGAATACAATTTCCTTATAAACTGCCTTAAAAGACGAAATATTTGTGACTCGCTTTAGAGGCACACAGTGTGACATAAACAACTACAGATTTAGAACTTACCTTAGATCAACAGTGCATAAAACGAAGTTTTCTTCTGTAAATCTTGTTGCACAACACACGGTGGAACTGTATCACTGGTGTAACTTTAGACTCACGTGAGCTCATAATTCACGAATTGTACGCTGGATGGCAGCACTAACTCTGAAGACAGAGAGCGCGACCATTATACCCCAAGGAATCGTTTTGGCCCGGTCTACCTTAAAACGTTATCAATA
This sequence comes from Schistocerca piceifrons, assembly GCF_021461385.2. NCBI lineage: Eukaryota > Metazoa > Arthropoda > Insecta > Orthoptera > Acrididae > Schistocerca > Schistocerca piceifrons. Next base: position 663,730,331 of record NC_060138.1, read on the forward strand.
ATATTCGCTGATGACATTGTGATCATCAGTGAAAGTGAAAAAGATTTACAGGATCTGCTGAATGGAATTAACGATATATAATGAGTACAGAAAACAGATTGAGAGTAAATCGAAAAAAGACGGAAGCAATGAGAAGTAGCAGAAATTACCTTGGCAGCAAGATAATACATGATGGATGCAGGAACGAGGAGATAAGAAGCAGACTAGTACTGGCAAAAAGAGCAGTCCTGGCCAAGAGAAGTCTACTAGTATCAAACATAGGCCTTAATTTGAGGAAGAAATTTCTGAGAATGTACGTTTAGAGAACAGCATTACATAGTAGTGAAACATGGACTGTGGGAAAATCGGGAGAATCGAAGCGTTTTTTATATGATGCTACAGAAGAATGCTGAACATCAAAAAGAATCGTATGGTAATGAAAGAGAAGGTTCTCCGCAAAATCGGCCAGGAAAATAAAATGTCGGGAAGACTGAGAAGAAGAAGGGACAGGATGATAAGACATTTGTTAAGATATCAACGAATAACTTTCGTGGGACTAAAGGAATCTGTAGAAGGTCGAAAAGGTAGAGGAAGACAGAGACTGGAATACAAGCAGCAAGTAATTGAAGAGGTAGGTCGTTGCAGGCTGTGTCAAACCAGTCAGGTAAGTGGTTGAGCGGTGGTAACGTACTGGGCAAATTAAATCGAATTTCCGTTAATAATAATTTACTATCTCTTCAATAAACAAATTAAAAATCAATAAAGTACAATTCTTGAAATCTTAAAGGCACAGAACAGTTGTACAAGTACGGCAGCGCCTCAAATAAATTGGCCAACTAGACAACATTGGTAATTTGCGTTCGAAAGCATGAGGTCAAGCGACAATAATAATAATAATAATAATAGTAATAATAATAATAATAATCCAGAATGAGATTTTCACTCTGCAGCGGAGAGACTCGAACTCGGGACCTTTGCCCGAGTTCGAGACTTGGTCCGGCACACAGTTTTAATCTTCCAGGAAGTTTCAATAATAATAATTATAATAATGATAATCATAATAATCTAGAATAACTAAATTAGTGGCTTAGACCCCATCAAGATGTTACAAAATTCTTTAGTAGATTACAAAAAGTTCCACCAAAAATATGTCTGCGACGATAACCCAAATATCCCGTTGCCACCGGACAGGTTACAGTTGTTTTCAATACAGCTAAATTCCCGACCCATCAGTGTTTTTGTAATAAGTGAGACCTCTCAAAATGTAAAATGTACTAAACGTACTAAAATTAGGTACAGGTGAACTCTACATGGACACGAAAAATCCTTCAGAAAATGTAGTAATGTACCAAGAGCCACCTTGCGACAGCACAATATAATATTTTCATAAATAGCTTTAGCAAAGGATTTGACATCAACGTCCGTCAATAATTAAGCTTAGTACCAGTCACAGATTATTAAGAAAGCTATAAAATTAACTGTGAGGTCTGCTAGATACTACACCAATAGATCACTTGCTAACACAGCAGTGAAATTAAGATAGAACAGCCCTAAGGTAACTAATTTAAGTTAAATGCTCTGTTAGAGGAACAAACAGCTAAAATAGTTAATTGCTGTCTACAATCAGCAATACAGACGCTAAATACATTAGCTCAATCCCAATAGGGAGCAGAAGCACACAGACAAACACACAATGCGATAGTTCCAGAGAGGAAAGTACACTTAAATGCGAGTACAACAGTAAATAACGAACAGGAAAGTGCTTATATGGAATTAACTCAAATGGTTCAAATGGCTCTGAGCACTATGGGACTTAACATCTGAGCTCATCAATCCCCTAGAACTTAGAACTACTTAAAGCTAACCAACCGAAGGACATCACGCACATCCATGCCCGAGGCAGGATTCGAACCTGCGACCGTAGCGGTCCCGCGGTTCCAGACTGAAGCGCCTAGAACCGCTCCACCACACCGGCCGGCTGGAATTAACTGGTCAACTGTTTCCCAAAATCATACGATACCTCTGTCCAATGATGTATAAAGGATTAAACAGAACCCCAAGGTCCCTCTTGTTCACACAGGACAATTCAGCAATGCCTGCTTCCAGGATTCACTTTAAACTCAGTACAATAAAAACTATGAGACGGCCATTAGCGCCTTTACAACATATAATCAGTATTAATTCTAGTACTACTAAAAAATGAAAACATACCCACTAACGAGTAGAGCAAGATTGGCGAGCACGAGGAAAACAGATTTCAAGAACGTTTAAAAGCCATTACTCAAGAATGCAGCTCCGTAGACAACATTAAAACGCGGAGCTTGTACAGACACTAACAAACCACATCGCTCATCAGCAGACAGTAGAATGCTAAAATTGTCAACAGTACATTTAATAACCAGCCCACATTTGCCACCAGTTACGAAAGTTGCTCGAAATGGCTAGAGTCCAATATAGAAACATACGAGTACATATACTCCCCATAGTACAACAGGACAGCCACAGGAAGACCACTCGCTAACTAGAAAAATAACCAGGATGCCCGGGCTCCAACATTTAAAATTTATGTCAGTAGCTGGTAAGGGGGGTTCACCATAAAATCCACAATCTTGAGATGAGACTGATTCCCAAGCCAAGTTTGCTTCCTCCTAGTGGTTGAGTGATTGGCACAATCAATTCGACACGGCGTCTCGGTGGCAACAACACACATTCCACGCCAGGCTTCGACTTCTGCGATCTTTACCCCACAAGAAAATCAACACGTGCGAGGCAACAGCGGATCCCGCACTGTCACAATTCCACCCGCAACACAACGCTAGAGTACGCTACCTCCTTGCCATCAGCAGGAAGGCATCCTTTGATTGTCCAGAGGCGGGTCAGAGACAGTTGCCGTGCAAGGCTGTTATCGACATAAGTGAGCGGCCCTGACATCTAAGAAGAGGGCCCACAATTATCGTTGTTTACGTGAAAATTTGAGTGTAATGTTTTTGTGACTCTTTCCCTATTGATTTAAATTGCACCCGTGTGTTCTGGTTGTGGATATTATAGGCAGGGACTATTAGCCGCCGGTTGGAGGCGGAGTATGAACTTACCAGAATTTATCTTCCAGGCCAGTGGTCGGATCTTAGCATCTTTCTCGATGTGGCAAGGTTCATTCTCACTCCTTCAGAGAGACGTAGTGTGGAGCGTCATGCTAGAGCTGCGAGGGCACAAATGGCACGGGTACGTGATTGCTGAAAATACCATCACAGCCGAGCTGGTGGCAAGCACTGAAAGAGGTTTGGTCAGTCATTCGCAGCAAGTGGGCTCTGCAGTATCTGGTGGATGCCAGTTCCTTCACCTCAGCGGAAGTGGTGGACAAGCCTGCGACGAGGTGTCAGGGGCCAGATTGCCTTGGCAGCTGTATCCGCAATGGTAGACTGGACATGAAAGAGTTGGGGTAGTGGCAGTGGCCATCTATCGTGCGCACACGAATGAGCTAGTGCTGGGCAGAGCTAAGAGCGATCTGGACAGAGCTAAGAGCGAGGGCCTCGAGAATCTACTGTGCTTTGGTACTGTCTGCCGGACACCACTGCAGTGCATGGTCACTGTGTGGACACAACAGCGTGGTGGAGCAATTGGTTTCTTTTTACGACTGGACAGACATCAGTCCTAGTAGGCGTAGTGAATGAGGCTTCTGAATGCCAAGAGAGGCACTATCTGATTGCTCTGTCAGCTGCCGGTTTGTATATCGATTGCATAACGATTAGGAGTAGGTTTATTTCATGAAACTGTGTATCAGCAATTTATGAAGTGTGTATTCTGTGTTGTTTAAACTCCTTGATCTATGGCAAGAAAATTAGAATTTTTAATGTATACATGAAAAAAGCAAAAGAATATGCTGAAATGGTAAATTATTATGATATGAATACGTTCGTAAAAAATGTTTGTTAAAAGCTTGTTCATGCATAGGGAAATTGTATTTGTAGCATTTAAAAGCTGTAAGGACGTCCCTCCACAACGGAAGTGGCATGCCGTGGTGTAAAAGGTGGGTTTGGCGGTCGAACTGAGCGGCCCCTTTTGTGAACGACACGCAGTATGTGGCTAGCCGTAGCACAGTACACTTCTACGGTGCTAAGAGAGGCAATTGGAAGCTGCATTATAAGATATTTGCCTCGGATGTGGATTTCGCTATTATTTGGTATTGACGTCATAATAGAGTGGGTCTAATGTGTTGAAAATCCAACGCCAAGATGAGATTTTATAGACCATTCGCACATCAAGAGCCGTGACTACAGTTAGCCACCATGTCGCTTATCACCAATCTTCGCCACTGCTTCATAAACTTCATACATTCAGTTAAGTAATGTATACGGGCATGGATCAGCTAATTTGTGTGTTTTTTCAATGATAACCATATGAAACTTAAATTCGTGTCCGGAATCATATTTTCAATCCTGATCACGAACCTGTGCAGGGTCCTCACATAAGTGCTACTAAAACCGAGTATGCTGATTTAAGTGAACAATTCTTGCATTCATGTGTTTAAAAGGGATTTTTTGTCTAAAGTAAAAGGAATAGTAAAAGTTAAAGCTAAAACCACAGAGGTGAAGTTGGATAGGTTTTGCTGAAGTATCCTAAGTTTATTATAAAATATAGTTTCGTAGGATTACAGGGCAGGACTGTGTGAATATTACTGCAAAGAATACCTGCTTCACAGGTAATTAAAGTTCAAGTACATATAAATCTTTAATGAACAGATTTGCGATTTGGTAGAAGAAGAATTATTTTAAAGAAGGTGTACTTTTGGTACCTGGTATGAAAGGTTCCTTTTTTGAAGTTAACTAAACCCAGAGTTGTATTTTATTGTGCTCCAAAGTAATTTATGAACTACTCAAAGTAAAGTGAATGATTAGCTTTTAAAGTTAGTCTTTACTATTGTAATAATCAGATAGCTTTGACTAGTGAAACTATACTAGTTTATGGGTTCCCATCAAATTCTCCACTTATTAAGAAAAAATTGAACTATTACTGTTGCTAAGGAAAATTGCTACATGTAGAGGAGCTTAAACAGAGTATTTATGGTGTTATTCATTATTATTTGTGGTTTTCATGTCAGCTAAGGTACAAGCCCCCCATGTCCAAATCTAGTTCTGCATTTCATGCAGTGAAACTTCAGTATCTGATTAAGTAATGCTCTGTCATTAGTAAACTTGGTGCAAATCTGCGCCCCATAATTTGCCGGTGTGTTTGTTATTGGTAACTGCTGCTACACACAGTACAGAGTGCACTGTGTCAGTTTGTATCCTGTTTGCTATTCAAAGGGAAATCTCAACAAAAGTAACCTCAATAACTAATATTCAATTTTCTCAAACATATATTTCCAAATTAATGTGCCTATTTGGGCTGGCGACCGTTCATTTTTTTCATTTATTTATGATTTTACCACTTGAATTGACTCCCAATATTAAAGCCCGTTTTGTTTTTTCTGTTATTTCACACAAATCGAAATTATAGTCCGATACCCTTGTCCATTACACACATGCGAGGGCAAACTTCGAAATCCTCTCAGAGGGTAACACTAGAGTGTTTCACGGCACGTTAGTTATATATGTGGCTTTTCGCGTGACAGGACTAAAGGTTACGTTGTTATGGAAGAGTGAGATACGTTAGTGTTATAGGTTGCACCCTGGTGGTTTTGTGGTGGATACAGCGCATTCTGTTGTACACTGGTCGTGCTTCGGATGTATTCGTTGCCTGATAGTCCGTCACTGTTCTGCAAAAAGTTGCGTTTCTTCATTGACGGCAGTCGGGGTATGGGTGTGTGTGCTGTGATGAAAGCAAGGCATTTTGTTAAATTTCACTCTGTAAGCGTGATCTTTTGAATTAGGCAGAAACTGCTTTTCGTGTGAACTAGCCCTTAGGCGTAGCTCAGTTCTGAGACACCTGACAACTGTCCTGAACATTCATCTTGTTATTTGATGTAAGTAGCCGGCCGGAGTGGCTGAGCAGTTCTAGGCGCTACAGTCTGGAACCGCGCGACCGCTACGGTCGCAGGTTCGAATCCTGCCTCGGGCATGGATGTGTGTGATGTCCTTAGGTTGGTTAGGTTTAGGTAGTTCTAAGTTCTAGGGGACTGATGACCTCAGAAGTTAAGTCCCACAGTGCTCAGAGCCATTTTTTTATCTAAGTGTGTAATCAGTTGTATGTGTTACTGTATGAGTATACTCTATCACAAAAGAAAAGACGCACGACCAAGGAATTATCGACATTTGTAGTCGAGATAGGGTTCGGTATGCATGAAGACAAGCAGTAGAAGCTATCGCAGTGTCGGACGGGCTTTATCTTGCTGAAATGTAACCACAGGAAGGCTTTCAATGAAGAGTAACGTAACAGGGCGCATAATATCGACGTACAGCAGTGCGAGAGTTTCTACTGCTTGTCTTCGTGCTTGGCGTAGTCAAACCCTACCTTGGCCAGCGAGGTCTCCGGGTCTCTCACGTGATGACTGGGTGTTGTGTGATGTCCTTAGGTTAGTTAGGTTTAAGTAGTTCTAAGTTCTAGGGGACTGATGACCATAGATGTTAAGTCCCATAGTGCTCAGAGCCATTTGAACCATTGTTTTTTTTTTTATCTCTCACTGATTGTGATTGATTGGAGCGTAATGGGCAGGGCCCTCCAACCATCTCGGTATTTCGACGATCTAATGTGCTAATTCGACAGAATTTGGCACTATATCCCTCACAAGAACATCCAACGACTCTTAGCAACAAATGCTGAGCCGTATAACTGTTTCCATAGCGGCCAGAGTTGGATGAACGCGTTAATGATTTGCTCAATTTGTGAAGCTCTTTCTCTTGAATAAAGTATCCAATTTTTCTGAAATGCCCGTCGCATTTGGATAATTCCTTCTGGAGCGTCGTTTTATATTGTCTTAGAGTGTACTCATTAAGATACGTGAGTACATAGTTTGATAGAGCATTGTGGATGGCTTGTTCTGGCAGAGTCAGGTAACAATAATAGTAATAAACCTGTCTGTAGTTATGTGTTATATGCGACTGATCCTAGCTAAGTCGAAATCCTGTTTTATTGCAGAAGTTGCCTCAGTTTATAGAACTGTTTAGGCTAAGAGGCATACACCGCAAATAGTTAATATTGCTGCACGATATGTGTCTTGGGAAAAAGGTTTGATTTTAACTCTACATTTTGTGTGAATGATATTTTATTGTATTGATTGTTTTGAGCCCTTTTTAAGGATCTTAAAGGGATATTGAAAGATATTTTGTTTAACTGAAATTGTATGATTTCTTTGCTATCAGAAGCAGTTCGAATGAATTAATTGTTAAATTGAGCCAGAATCTAGTCAACCCCCTGCCCGAAACCCACTCCCCCTAAACGTTAATACTGGAGTGTCACACATCGTTAGAAAGTACACCTTTTGACAGATCTGCAAAATGAAAATATGGTGGTGGATAACATTCACACTGTGTGGATCTATTTTCTATGTTGTAACATACTTGGGGCATCCTTTGCATGCTATGGTCGAGTGGTCACCACGCAAGCCTGTCCATTTCTTCGACTGTGGTCTTTATAGTGTTCTCCAATCGATAAAAATAGGTGAGGGTGTGGGGTCTGAATGACACACGCTGCAGGTTACCATTGGTACAGACCACGCTCATTAAGATTCATGTCAGCAGATACCGCAGAAGGTTCCTCCCCCTCATTTCCTGCCATATGGGGGAAGGCGTTCACAAAATGGTCACAGTGCGTTCGTGCGTTACATTCTTGAAAATCGACTCCGTCGCCAAAATTTTGAGCATATAATAGTATTGTTCAGCGCCCCAATTACTTCTGAGTGTGGTGTGGGGCGTCCTACAAAGGTATGTAATACTGGCATAAAACATGACTGATACACTTAGCTACTGAACGGGTTGGACTGCATGTCTGAGGCGTGAAATAGTTCTTGCTGCCTCTGCGCTACTCTAGGACTATCGTCAAGTGTGAGACATATCTTGCACTTTGCGGTGAAGTGACCCTACGACACTGATGCAAGTTCCGTTTCAGGTGTAATCTTCTTCTTCATGCGCCAGGGTACTCTGACTCGTAAAGGAATGGACGCCGAAGGCCAAATAGAGTCAACAAAGCCCTTCCAGTTTCTTCATAAAAACGCCAGCTCGTAGTTTTGTTGCGTTCTCCTTGAGGTGTCTGCAATCCGTAATTAGTAGGGAGCCCTCATTTGCAGGGTTCTGCAGGTGACCACTAATCCAAAAGGCACGTCTTCAGGTGTTGTTTTCTCAGCATAGCGCTTAAGAGTTCGAATGACCGTTACCATGTTGTATGCAGTTTCACTGGGAAACTTGCCTTGTAGACAACCCTTCGTGGTGTAAAGAGACAATCTGCTCACATTGTAATCTTGAAATGACTTTTCGAGACGTACTGGGAGGCCGAACAGTGGCTACAAGCTGGAGTGTCTCGTTCTGAGAATTCGGGCTTGATCGTACTTTCACCACACCGTCACACAGCGATTTCACTTAGTGAAAAATGTATTGAAGTGGTTTCAGCAAACAAAACAAAAAATAAGAACGTTAACCGTATAGTACACTGGGGCACTCCTTTTTCTTTGAGGGATGCAGGGTGATTAGTTTATCCCTCTGCAGACACAGGATATTTTATATCACACACTACTGTACATTTTCGTACATAGGGAGATGGTGAAGTGATGCGGTGTTTGTAAGAGCTACAGACAGCATTTCCTTTCAGTACGGGATAAGAGCTCGTATCTTAGACGATTCAACTGAACAGTTTCCCGGCGACTAACGTGCGATTGCTCACAAATGTCAAGCATTGCAAGTAAATTTCATTCACGATTAACACTGAATAACAATGATGAGTCATACGTCGCCAAAAATAATTTTACCTTATTATTAACAACTAGGCAGTTTCTAAGGGGATAACTGATTGCAGATTTCTAAGAGACGCCTTTTTATGTATACCGGTAAGACGATGTAACACCTGTAACTTCAAGCGTTTATCAACACTGAAATGTTCCACAATTTTTCTCCTCACATTCGTTAGTGTTCCTGGACTACTCGCAGACTGAAATAAGACTTTTCCCGACTTTATGTAAATGGTACTTAACTTACATAAAATTTGGCTAAGACTTTTCCGTCTTAAAATATTCTACCGAATTCTAGACTATGTTGATGCCTGATATCTTTTATTCAGGTTTTTAATAGTAATTTACAATTGAATATAGTTATGACGCGCCTGCTCTCTTGAAGAGCACTGTAATTATCGTGACCTGCGAAAAACTTTTCCGATAAAAGAGTAATATTACGTTTTGATTGCGCACCCCAAGAAACCGAATAAGCATACCAGGCTCCATCTCAATGAGCATCAAAATATACTTTATAGCTGCACGTAGCATGGGCAGAATGAAGAAGCACTACCTATTAGAGCTGATATTCTGTGTTTTAAATTTACGACACTGCATTACTAGAGGTCTAGAAATATTTCACCCCATTTTCCAGTACATACTTGCCTCAGAATTTGCTACGCATGATCACCTACTCGTATTGAGGAGTATACGGAAAACGCTCCTACATTTGACGTTCGTTTTTCTCGACCTAACAGAGGATACCACACCGAATGAATTTCTCGACGAAACACTCTACTCGCGTGCTGTAATTACATCGACATATAAGCGAAACCACCTCAAAGGTCGCTTTGATGTGAGTCATATTGGATATAGACTGGTGTTGGCTTCATATACGGGCCGACGCCGGAAGGCCTTTCTCGTTCCGACAAACACAAATAACTCTAACCCGACGAAGTACAGGTCAACTGTCCCTCCAAAGCAAAAGCTCTGTTTAGTTTTCCATGGTCTTACTGCGCCCATCCAGAAGACTACCTTTTGAAACAGCCTTTATCCGTACCCCGCCAGATATGGTATCTACACAAGCTAACGTGCAAAACACAGCGGAAGGTAGTTTGCACCAGTAATTACTGGTGAACGTTTCCGTTTCCTCACCTAATGAAAATGATTGAATGACCCCACACACCGAATAATCTCCACTACGTAGTTGTCAAGAGTATGTTGACGGAACAGAATCAATTTAAAATCCATCTCAAACGCAGTCTCAGTAAATTTCCCCGAGAAGAACGTCGTTTCTCTCCCACTTTAACCTACGCAAGAATAGTGACCACCTATGTGGAAGATTCGTGAACGGTGAGCAGTACAAAACGATCAATTCGTCTATTACTATTATCCATCTCATGAAGGCCATTACAGCAAATACAGCAGTATTCAATGGTCTCGTTCGTAAATCCTTTGCACCTTCCTAAAAAATTTCTACTGCAGGAGGAGTTGGCAAACGAGTTACGGCGAGGGCTACTGTTAAAACGTGAGCCCCAGAGAATGGTGGGTGCTTCTGTCAAGTCATATGAAATCCTATCGATAGGAAGGCCGCAAACACGTACCTGTAGAAACTTCCTGGCAGATTAAAACTGTGTGCCGGACCGAGACTCGAACTCAGGACCTTTGCCTTTCGCGGGCAAGTGCTCTACCAACTGAGCTACCCAAGCACGACTCACGCCCCGTCCTCACAGCTTTACTTCTGCCAGTACCTCGTCTCCTACCTTCCAAACTTTACAGAAACTCTAAAGAAAAATGGTTCAAATGGCTCTGAGCACTATGGGACTCAACATCTTAGGTCATAAGTCCCCTAGAACTTAGAACTACGTAAACCTAACTAACCTAAGGACATCACACACACCCATGCCCGAGGCAGGATTCGAACCTGCGACCGTAGCAATCCCGCGGTTCTGGATTGTAGCGCCAGAACTGCAAGGCCACCGCGGCCGGCTACAGAAACTCTCCTGCGAACCTTGCAGAACTAGCACTCCTGAAGGAAAGGATATTGCGGAGACATGGCTTAGCCACAGCCCAGGGGATGTCTCCAGAATGAGAAACATCTCCTAGGCTGTGGCTAAGCCATGTCTCCGCAATATCCTTTCCTTCAGGAGTGTTAGTTCTGCAAGGTTCGCAGGAGAGTTTCTGTAAAGTTTGGAAGGTAGGAGACGAGGCACTGGCAGAAGTAAAGCTGTGAGGACGGGCTGTGAGTCGTGCTTCTGTAGCTCAGTTGGTAGAGCACTTGCCAGCGAAAGGCAAAGGTCCCGAGTTCGGGTCTCGGTCTGGCACACAGTTTTAATCTGCCAGGAAGTTTCATATCAGCGCACACTCCGCTGCAGAGTGAAAATCTCATTCTATGTACCTGTACCATTATAATACTAATAAAAAGCGAAGTGATTTCATTTGAGTGCCGATAAAATCATAAGGACGTCTCCACAAACAATAACAAATGCAAGAGCTCAATTCAGAGTGAAGAAAAAATATATATATTATCTGCACCACACCCATCCAGCCGAGCGCAAAAGCACAGGTCAAATTACACTAATTTTTGAAATGCGGGCGAAGACTGTGGAGACAATGTTGTGAGTAGAATACAAAAGTTTAATTGTGTTAGTGACGGCAGTTCAATTCCACCTTATTTACTATACCTCCTCTACTAACAACGAGTGGACTTAAAGGGTAAGGCACTTTAATTCTGCACTACACTTAAAAGGGAAATAAAACACTGACGGATATATATATATATATATATATATATATATATATATATATATACACTCCTGGAAATTGAAATAAGAACACCGTGAATTCATTGTCCCAGGAAGGGGAAACTTTATTGACACATTCCTGGGGTCAGATACATCACATGATCACACTGACAGAACCACAGGCACATAGACACAGGCAACAGAGCATGCACAATGTCGGCACTAGTACAGTGTACATCCACCTTTCGCAGCAATGCAGGCTGCTATTCTCCCATGGAGACGATCGTAGAGATGCTGGATGTAGTCCTGTGGAACGGCTTGCCATGCCATTTCCACCTGGCGCCTCAGTTGGACCAGCGTTCGTGCTGGACGTGCAGACCGCGTGAGACGACGCTTCATCCAGTCCCAAACATGCTCAATGGGGGACAGATCCGGAGATCTTGCTGGCCAGGGTAGTTGACTTACACCTTCTAGAACACGTTGGGTGGCACGGGATACATGCGGACGTGCATTGTCCTGTTGGAACAGCAAGTTCCCTTGCCGGTCTAGGAATGGTAGAACGATGGGTTCGATGACGGCTTGGATGTACCGTGCACTATTCAGTGTCCCCTCGACGATCACCAGTGGTGTACGGCCAGTGTAGAAGATCGCTCCCCACACCATGATGCCGGGTGTTGGCCCTGTGTGCCTCGGTCGTATGCAGTCCTGATTGTGGCGCTCACCTGCACAGCGCCAAACACGCATACGACCATCATTGGCACCAAGGCAGAAGCAACTCTCATCGCTGAAGACGACACGTCTCCATTCGTCCCTCCATTCACGCCTGTCGCGACACCACTGGAGGCGGGCTGCACGATGTTGGGGCGTGAGCGGAAGACGGCCTAACGGTGTGCGGGACCGTAGCCCAGCTTCATGGAGACGGTTGCGAATGGTCCTCGCCGATACCCCAGGAGCAACAGTGTCCCTAATTTGCTGGGAAGTGGCGGTGCGGTACCCTACGGCACTGCGTAGGATCCTACGGTCTTGGCGTGCACCCGTGCGTCGCTGCGGTCCGGTCCCAGGTCGACGGGCACGTGCACCTTCCGCCGACTACTGGCGACAACATCGATGTACTGTGGAGACCTCACGCCCCACGTGTTGAGCAATTCGGCGGTACGTCCACCCGGCCTCCCGCATGCCCACTATACGCCCTCGCTCAAAGTCCGTCAACTGCACATACAGTTCACGTCCACGCCGTCGCGGCATGCTACCAGTGTTAAAGACTGCGATGGAGCTCCGTATGCCACGGCAAACTGGCTGACACTGACGGCGGCGGTGCACAAATGCTGCGCAGCTAGCGCCATTCGACGGCCAACACCGCGGTTCCTGGTGTGTCCGCTGTGCCGTGCGTGTGATCATTGTTTGTACAGCCCTCTCGCAGTGTCCGGAGCAAGTATGGTGGGTCTGACACACCGGTGTCAATATGTTCTTTTTTCCATTTCCAGGAGTGTATATATATATAGGGTGGTCAGTCAGAAAGTTTTTGAAATGCTTGTAGGGATGTTACAGGGCAGGTTGCACTGAGACATAAAGGTTAAGAAAGAAATTCGATACGTTGCGCCGTTTCCGAGTTATTTGGCATTGAAGTTAGCCAATCAGATCGTCGCGCGCGTAAATTCAAGTTTCAGCTAACGAGTCAAAGCACTCGTTGGGCAACACCGGCCCTGGCAGGCCGCTTGAATGCGAGCGCTCGACGCCCCGATTGGCTAAATTCTATGCTAAATAACTCGGAAACGGAGCAACGTATCGAATTTCTTTCTTAACATTTATGTCTCAATACAACCTGCCCTGTAACATCCCTACAAGGTTTTCACACATTTTCTGATGAGCACCAAAGAGGAGCTGTGCTACAGAAATGAAAGTCGGTTGGTGTGTTTCCGCATGTGAAAGATGATGTCTATTCCAAGTTCGTGTCTATCGCGTAAGACTGGCGCTAGTAGCGCCACTGTAAGGATGCAAATCAGGTTTGATTTAAATACACGCTGTAACGCTCGTTAGTTACGTTTGAGAATGGACGCAGTCAGTTAATGTTAGTCAAGGATGCCTCTAAGGCGATCAAGATGCCGTTATCAACATTTCATTGAGTTTGAACGAGGTCCTGTGACAGGGCTACATGAAGATCCCACGTGGCTGTCTGTAGCCCGACACCCTTGTGACCACTGCTGCCAGGAGTCATACTGCAGAAGGCTTGGCAAGAATGTAGCCCCTGAATACTGACCAGCCGAAAATTGTGGCTACCTGTCTAATAAGCGGTATGTCCAACTTTGCCACGGATAAGAGCGGCGAAGCGTCGCGGCATGGAAGCAACGAGGCGTTGGTAGGTCTATGGAGAGTGTTGGCACCATATCTGCTCACACAAGTCACATAACTCCCGTAAATTACGGGTGGGGGGCGATGAGCTTTGATACCACATCCAACATGTATTACATATGGTTCAGATCTGCCAAGTTGGAGGGCCAGCACATTAACCGGTACTTGCCACTGTGATTCCATCATAATCGTGGCCTTGTGACATGGCGCATTATCTCGTCGAAAAATGCCACTGGCTTCGGGAGACTTGATCGTCTGCAACCAGTGAACGGTACTCGTTGGCCGTCATGGTGCCTTGCACGAGCTCCACTTGACCTATGGATGCCCTCGTGAATGCTCCCGAGAGCGTAATGGACCGCCGCCAGCGTGCCTTCAGCACTTAGTAAACGTGTCAAGAATCTGTTCCACTGGAAGACGACGGATTCTCGCCCTCCCATTGGCATGATGAAGGTATCGGGATTCATTATATCATGTAACGATCTGCCATTGCAACAGCGTCCAGTGCCGTCGGTCACGTGCCCATGTCAGTCGTCATTGTCAATGTTGTGATGTTAACATTGGCACATGCTTGGATCGTCGGCTTCGAAGGGCCCATCGTTAGGAGTGTTCGGTGCATTGCTTGTTCACATACACTCGTGTTCTGCAATGAGGTGTGGCCGCCCAACCCTACGACGTGTGGACGTGGTTTCACCTTGGTTTCGCTGTGTGTTGAAGACACTCACACAGCACTCCTCGAAGATCCAACAAGTCGTGCAGTTTCCGAAATGCTCGTGCCAAGCCTCCAGGGCATCACAATCTGCCCTCAGTCAAACTCAAATATATCACGCGCCTTCCCCGTTCTAAACAAAGACAGCACGAATACTGATATTACATGCACCACCCCTGTGTTTGACTAGCAGTCACTCCACGCTGCTATCACCTCGACGGATTTATATCGATAGAAGGTCGGTGGTCATAATGTTCTGGCTGATCAGTATACATGACTTCTGGTAGCAGTGGTCACGAGGGTGTCGGGCTCCGGGCGGCCACGTAGCAATCCCTAGGAGGAAGACCATCGTGTTTGGCGTATGGATCTAGGGCATCGTACTGCATCTGCATTAGGAATTTGCTTATCAGTGTGCGTCACAATGACACAACGAACTATTGTAAATACAGGTGCCCTGTAGCATGCAGTCCACTGACTCCAAGCCACCGCCTTTTGCTACTTCAGTGGTGTCAACCGAGAGCCCACTGGAGGGCGGGGTGGAGGACTGCTGTGTTTTCTGATGAAAGCTGGTTCTTCCTCGGTGACAGTGATGGCACAACGAGGCCAGTTGAGGGCCTGCAACCAACATGCCTGCGTGCTAGACACATTGGACCTACACCTGGAGTTATGGTATGGGGAGCGATTTCGTATGTCAGCAGGATCACGCTTGTGGTCATTCCACGCAGCCTGACTGAAAATTTGTACGTCAGTCTGTTGAGTGTTCTCCAACAGGATAACGCTCGCCCATAAACCACTGTTTAACGTAACATGCTCTAAAGAGTGTTGATGTGTTGCCTTGGCCTGTTGTATCACCAGATCCATCTCCATTCGAGTAGATATGGGACATCATCAAAAGAGAAATACAGTGACATCCACAAACAGCGTTAACCGTCCATGTATTGGCCGAACATGTGCATCTGGTATGGAAATCCGTCCCTAACTGACAACTGGTACCTGTACAACACGATATATGCACGTTCTTATGTATGCATTCAACATTCTGGTGGCTACACCGTGATAGAAGCGGCAGCACGGTGGGAGCCGATACTGCCAGTTTACTATCGGTGTGTTAGTGGCAGGTGCATACCAAGCCCTCATAGCATTCGTATTTTAAATCTTCAAGTAAAATCTGTAATATTCAGGCTAAAAAGAACACAATGGAAAATACCTTATGTACCGAGGAACGGATAAGAAACGTAAATAATTGTTTAGAAGAAAGACTAATTTGTTTAACAGTACTACACTATCTGTGACAGTAATTGAAACACAAGGCCTGTACAACGTTGTAATCTTTTTTAAAATAATTATTTATTGTTTGTTTACCAGTACATGATATACTTTTGCTTATGTTCGTTTTAGGCTGTACATAACAGATTTTACCTGAAGAGTTTAAAATAAGGCTTTTTTGGGCGTTGTTACAGTGTTTTACACTGCTAGTTTTTAATGTTAATTCCCTATTACTTTAACAGTAAGCCAAAGCAATTTTTATTTAACGTATTACTTTATTACTACTTTGAATAATCTTGTTACTTTTACACTCTGTTAATTGAAAGTTTGAGAGCAAATATTTGTTAGGCAAATTTCTGTTAGCAGTTACTGACTGTTACGAAAGTAATTACATACATATATATATATAAAATCTGTTTATGATCCTCGCGGTTCTAGACGCGCAGTCCGGAACCGCGCGACTGCTACGGTCGCAGGTTCGAATCCTGCCTCGGGCATGGATGTGTGTGATGTCCTTAGGTTAGTTAGGTTTAAGTAGTTCTAAGATCTAGGGGACTGATGACCACAGTAGTTAAGTCCCATAGTGCTCAGAGCCATTTGAACCATTTTGTTTATGATCGCTTTCTCCTGTTTTGACAACTTCATAACTGCAAACGGGAGAAAACTTCCTGCAGGATAATTACTAAAGCATTCTTACACGCAACAATATACTAGGCTTAATTGTGGATATTTATTCGGAGTAGCGGACCAGTGATCACGATACAACTGGATACCAAAGTACAAAGGACTATAAAAATTAAAATTTATCAGTAAAAAGTACATTTGTAGTGAATTTATAAGAAGGAGGTTATCTCATTTCTCCGAAAATAGCCAGAAACATTTGATTCAGCCAACTTACATGTGAAGGAGCTTTGTCTCGAGTTCTACGGAATAGTGGACCAAGATCTAGAAAAATATATGCCCAGTAGGACAATTAAAAACTGTAGAAACCCTTCTTGATACACAGATATTAGGAAACGTCTTAATAAACTGTGACTAGTACGCAGTGTATCCTCAGAGAGGTAGGTCTTACATGAACTGCACTTGAGTGCCACAAGGACAATATTTGAAACCTTCAATAACTACAGTAGTAAATCACTGTCCCATCAAAAACATTCTTTTGTCACGTATTAAGACTATTACAAACAAATCAGTGTCCAACACGTCAGAACGAGTCAGGGACGATTCTGCCTACCAAGGAATGTTGGCGCCATTCAGTAGCCGTAACGACGCTAACGTGGGTGATGCTGATATCAGTTGGCTTTAAAAGGAACTTAAAACTGAATAAGACACTAGGCTCTGTTCACTTATATGCAGAATTTGCGCAGATATCAGTGCAGATATGTTCCCTGTGGTTTAGAAAGACCACATTTCATACTAATCTATGAAAGTGAAAATAGAGCAGATCCACAAAATTACCTTCTCATATGACTCAAATCTATTTGTACCCAAATCTTGATTTTATGCCTTATCACCCAAAAGGAGCAAAATATTCTTCAGGGAAATCAATTTGGATTACTAAAATATTGTACTTCACAATCGATCAGCCCCACATTGCGAAATTAATCAATGTTAATTTTATTTACTAATCCGAAATAAATTTCACCTGAGTGCAGTATTCTAAGTTAGTAATAATTAAATGGCACTGAGCACTATGGGACTTAACGTCTGAGGTCACCAGTCCCCTAGAAATTAGAACAACTTTAATCTAACTAACCTATGGACATCACACGCATTCATGCCCGATGCAGGATTCGAACCTGCGACCGCAGCGGTCGCGCGGTTCCAGACTGAAGCGCCTAGAACCGTTCGGCCATACAGACCGGCAATAATTAAATGGATGCATCACTTGCTGCGGTGGAAATGAAGCAATTTAGAATTACTTCTATTTCCACAAAATGTTCTACACTGGATCACAAATAAATGTATTACAGCTGCCATTTACCAAATTTATTACGAAGAAATCGGTGTCTTACCATCAAATAGTGTAAAAGTACTATACACATTATACAGGTATTAATTTTTGATATTTTTCTGTGATGACTTCTCAGTAACAGGTGTTGTATTACTTTTGAATACATTATGGGAGTGACAATGATCAATGTAGTACAAATATTTACTATTAAAAACAGTCTTGATCACGATTTATTTATTAAGGTGACCGGTTTCGACCACTACTGTGGTCATCTTCAGACCATTGAGTAGGAACCTCTTCCTGGTTGAGAATCACTACTCAAGCAGAAAGAGGTTCCTACTCAATGGTCTGAAGATACCACAGTAGTGGCCGAAACCGGTCACCTTAATAAATAAATCGTGATCAAGACTGTTTTTAATAGTAAACAGGTGTTGTAGATTCAATTGGTAATGCTGATTCTGGAGATTGGTTTAATTTCTTTTTATCGCGTTTGCACTTTCTGCAAATAGGACCTCATATTTTAAAGATTTAGGTTACTGAAGCGTCAATACGGAAACAAAATTTCCAAGTCCGTAGTTTTCGATAATTATATTTCTTTTTTTTATAGACAAAGACTAAAACTATATTCAAACTTCATGTTTTTTTTGTTTTTTTTTTTTAAATTTTGTCTTTATTAACCTTCTTCAACTTTCAACAATAGTCGGCCTTGATACTCTTATTCCACCTTCCCTAGTTCTGGTACTTCTTGAAATTTTCCAGCATGATTTTGACAATGTCCTTCAAATATGAATGTATTTTATTACGTTGAAAGTTTTTCGTGACGTAACTCAAGGCATAATTTTCTCCAAAATTCATTACTTTTTAAGCATGTGAATTCAATGACAAAGTAAATTCCAGCTTCGGATTTTTCTTGATTGACAAAGGGAAATTTTATGAAGAAAATTCTTAAAATATCTCTTACAAGCTGCTTCTTCAAGTCCAGTTTGACCTGTGTTGGTGGATGCATTATCTTTTGTTGGTCTACAAGCTGCCCATGCGAAACGTTTTTGGTCCAACTCTTTTCATTCTAATATTTTTGCTTTGGCCGACTAATAATCTCACGTATAAATCAAGGCATTTTTCTGTTCCCATCTTGCTGTCTTATGATAGATCATACTACTAAAATAAAATAAAATTTACTGTATTATGAAGAAAAATCTGTACGTGACAAAAGAATTAAAGGGGGTTTTAAAATCAGCATGAGAAACTAGTTAAGAAAACATATTTACTTTCCATCATATAATAGGATGGAGACGAGTGTTTTCTCAGGCCATTTTCCGTGTTTTATTTACTAATCTGAGACAAACGAGACTCTGGCGGGTGGACCATTATGGTAGTGCTTTTGTGCATGTCATTACCACGTGACACTTCGAAACCAGCAGGCGGTGTGCTGGCGCCGAGTGGCTGTCTCCTAAAGCATTATGATGTAATCTACAAACAAAAACTCACCCTGGCTATCGTCCGGATCACCCAGACAACCCGTAACCACGCACAGCTGCCCGGTAGTGACATTGTATCCTCACCTCACCAGCGTCTCCAGGCGACTAGAGATCCCGTCGTACGGTTCCACGGCGATAACAGTCATTGCGAAACTCAAATCATAATATTTACAAACGATATCATCTGTGCAATGGATAGAAGAAACAGGTTAAAAGAGTGTCGCTAGACTTTTGAAAAGCTACACGTTAATTCTTGCTACAGGTTAATTCTTGTTACAGGTTAATTCTTGCTAAGAACAAAGCGCAGCAACCGGGCACTATTAATAACGCTATTTGTTAAAATAAATACTGCAGCTGCTGAATCCGAATCGACAGGTTCAGCATCAGACCGCAGTTCTCGTTCACGATTTCCTGAAGTCTGTGCTGGACGGAAGTTGTTAACAGTCTTTGGTTGTCACGAAAGTTCTTTGGGGGGAGGGGGTGGGTTGGTGGTACCGTCGAATATCCTGCCTCGATCTGTGACATTATTGACTGTTTTTGAAGATTTTTTTGAGTCATCAGTCTTCTGACTGGTTTGATGCGGACTGCTACGAATTCCTCTCCTGTGCCAAACTCTTAATTTCAGAGAAGCACTTACAACCTACACCATCAATTATTTGCCGGATGTATTCCAACCTCTGTCTTCCTCTACAGCTTTTGCCCACTACAGCTCCCTCTAGTATCATGGTAGTCATTCGCTGATGTCATAACAGATGTCCTATCACCGTGTCCCTTCTCCTTGTCAGTGTTTTCCACATATCCCTTTCCTCTCTGATTCTGCGCAGAACTTCCTCATTCCTTACCTTATCAGTCCACGTAATTTTCAACATTCGTCTGTAGCATCACATTTCAAATTGCTCGATTCTCTTCTGTTCAGATTCTCCCAAAGTCCATGTTTCACTATTGCATAATACTGTATTCCAAACGTACATTCTCAGAAATTTCTTCGTCAAATTAAGGCCTATGTTTGATACTAGCAATTTTTTCTTGGCCAGGAACGCAGTTTTTGCCTATGCTGGTCTGATGTGCTCCTTCTTCCATCCGTGACTGGTTATTATGTTGCCCAGGTAGTAGAATTCCTTAACTTTATCTACTTCGTGACCATCAGTCCTATCGTTAAGTTCCTCGCTGTTTCCATACTAGCTACTTCTCATTACTTTCGTCATGCTTCGATTTGCTCTCCGTCCATATTCTGCACTTCTTAGACAGTTCATTCCATCCAGCAGATCACGTAATCCTTCGTCACCTGCACTCAGGATAGCAATGTAATCAGCGAATCGTATTATTGATATCCTCTCACTTCGAATTTTAATTCCACTCCACACTCTATGTGAGTGATACGTAGGGGGTTGTGTTATATCCTTAGAGTAATGATTTAAAACCGGTTCTTGAAACTTTTTTAATAGATTTTCTCGGGATTGTTTGCGTTTACCTTCAAGAACCTTCCCATTCAGTACCCTCCGTATCCCTGTGACAGTCTCCCAAGAATTAAACAAACATGTGACCATTCTTGCTGCCCTTCTCTGTATACCCTCAATATCCCCTGTTAGTTTTATTTATTGGTCCCACACACAAGAGCAATATTCTAGAACCGGTCGCACGACTAATTTGTAAGCAATCTCCTGGGTAGAATGATTAAACTTCCCTAATGTTCTACCAATGGACCGAAGTCTACTACCTGCTTTACCCACGAAGTACCGTAACGTACGTGATCATTCCATTTCATATCCCCACAAAGTGTTACACCCAGGCATATATACGAGTTCGCCGATTCCAACAGTGACTCATTGATATTATAGTCTTACGTTTCTTCGTTTGTGAAGTGCAAAGTTTTACATTTCTGAACATTTATAGCAATCTCCGCACCACGTCGAAATCTTATAAAGATCTGACTGAATATTTATGCAGCTTCTTTCAGACAGTATTTCATTATAGATAACTGCATCATCTCCAGAAGCCTGATTCTAAAGTACCAGGTATCGAGCGAAGGTGAAACACCGATATTACTGTGTGGTGTAGCATCCAAGGGTGGCACCCAGTCGACTGCACTGTCCTGAAATTCGTTACGCTGCGTCTGCTCGATCTGTGCATGTAGTTCTACCGACTTGCACGAGTCATTTCTAGTCCCGTCATATCCTACACGTTCTTGACTGGAGACATCTCCGGAGGTAGTACTGGTCAGGGAACTTGCTGCACATTTCAGAGCACGTTAAGTTTCATGGACAGTGTGTGGGTGAGCATTGTCCTGTTGGAACAACACATCACCGTCCTATTGCAAGAATGGCAAAAGGACGGGTCTAATAACATTCTGCACGCATAGAGTGCTGGTTAGCGTCCCCTCCAAAAACACCAAAGGTAAACGAGAGTTGTAACTTAAAGAACGCCAGACCACAAAGCCTTGAGTGGGTCCAGAGTGCCTTAGACGAACATATTCTACAATACAGCGCTCACCAGGTGTACGTTGTATGTGTAAATGACTATCACTTGGGTGCAGGCAGAATCTACTTTCATTGGTGAAGACAACGGCGTGTCTTCTATCTTCCAAGTAATTCTCTGAAAGCCGGCCGAAGTGGCCGAGCGGTTCTAGGCGCTGCAGTCTGGAACCGCGCGACCACTACGGTCGCAGGTTCGAATCCTGCCTCGGGTATGGATGTGTGTGATGTCCTTTGGTTCGGTAGGTTTAAGTAGTTCTAAGTTCTAGGGGACTTGTGACCTCAGAAGTTAAGTCCCATAGTGCTCAGAGCCATTTGAACCAAGCCAATCCTCTGAAGGCACCACTCGAGCCGGGCACTTCCATGCTGTAGCGTGCATGGGAGTCACGCTAGAGATGCGCTTGCCCACAGTCCCTCTACTATTAACCGGTTTTCAACAGTTTCATTTTGACATGTCTGAAAGCACAAACAATTTTATCTGTGCTGTGATAGCTGTAGGATCTGCCACTGATGCCCACGCAATACGATGATCCTGGCGGACGTCCAGAACCTTGTCTAAGGGTGTGAGAAAGTTCACATGACCACTGATACTAGCATTGTTGCAAAACTGACGTAACACGTCCAACTTGTGTGGCGATTCTCCGAAAGGACCATCCCACCATTTGGAAGGCCACAATGTGATTCCTTTCAAGCTCGCTCACTTGGCTGTAGGAAGCAGGAGTGCGTCTCCGCGGCATGGTTGCCTGCTTGCATCGCACGTTTGCACAACAGTGTGTCTTCTGTTCAAGTGGTTCAAATGGCTCTGAGCACTATGGGACTTAACATCTCAGGTTATCAGTCCCCTGGAACTTAGAACTACTTAAACCTAACTAATCTGACACACGTTCATGCTAGGAAGGATTCGAACCTGTGACCGTAGCAGTCGCGCGGTTCCTGACTGAAGCGCCTAGAACCGCTGGGCCACCGCAGCCGGCGAGCCCTCTGTCTGTGAACATTCCGTATTAAAGACAGACTCACATGGCGCTCTGGTAGCTACGCCAATACACAATATGTTGACAGACGATTTTGAAACAATTACTAGATCTACTATCCCATAAGTGGCATATGACGTCACTGCATCAAAATCGCTTTCTAGGTGCACCAGATGCAATGTAGCAAACGAAATCTCTGACTCACATCTCCTTCTAATCTTTATCATAGTATCGATGTCGCCGGATGTATGACTTTATTTGCATAAGAGTTGGCTATACGCGTAATGAGAACTTTTATCCGCAGACATAAGGACGAATATGCAAAAGGACGATAACACTGCACAGAGACGAACATCTGTCTCTATGCTGCGAACAAACCCTCTCCGACACGTTTTGCAATCTTACCCAAAAGCTCTTGTTTATCACTGGAACGGTTTCTCAAAACAGCGTTTCCTCCAGACCCAGATTCAATAAAGACGCAATGGAGCGAAGCTGGGGCTCCCTCAGACAGGCCGTTTTCATGGAAACAAAAGCGGATTACAGAAATGCAGGGAAAGGCTTGAAGGGTGCGCGGATCGAGCGCCATCTTAAGCACGGGTCCTTCCGCCAGAAGCTCCTTCAAGAAATGGCGCGTGCAATGCTAATAAATTTAAGAGAACGTGGCGGCGACGAGGAGGGAGGAAGAGAGGGAGGACATGCACGCCTGTGTGTGTGTGTGTGTGTGTGAGTGTGCATGGGCAAGTGATAGCGGGCCAGAGCGAGATTTAGGGCCGCGCTCCGTCTCCGTTATCTGACGCGGCTCGCCGCCTCGGCTCGCCGCCTGCGCTGGTGCGGCTGCTGCCCCCCACCCACCCGCCCACCCTGTCCTCTGTAAAACCTACCACCGCTGCCCGAGCCAGAGCGCTCGTCTGTCAGAACGATTTGCAACCAGAGGTGGAGGTAGTTCTAGCGGTTAGACTCCCGTACCCGCATAGACGCAACGAGAACACTAGAGTTACGGATTGCCACAAAAGTTGGTTCCAGTATCAAAAGTTTCTACTAACAAAAGAACAATATCTTGCATTTGTAACCAGAGCTTGTAAATCCACATCCTACATCCTACACCGAACAGCCTTTGACCAGATGCGGTATTCTGGTTTGCTCACCAAATTAAAGACCCACGTGCTTCCAGTTTTGTGCACTTAACAGCTGATTCACTCACAACTCTGCTGCTTCTACATGTCTGACAATCAATCGCATGATCCCTCCCAACTTCCGCTGTACGTGTTCTGTATCTCCAGTATCTGTCCTGTGCCATAACCTCTCATTTTATACACTTCAGCCATTCTTAAATCATCATTTACACCACCGTCCCATAAAACCAATTCTCCGAGCATATTCCCAACGCCACCTGAATCCCATAGTGCAGTCGTGTAGTAGAGGGAAAATCCAAGAACGACCACAGAAGGGCAAGCCAGCTTCTTTGGCCGCGTCACTCATCAATGCTCTGGACCCCATTCCTTTTTCAAATAACTTAGGACTAATCCTGGATGAAAAATTAACATGAAAAGCGCAGCTCCTCACCCTCAAATGGCTCTGAACACTATGGGACTTAACATCCATGGTCATCAGTCCCCTAGAACTTAGAACTACTTAAACCTAACTAACCTAAGGACATCACACAACACCCAGGCATCACGAGGCAGCGAAAATCCCTGACCCCGCCGGGAATCGAACCCGGGAACCCGGGCGCGGGAAGCGAGAATGCTACCGCACGACCAAGAGCTGCGGACCCCGACCAAGTGCACTCCACCATCCAGTTCGACGCAGCCGGCGCGCTAGCCGGATGTGGGCAGCGAACACCGAGCTCAGTTGGAAGAAGCGGCCTCGGACGATGGCAGACTCGTCTTGGAGAAAGCATGTCCTAGCCCAGACTGATCCGCTCCTCTTCCGTCCCACCTCAGAGAGCTCGGCGCTAGGCATGCAGGCCCCCTAGCGGCGAACACACTCTGAAATAGAATCCGTGTAACACAAGAGCGTGGTGCGAGCTATCGATACTCATGGCACGGGTCGCAAACCAATTCCTCGATCTATGCCACACCAAAATTTTACGTATTCTTTGAAATACTCGAGAGATCTTGCCTTATACAAGCAAACGTTTACCTGTACACGCATGCTACAACACGATTCCAGTTTTCAAACATTCTTCCCTTCCAAGAACACTTTCGAACCCAGTATATCAGACCGAAAAATCAGTCCCTACACTTTAATGTCGAATACAGGCACCGTGAGTCGCGACTGCAATCATATTCCGCAGCCGCGCGGGAATAGCCGAGCGGTCTTGGGCGCTGCAGTCATCGACTGTGCGGCTGGTCCCGGCGGTCGTTCGAGTCCTCCCTCGGGCATGGGTGTGTGTGTTTGTCCTTAGGATAATTTAGGTTAAGTAGTGAGTAAGCTTAGGGACTGATGACCTTAGCAGTTAAGTCCCAAACGATTTAATACACATTTCAACATATTCCGCAATTCATAGACTAGTATTCTTGCCCATCTTCTCCCGGCCGATCCTAAACAAACTCCGACTTCCCAAGCACGAGGAACTCCTCAACGCACGCTTCCTACATATAGTCTACAGTGTTTATCCCCTACGTTTGCATTTATACTCTGCAAACAATTCTGATAAGCATGGTGGAGGATTCTTCACATTGTACCACAAACTAGGGTTTCTTCCGGTTCCATTCGCGAGTGTCACATCATCTGCTCACATTGCCCTAACAACTATATTGAAAAAACTGGCAGGAAACTGGAAACACTGTTCAAAGACAGTAAAGACACTAAAGCTGTGTGAGTGTTAAACAATTCCTAAAATGAAAACATGATGTGGATGGCATAAATAACAATCTACATGTCCACCATCGTGCTCAGAAAGGGAAGCTCAAGAAAGCTGTAGACGAGATCAAAATTTACAGAATGTTCAAGCAATACACCGACAATTTTACTGACGAGCAAGTTCATAAAGCTTTTTATGCCTTTTTTTAAAATTGCCGCGCTTCTATAACAAGTGTAAAGTGAAATTACAGTGAGCTCGCTGTTACTATTTGCGAGTAACGTGACAAAATTGAACAAGTCACGGTCTTCAATCAGCTTGTATTCCTAGACAATATTAATGTCGTTATTTAATTTTGGATGTTGTATAGAATTAAGTTTTTTGTTTTGAAACTATGTCCTCCGCCCTAACGAAGCAGCAACATTTGATATGTACGTTCAAAACTATAGAAAATGCCCTTTGCTATTGTTTACATCTCGGAGCTCTACTTCAAAGTTTGGGGTAAGAAATTGAGAATTTCAAATTTCTGTGAAAATAAAACCGACAGAACAAGGGACAACGTGAAATACAGCAGAGAAGCGAAAAGTCTATAATCTTCCGAGTATTGTGCTGTGTGGGGAGCAAAGAGACACAGTGGTTAAGAATGGACCATGGGAGGAGTGGGACTCAAATCATGCAATAGAGTCTAAGTACTTACTCTAAATGTTGATTTCCTTATCCTCCCTCCCTCTCTCTCTCTCTCTCTCTCTCTCTCTCTCTCACACACACACACACACACACACACACACACAAACACACACACACACACACACACACACAAACACACACGCACACACACACATAAACATACACATACACACACACAATTTAATAAATTTTGGTTCGGAGTATGATCAACACTGTCAGAAAAGAAAATTAAAAGTAATTCAATTCACCAGTTCCTACACCTGCCTCTACGTGATTAATCTGCACTTTGCAATAAAGGCAGGTTCTCATTCAACATCCTCAACAGTTCGATAGCTTTCTTATTGCATTTATTGTAAGGCATACGTGTCTATAATATTGGGATGAAAAGGTTTCTTAATCCGTGCGCTACAAAAGTTTCTACAGCCCATTGTCCGAAGCAGTGTCACGGCCGCCGCGGGACGCTATCAGCCGGAGACGTCCGGCTCAGATAGAGACGCACGTCCTCAAAACGATTTACATCGCGGTATGCATGCAAACGCATTCGCCGAAAAAGCTGACGAACAACGTTCGCAGGCGCCCGAACGCAGCTTTTCTCACCAAGATGAACGAGGGAATTGCTCTCCAGGAACAATTCGAATTAGAGGAAGGGTTGATATATGGTCCTGGGACTGTACTAAACGTAACTAACGAAACTCCTTTTTTTTGGTCAAATTTTGGTAAAAATTGGTCAAGACATAACATTTGTCCATTTTGAATTTTGAAAATCTAGCTTCAGACTTGCCTTCAGTGACATCAAAAACATATAACATGTAGGTTTTATGCAAATTGAACTAAAAATACAAATACAATTTTCCCTAAACCTTAAACGGACTTTTCTCGACAGACGATTTTTCAAAACTGCGTGCAACATAAAATAAAAACGTTTCGACCTATTAACTTCTCCCTTTTACCCTCGAAAAGTAAACGCATTTCTTGTGAGATTGTATTTATAATATATGAAATTTCTTCATATTAACTATTTTTTGCAAAGCAATAAAGAGTGAGACAAACAAACAAAAATCGAACTCAAACACTGAGTTTACACCATATCGTTAAATTTAAATTTATTTCATAGTGTTTAGGTATAAGCTCCCATAAATTTAATGGAGTGTCGACTGATGTTATCCATTTTTGATTTCAAATAACTCCTGAGAGGCTGCATTGCACGCAGTCTCCTTAGTTAAAATTCTCAGGCCCCTAATCGTGTAGTTACTGGCGCCATTTTGTTTTCCTTTTTAATCTAGAATAAAGTTCAAAGTATGATCAGTCATAATCCCCAAATATATTCTTTCTATGTCTCTTCACTGTCTAAAAAAATATTTTCCATCTTTGCCAATTCTTTGATTATTTGAGTGAGAACCGGGCCTTTAAGTGCTTCGCAGAGGGTTCATCGAACTACCTTTGAGCTATTCTCTACAGTTCCACTCCCGAACGGCGCTCAGGAAAAAGGAGCACTTCAATCTTTCTGCGCAAGCTCTGCCTTTTCTTATTTTATCACGATGATCATTTCTCTCTATATTGATGGACGCCAACGAACATTTTCGCAAGCGAAGGAGAAAGTTGGTGGTTTAAATTTCACGAGAGGATCCTGCTTCAACGAAAATCGCTTTTGTTTTAATGATTGCCACCCTAATTACATACCATGTCCGTAGCTCTCGCTTATCACGCGATAGCACGAAACTTCTTCGATGTTCTCCGTCAGTCCCATTTTATGCGAATCTCACACCGCACAGCAGTACTCCAGGAGAGGGCCGACGAGCGTAATGTAAGCAGTCTATTTAGCAGACCTGTTGCGCTTTGAAGTGTTCTGCCCATAAATCGCAGTCTTTGATTTGTTCCCCCCCTTCCGCCCCCCTCCCCCCAACATTATCTATGTGATCGTTGCAGTTTAAGTTATTCGTAACTGTAGTCTCTAAGTATTTAGTTAAATTTACATGCTTTAGATTTGTGTGATTCATCGAGTAACCGAATTTAGGGATTTCCTTTAGTCCTCTTGTGGATGACTTTTCATTATTTAGAGTTAATTGTCACCTTTCGCACTATACATGTGTCATCTCTAAATCATACTGCAGTTGGTTTTGATCATCTAATGACTTAAAAAGACAGTAAATGACTGCATCATCTGCGGACGATCTAAGAGGGCTGCTCAGAAAAAGGTTTTCAGAAGGCTTCTCATGACTGTAAGGCAAATGTCGGAACTAGTTTTCCTCTCCCATATATTCCCAACTGGCGTCATTTCCTGCCCCACTAGTTAAAAAGAAACGTGACTCTGTAACTGGTAGAAAATCAAACATCACACCTTTACTCACTGAACAGACATTTTGTGCATTGCGAACTCCTTTCAATCCTTTTTCAAGTAATTTAGTTACCATTCTATATTGCCTTCGTAGTTGACATCACACTGTGATATTATAAACGTAAAAACGTCAACTGAAACTGTAAGAACATTGAGTGTGACATGAAGTAAAGCGAACATGTAGGACCAGTGGCAACTAAAGCGTGTGGCATGCTCTGTATAGTGTTTCATACAGATGAGCAACGACAGTGAGGTCGCGACTATTGGTTTCAAAGACATAATTAATGATAATATAGTATAACAATTAATCGATAGAACATTAACTATAAACTCATTCGATTTGAACGTCAGTATTTTTGTGTTTTCGCTGTGTGATCGGGTAGATAGGCCATTAAGTTCCGTAAAAAAAGCTGGCTATTGATTCTTTGATAACACTGCATATTCGAGAGTTTTTTTTTTTTATGTTACTACGAGGTGCGCAGCGCAGGGTTTCTTTCACTGTAGCAGACTGTAATTTACCCCTGTTCCACCTACGGATGGGGCGAGGGCAGAATAACTGCTTGTACGCTCCTGTGTACGCTGTCATTTGCCTTTTGTGATTTGCACAGTCTCTACGAGACAGGAATCGAACGGAGCTGACGACTAATCCGAGATTCTCTTGAAGTTTCCCGACAAGTTACTTGCGAGATTTGCTACATAGTTTTTCGAATGCCTATCAGATATGATTCTCGAACATTTATGCAACATTCTCTTACCAGTCCGACAGGCCTTTTGTCATTCGCACCACCCTTCTCAGTACACCGTCGTGAGATGTAGCCCAGACCCTATTGCACCTACTTCCACACAAGCACTTTGCGAACCACTGTGAAACCAACTACGCTGTAACATTTTTCTACGAAAATAAGTAAATATAACAACAGCTGAAAAGCTTCACACTGTACTCGACTTGACATTTCCCATTTTTAAAATTCAATTAATCATGGACTAAAATCATGTTTCGACAGATAAAGCTATATTTTATACGAGTTTTCGAGTTTAGTAACAGTGATTGTAAGGATCAATATACACTCCTGGAAATTGAAATAAGAACACAGTGAATTCATTGTCCCAGGAAGGGGAAACTTTATTGACACATTCCTGGGGTCAGATACATCACATGATCACACTGACAGAACCACAGGCACATAGACACAGGCAACAGAGCATGCACAATGTCGGCACTAGTACAGTGTATATCCACCTTTCGCAGCAATGCAGGCTGCTATTCTCCCATCGAGACGATCGTAGAGATGCTGGATGTAGTCCTGTGGAACGGCTTGCCATGCCATTTCCACCTGGCGCCTCAGTTGGACCAGCGTTCGTGCTGGACGTGCAGACCGCGTGAGACGACGCTTCATCCAGTCCCAAACATGCTCAATGGGGGACAGATCCGGAAATCTTGCTGGCCAGGGTAGTTGACTTACACCTTCTAGAGCACGTTGGGTGGCACGGGATACATGCGGACGTGCATTGTCCTGTTGGAACAGCAAGTTCCCTTGCCGGTCTAGGAATGGAAGAACGATGGGTTCGATGACGGTTTGGATGTACCGTGCACTATTAAGTGTCCCCTCGACGATCACCAGTGGTGTACGGCCAGTGTAGGAGATCGCTCCCCACACCATGATGCCGGGTGTTGGCCCTGTGTGCCTCGGTCGTATGCAGTCCTGATTGTGGCGCTCACCTGCACGGCGCCAAACACGCATACGACCATCATTGGCACCAAGGCAGAAGCGACTCTCATCGCTGAAGACGACACGTCTCCATTCGTCCCTCCATTCACGCCTGTCGCGACACCACTGGAGGCGGGCTGCACGATGTTGGGGCGTGAGCGGAAGACGGCCTAACGGTGTGCGGGACCGTAGCCCAGCTTCATGGAGACGGTTGCGAATGGTCCTCGCCGATACCCCAGGAGCAACAGTGTCCCTAATTTGCTGGGAAGTGGCGGTGCGGTCCCCTACGGCACTGCGTAGGATCCTACGGTCTTGGCGTGCATCCGTGCGTCGCTGCGGTCCGGTCCCAGGTCGACGGGCACGTGCACCTTCCGCCGACCACTGGCGACAACATCGATGTACTGTGGAGACCTCACGCCCCACGTGTTGAGCAATTCGGCGTTACGTCCACCCGGCCTCCCGCATGCCCACTATACGCCCTCGCTCAAAGTCCGTCAACTGCACATACGGTTCACGCCCACGCTGTCGCGGCATGCTACCAGTGTTAAAGACTGCGATGGAGCTCCGTATGCCACGGCAAACTGGCTGACACTGACGGCGGCGGTGCACAAATGCTGCGCAGCTAGCGCCATTCGACGGCCAACACCGCGGTTCCTGGTGTGTCCGCTGTGCCGTGCGTGTGATCATTGCTTGTACAGCCCTCTCGCAGTGTCCGGAGCAAGTATGGTGGGTCTGACACACCGGTGTCAATGTGTTCTTTTTTCCATTTCCAGGAGTGTATCTTTTAATTTTCTTCTCCGTTTTCTAATTGGGTTTTTGTGACTATAATACTACATTTATCGCCTATCGCCTGTGTGAGTGGAGGCCTTGGAAAACCTGCAGTCGGACAGAGCAAGGGACGGGAGCTGAGATGTCCCACTGTGTTATTTCCTACGAAGCAGGTGTGACGTGAGAAGACCTCTCCGAACGATGGAACGAACTTTCGACAGAGCCGGACGTATTGTTCTGGTCCAAGCGTTGGTCTGGCGCCCATAGTTAAACTTTTTCACGTGCTTTAGGAAACGAAACAGTACGAGAGTCCAGCGGAATGCTGAAAGCGGCCAGGCACTTACATCAAAGTGCGTTATGCAGTGCACTTTGGACCGTTATTTTTCAGAAACAAATGAGGAGGGCTTTCATGTGGACAGATGGCTATGTGCCGTCTCTCCCGAAAGCAGCCTAGCTATTCAGACTCCGTACATTTTTATGTTAGAAGAATGCGTCTCACAATAAACATATGTCAAGACCCAGCAGGATGGGACTTTTTTCCACTCTCTAGCAAGAAATAAATGCATTGGGTGTTCTTAAAACAGCTAGAGTGGGACGCCAAGAGCCGTTTTCTGAATTTTAGTACACAAAAAGAGAGTACATTGGCGAAGAAAAGAAGCTAGAAGCTGACGTGGGGTCACTAGAATGAAATTCTGGGAGTAGTGCAGGCGAAAAGTTGCCTGGTGAGACAATGATTTTTACACAGATTTTGGTGGGACAGAAAAAAGTAATATAACAATCACGCCAATAGCTGGAGATGGACGAAGTATTTTCTCATTGGTTAGCAATTTCTCTAGAGGTACCGAGTGCAGAGTGGGCACATGACATGTGGTACACAAACAGTGGAGAACACTACTTAACTTTGTGGTGGAGACTCGAAGAAGACACTTCTGGGTAATGAGATGAAGACGATAGACTTATCGCTGCTTGAGAGGCAACCTTAAATGGCAAACGGGTTCCTATGGCATTCATCTGCAATATCCACTGTCTACTAGGCAACACACAATAATTATGATGTGAATGTCTGGTGGCATCTGCTGGTTGGGAAGAAACAAAGTTAGGGTTTTCCAATATTTCAATAAACTGACGCAGGTTCATCTATGACCAGGCGGGCAGAGATAGCTGCATGTTTAATTTCTTTCTCTTTCAAGTATAGTCGCACAAATCACTGTAGTTCACAGGCGGCTGTATTGTGTTGAATTAATATGTTAGGAAGTTGGTTTCTGCGGACCCAGTGCCTGTCAGATAACTTTTCCATGCGTATGAGTGTTTACTGTAGCTTCGTCATGGGATACCTCATAATATGGCGTCGGACTTGCTTTTGTCCGGCGTAGTGCAGCAACTCGATGTGACATAAACTCCACAATTCGTTGGATGTTCTCTACAGAAATATTGAACCATACTATCTCTATAGCCGTCCATAATCTCGAAAGTGTTCCCGGTGCAGGATTTAGTGCACGAACTGAACACTATGTCGGGCGATATGGGTTGTCAAATCATTCGCTCGAACTGTCGCGAAAGTTCTTCAAACAAATCGCGAACAATTGTGGCCCGGTGACATGGCGCGTTGTCATCCGTGCAAATTCGATCTTTGTTTTGGAACACGACATCCACGAATTGCTACAAATGGTCTCCAAGTACTCAACATGACGATTTCCAATCAATGATCAGTTCAGTTGGACCAGAGGACCTACTTCATCCTACGTAATCAAAGCACACAGCTATGAAGCCACCACCAGATTGCACAGTACCTCGCTGATGTCTTGAGTCCTTAGCTTCGTGCGGCCTGCGCCACATCCAACCTTACCATCGTTACTTACCAACTGAAATCCGTAGTCATCTGACCAGGCCACAGTTTTCCAGTCGCCTGGGGTCCAATCGACTAGCCCAGTACGGGAGCTGCAGCCGATGTCGTGCTGTAATCAAAGGCTTTCTAGTCGTTCGTCTGCCACCGTAGACCATCAAAGTCAAATTTCGCGGCGCTTTCCTAACGGATGCGTTCATCGTACTTCCTACATTGATTTCTGCTGTAATTTGACGCAGTGTAGTTTCTCTGTTACCACTGACAACGCTACGCAGACACTGGTGTTCTCGGTCGATAAGCGAAGACCATCGGCCACTGCGTTGTCCATGGTGAGAGGTAACACCTAAAATTTGGTATTCTCGACACACTCTTGATACTGAGGATGTTGGAATATTAAATTGCCTAACGATTTCCGAAACAGAATATCCCGTACCTCTAGCTCCACCTAGCATTCCGCGTTGGAAGTCGTAATTCCCGTCGTGGGGCCATAATAACGTCGGAAACATTTTTGCATGAATCACTTCAGTAGAAATAATATCTCAACCAATGGACTGTCCTTCTATACCATTTGTACTTGGTATTACAACCATCTGTATATTTGCATATCGCTAACCTATAACTTCTGTCACCTCAGTGAACTTTCTTGTTACGGTTAGAGGTACTTTGTCGTGTGAACAGCTTAATTCTGTTTAATGTCCTTTTAAGTTTTGCAATAAAAATTTACTTTACTTGGGACAAGTTTGTGATTTTATAGTTAGTGAATCCCTTATCACGCAGTTTATTATTATTGACGTATGGCGATTTTAATATACAGAACTCTGTGCTAGACACGTCCGTCTTAATAAGAGTGTCTGTTAAACTCTTTAACTTTTTTATTGAATATCTGAGTTCTTTGTGAGTGACGTGCCTCTCAGCAGCCCACATGACGCACATTATTATACCACTCCGGACGGAATGTCCAGCTCGGTTGTCATTTCTCACTGTAGAAGTCTTGTACTTCCGTACTAGCTCACAGACGGCGGTAGGCATTTTTAATTGCTTACTAGTTTCTTCACGCTGACGATTACACTGGAGTCGTCGCATTGCGGCGCGAAGGAAGTGACCGTGATCGATATTCTATTAACGCGGTGGGGCGGGGCGGGATTATCTTGGCGCGCCCAGCGACCACCGCGGCCGGAGCCGCCCGTCACGGCCGCTGACCGGAAAACGACCGACCGGCCTGCCGGAATCCGAAAGTAATTTCCAAAGTCCAAATTAAAACGATGCCGCCGCACACTGACGGTGACATAGCGTGCCGCTCAATTTACGACGCTGGCCGGCGCCGGAAGCCTTTAATTAGCGGTGAGCTCGTCG
This sequence comes from Schistocerca piceifrons, assembly GCF_021461385.2. Classification (NCBI taxonomy): domain Eukaryota; kingdom Metazoa; phylum Arthropoda; class Insecta; order Orthoptera; family Acrididae; genus Schistocerca; species Schistocerca piceifrons. The sequence continues at coordinate 663,764,601 of NC_060138.1, forward strand.
TTGAAATGTGTTTCCCGACAGGCATAAAAAATGGGTTAGGCTGGTGCCAGTCACGACACTGACGGTATTTGACACTAATTTGCGACCGGCCGGCGGCCGGGCCACACCGGCCGTAACTCGATTATCCGGCGACCGGCGCGCTGGAAAGGGGGTTGGGGGGCAAGGCGGTGCCGTGCGTCCCGCCGTGCGCTGCCTGTCGAGCTGGCAGCGTGCCAGGGCAGTACAGCTCTTACTGAAATGGCTTGTTTAGGGCGCCCTAGTGTGTATTCAGTGAACGTCTACTCAATACATCTTGCAAACATTTTCGTAGCATTCATCCCGTCGTACGAGGTTCGCTGTTTTGCACAGTTTTGACGCTGACAGAAGGAAGTCATTCGCACTAAATCTCGAGTCTGTGGGCGCTGAGGCTCATTCGCACTCCACATCGGATCACAATCACTGGGCGACTTCTTTATCTCGTGCTCCATCACTGTGGCTGGCAAGAGAGCTGCAATTACAAACAGCAATTAATGCACCTACTACGAAACTTAACTTTGTTCCTTGTTGTTGCTCTGCTGACGCTGAAGAAGTCGAGTTGTGGACACTTGTGAGAAGAGACACTTGTGAGAAACTCGAATGTGGCGACACTTGTGAGAAATCCGGGATACTGAGCGACCGGCACAGGGTGTGTCGAAAATGCTGCGCCACTACCTGCTCGGCTACTACCTGCTGCCGCTTGGTGTGACTGAGCGCTCGGCTTGTGCCGGCCCGGGCAACTGCCGAGAGACATTCACTCTCCTCCAGTGCAACCAGGCTACATTATTTCAGAATTTTTTTGGACAAGGAAGAGTGGCCTTAGTCAGATTAGAAATCAGAGCTGATTTTGCCCCCACGACATCATGTCAACCATTAGTTGCAGCACAGCTAGGCGTAAGACCTTTTTCATTGGAATTTTTGTTCTGATTAATCTTACATAGGGCATAATTTTCGCTCAACCTCATACTTAACGATGCATTTTACAGAAACTATGTTTTCCATCTTTCAACCCCTCACCCAAAATTTGGTATGATAGGAGTGGCAACCTTTTACCATATATTAAGAGGAGCCAACTAAAGAATTTGGTTCTCAGTAGAAACTTTTTTCTTTCATTATTTCGAAATAAACCTCAATTTTCCCGTACCACACAGGGAAGTGTACTGAGGTCTAATGTGAGTCCTGCAGGCAATTAGCGTTAAGGAATGCTATTTCTGTATTGAAACAAGCTGTATTAATCGTGGCGTTTGCCACGTGTTTTTGCTCTTCATTAACCACGACGACCGGAATACATGTATGGCTACCTTCACCTAAAACGAAGTTGTTTCTGGTAGTTAGTATTTCTTTACACTTCTTGTTTACGTTTACGCACCGCCAATAACTTACACCTTCATTGTTGGTATATTCCGCTAAATCCACAGCAGTACTGAACTGCGGCGCGCAACGTGTTTGGTGCCCCTGTAGACCGCCCGCTACCTGTTCGGCCGGGTCTCCTCACAACTGTCCCTCCTCACAACTGTCGCTCCTCACAAGAGTCCCAACCCTGAAGAAATCCACTGCTGGCGAGGCGTGTGTAGAGCCGCGCTAGACCGCCTCCCTCTGGCTACTGTCTCCGAGGTAGCGTGATGTGCTGTGAGACTGTGCTGACTCTCAGTGATCGGGGCTGCGATCACCGGTTTGGCGATAAGCGTAGCTCGGACTCAAGCCGCTGTTGCTGCTGTTGTTCCTGCTACTACAGCGTTCCTCTAGGTCGTAGCACTGTTCTCACTTGCAAAACTGCTCTGCTTTCCGGATTAGTTCAACACGAACAATAATGGACGAAGACTCGATATGCTACTGTATTGCACAGTCCATTATTTCCTAAGTGCAATTGAAACGTAAGAATGAAGTACTAAACTGATCAAATGTCATTTGAAAGGCACTGTCTACTGGATCACTGAAACAGCTCAGAGCCCCAAGCACTACTGTGCAAATTATCTGTTTTTTAATGTTTTATTTAGTAGCACACCACCATTGGCCACAGAGGAAGGTTGCTTTAACTTCTAGGGACCAACTATTCAGTCGTCGCATTTGCCCAAATGATTTAAGAGAATAAATGCAGGGATCTGCATAATAAAGTTCGCAGCTCACAAGGCTATGGCTTTCACGAAGTTGTTAGATTTATTTTCCTTATGGGCCGCAGCAACAAGCTTAATCAGTTTTCACGGATGAATGTTTATCCTATGCGAGAACGTAAATAACCAGGCAGTATCTCAGCTAGGTCCCCAATTGCTCTAGCCGGCCGGTGTGGCCGAGCGGTTCTTGGCGCTTCAGTCTGGAACAGCGCAACCGCTACGGTCGCAGGTTCGAATCCTGCCTCGAGCATGGAAGTGTGTGATGTCCTTAGGTCATTTAGGTTTCAGTAATTCTAAGTTCTAGGGGACTGATGACCTCAGATGTTAAGACCCATAGTGGTCAGAGACATTTAAACCATTTGAACCCAATTGCTCTAAAGCCTCGAGAATTTCTAAGTCCAGCTTGCTTCGGATTCAAGTTAAAGTTCACAGAAGATAACTGGCAGAAACTGCAAGTCCGAATCCTCACTCTACATCTGCGATAAAATTTCAGTTTGGAATCGTCTTCTGACGACGAAATACTCCAAGTCCACAGCTCGAAAGTATTACTAAATGTTCACTGGCGACACTCTGAAACTTTTCGAAGTCCACAAGTCGGAACTTAGAAAATTCTCAGTACTTTCACCAGACGACCAACTCGCCTCCCATCCAACTCACCCAGAGACTGCTGGCGAAAACTGCTCAAACCAGTCTGAGTGAGCCAAGATGGCAGCCGGGTACTTATACTCACGCGTAGGTGATATGAGTTAAATCAAGTACATTTGCTTCCTCATCACGCAAAAATATAAATCTATTGATGTATAGAAGTATTATATATGAAACCATTTCCAAATTTTAGCAGCTTTTCAGGGCTAAAATTTCATTTTTAGTACATCCACTGGTTCTCGCATAAATTACACTTTTGACATGAATAAAGTACTTTTGCTGGTGTTATTGTAATACATACCTTTTGTATAAATAATTTATTATGAAACAATGGAAAATACAGGATGGAATGTAACAATACCACAGAAGGAAAGTTGCTACTCGCCATGCAGCGGAGATGCTGAGTCGCGATAGGCACAACAAAAAGATTCACACAGTTATAGCTTTCGGCCATTAAGGCCTTTGTTAGCAGTAGACACACATATACACACGCACACACACACACACTCACGCAAACGCAACTTGCACACACGTCTGCAGTCTCAGAGAGCTATGGAGCAACATATAAATGTACACAGCACGGTGTCGTGCCGTCAAAGCAAGCGGGCATAGAAGAATCAGTAGCCTACGTACATACGGACTTCGCAGAACTGAGTCGTAGGGAGCAACTTAATTATTAAATCTACCGACATCTCAGGTTCCTGGGATGCTTCCCTTTCAGAATTAGTGTAGTATTTCAAATGAAAAATAACACATTATTCAGATTTAATTACATATGCAAACATGGGAATGTAACTAATTTAGAATTTTTGATTATTATTTTACATGTATGTTCTTTTCTTTGTCTCGTTGTTTTTTGTCATAGTCTTTACCAATTTGTTACTCAATTAATATTCTGTTCTATTCCATCAGTACTACTCAATCAGGACTTTGTAATGCGAATATAACATACAGGGATTAGACAACAATATGGAAACATGGAGAGAAATACATGCTTGAATATTAATGTAGGTGGCAGACAAGCCTGCAGGTTGTGCTGTTATGTTTGAACTGGAACGGCAGCTGTGCAGTGTCCTCATCACGTTGTAACTGTCAGTCGTGATCAGAACAGTGATCTGTGTTGTTGTGAGTGCATTCTGTCGGAGATAACTGAATCCGAACGTGGACAAGTTATTATTGCTCGTATCAAGGAAGCCAAGGTTGTAGGGAAGCAGCCTACTCACGACGTAATAAATTCACATCAGTCTTTCCATTGTGTGCCAGCCAGTCCACTGTAACTAGCTCTGACGTCATAAGTGTTGCTCAATACTTTAAAAATCAAGTAAATAACCTAAAATGTTTCTAGCATGTCAGGAGTAATACTAAATTAATATGTGTTGAATATCAGATCGATAACTTTAACCATTTTCGAAATTTGGACGTTTTTCTGTAAAAATCATTGGCGCAACAGAAAAGAGCTAGAGACTTAAAAATTTATATTTAGATTTCTTTTTCATAATAATTTAATAGAGACAGTACTTTGGATCTCACAAATTAAGATTTTAGTAGAAATTCAATATTTTCTGGTTTTTGTCTTAAAAATTTAGGAAGCAAGATAGATTAAGTAGGCTAATAAATAAGGGTAGGATGTTTAAATTTAAGTAGAGTGGAGATCCGCTATAATAATAAAGATGTGAGAAGTTTCAATTGAATAACTATATAACTATAGCAATAGCGTATCTCCAAAGGGCAATTTCAGAGCTCGTCTACTGCGTGTAGTGTAATTAAATTAATTCTCTCGCCCAAAATATTTGACTTAGCCACGTCAAACTTTTATTATGATTACTTACCTGTGTGCTGATAGCACATTTAATTTGAGAGCTTCATCGGCCATCAGCAAAAGAAGCTATGATTTATTCAATAATTTAATGTGGTGCATTACTAGCCCAGCGGCTAGTCGGGAGAGCCGATTTGATCAGGCGTTCCCTTAGCCGTCCGCACCGCGGCTTTATATATAAGAACGCTGCGCGAGGAAGCAAGGCCCCAGTTCTCTCCAGACGCTGAATAGCACACCATCTGTGTTGCGAATCGCGTCGCGTCGGTATCATTGCTATAAACAGTCTCGGATGCCGTATTAAGTTACTCGGGATACGCGTAACCATGAAATCATTTTCGAGTGAAGTGTTAATTCTGGGATGACTTTAATGATCGATCTTCAGTTTGCGTATGTCGTATTTTCACGTGCCGTCGCGGGACAGACATTCTACCATTATTTAGCGTGGCGTTTGATGTACATTATCATCAAATTATGGCGAGCATTCATTTAAACAGTTAATTTGGACAGTTATAGTTGCATCAGCGCATTAGACTCTGAACTGGTCTGTCAGTCAGATTGTGTGGATTCCTTTTTTTTTTATACGTGATTTTCAGAATATACTGAACAATTTTTAGAAAATCGTTTTTCGATTATGAATCCCAGACAATCTCCTAATTTCTCAGAGCTACAAGCTGCAGCTATAAGTGTGTTTCTCAGATGAAGTGGGCACTAGGAATTCTAATTACAGGCTTCACGTTTTGCTAATCACTTTCTGGTTGCCAAGATTGTAGTTAGAGAGCCAGTGTTGAGAACGGCAAAAGCATAAATAATAGGAACTGGTTTTACATTCTACAAACCAAACATTCATTTTAAACAACAAATTTCACAAGCAGCCGACATATGGTTAAACGGCGGGAAATGCATTCTTTACTGCATAACAAACATTTAAATAAGAAAATAAATTCCTCCCGCCTGCTCCACATATGGTGCATCGGCCGGGAAATGCAGTGTTTCTACATTCAAACTAGGCGCGCAGTCCGGAACCGCGCGATTGCTACGGTCGCAGGTTCGAGTCCTGCCTCGGGCATGGATGTGTGTGATGTCCTAAGGTTAGGTAGGTTTAAGTAGTTCTAAGTTCTAGGGGACTGATGACCACAGCTGTTAAGTCCCATAGTGCTCAGAGCCATTTAAACCATTTTTTTTTACATTCAAACATTTTATATAACAACATTAAATTCCTCCAGCCGCCCCATATATGGTGCATCAGCCGGGAAAACAAACTGAGTAAAAGTGAAAGTGATTTTAAATGTTCGGATTCGGGAGTGAAATGCGACACACAACTGAGTAATAGAACAGTGAAAGTGTTCCGTGTGCATGTGGACGACGCAATTGGATTAACAACGAATCTGGATTGACGGAGCTGGCACTGAGTCTAGCGGCGCTGCCGGCATCGTGAGAAGCCAGTTTCGCCTCACCGCAGTCGTCCGCCGAAGCAACTGGAGCCGCGCCTGCAGTTGCGGGCCACGCAAACACATAACAGCCGTCAGAGTGCCGTCTGCAGTTCAACGCGCTGCGTCGCATCAGTAATCCTGGTACGCCGCTGCGGCAACGCCATACGTCGTGCAGAAGGAACTAAGTTAAGTGAAAAGCTGTTAAAAATTTTACTAACTTGCACTAAAAGACTGTCGGAAATGGAACTGCCAGAAGAAACCGAGGTTAAACTTAAATCAGAACCTATGTCTGTTGAGGGAACTGTAAATCCAGACAACGGTTCAAGTGTAAATATGCATGAAAGTAGTAATGTTAAAGTGAAATATGAAGTATTGTCTCCTGACAGTAGTGTGGGAAGGGGCAATGATTCAGTAATAGAGACCCCTGTAGTAAAGCAGAAATTAGGAATTGTTAATTTATTGGATGATAGTTTATCTGATGAGTTAAAAACGAAACAAATGGTAGAGTTTAGGAAGGAGAAGTTAGATATGACTGATCAATCAGAAGTTTCATTTAGTTTTGATGATTCTGGTGTTGGAGGTAGAGTTTCGTCACCAGAGTGTGAAAAGAAACCAGCTAGTGAGCAACCCAAAGATACTGGGGCTATTGATTTAAATGTTATATTACAAGCAATAGCTGCCAGTAATGCAAAAATGACAGCTGAATTAAAGTCTGAAATAACTGAGGTCAAAAGCAGTAATGCTGAATTAAAATCTAATATAATTGAGGTAAATAACAGGATTGTGGCCAGTCAAACCAGTTTTAATAAACGATTGGAGGTAATGGACGATACCTTCAAGGCTGTTTGCAGTAAGTTGAAAGAGGATCTGGACAGTTTGAATTAAAAATTGATTACAACCATGACGATATTAAGAAAAAGGTTGCTCAACAATTTTCTGAAATGTATAAAACAGTAAAATCCGAAGTTGCTGAGGTTCGCAAAGACTTCCAAATGGAAGATGCGAAGCTGGAGCACAAGTTAACAGAAAAGATCGAGGCGGAATCTGAACTGTGCTCAGATAGGTTTAAAGATGTTGATATAAAAGTAAACATATGTCAAGCAGAAGTAGACGCAATCAAAATTGATACTACTCATATTGTGCAAAGAGTAGATAATGTTGAAATGAGACTAGAAAATATTAGTACTAACATTGCCAACATTGAGAGTAAAGTAGCTTCAGTAACTTCTGGTAATGGTAGTATACAACAAGTTGTAGCTGCAAACGCCGCTTTTATCAGGTGTCGGCAGTTCTTGCGGTTCGACCCAGATAAAAATATCCACCCGCTAGATTTCTAGAACGATTTTGAAGATGTGATTCCACCAACTTGGTCTGAACGAGAGAAAATCTCATTTATTACAAACCATTTAGCAGGTGACGCCATGCGTTGGTCAGCTGATGTTATGTTGAAATGTAAAACATTAGCAGAATTTAAAACAGCTTTTATTAATGAGTATTGGTCTAGCAATAAGCAAAATGAAGTGTTGAGAGAATTCTGGAGTGGAAAACGCTTCAATGCAGGCAAGGAATCTATTAAAGAGTTTGCCAGGTCATGGATCTCACGTTTGTCACATTTGGCCGAAAAGCTAAAACCTGAAATGATAATACTAGGTCTTGAAGCCAAACTGCCATGGTATTGGCAAACTAGAATTATATCTGCTCCTAGAGACAACCTGGATCGCTTCATTGAATATTTGGAACGTGTAGAACGTGTTGCTGCCAATGAGGAGCAAGCACGTAATAACAGAAATGCTAATAACACTAGTAGTAATCTGAAGAACGAGCAGAATGGCAATGTAAACATCAGAACAGTAGGTGTTCGCCATCCTAAGAGAGGTAGAAATTGGAGAAATAATTATCAGAACCAACAATGGCATCCAAATGATAGTAATTCTGTTCCAAACAAAATTATGCAGGTAAACAACAGTGCGGAAAGCAATGCTGTGCCAGTAAACTATAATGGAAATAAAGGAAACAATAGTAGGCAGAGGCAGGAAAACTAGTTCCCGTCTATGAGGATACTGGCGCTCACCAGGCGGTTACTTTTCCTAAGCCAGTAGTTACGGTAATTGGTAAGACAGATCAGAATACTCAAACTGAACATGTGGATGAAGTGTCGGTAGCATCTAAGGATACAACAGAAATATTAGATCACTCACAGTATTTGATAGATACCGTGTTAGAGACGCTTTCTAAGTGGGAAGAGAAAGAGAAGGCGCAGCAGTGTAACGATAGGGAAGAGCTACAAAATACTGAATTGTCAGGTGAAGAAGCAGAAGAAATTCATGCTTATATTTACGATGAGGATGATGTGCTCTTATCTAAAGTGCCTGTGCAGGATGTTGACTGTACTAATAGATTTAGGACAGGAGGTAAGTGAGAATGTAGCGGGTAGTCTGTTGGGAGTCGATGAACCTAGTAGCTGTGACCAGTTGTCACTGGAGAAGGAACCCGACGATAATAGTAAAAGTGGTTTAGCTGTTACTAGTGTTATGCCTGGTCTGGAGGCGCAGAATCGCTCAGACTACAGTAATTTGGGTCATGTTCAGCAAACTAAATGTAATGAAGTCGTGCGGTGTTTCGATTTGAAATTAATAGACCGACTGGAAAAGGCAGCTGAAAATGTAATTCAGGAAACCCCTACACACTTTGACCTAAATGTAATGAAGACAGATGGCGATCACTTTAGTTGGAGACAAATCCAAAAGGAACTATTGGATGAGTTTGGGGAACCACCTGTACAACCTAGAATAAGCCACCGTATAATAATAGTGAATATGTTGGGTATCAATGTACGTTGTCTCTTAGACAGTGGAAGTGAGGTGAGTGCGATGTCTCAGTCCTTCTTTGATGCATTACCTGGTAAAGACAAGCTTACAGTAATGAAGGTATCAGGACTAAGAATAATTGGTGCTACTGGCAAGGTGTCAAAAACGGTGAAGCAAGAAGCTTTGCTGCCCTTTAACATTAATGGTAATTTAATTGATCATCCATGTTTAATTGTAAACAATCTCAGTATAGAGGTTTTAATTGGCATAGATTTCTTGTCAAAATATCAGAGTGTTGTTGACTTTGAAAGAAGCCAGTTAACAATGGTCTTTCCGATAACCGGAGTAATTACAGTACCTTTCAGTGATAAACATGTAGTAGCTAATGATGAGACTTGGGAGCTGCCTATAAGAGTTCTGAAAAATAAGAGATATTGGGACGAAGGTGTTAATCTTAGTAAAAGTAAGCTAAACGCAGAAGAAGAAGAAGAAGAAGCAATTATTTTGGACAAAATAGAAGCTAAATTGCAGGAAATCGATAAAATTTCAGCTAATCAAAAGGAAGAACTGAGACAGGTTCTAAAAAGGCATCATAAGATATTTTCAGATCGACGTGGCGTGGTCAAAGGCTATGAATGAATTCTGTAGGGAGGAGGTTGTTCTGTAACCTCTACACAGTGTGGCAGCTGTGCAGTCCCAGCTGTGTGAGATGATCTTTCCTTTTCAGGTCTCACTCACTCTTCATCTTTCCTATCCACCAAAATTTCGACTCCTACTTTGCAATACTAAAATTTTCCGTCTTGGCTATCAAGCCATGAGTTCTGTAACCATTCTATCCACCGATTAGTGAAGAAAAATACCTAATGTGACAAACCTAACAGTGAGATAAACAATAGAGAAGTATGACGTAATTAAGATACAAATGTATTTGAGTAACAATTATGTATAGAACCCTGGTAATATAGTAAGTACAAAGTTTTGTTTTATTGGAGATGGTCCCACAATTATATTTTTAAAAAATGTACAAATTCGTGTTCAAGCAGGATCTGAAGTGGCAATGAAACCTATTGTATGCACTAGAGCTAACTAATCAATAGTAAAAGAGATTGCTTAGTGTTATAAAAATATGCAGATACATTGTAAGAATAAACTCACCTTGTGTAGCAAGGAATGGCAGTGTAATAGAATTGAACAGTGTTTGTGGTTGAGACGTGAAGGATACGTCCCTGAAGTATTTATAAGGTTGGAGCTGGCCATTATTTGGTGTAGTGTGTGACAGGACACACCTACACGTATTGAGGTTATGAGTTGGAGGCGTGACTGCGACAATGGGTACCTTTATGTTAAATGAGACAGAGCAGCTCATGGTGTCCTATAGGTTTAAGGAATTTAGCATTACGCTCGTCTATAATTACTTGATGCATTTTAGTGGTAGGTCGAGAGATACTACCTGAGGTTTCAGCGTCCGATCGAGTGGAAATGGATTGCCACGTGAGCAAACTGATCAGCTGCAATACACTGTAGATATGAAATAAATGTGCTATCCTATGCTTTAAATTTTAATGGAGTGAGTATTACTTAAGTTCATACACTAGCAACATAATTGAGTAACATAATGACAGACGTGTAATATTATTTATAGCTCAGCATAAATACACTTCAATGAAGTAAGTACATGATTGCAGATATGGAACTGACACAACAGCAGAGGACCAATAAGTGGAGTTAGTAGTCAACTAAACGTAGTGTGTTTTGAACACTCAGAACCGTACTATTACCACCAGTTACTCACATGTAAAAAGAAGCTGAGAAGACAACTACTAATCAAATATACACATACAATCTCTAAGATTAAGGTAATTGAAGATGAGTCAGCTAAGTAAATAAAATACAGATTCATCAGGAATGTACCGAGCATTGGTTCAATGTTCCGGCCCAGAAATAGTAAACTGAAATTAAATAGGATTCGTGATTGTATGCCTTGAGCATAAATTTTCTCTAGTATGTGACTAACGGCGGTTTGAGCCATTTGTTTACCGATTTTATGACAGTTAAGTAACCGTGAGAGTAAAATTGAAAAAGTTCTCTTAACTTTGTTCCAGCAAAGTATTGAAGGATAGAATGTATATATCCCCATTTCGTTGTGACCCACCCTTAGATAAGTGAACAGAGTCTGAGGCACTCTTTTTGTTTGTTCTACAGGACAAACCAGATAATGGCAGCCTGGTAGCTGCGTGAAAGCGTGGAATGACTTGGACACAACTCACAGTGACCCCTCCCCTTTCCCCATGTAAATTAGAGCGAACGTGAAGGACGCACACCATAGCAACTTCCCCTCCTCTTCCCTTGTGAATGGAAGTGTAGAACGCCAGCCAAAGCGGCTACAACCACGTGTGTAAAAATGATTTGTGAAATTTTCTTTCAGGTTTAGAAAAGGCTGCTAAGATATAATCATCTGTTTAAGTATCATGAATAACTGTGTTATTTTCTTTGAATTTGTATATGTAAAAATGTATTTAATGGATTTAAGATTTTCATAATTTTTCATATTTTATGTGTTTGTTTGTCTAAGGCAATATGTATGCCAAAGTCTTTCATTGATTTTGCTTAAATTTTGAGGGGAATGTTGCTTAAGAGGCAGTGAACATGCCAGTAATTTAAATAATTAAAGTAGGTAATCAGTTCTCTTTTAATATTTCTATATGTTTACATTTCAAATTTTAATTTTTCATAGGGAGTTAAGATGTACTCTTGCTTCCCTTTTTGTATTTAAATTTTTTTTCTCGTTCATTAACATTCAAAAACAAAAAATTTAAGTAGAGGGTGATGTAGGGAAACAGCCTACTCACGCCGTAATAAATTCACATCAGTCTTTCCATTGTGTGCCAGCCAGTCCGCTGTAACTAGCTCTGACGTCATAAGTGTTGCTCAATACTTTAAAAATCAAGTAAATAACCTAAAATGTTTCTAGCATGTCAGGAGTAATACTAAATTAATATGTGTTGAATATCAGATCGATAACTTTAACCATTTTCGAAATTTGGACGTTTTTCTGTAAAAATCATTGGCGCAACAGAAAAGAGCTAGAGACTTAAAAATTTATATTTAGATTTCTTTTTCATAATAATTTAATAGAGACAGTACTTTGGATCTCACAAATTAAGATTTTAGTAGAAATTCAATATTTTCTGGTTTTTGTCTTAAAAATTTAGGAAGCAAGATAGATTAAGTAGGCTAATAAATAAGGGTAGGATGTTTAAATTTAAGTAGAGTGGAGATCCGCTATAATAATAAAGATGTGAGAAGTTTCAATTGAATAACTATATAACTATAGCAATAGCGTATCTCCAAAGGGCAATTTCAGAGCTCGTCTACTGCGTGTAGTGAAATTAAATTAATTCTCTCGCCCAAAATATTTGACTTAGCCACGTCAAACTTTTATTATGATTACTTACCTGTGTGCTGATAGCACATTTAATTTGAGAGCTTCATCGGCCATCAGCAAAAGAAGCTATGATTTATTCAATAATTTAATGTGGTGCATTACTAGCCCAGCGGCTAGTCGGGAGAGCCGATTTGATCAGGCGTTCCCTTAGCCGTCCGCACCGCGGCTTTATATATAAGAACGCTGCGCGAGGAAGCAAGGCCCCAGTTCTCTCCAGACGCTGAATAGCACACCATCTGTGTTGCGAATCGCGTCGCGTCGGTATCATTGCTATAAACAGTCTCGGATGCCGTATTAAGTTACTCGGGATACGCGTAACCATGAAATCATTTTCGAGTGAAGTGTTAATTCTGGGATGACTTTAATGATCGATCTTCAGTTTGCGTATGTCGTATTTTCACGTGCCGTCGCGGGACAGACATTCTACCATTATTTAGCGTGGCGTTTGATGTACATTATCATCAAATTATGGCGAGCATTCATTTAAACAGTTAATTTGGACAGTTATAGTTGCATCAGCGCATTAGACTCTGAACTGGTCTGTCAGTCAGATTGTGTGGATTCCTTTTTTTTGATATGTGACTTTCAGAATATACTGAACAATTTTTAGAAAATCGTTTTTCGATTATGAATCCCAGACAATCTCCTAATTTCTCAGAGCTACAAGCTGCAGCTATAAGTGTGTTTCTCAGATGAAGTGGGCACTAGGAATTCTAATTACAGGCTTCACGTTTTGCTAATCACTTTCTGGTTGCCATGATTGTAGTTAGCGAGCCAGTGTTGAGAACGGCAAAAGACAGCATAAATAATAGGAACAGGTTTTACATTCTACAAACCAAACATTCATTTTAAACAACAAATTTCACCAGCAGCCCACATATGGTTAAACGGCGGGAAATGCATTCTTTACTGCATAACAAACATTTAAATAAGAAAATAAATTCCTCCCGCCGCCCCACATATGGTGCATCGGCTGGGAAATGCAGTGTTTCTACATTCAAACATTTTATATAACAACATTATTCCTATCAGCCGCCCCACAAGGTGTCTGGCGTTTAAACAGGGACAAAGCCAAAGATTTATTCCACATACATGGAAAGCAGAAAAACATCATCCGCTAAGTCTCAACGATGACGAAAGTGTATGTTAAGTTATTGTGATTCATGGTATCTGAAGACGCATGTGAGAAAAAATAAGTGGATGATAGCTGCAAAAGTGACTGCAGAACTCAATGTGCTCCTGGACCCTGTCAGCACTGAAATAACACGAAGGGAATTCTATAAGCAGGGAATTTCAGGGAGAATTAGAATTCCAAAACCACTTATGTGAATGAATTGCCCAAGTGTGAAGTATGGCGGGGGTTCGGTGATTATTTGGGCAGCCGTATCGTGGAATACCATGGGCCTCATCGTTACTCTGCAACTTCGAATTAATGCGAAGGATTATGTGACTACTTTGGCTACTGAAGTCCATCACAAGGTGCAGTAGTGATGCTGTGTTCCAAGACGTCAGATCTCCTGCTCACTCGGGGTTCCTGTTCGCACAGCTTACATCGTCGCGGACGATGAATTTGTGCGTCTTTTCTGGTCGCCGCAGTCACCAGGTCTCAATATTATTGAGCCTTGGTGGTCTACTTTGGAGATAAGGGCGCGTGGTTGCTATCCACCTCCATTATCATTTCCTGAAAATTCCACTATTTTGCAGAAATAATGGTATGAGATTCGCCTTAAAACCACACAGGACCTATATTTATCCATTCCGAGGCTACTGGAAGGTGTTCTGAACGCCAGGCGGGTTTGATGGTGGTGATGATGGTGGTGGTTAGTTACTATAGGGCCAAACTGCTGAGGTCGTCGGTCCCTAGGCTTACACAGTACTTAATCTAGCTTAAGCTAACTTTCGCTAAGGACAACCCACACACTCATGCCCGAGGGAGGACGCGAACCTCCGACGGGGGTAGCCGCGTTAACCGCGGCTAAACGCCTAAGACCGCGCGACTACCCTGCGCCCAGGCGGATTTTCTGCACGGTATTAGGCAAGGTAAAGTGTTGTGTATCTATTGTTTCCTGTTTTGGTCCACACCCTGTAGTTTGCAACATATACACAATTATAATATTGGATTAATTGTATTATTTAAATATGCACATATAATTGTTCCCATAAATATTAATTACGTCTTGTGATATAATTCTATTAAACTAGCCACATTTTTCATAGGTTGATGATCGATTGTGACTAGTCGATCTAGTCCTAACCAACTGTATCAGCTGAAAACTGCTTTGTTCATCATAACGTTAATTGTATGCAATAAAAGCTGGTTAAGATGTAACATATCACTTTCAGCCACTATAGTTAATTGCTTGAAATCATCCATCCATTTACAAATCAATATTTTTACTAAAATTTATTTAATCAGCTTTATTTGTTTGGTTCAAATATTCATATTTGGTCAGTTTTATATAAATTACCACCAACTTTAACATGTAGTGGAAGTCAGAACTACTTCTTACTAGCAGCGACGTGATACGTTTTGTGGGGAACAAAAAAAAAAAAAAAAAAATGGTTCAAATGGCTCTGAGCACTATGCGACTTAACTTCTGAGGTAATCAGTCGCCTAGAACATAGAACTAATTAAACCTAACTAACCTAAGGACATCACACACATCCATGACCGAGGCAGGATTCGAACCTGCGTCCGTAGCGGTCACGTGGTTCCAGACTGAAGCGCCTAGAACCGCAAGGGCCACACCGACCGGCCGAGGGGAACAGTTTCCATCAAATAATCCTACAGAGCCCGATGTGAGAACACAGCTCAGCTTAATTTTCACATTCCTTTAGAAAAAGCGGTTTATAAGCCAAAATATCTCGATTCTGAGAGCTATTTCTACTTGAAAGACGGTTTTTTTTATTATTGTTAACCGATTTATGCATCAGTAGCGATGCCTCATAAACTTTCATAATATTTCGCCTACATAAAATCCAATTTCAGTTTCGTAACCCTCTGATCAAACGAAATCGTTTGATATTCAACACAGTATCATTCTGCTAGGTTTCTGTTTTGTCATTTTTGTAGTGATTTTTGCTTTTATGTGTTTTCGACTGCTTCCATCCATGATTCCATAGCACAGTATAAATACATCTCCGGAACCGGTAATTTCTGAGGGACTCTCAATGTCATTTGCCTGTACTGAACCCATGCAAGTTATAAAAGTGGATGTTTCTACGTGTCTATGTATGTGGGTACGTTGCACATATCCTTTTAAACCACTGGACTGATTTCAACCAAACTTGATACACATATCCATTACTGTTAGACAACGATCGGTGTGGTGGTAAGAACCATCAATCTATCATGGTTCAGGAGATATGATGCCGTAAATAACGCAATGCATTAAAAACTGCCGCATCATGCACTATGTTTAAATTTATTACTTCTGTGCTACTAATCCTACTCGCAATAAATTTTGCAGACAGTATCCACACAAACCATTGAATGTAACTATACAAGTATACCATTGTACGACACATATGGTGTCTTAAACATTCAGATGCGTGAAAAAATTCTGCATCACACATGGCTTTTAATTTATTACGACTTCGCTAGGAACACTATTCGCAACAAATTTCATTGACAGTTTCCAAAGGAAATATATCCGGATGGGGGGCGGAGGAAATACACACACACACACACACACACACACACACACAGACAGAGAGAGAGAGAGAAGGAGGAGGAAGTGAACAGAGAAAGGAAAGAGGCTGATGTGGACGAAGAGAGGGTAAGGAGGAGATGGACGGGCACAGCGGGGGGGGGGGGGGGGGGGGGGGGAAAGGAGATAGAATGAGGCAAGCGGGAGAGAAAATGTACATTAGGGGAAACATGAACTGGATTAACAGGACTGGAATACATACGAGGGAACGTCGGGTACTCAGCTTGTCATCTGTATAATGATCCATCAACCTAGCTTAATTTGAATCATATTACACGTCGTAGTTCTGACGTATGGCTTGTGTGACACCATGGAAATGAAACCAGTAACCATTAAAATAAAAGCAACAGACTCCACTTAAAGAAGGAAGTTTCTCTGTTGCTACTCGGGCAACTGTCGTGACAATCTTGACCCGCCAGCTAGCAGACGAAGATGCGTGCATGTTCTTAAGATGGCTATGTAAGCGCATCGAGGCAGAAAGGTTGCTTCACAGCATCGATCTCATATTAGCGTTTATGCACAGAACGATAATAAACAAATACTATTGGAAGTTTTGGCTTATTTTTTTCATAAAGTCAAAACATATCAGTCAACAAATGACACCGTGGACCTGCAACCCTGGACGACAAACGAGTACAAGAAAAGTAAATCTACAGGAGTTGTGGATTTGAGAATCTTCGTTATAAAGAGCGGCTCGAATTAATGCGATTTGCAACAAACTGTAAGTAGATATGAATGTCGTGCTCCGATTCGTAACTGGATGAAGCCTGCACAACAGAAATATTCACTGGACGACGCCAAAGTACACATTTGACGTTCATTATTAGTAGAAATTATGGGACAAAAATACATTTTGAATGATGAAACATCAAGGCAGAATCTATGGTGTGGATGGGAATGACGTACACTAATAATCCAATGAATGAGAATCGCTTTTGCTTGGCAATGATGTGGAAATAAATTCTGTCACTGCCTTTTCTTTTTTTTTTATCTATTCTACGTAGCCGGTAGTATTAGTACCTAAGTATTAATTTACATCTAACAAATTTTTCAGGCACAAAGAAATTACTTCCCGCGCCCGGGTTCCCGGGTTCGATTCCCGGTGGGGTCAGGGATTTTCTCTGCCTCGTGATGACTGGGTGTTGTGTGATGTCCTTAGGTTAGTTAGGTGTAAGTAGTTCTAAGTTCTAGAGGACTGATGACCATGGATGTTAAGTCCCACAGTGCTCAGAGCCATTTGAACCATTTGAACAAAGAAATTACAGACATTAGCAGCCAGCGGTCATTGATGGAAAACAGTGGGGAAAGCTAAAAATTTGTGCCGGACAAGGTTGCGAAGCGGGTCTCCTGCATACAAAGAGATACTCTGGCCACTACGCCCTTCGTACATAGGAGTCCCTGTAATTGCGCAGACTACCCTAAGACGCCTCCCGTCAGATCCAAATTCTCAACTTGTTCACCCACTACTAATGCAGCGCCCCTTGCCCGTTATCCCCCGTACGGGAATATACATAATGGATGTACGAGTACAGATTGTAGACACGTGGTTGACGACATATGGAAGCTTGGGTCTGGCTGTGAGTCGTACTCTCATAGCCATACGGTAAGGTGACCACTCGTTTGAAGCGGGATATCCGGGTTAGAGTTCTGGTCGGGTAGAAACTGTCATTTTCGCCATTCCTGTGTCCTTATTCGCAACTGCGAATATATTTCATGTATTTCATAACAGCTCTAGTCGCCGCAATGCCTGATCCTTCGTACATGCATACCTGTCCGAAGGAGCCGGCAGTTGTGGCAGAGCGGTTCTAGGCTCTTCAGTCTGGAACCACCTCTACGGTCGCAGATTCGAATCCTGCCTCGGGCATGGATGTGTGTGATGTCCTTAGGTTAGTTAGGTTTAAGTAGTTCTAAGTTTTAGGAAACTGATGACCTCAGATGTCGAGTCCCATAGTGCTCAGAGCCATTTGAACCATTTGTCGAAGGAACATTTTATCGTAATTTGAAATAATACAGGCATTGAAATATCGAATAACCGTGCGGGAATCAAAGCAGTTGTGCGAATACAGGACGTGAACACCTGGTGACGCATGGAAGTTTGGGTCAGTCATTGGTTCATGCTCGGATACCCGAGGCGGTGTCGGCGTGGCAGCTCAGCGTGTTCGGTCAGAGAGATGGCTGCCCTCTGTAATAAAAAACCTGAGAGAAGTATTCAACACTGAACTTGAAATGATCTCCTGTGACGTCCGCGCAGATCAAATGCCGAGAAATAAATAAACTGGTTAAGGTGACCACTCATGGAAAGCCAGTAATCCGAGTTCGAGTCTCGGTCCATCACTAAGTTTCATTCTCATCAATACAATATACAGCTGGTGTCTGATCATATTCACAACTTTCCTATAATTTATCGAGCCATTGGTGATCTTAAGTACGAAAATGTACCGAAAAATTGTTCTTGTGTCCAGTGCGGTGTAATCTGTTTGTTATTTTCTTGTGGTCAGAAGACAGACAGAGAGAGAGAGAGAGAGAAGGGATTAGCGAGCGGAGTTGGAAGTTTTCTTTCTTTCTATTCCGGTGGAGTGGGGAGTGGGGGGGGGGGGGGAATTAGAGTTGTTTCGAGGCTGAAAACGTCATTATTTACGAAAAACGGTGAAATGTACGTGATGTGAGACGTTTTAGAAGGCGATTGTTTCATTCTGGTTACTACTTCTGTTACACTACAAGTGAAAAAATTTGACCACAAATCAATGGAGAAGATGATGCGCAAGAAAAGAAAACATTGGGCGAAGAGAGAAGAGATCCCAAGTAAAAAGGATCATCTCAGATGACGGAATGAGGAAAAAGACGATAAGAAACGTCACACCTTCCAGTACCATTAACCATCAGGTTGCGTTAGTATAACTCACTCAAATACCAAAACGAGTAGTTGATGTAATCACAGTGTTCAGAAGAGAGGGAGAAATTTCATTGTTCTGTCATCCTAAAGTGGAAGCAGATTGATAACTCTCTGTGACTTGAGCTGTGGGATTTTGTTTTAAACTGTAAGCGCACAGCTTCAGAAAGTTAATATGAATGGTGTATTAAGCAGACGATCTGACACATAAAAGTTCTGTTAAGCAGTTGTTCGTTAATAGAAGGGAGTATCTGTGTTCGTGAGCTTAACGCGACGTTCGTCCATTTCGCTCCTTTAGAAATCATCTCAAAACTCGGTTACAAAGTTTTATTCAAAGTATGACGGGTCACAGACCCCACAAAGTTTTTATTTTCAGCTTTGGTGAATACTGTGGAACTCGACAAAAATGCTTTCGCTATATTAGCAGCAGCTCAGCGATGTTCACGGAACAGCATAGTGTGAACTCTAAGAGACTACGACACAATCATCATGAGGCAGGAACACGGAAACTTCGTGGGTGGGAAGTATCCAAGAATACCTTCAGCTATCAACAATACACGGCCATTTGTGTTGCTGGGTCATTCAGAAACAAAGCTACTTACCTAACGTCAGACTACAAATTACTGTAGAGTAAAACAGTGTTCTTATATCTTAAGATTATAATTAACAATACTAATTCACCCCAATTCCCTTGTTTAAATATAACTGGATACTTAACTGTAGAAAGGTGCAAAATTCAAATTTATGAACTGAAGTTATTGCAAACAAACTGTCTGTAGTAGAGTTTTAATTATTTGTTCCTCAAACTTTTCCATGTTACAAATGAGAGCATCTTATCATATATTATTAGTGGTTTCATGACACAGATGGAATTATTTGGCGCTGAAGGCAATTCAAACAAACATTTATGAAAGGTGCTAAGACGCATCAAATTATTCTGTGTGCTATGTTCTTAGTCACTCTCCTCAGATCTGCATATAATATTCTTTATCCTCATTCTTTACCAGGTAAGGTACCCTAGCCTTTAAATCTTTCTTCTTTTGACCTGTAACTGAATGGATTGCGGAAATAGATTCAAAGATAGCAGATTGAATGTTTCTTGCATGTTTCCCTCTTTTGAGCTCATTCACCTTAAGGATCCTTTCCATGTTGGTGAAACATTCTTTTACTGCTACACGTGCTACATCTGTTGAAACATAGGTGATGCTAACAGCTTTTGAAATGTTTAGCTTTTTTGTAGAGAGTATTTCGTCTGCCACAGCTTGAATATTAAAAACGTCGGAAGTATTCATAGGCATTACTTTGAAATATCTAACAACCTTAGCTTCCTCGACCATTTTGCATAGGTCGCTGGGTAAAAATGCCTTCGTCACCGACTTCCTTCTCGCTATCTAGGCAAACTCAGAGTCAGAGGGGAGGAAGCTATACCCACTAACAGTAAACCGTTGTTCTATTCGTGTGAACTGCCCAATTGCCACCAGAAAAGGAAAAAAGATTCTTGTTTTATACTACACAGTTCGCTCCTAACAATAAGGTTTTTCTTCGTTGTTATCCCGGTGTTTGACACTTTGAGAATGCATGACGCTATTGGATTTCCACCTCTATCAGCGATACTCTCATACCACTGTAACCTCCCCGGAGAATTTTTGAAATGAAAATGAAAATGGAGCCAAGTGTAACCTCCCCGTGAAAAAATATAAAAATGAAAAGAATTGAATAAAATAGCAAATAGAGCCAAATGTTAGCTTCCCACAGTAATATAACTCAATGATAATAAAAATGTGCACAACGTTAAGTCCCCACAAAATTAACGTTGAGGTGAACCTGATAAATTTTATAAGGGCAGCTGCGCTGACCTTAGGCCCTGTGCAATACTTAGTCTGATAAATTAATTTTGGCAGGAAAAGCATAGGAAATATTGTTTCAATTGGAATGATTCTTTCTTTTTTTTAAAAAAGATTGCTTTGAAAACAAAATTATTATTGGGGCATTTCTTGAACAAATTAATTACAATTAACATACATAACATTATCAGATGTGCGCAATGCTGCTTCGTTACCTTATTTAACAATATACCTCGTCCTGAACCTTGACCAGAGACCCATGTCGACGCCCGCCGACTCCTCACACACAACTTCCGACTGAGTCCAACTCACAATTGCAACTACATGCTCTCGCGACTCGCTACGTACAACTACCTTCTCACAACTGAACTCTCGCGCAGTCAAGCGCAGACTAGCAACGATAAACAACTCTCTGGTCAGAGACTCTGTCATACCTCGCCATCGCTGGTACTGAATACGTACGCGTTTCACCACATACACATATAAGACTGAAGGGTGTCTCCTGCAGATACTGCGAAGTTGTAACAAGATAACTGGCGGCGATAAAACATCTCGGAGTACGTTAGTGTGGGCACAAACATAACCTGCTGCGTATCAATCGATATGCAGCAAACGTCACTGACAGGGAACTGAGAATAACTGATGCCACTCTTCAGAAGGCTCTGTGCCATCTCGGCCTTCCAAAGGTGAATCTCTAAACGCACATATAACTGTGTTGAGCCTTCAGTGTTCAATAGGTCACAAGTCTTGCAGGT
The DNA here is from genome assembly GCF_021461385.2 of Schistocerca piceifrons. NCBI lineage: Eukaryota > Metazoa > Arthropoda > Insecta > Orthoptera > Acrididae > Schistocerca > Schistocerca piceifrons. The sequence goes on from NC_060138.1 coordinate 663,786,069, forward strand.
ATCTGTCCTAGGTGTGTGGAAGGAAAGGTTGGGAAATTCTTTCAGAAAGACTCCACGATAAGAACTGGAACTTATGGTGCTTTCAGGAAATTCCTTTTTAAAGTGGGATTACATTCGTGAAATATTCAGGTCAGGACTGAGTTATTCCTTGTTTGATATTGCTCGGCTGTAATGGGTAACTTCCCGGGGAAAGCCATTTATGTCCTGTTTTATGCACATTTTGTCTTTGGCGCTGTATTGTGATTGAGCTTATCGTGTTCTCGGGTCGGTGAATGTTGTCTCTCCAAGATTTCTGTTCTTAATAAGTATTTTCAGCCTTTTGTTTCCAACAGCAAAAATATTCATAAAAGTGGTTTTGCAAACTGCAACAAGATCCCCTCTACCATTCGGAATAGAATACCGAACTGTTCCCCGCCGGCGACTTTCATCGGGATCATCACAGGTTCTTAATACAGGTTCTTAATACAGCCGTCAGGCGTAATAACATGAGACTTGGGGGTGCGCTGATGACAGAAGGCATGAGTCACATCTCAGTGGTGTCGGTGGAGTCTATCAGTAGGATGGGTTTCACTAGACATGGCCTGCACCTCAACAGGTATGGGAAGGGGAGGTTGGCAAAACTTATAGGTGACAGCATAGGTGGGGGTGGTGGGATCACTCATGGGAAAATTCCGGTAGTTGTGGGTGTTAGAGCTGTACCTTTTTTAGATTGAAGTCAGCTGATAGGTATTCCTGCTTAAGGGAAGTCTCTCTAACAAAGAAACCACTTTCTACAAAGCTTGGGTATCCGATTAATGAGGGAATTAGTATATTTCATCAAAATATACAAGGTATTAGAGATAAAGTTAGTGAACTGCTTATAGATGTTGACTCTGAAATTATTGGTATATCTGAACACTTCTTAAATAAGGAGATAATTCAGAGGCTTCCTTTACCAGGATACAGGTTGGCTGGCAGCTTTTCGAGGAGCTCTTTGCGGTGTGGGGGAGTAGCCATGTATGTGAAAAACGGTATCCCATTTGAGTCAATTGATGTTTCAAAGTACTGCACAGAAAAGGTGTTTGAATGTTGTGCAGGTGTGGTTAAATTTAGTGGAGCTAGACTTCTTACTGTTGTTATTTATAGATCCCCAGTCTCCGATTTCAAACCATTTTTGCTAAAGCTAGAGGAGGTTCTTGGTTCACTTTATAGGAAATACAAAAAGTTAGTTATATGTGGTGACTTCAATATTAATTGTATAAGTGATTGTGCAAGGAAAAGGATGCTGGTAGACCTCCTTAATTCATATAATCTTATGCAAACCGTATTCTTTCCAACGAGAGTGCAAGGGAACAGTAAAACAACCATAGACAATATTTTTGTTCATTCGTCATTATTAGAAGGGCATTCTGTTAGCAAAAAGGTGAATGGCCTTTCAGATCATGATGCACAAATTTTAAGTCTAAAAGATTTTTGTGCTGCAACACATGTTAAATATAGTTACCAACTTTTTAGGAAAGCTGATCCAGTTGCTGTACAGACTTTTGTACACCTTATCAAGGAACAAGAGTGGCAAGATGTTTATAGTGCTGATACAGTAGACGATAAATATAATGCCTTCCTCAAGACTTTTCTCGTGCTCTTTGAAAGTTGCTTTCCGTTAGAACGTTCAAAACAGGGTACTAGCACAAACAGGCAGCCTGGGTGGCTGACTAAAGGGATAAGAATATCTTGTAGAACAAAGTGGCAATTATATCAAAACGTTAGAAACAGTCAAAATCTAAATGCAGCAGCCCATTACAAACAGTATTGTAAGGTGCTTAAAAAAGTTATTAGGAAGGCAAAAAGTATGTGGTATGCAGATAGAATAGTTAAGTCTCAGGATAAAATTAAAACCATATGGTCAGTCGTAAAGGAAGTGGCTGGTCTGCAGAGACAGGTCGAGAATATAGAATCAGTGCGAAGTGGGGATGTCCGTGTTACTGATAAGTCGCATATATGTACAGTACTTAATAATCACTTTCTGAATATAGCAGGTGAACTAAATAGAAACCTAGTCCCAACAGGGAATCATATAGCGCTCTTAGAAAAAAGTGTTCCGAGACTGTTACCTGAAATGCTCCTCCATGATACTGACAAGAGGGAGATTGAGTTAATAATTAAATCACTAAAGACCAAGAACTCTCATGGATATGACGGGGTATCTAGCAAAATACTGAAGTATTGTTCCACGTATGTTAGCTCAGTACTTAGCCATATCTGTAACTTTTCTTTTAGGAGTGGTCGGTTTCCTGACTGATTAAAGTACTCGGTAGTGAAGCCACTTTATAAAAAGGGAGACAGGGATAATGTTGACAATTATAGACCTATTTCTATGCCATCGGTGTTTGCTAAAGTTATCGAGAGGGTTGTATATTCAAGGTTACTGCAGCATTTAAATTCACATAATTTGCTGTCAAATGTACAGTTTGGTTTTAGAAATGGCTTAACAACTGAAAATGCTATAGTCTCTTTTCTCTGTGAGGTTTTGGACGGATTAAATAAAAGGTTGCGAACGTTAGGTGTTTTCTTTGATTTAACGAAGGCTTTTGACTGTGTTGACCACAAAATATTACTGCAGAAGTTGGAACATTATGGAGTAAGGGGAGTAGCTTACAATTGGTTCGCCTCCTACTTTAAGAACAGAAAGCAGAAGGTAATCCTCCGCAATATTGAGAGTGGTAATGATGTTCAGTCCCAATGGGGCACTGTTAAATGGGGCGTTCCCCAAGGGTCGGTGCTGGGGCCACTGCTGTTTCTTATTTATGTAAATGATATGCCTTCTAGTATTACAGGTGATTCAAAAATATTTCTGTTTGCTGATGACACCACCTTGGTAGTGAAGGATCTTGTGTGTAATATTGAAACATTATCAAATAATGTAGTTCATGATATAAGTTCATGGCTTGTGGAAAATAATTTGATGCTAAATCACAGTAAGACTCAGTTTTTACAGTTTCTAACCCACAATTCAACAAGAACTGACATTTTAATCAGACAGAATGGGCATGTTATAAGCGAGACGGAACAGTTCAAGTTCCTAGGCGTACGGATAGATAGTAAGCTGTTGTGGAAAGCCCATGTTCAGGATCTTGTTCAGAAACTGAATGCCGCTTTATTTACCATTAGAACAGTATCTGAAATAAGTGACATTTCAACACGAAAAGTAGTATACTTCGCATATTTTCATACGCTTATGTCATATGGTATTATTTTTTGGGGTAATTCTTCTGATTCAAAAAGGGTATTTTTGGCTCAAAAACGGGCTGTTCGAGCTATGTATGGTGTAAGTTCGAAAACCTCTTGTCGACCCCTATTCAATAGTCTGGGAATTTTGACATTGCCCTCACAGTATGTATTTTCTTTAATGTCGTTTGTTGTTAACAATATTAGCTTATTCCCAAGAGTTAGCAGCTTTCACTCAGTTAATACTAGGCAGAAATCAAATCTGCATGTGGAATGCACTTCCTTGACTCTTGTGCAGAAAGGAGTGCAGTATTCTGCTGCATCCATTTTCAATAAGCTACCACAAGAACTCAAAAATCTTAGCAGTAGCCCAAACACTTTTAAGTCTAAACTGAAGAGTTTCTTCATGGCTCACTCCTTCTATTCTGTCGAGGAGCTCCTGGAAGAGCTAAAAAATTAAGCAAATTCCAGTGTTACATTCTTGATTTTCTTTATTTAAACTAACGACTTGTCGCCTGAATATGTTTCTGATATTTCATTTTATCTGTTTCTATAATCGTGTTATAATTTCATGTATTGACTCGTTCCATGACCATGGAGACTTCTCCTAAATGTGGTCCCACGGAACAATAAACAAATAAATAAATAAATAAATAAATAAATGCCGATGATGCCCTACCGATGTGACACTAAGAAGACCCATCGCTAAGGTTCCTTGTGTTGACTAGCCTTAAGAACTTAGAAAACAAATCTATTTTCAACGCAGGAGTCAGCTCACTGTACCTTAATCTGCATTTGCATAGTACCTAAAGGAAAGAACCACAAAATATTATGTTTTCTATAGAGGAGACTGGTAATATGTACACATTCAACAGCAATCATTCCTTACGTAGATTTTACAGCCAATGAAAGGCTTAAAATCGTACCTGTGGTGAGGGACATTTCTTAAGTGGTACAAATGATTTCTTGCGTGTTTCATACGCTAAATCTTTCGTCTCTGAATGATCCACCACTATTCTTGCTCCATCTCCTACCCATGTGGCTTTCATCCGTCATAACCTAACATATGGACAATACATATGTACAAAATGATTTGAAGATAACAACACTGTATATGACCGTAATATTAAGCGATGTTTATACACGTACCTTATAAGCTGAAGAGCAATGATTCACAAAAAAGGACAGAACGGAAGACGATGCATAGACTCATCATGGTAGCAAAGTGAAAAAAACATAACTCAATGGCACATTGACCCATTCTTATTCATAAGCACCATTGCCATCTAGTGGTGCCAAGTGTAACCACTTGGAATTCTAGGTGGACATAGCACTTTTCATATGTCATTCTCCGAAGTATCCTGCACCTTTCAAACCACTTATCACATTTTTCATGAATTTGACACTTATCACCTTTCTACGGTTAAGTATTCAGTTGTTGTGAAACGTAATGTACCTTTGCGCTCAGCTGCCAGGCACTTGAAATTAAAATTGAATATTGATGCAGTTCATTCATTTTTATAGAAATGAAGGAAGGAACAAAGATTGGGTTTAACTTCCGGTTAAATCGAGATACACTATGTGATCAAAAATATCCGGACACCCCGAAAAACGTACGTTTTTCATATTAGGTGCACTGTGCTGCCACCTACTGCGAGGTACTCCATGTCAGCGACCTCAGTAGTTGCTAGACAGCGTGAGAAAACAGAACGGGGCGCTCCACGCAACTCAAGGACTTCAAACGTGGCGGTGTCACTTGTGTCTACGTCTGTACCTGAGATTTCCACACTCCTAAACATCCCTAGGTCCGATGTGATAGTAAAGTGGAAACGTAAAGGGACATGTACAGCACAAACGCGCACAGGCCGCCCTCGCATGTTGACTGACAGAGGCCGGCGACGGTTGAAGAGGGTCGTAATGTGTAATAGGCAGACATCTTTCCAGACCATCACACTGAAATTGCAAACTGCATCAGGATCCACTGCAAGTACTACGACAGGCGGGAGGTGAGAAAACTTGGATTTCATGGTCGAGCCCCGCACATCACTCCGGTAAATGCCAAACGACGCCTCACTTGGTGTAAGGAGCCTAAACGATTGAACGATTGAACAGTGCAAATACGTTATGTGGAGTGACGAATCACGGTGTAGAGTGTGGCGATCCGATGGCAGGGTGTGGGTATGGTTAATGCCCGGTAAACGTCATCTGCCAGCGTGTGTAGTGCCAACAGTAAAATTCGGAGGCGGTGGTGTTATGCTGTGGTCGTGTTTTTCCTGGAGGGGGCTTGCACCCCTTGTTGTTTTGCGTGGCACTATCACAGCACAGGCCTACATTGATGTTTTAAGCATCTTCTTGCTTCCCATTGTTGAAGAGCAATTCGGGGATAGCGATTGCATCTTTCAACACGATCGAGCACCTGTTCATAACGCACGACCTGTGGCGGAGTGGTTACACGACAATAACATCCCTGTAATGAACTAATCTGCACAGAGTCCTGATCTGAATCCTATAGAACACCTTTGGGATGTTTTGGAAAGCCGACTTTGTGCCAGTCCTCACCGAACGATATCGACACCTCTCCTCAGTGCAGCACTCCGTGAAGAATTGGCTGCCATTCCCCATGAAACCTTCCAGCACCTTACTGAACGTATGCCTGCGAGAATGAATGCTGCCATCAAGGCTAAGAGCGGGTCAACGCAATACTGAATTCCAGCATTACCGATGGAGGGCGCCAAGAAATTGTAAGTCATTTTCAGGCATGTGTCCGGATACTTTTGATCACATAGTGTAGTTAGAGACAGAAGACAAGCTTGTGCCAAGGATGAGGATGGAAATCGGCCGCACCCTTTCGAAGAAACCAAACCGGCATTTACCTGGAGAGTTTTAGGGAAATATCAGAAAATCTAAATCTAGGTGGCCGGACACGGGTTTGAATCGCCGTCGTCCAGAATGCGGGTCCAGTGGGCTAACCACTGCACCACCTCGCTCAGCTAGACGGTTTTTAAAATTACTTAATTCTTGTTACAGTTTATATTCCATATACGTCCAACCCAAGCCGCTATTAACACGTATTATTGAAGTTTATCTGGGTACTTACGACGCAAATCTGCTACCGCACTCTGTGAATAAAGCGTATTTGCATTACATCTCCTCATACGGACACATCAATATTCACCACTACATCAGAACTTACAGAAGTTGTGTATTTATATGTATTTATATACTGTAAAATCAGTTTAATGTGATCCTCTCCCAGAAGCCAGATCAACCATCTTTTCAACCGGACCGCTGTAAAACGCGCAGGGAGAGAGTCTGTGAGGTTCTGGAAGGTACGGACAGGGACATAGAGCCGAGCCGTGCCGACTGCTGTGCCGGGCCAGCCAGCCAGCTTGATGAGGGTCGAACAGCCGGATCGAGGTGGTATCACAGATTCTCGACTGGGTTTAAGTCCGGGAGCCTGGTGGCCAAGGAAGTACGGTAAACCCATTCTGATGCCCTTCGTCCGTCGCATGTACATTAAGAGCTGTATGACACGTGGTATTGTCCTGCTGGTAGATGCCATCGTGCTGAGGAAAAACAAAGTGCCAGTAGGTATGGATATGGTCCCCGAGGATAGACGTATACTTGTGTTGATCCATTGTCTCCTCTAGAATGACGAGTTCACCCAGGGAATGCCACGAAAGCATATCCCATCCGACGATTGTTGAAGGTATTTGCTTTCACACGTTTCACGCTGCTCACCCTAACATCCATCTCACCGATGGATCAGAAAGCGTGATTCATCTGCAAAAGCTACTTGTCGCCAGTCAGTGGACGTACAGTAGCGACACTGGCGTGCAAATTCCAACCTTTATCCCATCTGAACAGCAGTCATCTTGGGTGCATCTACGAGGCCCACATGCAGAAAGTTCACTGAGCGGTAGTTGAGGAGACACTGTTGGCAGCCCCTTGGTTTATCTGTGGACCCTGTTGGTAGCCCCGCGGTTCATCTGGGCGATCAGCTGTGCAACAGTGGCACGTTCATTCACCTGTATACCTCTCAGCAGCAGTCGTTCACACCTTGTCGTCAGCTGCCTTTGGTGGACCACAGTTGTTTCGACGCCAGTTTAGGGTAGCGGCTTTTTGCCGTTCACGTTGTACCTTAACCACGGTGGCACGTGAACAGTTCACAGACTTAGCGATTTCGGGAACGCTTCCACCCTTGGCCTGAAAGTCAACGATCGTGCCCTCTTGGACGTCAGATTAATCGTTCGGTTTCCGCATTACGACAACGACTGCACGGTTTATCGGACCCGTCCGACACGCTTAATATACCATCCACTGCTAATGCTGGCACCTACCGTACACGAGACGTTATCGCATGCTGACATCGAAAAACGGCAGTGTACACGTTAACTGTGGATATTTCTTTGTATGCACTGGTTGTTAAATGCGACTGTGGTAGTGTCGTATGTCTCATAGATCAATTTAGACACGTATAAGAAGAAAATCTTCAGAAGGATGTAGGCTGCAGTAGGGACTGGGAGATGAAGAAGCTTGCACAGGATAGAGTAGCATCGAGAGCTGCATCAAACCAGTCTCAGGACTGAAGACCACAACAACAACAAGAAGAAAAGCAGGCTGCCTGTATTAGTATATGCACATTAGATCAGGTTGGAAGCTTTCTGCATTGAATTGATTTTGACAAAGGAGAGATGGCATCTCAATGAATACCGGTATTTAGCCAGTTAGGTGTTGCGGTGTCTATATTTTGAACTGAGCTATGTGACAGTATAGTGTACCTGGGAGTCCAAGCTGATATTCAATGTGTGAAGAGTTGATTGCAGTGGGAGCAAGTACGTTAACTGCTTACAAGCTCTAAAGCCTTTCATGAAACTGTCCCAACCAAACACGAAAGAGCCGTAGTGACTAATCAGTTTTAGAACTGAAAAGAGAGAAGAGGAGTAGGATCGTTTTAGTGTGCTGCTCGTGTCGTTATTTTCTGCGCCACAGTCGGTATCCGATGATGGAAATTTTCCCAGCCTGTCGTTGACCGGCCGGTCTGTCCCTAATCCTCTTAACTGGGCTGTGGAGGAGACCTGAGTGGTTGACTCAGTGGCGAGAGAATTTACAATTGGACGATTGAACAGTGGAAAAACGTTCTGTGGAGTGACGAATAACGGCACACAATGTGGCGATCCGATTTCAGGGCTTGGGTATGGCGAATGCCTGATGAGGATCCACTGCTCGAACAGCCGGATCGAGGTGGTCCCACAGATTCGCAATAATCTGCTGAAAATAACCATATCGAAAGGCCTGGCACGGGGCAGCACTTTGTACGTTATCAGGAAATGACCAGTGGAAATGTCTGAATTCTGTTGATGAGACTGATTTGCTGTAAGAGATAACTGACATATAACGTCGTAGAAGTGATAAGACACTCCTTTAGGAACTTCAAACTCTCTTAAGAGATTTAGATGACACTGAAGGAAAAAAATTTAATGTAAGATACAGGGGATCGCAAATATCAGGAAATACCCATAAAGCGTTTGACAAATGTACATGTGACGTCACCATCTGATGTTCCTCACAATACGTACAGCAGCTGAACATACCGGTCTATCGCACCTTATAAACCCAAGCCAAGTCAAGCTTTCATGTCGGTGTGGCTCTGGGCCCACGTGTGCGGCGTGTAGCTCGGGGTTCGAGTCTTGCGTCTGGCAGGCAGTATTTTTTTCACTGCATTAGACAACTATGAGTTTACTTTGAGGTAAGATTTATTATTTTATATACCGGTCTCGTGCTCTCCGCCGGTTTACTGCAAAGTACAGTACAACAAAAACATACGGTATTGCGACAGAAGTAGATGAATATAACTTTCCGAGTTCCGTCGTTACCAGTAAATGACTTATGTTTTCTTTACGGAATAACGTCTGCATTATGTGAAATTGGCACCGTTTACTCGAACCCAAGTATTTCATCGCTCAGTCATCCCTTGACGACGACCAAGTTCAATCACTGTACGTACGGCGAGGTACGTCACCTGATGACGTCACACGTTCAACATTTCTCATACATTTTTGGGCTATTTCCCGACACTGGCGACCCGGTGAGTCCATATTAACTTACTTGCCCCAGCATCATCTAAGTCGCATCTGAGGTTTTTAGACATTAGTAAGAATCACCGTGCGTATTAAGCTACAGTCTTTAGACGCTCTCTAAAAAAATTGTAAACGCTAGTAGCGAATCCAAAATGCTTACATATCTTTTTACATTTCCTCGCACTAAAATACACTCCTGGAAATTGAAATAAGAACACCGTGAATTCATTGTCCCAGGAAGGGGAAACTTTATTGACACATTCCTGGGGTCAGATACATCACATGATCACACTGACAGAACCACAGGCACATAGACACAGGCAACAGAGCATGCACAATGTCGGCACTAGTACAGTGTATATCCACCTTTCGCAGCAATGCAGGCTGCTATTCTCCCATGGAGACGATCGTAGAGATGCTGGATGTAGTCCTGTGGAACGGCTTGCCATGCCATTTCCACCTGGCGCCTCAGTTGCACCAGCGTTCGTGCTGGACGTGCAGACCGCGTGAGACGACGCTTCATCCAGTCCAAAACATGCTCAATGGGGGACAGATCCGGAGATCTTGCTGGCCAGGGTAGTAGTTGACTTACACCTTCTAGAGCACGTTGGGTGGCACGGGATACATGCGGACGTGCATTGTCCTGTTGGAACAGCAAGTTCCCTTGCCGGTCTAGGAATGGTAGAACGATGGGTTCGATGACAGTTTGGATGTACCGTGCACTATTCAGTGTCCCCTCGACGATCACCAGTGGTGTACGGCCAGTGTAGGAGATCGCTCCCCACACCATGATGCCGGGTGTTGGCCCTGTGTGCCTTGGTCGTATGCAGTCCTGATTGTGGCGCTCACCTGCACGGCGCCAAACACGCATACGACCATCATTGGCACCAAGGCAGAAGCGACTCTCATCGCTGAAGACGACACGTCTCCATTCGTCCCTCCATTCACGCCTGTCGCGACACCACTGGAGGCGGGCTGCACGATGTTGGGGCGTGAGCGGAAGACGACCTAACGGTGTGCGGGTCCGTAGCCCAGCTTCATGGAGACGGTTGCGAATGGTCCTCGCCGATACCCCAGGAGCAACAGTGTCCCTAATTTGCTGGGAAGTGGCGGTGCGGTCCCCTACGGCACTGCGTAGGATCCTACGGTCTTGGCGTGCATCCGTGCGTCGCTGCGGTCCGGTCCCAGGTCGACGGGCACGTGCACCTTCCGCCGACCACTGGCGACAACATCGATGTACTGTGGAGACCTCACGCCCCACGTGTTGAGCAATTCGGCGGTACGTCCACCCGGCCTCCCGCATGCCCACTATACGCCCTCACTCAAAGTCCGTCAACTGCACATACGGTTCACGTCCACGCTGTCGCGGCATGCTACCAGTGTTAAAGACTGCGATGGAGCTCCGTATGCCACGGCAAACTGGCTGACACTGACGGCGGCGGTGCACAAATGCTGCGCAGCTAGCGCCATTCGACGGCCAACACCGCGGTTCCTGGTGTGTCCGCTGTGCCGTGCGTGTGATCATTGCTTGTACAGCCCTCTCGCAGTGTCCGGAGCAAGTATGGTGGGTCTGACACACCGGTGTCAATGTGTTCTTTTTTCCATTTCCAGTAGTGTATGTAACCATCACCTAATTCGCAGGAATCCTCAAATATACCATACGACAAAGTTCGAAAATTTGGATCAATCGGTGTTACTTACGTTCAGTTCTATGGGAACGAAAATAATTTCGGGAAAACACAGATACTGCAGGAACATATAAATTATTTTTATTTAAAGTAATTATGTACAACATTTTGCTGCAACAGTGGCTGAAGGTTTGTTAGAGTAATGCGAGATCTAAAGCATCGAAACGCGCTACGAATGTCTTTACGGGGTTGCCAAGTTTCACAAGAATTAAAGAATTACCCAATGTAGAAACAATCATAGAGAGCTCATTAAGCAGAAGCGAAGTTTGGCGCAAGCCGCCTGAATGGGATACGTACAGGAGTTACCTGAGGGCTTCGTTAAAAGGAGATTTGCATAATGTCAGAGGACGGAACTTCCTTTGATAAAGCGCTCTCTCTTCTTAAAGTCTGAAGGGACTTCGCATTTAAATCCTACGAAATTCATCACAAACTCGCTGCGTATTTGCGAAAGAGCTGTAGTAACGACTACAAACTCGTGTGAATAGAGTTATCATATTTTTTAGCAGTTAGTATGCGTCCCTCACAGTCTTTTCTGTAAACTTTTTCTGCATTTTGGTAAATTTAAATAGGTGATGCTTTTAACCCAACTGAAAGTTTGTATGGTAGCTAGTATCACCTACATCCGCTTGGTTCGTTCCATGTTTACCCTTTTCCCTTAACCTTCCGTAAACGTTTCGCTGTAGGTTGACATATTCTAAGTGATGATAGCAGAAATGATAATCACGATCTATTAGTCGCCTTCTATTACAAATGCAACAAGTATTACTCACGTCACCTGACGGATGACGATATTAACTCAAATTAAAACATTTGTAGATAATAGATTTCAGCTATCAATTGTCCTTTTTAAATTTTATTGGCAGATCTAGATTTCAGCTAGAAACTAACCATTCTCAATGCACTATCATTTTTTATGATTGATCATAGAGAGCTCATTAAGCCGAAGCGATGTTTGACTGAAGCCGCCTGCATTGAGAATGGCTAGTTTCTGGCTGAAATCTAGATCTGCTAATAAAATCTAAAAAGGACGACTGATACCTGAAATCTGTTTTTTACAAGTCAATATAACAGTCGCTGAGTGCAACAGCCTTCTGAATGGAAGGTAACCTGATGAAATCAAAACATCTGGAACGTTAACGGTACCTGGACGTCACAAGGGCCCAAAATATGGAATTCTTTTTACTTAAAAATTTCAGTGATTCTTCGGGTTTCTAAAAATCTATACTTTATGTATAGTACTCCATCATTTTCGCATTTAAATGCCTTACTAAGCCATGCTGTCACACTACTCTCAATCACAATACCTTGCCTAAAAGTCTCGTTACTTAATTTTTGCGCTGCTCTTTCTATAGCAACTCGCTTTTGTAATATCTTTGAAGAACATATAGACTGCAATTGCAATCGATCTTTCTGTTGAGACAAACAGATTACTGGAGTTTACTTGTGTTTTTCGCGTACGTTCGTATAGGAAATTTTTCATTCTAACTGGGTATTTCAATTTTACATAGTAAAATGCTAAAAACGAAGTTTAATTTCAGTCGTAAATTTTACAGAAATCAACACAAGCGTGTTGAAAATCGTAAAAATGTAGAATTTGTGAAGTCAGAGGCGAAAAGTTCGCCAGACAGTGCTTCAAACCGCAAGTTGAAACAAGATGCTGGTGTAGTAAATAATGAAAATATAGATTTCATTTTAATTAGTAAGTGGAAGTTTTCAGTCTTACTTTTTTCTGTTGCTACATGTAAATATTGTAATAGTCAAAAATCTCTTACTTTTAGCAGGAGGTAAGAAAGAGAAGAGGCATATCCAGCAGAATTGTAGAGGAATTTCAAGAGTGCAAAGTAAGGAAATGTACAATGGCATCTCCTGTAATACGCACAGAATATAGTGAAGTGAATGTTCGCCTTGTTTATTCCATGAGATGTATAGGGAAGGAAAGAAAAGCAGCTTAGATGTTATATGATATGATGATTCTCTCACTACCACTTATCAAATTTGAGAGGTATTATAAACCCATAATGCCCTAACAGAATTAATTGAAGCATCTATCAGGGCGCAGAAAAAGAAACTGTGAATATTTGTCAGTTTATCGATATTTTGGGGGGGAAAATATAGAATACGCATGAAAACATCAATAGTTGCATTTGGGAACACTTGCAAAAAACTGTTTTTGTTGGCATGTTAGCTTTTCAGATTGATGTGATGGATGTCATAATATGTTTTAATGATGTAATAACAAGCAGATTAAAAACGATGAACAAACTTGGCATCAGAAATGGGAACAACATGAAAAGTAGTCTGCTATAAATGAACGGGCAGCTTGTCCCTGAATCTGAAAAACCTGCTAAAAGCATGGGAAAGGAGGCCAGGAGAACAAAGAAAAGAAAAAAATCTAATGAAGCTGAAAGGGATACTACCACTCACGATTTATTTTATTCATATTTTACACGAGAGCGTTTCGGGAAATGATTTTCATTTTCAAGTGTGTTTATTTCTTTGTGCTATGCCATTTTGACGTAATGTTTTCGATGTGTGAGGTTCTGGTTCGTTTTCTTATGGTCCATTTCATCACATTGGAAGTAGTGTCTGATGTCTAACGTGTGTGAGTCTCTGCACAAATGGTCCATAAGAAAACTTTAAAGTGAAGAAAATAAAGCAGAACTTCACACATTCAAAACTACTTGATAATGGCGTAGGTCAAAGAAAAAACACACACGAAAATGGGACCCATTTCCCGAAACGCGTCGTGTAAAATATGAATGAAAAATAGTGAAGAGTGTTAGCAGAAAAGTTATTTGTAAATAAACCCAGTGTAATACACTCCTGGAAATGGAAAAAAGAACACATTGACACCAGTGTGTCAGACCCACCATACTTGCTCCGGACACTGCGAGAGGGCTGTACAAGCAATGATCACACGCACGGCACAGCGGACACACCAGGAACCGCGGTGTTGGCCGTCGAATGGCGCTAGCTGCGCAGCATTTGTGCACCGCCGCCGTCAGTGTCAGCCAGTTTGCCGTGGCATACGGAGCTCCATCGCAGTCTTTAACACTGGTATCATGCCGCGAAAGCGTGGACGTGAACCGTATGTGCAGTTGACGGACTTTGAGCGAGGGCGTATAGTGGGCATGCGGGAGGCCGGGTGGACGTACCGCCGAATTGCTCAACACGTGGGGCGTGAGGTCTCCACAGTACATCGATGTTGTCGCCAGTGGTCGGCGGAAGGTGCACGTGCCCGTCGACCTGGGACCGGACCGCAGCGACGCACGGATGCACGCCAAGACCGTAGGATCCTACGCAGTGCCGTAGGGGACCGCACCGCCACTTCCCAGCAAATTAGGGACACTGTTGCTCCTGGGGTATCGGCGAGGACCATTCGCAACCGTCTCCATGAAGCTGGGCTACAGTCCCGCACACCGTTAGGTCGTCTTCCGCTCACGCCCCAACATCGTGCAGTCCGCCTCCAGTGGTGTCGCGACAGGCGTGAATGGAGGGACGAATGGAGACGTGTCGTCTTCAGCGATGAGAGTCGCTTCTGCCTTGGTGCCAATGATGGTCGTATGCGTGTTTGGCGCCGTGCAGGTGAGCGCCACAATCAGGACTGCATACGACCGAGGCACACAGGGCCAACATCCGGCATCATGGTGTGGGGAGCGATCTCCTACACTGGCCGTACACCACTGGTGATCGTCAAGGGGACACTGAATAGTGCACGGTACGTCCAAACCGTCATCGAACCCATCGTTCTACCATTCCTAGACCGGCAAGGGAACTTGCTGTTCCAACAGGACAATGCACGTCCGCATGTATCCCGTGCCACCCAACGTGCTCTAGAAGGTGTAAGTCAACTACCCTGGCCAGCAAGATCTCCGGATCTGTCCCCCATTGAGCATGTTTGGGAGTGGATGAAGCGTCGTCTCACGCGGTCTGCACGTCCAGCACGAACGCTGATCCAACTGAGGCGCCAGGTGGAAATGGCATGGCAAGCCGTTCCACAGGACTACATCCAGCATCTCTACAATCGTCTCCATGGGAGAATAGCAGCCTGCATTGCTGCGAAAGGTGGATATACACTGTACTAGTGCCGACATTGTGCATGCTCTGTTGCCTGTGTCTATGTGCCTGTGGTTCTGTCAGTGTGATCATGTGATTTATCTGACCCCAGGAATGTGTCAATAAAGTTTCCCCTTCCTGGGACAATGAATTCACGGTGTTCTTATTTCAATTTCCAGGAGTGTATTTGTTGCTACTAGTAGAAGTGACGTTCCATAAGTCTTTACTACAAAATCCAGTTACAGAATTCGTGTATGTTATGAACTATGAATAATTATTCTCAATATTCAGTACCGTGTCATATACACTACAACATGTTCGCTGTCACCATTTGCTACCGCTAACGGCAGATAAGTATGTCTCGTCTGGCGTAGCGTTTTTGCTGCTTTCGGAAAAGGCCACTTTCGCTTACAAACGTGTGATAGTATTATTCACCGTCTGATGTTTTATGGGCGAGGTGTCTTTCCTTTCATCATAAGGAATGGAACAGTTTGGCGGATTAAGTAAAGCGGGACACTGCAAAGCGTGTTCTGGCCGTCAACGTAGCAATCTAATTCAACATCAGCAAGAAATCCGATATTAGCGCGTTGGATCGCCGGCAGAACGTAGTACGGGACACTCCACAGCAACTTTCAGCATAAAAGAGAGTCATTTTTCTTACTGTCGTGTTGATTGTGAAACTCTCAATAGCTCTGCGAGCAAGTTATCTCGATTATTACAGACGGATAGGTCTGAAGCGTAACTGAGTTACGTGCTCGTTTACATTTGGCACTGTATGGCATGCATCTGTGAGACCTACATCCGTGAGACCTATTTTCCTGACAGCAGGCAGTGGCTTTCGATTCCGCTGTCTTGTTGCTGTCTGATCAATGTCCACATGTGGTGTCTTGCAGAAACTTCTATGGTTTCTACGAATGCCACATACAGGGTGTCTCTCCTAAGAGTTGTCAGGCGCATTTTCACTGGTGTTTCAGTAGATATTTGCAATTTTGGTTTTGCATTGTGTAGATGGAGTCAGCCCAAACAGATACTACTCATAACGTCTTTCATGCGTCGCCCATTGTCGACGGAAAGCATCGGTTTGTATCCCGTTAAAAAACAAATCTATTTTTAAGGCGGAATTTTGCGCGCCCATTCGATGGAACGGTCCTAGATTAGTATGGACCAATATTCGTTTTGTCGATATGTATCATGAGAGAGAGTAAAACACGAAGAGAGAGACCGCTCTGCCCTGGCAAGTGGTGACTACTAGCGCCAAGCATGCATCGCTGCTGTGTCGCTGTGGGATTGCTGTTTGCTCTTCGTGTTTTGCTGTCTCTGTTAATACATACCGACAAAATGAATATCGATCTAGACTAGTCTGGGAGCGCTCTATCGAATGGGCAAGTCAAATTCCGATTTAAAAATCATTTTGTTTGTAATATGAAACAAACCGACGCTTTCTATTATCACCGCACGTCACATGAAAGACGTAACGAGAAGTAATTACACATTCTGGGCTGACTCTAGCTACGCTACGTAAAAAAGAAATCTCGAATATCTGCCGAAACACCGGATGCGGCGTAGCGCCGTATAACGATCCTGCCTTGGAGGCGGTTAAGTGAGAGATGTGTCTCAGAGCTGGATAGTGACAGATGGTGACGCGAGACTGGATACGCACGTAGTTTATGTATCAGCCGATAGAGGACAGTATTGGATAGGGGACTGATTCAGTTTCGATTGTGCCCAGTAGAGTGCACTAAAATAATAGAATGTTTTTCATAAACTGTTCTGGTATTTTCATAAAGTGTTATTATGTCTTTTTGTGTATGTAAAATGTTATAAATGTGTTTTAGCAGTATGAATGATGCGTGAGTGTGGATTAATGTTAATATGAAGATAATTGTTTAACGAGCTATGCAGTAGGATTTAGTGTGGGAACATTTCGAAGAAGTATGGATATGAACAAATGGGATTTTTGTAGAATAGATTTGTAAAGTAAGTTTATGGTAAAGGGAAAGTTAATTCAGGTATAAATAGCAATAGTAAATAACTTTATGCACAAACAAAACTTAAGCATATTAGATAATTCCGTCGGTAAAAAGTGCAGTCGTTAGGTTTATAATTTTGCGATTGGTTATTGATGAAAAGCGCGGATTGACGAGGGAGAATGATGTTTTGCTGTTGGCTGTTAAGTAAACTGACAAATGGTAAAGCAATATTCTTCGCGCGCCTTTCTCTGCTGGTAGAGAAGACTTAGAGTATTCTAGAGAAGAGTCGAAGCCTAGCCATGAAAGAGATCGGACGTGTGTAGTACTAGTTCGGATGGAAATGATAAGTTGCCGGATATAGCAGTGTTTCAGACATCAAAAGTGTGGTAAAGTGACGGCGTAATTATTCCGATGTGTGTGTAGAAATTTCGGAATTTTTAAATGAATTTTGTGACGAGATAAGACATATATTTCGCGTGGCGTACCGACAGACTTAATATTTGGCGAGCATTATCAATCAAAAACAATCAGTATTTTTGTAGCTACTACGTTTTCGGGAAATGCAACACCATAAACTTGCTAACGTGAGTGAAAGGGATTGTGAGTGGCTGTGTTAAGACTAGCACGGGCTTGGCAGTGATACTTGTTCACTAAAGCTTCAGAATATATTAATTGAGGACAAAATTTCCAAACTTTCATTTCGTGTTTCTCCCGAAACGTAGATTAGTGACTTAAATTGCAGCCTCGTTCACGTCGAACTACAGTAGTTTTCACTCGGCTTTACTACTGATGATCCGCTGAGACAATGTTCACAGGTAGGTGCAGGTCCTTCGTAAAGAGACGGAAAGAACCGCGCCGCTGCACGGAGAATATTCACCTGACGACTGTTAGGAGAGACACAAAGTATAGATCAACTAAAAATAAGATGGCGTCGTAATTTAGAAACTATAAACGATTAAAATTACTTACGTACGTTAGAAAATTTGCTACTTCTTTCGCTACAACTTAGCGAAAACTGCAGCTCGGTATGTTCAGTCGTTCTGCAAAAATTTGACGTTTTGCCTTTCTCAGCTGCCTCTTTTTGTGTGACCCCGTTTGTTTTGTTCTCGTGGGGTCATGAGGAAAGCTCTTTCGTGCTTAATAGCTGTCCGCACTGAATAGGATCTCACTACCTACGACATTGCTCGCGAAACGTCGTGCACGGCAAAACTTGGCGAGACGATGTCGTCCCCTCATTGTAACCGGTAGCACAGCTTCAAACGCTGCTGTGAATGTAGCGCATTTTGAACCGCTAAGCTGATGAACAAAAGTATTAGAAATGATTCTACTATTTTATCGTTATGACGGTAAGCATGAAATTTTCTCATTTCCGCTCATAACTGTGTACTCAAGTTATTTCCGGGCCAGGATTTTCTATCTCAGATTGATACATTCGCCATTCTCCAACATTCTTAAAAGTCTTTGACAATATCACGGCAACGTCTTTATCAATGCACGTCGCTCCGTTCTAAAAACTGAGACGGAAACTGTGGCGCAATGTGTAAGTCTGTTGTTGACACAAATTCTTAGACGGAGGTAACCTCATCAAGAAACTGTGTAGTAGCAGAACTAAATACGTTAACCTATTAAGCATGTGATTCATAAAAGACAGTTGAAGATCTGACAGTAGCTGCTGTGATGGTGAGTATTTCTTCATTCACGTGGTGTTATTGCCATTAAGTAACTCTGTAACTAACTCAGTAAGAGGTCAACTGGGTCTTTCAAGTAGCTTCTCGCTTTAATAAACGTTTGCTTTATGGAACTTAAGTCAATAATTTTTGTAACAAAAAGTTCTTTTCACTTAGTTGTGAATTAAATAAACGGTGTTTCACGATACCTCTATTATTTGTAGGATTCCATACTATCTGCGGCCGGCCTCTGTGACCGAGCGGTTCTAGGCGCTTCAGTCCGGAACCACGCTGCTGCTACGGTCGCAGGTTCGAATCCTGCCAAGGGCATGGATATGTATGATGTCATTAGGTTAGTTAGGTTTAAGTAGTTCTAAGACTAGGGGACTGATGACCTCAGATGTTAAGTCCCATAGTGCTTAGAGAAATTTTGAACCATACTATCTGCTACAAAGGTAAACAATTTACATCATAACCACAGGTTTATTCAGCCTGAGAAATTTGTCTCCAATCTCTTAAGTTTTCAATATGAGCAGCACTGAAAGGAAAACTTTCATGAAAACGGCCGATACGTAATTTAGCCTATAAAACCACACAAAAATCATAATTCCACTACTGGACTTCACACGACATAACAGTGTTTTAGCCTAGCATATCCGCTGAACAACTACCCCCTAAAGTCATTGTTTTTTAGTTATTATTTAACCGCCACAGCGGGCATTTGAAGAAGACAAAGAGAGGAAAATAGATTTTTGTAATAACAGAGCAGGCTTTGAGAAGAACTGTTCTCAAGCGAATCTCATCTCTTAAATCAATATACGTTTGGCTATTTCCATACAATACTGTGGTAGAAAGAACATGTTTAAAATATTTATTTACTTTCGAAAAGCTGCAAGGAATTTCGTAAAGTAAGTGGTTGAAAATTATATCGATTACCTTCAAGTTCACAAAAAAGTGTTTCCTTATATTTTTTTTCAAAGTATGTAAAGGCAGAGTGTAAGTTATATGGTATAAATAAATGAAATGGGCGTGAATCCCACACCATGGCTAGAAGCAGCGATGACTGCTTTAAGTGGCCATATTGGGAGCTAGTATAAACAGTACTAATACGGAATATAGTCGGCGTCTAAAAGTATCTCTGTTAACTGAAATGCTGCTAATAATATGAGTGGAACTGATATTTCACTTTATGTAATATCAGAGGACTGTAACATTGATGCTTTGGTGCCTTAGATCATCTACCGTCAGTGAATACTGCATGCTAACTGGTCTGCCAATGTGGTAACTCTTCCGCGCCTTAAAACGAGTTTTCTGGCACTTAACTGTTAATAAGGCAACCAAGGGTATTCGAGCAATTTGCCTCCCGCTTGTATAAGCATTAGTTACCAATAAAAAATGCTGTAAAAGACTATGCCAGCGAAGCAAACGGTTAGTGGCTGAGTGAAGGATCTGCGATAACAACTGAGATGGATTTTTTACTGCTGGGGCGAGTAGTCCTTTCAAAATTTGCATTACATCGGTTTAAGAATTTCGTAATTACAGACGTGATCGGCAACTTAACGGGCAAAATCAGACAGAATACGTTGGTCTCCTGCATCCGGTTTCCCAGTACACCATAACCTGATAGGTTCCAATTATGTTTGTAAGAAACAAGAGTAGTTCTCACATGGGGAGCAAAGGGAGTGGGGAAAGACAAAATTACCTTTATTTCAGCAAACGGCAGATACCTCTCAGGTAGCTAAATGCTTTGGCTCATTGACGTATTCTGGAAGTACAATACAAAGGGAAAGGTAAATCATCAATTACGCATTACGCCTGTGTGTGAGGAAGCTAAATATCAGATCCTCACTGATGCGAAGCTAAGTGCAGCAATTTCTTGCCCTAGCCATTACTGAAGTGTTTTCATACAAAAAACGAGAGCTACAGTCGTTCTGCATATCTGTACTCGTAAAGCTAAAATCTATAGTGTCTTACCATACGATACTGTCTGCTTTCCCTACATGTTACTGATGCGCATAAACGCTGATCTCATTTCAGTGCTACACGGAATAAATTCTAAACAATCGACGTAGTGTTCGAAATCGGGTAAATGCGAAAAAGTATATTACCACCACCGAGGGTAGTATCATAAGGAAACCAAAAACTAATAAATTAAAAATTACTGTCTAAATACTTTCTTCCTACTAAGGCACTTCTTCACACTTCTTGGATTCCAGTTTTTTTGTTTAATTAATACTTTTAGTTAAATAACGATTAATCAAACAAGAAAACTACTTCATGAGGCGATCCTCGATAGTCCATACAGTGACTACACCATCAGCAGCATCTCCAACTCTACTGATGGTCAACACATGCCATAAGTTCTGGAAACACACACACACAAGCGCGCGCGCGCGCACGCAGGCACACGCACGCACAGACAGAGTCACGTGCAAGAGATACGTCAGCAGCTTTTATTCCATTCATTGGCTGTTATGAAGACAGTTTTCTGAGCTACCTTAATACTACGTCTCAGTGCAAGCTGTTAATGTGATAATTAAGTTGCAATAGATAGTTTATGATGAAACTGATAGATCCTCTGTGAATATTATAAGATTTTTTTTAATGTTTATGGCCACATTAAATCGATCACATGTATAAATCTTACTATATGAACTGCAAAGTCACTCTCTTAACATTGTTTTCTTGCTAGGATGTGAATATACTTTTATTTAAATTATACTGTAGCCTTTTGTTTAAAATTTGTTTTCCATTATGCTCCAGTATTGTCCAATTATGTATTTCATGAAATAAACTGTTGTCTTTTACAGCTGATCTCTTTTTCTTTTACAGGTTTAACAATTGCTAGCTAACGTTCTCGCTGTACCTATCTTTTAGCAGTACCACTGTTCTCATTTAATTTAAGGGAAGGAAGTGTATTATTCTTTCAATTAATGAGATATAATTTTTTTCATTGAGAATGATTTTAAGTCCCATGGAATTACAGTCTAACCTATTTAAGACGAAATTTTATTGAGTGGGTTGAGTTTGAAATATTTCGTGTGCGCTTATTTTATGATTTTAAATTTCTCTATTTCCATATCTTTTATTTTCACATCCTACAGGCCAAAAACAGCTTACTCACTCAGTTGTAGCGGCCACAGCCTACATCTACTGATTGTGTGAGGATGATGAAAGAAGCTCTGTGATCTAAATTCGTTATATTTACAATACTGTCGAAGGTTAAATGCAGTAAAAAATTTACGCGTAGCCATATCTTGTACCACACATTAAAAAAGGAGCAATTCTATCTATATCAATGTTGGCAGAAACTAACATTTAGGCATGAACCATTGCAATTCTGGATTATACGAATTTCTGTCACGCGTCTCCGCCCAACTGCTTGAAGACATCCGGTGTAATATAGGTGAGCAGTATTCCAGCAGCAGAGTTCCAGAACTTTCAAATTAATGTTACCAAATATTATGTTAAGCAATTGATACGCTGATAGACGAAAAATAAAAGCACTCGAAGAAAAAGGCATTAATGACCGCACCAGAATAGGTTACAGGGTTGCTATCATACGTGGTAACCCACTAGAAGAAGAAACGTCGAAACCTGAGGAGATTCTGTACATTACGGGTATCCCGGTAAGTCCATAATCGTTGTTTGCAAGGAGTGATAGAACGGATATAGTTATTCAGTTCAGGTATCCAGGGAACTTGTTACAAAGGAATGAACTTGAGAAAAGGGCAGTCTGAGGAACAGTCATGAAAATTCAACTATCATGTCACCTATCGAACAACAATTTAAGCAATAAATCATTCTCTGATAAGTTCAAGATAACGCGTTACCAATCAGTGATACTACCGGTCTGCTTCAGAATGTCTAGTTTAGCGAACAAGAAAAGACGCAGAAGAGATAAAAAGAAGGAGGCAGAGATGAGAAAACAAATAAAACAAATGCTTGGGTTAGAAATCGTATTGACAATGACTTCGCAACAGTTACGAACCGTACCATACATGTCATGTGGCAGACGTTGTACGAAAGCAGAGTGCCACAGTCCTCAGATGTATGTAAAAATAGACAACAATAGATTAAATAATCTAACTTTTAATCGTATTAAAAAAACTGATAGGAAGTGGAATTCAAAATGATTTACTAGACCCAAAAAAATTGTCAGCGAAAGCTTTTATTACAGAAAAGGCAGAAACATTTTTAGAAACATCAAAAAAAGTTTTGCATCATCTCGGTTTCGAGAGTTCCGGAACCTCTACAGCAAACTGGAATAGAGATCAACATAAACATCATTTTCGCCCTTCTTATTGCTCATGAAAACCACACATTGCATGTGGTACGACCATACAGCGAGACTTTAAGAGGTGGTGGTCCAGATTGCTGTACACACCGGTACCTCTAATACCCAGCAGCACGACCTCTTGAATTGATGCATGCCTGTATTCATCGTGGCATACTATCCACAAGTTCTGCAAGGCACTTTTGGTCCAGATTGTCCCACTCCTCAACGGAGATTCGGCTTAGATCCCTAAGAGTAGTTGGTGGGTCACGTCGTCCACAAACGGCCCTTTTCGATCTATCCATGTTCAACAGGGTTCACGTCTGGAGAATATGCTGGCCACTCTAGTCGAGCGATGTCGTTACCCTGAAGGGAGTCATTCACAAGATGTGCACGATGGGGGCGCGAATTGTCGCCAATGAAGACGAATGCCTCGCTAATATGCTGCCGATATGGTTGCACTATCGGTCGGAGGATGCCATTCACATATCGTACAGCCGTTACGGCGCCTTCCATGACCACCAGTGGCGTACGTCGGCCTCACATAATGCCACCTCAAAACAGCAGGCCATCTCCACCTTGCTACACTAGCTGGACAGTGTGTCTAAGGCGTTCAGCCTGACCGTGTTGCATCCAAATACGCCTCCAAGGATTGCCTGGTTGAAGGCATATGCGACATTCATCGGTGAAGAGA
This sequence comes from Schistocerca piceifrons, assembly GCF_021461385.2. NCBI lineage: Eukaryota > Metazoa > Arthropoda > Insecta > Orthoptera > Acrididae > Schistocerca > Schistocerca piceifrons. The sequence continues at coordinate 663,809,704 of NC_060138.1, forward strand.
ACGTGATGTCATCTTGAGCGGTCCATTCGGCATGTTGTTGGGCCCATCTGTAACCCGCTGCATGGTGTCATCGTTGCAAAGATGGACCTCACCATGGATGTAGGGAGTGAAGTTGCGCTTCATGCAGCCTGCTGTGCACAGTTTATCTCTTCCATGTCCGAGCAACATCGCTTTGGTTCACTCCGAGACGCTTGGACACTTCCCTTGTTGAGAGCACTTTCTTGCACAAAGCGACAATGTGGACGCGATCGAACCGCGGTATTGACCGTCTAGGCACGGTACCTCATTCCTGGTGGAATGAGTGGTACTGATCGGCTGTTGTACCCCCTCCGTCTGATAGGCGCTGCTCATCCATGGTTGTTTACATCTTTGGGTGGGTTTAGTGACATCTCTGGTCAAAGGTGCTGGTCTGTGATACAATATCCACAGTCAACGCCCTATCTTCAGGAGTTCTGGGAACCGGGGTGATGCAAAACTCTTTTTGATGTGTGTATTTTAGGGATCTCGGGAGATAGTAAAAGCATTGAGGAAAATAGATTTTAGAATGTTGTGAATAAATGAATGACGGTCGCACAGAAAACTGCAATCATTATTATTGACTTAATCCACAGAAGAATATAATTTGTTTCTAGAATACACTAGCAAGCAACAAAAATATAATTTCTTTGTTCAGTGCCGCAGTTGTACAAAACTTCTGCAATGACGTTTTCTGTCTCCACCGTACGATGCGTTTCTACACCAATTGTGGGCATGGCTGCTTGTCATAAATTTGATGTTTGCCTACCACACGAATGCTGCTGGACAGCCAGATTGTGTGTACTCCCGGACGGAAGGTAAGGAACTACTGGTAGCATCGTCGCTGTTAGGAATTTTATCAGTTTTTCCAGCGTTTTACGTAATTAATGCCCATTCATTTCAGCTGTCTCTTGAAATGGTACGACATCCAAGACTGTCCAAGTGTGGAAATTAAATATTAATTGCTGCCGAAGACTAAAAGTGTGATTTCTGTCAACGTGTGCCGTCGTGACAGAATCTTAACGTCAGTTAGTACGCTTTGTACATTTTCTTATTTTGTGGGTCAAACTTTGTGTTGTATTATATTGTATGGTTACTGTGTATCTCAGCCATGCACACTGCTCTTTAAATGGTTTTTATTTTATGAATCGCTCACCATGAGTCAATTTCGGCATATTGCCATCATCAGGTACTATGTAATATCGTTGCTGCCACGTGCTGTCTTTTTTAGTATTGTCAGTTTCTCCCTAGATGTACGGTGGAGACCTATTTCTGACTTTAGTCAATTTTTATGTATGCTATTTTTCTCTTGACAGCTGGTCCACTGTCGTCCAAGCTGTCAAGAGAATAGTAGCATACATAAAAACCGACTAAATTCAGAAATACGTCTCCACCGTACATCTAGGGCGAAACTAACAATATTAAAAAAGAAAAAAAAGAAAAAAGTACGACGTGACAGCAGTGATGTTTTATGGCACGTGATGACGGCAATATGCCGAAATGGACTCATCATGAGCGATTGTTAAGATAAAAAAAACCATTTAAAGAGCAGTGTAGATAGCTTATATTTATAATAATCATGTCATTACAGTAAATTATACGATTTACAAGACGTCATTTTACTCATCTTTTCTTGTACGGGGCATCTACATAATGGTTTTCAGATGCTCTCGTTGAAACAGGGCACTTTTCATACTCGTATTTCTTGTAATCGAGACCGTTGTGTCCTCCAGCATCCGTGCAGTCCAAACGAGTTCCTTCCTTTCGCCCAGTTGGTACCCTTGACGTATCGCAGGAGTTACCGGCGTACTTCGCCTCCGTCTTGAGCGAAGCGCAGTGGTCTGAAACAATGGCTGACCCCCTCCTCCCCCTACGTCTCGTCAGCCCCGCCTTTCCCTCAGCCACTGTTAATTCCGGCCAGCGGCCCGGTGAGTTCATTTGGGGCAGCACTGTTTGCGCGGCCGAGATAAACAAGTAAGCCGGAAGAATTCCATTTAGCCTGGCGGCTACAGCGGCGGCCCACACTCAGCAGTCAGCACTCCACAGCCCCGAGGGCGGCGAGCAATTAACCGTCACCCAGATATGATCTGCTCAAAACTGCCGCTTAATAACATCTTACCGGCTGCTTATTGGCCGTTAAGGCGTATCCCATTACCCGCGGATTACCACTCGCCGCGAAGTGTCTAGCGGAGTCCCTGCGTCTGAAGGAAGACTGTGAGTTGCGGCTGCACAAAACTCTGAAAACAATTGTAATTAACGGATATCCCAAGGCGAGCTACTTTCTTACAGTATAGAGTCCCCTAAACACAATGCAGTTTCTTTAAGACAACGGAGACGTGTTTTTCACCAGTCAGCATTTCTCCGTCGCAGTTCTTTAGTAGACCTTACGTTTGCGAATTTCTGCTACAGAAAAATGCGTTGAATTCTATTTCTTTTTTTTTAACGATTGGTCATAATGTTTATCCATGCGACTTCGTCTCTGTTCTTTACCTGTTTCGAAGGTAATGAATAACGTTTAGTTGTTCTCCTCACAGTACAAAGGTACGCAAGGTGACACTAATCGTTATTGGCTTGCTCGATTGTCAGGGGCTGGCAGACACTGGAAGAAAGACATCGAATAATTGAATATGATTGACGATGCTCTACAGAATCTCGAAATTTGAATAGTTTCTACAATGAAACTCTAAATCTGGCATAAAATCCGAAGAGTTTCTGGTCGTACGTACAGTACACTAGTGGCAACACAGAATCAGTAACCTCACTGCATGATAACAATGGTAATGTTTCCGACGGCATCGGTAGTAAAGCGGAGTTACTAGATACGGCTTTCAAATAGTCCGTCACAAAAGAAGATGCAGTAAATGTTCCACAATTCAAATCAAGAACAGTTGCCAATATGAGTAACTTAGAAGTACACATCCTCGGCGTAGCGAAGCAACTTAAGACACTTAATAAAGCCAAGTCTTCCGGTCCAGAATGGTTCCTTTTAGAGTATGCTGACGGAAGAGCGGTACCTAAAGACCAAAATGCTGCACAGGTCAAAAAATGGTTCAAATTGCACCATGGGACTTAACTTCGTAGGTCATCACTCCCCTAGAACTTAGAACTACTAAAACCTAACTAACCTAAGGACATCACACACATCCATGCCCGAGGTAGGATTCGAACTTGCGACCGTAGCGGTCGCGCGTTTCCAGACTGTAGTGCCTAGAACCGCTCGGTCACTCAGGCCGGATGCACAGGTCACATCAACAGACAAGAATAAAAGTAATTAGCTGAATTATTGACCCATATCACAAACAACAGTTTCCAGTAAGATTTTGAAACACATATTTTTGTTCCAATATAAAGTACATCATATGGATTCGGGAAAAACCATGATACAGTTGCTGTTGACACATAGTCGACACGGAATCACAAAATATCGTTCTTGCTGGCCATTAATTCACAGGAAGTACTGAGTGTTGTCGACAAGGGGTCACAAGTTGATTCCATATTTCTTGATACACAGAGGGCTTTTGTTACCGTGCCATGGAGCATAGTCCTTGTTGTGTGACTGGATTCGTGATTTTCTGTCAAAGGGGACACGGCTCTTGGTAACTGATGAAAAGTCATAGAAGGAAACTGAAGTGATAGCTGGCGTTCCGCGAGAAAGCGTTATAGGTATTCTGCTGTTTCTAAACGATATGGATAAAGTTCAGTACTTCATGTGAAGGTAAGCGATAAGATGAAAATCGGATGCTGTTACAGATCACCTACAAATGGATTCTGCATTATAGAAATGTTTAAGAAATCGGGGAGGATTTTCTGAGTAAACTGCCTCATCATGCTGTTTTGCTGGGGGATGTCTTTAGCTATCGTGACATAGAGAATAAGACTCACGTGATTAAGAAAGGAGCCAGAGATTGGAACTGGCATAATACTGCACTGCGTGCCTAGTCCAAATATCGCCTTGTACAACTGAGAACGACTCGTAAGGGTAACGTCTCATGTTTCCTCACTACAAATAAACCAGGAGTTTCCAATTCAGGTAAGAGAAGTGAATCAGATACGTCTGCTGCGGCATCAATGACTGCAATTGGTAAAAGAAATTATACTTATCCAATGCTAGCAGACACGCATTTCCCCAGTAGTCAACTTTAAGCAGTTCTGTGGAGCTACGAACGTGGCTAATCAATGGATAAAATTCAAATCTATTGTACCACACACTTCCTTTTGGTATGTGTTGAGCTACGTTGTAAGGGGTGAAGAAGAGCCAGGTGATTAAATAGCAGTTTCAGCAAGTTTCTAGAAGAGCGAAGGAAATTTCAAGATCGTTGAGGGTAACCGCAACCAGACACAAATACTTTTAAAAAGCCATCATTTCATATCCATTATCTGTTTCCTGCAGCTACTTCAACTTCGGACAGCTAATTGTTTTATATCATTGTCAGTGTCTTCAGAATAATTTCGTCTGATCTTTCATTCTGTAGAGATAGGTATTAGGTACACAATTAACAGCAGTTTATACCATATGCTGATGAATTACATACGCTAAGAATAGAAATGCGCATATTTTATGAAGACAGAGGAGGTGAATGAGGTCATGTCCTCCAGTGACCGATGTACAGCTACATTCAGTTTCTCTTTTGATGGCAAAAATTTTCAGAGAAATCACGAAATGCTTAAAAGGAAGAGTGATGTTTGCACATATAGTTAAGTTCGTGTACCCTTCATAACATGCATCACATCAGCTAAACTGTGCTTTGGAAGGAATACTTTGTTTACAAGATTAAACAAAGGTTTTAAGTAATTCCTCGTAAGCAAACATTTCAAGTAATTCTCGTTAAGCAAGGAATATAAATGTGCAGCTTTAGAAGTTCAGAAATCTTGAATCGAAAACCAAAAATTGAGTTCAACAACATCGTACGTGAAAGTAATGAAGAAAGCTTCACCACAGATTACTGAAAAATTAAAGCCTATCGTAGGCAAACGGAGGGTAAAGAGATGCTATTTTAAGTTCCGTTAAAAATCCTTGAAGATTAAAACATGTAAAATTGGCTAGCGTATCTTTTTCTGGCGTGAGAAGGTATTTTTTTACATATACAGTAATAAAGAGGGGAGTCACAATGCGGAAGGGCGTTCGCGCCGAGGCTCTTCGTGTGTCATTAGCCACTCACTCTCTTTCCGACTGTGGTTTAGGCTAACTTCAGTCATATTTACTGCTGCTGTACATCAGCAGGATAGCAGTGGTACAGTTTTTAGTGTGCCGAACGCAGATGCATGTGGCCGAGACTCACTGAAACCTCTTAAACGTGATTTTAGCTTGGTACAGTTTTTTACTGCACGGTTTCGTGTAACAACGCTGATAGTGCACTAAAGGTGTAATGTGAATGAAAGAAAACAACGGAAAACTGTAAACTAAGCACTAAATCTGATAGAGTTGACTTCTCTACAGTTATCTTGAGCGAAAGTCCGCAGAAATGCTTCAACATCCCCGTTTTCTATTTCTTTATCGGCCTTTAGGTCTCTACCCATACATCAGCCTAAATACAACTTTTAGTCCTCGCTATTCAATTCCAACACTTTGTAGCATGATTCTGGCTGGTTTAAGTAGATCTGGTGCCCAAGACCTTGCCACAGTGGTAACACCGGTTCCCGTCAGATCACCGAAGTGCTGCCGAGCTGGGCTAGCACTTGGTTAGGTGACCCTCCGGTCTGCCGCGCTCTGTTGGCAAGCGGGGTGCACTCAGCCCTTGAGCAGCTACTTGATTGAGAAGTTGCGGCTCCGGTCTCTGAAACTGACATACGGCCGGCTGAGAAGTGTGCTGACCACTTGCCCCTCCGTATCCGCATCCAGTGACGCCTGTGGGCTGAGGAGACACGGCGGCCGGTCGGTACCGTTGGGCTTTCCAAGGCCTGTTCTGACGGAGTTCATTTTAGTTTAGTTTTAAGCAGATCTGGTACAACTACTTTTGCTTAAATACGAGGAGAGGCATAGATAGAGAGAAGGATCATAAATAGACATTACTTGTTATCACGCCAGAGCAGTTAAAATTGAGGCAGCAAAACAGAGAGAGAGAAAGAAAGAGAGAGACAGTGAGAGTGTGATAAAACCGTAATGTAATATGTAAGTTATTCACTACATAGCTATATAATTCTTTGACTTACATTAGCTACAGAAATACTACCAATAGCATTGCTGCATCGGTCCTGCATCAGCCACTTATAGTTGACAGGAAAATTCAACTTTTGTACCTTATTTTTACAGTGAGTCATCATAAGTTTCTTATCTACAGGGTGTCAAAAAAAGGCGCATCCCTTATGAGATATGAGCACTTGTTGATCTTCGATGTTGTGAAACACATCTCTTCTCCTGAAAGCTCTTTGCTTTTTATATTTTGGGAGGAGGAAGAAACAAGAAAAACCGTCGAGTAAACATGCGCTATAAAATTCATACCGTAAGAGCTACGAGGACTTGTTCAATATGGAAGAGATGTTTTTCATAAAAGCATAGATCAACAAGTGGTCATAGCTTTTAAAATATGTATTGCACACCCGATGTTTACCAACAATTTTTCACTTGTTTTGTTCAACAAATTTTCCTCCCAAAACATGGAAAGCAAAGACCTCGCAGTAGAAGAGATCTTGGTTCATACGGCTCTGAGCACTATGGGACTTAACAGCTGAGGTCATCAGTCCCCTAGACTTAAAACTACTTAAACCTAACAAACCTAAGGACAACACATACATTCGCGCGGTTCCAGACTGAAGCGCCTAGAACCACTCATACCTCTTAAGAGAAGCATTTTAGAGAACAGGTTTAGTAAATATTACTTATTTCTGTATGGGAAACCTGCCCCTAAGGTTTCTCGGCGTTTTTGGGACCGCTATATATTATACATGAAACTTCCCTCACAAGGAAGGGAAAGAGTTCCCCGTAAACGGTGTGCACGCCATTCAAGATACGCTAGCGCCCCTCGGCAGAGCCCCTTGGTGGGTCCGGCCCTAACAGCACTTGTTGCGAGACATTTTTCTCCCGCGGAGAGCGAGTCCGAGGCGATACAGATGGGGTCCCATCATTTATAAGCCTCCACTCATAGTTCTTCTCACCCCTTACTGGAAACACCATTACTTCCGTAGGAAACCTGTTGAGCTGTCCTTCAGGCATCATTTTTGGACATCTTTAGGTAGTGTATGAGTCTTACCGTCGTAATAAAGCAAGTCTCATACAAGCTCTGGGAAAACTTTTCTGTCAGCGAACGAATGGCAATCTGACAGTATCAAGCAGAGCAACCGGCAAGGTTCAAAATGGTTGAAATGGCTCTAAGCCCTATGGTATTTAACATCTGTGGTCATCAGTCCCCTAGACTTAGAACTAGTTAATCTTAACTAGCCTAAGGACATCGCACACATCCATGCCCGAGGCCGGATTCGAACCTGCGATCTTAGCAGCAGCGCGGTTCCGGACTGAAGAGCCGAGAACCGCTCGGCCACATCGACCGGGCAGCCGGCAAGGTATCAAGGTATACCGCAACTTTCTTCGCTGTCTGTTTCAAGAAGACGTCAGTCTGCTGGGATTGGGCGCCGCTCTGCACACTAGGGAACGCCGCCGTTGCAGGCGCATACACAAGCAGCCAGGACATTGTGACCACCTACATAATAGCCGGCACGTCCAGCCTTGGTACGGATAATAGCGGCGACGAGTCATGGCATGGAAGCAATGAGGGCTTGGTAGGTCGCTGGAGCGAGTTCGCACGACAACTACACACAGAAGTCACGTAATTCTCGTAAATACCGGGGAGAGGGCGATGATCACTGACGCCATATTCAATCACACCCCAGACGTGCAGGATCGAGTTCAGATCTGGCGAGTTGGGAGGTCAGCACATCAACTGGAACTGACCACTGCGTTCCCCCAACCACTCCATCACACTCCCGGCCTTGTGACGTGGCGCATTATCTTGTTGAAAGATGCAACTGCCGTCGGGAAACGTGCAACCAGTGTACGATACTCCTCGGAAATCATGGTGCCTTGCACGCGCTTCGCTGTACCCATCGATGCCCACTTGAAAGTAACCCAGAGCATAACAGAGCCGCCGCCAGATTGTCTTTGTCCGGCTTTGCAGGTATCAAGAAGCTGTTCCCCTGGAGGAAGACGGATTCGCGCGGTCCAATTAGCCTGATGAAGAAGAAATGGGGATTCGTAAGAACATGCAGTGCTCCGTCACTGCGCCAACGTACAGTGAAGATGGTCACGTGCCCTTTTCAGTCGTAGTTACCGATGTCGTGGTGTTGACTTTAGCATACGTATGGGTCGCCGGCTGCGGAGGCCCATCGTTAGGAGTGTTCGATGCACTGTATGTCCAGACACACTTGTACTTGTTCCGCCACAGCTCGCCGCCTGTCCTATTTTACCAGTCTGCCCAGCCTACGACGTCCGACACCTGTTGTGAGGGGTGGCCGCCCAATCCCAAAACGTGTGGACGTGGTTCTACCTTGATTTCGCCACGTGGTGAGGACACACACCACAGCACTCCTAGAACACCCAACAAGTCATACAGTTTTCGAAATTCTCATGCCGAGCCTCCGGGCCATCACAGTCTGCCCTCGGTCAGACTCAGATAGATAGCGCGCCTTCCCCATTCTACACACGGACAGCCCACTCAGTGATACTACATGCACGGTTCGTGTGTCTGCAGTATTCTTTGAAAGTAAAATGATACATAAATGAGCACCTATGATTAATTTAGATTTTAGAGGACGTTATTACCTTTCTCAGGTGATTAAAAGTATTTTCTTCTCCACATGTGTCAGATCGATTCCTTGCTGCATCAGTGAGGCTACATTTAATTGTTTCTGCAATTTGCTGTCGTATACGGATTGAATTTCTGTGAAGACGTCACAACCTTATAGAAACTGTGTAGAAATGGATAGGACAATCCCGTCCAAATACAAACAAAATAGAAACGATCTAGTGCATTTAGAAGTCATTTGATCAATTTTACTGATACATTTTGATATTGTTTACGAGGTACACGTGCTTATGGTCAAGCGTACCAAATATTCCCGTTATTAAAAGCTTAAATGGCATGTTCTCTCTGCTGGTATTGTAAAATACAGATGTTCAAACACAAAAATCATCTGTGTCTAACGTGGGATCGACTGGCTTATAAGATGTCCGATGGCGTGCAGAAAAGTAATACCTCTCAGCTTTTTATGTGAAAACTCTTACAGTAACATAGCTGCAACATAAGTTAACCAAGGAGGTGTGCGACCACGTTGAGAAGTATGTGCAGTTTGCAAAATGCTGAATAGGACTTCTAGGATAAAGTCATTGACTACATGCAAAGAATAATGAAGTCCGCTTCCATCCAGTCAATGACTTTTTTCCTCAGCGCCCTATTCAGCATTTTGCAGGCTGCACACAAAAAACTCTTAAGCTCTTTAAATGAAACAAACGTCACTAACATTTTACTTCCCTGTTCTTTTTATCAACATATTTGCAACCCTGTGCCGCTGGAGGGCTCCGAACTGTAGCATGAAACATGGCGTTGTTGACGTAACTTTGTCGTTGCGCAAGGAAAAGGGTGATGTGATGTTGTTTCGAATTCGGAGAGTTCTACCACACGTGGAGCACCATCTCCTTCAGCATAACAATGTCAGAGTGCACGCAAGTGCTTTGACAACTGCAGCAGTCCGACAACTTGTGTTCACAGTCATCTATCAACCTCCATACAGTTCCGACTTGACCCCGTCTCCAACTTAGATCTGCTTCCAAAACTTAAAGAACGCGTTTGAGGTCTTCATTTTGATAGTGATGAAGCGATGCAAGCATAGTTGATGTAGTGGCTCTGTCAACATAGTGAAATATTCTACAGTGATGTTGTCAGCAAACTGCTCTCTCATTGGAAGAAATGTGTTCCTCGCCACAATGACTATGTTGACAAATAAATATGTAGACATCGAGAATAAAGAATTAGAACGTCTAAAACTTTCATTTTGTTTGGAAAGTTTTAAGAGTTTTCCCATAAGAAATTCGGAGGTACTAATTTTCTGTGTGCCCTCGTTCATTGTACAATATCTGTAGTTTCACTTTGCGTGACTGAACTACGAACTGAAGACAGCGTGCAGGAATGGAAATCACCACAACATTGTATTTATTTCCTTCAGACGCAATATTTCGATAATTCAGAACCTGCAGCCATTTGAGATAAATATTCGCTCGTTAGATGAAGAAATGTAACTTTCAGAGTTCTTGAATTCTCATCTAGTCTCTCGCCTTCTTTTCAGGTCATAAGGATTCTTTTACCTTTCTTGAAAAGATACACTACGTTTGGATGTAAAGCATCTCTCTCGTGCTGTGTGTATATGTGTATGTGTGTGTGTGTGTGTGTATGTGTGTGTGTGTGTGTGTGTGTGTGTGTGTGTGTGTGTGTGTGTAAAAATGCAGGTTTACAGAACGAATTTTCACCCTGGCAATGGTCCCAGTTTTAATCTGCCAGGAAGTTTCAAAACGATGGTTTACTGGCGACCTTGATATAATAAAACATGGGCCTTGTTGTAAGATAGTCTTAAAAATGGATTCAAAATTATATAATAAAGGAATAGACTAGAACAATAACCCAGATTATCGTGTTTGTGGAATCACTTAGAAAAAATGTGAAAAAAATGGACTAGCAAGACATAAACATCAAACCATACCACCTACAAAATTTTGGAAGCAGTACTCCTATCCACAAAATGTTAAAAGTTTACAATTTTCAGTAACCATCTCTTAGTAGGCTATATTTTTAGGTAATTGGTTGCTGGCCTCTGTTTGAATATACATACAAGCATGGAGTACTGAAATGCACAGGCCACAGACATCGCAATTTGGAGGGTCCTCTCGTCCAAGTAGATAGAAAATACTTTTTGGATAACTTGTAGTTTTCTAACAATTTCGGGAAAAGCTGTATTTGAGTGGGGTTTGGGCATCTGCATGATTACCAATGATTTGATGAACACGTTCATTTCATCTGCTGACTCGTATCTGTTGTAGTTTTCATGGAATTCAAAAGTGAAAAGTGGATAATGCGAGAAATCTCTGAATAGTTGGTACTGCTGGAAGTTACCCTAATTTTTTTAGCTATTAAGTCATTTACTAATTCCACTATTCAGTGATAACAGTTTGCTTCCTCATATTTGTTACTGCTGGAGTAGTCATTAAATTTAGTTCATGTTTGGTTCTCTATCTCACTTTCATTTATGATGATTTTGTAAGAGAATGAAAAATTACAGATTAGATGTAGATAATTATTTGTTATTTAGGTTTAGATTTTGTGCAGCTAAACATCTATGATAAATCTGAACAAAGATTTCTGAGCTGGTGAAAGAATTCAAAAAACCTCTGAAGCAAAAAACAGTTCACTCAGGTGGGCAGTATAGTGTTGCATCAGTGTCACAGATAGCAAGCCAGTCGATCCATACAGAATCACGAGGACCAGATGTCCCCATTTAGGCAAAACGTTACTTTACCTCCGGTGCACTTTACCGACACTCTGGAATTCCAGTTGGCGTTCAGCATCTCACAACAGACGTGAAATTACTTTTATATGGTTCTCGTGCTGTGTTCGGAACATTATCTTTTTTTTTCAGAATGAAATGCTGCTTAACGATAGTGACGATAACAGTTAGAATGAAGGGGAGGCTATGAGCGCCGTCCGCTGAGAGAGGTGGGAAGAGGCGGAATTCGATTACGTTCGCACGGAGTGCTGAGGGAGGGAGATGGGAGGTGGCGACTGGAGACAGCTGGTCCGTTATCAGGTTGCGATGGTGCTGCTAGCAGGGGCGGTACGTGGCAATCAGCGGCGCTGCTGGCAATCTGTTGTCTGTTTGCAGGGGCTGCTTGCCACCAGGGAACGCTTCGGACCACGCCCGTCTCACCGAGGCACTACACCAACGTCACAGGGGCCCAGTGGAGACTAAAACATGGCAGCCTTAGAGATAGCGATATGACCGTGGTCGTTCAACAGTGGACGTCAAGCAACTAGGAGCGTGGAGTCCAAGCTATTAATGAACTGAATTACTTTCGAACATCCGCTAGTGGTGAAATTCACTGTTACGGAAACGATTTTGGGTCTTTACCTTGAAAATAACTGATGGGTGGGAGGCGGTTTCGAGCGCTGCTAAAACAATGGGTTGTAACCTTCGTCTGTGGTGGTGAATAAGGTGCGCTGTGGCTGATAGATTGGGATGTCATGAATGATTTCATAGTCTGGGAGGGAAAGGCAATTAATAATTACGTAGGAAAATGATATGGAGTGGAGGTGGAGAGAAGTTGGAACGAGTTGAAAGAGGTGAACCAGTGGGCCAGGGCTGTACAGGAGAGCAGCTGGTTGGCATTCAGTAAACTGTAAGACTGAAATATTTTTTTCAATTTAATTCATTAGCACGAATTTTAGACCAGTTGTCTGGAAACCCTAAACAGGACGCGCATATTCAATAATCATGGTTATACTATAATATAATGGCATCCGTCCATCCTTGAGGGATGATGGTGTAGCATGCTTGGTTTAGAGTCTGCAGCGTCTGCTGTGGCTAGAAAGTCCCACTCGAGAGTGGCAGTCCCTACTGCAGTTTGGACATGTGAAACTTGAGAGACTTCGAACAGAAGCCGCTCTGTCTCTTCGCTTTGTCCTCTTCCTGATTTGTTCCTGTGTGCATTCGTCCTCTGAGAGCTTGACGCCGTTGCGCACAGTTACTCGCCAATTGACACTGTCATCTGCAATGCTTTCCCAGCGACTTGGATTGATTCTGGTCTTGGTCAGGTCTCTCTTGCAGACATCCTTGAAACGAAGATGCGGTCGTCCCACTGGCCTCACACCTTCCTGAAGTTCGCCGTACAGCAGCTGTTTCGGTATCCGTTCAGGATCCATGCGCCTCACATGTCCCAACCATCTTAGACGTCGATGACTCAGGAGCGCAAAGATGCTGGTTGTGCTTGCACGATGAAAGACTTCGGTGTTGGGTACTCTATCTGTCCAAGAGATCTGAAAGGTCTTCCGGAGACAGCGGAGATGGAAGCTGTTGAGTCGAGATTCATGCCTAGAAACAGTTGTCCATGTCCCACAGCTATAGAGAAGGGTGCTTATAACACAAGCGTTGTAGACTTTTAATTTAGTTGCTACATATTGTAGATCCCAAGTAAGTAAAGTCATCAACTATCTGGAGAGGATTAGCTTCAATGCTAATGGATGGAAGGTTGGTAGTGCTCTGCGCCATGATCTTAGTCTTTTGAAGGCAGATGAGTAGACCAAATTTTTCACAGGCATTTGATAATTTGTTGATTATATACTGCAGCTCATCTTCTGTGTTCGCTACTAGGGCTGCTTCGTCCGCATATAACAACTGTATTTACTTTGGTCTTGGCCTTGAGGCGAGCAATGTTGAAAAGATTTCCATCAGATCTCGTATGTAGATACACTCCCACCTCACAGTCTTCAAAGGCAAATCTGAGCAGAAGGGAAAAGAAAATCCAAAATAATGTAGGAGCTAACACACACCCCTGTTTCACACCGCTATTAACAGGGAATGCTTCTGATGTTTTACCGTTGAAGCAAATTGTTGCTTGTGTTTTCTCATGGAAAGAGACAATTATCTGTAGTAGTTTAGGTGGGCATCCAACCTTCTGCAACAGTTTGAAAAGCCCACTTCTGCTCACTAAATCAAACACTTTAACAAGGTCAATGAAAGCAATATAAAGTGGCCTCTGCTGCTCACGACATTTCTCTTGTAGCTGTCTTAAGGCGAAGATCATATCTACGGTTGATCGGCCGGGCCTGAAGCCACACTGAGATTCTGCGTAGATTCTGGAAGCTAAGATCTGTAATCGCATTAGGATGACTCTTGCATAAGCTTTCCCGGCTACACTTAGTAATGAAATGCCTCGGTAATTGTTACAGTCACTTCTGTTCCCTTTCTGTTTATATAGAGTAACTATCCTCGAATTCCGCATACTCATCGGGACATAAACTTCTTCCCAGCTGGTTGTGATAAGTGAATATAAATGTTTGAGAAGAACAGACTTGTTATACTTAATAACCTCTACAGGGATCCCATCTTCACCTGGGGCCTTTCCGTTAGCAAGAGAATCTATTTCTCTACTAAGTTCTTCCATAGTAGGCATTGCATCTAGTTCTTCCATAACTGGCATTTGTTTGATGGCGTCACATGCATCCTTGCTAACTTCATTCTCTGCTGCGTGCAACTCGAGGTAGTGTTCAACCCAGCGTTCCATTTGTTTGCCTTCATCAGTAATGACTTCACCCGTCTTGGACTTCAGAGGAGCTGTTTTTCTGACAGTTGGTCCAATTGCTTTCTTAATACCATGGTACATTGCCTTAGCATTCCCAGAGTCGGCCGCTTTCTGTGTACCTGCACATAAATTCAGCCAGTAGTTATTTACGCATCTCCTGGATGTTTGCTGTGCCCTGTTCTTTGCTTTTCGTAGATCATCTCGAGTTCTTTCATTTGGGTTTCTTTTGTAAGCAAGCAGGGCTTTCTGTTTAGCCTCAGTGACTGATTCCATTTCTTCCAAATTTTGCTCCTACTAGTCTTTATTTCTTTTTCCTTTTATTCCATAGGCCAATACTGCTGAGTTGTAGATTGCACCCGAGAGTTTTGCCCATTTCTTATCAACATTCCTTTCTGTTGCACGTTTCCTGGGAAAGCACTTTCAAAATTACTGGCAAAATCCTGCTTTCTTTGTGTGTCATAAATATGATCTGTGTTGATACGGGGATGACCTCTCGGTTTAGCGTGGTGACATTTCTTAGGAGTGAGCCTCAATGTGCACCCCACTATGGCGTGGTCTGTGTTGCAATCAGCACTATGATAACTTCGTGTCAGTAGCACATTTTTGAGACCAGTACGCCTAGCTATGACTAAGTTGATGCCAGTGATGAGAGCGTGGGTGTCTCCAAGACACCTTGTGCTGATCCTTAAGCTGGAAACATATGTTTGTGATACAGAGTCCATAAAAGCGGCAAACTTCAAGCAGTCTCTGGCCATTTTCATTCATTTTTCCCACCCCATGATGTCCCAGGCAATTCGGCCATATGTCGTTATCTGATCCAACTCTAGCATTAAAGTCCCCTAGAAGTGTCTCGGTGCTAGGTACCTTGACTATTCTGTCACTGAGTAAGTCATAAAACAGATCCTTCTCTTCCATGCTGGATGATAAGGTAGGAGCGTACACATTTAGGATGTTGACAGTGCCACTTGAGGAGCATATTTTCAAATCAATAATTCGCTCTGTTCCACCGGATGGTGGCACAGTACAGTCCAGGAGGGCGTTTTTAACAGCAAATCCTACGCCATGAAGTCTTGGCTCGTCTTGAGACTTCCCCTGCCAGAATAATGTGTAATTATCCTCCCTGATAGAGCCCGCGTCTGGAAGCCACGTCTCCTGCAGTCCCGCGATGTCTACATTCAGACGATGGAGCTCTCTGTCAATTACGGCAGTCTTACGGATGAAATCAACCTCTTGGGCATCGTCAATGTACCTTGAACACATCGTCCTAACATTCCAGGTGGCAATAGGAAATAGTGATTTCTTTATAATTTCATTTTTGTTGTTGGTAGGTGTACTATATCAATCCGCTTGTCGAAGATTACTTCTAAGCTCCACACACCCAGTGAAGCAGGCGGATAGTGGCGCGACAGCACCTTATTGGCTGGGGGCTGCCCAGCTTGAGGCGGGTGGTAGCTGTCCAATGAGATGCAATGATCTCTCCCACCGTCGGAAGTGGCCCCTGGCACTCGAGTCTTACGCCAATCAGACAGAGTTTATAATCGGTAACTGCCTCTTCCCGTGTTGTGCCGAAGTCCTTGGACGTCGCTGAAGTGTCCTCTCCAGGATGCTACAAGCCTGAGCGATAAATATGAAGACACTTGAGTTGCCCAACCATCAAGGTCTCCCTCTCGACCTAAATGATAATATCCAGAGGAAAGGCAAGCCTGTACGTCTGGTATCACTTCGGTTGCAGGAGCTGCCGAAAGGGGACGTAGTACGCCTTCCAACCGCCTTTGGCGCCGCACTCCATATTTTCTTTCAGGGTTTTCTCTCTTAGCCTTCATCCCTCCCGAGACCAACCACAAGGCAGTGGTGTGTTAAGGTAATTAGAGAAAGAAAAGGAATGGTAACTGAGGAGAGGGTAGGGAATAGGATGTATGGGATATAGGATATAACACGGGTCGTTTTGAGGCACACTTTGTCTGGCTCCTCTGCTGAGACCTGCCCGGCTAGGTTGGACCTGCCAGTAGCTACGCTACCGCCGATATAGCTCTCAGCTTCCTTGGAGCACACAAACTCTCCCGCCCACACGGACAGTGCTACGATATGGCGGTGCTTCATGGGAGAGCATGGTTATACTATATTTTATGTTATAAATGTATTAACAAATCATGTTAGTAGCAACCGTTGGTAAAAGAAGTATAGAAATAAAACAGAAAGTTTCAAACATAAGAATCAATTTAAAAAATCATAAAATAAACTGTGTATATGTTACTGATAGCTTCAGAAAAACCCGAGGTTTGCCGACTACCAGCAACTACAACTACTTCTAAAAGTATTGTTGCTACGTACTGCGCATCACCCACACTGGTAAGTGCGTGAGTCGGCAATTCTGATTGCCATTCGTCTAACTTCCAGGCTCCCAAGTGGCTTTTTATCAGCAATACGAGTTCCTGTGATCTCGTACACGCGATGATATTACTGACGCCTAACCAGCACAGCACTGCCCTGTAACATACCACGATATCCATCGGACATATGACGTGAATGCATACGGGTATGCATGGCCATGTATTCTTTCTTTGATTTTTATTTTTATTTTATTTTCCTTTTTTCTTATGTATATATAAGTTTCTCTTTATTACATTTACATGTGCCTGTTATTCTCTGTAACTGAGAAAACTTTTCTTGTGATCTGTTGACAGAGCGTCCATCTGATCTTATACACTGAAAGTTAAGCAACTGACTTTTAGATATTCGATCGGCTATCACATCAATTTTTGATTACTTACAATTGTTTGCAGATCATAGTGTAACTGTCTACTGTCTCTCTCTATCTGAAAAAGGTGTACTCGAGAACTACGTGATCAGAGAAACCTTCCTTTCCATATTCGGAGATTAGGTTGCTGTGTTACATCCCACTCTATGCAGGTAACTGGGATACGGACAGTGCTGTATTAACACGTGCAGCATGCCTCAAGTAGGGGCAATGTCACGCAGTTTGAGTTTGTTCCTGATGCTTGAGAATATGCTGTAAACATGCATTGCAGTGCTCCTATCGTCCGATTGCCATTCGTCTAACTTCCAGGCTCCCAAGTGGCTTTTTATCAGCAATACGAGTTCCTGTGATCTCGTACACGCGATCATATTACTGACGCCCAACCAGCACAGCACTGCCCTGTAACATACCACGATATCCATCGGACATATGACGTGAATCACTAGTAACCCTCTAGTGAGAAAGGCACGAGTGAGCCTCAGAAGTAAGCTCCGTTGAATTCGTCCCAGTACTGTTTTCTAGCTGCCTAATCTAAGGCCATGCGGCCTGTCGCTGGCAGCGAAGCCCACAATGGCTTTGAAGTTAGCTTCCTGGTATGATCACACAGCATTCAACGGTAATTTACAGTAAGCAGCACCAGTACGGGTAATCTTATGCATAATTTTGGGCGCGGTCTGAGTAATAAATTTTACATGTTCCACGAAGTTTCTTTTCTCGTCGAGAATAATGCCTAAATATCTACAAACAGTACTGCGTTTTACAAGTATTCCGCCAAACCTCGGGGAAGGATTTCTGGCAAGAGCAAGCCTTCCTTTCAGAAGTATGTACGTGGTTTTATGAACAACTATAGTCAGTTTGTTGCTGTTACGTCAGTCTTGCATCTGAGCAGCAACATTACTAGCTTTCTCCTCAAATCTCGCCCTGGAGTCTGCAGACACAACAGCTAGGGTGTCATTTGCGTATGCAACACCACCTTCAATAGCATCTTCCCCGTCTAACAGATGTGATAGGCGTTAACACTAAGATCCCAGAACAGTGGACCAATTATGGAGCCTTGAGGACAGCGCTTGGTAACCTTTTTACTTATTTTGCTCTGAGCCAGAAGCCAGTGGATGGTACGTCTACTGCAATAACGTCTTATATAGACATGTGAGGACCCTGGGATCTCGAAGGCGTACGAACATTGTAGGCCACCAAAGATTATCTAATGTGCCTGCGATGTCAATCATTAGCGCGACTGCGTACTTCGTCATAGAAATTTCTACAATCTGAAGAGCTCTATTAACCGCACCATTTATAGACTTCCCTTATCTGGATCCATGCTGACATTTGTGCAGACCAAAGAGCCCCTGTGCGACTGCTACCGATCACAGACTGAGAACTTCTGAACTTCGGCATTGACGTTT
Organism: Schistocerca piceifrons; assembly: GCF_021461385.2. Classification (NCBI taxonomy): domain Eukaryota; kingdom Metazoa; phylum Arthropoda; class Insecta; order Orthoptera; family Acrididae; genus Schistocerca; species Schistocerca piceifrons. The sequence goes on from NC_060138.1 coordinate 663,828,158, forward strand.
AATAAGCAAATTAAGTAGGTTCATAGCTTTTCGGTGATGTCGGAACTTCATCCATTCCCTTTTTAATCAATACTGCCCTAGTTGTTTTTTACCATATCGCCGAGATCTTACGTATTCGCAACGTCTCGCTTAGTAGTGCTGTCAAATATGGCACTATTAGTGAACCTACCATCCGCAACATCTCAGAGTAGACGCCATCCGGACCAGGTGCCTTTCCAGTTCTGAGCTTGGAAATTACGACAGAAACTTCTTCTTGAGTAAATGGGATCACTAACATTTGATTGTTGTATTCGTTATAAAGTCCTAAGTTGTGACTATATTTCCGTAAATGTGTGTGTGTTTATCATCAGGAAGTAGGGCTGTAAGATATTCTGCTGATTCCCTTCATTCAGCCATCATTGAGCCATACTCTTTAGGAGCTGTGGACATGACAATAGCCCCTTAACTTGTTTCTTCCCCGTACGGAAAATCGCAACTGCTTCGAAGAAATTTTTTTGTTTTTTTCTCTTTTCCCCTAAGGGATCAAACGGCTAAGATCATCGGTCAGTAGACTTATACACTACTTAAACTAACTTATGCTAAGAACAACACACACACACACACCCATGCACGAGGGAGGACTCGAACCTACGGCGGGAGAGACCACGCGATTCGTGACATGGCACCTCAAATCGCGCTGCCACTCCTCGCGGCTGGAAATTTTTCCTCGTGTAAATGTAGAATAGGCGAGCGTGGTCCACGTATCTGAGGATGTTATGAACTGGTACAGGATATGGATGAGAGAACGTGGATGGCTACACAAAGTGACAGGGTGCGTTATCCGAGGATTTCGAGGGAGCTGTAAGACTTGGAATGAGCGGAGGTCCAGCCATGTTTGTAGGTGTACATAAGAATACCTCATATGAGGGTTTTCTATGCGTGGATAATGGTCGTGGGGCTCGATTCTAATACTCATTCGCTTAGTAGTCTCAGTCTACTGTTCGCTTTCTTTTGGATGACTAGTAGAACGAAAATTTATGTTAGATGCTGATCCAGTATTACCTCGCTACGTTGTAAGGTTTAAGTTAGTGAATCGGGTGGATGTGAAATGTAATGGAGAGGTCTCGAAATTGCAGTGATTCGGTGGTTTTTCTGTAACTATTGCAGAGTAGACAAATGGATCCACAGGCAACACCAAGAGGTAAAGTTGTATAGACGGAACTGCAGGGATCGTAGAATGGATAGAGGGAAGAATGAGTGGTGACAATCACAGTGTCAGTGTAGTGGCCTGGGTACATGGGGGGGGGGGTGTATCGAGTTTCAGCCATTCAATAGAGGTAAAGGAGTATTGATGGCATGGATGGATTCACGGGGTACCTTCATATTGGATGGAAAGCTCGAGAGTAGGTGTCGTTTATTATAAGACAGGATAGACCGTTAATCAGAAAGTATCAAGCCTGTGGTTGAACATGATTGGAAGAACTTGCCGGTGGAGTGGGAACAGAACAGTAGGCATTAGCCTGTCTGTTGCCTAGGGAGAGGAAGAATGATGGAAAAACGCTTCTAATGTTGCTGGTATAGGAGGTGAAGGAACTGATCAGGTGTAGAGAATTTGCGAGTACACCTGATATATTGTATAAACTGATTATAATATCTTTTCCAGAGTGTGGACTGAAAGAAGTGGCTGAAGTTTGAATCATTGCTAGTAAGTCGACAGAATGGCGCGTTACTAAAAGGTTAGCTTTTAGATGGACAGAAATGTCTGAGGTCTTTCCAGAACTCAGGATATTAAGGAGTATGGAGCTGTATAAGTTTAATAAGTTTCCTGTAAAGTGAAATGGTATTCGTTACTGTGGGAGTGTATGATGGAGCTATAACCATACAATTTCTACAGTTTCTTTTGCAGTAGTTGTTACCATGTTGTTTGACTGGTGAATTTATATCTCATCACGGCGTGCCTTTTGAGTACTGGATGTTGGAAACGAAAGCAGCAAAGGCGTCAGTACGTTTGTGGACATATATAACCACAGTTTGATTAAAATTGAGCTAGCCTGGTACTGCAAAGGTGTCTGAAAGGTAATAGATGTAAAGACTGATGAGCGGTAGAGTTAGTTAATGTTCCACAGACCATTTGAACGATTCTTTTATCGAAATGACGTGGAAAGAGTCTCCTTACAAGATATGTATACGTGAGTAGTCTTAACATTAAAAGTTTTTTGTCTTAGTTTTTAACTTCAGTTGAAAACAATTTTTTTCCATTTTACCAGTTTTTAAATAGAAATTCGACCACAGAATAGGAAGAGTTCGCCATGAGAAATGATTTTACCTTAGATTCCAAATTTGCTTTGTTACCTGTTAGACGTTTTATGTTATTGGGAAAATCATTAAAAAGCTTTTGTTGTTGCATATTGAAGTCCTTTTTGATCCACTGTCAGATTTAATCATTTTCCTCTAGTTTTGTAGGTACGGACAAATTCTCAGGGATTTTTTACTATGAATTTCATTATCGAATGTATGTACTGTGACGATGCAGTTGGAATGCCTAGCTCCTTGAAGAGGTACCTACATGCCGTCCATGAGTGTACTTCACATACTATTCTTATTGCTCGCCTTTGTGCAATTAGATTTTCTAAGAAGTGAGTTACCCAGAAAATGATTGTATAAGACATTGTCCAGTGGAAATACGCAAAATAAGATTTAATTCACGTGTTTTCAAGGCTATCAATTATAACTGTTTCTACACTGCTAAATTATGCTTTGTGACAAACAGAGCGTGTGCAAGCGAACGCTTACAGGGCACATCAGGGTCGTGTGCAGCCGGTGCGAGCGGCTCTTGGTTTACACAGGGCACGTGTGGGTTGACAGCTTGTCTGGGTACTGAGTTTTGCTTGCATGTACCTGCAGCCTAGAAGAACGTAATCGGTAGTTTACAGCAGTCTGTCTGACGATCATCACTCACGACCAAAGTGAAAAGCGACCTTCTTGCAGACGTTAAAGTGTTCACCTCAGTTCCGAGAGCAAGGTGTTACCCAGTGAGATTATGTCTCCATGTGTGCTCCATCTACTGGCATTCTTACATAGCTCCACTTCTTTATCTGGTCTACAGAATTTTTTGCTAGAAACTCTTGTTAATCTTCTTTTCCTATGCAAAAATACAGACTTGCTACACAAATTTTCTCTTAAATGACTGCCAGAGTAATGTTAATGGATGATTCTCCCACAATGTACAAAGGTTGTCTCTCTGGATACCACACTGCAGGAAAAAAATTCAGCACACTCGAGGGCAACGTCATTTTATTGACAAGTGAAGTAACATAGATCGTCAATGTAAGAGTATATAATAAGAAACTCAGACCAAATGAATACCTAGATAAAAAAATGGCTTTGAGCACTATGGGACTTAACTGCTGAGGTCATCAGTCCCCTATAACTTACAACTACTTAAACCTAACTAACCTAAGGACATCACACACATCCGTGCCTGAGGCAGGATTCGAACCTGCCACCGTGGCGGTCGCGCGGTTCCAGACTGTGTCGCCTAGAGCCGCTCGGCCACTCCAGCCGGCAATACCTAGATCTTTGCATCAATATACAGTGTACCCTGCCCTGCCCCGCCCCCCCCCCCTCCCCCCACTCTCTGGCGGCAACGCAGGCTTATTTTCTCACACGCAAATGATCATATAGCAGAAATGATCATATAGCACCCTGCGATAGATTGTCGTCAGCATCTTGCGCCTTTTCTTGCAGTTCTGCATTTGATCATGCACGCTCTGGAAAGCGAATAAGTTTCCGCTTCATCATGTACCAGACATGTTAAATTGGCGAGAGATCAGGTGTTCTTGCTGGCCAGAGAGTTGTACACCAGGAAGGGCACGTGGCCTCGCAGCAGACTCATGTGGACGTGCAATATCCCGCTGGAAAAGCACGTGAGTTTCTTGGTGAAGAAACGGCAGTAGCATGGGGATAACAGCCGGAGCGATGTAGCTAGCACTGGTTACACCAAATGTGATCACGAGTTGTAATTTATGCTCCCAAGACCTTGAGGGCTGGGACGTGACCTGTGAGTGGTAAGCAAATTCACTCTGGAATAGACAGCTCATTATACATATGTACGTCCATCACTCATACATGCACAGAATCTGCTATCTTCACTGAAGACAACAGAGCACCATTACACTCTCCAGTATATTCTTTCACGACATTGAATTAGTCATGCTTGGCGGTCCATGGTGTCAATAACTGCTTGACTAGAGCCACATACAATCTTTACGATCCTGCAACAAACAGACGGTTCCCAGTGGTCTCTGATGACACAACCTATGCTAAATGTGTGTTTATTTCATCCCTGGATGATGTTTGCTCCGACAACGCTGCTCGCACAATGTGTTGCTCTTGACGTAGATCTGTACCACGAGGACGTCCAGAAGCTGGTCTACGGGTGTCAGTATGTTCCACAGCAGTCCATCCAGTTTCCCGCAGGCCCACAATGTGAGCCCGATCAAATGGCTGAAACTATTCAACCGGAGTACGTATTCGTTGGTCGTACATGGTTGCACCCTAAAATGAATGTTGCAAACACTGTTCACCTTTAAACTCAGCGCACTTGTCAAAACATAGGGTGCATAGAGGAACGTTGTGAACACGATCTGATCGTCGATGATTGTGACAAATGTGTCGCTAACACTATAACCGCTCAATAAGCACATGTTATACTGTGGTGCCATCGAACATAGCCCCTGATGGTGTTGATTTCCGGCAGTGTATATTATCGGTGCTTATGTTAATCCCTGTTAAGACAGGGTTGTAGCCTCTCCCCGATGTTATTCAATCTCTATATTGAGCAAGCAGTAAAGGAAACAAAAGAAAAATTTGGAGTAGGTATTAAAATCCATGGAGAAGAAATAAAAACTTTGAGGTTCGCCGATGACATTGTAATTCTGGCAGAGACAGCAAAGGACTTGGAAGAGCAGTTGAACGGAATGGAAGGTGTCTTGAAGGGAGGATATAAGATGAACATCAACAAAAGCAAAACGAGGATAATGGAATGTAGTCGAGTTAAGTCGGGTGATGCTGAGGGTATTAGATTAGGAAATGAGACACTTAAAGTAGTAAAGGAGTTTTGCTATTTGGGGAGCAAAATAACTGATGATGGACGAAGTAGAGAGGATATAAAATGTAGACTGGCAATGGCAAGGAAAGCGTTTCTGAAGAAGAGAAATTTGTTAACATCGAGTATAGATTTAAGTGTCAGGAAGTCGTTTCTGAAAGTATTTGTCTGGAATTTAGCCATGTATGGAAATGAAACATGGACGATAAATAGTTTCGAGAAGAAGAGAATAGACGTTTTAGAAATGAGGTGCTACAGAAAAATGCTGTATATTAGATGCGTAGATCACATAACTAATGAGGAGGTATTGAATAGAATTGTGGTGAAGAGGAGTTTGTGGCACAACTTGAGTAGAGGAAGGGATCGGTTGGTAGGACATGTTCTGAGGCATCAAGGGATCACCAATTTAGTATTGGAGGGCAGCGTGGAGGGTAAAAATCATAGGGGGAGATCAAGAGATGAATACACTAAGCAGATTCAGAAGGATGTAGGTTGCAGTAGGTACTGGGAGATGAAGAAGCTTGCACAGGATAGAGTAGCATGGAGAGCTGCATCAAACCAGGCTCAGGACTGAAGACCACAACAACAACAACAACATGTTAATCCACTATACACTACCACTGATTCTCTGTACCAAAAAAATGAGTGCTTCCAGAACTACAATGGCACTCGGGGAGTCTCACCTGGGGCGCCCTTGCCTGAAGAGATGAATTCTTTCCTGTCTTAAGGTCTACCCAAATATCGACTCACTACAAACTATTCGCGGATTTTAAAATAACCTAGATACAGCAAACTCCCATTACCCTCGTGCAGATTGCCAAGTTCGTAGACTATCCGTCAATATTTTGGTGATTTTTGAAATAAGTTAAAAGCAATGCCTGAAATAATGTGTTATAATTAGAAAGAATATTTTAGTTCATATTGCATCATTATGCATGTGGCTCGTGTCTTGGCGCTGGAAGAGGATGCTGCCCCAGTCACAATTCTGGACATACTTGCAAAAATTTTCTGTTATTTCTTATTTCATCTTCAGGTAAATAAGAAGATCCTTCCTTCCTTAAACGTTCGAGGCCGATTTCCTGCCAGTATATTTGCCTAGCCTTCTCCATAGCAGCTACAGTTCGATAATTTTCAGTTGTTTTCGCGGTTTAAAACGAAACATGTTCAATAATTTCCCTATTAGTTAAAGAAAACCATTTAGGTATTTTGATAAAATTCTCTTCAGAATTCTTACTCTGTGTTGATACGAACTGAATGCTTACTATTTAACATCGCCGTGAGGAATACGCCTGTACTGATCGTGATATTCTAGGTGCCGACAGTTGTCAGTAATACCGTAGTCTCCAAAACATGTCATGCACAACAGTTAAGATATATCACGTTTATTGTTATTTCAGTACGGCCGTCAAAGATCTACGTGTGTTAGGAGGATGTTAGACAAACCAAAATATGATTTTCTATCGAAAACAAATTAGAGGTTATGCAAAAGCGAAATTTTCTCAGAATTTACATGTTGCATCTCACTGACAGCCAAGCGAGAACGTCAAATCTAAGAGCCTGAAAAATTCAACTGACGCGAAACTAGATGAAGAACTGAACTTGCGATTCTGGCAGAAGGGGGCAGGTACCACCGTATGAGAGATCCGACGTCAATAGAGAAATTTCCAAGAAACTCTAAAGACAGAAAAAAATTTAATGCTTTATCAGGATGACTGACTCGACTTAAACATCGCTATGGATTCGAGAAATTGCCATCCAGGGCGAGAAACTCAGTGCTAACACAGGCACAGCTGACGCTCTGTGACTTGAGCTCTTGAGTTACAATGAACAGTTCAGGTTCCTCCCAGAACAGATTTACAATGCTGATGACCACTCGAACTGTAGCCTCCTGGCTCATTTCGTATTATCAGTGTTTCCCGATTTCCCATTCGGTCTAGGATCCACATTAACCAGGATAATCCGAATCTTGCTGTACTTGTTTTCTATATGGAAAAGAATAATGAAATACAAGAACAATAAAATAACTATTGATGCTATATCCTCGTATTGCCCCCTTTAATTCTGCCTTGAATTGTAGATCTCCTTGAAATCCGAAAACGTTTTACGTATGTTAATCCCTGTGTTAGAGTTTAGTGGATCGTTCCAGTTCAATCAATAAATTAACAGTTGTATGAGAAAGCTCTTCGTTTTATTCTTATGAACGCATAAGAACGAGTAAAGTATTTGACGAATATTGACGAATTTGCTGCGGAGCACTCAACGGTCATGATAGTAATATTCTACCTATCAACGAAGTATGGAAGCATTAAAACAATGGACTCGTACGTGAGAGATATTCGTTATTCAATATATTGTGAATCCCTTTAGCCGAATGCAGGGGGGGGGGGGGTTGATTTGCCACTCCTCCAGGCGTTCTTGTGCACATCTCAGTGGCGAAGAAACGTTACGCTTGAATAACTGTAACTTAATATCATTCAGTATAATCAATGTTCTGAGAAATCCTGAAAATGTGTCATTTATGATTTAAATAATAAAACATTGCACCAGTTAATTTCTTTCACGCATAGCTCGACGAGGCGTTCCGAGAGTTTATTGTCATTATGAAGTGCAAATATTTGCAGACGTGATTTAACACATAAATAATGTATTCGTAACATATAATACATAACACCAACTACATAAATCCTGCTTCGATGCTTACAATTGCCCAAATGGGAGGGCCACCACTTTCGAATTGGAAAGGCTTTAATTTAACAAACTAAAACGCCTATTATAATTTTTAAAAATAATAATAACACAACACGTAAGTAAGCGCTAGGTGAACGCACTCTTAAATCTTTAATTATTTATCACAGAGCGTGGGTTTACCACATTTAAATTCTCATTGCAATATAAAACAAATACATGAATTCACAACACAGCTTGGCTTCAAAATTTCTACCTGGACAACCTATGGTCCTAAAACTTTCGTCTTACATTCCAGCCAATCACATTAATAACTTATAAACACGGTAGGTAAAATACAAACGTTTGCACTATAATCAATTTTGATAATCCACAATCACTCCAAAAACAACATCAGAAGTTGGATACGGAGCATGTAAGCCTGTTTATACAATCTTTCGGACCAAAATAGGCACGAGGGCCACAATAACAGAACTGCGCTAGTTGCTTTTAGGATAGGTGCTCCCATTAGCTTGATCACTGAGCAGATATTTACTTAAGTGACAAGTAAATAGTTGAAGCAAATAGAAGGTTTTTCTAAAGTTTTTTTTCCTTCCTCTCTTTTAACAAGGGGGTTTTAGTAAGCTGGAAATTACACTTTGAGGAGACGCAATAGCAATCTAGCGGGCACGCCTTCACGAGGACGCCATGCGACTACACACGTACTAAACTAGTCGCGTATCCGCTGTTCAAGCCAAACATTAAGAACACAGTTCAATATTCCTGACACCCAAATAGTCGGGATCAAAACAAAACCAAAAATCCCAAGAGCGCAAGATCCAGCATTGCTTCAGAACAGATCTTACTTCATGCGGTTGCCTTCACGAATACAGATATCGAAATGAAAACCAGAACGTGCAACAAAATTCCCTAACCAGCACAATGTTCCTCTCTAGGTCTCGGTAGCGCTAGACAACGCTGACATGCCAATGTCAACAAACCTCTAAGGCAACAGCCTCCAACTGACAAGCCGAAACCAATGTGACCCTTATCAGCTCCGTGACAGGACTCGAACCCCCAACTACTGTCAGTGCAACTCGCTTAGAATAAATACAGCGCAAATAGTATGGCGGACACATATACTCAGGGATTAACAGAACACTAGACTGAACTAGAATTAACCTTAGTAATACAGCACTAGATCTTGGGAGACATGGAACTAACTCCCCACCCGAAATTCTGCAACCACAGGGCGGGAGGATGAACTACCAAAACATAGAAGTGCAAACGTACACAAATAACTACCAAAATACACCACTACACCGGTTAGCAACGATGCGTGGAGGAATCTGCACTGTCAGAATTGCACCAGTGAACAGAACAGAGAATTGCCACAGCGGTGGCCACAAGGCGGGTAGGACGACTGGATGAACTCAATCCCAAAGGACACTTAACTTCTTTTCTCCTTTCCCTCGGCGCACTTTGTCGTTTGTCCGGGACTGCTGTGCACAACTCCGAGCCGTCCCCAGTCGTCCCGGCAGACACCGACCCAGCCGAACTGCTCCCGGACTCAAACCCTCGCCGAACGGCGGCTCCACCGCCCCATGATGGTTACTGTTTGTTTGCCTTCGTCGACAACCAGTGAAGAACGGACAGAGGGGTCCAATCAGGCCGGCGTTCCTCCACGGGTAGAAGTGCGGGTTCGATAACAACACCGGTACGCGAAAGGCAGGATGTCGACGTCACCAGAGCAGACACGAAGGCCACTGCGCGACAACCGCCTCCAGCGTGACCGCGCTCGCCTATAAATAGTACAGGCCAAAGAGTCTGCTGCAGTAAACACGGTTGCTAAGAACACCAAAGACAGAACTCGCAATCGATAGTGAGTACACTACGGGCGGGAGTTCAAACGAAAGAGCTTCATAAAAGACCAACCCTGAACAACCGCGGACAATAAAAGACAGAGACGGGATGCAAGAGCCAGATCGCGTCCAAATACTGTCGATCACCAAAAATATTGGCTCCACACGACGCTCAGGAAACGAGCCGTGGAAAGATGGATGTACACAAGGCTCAGCAGTGTTTTATTATTTAAATCAGGAATAATTTCTTCTGTAACTTTTCCAGGAATTTCAGCGATCTACCCTAGATTAATTTGCCGGATATAGACTGGGAGACTCAAACGTTCATAACGGGTGGCAGGGACAAAGAATCCAGTGAAATTTTTTTGAGTGCTTTATCTGAAAACTACCTTGAGCAGTTAAACAGAGAACCGACTCGTGGCGATAACATATTAGACCTTCTGGTGACAAACAGACCCGAACTATTTTAAACAGTTAACGCAGAACAGGGAATCAGCGATCATAAAGTGGTTACGGCATCGATGATCTCAGCCGTAAATAGAAATATTAAAAGAGGTAGGAAGCTTTTTCTGTTTAGCGAAAGTGACAAAAAGCAGATTACAGAGTACCTGACCGCTCAACACAAAAGTTTTGTCTCAAGTACAGATAGTGTTGAGGATCGGTGGACAAAGTTCAAAACCATCGTACAATATGCGTTAGATGAGTATGTGCCAAGCAAGATCGTAAGAGGTGGAAAAGAGCCACCGTGGTACAACAACCGAGTTGGAAAACTGCTGTGGAAGCAAAGGGAACTTCACAGCAAACATAAACATAGCCAAAGCCTTGCAGACAAACAAAAATTACGCGAAGCGAAATGTAGTGTGAGGAGGGCTATGCGACAGGCGTTCAATGAATTCGAAAGTAAATTCTATGTACTGACAGGGCAGAAAATCCTAAGAAATTTTGGGCTTATGTGAAAGCGGTAGGTGCATCAAAGCAAAATGTCCAGACACTCTGTGACCAAAATGGTACTGAAACAGAGGATGACGGACTAAAGGCCGAAATACTAAATGTCTTTTTCCAAAGCTGTTTCACAGAGGAAGACTGCACTGTAGTTCCTTCTCTAGATTGTCGCACAGATGACAAAATGGTAGATATCGAAATAGATGACAGAGGGATAGAGAAACAATTAAAATCGCTCAAAAGAGGAGAGGCCGCTGGACCTGATGGGATACCAGTTCGATTTCACACAGAGTACGCGAAGGAACTTGCCCCCCTTCTTGCAGCGGTGTACCGTAGGTCTCTAGAAGAGCGTAGCGTTCCAAAGGATTGGAAAAGGGCACAGGTCATCCCCGTTTTCAAGAAGGGACGTCGAACAGATGTGCAGAACTATAAACCTATATCTCTAACGTCGATCAGTTATAGAATTTTGGAACACGTATTATGTTCGAGTATAATGACTTTCCTGGAGACTAGAAATCTACTCTGTAGGAATCAGCATGGGTTTCGAAAAAGACGGTCGTGTGAAACCCAGCTCGCGCTATTCCATGAGACTCAGAGGGCCATAGACACGGGTTCACAGGTAGATGCCGTGTTTCTTGACTTCCGCAAGGCGTTCGATACGGTTCCCCACAGTCGTTTAATGAAAAAAGTAAGAGCATATGGACCATCAGACCAATTGTGTGATTGGATTGAGGAGTTCCTAGATAACAGAACCCTGCATGTCATTCTCATTGGAGAGAAGTCTTCCGAAGTAAGAGTGATTTCAGGTGTGCCGCAGGGGAGTGTCATAGGACCGTTGCTATTCACAATATACATAAATGACCTGGTGGATGACATCGGAAGTTCACTGAGGCTTTTTGCAGATGATGTTGTGGTGTATCGAGAGGTTGTAACATTGGAAAATTGTACTGAAATGCAGGAGGATCTGCAGCGAATTGACGCATGGTGCAGGGAATGGCAATTGACTCTCAATGTAGATAAGTGTAATGTGCTGCGAATACATAGAAAGATAGATCCCCTATCATTTAGCTACAAAATAGCAGGTCAGCAACTGGAAGCAGTTAATTCCATAAATTATCTGGGAGTACGCATTAGGAGTGATTTAAAATGGAATGATCATATAAAGTTGACCATCGGTAAAGCAGATGCCAGACTGAGATTCATTGGAAGAATCCTAAGGAAATGCAATCCGAAAACAAAGGAAGTAGGTTACAGTACACTTGTTCGCCCACTGCTTGAATATTACTCAGCAGTGTGGGATCCGTACCAGATAGGGTTGATAGAAGAGATAGAGAAGATCCAATGGAGAGCAGCGCGCTTCGTTACAGGATCATTTAGTAATCGCGAAAGCGTTACGGAGATGATAGATAAACTCCAGTGGAAGACTCTGCAGGAGAGACGCTCAGTAGCTCGGTACGGGTTTTTGTTAAAGTTTCGAGAACATACCTTCACCGAAGAGTCAAGCAGTATATTGCTCCCTCCTACGTATATCTCGCGAAGAGACCATGAGGATAAAATCAGAGAGATTAGAGCCCACCCAGAAGCATACCGACAATCCTTCTTTCCACGAACAATACGAGACTGGAATAGAAGGGAGAACCGATAGAGGTACTCAAGGTACACACCGTCAGGTAGCTTGCGGAGTATGGATGTAGATGTAGATGTAAATGCAGTAGTGATTTAAAATTAAGTCCAAAACATGAATTTTTAAACAAAATTTATGGATTTCAACTTACGTCGACCTGAAGTGTATTTCATGCGAGGCTAGTTAGCGCTCGGAAGCACAGCATACAACTAGTTGTCAATGATTTTCATTTACCCTAGCAATATCAACACATTTTCCACAGCCTGCATTACGAAATGGGGTTGGAGGGAGTTGTAGTTTATGCCCAAAAAGGAAGAGAAAAAATACAAAATTCATTGATTGTTGTTGACTTGTAGTAACAGCACCGTTTTAAAGCTGAAAGGATGTGTCAGTAGTGTTCCGAACATGGAAAGCCGGCCGAAGTGGCCAGGCGGTTCTAGGCGCTACAGTCGGGAACCGCGCGACCACTACGGTCAAAGGTTCGAATCCTGCCTCGGGCATGGATGTGTGTGATGTCCTTAGGTTAGTTAGGTTTACGTAGTTCTAAGTTCCAGTGGACTGATGACCACAGCAGTTAAGTCCCTTAGTGCTCAGAGCAATTTGAACATGGAAATATCTTTTATCACATTCTAAGCAGTTTCGATAGCATGTACTAGTAAGGGGACGAGTCAACTTACACCCACTCTAAAAGAAAATTTAATGCAAATTACGTTAATTGTTGTTGACTTTCCATCAAAATATACTTTTTAAAGACAAATGGATGTGTAAGTAAGATCCCAAATCTGAAAATATTGAATACTACATTCATTGGGGAAGCGACATGTGTTAAATTTTTGAGTTAAAGACAATAAATATTTTTTTTCAAAATTTTGAAGTACAGAGTAACTGACTAAATTATATTATTTTGAAAATGTAGGCATAAAGTACCTTCCCCCCCCCCCCCCACCCCTCTTTGGTATTGTGAGGGCTAAGCTACAAAATTCACAGATTGACGTCTCCTGCATTATTTTAATAAACAGTATTAATGTGAAAATGTCTTAGGATGACGTAATCAAGATCAAACTGGTAACTATTTTGCAGACCAAAAAGCATATTCTGCATTTCAGATAATATGTTCATGCTCTTCATCTGGACCAGAACCATCGGAAGAACGTCTCCAGTTTGACATGTAGTTCCCCAGTTGGGTATCGAGTCGGATACCTTTTACTAGCCACGACAGGAAGAGTTTCTGCTGTGCGCCACCTCTGTTTGCAATGTCACTCGCGCTGAGCAGCGGTAATGACAGCACACGAGCCCTAATGAGGCAGCAGAGGCGCAGGTGCCTGCAGTAATTTGCTTGGTTACGCAGGCCTTGAAGTGGCGGCGGGCCGGCGCCTGGCTGGTAGGCAGCCCTGAGTGCGCTGCTACGGACAAAAGCCGCCACTCCGGCAGCGACTCGGCTCGTCGGCCAGGCTAATGGCGAGGAAACCGAGCGATTTTCTGGAAGCCATTCAGCGACTCGCTTAAAGCACCCGTAAGGAGCTGAGCCGAGCTGAAGAATAATGGTTGCCGATCCGCGTGGCGGTGCCGCCGTCCCTCCTCCCCCTTCCCCCCCCCCTCCCCCCCAGATACTGCTGCATTCCACTGCGACTTCCATTCCATCGTTTCCGGGCCCCTCGGTGTCTTCCTGTACTGTCGAATACAAACCTAGAAGACGCAGTATGAAATCAGCGACTGCCCAGAATACCTAATCTCCATAATACACTGGGTGATTATAATTAAACATTTCCTGTTGAACACGTTATAACACGGAAATTAACTATCGTAAGAGTACCAAATCTGATAGCATTAATGTCCAGAGAAAAGGGGGGGGGGGGGGGCAGGATTTCCATGCGTCACAGCGCGCTACTGCCCAGTTCCAAGTATGGCCACTAGGTACCGTGATCAGTCGTCGTGAGTCGTAGTCCCACACACCTGACCACAGCGCACTCGTTGACATGTCAACATGAGCCTGAACAAAAGGAGCAGGGCATTATTGGTGAAGCTCTGTTAGCAAAATAACAGTAATGCTGCAGCTGCACTTCGAGAGTATCGCCGGTTGAAGGATTACGGAAGGGTCCTCTTTCTCCACCTGCCGTGTGGAGCGTGATGAAGAAGTCTGAATCAGCTTGAGAATTGAGCGTCGCTCCGGGAAGAGACTGACGACCGGCTACACCACAAGTGGTTGATGCAATCGCTGCTGCTATGGCAGTCAATGCTGCGCGCAATTCCCGATCGTCAGGCAGCGCGCGTGCTGTGTCAGACAGCTGAACATCTCGTGGTCCACTGTATGGAAGGTGCTTCGAACATTTTCAAATGGTATCTATAAAAGATCCATATCGTACAGCAGCTTTCACCACAGGACGCACAACGAGGTGTTAACTTTGCTCTCCACTTTCTAGTAAAGAGTGAAGTTGACGAAAGCTGGCCCTGGACCATCCGCTGGACACACGAAGCTCATTTTTCTCTGACGGTTGAGGTGAACACACAGAATTGCCGAGTGTGGGGATCTTCACTGATGGGCTTCATATTGAGCCTCTTTTGTAGCAGTAATGGCACTGGTATGTAATGGTGTGATGTACCGTAGCAACACATTAAAAATCTTTCGAATGAACTGATTCTGCTTTATTTCTCTTCACTATGTCCTTGACATTAATGTTACCATGCTTGGTAGTCTTACGGTAATTATTTTCTGTGTTATAACGTGCTAAATAGGGAAATTTTAATTATAACCACCCACTATTAGATGCATATTCCCGTCTATTGTTTCTCTCCTCTTCTCTTCGGTTTAACAATTCACTTGATGCAGCGATCTCTTTTAGTAAGGGCCGATCAAAAAATTTCCTTTCGAAGGTCGTGCAGGCCAGAATAGATAGCCAATCATGGAAAATAGCTGATGCAATCACCCCACCGACGCAGTATACCCATTTGATAAAACACTCTCTACTGCTGCTTGAAGAAGTCCGTAACTGCCCGCTGCCCATCCATGTCCGACAGGGGTTGTTGAATCTTTAAAGCTTTTCTAAGGGACCGAAGGTGTAGTGATTGTCTGGGGTAGATCAGAACTATAGGGCAAGTGCTCGAGTGCTTCCCACTTCAGTTGGCGCTAATTTTGCTCTACGACATTTGCGATATGGGAACGTGCGTTATCATGAAGCAGCAGCATCCCCAATCGCAGTTTGCCGTTCGTTCGCCGTAATTTCATGCCACAATTTTCCAGCGTTACTCAGCACCGTTCCACAATAATGGAGACACCAAGTTCCTACAAATAAATAAGCAATAGGCCTCAGTAATCAAAGAACAGGGTGAGCAACACCTTTCCATGAGATGGCTGGCTCTTGAAGTTCTTGAGACGAGAAGACGATAGATGACATTAATGCACTTTCAACGCACTCGAGTCCAGTTCCCAGTGGTGGCTCCAGCTTTCGTCGCCTTCAACAACGCGCTCAAGGAACGGATTACCATCAACACCGCAATGCTTCAGGTTCTTCAGACAAACAGCAGTCCGGTTGGTATTTGTTCATCATTCAATGTCCGGGGTGTCCACTGGCTGCAGACATTATGCAGCCGGAAGATGTGTTGCACGCTACCAAAGCTAATGTCGAGACCCTTTGCTAACGCACGATTGGTTATGAACCAGTCCGCCCTAACCGCATCATCAAACGCCTGCCTGTTGCATAAGCAAACTAAAGTATCCAGAATTCAAGAACAAATCTTAATCGAAAACCTGTGAAGAACTTCACAATTGGTATCGATCTGTGACAGGAATCACTGTATCTTACAACCCATCCGTTTCAGTGCAAATTATGTGGGGTGCCTCTACTGAATTTCTGCCCTGGAATGCCCTACGGCACACAACCACCCTTCAGTCACACCACTGTAGAATGTTACGCAACGGAGTTTTAACGCAAATGATTGATTGTGGCCATTAGCACTGAAGCTAAAGGTGACACAATGTATGTTGTTGTTGTTGTGGTCTTCAGTCCTGAGACTGGTTTGATGCAGCTCTCCATGCTACTCTATCCTGTGCAAGCTTCTTCATCTCCCAGTACCTACTGCAGCCCACATCCTTCTGAACTGCTTAGTGTATTCATCTCTTGGTCTCTCTCTACGATTTTTACCCTCCACGCTGCCCTCCAGTACAAAATTGGCGATCCCTTGATGCCTCAGAACATGTCCTACCAACCGATCCCTTCTTTTAGTCAAGTTGTGCCACAAACTCCTCTTCTCCCCAATTCTATTCAATACCTCCTCATTAGTTATGTGATCTACCCATACAATGTACATCATTTCAAAATAATTCCTATAAGATCCCACACAAATGAATAAAACGATAAATGAATAACATACAAGTATCTTCTGAAATAACAGCTGAGACTTTAGGTAACTGTAAATTAATTACAGCAACAGGGAATGACATTGGACATAAGCTGACATACACACCATTCGTTATATCAAAGTTCTTGTATAGTGGAATGAATTGTGTATTGAAGTGCGGTTGACGGGCCGGCCGGTGTGGCCGTGCGGCTCTAGGCGCTTCAATCTGGAACCGCGTGACCGCTACGGTCGCAGGTTCGAATCCTGCCTCGGGCATGGATGTGTGTGATGTCCTTAGGTTAGTTAGGTTTAAGTAGTTCTAAGTTCTAGGGGACTGATGACCACAGATTTTAAGTCCCATAGTGCTCAGAGCCATTTGAACATTTTTTGGGGTTGACGGAGTTAGGGGTGAGTGGGAAATTAACTCGTACTCCGACGTTAACAATGATAACGCGATCTGATTGAAAGTAATTCACTGACAATGACTTTGAACTGCAAAGCTGCAAGCTACCACGCAATGCAAATTGGACAGCGACTGCTGCTGTTTGAAAGCACTCGTCGTGGATATTAAAAATTGAGTTTAAAAATTTCTGCTGTTCCGGAATTGTGGAATGCTCACCATATACCACTTGTAGTCAGCAAAGCAGCGACCATTCTATCTCTGTGTCGCCTCGAACAGTGGACCTCCGGCTTGTTCTCTGCGTCCAAGTCCCAGATCCTTGCTCTAATGCCTAATGCCCTTGGCCGACAACTCGATCCAATACCTTCTGCAGCATAGTCCGGAATTTTACTCATATCGTGCCCTCTTCTCGAATGCCCTCTCCATCTCTTCACTATGATTTTCCAAAAACACTCCATGTGGAGTACTCCCAAAAGAAACATTAAAACATACGAATTATATTGCGTCAGCGCTTCCACACACCGTCAGCAAAAATCTTCGTTATCTTCACAGCGTCCCTCCAGAAGACAGACAAATTGTCCTAATAGAATCCTAACGTTATACGTTATACGCTCACGGACACGTCCTCTGACGTCACAGTCGGCGTCCGAATCAAGAAACTGTTTCTCCGCATCTGCGGTAAGTAGCTTGGTGAAGGTGCCTGCGTGACTATAAAAAACGCTATCCCGGCGACAGTGTCACTGGCGGCTCATTTTCAATACCGTGGTGACCTTTTTTTATTTTTATTTTTATTTTTACGTTGCTAGCAGGTACGGATCTCAGAAGGAAGGACCTCAGGTAACATCAAGTGAGTACCTGGAGCATTAGAAGTATGCTCTTTCCCTGATCAGGAACAACTATGAAGGCGTCAACCCGTCGCTATTCAGCTAAAGAAGTTGTAAAAATTCAGTGTAGAGTGTCTGGGACAATGCAGTGTGGTCTGCTAAAAACTCATTTCTCCCTAATGTCAGCTGAGGCTAGGGGAAAAAGAAGGAGCTGAGATTTGGTTTAACGTCTCGTCGAAATCAAAGTCATTAGGGGCGGAGGAGAAGCTCAGATTGTGTCAAGAAAGGCGAAATAAATCGGCCGTGCCCTTTGAAAGAAACCATCGCGGTATTTGCCTGGAGCGATGACGGAAAATCTAAATGTGGATGGCTAGACGCAGGTTTGAAACGCGAAGTCGCTAAAGGGAGTCCAGTGTGCTAACCACTGCACCATCACGCTCGTTCTGAGGCTAGGGGACCCACGCACCTCGGCCTGTGTGCACCAGTGTGAGTTCCACTGTGTGAAAGCGGCAGCCGGGGCTCAAAGTACCAGCCGACATAACCGAAGACCGCGTTTCTTCTTGTTCCACAAAGTGACGGCAATAAATCGGCCTCTTTCGTCACCTACACGCAGCGAGCTTCCCTTCGCCTAGCCATAGACGCAACTATCCACCAAATCATAAACACTTTGCCGTCACCTCTAATTACTAATAAACGTATTATTCAACCACTGTCAACCCTTCTTAATAAACATTACATCAATCACAGTGTCATCAAAACTCGATACAAGTACCCTAATTGCAGATATGGTTATGAACTGAATAATTAGAGTGTAAAGAGCTGAGATCAAAGGACTTGCCACCTTTCAGTCTCTTTACAGCAATCACTTTGTAGTTCTACTATACACAAATGCTGTTGCAGGCAAAAGACTTTCAGCGCATACGGTTGAGCGCACATACACTATTGGCCACTAAAACTGCTACACAAAGAAGAAATGCAGATGATAAACGGGTATTAGAACTGACAGGTGATTACTTTTTCACGCAATTTGTGTGGACAGATCCTGAGGGCCCAGAACAACACCTCTGGCCGTAATAACGGCCTTGTTACGCCTGGGCATTGAGTCAAACAGAGCTTGGATGGCGTGTACAGGTACAGCTGCCCATGCAGCTTCAACGCGATACCACAGTTCATCAAGAGTAGTGACTGGTGTACTGTGACGAGCCAGATGCTCGGCCACCACTGACCAGACGTTTTCAATTGGTGAGATATCTGGAGAATGTGCTAACCAGGGCAGCAGTCGAACATTTTCTGTATCCAGAAAGGCGCGTATAGGACCTGCATCATGCGGTAGTGCATTATCCTGCTGAAATGTAGGGTTTCGCAGAGATCGAATGAAGCCACGATTCGTAACGCATCTGAAATGTAACGTCAACTGTTGAATGTGCCGTCAATGCGAACAAGAGGTAACGTAGACGTGTAACCAATGGCACCCCATACCATCACGCAAGGTGATACGCCAGTATGGCGATGACGAATACGCGCTTCCAATGTGCGTTCACCGTGATGTCGCCAAACACAGATACGACTATCATGATGTTCTAAACAGAACTTGGATTCATCCAAAAAATGATGTTTTGCCATTCGTGCACCCAGGTTCGTCATTGAGTACACCATCGCAAGCGCTCCTGTCTGTGATGCAGCGTCAAGGGTAACCGCAGCCATGGTCTCCGAGCCGATAGTCCCTGCTGCTACAAACGTCGTCGAACTGTTCGTGCAAATGGTTGTTGTCTTGCAAACGTCCCCATCTGTTGACTCAGGGATCGAGACGTGGCTGCACGATCCGTTACAGCCATGCGGATAAGATGCCTGTCATCTCGACTGCTAGTGATACGAGGCCGTTGGGATCCAGCACGGCGTTCCGTATTACCCTCCTGAACCCACCGATTCCATATTCTTCTAACAGTCATAGGATCTTGATCAACGCATGCAGCAATGTCGCGATACGATAAACCGCAATCGCGGTAGGCTACAATCCGACCTTTATCAAAGTCGGAAACCTGATGGTACGCATTTCTCCCCCTTACGCGAGGCATTACTACAACGTTTCACCAGGCAACGCCAGTCAACTGCTCTTTGTGTATGAGAAATCGGTTGTAAACTTTCCTCATGTCAGAACGTTGTAGGTGCCGCCACCGGCGCCAACTTTGTGTGAATGCTCTGAAAAGCTAATCATTTGCATAGCACAGTATCTTTTTCCTGTCGGTTAAATTTCGCGTCTGTAGCATGTCATCTTCGTGGTGTAGCAATTTTAATGGCCGGTAGTGTAGTTGAATATATGGTTCCACAATGGAATACTCCTGAATGTTCCTCTATTGACCCAACAACATAGTTATTTACGATTGTAGTGGGCATGGGGGCGTCAGAGACAGGACCATGGATGAAAGAAACCATGTCAGCTGTTCGGATGAATCACGGTTCTCGTTACAGCAGTTCAGTGTCCGTGTCCGGACACGCCATCATCCAGGCCAATGGCTGTTCAAAACATGCACCGAGCCACAGGCGACGGATAGTGGCGGCTGCAGTATGCTGGGAGGACATTCACCTGGGTTTCAAATGGGCCTGTGGTACAAATCAGTTTCAGAACAGCTGAACCCCTTCATGCTTGATGTCTTTCTTGATACAGATGGAATACACCAGCAAGATACGTGTCGCGTGCTACGTGTACTGCTACCGAGGAGCATGGGCTGTCATCCCGCGTGCACTACTGTAAATTCTCCTTATCTGAGTCCGATGGAACGCTATTAGGCGCCAGCTACGACCCCACAAAAGTACGGCACGTAATTTATGGGGATTGCGTGATCTGTGAGTATACATATGGTGCCACGTAATTACGGAAAGCTACCACAAACTTGGTACGACACGCAGAATAGCTGCCGTACCCTGTTAAAAAGGTGTACCAACATGCTGCTGAGCAGGTGGTTGGCTTATCAGTGTATGTTGACCTGCAGCAGGTTTTAATCTCATGATTACCACTGACTGCTCGAAACTTTTTAGACAACTAAATGTTTTCGTGATTGTATTATACTGATATAGAAGAAATTAATCAATCAAACGCACATCTTCATTGACAATATACTATTTTTTAGCTGTTAAGTGATTACATGCTGGCTGGAGACTACTAAGCTTGAAATAAGGTCTGACATGGTTTCCATGAGTTACCTGAGACACGGGTCAGCATATTTTTGCCAAAGGGTCACACTGCCTCTTTCCCTGTTATTAAATGTCTACAGCGCTTGTAATTTGAGAAATTATATGTGAATGATATTATACTTAAAATTGTATGAAAAATCTAATCCGTTGATGATAACTACTTTTGAATTTTGTACATAAATATGGATTCACACGTTCTAAATGCACATCATGCTGTAAAAGTCATTTCATAATGAATGCTTGTACAGAGAACGCTCTCACATGTTAATCACAAATAAATCATACTCACCGTAATTAATTTATATAATGTAAATCAGCATAAATATGTTGGCAGACTGACAGTTTTAAGTTTTACGCTGTTTCGTATTCAGCTCTATAACCAGAAAGTATTATAATGCTTAAGCAGTATGACATTTGCCGCGTAATATGCACAGAATGTCTGAGAAAATAAGAGTCCCCAAACTAGGAACTGTGTTGCAGATGTTGCACTTCACAAGGCATTTAAAGAAGTTGTAGAACCATCAGACCTCTCTCTGTAACTTTCAATACACTCACTACAATTATCACCTTCCACACAAAAGAAAATACATTTAAATCCAGAAGTGATTTATGATGAGTCTCGTAGTAAATACACAATGGGCCATTCATCTAAGTATATGACGGAGCAGTGAATATGATTTACCAATTCGAGATCGAGAGAGAGTTTTACTACATTTCTATAATAAGAGATCCTGGGAAAACAGACGTTAATTAAGTCTATACAACCACACTAACATAAATCGTAAAACCCAATTTCATCGAGAAAGTTCGGAGGCCCCTGAGGAATACCTTCTGGGTGTTTTGATGGAGGTACCCGTGGTCTCCGATGCCTCATTACACATTAATACTGGAACTCTGATTTATTCTGTTTCTTTTTATAAAAATATTTTGACAATAGTGAAAACAGCCATCAACTTGCAATCACTAAGATGTACTGTAACATGGTTGCCATCGTTGGGGAAACAGCTCAGAACAATGCAGTTGTGCCGCTCTATCATTACATTCAGCGAACTCGTACTCAAAGTGCACATTGGGCAACCTAACTACATTGATGTGTATCAGTGTTAAAGTAGAGTTTGCAGACCAGACAAAGAACCGAAAAGAACTAACTGCAATCTTAAGGGTAAAGAGTAAAATGGGCATTAATTTCGTCTAGAGAAAGTATAACCGAATGAAAAAAAAAAAAAATTACTTACAAACGATATACAAAGCGTGTTCCATCGAAACTTGCACTTCTGTGAGAATTTTTCGGTGAAGTGTACATAAGAAGATAAATCAATAGAAATCTAGTTAGCCTGTAGCGAGTAACTGGAGAGTATGGATCCCTTACATCAGTTTAATCAGAGGATAATCCTGAGAAGCTCCGAAGATTTGTCGAGCATTTGGGGTTAACCCTGTATAAATTAGTGCTATATTCTTCACTGCACTCTTCAGACTAGTGAAAAATTTAGAATTAAAAGACGAACGAGGAAAAGAGCTTCCGTATCGCCATTCTTATTCTCGGAAGCCCTAAAGGCAGTTTTTAGAACATTAAACTGAAAAAAAGAAGGACTATATCTTAATACAACATACCTGAATCATATCTCTTTTCCTGAAGCCGCTGCTCTGTTTGTCTCTAGAGCAGATATCTGAAACACGTAATGGAAGACTTTAATAATAAGTATGAATATGAATCAGTATATCAGGAAAAATAAATATTCAACATATCTTATAAAAAACAGAAAGAAGTAACAATCAATTCACATATCGAGTTGATGAATCTTTGAATCTGTATTACCTAAAGACAAGTACTGCATGGACAGTAAACGAAATACCCAAAGAATAAAGGCGAGATGGGCTTTTGATAAACTAGATTTAGTTTTCAAAACTAAGGTTTTGTTCAGTCTGAATCTAAAATATTTATTAAACCTGACTTTTGGTAGAGACATGAACTTATAGTGGGAATTATTAGGAGAGAAAAGCAAATGAATATGGCACAAGACTCCTTTTGGAATAATCCACAGTATCAAATAAAATGTCATCGGAGTGTATTTGGTGAGAAAGGGCAGCATCTGCTTGAAACGTGGGCTAGGTGGAGCTAGTGGAGCTAGAGACTATGCCAATAAGAAAAACTTCTTGTATTTTCCACGCATTGTCCAATGAAAGAGAGGACTCTGTTGAGTACAGGTTTCATAAGTGAGGTAGTCTCACATCGGAATAGCTAGCAAAGGTCTTAGTTTAGGATTCTCAGCGAGAATGAGTTTGAGTCCAGAGTGACGTTATCCTGAACTACGTTAGATGAAGTGATGGTTAGGCACACCACTCTTCAACGGGCAGATAATAATTGGAAACTGTGTGGCAGAGAACCTGACGTAGTTACAATTCCACCCCCATCGCCTCCCGATGTTTATAAGCCTTTTTCTGTTTCATAGGCAGAATCTCACGGCCGAGTTCCAGGCCAAACTCGGCTGTATGTTCCATGTGTTGATTTAGATATGTCTTTGTTGGTAAAAGGTCGCTTTCGCAACAACCTTTTCAGATGTGTAAACGTTAACCGTAATACTCTGTAAAATGATCGACTTTTCGGGGAAATAGTCTTCCGGCATAAGAGATGTCGTTTGTTATTGTTCGTTAGTGATACAGTGGTGAAGAATCACTGAAGGCTCACGAGTCTTTGTATTGACTGACTACATATTATTGATATAGATTGATACAGCTCCGAGGCAGGTGAAAGTTGTATACAGTCTTGAATAAGAGCCTCAAATCATACAGCTAAGCTTTTCCCACAAACAGAGAGAGGGGGGGTTGGGAGAGAGGGAGAGGGAACATTAAACAGACAGTATTTAGTGGCTGTGAAATTCTCCATACCAACAAAAATGACATACAAATAAACCCACATACCCTACATACTTCATTCGCTTGATTATCGACCTAATGTCCCAAGCAAAGAGTTCCACGTGAAGAGTCTCCTGAAGGGGTTTTATAGGATCCATCTGCAGTGCAACCACTTGTTCTTTGCAGATCTCAAGCGGAAATACATGGTAAATATCTAGCGCATATTCGGATAATGTTCAAGACTTAATGGAGTGGAAAGTTATATATTAATTTTCAGTTGGTATCACTAGGATCCAGAAAATCTGAATTTGGTAAATACTCTTACAAAATTAACGTATAGGATCAGTAGTTTGGGCTGCTCAGAGAATTCACCAATGTTTTCAGTGACGAGGTAGCGAATCAAAGTACACACTATCTCGAGGTAAATAATAATCCTGTTCTCTAAATTATTAGATTATTTGATAAAAGCAGTGTATTGTATGAAGATGTGGATGTGTATACTGTAGCTGATACAGGAAGAAGTTTGTCATTGTCAATACACATGACAAACCAAACACAAGTACACGATGTTGGATGCCGCCAGGTGTCGTTGAGGGGACTTGACACGGTAACAAGAGTATGTAGGGGGGGGGGGGGGGAGACAGGAACGGGGGATCATCCTAGAGAAGATATGGGCTGCAAAAGGGGAAATCCAATAAGATGAACGACTTTGACAAAAAGCATATTATTTTTTACACAGAGCCTGTGAACGAGTTCCTCGAAAACGGCGAAGCTGGTCGAATGTTCTCGTGCTGCTGTTTTAAATATCTACGGAAAGAGGTAGAAGGACAGTGAAACTACAACCAGGGGCTAAATGGCTGGTCGTTCACGACACTCACAGAATGTGGGGTTCGGAGGCTTGTCTGCTCTGTAAAGTAGGATAAATGGTGATTTGTGGCATCTCTAACGAAAGAGCACAATGCTGATGCATGCGCAAGTGTTTTCGGAGCACATCGTTTATTGTACATTGTTGAACATGGAGCTCCGCAGCATACCACCCCTAGGTATTCATGTTGACACAACGTCATAGCTACGATTGCAATGAGAACGAGACAATCGGGACTGGGCCGTTGATCAGTGGAATCGCATTTTTGCTGCCCTAGGTCGATGGTTGTGTCCACAAACGTCGAGGTGAACGATGGATCGAAACGGGCAGTGCGCCACGGGCACAGGCTGGTAGGAGTAGTATTATGCTATGGAAGTCATTTTCCTGCGCTTGCATGGGATCTGCTATAGAAATCGAAGACATGCTGACAGCTGCAAACCACAAGTACGCCTTCATGCTTGATGTCTTCCCTGACGGCGGTGTAATCTTTCAGCAGTATAATCGTCCTTGTCACGGAGCTAGAACAGTGCCACAGTGGTTTGAGCATCATTATAGTGAACTCACGTTGGTGTCTCGGTGACCAAATTCGGCTGATGTAAATCCTATGGAACTCATCTGGGTCGCTGTCGGGCGCCATCACCACGTAAGCAAATTACGGGCCCGTTATCTATGAAAATTATATGACTTGTGCGTAGAAATCTGATGCCACGTACCTCCATAAAACTACCAACAAACTGTCGTATCCCTGATACGCAGAATCAGCGATGTATTTCATTCCAAATATGGACAAACAAGCCATTAAGCAGATAGTAAAAATGCATTGGCTCATCGATGTATACTGTGAGCGGGATTACGAATATTTCCGCTTTAGGTTAGTACTCGATAGAGTTGCAGCAATACAGATACGGAATTACACTTCAAAACACTCAGCACGGCCATTCTCTGTAGTAAGGGAATAGTAAACGATGTCTGGCAGAGTTTATCGACTATGGTATGGAGTGAGGGCGTTACTGTGAACACCTGTCAAGGGATTAAGGATCTATTTTACTTACAGGATTGCTATTACTGCTTACGACAGCTACCCGTAAGCGGTTCGTAAGGAAATATTCACCTGACAATTTTTTAACACCTGTAACTAAGTGCAGAACATATGATCGAATGTTGCGTCTTCCCGAAGTCGAAATTAAAAGTTATTAAACACGTAGGAACAGAAATCTAACCCTCCGAAGGCTCAGCAGTGACTATGCCCTATTTATAAGAATGTAGAATTTCACGACTGTACCTTGACCAAAATTTTCTCGGGTTTCCAGCGGCGCCAAGTGGCTAAGATACCACAAGCTTTCCACCAAATACTTTTCGGACATTTTCAAGAGGAATGATTGCCTGTGGGCTGGTTGTAAGTTCTCATACACTATAGGTGCTGGCTGTGACGTCACTGTTGCTCATTGTGTCACCTAATATGGAGATACGTTGACTCCGCGTCCGAAGCGTTTGCAGCTTTGCGATCGCTGTATCCCAAGCCGCACTATGCTGCAGGGTGCCGTCTCTATTTAGGGTGTTTACAGTGATTTTTATTTCGATCTCTTCTGTAATTATAGAGTACCTGAAGCCGTTAGAGAGAGCCACGACAGAGGTTTCGTTGATCCGGAGACGATTTGTTAGAGCGTGTTCAGCAAAAGCCGTCTTTGATTGTACTGTCGGCGACAAAACCTCGCGCCGGCCGAAGTGGCCGTGCGGTTAAAGGCGCTGCAGTCTAGAACCGCAAGACCGCTACGGTCGCAGGTTCGAATCCTGCCTCGGGCATGGATGTTTGTGATGTCCTTAGGTTAGTTAGGTTTAACTAGTTCTAAGTTCTAGGGGACTACTGACCTCAGAAGTTGAGTCCCATAGTGCTCAGAGCCATTTGAACCATTTGAACAAAACCTCTCAGCTCTATCGTTATTCTAAAATGCTCACAGTTCGTCCGACGTAAGACTGGTTACGTTTGTGTGGCATTTTGTAGACTCCAGGTGCTCTGAGGCCTACCACATCTTTTACTGGTCTGAGTAAGTGCTGAATTTTTGACGGAGGCCTGGACATCGACTTGATTTTGTGCCTTTCAAGCAGGTGGCTTGTCTTGCCCTATACGAACCCAAACAGCGGTAAATTGCTTTTTATGCTCTTCGTCGGTGCTCTCATTCCGTTTTTTATTTGAGACCATTTCATTTATTTGATCGTTATAGCCGTTGATCCTGAAGATCCTGTGCAAATGACCAACTCTCTTCGACCAAGTTACTGGCATATGACATCGGTCATGTACGATATAGCAACGTTTCCAACATACTGCGATTCTATGACGGGTTGTGATGGCTGATAGCGGGCAAGTATAGATCGGTGTGCGTAGGTTTTCTGTAGATGTTGTGGCCCAGGTGAGACGTGGAGGAAGGGCATCGTATCGTCTTTTTCTACCTTCGTAGTGAACTGGATGTGACTGTTAATGCTACTGAAATATTCCACTAACTCGTAAAGATTTTCACGCACTGGGGCAAAATAACCAACACATCGTCAGTGTATCTAAGAAAAAAATTAGTTCTCAGTGGTGTCGTTTCTAAGAAAATATTCACGGACCTCTCTATGAATCGGTTTGCAATAGCTGGAGCTAACAGGTTTACCATCGTAGCGCCCTCCAACTGATAGTAATACTATATAAGCAGAGAAGAACGAGGTCTTACTTTCCTCGATGTTCTTGTTCGCCGCAGACGCAATGGATGCCTCGGAAACAGCGTCTAGAGAGTACTTACGCACACCGATCTGCCTTGTCAGCCATCATTACTATCAGCCATCAATACCTGGTACTGAAGCGCACTATAATACAAACGTTGGTGCAGCGTACAATAACGATATGAGACACCGATAATCTGTTGAGCCACGTACTCAAATTTCCAGTAACAATGGCTATGAAGACCGGAAAAAATAAATGAAGTGTTCTTAAGTAAAAATCCCTGTCAGGCCACCGATGAAGATCACCAAAAGAAACTGGATTTATTTCCATTCCGTGTGGCTTCGTGTCGCTGTACAAAGAGGTCTATCCCTACTGCCCGTGTCTTGTTTGTCCGTTGTGTTGTTGGCAGAAACGACCTATCCGGTATTTCCGTTTCACCTACGTGGTTCTCTGGGTGCTATCGCTAGAGAGGCACTCTGCTACTGCCTGTTAGCGAGATCGGTTCAGAATCTGCTGCTGGCTGATGATGAGTCCGATTTGTAGTACTTCAGCGCGGTCTAGCAACTTTAAAAATCGTTGTGAATGTGTAAGTTTTTCAGCCTAACTGAAGTGATTCCACAAAGTGTTCAATTAATATTATAATGCTTCTTTAATGTCAGGGGTTTCGATTTATCCGGTAGTCTAGGTTTGCTTTATTCCTTTGAAACAGTTTGGTGTGGAATGTTCGCCACTGCATGATGATAAGGCCAAGCTACGGCGATCTTTACCTTGTCTGAATGTGAGAGTAATTGTGTCGTGAGCGTGTGTTTGCTGCTACTCTCATTTGTGTGTCTATTCCTTCCTCAGCTTATGTATGATTAGATGTACCTCTCTCTGAATCGATTTCCGAGTGTGCTTTATTCCAACTATTTCCATGTGTTCTTCGTTCAGTGAGCTATCAGCTCGAACTTCTGTATTTCAGTGCGCCATCCAATTAGATTAAATGACCAGTGTCTAACGCACTGTTTGAGCACCTATATTTTCATAATTTTGTATGATCGTAGTACCCTCTTTTGATTGTTGAGACTTCATGTTGCTTGAAACAGAGGACCTTCGGCTTTCCTAGTCTGTTCGTAATTTCCTCATGATTCAGTTTAACTTTCGTAATTTTGTATTCTTTTCTCTATAATTTCCTGATTTTCATCTTTTTCAACAAGCTGTAGTCCGTTGAGCAATTGTGAATTGTGGACGCGAATTCCCGTAACTCATACTTGTTTCAGCTGTTCAGTCGGTATAAACCTCTTTGCCGTAATGACAATGCTTATCGCGATAGTTAATTTCTCTCAGAACTTTATCTTCACGTGTGAGTGTAGCTGGAGAGCATGAGTCTACACGTTTTCTTCCTCCCTCTTTACATTCCATATAATTGATCACGATGAACGAAGTTGTGTTATTTTATGTGTTCTGTTGAGTTGTCCAATGCTCAGGCACCTACCAGCAATGGGCTATGATGCTCCCCTTTCTTATTTATACTATGCCAATTTAAGAACAAATGTTCTCAGTGAAAACTAATACTTCGTGTGCTGCTGTATTTCTTTAAACCTGTCATGCAGTTACCTTCATCGTAAAATACAATGGGACGAATGATTATGGCTCTTCAGGATTTTTCAGTGTTTTTGCATGCTGCATCAAAGGAGAAGTGATAGAAACGAAACTTGATTTGTGAACGAAGTCTCATCAGTGAAGTGCGTAGCCCACACTTTATTAATTTATTGTTTATTTTGTTCTGTAAGAACATATTTTGATCTTGTATAATTTGGCTGATTTAAACCCGATAAATTCCAATTATCCAATAATACAAAATTTTCCAGTTCAGTCTGGTCCTTCATGTGAAGAAGACGTTTGGTGGTGGGGCCACGTAATTTATAAAAGCTCATACCGCGCGTAAATGGCTAAACACCGAAAACAAATGTCTACTTAGTCTGTACGCGATTGGAAGTCCATAAGCATTTTATTCATAGCTTTTTAAGACAACTGTAAGGAAATTAAAAGCAACGATACATTCAAGTCTCGACTAATGCCAAAACTACAATCCTCTGCCGGGATTTTCTTAAGCAGGAAGTTAAGCAAAAGGACAATCTGCATTCCCCGATTGTTTCCCTTTCTGAAGGCGTCCTAGAAAACTAAACACAGGTATGAATTTTGTTTGTGAATATGTGAAATGGAGTTGTTTATCAGGAAAAACAACTATGACTCAGCCATAGTCTTAACAGTTTTGAATAACCTCTTTAGACAAAACGTTAGTCACTTCCTTAAACCAATCTCTCGCTACAGACTGTTGTAGATGGTGTAGTGCTGTTAGTGGACTGTTGCCTGACTTCTTTCGCTGCCCTAAGTGTTGATCATTCAACTGGAGTGTGTGTGGCAGCTTCGTAGTGCACTCGATTCAGCAAGGAATAGAGTCCACAAGTTTCTTCAGTTACGCCATACCCACCTGAAACCTCTCATTGGTGAGTGGATCCTGTAGAGATACCAACCTGTTGAGATGTTGACAGCTACGTTTCACCCGTTGTTACTAATAATCGGAGACATTTTCTATGGCATTATGCTCGCGTGATTTAGCGAGCCAGTAGACTTACGTTAAGGTGCCTGTGTTTTTGTCAAACCGAGAACATATCCATGCAGGGCCGGTGAACGCTGACGGAAGTGCTCACGGCGTTCTCACCGTGTAGATGTAGAAAAACGCCTATACTTGGCCACCGAGAATATAGATACCGGTTCATTTTCACGGTAAACTAAATGAATGGTCCCAAGCCACGGTATGACAAACACCCTCAGAAATTATAAAACCACTTCCAGCCTCAACCACACTCTCCTTCAGCTGCATGTTTGTGGGGGACGAGGGGGGGGGGGGGGGGGGGGTAGGACGTCACGTCAAACGGGCCGACTTGGAGCAGGAGAGGCACCACAGGACATTTTAATTTCCACTTTCTATACTTTTACAAATAAATTCGTTTGTCAGCATGATCAGGAAGGATTCAGTATTCACACTCATAGCAATGGAAGTTCGAAAACGTAACGAAATGATTTTTGTTACATGTGAAATTTCAACATTTTTCACTTACTAATGTCAGTATTTGTTGCTATAGGTATACCTTTTTCATAAGTAAGAGAGATTCTTCGATGAATTTTGCACAGCAAACAAACCATACTTAAAGGTGTATGAAACTCTATAATTTTCCAAATCTATTAAAAACTGTGGTAAAAATTGAGGTAATTAACTACAAAATTTGCGTTTTTTCTAAACATGAAGTTTAAAATACAACATCTCATTCGTTTTTTCATAAATTCTAGAGTTTCACACACCTGTAAGTATGGTATGTATGCTGTGCAAAATTCATCGAAGAATCTAACTTATGAAGAAAAGTGTACCTATAGCAACAAATGCAGCCATTAGGAAGTGAAAAAAATGATGAAATTTCTCACGTAAAAAAAATTTATTTTGTTACGTTTTCTAACTTCCACTGCAATGAGTGTGAATCTTGAATCCTTCCTGGTGACGCTGACAAAGTTTTATGAACTTATTTGTAAAAGTATAGACACTGGAAATTAAAATGTCGTGTGATGCCTCTCCTGCTCCAAGTCGACCCGTTTGACGTCCTACCCCCCTTGACCTTAGGTGTCTTCGACGCCTTGCGTCATTAGAAAAGTGGTAAAATCGGGGCTCATCCGTGAACACTATACACGCCTTCAGATGGCTTCTCTGTGGTATGTCTGTTGTCTGGGCCATTGATGATGGGCGGCTGCCTGTATTGTTCTGAGCAATGTACTCCAAATGTCAATTCCTTGCAGGCCCCAACGCAATATATATTCAGAAATTTCATTTACTGGCAACAACAATCCCTGTCGAACTTAAAAGTGACTACCATTGACAGGACATAAAACACTCGTATACAATACTTCTTCCGGTTTGTTGCATTGCTGTGTGTTGGACTGTTGGCTTTGATTCACCAGTGGATCAGGCAGTTTCTTTCACGGTGTGATCCTGGACAAGTGCAGATATAGTAGATTCTTACACTTACCCAGTCATGTCTCCGGATCCAGCCATCGTTGTTCGCTGATTCTGTAAAACAAGTGGCAGAGTGCCACGAATTACTTCAGCAGTGAAGGGACGCATGAGCATCTGGTACGATTTCTACATCATATACAGTGCTCTGAAAACTCCAGTTTTTTCTTTTATGGGACTGTATAATATTCCGTCCGGTACGAAGAGGGATGGAGATCAAGATGAGATAGCACATATGACACTGCGAGAAGAATTAGACAAAAGATCTGAAAGACCTGATTCGAAACAGGGGCCCTGGAATAAATGAGACAGTCTTGGGAGTGCCATCTACGACAGAACTATTCCATGTGATGTTCAAGATGTGTTAGACAGGTGATGTAACTCACACTTAAAGAAGAATGTAATAATTCCAACAGACGGCAGATAAAAAGTAGAGGAGAGTTGTAGCCTATCCCCGATGCTGTTCAATCTGTACACTGAGCAGGCAGTGAAGGATCATCATCATCATCATCATTTAAGACTGATTATGCCTTTCAGCGTTCAGTCTGGAGCATAGCCCCTCTTATAAAATTCCTCCATGATCCCCTATTCAGTGCTAACATTGGTGCCTCTTCTGATGTTAAACCTATTACTTCAAAATCATTCTTAACCGAATCCAGGTACCTTCTCCTTGGTCTACCCCGACTCCTCCTACCCTCTACTGCTGAACCCATGAGTCTCTTGGGTAACCTTGCTTCTCCCATGCGTGTAACATGACCCCACCATCTAAGCCTGTTCGCCCTGACTGCTACATCTACGGAGTTAATTCCCAGTTTTTCTTTGATTTCCTCATTGTGGACACCCTCCTGCCATTGTTCCCATCTACTAGTACCTGCAATCATCCTAGCTACTTTCATATCCGTAACCTCAACCTTATTGATAAGGTAACCTGAATCCACCCAGCTTTCGCTCCCATACAACAAAGTTGGTCGAAAGAATGAACGGTGCACAGATAACTTAGTCTTGGTACTGACTTCCTTCTTGCAGAAGAGAGTAGATCGTAGCTGAGCGCTCACTGCATTAGCCTTGCTACACCTCGCTTCCAGTTCTTTCACTGTGTTGCCATCCTCTGAGAATATGCATCCTAAGTACTGGAAACCGTCCACCTGTTCTTTGTTCCTCCTATTTGGCAATCAATCCGTTTATATTTCTTTCCCACTGACATTACTTTCGTTTTGGAGATGCTAATCTTCATACCATAGTCCTTACATTTCTGATCTAGCTCTGAAATATTACTCTGCAAACTTTCTATCGAATCTGCCATCACAACTAAGTCATCCGCATATGCAAGACTGCTTATTTTGTGTTCACATATCTTAATCTCACCCAGCCAGTCTATTGTTTTCAACATATGATCCATATATAATATGAACAACAGTGGAGACAGGTTGCAGCCTTGTCTTACCCCTGAAACTACTCTGAACCATGAACTCAGTTTACCGTCAACTCTAACTGCTGCCTGACTATCCATGTAAAGACCTTTAGTTGCTTGCAAAAGTTTGCCTCCTATTCCATAATCTCGTAGAACAGACAATAACTTCCTCCTAGGAACCCGGTCATATGCCTTTTCTAGATCTATAAAGCATAGATACAATTCCCTGTTCCACTCATAACACTTCTCCATTATTTGTCGTAAGCTAAAGATCTGGCCCTGACAACCTCTAAGAGGCCTAAACCCACACTGATTTTCATCCAATTGCTCCTCAACTAACACTCGCACTTTCCTTTCAACAACACCTGAGAAGATTTTACCCACAACGCTGATTAAAGAGATACCTCTATAGTTGTTACAATCTTTTCTGTTTCCATGTTTAAAGATTGGTGTGATTACTGCTTTTGTCCAGTCTGATGGAACCTGTCCCGACTCCCAGGCCATTTCAATTATCCTGTGTAGCCATTTAAGACCTGACATTCCACTGTACTTGATGAGTTCCGACTTAATTTCATCTACCCCAGCTGCTTTATTGCTCTGCAATCTATTGACCATTTTCTCCACTTCCTCTATTTCCATCATCATTCCTATCCCATTCTACCTAGAAATCTGAAACATTACTGATCGTATTTTCACCTACATTGAGCAACTCTTCAAAATATTCCCTGCATCTGCCCAAGGCATCCACAGGATTCACCAGCAGTTTTCCTGACCTGTCCAAAATACTTGTCATTTCCTTCTTACCTCCCTTTCGAAGACTGCTAATTACACTCCAGAATGGTTTTCCAGCAGCTTGACCCAATGTCGCCAACCTGTTTCCAAAGTCTTCCCAAGATTTCTTCTTGGATGCTGCAATTATCTATTTGGCTTTGTTTCTTTCTTCAACATAACTTTCTCTGTCTACCTGAGTTCTAGTATGTAGCCATTTTTTATACGCCTTCTTTTTCCTTTTACAGGCTGCCTTGACTGTGTCATTCCACCAAGCAGTGAAGGAAACGAAAGAAAAACTAGGGGTATGAATTAAATTTCAGGGAGAAGAAACCCGGATCGCCTGTTCACCAGGCAGACGCGCTGACCACTACGCACAGTGATAAGCGTATCTGCCGGCTGTGCAGGAGACCCGTCCTCGAATCCCAGCCACAGTACAAATTTTCATTCGTCGCTCCACTCTGCGTATATACATCACAGATGTTTGCGACGGGAAAAAGTCTCTGGAACAATATAGATTCACTTGAATGAAAAACATTAATGTCTGACGACGAGTTCGGAATTGTGCCAGTCACAGCAAAGAATGGGCAGCAGTGGTTTCAAAGGTGGATAATAGATAAATATCAACACAAACAAACCAAGGATAATGGAATGCAGTCGGATTAAACCAGGTGATTCTAAGGGAATTATATTACCAAGGAAGACACTTAAAGTAATAGAGGAATGTTTGGGCAGTAAAATAACTTTTGATGGCCGAAGAAAAGAGGATCTCGTGAAATGTATATTGGCAACGGCGAGATACACTACAGGCCATGAAAATTGCTACACCACGAAGATGACGATCTACAGTCGCGAAATTTAACCAACAGGAAGAACATGCTGTAATATGCAATTGATTAGTTTTTCAGAGCATTCACACAAAGTTGCCGCCGGTGGCGACACCTACAACGTGCTGACATGGGGAAAGTTTCCAACCGATTTCTCATACACAAACACCAGTTGACCGGCGTTGCCTGGTGAAATGTTATTGTGAGGCCTCGTGTAAGGAGGAGAAATGCGTACCATCACGTTTCCGACTTTGATAAAGGTCGGATTGTGGCCTATCGCGATTGCGGTTTATCGTATCGCGACATTGCTGCTCGCATTAGTCGAGATCCAATGACTGTTGGCAGAATATGGAATCAGTGGGTTCAGGAGGGTAATACGGAACGCCGTGCTGGATCCCAACGGCCTCGTATCACTAGCAGTTGAGATGACAAGCATCTTAACCTCACGGCTGTAACGGATCGTGCAGCCACGTGTCGATCCCTGAGTCAACAGATGGGGACGTTTACAAGACAACAACCATCGGCACGAACAGTTCGACGACGACGTTTGCAGCAGCAGGGACTATCAGCTGGAAGACCATGGCTACGGTTACCCTTGGCGCTGCATCGCAGACAGGAGCGCTTGCGATGGTGTACTCAAAGACGAACCTGGGTGCACGAATGGCAAAATGTCATTTCTTCGGATGAATTCACCTTCCGTTTACAGCATCCGTGTTTGGCGACATCGCGGTGAACGCACATTGGATGCGTGTATTCGTCATCGCCATACTGGCGTATCACCCGGCGTGATGGTATAGGGTGCAATTGGTTACACGTCTACGTCACCTCTTGTTCGCATTGACGGCACTTTGAACTGTGGACGTTACATTTCAGATGTTTTACGACCCGTGGCTCTACCCTTCATTCGATCCCTGCGAAACCCTACATTTGAGCAGGATAATGCACTACCGCATGTTGCAGGTCCTGTACGGGCCTTTCTGGATACAGAAAATGTTCGACTGCTGCCTTGGCCAGCACATTCTCCAGATTTCTCACCAATTGAGAACGTCTGGTCAATGATGGCCGAGCAACTGGCTCGTCACAATACGCCAGTCACTACTCTTGAAGAACTGTGGTACCGTGTTGAAGCTGCATGGGCAGCTGTACCTGTACACGCCATCCAAGCTCTGTTTGACTCAATGCCCAGGTGTATCAAGGGCGTTATTGCGGCCAGAGGTGGTTGTTCTGGATACTGATTTCTCAGGATCTATGCACCCAAACTGCGTGAAAATGTAATCGCATGTCAGTTCCAGTATAATATATTTGTCCAATGAATAGCCGTTTACCATCTGCATTTCTTCTTGGTGTAGCAATTTTTAAGGTTAGTAGTGTACATGTTTCTGAAGAAGAGAAATTTGGTAAAATCAAATATGGATTTAAGTACTAGGAAGTCTTTTCTGAGGGAACTTTTCTGTATTGCGGCCATGTATGGAAGTGAAGGTAGGCGATAAACAGTTTCGACAGGAAGAGAGAAAAAGCTTCTGAGTTATAGTGCTACAGAAGAGTGCTGAAGATTAGATGGGTAGGTCATGTAATTAATGAAGAAGTACTGAATAGACTTCGGGAGAAAAGAAATTTGTGGCACGACTGAAGGAAATGATCAGTTGATGCAACACATTCTGAGCCGTCAAGCTATTACCGATTTCGTACTGAATGGAAGAGTGGGGCGTAAAAGTTGTAGAATGAGACCAAGAGATGAATGCACTAAGCAGGTTCAAAATTACGTGGGTTGGAGAAGCTTGCACAGGACAGAGTAGCATGGAGCGCTGCATCAAACCAGTCTTCGGATTGGATATTACAAAAATAACAACAGCGTGAAGAACAGACTTGTTTATTGGAAGCTCATCGCTTTTGAAGTAAGGCAGTATCACGATCCGGTAAGTTAGCGGACCTCTGAAGTCCCCGCTGTTTCCTGCCACAGCGGCACGTCGGTGCAAGCATCGGCGGCCCGGCTAGACAGACCACCGAGCGGCTTTGGACTCTTGCTGGTGTCGACGGGACCGCAAGCGGCGTCCGCCAAGTTAATTACCGGACGGATGCAGGCTGTCCGGCAGATTAGAGCCAGAGAGGGGGGCGGGGGTGGGGGCGGGGCGCTATTCATTTGCACGGCTGCTGCCGTAATTAAGCGGCGAGCGATGACCTGCGATGTGACTTCGCGGCGGGCAGGGGGCACGAGCGCCGGCCGCCGGACGCGGACTGCAGTGCTCGGCGCGGGGCGGCGCGGGGCGGCGATCAATCGAGCCCCCGGCTGGCGGCTGGAGGCTGGAGGCGGAGGCAGAGGCTCGAGCCGAGGCCGAAGCCGAAGCTGCCCCCAGCGGAGCGGCCCGCCGCTACCTGCCGCTGCCGCTGCTGCTGGGCCTTCTCGGAAACGGAAGCCGCCGGCTGTTTCCCGACACGGCGCCACTACCACCGTATTTGCCAACTTAGGAGATTGCCTCTTTTCGCTTCGTTCGACGTGCTCCCTGCGCGTTGCACCAGTATACAACGCTACACCTTCAATAAATCAGTGGCTTTACGCACGGTGAGATGAGTATCAAAACAGCTCAAATTCCTAAGAAAAGCTAAGATAATATGTTTTTCGAATAATGAAACAGTCAAGACTGTAATAATCATTTATTCAAAAATGATGACCATTTTTCGCCCTACGGCGTTCAGCTTCAGATCTAACGCACCGTCCGGCTGCAGCCGGCCTGCACGGAACGGGTGCGTGAAATCACAGTTGTTAGTGAGCAATAAATTGCAATAGATTGCTATCAAATCTCTCAACAATGTTATTTAAAAGCTAAAAAAAGTAATTACTGCAGTGCAGTGTCTGAGGCTGTGCATTGACGATCAGTATTCGCATTCGGTTAAGAATGATCTCAAAAAAAAAAATAAATAAATAAATAGATAAATAAAATAAAATAAAAATAAAATGAAAATTTATACCAGATTTGGACTCGAACCTGGATTTCCCTCTTGTCGCAAGCTCATTAGTCCACTCCGCTGAGCAGCTCCTGCAAGCGTGCTCGGGTAGCCGAGATGCCGGCGCTGTTGCTCAGCGTGTTCAGTCAAAACACTGACGACTCTCTGTAACAATGATAAAAATAATGAAAACTGGATGAAGTATTCAGCGAGGACCTTGAAGGGGTGTCATGTGACATCCACATATACAGAACGCCAACGCTGTTGGCGACAAGTGGCAAATCTGGGTTCGAGTACCGGCTCTGCAGAAATTTTCATTCGTTCCGATATACTCTATAGCTGATGTGAAATCATAATCGCAATTTGCCGAGTTGGTTCTTACTATTGTTTCAGGTGTGGTGAGATTGGTGAACAGCAATTGGTTCAAATGGTTCAAATGGCTCTGAGCAATATGGGACTCAACTGCTGTGGTCATAAGTCCCCTAGAACTTAGAACTACTTAAACCTAACTAACCTAAGGACATCACACAACACCCATGCCCGAGGCAGGATTCGAACCTGCGACCGTAGCGGTCGTGCGGTTCCAGACTGTAGCGCCTTTAACCGCTCGACCACTCCGGCCGGCGAACACCAATTATCTCATATCAGGAGGGGTACTTTTGACCATCACTTTGAAACGAATCAAGCTGAAGTCATGAAACTAATTGGTGATGTTAGCCTTCTCTGAGTATTCGTCCTTGAATGTAACACGTTTCCCAACTGCGGATGTCTTGGCGGAGACTTCGTTTGCAGAAGTCTGGATTTAAGCTGTTCAGGATAATTCTGTCTGTAAAATCACATCGTCGTCATTCCGAAAATAGCTGCCACGCAACGGTTCAATGGTTTCTTCATTCGACCACAGCGATAAGATCAGCGCATGCCATCTCATGCAACAGCTGATAGCACAAAGAAGCAGCAACCGTAACAGTACTCTGCGGAAAACATACCGGATGCGAGCGGCAACATTCCTAATATTCAAAATTCAGTACAAGTTGTTACAAATTGATCCGTGATTGATTTGCTCTTTTAGCATAACCATTTCGATTGAGTTAACCAATTTAAGGTTTTCCGCAGACAAATGATGTGAACCCTCCGTTCTTCGAAATCCAGATTTGTTTGACCACAGAGGAAACATCTGAACCACGAAACCGCCCAGTCATATTATGGCGCTTTCTTGCTGTGCATTTCCACTAGCTCAGCACTAATTGTTACAGTGTTGTTCTCTTCCGAGTACAGTTGACGAATTACCGCACGGCACTTCGCTTACCTGCGGGCTGTAATATATTTTTCGGCTCCTCTAGCGGTCTTCTGCTACTATGGTGCAGAGATTTTAATGCGTACCAGGACTGCACACATTTACCTATAATCCGACAAAAAAAAATATTAATTTTCGAGGTTAAAATTCAAACTCTATAACTACTCATCGTTGTACCTGCCGAAAATTAATTTTGAAACTGCCAAGTCTAGATATTAGCGTACCTAACCGTGCTAAGTAAAATAAACCGCTAACGGCCGTCCGTTAGCATGGAGCGTAAAGAGTACTTCGCGGTTGGCCGTTCAACAGGGAAGGCGCGTGTGGTCTACGTCGAGGATTTTGCTATCGTAAAGGTGTTAATTTCTGCTGATATGAGGTGTACCAGTTATTTCTCGTGTAATCGTGGGTGTGGCTCATGTTTCACGTAATTTTAGTGTCTTTGACAAATCAATGAAGCCGAAGTTATATCTACTACTGGGACATCTACACTTCACAAGCCACCTAGTCCTCTTCATTTTATTTTCATAGTTGAGATCATATAATTATTTTGTGTACAGCTTACTTAGAGAGTAACACGTTCCTAAAGAAACTTTCTTTGGTTCGTTTGGATACAGAGATCTCGCTTCACGGATGAATGATTGAGTACTGAACAATGTGTCACTAGTCGCAGAGCACACAGATAAATTTTATTTCACTGCTGAATTCACTATTTGTAAGACACAATTACCAGATCTGTATTTGACAGACAATCTAAGGAAAAAAAAAAACCGACGCATCACGAAGAAGTTATCCGAAATGGGAGTAAATCGCTATATGTGAAGCACATGGAAAGAAACAAGTAATTACAATTTCAGAAATATTCGTTCATTTATTGAACACAAGGAGTTTCATAAATTAAGCAAGTCAATTTCTAGTTGCTTCACCTCTGGCCCTGATGCAAGCCGTTATTCGGCTTGTCACTGATTGACAGAATTATTGTACGACCTCCTGAGGGGAATCGTGCCAAAGTCTGTCCACCTGATACATTAGTACCTAAAGACCCTGACCTGGTTGCAAGGCCCTGCCCATAATGCTCCAAACATTCTCAATTGGCGAGAGATCCGACGACTTTACTGGCCAAGATAGGGTTTGGCGAGCAGGAAGACAAACAATAGAACTAACCGCCGTATGTGGGCGTCATCATCTTCTGAAATGTAAGCCCAGGAGGGTTTGCCATGAAGGCAACAAAACGTGGCGAAGAGTATCATCGACGTACTGTTGTGCTATAAGGGTACCGCGGATAACAACCAAATGAATCCTGCTGTGAAAAGAAATGACACCCCAAACCATCACTTCTGGTACACGCGTACTTGCAGGAAGCATTTAATGTTTCTGGTTATTTTTGAAAGCAGTTGTCCAAAACCAGATACATATTTAGTTCGCAGCAAATTGTTGCAGCTTTCTGTGACAACTGGACCTTAACAAGTGGTTATTTAGTACTTTCCATGTCTAGCGAATACTTTTCAAATTCATATTGGACATCTTGAATTATTCGTATAAACCATTAAAACTACATTATCTCATGAAGTCATTTTATAACATAAATGTGGCTGCATTACTTCATTTACTTTCGCTTAGCATCGGCGCTTGAAAATGCTAAAACTGGCTGTAAACTAAACTTTCAAAGCCGTAGAATGTTAACATCTTCTGTTAAATGTCGCGATCATTGTATCCAGACGAATTTGTCGACGTCACCTATTTCAAGTAGTACAAGGAAGACAATAATGCAGAAGACCAACTGTTTTCCGTTGCAATAAACTCTTCTCAGTGGTCCAGTTCCACATTTTTTCGGAATTACTCTTGCAAAACTCACATCAGACTTGGAGTCATTACACTTATACGCCAAGGATAAATTCAAACAGTGTGGAATAACTGTTTCAGTAAACTGATGCGGTGATAACTGTTTACCCCCCGCTCTTTCTCACCGGAAAATTCGCAGGTCTCTATATCTATACTGCAACAGTAATTTCGTGGGTGAGCAATGCACAAGAATTGCAAAATTCAGTACTGTCGTGGCTTCCAGTTCTGTATATTTCTGACCTAAACTGGCTCTGCATCATTTCGGGCTTCAAGTACTGCAACATTGTACCAACACAAACATTGTGCTCAAACTCTAGACTTCATTGTTCGTTTCACTTGATTTTGCACTTACTGAAATAAGAGTCATATGACCTCCCAATATGACAAGTTTCGTTTCGTTCCTTCTTTTCCTTCATGGAGATTAGTTTTATGGTCAGCAAGCTTCTTCCCTTCTAACCAAGGAAATGATGAAAAATACGGCTAGTAATAGCTTCACTAACAACTATTTAGTGTCGGCCTCCAAATCTGAGTGGACAGCGCAGCATAATAAAAAAAAAAAAAAAAGTTTCAAATGGCTCTGAGCACTATGGGAGGTCATTAGTCCCCTAGAACTTAGAACTAGTTAAACCTAACTAACCTAAGGACATCACAAACATCCATGCCCAAGGCAGGATTCGAACCTGCGACCGTAGCGGTCTTGCGGTTCCAGACTGCAGCGCCTTTAACCGCACGGCCACTTCGGCCGGCCATAATCCCATGCGAGGGGCCTGGGTTCAATTCCGGCTGGATTGGAGATTGTCACCGCTCGGGGCTGGGTGTTGTGTCGTCTTCATCATCATATCATCGTCATCGACACCAAACCCGTCGCACTGGCGTCAACTAAAGAGACCTGCAGCTGGCGACCGGTATACCTGCGTGGAGACCCTAGCAACACGACATTTCATTTCATTTCACTGCTGTTTAGGACTGTTAAGAAGATTTAATTTAACGTTGTCGTAGGTGAAGGAATTTTGTTTAATCTTAGATATCTTAAGCACCAATGTTCACAAATTTACCGGATAAGAAAAGATTATTGTCCAGATAGGGAAAGAATTACAAAAAAAAAAGAGGCAGTACAACCTGGGCGAGGTCAATCGACTCGTCTGATAGCATTTTAGTATAGTTTGCCTAAGAGGAATCACAAGCTGTGTTCCTGTAGCTGTGGAAATCGTTTGTTATAACCAAGTTGAATATATGAGGGTATGGTATTGCTAAAAATACAAAACGATTAAGAACCGAAGGCTGAGTTCATCCTCAGACAACAATTCGACTACTGTATGAAGCACTGTTACAGACTTCTGTGCTGTAATATGTGATGTAACACAGTTGACTAAAATACGATAGGCGGAGCAAGATGTAGCGGCACCACCGTTTAAGATAGGAAAGTTAGATTTGTTGCAATATTTCTGAGCGCGTAAGTTACAGCCAGGCGCAGGCCTGTTGACAGTAGGTTACGCTGACCAGCGGTTGCGAATAGAATGAAGGTCACAGGGTCGTCAAACAGCAGAAAAGAGTAAACGCAGCAGTTTTCATGGCGCAAGTTGCAGGCAGAAGGGGCCCTCTGGCGCATCTTAGATGTTATGAGTATGTGACTCGGAGTGGTGTGTTAGCAAAACAGAGGTGCACAGCCACGTATAAATAGATGCTGGTTTCTAACGAGGGGGATTCAAGTGTGGCAACTCCCCTGTATGGTGGGGCATGTCACACCACTGGCTACACGCAGCAGCAGATGGGGCGCCAGCATTCCAGTCTACAGCGGGTCGCTGGTTCGACCCTCTGAGGTCAACGTGGGGTCCGTGGCCAGCCAGCGGTGGGCCACTCGATGGCTTGCTACCTCAGGCAGTCTTGTTGGCTCCCAACAAACGCCAGAGGCATCCTGAGGCGAGGGCCACAGATTTGACTGTCAGATCACAGGTGCTTGTTGTCGCCCGCAATCTTAACCACGACGGTGAAGAAGCACGCAGCAGGCTGCCCTGTGGCTCCCAGCGAGTGGCGCTGAGGCCCTGGGGATGAGGGCCACTGAGTTGAATGCCGGCTCATCCTCACGTTGTCAAAACACTGCGGCTGTACACGGCCGGCACGCTGCAGTGTGTTGTACGGATCACTGAGGTAGCCCTTCCACACCAAGCTGCTTTGGAGACAGCGAAGTGGCGTCGCGGCATTACAGGGCCATGTGACGCAGACAGAGGATAATGTGGCACTGTAGCTGGGAATAATAAAATACTTGAAGATAATGGCCGAGTTTTAATACGGCGCATCCTGACAGTGTCCATCCATGTCCTACATTCCTCCACTGCAAGCCAGCATCTACATTCGGCAGTGACTGCTACAAATATGACTTGCATCACAATGTGAACCTACATTTTATCTTTAATCACTGAAAATGATGTCATTGTCATTACTACGTTTGACGTTCAGAGACAAAACAGAATTTATGCGATACTGTAAACAATACTCACAAGGAACAGATTTATTATGTCTTTTCTCAAAGCACGTATTGGGGAGTGAATTTGACTTATGAGGCGAAAGATGTGCTCTCCACCTTGTATCGCACTTCATTTCCTTCTGCCTTGTCGGTAGGTTTTTATTTTCGAAATGTCACAGCTAAAGGAATTTGGTTAATGTCCCATTCTTGCGCTATATCAAAATGGATACTCTATCATACAGAAAATCTACAATACATGTCTGGGTGAAGAGGACGGTGAAGGAACGACAGGTCAAGCACCGTAGTTGCCCTGGACATCCACGGAGGATCAAGACAATTGTGTACTAAACTGCAGTGATAGATACCCTTTCAGAACTAACACAGAAATTAGGAATATCCTCGAGCTAAGTGTGAGCAGTTCGACCAGTCGTCATCGTCTCAACGACGAAAGGAAGATATAGTCGAAAATCGATGGCTAAGGAAATGTTGAAGGAGCAATATAAATCTGCCAGATTAAACGTCGCACAA
The DNA here is from genome assembly GCF_021461385.2 of Schistocerca piceifrons. Lineage (NCBI taxonomy): Eukaryota > Metazoa > Arthropoda > Insecta > Orthoptera > Acrididae > Schistocerca > Schistocerca piceifrons. The sequence goes on from NC_060138.1 coordinate 663,871,625, forward strand.
ATGTACAAAAGGAAATCGCTTTCGTACTAGGAGCAAGTTATATTTACGGACGAGAAGATCTTTTCTTCTGTACCAGATACTTCAGTCCATGTATATCGACAAAGGTGAGCGAGATTCGACAGCAAGTATATCCATCAGAGGGAAAGGCGTGGCCAAACTGAGGATGGATATCAGCAAATGGCTGCTGCGTTCGGTAGCAAGTTGAGCGTCCGTTTTCCAGTCCTTACTACTGTGAAATACTGGAGAACGTAATGCTTCTGTCTCTTCGTCAGAGATTCTCGGGAGATAGACTAATCTTCCAACATGACCGTTCTCCTGTCCACACTGCGAACTCTGTAAACCACTGGTGAACTTAGACATTCAGCAGTTCTACGGCCCTCCTGAAGGTGATCACTGCAGTCCAATAGAGCTCATATGGGCAAAGATGGAAAAAAATTATTAATTGTAAAAAACCATTAGCGACAACTGACTGAAGCAGTTTATGACTCATGCGAAGAGATGTCTCAGAGTAATAGATTAATCTGGAAACCTGCTGCTCGTATTTCACGGCGGTTAATACATTTGTAGAGGAGGACAGAACAGTCATTTAATATAGACACTCGATTTTAAATTATTTTACCGCCATTGAACAACAATACTGAGACAAACATGAAACTAATTTTCTTTATCACATGACGCATGACATCATTGAAGGTGAAGGCAACAAAGATAAAATATTTGTGATTTTTACATCGAAAAAAGCATCACATTAATTTGTGTTCTCCTTATTTACTTGCAGACAGGACACCAATACCGATGGAAGCACAAATTAGATATTATTTTCTTCTAATGCCAAGCAGAAATCACAAAACATAAAGAGAAAAAGTGGTGCAGCACCGGCTGTGTAGATGTAAGGTCGAGCGTTTGAGTCCACTATGTGCTCAGTTATATACTTATGAATACTTTAAAGTTATGAAAGCTTAATAACCCTCTTAGGACTTGTAAGCTAATAACTCTCACCAAGGTTTAAAATTCTGGGAAGTAACAGGACTCTAAGCCCCTTCCCTCGCACAGGCAGATTAAAACTGACCGCCTTAACAACTACGCTATTCTTCGAATCACATACGCTATACTTGCTAAGTGGTATGGTATGATTCGTGATGTCACACCTTTCACATGAAAAAAAAAGTAATGATATACCGAGTGAAAGTGGCGCAGTGTGTCTTCGACGGAAAAGCAGACAATCCATCTGACTTTAAAATTTTCCCGGCGAATTGACTGTTCAAACAAATTTCGGGCTTGCAGCCGGTCGTCGTTCAATACTTCGCACGATATTTCAACTGGGCACCTGCTAGTCATCTTCAGGTGAGCCGTCGCAGACTGCGACTGCAGACTGCAGTCTGCGACGGCTCACCTGAAGATGACTGGCAGGTGCCCAGTTGAAATATCGTGCGAAGTATTGAACGACGACCGGCTGCAAGCCCGAAATTTGTTTGAACATCTGACTTTATATTTCATGAACGGAGCTATGAATAACAAAAGCTGATTGAAAGTGACGCGTAGGTATTCTGCTTTGCTTAATGAGATCTCCTTGTTCTGGAGGTGCCGTGTATGGGAGAAGCTACGTTGGATATCCGCTTTTTTTCCGCATACTTGGGCCAAAGGGAGGTGTGGGGGGCAAAGTGGGCAGTGGTCGCAATGCGAAGCCTGACCACCATGTCCCTAGAAAGGTTTGGGAATATGGAATACATTTCTTTATTTCTTTATTTAGTAATTTCATTTATTTTTTTATTGATGTAGCTTTTTTGTGAACATTCCGATGACGAGAGAATACGAAGCTCTAAAAGTGAGAATGGAGTGGATCAACTACTTGTTGCAGTAACACCCCAGCTCTAGCGTTCTTTAAGAAAGACACTTCGGGGGAGAGGCCTGCTGATTTTTGGGACATTTCCAATGTGGACTATTATAAGGATTTGGTGTCATATAGCGCTTCAGCATCCTAAAATGTTTATTTTTTTCTTAATTTTAAAACAAATACTACCATATGTGAGGAAGAAATGAATTGCATACTTCTCAGAAAAATTATTTTCTCAGACAATAATTTCCTTGTGTACTGTTAGCAGCCAAAGGCCTTGCCACAATGGTAATACCAGTTCCCGTCAAATCATCGAATTTAAGAGCTGTCGGGCTAGACTAGCACTTGGATGGGTAACCATGTGGTCTACCGAGCACTGTTGGCAAGCTGGGTGCACTCAGCCCTTGTGAGGCAAACTGAGGAGCTACTTGAATGAGAAGCAGCGTCTCCGGTCTCATCTGACATTTGGCTGGGAGAGCGGTGTGTTCACCACATGCCCCTCCATATCCGCATCCAGTGGCGCCTGTGGGCTGAGGATAGCACGGCAGCCGGTCGGTACCGTTGGGCCTTCCGAGGCCTGTTCTGACGGAGTACTGTTACCAAGTGCGGAGATGCTCCTTCGTTCTTTTCGTGTATTAAGTAAATTCCGGTGTCACCTCATCTTACTTTGTGATAAGTTTCTTTCTTTTCTTGGGGTCAAAAGAGAGTGGACACTGTCAAATGGTTAATTTTCTGACGACTAGTGGCGTGATACAGGTTCCATTTGCTCCGCCGGATATGCGAATAGCGTTTCAGTTTGTCAAATTTCTTAAATTTCCTTTGGCGGCTACTACCTGTCACCCCATTGAGGTGTTCATTTGCGCAGAATTATTGTGACGCAGAAGTTCAGGTTGACCAATGGTTTCTGTTTCTCAGTTCGATATCACATCGTTTTTGTCTGATTCAGCCAGTCAGTCTTAATGTGGCTTTCAGACAACGACTACCGTCGTATCATTAACCAGAAAACCACGTTTCTGACTGGACTGTTTGTATTTCTTATCTATGACCGAATATAAATTCTTAAACGCTATAAAATATTAATACAATGCACCGATTAAATGTAAATAGATGAAATAACTACATAAGAATCTATTTACAGGACCACAGTACCATCGATCAGGCCAGAGCTGTAGGGGAATGGTTACAGTGCCAAGACAGACCTCAAGCCCAAGGATCGAGGTCTTTGCCATGTGGGCCTAGAAACGCAACTGACCTGTGGGCGAGTGTGGAAACCCCATACTGGGAGATAAACTGCCAAGCTACAATATCGAGGTACGTAGCAAAATAAATGTCACGACTACTTCGCAAATCTTAAGCAATAGTGGTGAGTTCGTTGATTACTAGAAGAATATTCTTCAATAAAACTCATACTCTCGATCTTCTCATAAAAAGTCAACCGTTGCTTTTTAGCAGCTCTTCGGAGTAAAAGTCTGTTATCTTCCATTTCCTTCTCACAATTCATGCATTGCCAGGAAACTGAGAATTCTCTTCCAGTTGACGCCAACTGAGGAATGAATTGCAGCGTATGTTGTCGAACAGACATTGGTTGTCTCTAAATTGAACTTAATGGCTGTGTGTTCGTGCGTGTGTGTCTTTGTGTTTGTGCGTGCTTTGTGTTTACAAGACAACCAACAATAAACCCTGCATAATGTATCAGTATGTAGTATTTTAAAGTGACGTCAAGTGTTCAAGTTAATTTTCACTCAGCCTGATTCCTGCATATTACGTTGATTACACTGTTGGTGATTTATTACGTCTACAATATATTTAGCATCGACAGTGCGGTCTTGATTTCGTGACTCTTGACAACTGCAGCGGTAATCACTGCTCAATGTGTTTACGTTGTCTGACCGACGTACCCTCCGGCAGACGCTAAGACATATACAGAAGGAAATCATCCTAGCTCTCTATATATCACTATCTGCACGTTCTTTAAGTAGCCAAAGTGAAACTCTATTTCTGTATCCTCTGGAGCAAGTGGAACTAGATGAACGATTAGTGATCAGAAAATTGACCGGTGACAGTGTCCACTCTCTATTGAACCCAAGAAAAAAAGAAATTTCTCACAAAATACGATGAGGTGACACCTAATTTACACAATTCACGAAAAGAACTAAAGAGCTTCTCTGTACTTGATAACAGTACACAAGGAAATATTTTTTCTGAGAAGGACGTCATTCATTTCATCCTATCATATGATACTACTTGTTTGAAAATGAAGAGAGAGAATGAACATTTCGGGATTCTGAAGCGTAATATGACACCAGATGCTTATCATAGTCCACAACGGAATTGTCACAAAAATCAACAGTCTCTTACCTTTCATTACTACCGATCTCAGATTCTTATTGACTGACTTGCGAACACCAAGTTTTGAAGCAGAATCGATATTATGTTATGTTACCAATTACGTATGGGGAACATTTAGGAAAGAAGAGTAGAGCTTTCCTTAACACAACACCAGCAGCGATTATATTCTAATCATCACGAGTAGATCATAGTAACAACTACACTACTGGCCATTAAAATTGCTACACCAAGAAGAAATGCAGATGATAAACGGATATTCATTGGACAAATATATTATACGAGAACTGACAGGTCATTACATTTTCACGCAATTTGGGTGCATAGATCCAGAGAAACCAGTACCCAGAACAACCACCTCTGGCCGTAATAACGGCCTTGATACGCCTGGGCACTGAGTCAAACACGTTTTCAATTGGTGAGAGATCTGGAGAATGTGCTAGCCAGGGCAGCAGTCGAACATTTTCTGTATCCAGAAAGGCCCGTACGGGACCTGCAACATGCGGTCGTCCATTATCCTGCTGAAATGTAGCGTTTCGCAGGGATCGAATGAAGGGTAGAGCCACGGGTCGTAAGACATCTGAAATGTTACGTCCAATGCGACCAAGAGGTGACCGAGACGTGTAACCAATGGCACTCCATACCATCACGGCGGGTGATACGCCAGTATGGCGATGACGAATTCACGCTTCCAATGTGCGTTCATCGCAATGTCACCAAACACGGATGCGACCATCATGATGCTGTAGACAGAACCTGGAATCATCCGAAAAAATGACGTTTTGCACCCAGGTTCGTCGTTGAGTACACCATCGCAGGCGCTCCTGTGTGTGATGTAGCATCAAGGTTAACCGCAGCCATGGTCTCCGAGCTGATAGTCCATGCTGCTGCAAATGTCGTCGAACTGTTCGTGCAGATGGTTGTTGTCTTGCAAACGTCCCAATCTATTGACAGGTATCGAGACGTGGGTGCACTATCCGTTACAGCCAGGCGGATAAGATGCCTGTCATCACGACTGCTAGTGATACGAGGCCATTGGAATCCAGCACGGCGTTCCGTATTACCCTCCTGAACTCACCGATTCCATATTCTGCTAACAGTAATTGGATCTCGACCAACGTGAGCAGCAATGTCGCGATATGATAAACGGCAATCGCGATAGGCTAAAATCCGACCTTTATCAAAGTCGGAAACGTGATGGATGGTACGCATTTCTCCTCCTTACACGAGGCATCACAACAACGTTTTACCAGGCAACGCCGGTCAACTGGTGTTTGTGTATGAGAAATCGGTTGGAAACTTTCCTCATGGCAGCGCGATGTAGGTGTCGCCACCGGCGCCAACCTTGTGTGAGTGCTCTGAGAAGATAATCATTTGCATATCACAGCATCTACTTCCTGTCGGTTAAATTTCGCGTCTGTAACACGTCATCTTCGTGGTGTAGCAATTTTGATGACCAGTAGTGTATATGATCAGAATGGTATGGGCGTTCAGAGAATGTGGTGCTGTCACACGTTCCAACTGTTCTTAATGACATTAGTGGTTGTTCACTTGATCTAATACTGCCTACCAAAGTACAGATGGCGTGGAGGCGTTGTCGCTTGTTATTACCAACAGCTCTGATCAATCTGTGCCCACATCGCCCTGCTTCACAGGCTAGCATACACTATTCACTGATGTGTGAGTAGTGGGATGCACTGTCTGCATTTTCTTTTACTACTTGGTAAGTGTAGTGTGTGCGATTCGTAGAGTAGTGTAGCATGTCTATGTAGTGCACGCCAGCCGGATTGGCCGAGCCGTTCTAGGCGCTTCAGTCTGGAACCGCGCGACCGCTACGGTCGCAGGTTCGAATCCTGTCTCGGGCATGGATGTGTGTGATGTCCTTACGTTAGTTAGGTTTAAGTAGTTCTAAGTTCTAGGGGACTCATGACCTCAGATGTTAGGTCCCATAGTGCTCAGAGTCATTTGAACCATTTGAACATAGTGCTCTGAACACTCCTAACGATGGACCTCCGCAGCCCACCACTCGCGCACGTGCCACTGTTAGCACAATATCGTCAACTACAACTGAAAAGGGCACGTGAACATCGGCTCTGGACGTTGGCGCAGTAGCAGAGCGTTGCAAGGTCTGATGAATCCCGATATCTTCTTCATCATGCTTATGGGAGGGCAGGAATTCGTCGTTTTCCAGGGGAATAGCTCCTTGATACCTGTACTGCAGGATGAAGAAAGGCTGGCAGCTGCTCCATGATACTCTGGAAATCATCTATTTGGGCATACATGGGTCCTGTGGAGCTCGTTCAAAGCACCAAGCAGGCCAAGGAGATCGTACATGGTTGCAGACCACGTAGTCCCCTTCGTGGCGATCATGATTCCAGACGGCAGTGGCATTTTTCAACAAAATAATGCTCCATGGTCCAAGAAACGCAGAGGCAGATCCAATTGATATGCTGGCCCTTCGACTCCCTAGATCTGGATCCGATCCCACACATGTGGAATAGAATTGATGATGGCGTCAGACCTCACCGCCATCCTTGCCTGTATTATCGAGAATAAGGTGACTCGTGCCTGCAGATATGGTGCCAGCTCCATCCAGCGACCTACAGAGGTCTCATTGCCACCATGCCACGACGTGTTCCGTGATAAGACAAGAAAAAGGAATTTTCCTCTTCTTAGAGAGACAACAAAACATTTATTTGTCATAAAAAAAAATTTCTCCCTGACAACATAATAATTCTGTACCGTCTCCAATTTCCGTCCTCCTCTACAACTGCTTTTAGCTGCGTCTATATTGAATCTCGTGTTAATGCCCCCTGGGCAGGATCGTCTCCCCGAATCCAGGAAACAGCGAGTTATCACGCACTCGCCAATCCAGGTAGATAATATTTTAAAACAGGACTTTCGACATATTAGTAACGCCACTATCCAGCTCCGGAGTAGACGGGGTGTTTCAGAAGTAATGTCAATAATTCATATATGGAAAATATAGGTGAAAAGTGGCTAAAAAGCTCCAATTAATGTGGGTCCGCAAATCAATCGTTGCCGAGGTATCGCATTAATTCGAATTGAAAACCAACTGTAAACGCCCCTAGATTCCGCGTTTTTTAAGGTGATACGCAGGCAGCCAGACACGCGTACATTACCCGGTTACATCAGTGCTTTAGAGAAATCGGGAGTTTCACACACCATGTACAAGAAGGTAGACCAAGACCCATAACACCCGATATTGAGGAAAGTGTGTTACCCATTGTACGCGATCCTCCGAGTACTTCAACGAGGTGGATTGCTATCCAAGACCGTATCCTCAGTCATAGCAGTGTGTCGTGGATTTTACATCGGCAAGTACTTCTTCCACATCATCTCCAGGGACTTCAAGCCCTCAACAATACAGACTTCCCTCCTGGAGAGCGTTTCTGTCAACGTGTGTAACTGCAGTGTAGCCTGAATCCCCCTCTTGTAAGCAGTATTCTGTTCACGGATGAGGATGGATTTGCCCGTGACGGTATTTTTAACTACCGTAACTGTCACATTTGGGTCGATGTCAATCCTAATACATCACACGTCTCACGACATCAGCAGCGTTATTAGTTGAACGTCTGGGCAGGACTTCTCGGAGACAGCATAACTGGACCTCACTTACCACCACAGAGACTAGCCGGAGAGCAGTACATGCGGTTTCTGCGTACTGTACTTCCAGATGTTCATGATGATGCCTCACTGAACCAACACCTGAACATGTGGCTCATGCTTGACGGTGCTGCAGCACATTTTTATTTACGAGTGCGCCGGCTTCTAACTCGCACGTATGGCCAGTATTAGATAGATAGAAGAGAGCCTGTGCCATGGCCTCCGAGGTCTAAGGATTTAAATCCTATGGATTTCTGTGAGTGGTGTCATGTCAAAAGCCTGGTCTACGCTGCTGAGATCAAGTTTCATGAGGAATTGCGTCTGCGGATTGAAGCAGAGTTTCAGCATTTACAGAATGCAGTCCTGGAGAGGACTACCTCAGAGGATTCGCAAGTCATTCCAGAGACTAGTTCAAAGTTGCATTCAGACGCATGGACAGCACTTCGAACACCTACTTCATCGTTTAGAGATTCCATGTGTTCGTAGACACTGGTGAAATGCAAACAGAAAATGTGTTGTACCTCGATAACGGTTGATTTTTAGACCCATGTTTATTGTAGCTTCTTAGGTACTTTTGGCCTGCGCTTTCCATGTGTGAAATATTGACCATCACTTCTGAAACACCGTGCATAGTGTAGTTAGTGAGGCGCGCTCCAAATGCTATATTTATCTGCCGGGTCGATTAACTGGTACCACGTTTAGAGAACGTAAAAGGCTAGCCGAAGCAACATGTCAACTTTTGCAGCCAGTTTTCAAGTGACACAAGACCAAGAATCAGATACACAAAAGTCTCTCGCCATCCTGCATAAGGTAAAATGAATATTTAGGAGGAAACCTATGTTCAGGGGAGTCACACACCTTTTATTTGGTAACTGTTTCCAGATGTCGAAATGAGCTTACCGGTAAACTACAGTTCGCAAAGGGGCACGTATTTTGGTAAGTGATAAAAAGTCTTAATCCTTATATCGATCGAGATATGATTTTTTAGGTCGAATGAAAAATTTCTTTAATTGCATCCGAAGGCATGTGAAAGAGCGAGTACAGTCATATAATACTTGTTAATTTTGAGGTTCAAACTCTTCGCAAAAAGTCCGAGAAATATACTAAAACTGAAAATCAAGTCGCCCGGTATCGGCTGTTGCGTTGTAAACACGCTCATGCGAGGCTACGTCGCTGAGTCAAGCCTTTCGACTGTTAACTTGTCTGCCCTGCAGGAGCTGTTTCGTCTGTCAGCAAGTCATTTCTTCTCCAACTTGCCTTGCATGCAGACACGTACACCAGTGAGATGACGTTAGACATGTTGCTTTTATGTATCGGATGTCAAGTACCTAAACGTTACGGCGATATATGAACGTCTACGCTGATCTTTGCTTTCCGTCGGGTCAGACTCCCGTACGAATAATTAGGTCGTTGGTGCAAACAGGCGGTTTCAGCGTCAGAAGACGACGACTGCAACTAACAGAGCACAAGAAAAGACTGTTCTTGCTACGAGCTTCTCAGTGCACTTCGTAGCGCTAGACGTATTGCCAAAAGATGTTGGAAATTTTGTAAATTTGTGGTAAGTTCCTATGAGACCAAACTGCCGAGGTCATCGGTCCCTAGGCTTATACACTACTTAATCCTACTTCAAGTAACTTACGCCAAGGACAACGCGCACAAGCATCCCGAGGGAGGACTCGAACATCCGACGGAGAGGAGCCGCGCGAACCGTGGCAGGGGTCCCTAAACCGCGCAGATACCCCGCGCGGCAAGACTTATAGGACTAGTTAGTCAAGTATCACTCGCAATTTGCATCTACAAAAATTCAATTTTTATCATATGTCATTACATCAGGCACTCTGAATTTGTGATTTCGAACATTACACAGAAGATCGTCAGTTTGCTCTGCAGCACCTGGGAGACTGCCCTACTTTTTAATACCGTGTTCTGTCGAAGAAGCACCATTTACAAAAGCGGTTATGTAAATTTAGGTAACATGGACTACTGGGCGGCGGAAAATCAACACTGGCGTCATAAGATACAACACCAACGACCGTGGGGCGTAAAAGTGTGGTGTGTCATCATACAAAATTCCATTGCGGGACCTTACTTCAACCCAGGGTGGTAAATAGAAATACGTATGCACACTTTCTTATGAAATTTCTACATGTTCTTCTACAAGAGGTACCATTGGATAAGCGACAGTGTATGCGGTTTCAGCGAAGCAACTGCTCATCTCACTCTTCGCGTGTTCCAAGTCGAATACTGTGCGAGGTGCCGGGGCTAGCAGTGTATTTAACACTAAATTCTAGAATCTACACATGTAAATGATGTTCTAAGCCCCCCCTATTCTAACTCCGACTTTTGTTGTTGCACAAGGATTAAAAAAAATATACGCGAACTGACTGTAATCAACCCTGCAAGTGGAGTAGAAAAGAGTTTGGCACCTGCAATAATTTACTTTGATCAATAAGTTAAATAAAGAAAGGTTTCATTAACGTAGTGAGAAATGATGGGTTGCTCTATCGATTAACAGAATGAAAGTTCTGTCCAAAATAACAATATGATTTATAAAGACTAAACACAAAATAATAAACAAAAACACATGAAACATTTATAATACATCAAATTGGCTCAAATTGGATACACAAACAAACGCTGTGAAGGTGAAGTTGTCCCTAAACTAGATTGTGAGGTTTATGACGAAGTGGTATGTGGAGCCAATTCCTTGTCACTCAAATCTTAAGAGAGACACACAGCTAACCCAACATTAATTGCTGCTACTCAAGACAGAACAAAGTTAGAAAAAGACGAACAGGTGCACTCTGCTGAGCTCTGATTATCACCTAGGAAAATCCCTATCTGCCGGTGCTGCAGACATACATTACCAAACTGTCTTCTTAACTGCCAGAACACGATCTGGCGTACCGGAGGTGATGGCTGGTTGTTTCGACGTCCTCGACCAGAAGGCGAGAGCCGACTGCTTAGAGCACCCGTATAGGCCGAACACACAACATTACCGCCCCCACGACAGTGGCCGTGGTTAAACGTTCCAATCAGCAACTCGAAAACCGGCGGAAAATTCCACTCCATTGCCGGAGCACTACCATTCCACCAATGGAGATTCTTGGCGCCAATTTCTGCTCTGATTTTGCTACGTCATGGAGCTATGCCCTGAGCCAGCCAATCACAGTTACTATTTTGCAGAAAGCGCGGGAATTTTCCCGCCACAACTGCCTGGGTACACAAGTCATTCCCACGCCTCGCTGGTAGCCCGCCAGAAAGTGTTTTCGCTAAGATTCTGTGAAGTAACGGAACCTCTAGCCCAGCCGCTACTTCAGACCCCTCCGGGCATGTCTTTTGACAATGTCGGCGTCTGCAAAGCATTCACTCGACTTCCTCACACCCGTCGGCTTAACCGTTTCCAAATCAGGAGATCCCGCCTGTCACCGGACCACCCGGGTGACAAGAGACGCTGCGTGGGAAGTCCGCGTCTGAAGAAACAGCGACCCTTCACTACATGCAACTAGAGAGGAAAATCGTAAGATAGAAATATGAGAGGGGTCTCATGCCACCTCTCATAGCCCCTACGCCATTTTAGATTGTAATTGGTGAGCGGTTGGCTCACTTAGGAGCAAGGTAGTGAGTCAATCGCCCAAGAACAATCTTACAAACTGACTCCACATGCCACACTCTATAAAAAAAACCACTGCAACCGAAAAATGCAGCTCATAGAGGGAGGATTATTTATGATGTAGCCAACTTTACCTTCTTAATATGGAACACTAACACTCACATCACACATCCATACCCAGGGAGCCCCTTCCAAACACCATTTCACACAGACATCCACGCTCTAAATATGGCCCGGGCATGTGAGCCAAATATGGAGCAGTTTATTCTTTACAATCAGAGTTGGAGTGCTCCACAATTAAATGCCCAAGATTTTACAACCATTTGAATCTTGAAACTAACCTGAACTCACTCACACATAATACTATTTAAGTTAACAATCTCTTTGTGAGCTTTCAGAATCTAGTTACAACCTCCGATTCATTCTGTCTCCCTGCAGCAAGAATAACCTTTACAAAATGTTCCCTGAACTGATGGTCCATTCACAATGACAGTGGTGGTATCTGCTTCAGTTTATGGGGACTTCAGGCACACTGTTTGCATACACACAACAATAAATACCAAATACAAAAAAAACATGGTGTGGAGAACAATACAGTAATTTGTAATAAGAATTACAGTGTAAAACACAAACACATACAAGGTATAACATACATTACAAAAACAACACTAGAGAAAGAAATTTAAGAAAAAAAACAAGGTTCATGGGGTGTCAAGTTGTGCTTCCAGATTGCACAATGTTCACGACTGTGCTGAGAATGAGGCACTAAATCACATTGTTGGAAATATTCGAAGCACTTCACAAATTCCACAGTACTGACATCACATAGGGCTAAACGTCAGGTGTTGTTGCTACGTTGTTGCAACGGCAATGGGGTGTGCTGGAGCATCTGCAGTACTCTGTTGAGATTGCAGCAAGACCCACGCATATGATGACGGCAGTACGGTAGAAGGACACAGTGCTAGGCTCTCCTCACGTCGATTAATTGTCTCTGAGGTCTACTTCCTGGGATACATCACTAGTCTAGGTCTCTTCTCTCGCTGGACAGTACTTTTACGTTTCCCAATATTGCAGTCCGATGAGGGATGATGGCATGTGGAGTGACTCCACAAGTGTGTGAGGTCATCCATACAGGATCGAACTAGGAGCGACGATTGCTACACCTGCTCTCTAAGAGAGAGGAGAAGTTAGAAATGAGACCATTCATTTGTTAGAGTGTGTGGCACGATACTGCTTTGTGTATGCAGATCGTCCAATGCTAGTGAGTTGTAAAAACCCAAACAGGTGAGTATATAGCGTCCCTTTCTGTCCTGAGGCACATGAGATGCAGGTTCTGACATGATATGTGATCTTCTTCGTGTACTCACGACAACGTGGTCTGCCGCAGGGAATTCCTCCAAAGGGCTGCCGCGTCCGGAGAGCTAGCAGGCTGTCGTGTGTCGGTCGCGTGTCAGTGTCAACGGCCAGCCTCACTTTCGCTTGTGGCCTGGCGAGGATTGTCTGCCGCCTAATCCCTCAGGTATACGGCCCGGTGACTGTCAGCTTGTAGGACTGGATGCTCTCGCACCCTTCACGTCAGGTGGCGCGCTGACGCTCTCTTCTTGCAGGTAGCCGATGACTTCTTGCTTTTGCTCCGGCTGGCCTCTGCATTGCCATGATACCCGTCATCTGCACAATTCTTACAAAAATCTTATACCTAACTTTTCCCTATGACCTTCTATGTTATAATAAATTTACATAACGATACATTGATGGTCTGTCATTTCAGACACTCTAATTTTAATTTTATAGTTATTTATCTGTAGCTATCATAACAAAATCATGGAAGTAATTTATCTTGATATTTGTGTAGAGACCGCTCTCACTATTGTACATGATGTGTGACGCTATATTGGATGAAGAAATAAATGTGCGGGCCCGCACTAATATTACTATTAATTATATAGATCGACAGTAGACATGCTCAAGAATTAACTACCATTTGCCAACGATCTACAGTCTATGTCTTTTAATTCTATTATGTTGTTATGCAGGTCTAAGTTTTACTGTGCTATAAAGAACATGCAACTATGCTACTTTCGCTCGCCCGTCGTCCCTCCATCTCCGGTCTGTGGTTTGGTGATCTGAAAAATAGCATCTCAACAGGCGCGCGCCAAACACTTGTGGTAGAAAGCCGCCACAATATTAAGGATCTAGTTATTGTAAAATCCTAAAGTTTAATTTATCCTAGTATATGGTACTCTCTCTATTATTATTATAATTTTTTTTTCCATACAACACTCTTACATAATTCCTGTTACGCTGAGATGTCTCGCTGCTCGCCACTATTGACGACAGTGATGTGCGCGCCGTACGACATGGCTTCCGAGTTCTCACTACGCCTCACTGAAACTCCAGAGACTGGGTTAGCCATGGCTATACAAGACAATAAATTTATAGTTGCAACTTCTTTTTCTATGTTATGCAGTATTCGCGATCAAAGCACACCTTTCCAGAGGCAATGTAATATGACCAAGCCAGGACTGGTTCCTGTTGAGGATTCAGTCGCCCAACACACGCCAGCTACACAGTATGTCACGAATATCCAAGTATAAGTCCCTGGTTATTCATCTGTGACAGTCACGAGCAGCACGGTAAATCCCCAACCAGCACATTGGCATGGTAGGCTTTATGCCCGCATTTCTCTCGCCTAGGGCACCATTGGAGTCAAACGCTCACAGGTTCACCCCGACTTGCAAGACAACGATGCTGGCGCAGCTCTGCAAACAACTGTACTGCCCATACTCATCCTCGAAATCACGCAATATACCACAATCTTGCAGTGCACTGACGCGTGCCTGCAAGCATTGGTATGAACGTCTCACGAACTGGTTGTGGCCGCTATGGAGCGTATCACGACTTCTCAGAACGCTTCTAAGAGCACGTTCTTGTATGCGCCCGTTGTGCGACATCTCGTCACTCATCTTTAACCCTTAACATGGACACCAGATAGGAAAGGACAAAAACATTGCTCATGGAAAGGTAGTGCCTCTTATCGCAACGACAGAGGAGATCCCGAACATAGACAAAAAAAGTTAACAGCAGTAAATTCTTATGCGAGAAAACGCAGCGTGTTAATACTTTAACAATCTTAATATATTAATGCAACGATTATTGTTCCCCGAATAAAGGTTCATATATTTGCCTATTCTACTATGTACACCACTTAAACTACTATTATTCCACGAACTTCTTTGTGTGAGAGATGTGGTGGAGTCCTATGGACTAGCGCCAATCCCTTGTCAGACTCCCCCTCCTCTGACGTGCCTTAGGATTTGCAGGTCTAATTTCAATCTCCTGGTTCTCTTGTGGTCCTTGATTTCGCTCTCTCCAGTTACGGTCGCTTCGCCGTTCGTTATTCCTCCTGTCCCAGATTCCTTGTCTAGATTGACCCTGTTCCCTGACGTTCTGGTTTCCGTGTCTCTGGTTTCCATAATCTTGAATTGCGTAACCTTGATTTCCGTAACCCTGGTTTCCTAACTGACGAGCGCGATTATGCGATCTGTTGTCGTCTGCCCTTGCTGACCCGTGGTATTTGTTATTTTGCGCCTTCTTCCTGTCCTTTGCGTCTTGTTTATCGAAGACTACTTCGAGTTCGCGCAATAGACTCTTGAATGCTTCGATGTCAGATCCACACTTGCCGACAAGTGTCTGTTGATACCTAACAGGCAATTTGGAAAAACAAAATTTGATGATTTCTCCCTTGCTATATGGACTATCTAAAAACTGATTCTTCTTGAGTAAATCATCAAAAAATTTGGTTGCGCTCTTAAGCCCGGACACTTCCAGTTCAGGACAAAATATTATTTCGTCTTTAATCCTGTCTTGCGTTTCCTTTGACCAGTAGATCCCCAGGAACGCATCAACAAATTCCTGATAAGTCTGACACGTCGCTGCCACACCCCGCATCTTTTCCGCGGCTTGGCCTTCGATGTGTCCACACATGAATTCTAATTTTGCCAGGGTTGGCCATGATGACGGTAATGAATTTGTAAACTGCATCACCCAGCTCTTGGGATGCATCGACCCTCCATTATCTCTGAACTTTTGGAATTTTAGTATCGACAGGAAGTGATTGTGATCAAAATCCTGTCCGATCCTCGCACTGGTGTTGTCACTCGTTTCCGATACTTGCACGTCTGCTGAGTGTCCTGATCTATCTTGGTGATAACTGTGATGTGCTACCTCTGTATCACAGTGGCAGTGGCACTCAGAATTCACTCTCCTAAGTGGGCTACAATTATTGGAGCTATTACTAGGTGTTTCTGCGTGTGCATTGTTAGTTCCGCACTCTGTCACCGGGCTAGAGCACGGCGGGCTTTTCCTCGGAGACACAATTCTGTGTACTCCATCGTTGGTATCCGAACGCGCAGTGCTCGTGTGCCCGTTTCGCTCTAGTTTTGCTATCCGACTCTCTACTTCTTTCATTCGTTTCGTGATGCTCGTAACCGCAATATTACCTTGGGTTTTTAAGAACGCTAGGGATTTTGAGTGGGCTTGTGTCGCACGTCGCAAGCGACCTGCGAGTTGAGAAGTTACTTTTGCGATTTTCATTGCCCCTGTTGCTGCCGTTCTGGCTAGGCCTGCTACTTTTTGTGCTACCATTGACATTTGTTTTGCTTCTCCACATTCTTTCTTTATTGTTAGTAATTCCCCACGAATTTCTCCTATATGCGAAATTATAGTCTGAGTGTCCTTCTTACGCTGTTTCTCATCTTCTTCTTTCATGGATCGTAGGAAGCTCAGTATTGGGTTTACGTCATCTTTTTGATCCTCTTCAAACGTGGGAGATGTAACTCTGGACACCTGGGCACTAGAGCTCTGACGTGGCCGAGCTAGCCCCTGTCTGCTCTCGTTCGTTTGATTATAAACTTCTGCTACCGTCTCGACCTGTGTGCCTGTCTCTGTTTCATCCTCTACTTCACTATCATAATCACGGCCGCAACGCTGCTCTGAGATCGCGTTCAAATCACCTTCCTCATCAATGACCCTGGCGTCCTGTCCTGCTAAAAATGTGCCCATCTCATCTCCGAACCTATTCCCGTCAGTAAACTGCCCCTTATCCATTATGCTATCCTCTTTTGTTTTAGCTTCGCTCGATAATAGTCGTGCCTTACTTTTCGTTATCATTCATGAAAAACAAATTTATCTAAAATGCACAATAAAATTAATCTACTCCACATATTTTTACACACAGACATAAAATTTCAACAACACTGTTCCAACGCTGTAATTACAAGCACAATTTGATGTGGTACAGAAACCGCACACAAATCCGACAAAGTGCGATGTGGTACGGACACAACAATAACGAAACACAAAAAACAATGAACAAAAAAAATATAGACACTGAAAACAAAAACTGTAATCATGCGCCGCTACTTAAAACTAAACGCGGAACTACCAGAAAAAAAACTTGGGTATTAATCAATAAAAAAAATTAAGCAAAAAAAATTCTGAATGTCCCTACTACTAATAATACTTGCTTATCAGCGATTCACAGGAAAGCTCTTCGCGTGTTCCAAGTCGAATACTGAATGAAAAGTTTCACACCCGTTGGTAGGACGGAATGCTGCAGTACAAATAATCTGTCAGGTATCTTAAAGCGTAAGCAATGTAGATACATTCTCCTTATAAAGAGTATTCAAAAAAGGTGTCGAATATTTTGAGAGTTGGTAGTACTCATCGAAACAAGAAAAATAAATCCAATAAACATGGATCCAGAGAAGCATACTCATTTCATAAATATCATAATTTGTATTTTAATCTCGTCATTTGTTTTATTTTGAACCGAACTTTTTGTAAAATTAACTGGTGAATATAGTCGGTGCCAGTCACCATCCGTTGATAGCAAGGGGGGGGGGGGGGGGGGGGGGTGCGTGCGAGGGGATGAAAACATATCCTGTCTTATGCATAAGAAATGGGCAATTTTTTTTTTTTACATAAAGATAGTGTTCTCTTAAAAGAATTATAAATTAACGCACTTCGTAGTGAGGTAGGAAGAGGTGTAAATATTTTATAATTTGCTTTATAGAAAAAAATGTGGAAGCAGAACGTATTTTTAAAGTTGAACTGGTGTGCAAGCAATTTATATTGTAACAGCTGTTACTAGAGACTTGAATAAAAGGCCGGAAACCCGACTGTGAATAAATACGTTTAATAACAGCCCTGGGGAAAACGTTACTACTTAT
The DNA here is from genome assembly GCF_021461385.2 of Schistocerca piceifrons. NCBI lineage: Eukaryota > Metazoa > Arthropoda > Insecta > Orthoptera > Acrididae > Schistocerca > Schistocerca piceifrons. The sequence continues at coordinate 663,889,275 of NC_060138.1, forward strand.
AAAATATGGCAAGAGATTAGACGCGAGTACAAAAAGTCATTTCCAGTTGTGTCAAAATTTCTCCTCAAAGAGGTGCATAATGGAAGAGAACAACAGACTGTGCTGTCTAACCTTGCATGCCCGGACAATCCGATCAGCGAGACGCTACTGACGATCAACAAAAAAAACGTTTGTCGATATGGCTCAGAACTCGTTCCATTTTCCGACTGACGCGATACAGGCAATATCTCCTAAAAGCTATCTAGATTACGGCATTCATTGATGACTATATCTCAGCTAATTCCACGCCGCCCTTAGATAAGGTATTTGTAAAACAGAGCGCTACCTTACGAAGATTTCTCAAAAACCACAAAGTAAGCATTCAACATAGACGGTAAAATGTTGCTCTTGAGAGCGGTTATAGATATCTTTTCATAGCTCTGAGAGGACAGAACTCTGAAATCTTCCATAAGAAATAAAACTTATCAGGCGACGAGACCAGATTTCTCTATAAGTTATCGGTAGTGAACTGTCATCCTGTTTAATAAGTCACTGTGTAGTTGTACATAGTAGTGATGAAATATTTGCTAAGCGACTGCCTACCATCCTACGCGTAGCAAGTGCATAACACAACAAACAACACGACAATATAAAGAAAACAGCTCGACTTGTAGTAACCAAATCAGTTGACAGGAATAGGAGAGGCCAAATAATTCACCGCCTCAGGCAGAGAAAGGGTAAAGACGAATACAAAGACAGTGTTGTCGAATTCCGGGAGCCTACACGTTGCCGATCTTTCCTATTCTCCCGTTGCCAGTCCTGAATGTAACAGAAATACATGAACCTTGGACGATACTGAGGTGGGATGATCATAAAATAGGTGGTCACATAGGATGGCAGATCGTGGTGGTGGCTTCAAGCAGATGGTAGTAGATCAGCGATGCCTTCCTGGACCGCACAGTTGTAGCGGGCTCCACAGTGGTTGCCAATTTGATGCCCAAGTTCCATTCTTGTGCACAGAGTATACGTTTCTTTATGTATTGCTCTATGTTCTGCTTGCCTGTGTGTCATCTATATTTCTCTGTGACTAGTCGCTCTGTAATTTGTCGCACTATGTGCCCTGCCAAGACCGAATCGTGGGCATGTCTCAATACATTATTGCGTAAACTTGCTGGCATGAACGTATGTCCACACATTTGATCCATTTGCACAGTAATTCAATATCAACACAAAACTCTGTGTTACGAACTTCTGACAGTCTAGGTCAGCACCCAGCACCTTTCGTCATTTGTCTGCAGAAATAGCAATACGCTCTATTGCGCACACTTTTGAATTAAGGCTGTCACCGTTTCTGTGGCTTTTACTGAGGTAGTCAGTAGCTTCAAAGTCAAATTCAATAAGACATAACACCTACCAAGTCCGTCAGACAGTTCTTTCAGGCCCATAAGCTATTTAAATAGACCCATAAGCTATTTGATGACTCATTACTACTTTGAAGCATCTACCTTTCAAGTGTCAACAGAAATATGTGATACTGTAAATCAGGTACAGCACCCTTTTGTGTGGTATAATCATTACATGGAAGTGTAGGCTATCAGATGAATAATATACGACCACCCAGGGGTGGTTGTTAGCATCACACAGTAATATGAACTGCATCTGGTAATCATGAAAAGCTAGGAATGGATCAGTGGTCAGTAATTCCAGAATGAAATTTCCATTCTGCACCGGAGTGTACGCTGACATGAAACTTCCTGGCAGATTAAAACTGTGTGGCAGACCGAGACTCGACCTCGGTATCTTTGCATTTCGCGGGCACGTGCTCTACCAACTGAGCTACCCAAGCACGACCTACGACCCGCCCACTCAGCTTTACTGGTGGAATTAAAGCTGTGAGGACGGGTCGTTAATACTGCTTGGGTAGCTCAGATGGTAGAGTACTTGCCCGCGAAAGGCAAAGATACCGAGGTCGAGTCTCTGTGTGCCACACAGTTTTAATCTGCCAGGAAATTTAATGGCAGTAAGTCCTTCAACCACACAAAGGACTCTTTGCGGTCCAGCGTCCAGCGAAGCATTATCCCCTTCTTCAGAGTATGTGAGAGGTCTCACTACTTCTGGGAATTTGTAAACAAATTTGTGGTAGTAGTGGGCCAAACCTAAAAATAACTGTTATCTTCTTAACTTTATTACAAATAGGAAATTCGGTTACGGCTCATTCAAGCTGCGCAACTGTTCACATACCATTCGAGCTGATAATACGGCCTAAATAGCGAAATTACTTTAGGGCAACAAGCGTTTCTCCGCACTCAGTGTTAGCTGTGGCGGTAGCGTTCTCGCTTCCCGCGCACGGGTTCCCGGGTTCGATTCCCGGCAGGGTCAGGGATTTTCTCTGCCTCGTGATGACTTGGTGTTGTGTGATGTCCTTAGGTTAGTTATGTTTAAGTAGTTCTAAGTTCTAGGGGACTGATGACCATAGATGTTAAGTCCCATAGTGCTCAGAGCCATTTGAACCATTTTTTTGTTAGCTGTGCTGCTCGGTTTCTCCGCACTCAGTGTTAGCTGAATATTTTGAATTAACAGATGGCACAGCCATTGGATCCCTACTGCCTCTGACCCGTCGTGAACTTTCTCATGGATCACTTGGAGGAGCAAGCTCTAAACTCTGCGAGGTTGCGACCATATTGCTTCCTGCGGTGCATTGACGACACCTTATCCATATGGTCTCAAGGTGAAAATGCGCGGCAGCAGTTTGTCGACCTCATTAGCGGTGTCCATGTCAATATTAAATTTAATGTAGAGTTGCCAACCTTCCATTCTCAGATTTTTTAGTTGAACAGAAGACTGACTTGGACGTTGAAGTGTACGGGAAATTTACGAACAGGGACCGGTACTTAAACACCAGCAGTTTTCACTTGTACGAAAGAAAGTGGTATTGAACCGTTGGTAACCAGGGCAAATATCATTTCTAATGACAACCACCTAGTGTCTGAATTTCAACATTTGAAATACATGTTCAGAGAAAATGGTTACAGCAGGCAAGAAATTATTAGGGTTAACTTCTCATTGGTTGGGATTCAATGTCATAATATTTCCTAAAAGACAACATAGTCGCCGTTGAATGTATAAAATATTTATTATTACGATTGCAATTTCGGCCTTATGGCCATTTTCAAGTAACATTGCAAAAGTTACATTCTGTCAGAATATAAAACTATCTGTTGATAGTTTTATATTCTGACAGAATGTAACTTTTGCAGTGTTACTTGAAAATGGCCATAAGGCCGAAATTGCAATCGTAATAATAAATATTTTATACAGTCAACGGCGACTATGATGTCTTTTAAGAAAAATTATTAGGGCTTTCAAGTGCCACCAAGATGCAGAGGTAGTTGAGAGTTTCAAAGGGGACATTAGGGAAACTGAACGGAAAGGGGTTAAGGAACTCAGTAGAAGGTGAATGGGTACCCTTGAGAGATGTAACGGTGGAAACAGCAGAGAATTAAGTAGGCAAAAAGACAAAGCCCAGGAGAAATCCTTGGAAAACACATTAGCTATTTAATCTAATTTACGAAAGCAGTAAATATAAAAATGCAGCATATGAAGCAGGCAAACTGGAGTAGAAACCTTTAAAAGTGAAACTGACAGGAAGTGCAAAATGTCTAAAGAAGAATGACTAGACAAAAATGCAACGATGTAGAAGCGCGTATAACCAGAGAAACATCAATGACGCCTATAGGAAAATTAACGAGATATTTCGAGAACAGAAATGCAGCTGTATGAATATTAAGACCGCAGATGGTAAGCCAGTACTATGCATAGAAGGAAAAGCAATATTACAGAAATCGAAGAGGAATTAGACGATGAATTGGGAGATATGATGCTACATTAGGGAGCACTGAAAAATTTAAGTCAAGCCAAAGCCCCTCGACTAGATGACACGCCATCAATGTTATTACAATAAAAATGTTCAGCAGCTTAGATCGCGAAATGTCAAGTGTATAAAAATCAGCACATTATAAAAGGTTTATAATGTGCTGATTTTTATCTACTTGAGAACTTGGCGTGAGGTCAACGCAAAATGAACACGTTTCACAATATGCAGATTTTTAAGGCCTGAAAATATTAAAAAAAGTGTGTTAAAACAGGTTATCTTAAATAAAGAAATATTTTATGAGCTCTAGGTTGCTGAATGATTTTCAGCAGGTAAAAGTGCTCGCACCTTCAGTACTCTCAAAATGAGAGAATTCAATCAGTTATTGAGATGCTTGGAAGAACCGAGCATGATGGAACTATTCCACACAGTGTACAAGATATATCAGAAAACCGAAATATCCTCAGACTACAAGAATGTAATAATTCCAGCTCCAAATAAAGTAGGTGCTGACGGGTGTGAGTATTAGGAGCGAGTGTTATCGAACAACTAGTTTAATGTCACGGTTGCAGAATACTGATACAGGTGGTGGGTGGCGACCTAGGGAAATATCACTTTTGGTTCCAAAGAAATGTAGAAACACGAGAGGCAACACTGACCATGTGATTTATCTTTGAAGTTTAACTTAAAAAATTCACACCCAATGTTTACATCATACTGTAGACTCGGAGAAAGCTTTTGAGAATGTTGACAGTTATACAGTCATTGAAATTCTGGAGGTAGCAAGGATAAACTAAGGGAGGCAAAAGGTCGTCTATAAACCAGTCTTCACTTATAAGAATAGAGGGACATGGCTGGGAGAGAGTAGTTGACGACTCAGACAGGGTTCTACCCCCAACCCTCATGTTATTCAATCCATACACGAAGCAGGCAGTAAAGGAAATCAAGGAGAAATGTGCAGATTAGGATTCAGGAGAAAATAAAATCTTGGGTGTTTGCCGTTAACATGGCAGTTCTATCAGAGACAACAAATGACGTGAAAGAGGGGCGGTATTTAACGGATAATGTTTTGAAAAGAGATTTTACATCAACTAAGGACAACAAGAGTTATGGAATCTAGTCGAATTAAATTAGGTGATGCTAAATCAGATTAGGATATGAGGCACTAAAACTAATACATGAGTTTTGTTAATTGTACACCCAGTTAAGTGATAATGGTATGAGCATACTGGATATAAAATACAGTTTGACCATAGCACGAAAAACATTTGTGAAAAGAGAAATTTCTTGACATCCATTATAAATTTAAGTGTTATAAAGTCATTTCTGAAGGTATTTGTCCGTAGTGTTGTCTTTCACGGAAGTGAAACGTTGTCTATAAGCAGCTCAGACAAGAAGACAGTAGAACCTTTTAACATGTGATGTTACAGGAGAGTTCTGAAGATTAGATCGGTAGAGAATGTAACTGATGAGAAGATACTGAACAGAACTGTGGAGGAAATAAATTAATGGTTCAAATGGCTCTGAGCACTATGGGACTTAACATCTGAGGTCATCAGTCCCCTAGAACTTAGAACTACTTAAACCTAACTAACCTAAGGACATCACACACATCCATGGCCGAGGCAGGATTCGAACCTGCGACCGTAGCGGTCACGCGGTTCCAGACTCAAGCACCTAGAACCGCACGGCCACACCGGCCGGCAATAAATTAATGACACGACTAATAGAAGGGAGATTGTGGTGTAAAGGGAGACCAAGGGATGAGTAAGCAGGTTCAAATGGATTTAGTTTAGTTATTCGGAGACGAAGGGGCTCGCACAAGAAGTGTCGAGAGCTGCATCAAATCACTCTTAGGAGTGAAAATTAGAACAACAATAACAACAACAAGACTAAGACGACAGTAATTATGTCAAGGGAGAAATAAATTGTGTACAAGCTTGTTAAACACAAAACATGTCTTTCTACATGCATGAATTTATATCTCTCTGCCACATTGTCATAGTCGTAACGGGCTGCGTACTATTCCGTTGTTGGAAATGTGCTGGTCCTCTGAAACCTGAACTAGACGTGTTTCATATTGATAAAACGTATGATTATAATACGTTGTTTGCAGGGCAGTCTAGGAGCTCGAATACTGGAGGAACAGAAAACGAGGTCACTAGTCGATTTTCTAGATTAAACAGAAAAGAGGGAAGAGAGGTGAGGATTTTAATTGTAAATTGAAGTTTGGTGTTTAACGTTCCGTCTTCAACGAGGACATCAGAGGCTCAGCACAAGCTCGATTTAAGGAAGGACGGGAACGGGCCGCTGTGGCCGAGCGGTTCTGGGCGCCTCAGTCCGGAACCGCGCTGCTGCTACGGTAGCAGGTTCTAATCTTGCCTCGGACATGGATGTGTGTAATGTCCTTAGGTTAGTTAGGTTTAAGTAGTTCTAAGTCTAGGGGACTGATGATCTCAGAAGTTAAGTCCCATAGTGCTCAGAGCCATTTGAACCATTTTTTGAAGGATGGGTGAGGACAGCCGCCGTGCCCCTTCAAAGGAACATCCCCGGCATGCTCCTTAAGTGTTTTATGGAACTCGCGGAAAAAATCAGAATGGCCGAACACGATCTTAGTTGGTGTTGTACCATGGGCTCCTGGGCAGCTGACTGCACACAGGCAAGAGTTACGTCAAGTGTGCTACGCGGGGAATAATAAGTGGATTTTGTGTCTTCAGTCTATACATCGAAGAAGTAGTGACTGAAATAAAAGAAAGATTCAAGTGTGAAATCAAGGATGAAAGGGTATCAGTGATAACACGCTGATTATTTTGCTATCCTCAGCGAAGGTAAGGAAGAACTGCAGAGTCTATGGAATAGAATGAATAGTCCAATGAGAACAGAATACGGACTGAGGGTAAATAGAAGAAAGACGAAAATAATGAGGAGTAACGTATAGGAGATTAGAAAAAAATTAATATTGACACTGGTAACTAATAAAGAGGTAAAGTGAAGGAATTCTGCATCCAGGAAGCAGAGCAACACGTGACTGAGGACATAAAAAGCCAGAGAAGGACGCAAAAAGGCAGACTAACGTGGCGAAGAGGGCCATCCGGCCAAAAGAAGTCTACTACTATCTTGCATGGGCCCTAATTTGAGGACGACAGTTTTGAAGATATACGTTTGGAACACAGAATTGTATCGGAGTGAATCATGTACTGTGATATAACCCAGTAAAGAAGAGAATCGAAGAGCTTGGGTGGTGGTGTTATACAAAGATATGAAAATTACGTGGACTTAAAACATAAGATTTCTTACAGAATCACCTAGAAGAGTGACACCTTGGGAACACCGACAAGAAAAATTGATACGATGGTAGGACTACTCTTAAGACATCAGGGAATTTCCATGTTACTAGAGGAAGCTGTGGATGGTAAAAAGTACATGGGAAAACAGAGACTGGATTATATCCAACAAATAATTCAGGATACTGGATGCAAGAGCTACTCAGAGATGAAGAATTGGCACAGAAGAAGATGTTGTGATCGGCCGCATCAAAGCGGTCTAGTTAAGAATATCAGTTGTTGCGTGAAACAAATTGAAACCTTACTTGCATTTACCTCTGTTCTTTAATTTATACTAGCTTGGCTTTCAATACAACAGCAGTTATCCACGGGATGTAGATGTTATCATGTTGGTCACCGCTGTACCAAGCGAAAATGAGTGAATATTCGATAGTGAGTGTTGTGAATGCCAAAACATGTTTCAGTTTTTGTGGTGTTACTAAGATGAGCTACGTTTACTCTTCTATACAAGACGTGAGAATCTCTGCAAACATGGATGTCAGTCTCCTACGTTCTTCTTTCCAACATATATTTTTTTATTTGAAATCAGACTTTTATAGTTTATCTGATTTTTCGTCAATTTTTAATTGATTTATTTAACGTGTGGCATATCACATCACGTGAATTAATTACATACGATTAGTTCACATACATACATTAATAATGCATATAAGACGTGATGATCATACAGAAAGAAAACGAGAATTGACATACAAATATATAAAACATACGCCACCACAAAAATATGGGGAACACAACTACAGCCGAATATCCATGTTGCTGTCGCATTCTATCGCCTTTTCGATAGTGTGCGAGAATTCGGATTGGTCGCCAGTGATGGCCGTAAATGGGCAAGCAATCTTCAACTAGCCTAGCAGTGCGACAGCCGAACTGGGGAGAAGTTACTTGTACCCCTCTACACAGCGAGTAAGCACATGTGCCACAGTCTGTTCGTATTCTGTTTAGAGTAGCCCAGATTTTTCGAGGCTTGTCGAATCATAGTTATGTGGTGCGATGCAAGACATATTACGAAGGACAGGAGGTGACTTTTTGGTCCACTCCCCTTTCCAGAGATCACGTAGGTTGAATCCACTGAAAACTGTTGCAATTTTAATGTATGTGTGTCTATAAAGTGGCCGGGGCTTTCATTGTCCGAGACGTCTTGACGGATTTGTAGATGAAGATCGTTCTTCATCTTTTTGAGCTATCTAATGGGTGATTTTTCTCGTCTCAGATGGGCTGAAGCTGTATGGGTGAGTGCAGATAGTCAGTCGGTTCGGGTCGCCTTTATTGTGCCTGTTATAAGACGGATAGTTTGATTTAGTTAACGATGTTACTGGTGTGAGTACTGTTGAACTAAACCGGTGCATAGTATTCCGCTATCGGATGAACTAGGCGTAAAGCTGAAATACGGAGCGTGATATCTGAAGATCCCAATGACGTGCCAGCAAGTTTATGCAAGATGTTACTGCGAGTTCTAAGATTGGCAGCTGTGTTTCACAAATAGTTAGTGAAGATCTGTGATCTGTCCAGTGTGACATCTAAATGTTTTGGACGCCGACTGTCGAACAATAGTTTGTTCTCAAAGTAAATACTCGGTTCTCAGTTTGGTAACTTGTTGAGATGGAATGTAGAGACTTCTGCCTCTGTGGTACTGCGTTGCAATCTCCAATGATGAAAGTATTTCCCAGTAACTTCAGGTCCTTCGTCAAGGTGTCTTCGTTTCGCAGATAGTTCTTGAAGCTCTGTGATCTATCCAGTGTGACACCTAAATGTTTTGGACGCCGACTGTCGGACAATAGTTTGTTCTCAAAGTAAATACTCGGTTCTCAGTTTGGTAACTTGTTGAGATGGAATGTAGAGACTAACGACTCTGTGGTACAGCGTTGCAATTTCCGATGGTGAAAGTATTTCCCAATAACTTCACGTCCTTCGTCAAGATGTCCTCAGTGGCCACTATATTTTTATAAAATACTTCCAGAGCCCAATCGTCGGCACATCCAAACTTCCGTGAGGTGATTTCGGGCATATCAGCTCGTATATAGGCTGAATAACAGGGGAGCCAGAACAGATCCCTGCAGAAGGCCATTGTTCAGCTTCGTTTGAGTGCGCAGTCTATTATTACCCAGGATCTCTTGAAAGTATCTATTAGAAAGAATGGCACTGACCAAGTTAATGGCAGTTTTTCAAGGAACCAGTTTCACGAGCTCTTACCGACTGAAATCGGGACCCATCTGACCAGGTCATAGTTTTCCAATAGTCGAGAGTCCTATCGGTATGGTCACAAGACGAGACGCCGCAAGTGATGTTGTGCTCGTAACAAAGGGATCGTGTCTGTCTTCTGCCGTCATAGCCCATTACCGTCAAACACTCAGGTGACAAAAGTCATTGGATACCTCCTAACATCGAGTCGGACTTCCTTTTGTACAGCGTAGTGCAGCAGCTCGACATGAGGCATGCACTCAACAAGTCGTTGGAAGTCACGTGCAGAAATATTGAGCCATTTTGCCTCCTTAGCCGTCCCTAATTGTGAAAGTGTCGCTGGTGCAGGATTTTGCTCGCGAAATGACCTCTCGATTATGACCCATAAATGTGCGATGGGCGATCTGGGTGGCCAAATCATTCGCTTGAACTATCCCGAATGTTTTTAAAACCAGTCACGTAAAACTGCAGCAGTGAGAAAGTGCATTGTCTCCCACAACAATGTCATCGTTATTGTGGAATATTACGTTCGTGAATCGCTGTGAATACACTAATGGCCATTAAAATTGCTACACTCAGAAGTAATGCAGTTGATAAACGGGTATTCATTGGAAAAATATATTACACTAGAACTGACATGTGATTACATTATCACCAAATGTGGGTGCATAGATCCTGAGAAATCAGTACCCAGAACAACCACCTCTGGCCGTAATAATGGCCTTGATTCGCCTGGGCATTGAGTAAAACAGAGCTTGCATGGCGGGTACAGGTACAACTGCCCATGCAGCTTCTACACGATACCAAAGTTCATCAAGAGTAGTGACTGGCGTATTGTGACGAGCCAGTTGCTCCGCCACCATTGACTAGACGTTTTGAATTGGTGAGAGTTCTGGAGAATGTGCTGCCAGGGCAGCAGTCGAACATTTTCTGTATGCAGAAAGGCCCGTACAGGACCTGAAACATGCGGCCGTGCATTATCTTGCTGAAATGTAGGGTTTCGCAGGGATCGAATGAAAGGTAGAGCCACGGGTCGTAACACATTTGAAATGTAACGTCCACTGTTCAAAGTGCCGTCAATGCGAACAAGAGGTGACCGAGACGTGTAACCAATGGCACCCCATACCATCACGCCGGGTGATATGCCAGAATGGCGATGACGAATACACTCTTCCAATGTACCTTCACCGCGATGTCGCCAAACACGGATGAGACCATCATGATGCTGTAAATAGAACCTAGATTCATCCGCAAAAAATGACGTTATGCCATTCGTGCACCCAGGTTCGTCGTTGAGTACACCATCGCGGGCCCTCCCGTGATGCAGCGTCAAGGGTAACCGCAGCCATGGTCTCCGAGCTAACAGCCCATGCTGCTGTAAACGTCGTCGAACTGTTCGTGGAGATAGTTGTTGTCTTGCAAACGTTCTCATCTGTTGACTCAGGGATCGATACGTGGCTGCACGATCCGTTACAGCCATGCGGATAAGATGCCTGTCATCACGACTGCTAATGATACGAGGCCGTGGGGATCGAGCACGGCGCTCTGCATTACCCTCCTGAACCCAACGATTACATATTCTGCTAACAGCCATTGGATCTCGACCAACGCGAGCAGCATTGTCACGATACGATAAACCGCAATCGCGATAGGCTACAATCCGATCTTTATCAAAGTCGGATACGTGATGGAACGCATTTCTCCTCCTTACACAAGGCATCACAACAACGTTTCACCAGGCAACGCCGGTCAATTGCTGTTTGTGTATGAGAAATCGGTTGGAAACTTTCTTCATGTCGGCACGTTGTAGGTGTCGCCACCGGCGCCAACCTTGTGTGAATGCTCTGAAAAGCTAATCATTTGCGTATCCCAGCATCTTCTTCCTGTCGGTTAAATTTCGAGTCTGTAGCACGTCGACTTCGTGGTGTAGCAGTTTTAATGGCCAGTGGTGTAGTCTCCAAGTAGCCGAACTTAACAATTTCCATTCAATGATAAGTTCAGCTGGACTAGAGGAGCCAGTGTATTCCATGTAAACATGATCCACACCATTCCGGAACCATCACCAGCTTCCGTCGTGTCTTGTTGACAATATGGGTCCATAGTTTCGTGAGGTCTGCGCCACACTCGAATATACCATCAGCTCTTACCAACTGAAATCGCGACGGATCTGACCAGGCAACGGTTTTCCAGTACTCGATATTCCTAGCAATATGGTCACAAGCAGAGGCGCCGCAAGTGATGTTGTGCTGTTAGCAAAGAACTCGTGTCGATCGTCTGGTGTAATAGCCCAATAACGTCAAATTTCGTCGCCCTGCCCTAACTAATACCTTCGTCGCACGTCCCGCATTGATTTGTGAGGTTGTTTCAGGTAGCCTTGCTTGTCTGTTAGCACTGACAACCCTATGTAAATGCCTCCGCTCTCAGTCGTTAAGTGAGAGCCACCAGCCACTGCGTTGTCCGTGGTGAGAGGTATTGCCTGAAATTTCTTATTCTCGGTACACTCTTGACACTGTGCCTTTCGGAATTTTAACGAGTTCTCTATTTTATTCTAAATTTTAACAGAACTCTAACGAGTTCCGAAATAGAATGTCCCGTGTGTCTAGCTCCAGCTACCATTCCGCGTTCAACGTCTGTTAATTCACGTCGTGTACTCATAATCACGTGGATACCTTTTCATATTAGTAACCTGAGTGCAAATGACAGCTCCGCCAGAGCACTGCCTTTTTGTACCTCGCGTACGTGATTCTAATGCAATCTGTGCATGTGTATATCGCTATTCCTTGACTTTGTCGCCTCGTTGTATCATGCCCTGTCTTCAGACTGCGTCGTGTGGTGCTTTAAAATCGATAAATACAGCTGATGTTTTAAGCTGTTATTGGTAGCCCGCTTCTATGAACGTTGTTAGTGTGAGAATTTGGTCCGAGCAGCTTCGATAAGCGCGAAATCCTGCCTGTTGAATTGGTAAATGTTTAATTATCTCGAGGCTTTCTAGTTACAGAATAATATTCTCAAAAGCGTGTAATCGTACTGAGCAACGCCATTGGGCTATAATTTTAAGGAGAATCATTTGATTTCCCGGTTTTAAGGCGTCAGTGTTTTTAGCTCTCTTGAGATGATGGGAAACGCTGATTTTTTACAAGATGTCTTTAAAAAATTTGGAAGTCGGTTTTTCTGAAGTTACTAAAATGTGCCAATAATTCGGTCTGGATGCCGTCGAAAGCACGGAATTTTTTTAATTTGATTTATTAAAGACCTGCTGTGGCTTCTTCCTTGCTGCAGCTGGCCGAGTATTTGGTTTCTGTGTTGCAAATTTCTTTGACAGTCTTGAGATGTTTTTCAACTTTGTATTTTTTTATCTTGTGATGTTCTTGAGGTTGGCACAGTATGATTAGCGTCTTTATTTGGTATTATAGAGTTATCAGGAGAAAGAAAACTGGTGTTCTACGGATCGGAGCGTGGAATGTCAGATCCCTTAATCGGGCAGGTAGGTTAGAAAATTTAAAAAGGGAAATGGATAGGTTGAAGTTAGATATAGTGGGAATTAGTGAAGTTCGGTGGCAGGAGGAACAAGACTTCTGGTCAGGTGACTACAGGGTTATAAACACAAAATCAAATAGGGGTAATGCAGGAGTAGGTATAATAATGAATAGGAAAATAGGAATGCGGGTAAGCTACTACAAACAGCATAGTGAACGCATTATTGTGGCCAAGATAGATACGAAGCCCACACCTACTACAGTAGTACAAGTTTATATGCCAACTAGCTCTGCAGATGACGAAGAAATTGAAGAAATGTATGACGAAATAAAAGAAATTATTCAGATTGTAAAGGGAGACGAAAATTTAATAGTCATGGGTGACTGGAATTCGAGTGTAGGAAAAAGGGAGAGAAGGAAACATAGTAGGTGAATATGGATTGGGGGACAGAAATGAAAGAGGAAGCCGCCTTGTAGAATTTTGCACAGAGCACAACATAATCATAACTAACACTTGGTTTAAGAATCATGAAAGAAGGTTGTATACATGGAAGAACCCTGGAGATACTAAAAGGTATCAGATAGATTATATAATGGTAAGACAGAGATTTAGGAACCAGGTTTTAAATTGTAAGACATTTCCAGGGGCAGATGTGGACTCTGACCACAATCTATTGGTTATGACCTGTAGATTAAAACTGAAGAAACTGCAAAAAGGTGGGAATTTAAGGAGATGGGACCTGGATAAACTAAAAGAACATAATCTAAAAGAACCAGAGGTTGTACAGAGATTCAGGGAGAGCATAAGGGAGCAATTGACCGGAATGGGGGAAATAAATACAGTAGAAGAAGAATGGGTAGCTTTGAGGGATGAAGAAGTGAAGGCAGCAGAGGATCAAGTAGGTAAAAAGACGAGGGCTAGTAGAAATCCTTGGGTAACAGAAGAAATACTGAATTTAATTGATGAAAGGAGAAAATATAAAAATGCAGTAAGTGAAACAGGCAAAAAGGAATACAAACGTCTCAAAAATGAGATCGACAGGAAGTGCAAAATGGCTAAGCAGGGATGGCTAGAGGACAAATGTAAGGATGTAGAGGCCTATCTCACTAGGGGTAAGATAGATACCGCCTACAGGAAAATTAAAGAGGCCTTTGGAGATAAGAGAACGACTTGTATGAATATCAAGAGCTCAGATGGAAACCCAGTTCTAAGCAAAGAAGGGAAAGCAGAAAGGTGGAAGGAGTATATAGAGGGTCTATACAAGGGCGATGTACTTGAGGACAATATTATGGAAATGGAAGAGGATGTAGATGAAGATGAAATGGGAGATATGATACTGCGTGAAGAGTTTGACAGAGCACTGAAAGACCTGAGTCGAAACAAGGCCCCCGGACTAGACAATATTCCATTGGAACTACTGACGGCCGTGGGAGAGCCAGTCCTGACAAAACGCTACCATCTGGTGAGCAAGATGTATGAAACAGGCGAAATACCCGCAGACTTCAAGAAGAATATAATAATTCCAATCCCAAAGAAAGCAGGTGTTGACAGATGTGAAAATTACCGAACTATCAGCTTAATAAGTCACAGCTGCAAAATACTAACACGAATTCTTTACAGACGAATGGAAAAACTAGTAGAAGCCAACCTCGGGGAAGATCAGTTTGGATTCCGTAGAAACACTGGAACACGTGAGGCAATACTGACCTTACGACTTATCTTAGAAGAAAGATTAAGGAAAGGCAAACCTACGTTTCTAGCATTTGTAGACTTAGAGAAAGCTTTTGACAATGTTGACTGGAATACTCTCTTTCAAATTCTAAAGGTGGCAGGGGTAAAATACAGGGAGCGAAAGGCTATTTACAATTTGTACAGAAACCAGATGGCAGTTATAAGAGTCGAGGGACATGAAAGGGAAGCAGTGGTTGGGAAGGGAGTAAGACAGGGTTGTAGCCTCTCCCCGATGTTGTTCAATCTGTATATTGAGCAAGCAGTAAAGGAAACAAAAGAAAAATTAGGAGTAGGTATTAAAATTCATGGAGAAGAAATAAAAACTTTGAGGTTCGCCGATGACATTGTAAATCTGTCAGAGACAGCAAAGGACTTGGAAGAGCAGTTGAATGGAATGGACAGTGTCTTGAAAGGAGGATATAAGATGAACATCAACAAAAGCAGAACAAGGATAATGGAATGTAGTCTAATTAAGTCGGGTGATGCTGAGGGAATTAGATTAGGAAATGAGGCACTTAAAGTAGTAAAGGAGTTTTGCTATTTGGGGAGCAAAATAACTGATGATGGTCGAAGTAGAGAGGATATAAAATGTAGGCTGGCAATGGCAAGGAAAGCGTTTCTGAAGAAGAGAAATTTGTTAACATCGAGTATAGATTTAAGTGTCAGGAAGTCATTTCTGAAAGTATTCGTATGGAGTGTAGCCATGTATGGAAGTGAAACATGGACGATAAATAGTTTGGACAAGAAGAGAATAGAAGCTTTCGAAATGTGGTGCTACAGAAGAATGCTGAAGATTAGATGGGTAGATCACATAACTAATGAGGAAGTATTGAATAGGACTGGGGAGAAGAGAAGTTTGTGGCACAACTTGACCAGAAGAAGGGATCGGTTGGTAGGACATGTTCTGAGGCATCAAGGGATCACCAATTTAGTATTGGAGGGCAGCGTGGAGGGTAAAAATCGTAGAGGGAGACCAAGAGATGAATACACTAAGCAGATTCAGAAGGATGTAGGTTGCAGTAGGTACTGGGAGATGAAAAAGCTTGCACAGGATAGAGTAGCATGGAGAGCTGCATCAAACCAGTCTCAGGACTGAAGACCACAACAACAACAACAGAGTCACATACAAGTTCCACTGGGCTGCAATCCCCTACCTTCCTCAGCAAGGACCTAGCTTTACTACACGACGTTTAAAATGTCAGCTTTGAAATGCTTCGGGCCACTTATCACCTCTCACTATATCGGTGTTGCAATGTAACTCGTCCCCTTTTCCACGACCTCCGCTTTTCTAGAATTCCTTGTACAAGTTGTCGCACTCGACAGTCCAACCGGGGATTTATTCCTTCCGGTAACCCGTTGAGGATTTTTGCTGTACTAATAACTGTCTCAGTAAATCTCTGGCAGTTCTACTTGTTGGCGGTGTTCATTCCATGCATTTGTCGAAGTTAACAAATATCGCCTCCCAGTCAACTTTCTTGAAATTCCACGTAGGTCGTGAAAAATATCATATTACCAGGATGCAGATGCCAAGTTCGATGCTGTTGTCTGTATGGGAATTCCGAGAGAACTTTACATGTTGCTGCTTCTGGCTGGCTTTCCTAATCGGAGTACACAAAGCGGAGTTTAGGATTGTACTTGTGCTGCCAAGCTATCGATCGGAATGTACCTCGATCTTTAACGTCAAACACAAGGTGTGTGAAGTGATATCAGCCAACCAAAGGGTCACCATTTTCATCGTTTTCTTTATATTTCCTGCACTGGTGGTTGGTGATGCAGTCTCCGAGACAGGCTGTTGGATGGTGTTGATGTTTAACACATGTTTTTGCCAGTTGCAAGCGGCAGGCTTGTAGACGCAAGTCTTCACAACTATTCCACGAATGTTGCCAGTGGAAGTGACAATGAGAGATGTATTTTCAGTATTTGATCTCACACACATCGCTACGTCATATGTCTGGTCGTATTTGACACTCAGCAAATAAGAGTCAGATATTTTATGCCTTGAGAGAAGGTTTTCTTCGGATTTAGCGTGTGTCTCTTGCATGGCAGCCAGGTCAATATGGTTATCACTCAAAATTTTGTGTACGATTTGACGTTTAGCTCTGCTTATTCCTTCTATATTAAAGTAACAAACTCTAAGGGAAGATTTGAGCTTCCCATTCTGATCCAGTGAGTGTGTCTCGCCATTTATGCTAGCTTGTTTCGAGTTACCCAGGGTGCACTTGCACGGACGCGAACTAGTATTAAACCCTGTCAATTTCTAATACCTGCCTAAGACACACAAAGATCTCGATTGCATCCTTTATGTAGAATTCGAGCAGTAGAGAACAATGCAAAAATGCTTAATTTCCGAGTACTTTTGTACGTATTACCGTCAGTATGTTTAGTACCTTGATAGACGGGCCACTTGTTCCATAGATGGCCGATACTAACTTTTTTTGTGCAAAGTGAACATAATGTCACCATTACAGTATGTTACTGTAATTTTATTATGCACTATGACCTGACGTACATCTCTTGGCAAAATACTAACCTCTTCCCTTTAGAACTAGTGTTTTGTATACTTAAATACTTCGTCTGTCTTCAGATTTCCACGGTAACATATTACTCGTAGTTTCCAAAAACTGAAAAATACACCAAGTTCTGCGTATCAGTGATTTTTGGTACGCTTGTGAAGGTATGTGGCATTACATGTCTACGCACAGGTTACGTAATTCGCGTAAATAACGGGCCGCTTACTTGCGTACACTTATACCAATTCACGTAACTGTTGACTGTTAAATAGTGTGCCCATGCTGCAGGCACAAAGAGTCAGCATATGCTGAGTCCTTCTCTCAGGAAGACATCCAGTGCCTGTCTGCGGTTAGTGAGGGCGCTACGTTTATGAGAGCAGCGTAGCTACTGATTTTCAACAGTTGTAGTTTTTTCTTTCCTTAAAGCATGTATTAATACCGTCATAATGAAACTTGAATAATCTGTTAAATAACGCATTTCAACACTGTAGTCAGCTAGGCAACTAGAGGAATGAGAGAAGCGATTTGAAGGGAATTTAGGGATGTGCTAGGACCAACAAGTAAATTTAAAGTAGAGAGTGTACACGGCAACGAAACCGCTTCCGCTGTGTCGCCGTAAGGCCATGCACTTACCCGGAGTACGAGCGCGTTTTATATATACCGCCATGACTTACTTCGTGATTGCGACATTCCTTAATACTGCAGCCCAGCTTGGATTTATTAAAACGATAAATGTGTCCGCAGGGAACAGAAGCGCTTTCCTGCCCTGGTATAATCTCATTTTTCACTGCAGGGTACGCTGCGCTGAACTGAATATAACGGTGAAATAAATTTTCGGCGTTGAACTTTTATAAAGCCGCACAATTTGAAAAAAAAGAAAGGACGCTGCCGTCGAAACAGGAACTTAAATGCGGCAAAGGAAAGTTACTCGTTTCACCGCGAGAACAGATTTAAGCGATTAAGGTATTTTCACAATGTAGCAAATTTGTTCGCATTGCAACTTAATAAACCTCAGTTCCGTTTCACGACTGACGTTTCATTTCGCTGCTGCTGTTTCCGCTTCATTTCGCAAGTTACTCTCGAATTCCATATGTGGTGATTGTTATCGGCGGTACGTTAAATCCTAATAAAAGGGATGGAATCTGCTTTGCCGATAAAATTCCTTTTCGAAATGCCCTCAAACGAGAGAAATAAACGACTGTATATCGGTAATTACTTACGCAACGGTTATCTGATTTCTACCGATCGTTAATTAAATATGGCGAGTGAGATGTAATAGAGACCAACAACTGAGATTTCACAACCGCTCGCCGTTTACAAGAGCACGTAGTAGTATGTAAAAAATGTGTGTGAGTGAGGACTACTTAAAACTCAATGACTATTTTGTGATGCATGTGATTCTAATACACTCAATGAGTCTTTTCTTTCTCCCATTGCTTCATTTTACTACATCTTACAAATTAGCAGTTTCAAGTACTAAAAGTGTGCTTACAACTGTTGACTAAATGCTGTGCCTTAATTAATTATTGCAACTTCCGTCCGTGGGTGACCGGCTCTAGACTACGTACCCAGATGCTTCTCATCAAATGCCGTCCATCTGGCTCGTACTCTTCCCATTCTCCTCATTCCTCATGACTCCATAGCTCCATTATTTGATGCATAGATGTCCCATCTGTGGTGCATTTCCCATTTGAAGATGTGCTCTTTTCCAAATTTACATGGGTGCGATCGCTCCATTTTTCATGTTAGTTATGCTACACATCCATCTCAACATTCTCATTTCTGTGGATTGTACTTTGCTTTTCTGCCGATTCTTCAGTTTGGATGCATGTCTTTACTACACATTTACCTGCCCTGCCCGTGTCCCTGCGACAGATTCTATTTTCTTATAAGTACACTTGAAAATTCTCTCCGATTTTACGTTTTGACAGAGTTCGGTTTTCTATCTCTAGTCTCAATTTTTCCCCTGTGGCTGTCTCACCAACTATTTTCCTTGTGTGACGATACGTCACATAAATGGACATTTGGAGAAAGGGAAAGGAAGTTTTTGTTATGAGACGTGCGAATTATAAATTATTTCAAGACTGTGTACGTGTGCGCGATGTATAACAAATAGTAAAGAACATAAGTTATTATTATCAAAACACAAATATCGATGTAATTAACAAAACACAGTTTTTTGATATAATTTCTGCGTAACATAGGCCATGAAGATCAGAGGGAATGCTTTGATTGAGCTATCTCTCCTGTTTTGTTTCGTCTAGAGGTAGGACGCCATTGTAGTGCCGTCTGATAATTAACGTAAGCTTTATCTGTATTTTGAAAAATATAATAGAATTTCTTGTTAGAAAGTGTGTATTATTGACTTAGTTGTCACCTCCCATTATTGCAACCATTAATTATAATTAACTAAATTTTTACAGAACTTCGCAGTACAGGGAGCTCATTTCCCCTAGCAGGATTTAGTCGGCCATTACGCTGATTGTAATATTTAGTTAAAATATCATGTCATAATATTAAATGTAAATGCGAGAGACTTCTCAGTTTTGATCTTTCATTAATTTCAAAGTTAAAGAGAGTCAAAATAGATTTGGTTTATTAATATTTAGAATACTGAGTGAGTTCAGTACGTTTCATTTTGGCCACCTAACGGCAGACGAGATTCTCTCCAGTTTTGCCATGCAAATAATGAAAAGGAAAGATTAAAAAATCATTACATTACGCAATATCTCAGGTAATCTTTGTGTAATTTGGTACATAAATAACCAGTAGCCCCTGAGACCCACATTAATAATTACAGTTTGCGTAAGAATATGCATATTTTCTTTTCTAAATAGCAGCGCTCACGCAAACTATTTCTTAGAAGGCGGTGAGTCGCGCGCTGTGTTTAAAAAATATTATATCGTGCGTACTTCGGGGCAGCCGATGTCCGTACGAGTGTTATCGCGGTATAAGTTAATTAAAAGTCACATGCTAGCCCACAATATTTAAAGCCACCCCAACCAAACTCATAAAATATATAATTATAAAAATAAAAAATATACACTTATACCGTGATACTTGGTGCTCAATGAAAACACAGTCTTCAAGTACGTTTAACTTTTATCCCGCAACTCTCAAGAGTGGCATATTCATAATCTGATGAAAAGAACACTACAAGTCGAATTCAACGTTCACCAAGGCACATCGAAATAGACATTGTCGTCACCAATATTCGTTATTACGCTACGTAAAAGTAGCGCCTCAACTATCTTGATTTGCAATGTCTTCTTTACAGTTTTTCAGGCCACCAGCTCCCAAAATGCCTCCTCGACCAGCCTCACGTATCAAAAAAATGGTTCAAATGGCTCTAAGCACTATGGGACTTAACATCTGAAGTCATCAGTCCTCTAGACTTATAACTACTTAAACCTAATTAACCTAAGGACAGCACACACATCCATGCCAGAGGCAGGATTCTAACCTGCGACCGTAGCAGCAGCGCGGTTCCGAACTGAAGCGACTAGAACCGCTCGGCCACAGCGGCCGGCAGCCTCATGTATCTCAAACTTATTTTCCGTGATTGTAATTGCTTTTCTACCTTGACACTATGCAGTCCACGCTTTGACGATAGACTATACAGATTTGAAATGTGGTTCCCAATATCCGTTTTAAATTATCAACCACTCCGGTCGATAATTATGATTCGGTACTTCTGAGGTGACAAAGACTAATAATGTACGTAGTTATACAACATGCCTGAACTGTAATTTCTGTACTTTTCAACGTTGAGGCTGACGTAATTAAACAAGAATGCGCTGTGGCCGTGCTGGCAGCACCAGCTAGGGCTCTGCGGCAATTGATAGTTTGACGACTTTTCCAGTGATCTCTGTGTGAATATTTTAAAGAGTTACAATTACCTGACTTTTCTGGTCTGTAGGAGGCGGTATGTAATTAATAATTCTATAGTCTTCTCATGAAAACACTTTTTTAGCAAACATCGCAAATATCTGTACACAGATAATAAGTTCCAGCAAATTAAATTGCTATCTTCAGTCTTCCAAAATATTTCAGCATAAGGTTACACGCCACTTAGTACAACGCAGCAGTGTCTACATCGATCTTTGAAGCTAGACTGTCATAACTATATTTTTCAATTTTACTGCACGATTAATTAAAAGTGAGTATATCGGAAGATATTCATCGACAGGCAGAGCTTAAATGTTTATGCCACTCTAATAGATACATAAGTAACTCCATCATTTTATTTTAACTGAAATTTGTAAAAATTCTCCACGCTAAATAATTCTGAAGAGTATATAGGCTATATCCTCAATTATTCTGTGTTGTTCTATGCGATATTGGACGTAGCTGTTACATGTCTTCTCTATTACACAGTTAGTTTGCATTGTCCCGTCATCGGTTATTACCTTGACATGTAACAATGTCACCTTATGGTTGGAGATGTAGACCACAATATAGACATCGGGCTACATTATTGAATTAATGATGTTCATTATGAGTTTGTATCACTACACACATTACGTTGTTTACCTATGTATTCCCTGTGTACAACACTTTTTTATCATTTTATATCACATAAGCATCAGCTACGTATGTTCTGATCAGCTGTAACCCAGACCTCAGGCTAGGTATCGTACTCTTTATGTTACATCTTGTTGCAACGTGGACCTCGAGCTAGTAGCATAGTTGTCATTGAAGGAAAAAAGGAAGATTGGGTTTAACATTAAGGTCGTTAGAGACGGAGCATTACCTCTAACGTTGTCACGGATGGGGAAGGAAATCGGCCGTGCCCCCATCTCGGAATTTGCCTTGGAAAATTTGGGAAAATGATGGAAAATCTAAAGCAGTATGGCCGGACATGGGTTTGAACCATCATCCTCCCCTATGCGAGACCAGTGTGCTAACCATTGCGCCACCTCGTTGTGTTTCTACGTGATAGGCAGTGCTCAAATGTTTATGCGACGTCTGTATATGCTTTTTTAATAAAATATTTTTATTAGTGTTTGTAAAAATTCTGTATAATTCATCAGTCAGAGTAGTGTATACGCCCTCAGTTCGGCGTTGTCAATACTACACTGTATTATCTTTGTATAATGTTCGGTAATGCATCGTGTTATGCCTAATAATACATTGTTTATTACTGCAACTATTTCCGCAACTTTTACGTATTTTTGTTATTACTTTTCATTCTTCTTTATGAGACTGGTTTTCAGGATATGGTTCATTTCTGCATATTATTTCTGTATTTAGTTAATACATAGAGGTTGTTCTACGTCTTATGCCTCACACATACTCTATTGTCCGTGCAATTAAAAGCATTTACGTCTGATATAGTTGACTATTGCATATTATAATCATATTGTTGTAAGGAATTACCAGAATTCTGTTTTGTTATACTAACTGTATGTCACATGAGTCCCTTATAGCGTTCCAGTGCGGCCAGTTGTCTCATTACGATTGTGTACGTTTATACTTGTGTCTTTCGTTCTTGTTCGTAATCTTTGTCACTTGGGACGCTTAAGCCCTCGTACGGGCCTTTTTCAGTGTTAGGGATGCTGAAGTTCTCGTATGGGCCATTTTCAGTGTTCAGACTTCGTATCGTTAAGTACTTCCATTGTGTTGTGGTAGAAACTAATGGTAGTGTATAATTTGATGTTAATTATGAACATATCCTTGGATGTAAGTTCCAAAATTGGTTGTGAAGAAACCTGAACGTCATTATGTCCCTTTTCTGTGTTAAAGTAAGAGCGTCCGAACAATGCCGTCCTGTAAGCAATACTTTTAACGATGTATAATGTGCTCTGGGTTTCACCTCTCATTTAATTTTGTATACTCTAACAAGTAAGACGGATTCCATCTCTTATTTTATTTCACATGTTCAGACATACTATCCACTTCATGGTTGATTTTGTACCAATGGTTTTGCTG
The DNA here is from genome assembly GCF_021461385.2 of Schistocerca piceifrons. Lineage (NCBI taxonomy): Eukaryota > Metazoa > Arthropoda > Insecta > Orthoptera > Acrididae > Schistocerca > Schistocerca piceifrons. The sequence goes on from NC_060138.1 coordinate 663,912,299, forward strand.
CAATAGTATACAAACTGGAATATGTTCTTCACAGAGCAATGTTGTAATACTATAGTATTATGTAAATAATTGTTCTATTTTTCGTTATGTGGTCGACCAAATCCTATCTCTTGCGCCATTGGTGGTTAGATCCGTGCAGCTCTCTCCCACAGTGACATGCATTTTTTATATGCTAAATCCGGTATCATTACTAACTACAAATTTTTTATATTACTGTGATATAGGTACCCGTGAATGCAGTTTCTTTGTGAATATCCCGCCCCAAGTCTGAACTGCCACCTGTTAGTGGTCTCAAAAACCCAGCAGTCTCTCTGTATGCTATCTGTCAGGCTACTTCCTCCTGTCAGCAGGAACATATCTTGTAACACTGTATTATGCTAAATTCAGTTTGGTACCTGGCTAGTGCACCATTTTGACTTACCTATAGCACCACCAAATGTCGTGGGGCATAACATAATATCACCTTTGTATAGAGGGTGAATCAAGATGAAAGATATATAATCTGAGGGGTGACAGTATCAGTGATTCGGAACAAAAAAGTCACACGAACGTATGTCCTGCTCTTGAGAGATTCCGAGAAAACTTATGAAAACAGTGGACAACAGGACAAATGGGAGTCGTAGAAAATGGAACAGTTTGATCTAATATTTTATTTCATTGTGTACATTTCCTTACAAAAGATACACAGTTAACTGCAATGCGTTCTGTATGTGTTGTAGACAGCTGCTGCGTTGCTGGTCTGAGCCTATTCTGAGAGACAAGCCGGTCCCGGATCAAATCATCCATTACTGGAGTACAAGCATGTAAAATACGAGCGAGAAATTCTGCCTTTGCATCCGCTCTGCGCTTGTAGACTTCGCTCTTAAGCCAATCCCACAAGAAAAACGATTAATCTAATGGAGTAATAATGGGTAACCTCACTGGCAGGGAATGACTCCATGGACTCAACACTAATTCATGTGCAAGTGAAGTGAGCATTAAAGTGGTCAATAAACACAACACTACACACCCTGCTGTCACTTTGATTGTACTCGCATGTGAGTGCTGATGAAGAAGGACATGCGACTGACGCCCGTGTGGCCGAGCGATTTTAGGCGCTTCAGTCTGGGACCACGCGACCGTTTTGGTCGCAGGTTCGAATCCTGCCTCGGGCATGGATGTGTGTGATGACCTTAGGTTAGTTAGGTTTAAGTAGTTCTAAGTTCTAGGGGACTGATGACCTCAGATGTTAAGTCCCATAGTGCTCAGAGCCATTTGAACCATTTTCCACGCCCGTGCTTATCAAACTGCTGCACGTAGGATAAGGTCAAGAAAAGGGCGTAAGTTCAGCTGAAGTTTTTTGTTCAGAAACACCAATACTGTCATCCCCCAAACCACGTACCTTTCCTCAGGGTGTCCCTCCTAAGAGTCGTCACGCGTATTTTCTCTGGTGTTTCGGCAGCTATCTCCACTTTTGTTTTTGCAACCTCTAGTTGGAGACAGCCCACACAAATACTAGTGATCACGTCTTTTATGCAAATACCAGTGTTAAAAAGAATCATTAAAGTGGAGTTCGAAAGAGCGGTCCAAAATTAGTCTAGTTCGATATTCGTTTTATAGAAGTGTACTTATATTGGTAGTGCAACACGAAGAATAAACAGTACTCCAGCAGCTACAGCACCGCCTGTCCTGCGTTGACTGCTACCGCCGTGCAGAAACGCTGCTCAGTCACCGCTGAAGTGTTCTACTATTCTTCTTAATACACATCGATAAACCGAACAACGTCCCAAATTAATCTAGGGCAGCTGTATCGAATGGGCACATACTATTCCGCTTTAAAAATCGGTTTTTGCTTCTAATGGGAAACAAACTGATTGTTTCCGTCGTCGCTGGACGTCGTATGTGAGACGTCATCAGTTTGTTCTTAGGAAAGGGGCCACTATAGAGACAGTTCTTACGTTGCGCTTAGTAATGGAGTCAAGACGGGAGAGAAAGAGAAATAAACTAACAAGATGCGCCGACCTCGAAAAAGGTCTTCGAAATTCATAGATATCTCCAATATAGGTTCTGCAACCTCTACGAGGAGTCAGCATCGTTGTAAGTTGTAGGGGAAACTGATCGAAATGCGATATGTATAAGAACCAAAAATGAAGTGATCAGATGAGGAAGGATATAAGACAGAGATGTAAAAACTATTGTTTAATCTATACGCTGAGGAAGCAACGTCGCAAATAAAAGAATGGTGCAAAAATGGAATTAATATGTACGCTGAAAATGATGAGACTCGCTGTGTCATCGGCAGCCTCAGAATAAGTGAGGAAAAATTAAAAGACTTGTTGAATGGAATTAGCTAATGAGTGTACGATATGAACTGAGAGTAAACCAAAGAAAGGCGAAAAAATTAGAAGTATAACTTCAAAGTTGAAGACTACGGGGCAGACAAAAAGAAAAAATGGCCGCTAACCGCAAAGCAGAGCAGCACGTGAGTGACGAAGGAAGGAGAATACAAAAAGCAGGCTATCTGAGGCGAAGAGAGAAATGGTGACCAAGTGACGTATACTGCTATCAAACACCAGCCTTAATTTTAGAAAGGAAAGTACTTTAGGGGTGCAGCATTGTATGACAATCATATACTGCGGGGAAAACCGCGAAATAAGAGAATCGAAGCATTTGATAGGTGTTGCTACAGAAAAATGTTGAGAATTAGGTGCACTGATAAGATAAGAGATAATGTTCTCCGCAGAATCGCAGAGCAGAGCGAGACGGGAATAACTTTGAGAAGAAGGAGAAAGAGAGTATAAGCCATCATTGAATAACCTCCATGGTATTTCATGAAGCTGTAGAACACAAAAAGTTACTGGAGTAGACAGAGATTAGAATAGATCCACCAAATAATTGAGGACATTGAGTGCAGGTGTTACTGTGAAAGAAAGAGGTTGCCACAGGAGAGGAATTCGTGGTGTGTCGCACGAAACCAATCAGGAGGCTAACATTCCCTAAAAAACAGTATTTAAGTGTATCTTTAATTGCAAATCGTTCATCCAGCACGTCGTCGCAGTCCTGTCCGAGCTGCTTCAGAACTACTGAGCTATACCATCCCGTAACTTGCAAAGTGTTCGCTTAAACGTAGTATGCTTATTCTGAGTCTCAGTTGGTAATGTGGGCAACACACGTTCAGCGGATAGTGGATGTCAGTCCTTTATGCTACAGCTTACACACATAAGACGTTTATCGTTGAGCACGTTTTGGGACTTCACCAACAGAATTTGAGAAACTGTAACTCTCACACAGATCACCCACTTTCGTTCAGTAGGATTATCTTTTGATTTTTCATTTACGGATTACATACATGAAAGACCAGAGATGTTCGGTGAACGAATAACAGTATTTGTACATATAATAATATTTTGTTAAAGATATATTGGAATGATTAACTACAGGTGATTATCCAAACTGCATTCAGTCTTATTTGATGTTTAATACCACTGCAGAAACGACTGTCAATAGCTATGTAAAATGCATGGACTTACCCGTGCCGGCCGATGTGGCCGAGCGGTTCTAGGCGTTTCAGTCTGGAACCGCGAGACCGCTACTGTCGCAGATTCCAATCCTGCCTCGGGCATGAATGTGTGTGGTGTCCTTACGTTAGTTAGTTTTAAGTAGTTCTAAGTTTTAGGGGACTGATGGCCTCAGATGTTAAGTCCTATAGTGCTCAGAGCCATTTGAACCATTTGACTTACCCGTCAGCCAAACAGGGACAAGACTGAATTAATAAAAAGCAGAGAAAAGTTAGATGGTGGTTTCAGCATTTCATGTGCTCTAGTCAGTCTCCCCTCACTTGAATACGAAGCATAGAACGTTCTTCAACCATGCGAAACTTTCAGAAAAGTCTTCTTCAGGATGATGTTCAACTCGCGCGTCTCAAGTCAATCTCTGCCATTTGTCAGTTTGTGGTAGGATCGTATTGATGATACCGTGTATCGGCACTCACGATGTTTTTTTATAAAAGAACTGTCCGCGTTCTGTGTTTCAATTAAGTCTCGGCGGGCGCCACGAGTTGCTGTTTTTGTCCGGGAATCAAGATGCGCGTGACAAATTTCCCACAATCTTCTTCAAAAAATCTTCTTCAAAACATTATGGGGAATATATTGAACATTAGGTTTAGAGGTGTTGCTATACTGTGATTTTTGACTCAACAACGTTGGCACACTACATTGGGACGTACATTAGTTACCACTGCCTGCTCACAATTGACTGGTCGAACGCACACCACCTATTGTTTACAGTTGTTAGTTCAAGCTGTGACCGCAATTACTCCAATGACATCGTTTGTATGCAAGAATTAACATCACAGTGTAACTTCATGTAATGAAGCACATGGTACAATTATGTTAGTTCAGGTTTAATGGGATAATGTATATAATCCTAGCAACAATGGCGAACGTGAGGTCCGTAACATCATCCGCAAAGTGGACAGTTCGCTGTTTTGTCTATCAACATGAATATGTGTTGCAGTTACTCCATAAGCTTCTGCACAAATAAAGTGGATTTTTCCGGTACTTTTGTGAGTACAGTAAGAAAACACTGTTTACAGTCTACTCGTTAAGCATCGTGGCAGAAGCATTTATCCTAGAGGGTGATTAACAACCGTTCCACACAAATGTTGATGAAGTCACTTAACAGCATCTGCAGTTGGGTTAGCATAAACCTTGACGTGACTACTTTGTTCTTACAATAACCAGCAGTCATGAAGTAGACCACTTCTATGACATTGTGTGTGTGTGTGTGTGTGTGTGTGTGTGTGTGTGTAAAACAGCATCATTCATGTCATGCATAGTAGAATCATGGAGAGAATGGCAGTTCAGATTCTCATATAGCTATTATATCTTATGTCTCTCGCTGTTTCCTAAATCCTTTAATGTTAGTTTGGTAAGGACATGTCTAGTTAAAACAAAAAAGTAGTACTTTCATTTTCATTTCGATAAAGAAATCGCTATACAAAATCTGTGGGAGTATCTGTGTCAATCTGCAGCGCTTCTGCTATAAGAAAATTTCAAAACTTTTGATTAAGAAATATTGCGCGTTACTTATGGAGGGTAAATGGATACTCAAGAGTCTTTTACGTAGCATTCAAACAAATCATTGGGCGACCCTCACACACATCGAACAAGAAACCTGCCTTTACTAAAAAAAACTCTGACAGTCACATTCTAGCTGAGAGTTCTTTTCATATTATGTTAAACACTGCTATTTATGATAAAAACTAACAATGTTGTAATGAATATTTAGGGTACTTTAATACTTAGTAATTTTTGTAATATTCTGAGCCAAGCAAAGGTGTAAAGTGTTAATACTCTAACAGGATGGACGAAAGCAGAACCTTGAGCCAAGAGCAGAAGACATCGGGGGGCTCCTGGCCATGGCCCCTTTTTCATCAACACCCCTCATCAGAAGCAGCTAATGAAATCACTCCGGCATCGTTGACGCATATTGCCTGCTATGACAGCCGCCCCTAACACTGTCTCCTTTCGAGATCGTTTGGTGTGACATAAAAATGCAGCCACTGCCGCAAAGTCAGCAGGGAACAGCAGCCTTTAAACATGGACCAATCATTGTTATCGAATAGTTGGACAGCAGTGCAACGTGCAGCCCCTGTTGTCTCTACAGCCACCAGTCTCTCAACCTCTGGACGCCACCTGAGCATCAATGCTCTTGGATTCACTACCGCCTTCTAGGGGCTATGATGCATGGTCCTGCAATCCCCTCCCCAGCCAACGTATCAGTGAGAAATTTCCATGGCGTACACCTCAGGATGTGTCACATTCTCAAGAATACACTGACAGCCGATGGCAGCCCCATTAAATGAGTGGTGAAAACAAGGTTAAGTCTCAACAGAAGTCTTCAAAAATTTGACAGTAGGATTACCTAAAGCAAGTGTACTTGCTGTTCATCTACATCTACATCTACATGGATACTCTGGAAATCACATTTAAGTGCCTGGCAAAGGATTCATCGAACTACCATCACAATTATCTATCATTCCAATCTCGTATTTTATGGTGATGATCATTTCTCCTCATGTAGGTCGGTGTCAACAAAATATTTTCACATTCGGAGGAGAAAGTTGGTGACTCGAATTTCGAGAGAAGATTCAGTCGCAACGAAAAACGCCTTTCTTTGTACAATGTCCAGCCCAAATCCTGTATCATTTTAGTGACTTTCTCGCGATAATACAACACGTGCTGGCCTTCTTTGAACTTTTTCGATTTACTCCGTGAGTGCTATCTGGTAAAGATCCCACACAGTGCAACAGTACTCAAAATGAGGACCGACAAGCGTAGTGTAGGCAGTCTCCTTAGTAGATCTGTTATATTTTCTGATTGTCCTACAAATAAAACACATTCTTGGTTAGCCTTCCCCACAACATTTCCTGTGTGTTCCTTCCAATTTAAGTGGTTCGTAATTGTAATTCCTAGGTATTTAGTTGAATTTACGGCCTTTAGATTTGACTGATTCGTCTTGTAACCGAAGTAGAACGGATTCCTTTTAGGGCTCATGTGGATGACCTCACACTTTTCTTTATTTAGGGTCAACTATCAATTTTCGCAACATTCAGATATCTTTTCTTAATCGTTTTGCAATTTGTTTTGATCTTTTGGTGACTTTATTGTCGATAAACGAGAGCGTCATCTGCAGACAACCTAAGACGGCTGCTCCGATTGTTTCCCAAATCGTTTATATAGATAAGGAACAGCGTAGGGCCTGTAACAATACCTTGAGGAACGCCAGAAATCACTTCTGCTTCACTCGATGACTTTCGGTCAATTAGTACGAACTGTGACCTCTCTGGCAGAAAATCACAAATCCAGTCACGTAACTGAGACGATATTCCATAAGCACGTAATTTCACTACGATCCGCTTGTGTGGTGCAGTGTCAAAAGCCTTCCGGAAATCCAGAAATACGGAATCAATCCGAAATCCCTTGTTGATAGCACTCAACACTTCATGTGAATGAAAAGCTAGTTGTGTTTCACAGGAACGATGTTTTCTAAACCCATGTTGACTGTGTGTCAATAGACCTATTTCCTCGAGGTAATGCATAATGTTCGAACACAATATATGTTCCAAAATCCTGCTGCTTATCGACATTAACGATATGGGCCTGTAATCAAGTGGATTACTCCTACTACCTCTCTTGAATATTGGTGTGACCTGTGCAACTTTCCAGCCTTGGGTACTGATCTTTCGTCGAGCGAGCGGTTGTATATGATTGTTAAGTATGGAGCTAATCAATCAGCATACTCTGAAAGGAACCTAATTGGTATACAGTCTGGACCAGAAGACTTCCTTTTATTAAGTGCTTTAAGTTGCTTCACTACACTGAGGATAGTGTTCGTCTTTTCCTAACCGTTAGCCAGACTGTCGCACTCACGTCAGGTGTTGCAGCAGTGTTGAGATAGATGCGGAAGAGAGGTTGCCAGTGGGTGTGGTTTTTCAGTGCTTGTCACCACATTAAGGTATTTTATTTGTGAATTAGAGACCTTGGCAATCTTTTTCGCACTAGGAACGTTCCGTTTTTACTTGGAACATAAGCCACTCACTTCGGCGACTGACAACTAAGCTCTATCTTGGGTTTTGGTTTGGCCATGATAAACGGACACAAAAGCAAGTTAGGCAGTCGAGATTTCAAGTTCCAGTTTGATGTTAAACACATTACGGGAACAAGAGGTGTCGTGACAGATAGCTTAAGGTGCATGTTCGCGGCATAGGAAGGTGTTGAAGACAATTGAAACGTGTCTGTGAAGTAGCTTCATAAGACGCTTGTCATATTCGGTACCTGATTTTAGCTCAATTCATGAACTCTTCCAGAAAGACTGAGCACTCAAATAAGGCCTATTGAATATAATATGTGTGTTTTAATGTGGGGTTTCGGTTTTGTTTTGTGGGAATCGCTCAGTTGGTCATCGTCTGCTGGGAGCAGATGATGTTGCTTCTCATTCCAAGGAGAGCACAGGATGACCAACTTAGGTTTCCAATACCTGAACAGAGAGGTTTACCCATGATAGTCGAAGGCTGTTTGTGTGTGTGTGGTTGGTGACGGATGGCTACGCCACTGGTAGCTTCCGCTGCACGGGGAGCTAGGTAATCTCGAAAGAGAAAGCGGCACTCTTCGGTGAACGCTTGGTGAGTACGGTTCGTAGCTTTTAGGGGGGGTTTCAGGTGATAGGAAGCAGGTTGAGTAGGACTCCGTTATGTTTAACTGTTGAAATACTTAAGAACTTCAGCTTAACTGAAGCTTGTGAAGCGAGTTATTTTTCCTAATGTGCCATAATTATATTGCTTTAAATAACCGATTTTTGGGTGTTTGAGTTAAAAGTGTGGAAGTTACTTTGCTCATTTTGAACAACGGTGAAGTAGAATTTCAAAAGGTAAATCTGATTAGGAAAAGCTGGTTACGATCACTTCAACCGTACGTGAGTGTAATACTGTGTCGAAGCGAGTATGATTTTTAATGATTTTTAATCTTATATTTTGTGGAAGTTGCTTTGGCTTTGTGTGTCGATTTTGTGCCAGGTGTTTGGTAATCAGTGACCCTTCTGGTCCACCACGGCACCGCAATAGGCTTTATTTCTACAGTTTGCTTGTTTAGTGAGCTATAATTTCTGCAAGAATATCTGTTCTTTCGGCGCTTTCTACAAAGCAGCACAACAGTTTGATTCGGAATGCACTACCTGCTCTAGTTGGGCCGTTTGCAAGTAGCAGACGCAGTTAGTATGTTGAATAATTATCGCACAACCTCGTGCATTAGTTAAACCCCTGTGTAGAATAGTGCATGCGTAGAATCGTAATGCGAATCTCACTGAGATATTTTTATGGTATGAATGCAAAGGAGATGATAGTATCATTTTCTCCCACCCCCGTTTTCTGTGTTTCTTCTTGCGGTAGTTAAACTGTGCTCTGTTACATTGTAACGTAACTCTTACTTAAATATTTCTAGTCAGGCACCAGTTATGTGTAGTTAGGATGTGCAACCAAATACTTAGATGCAGTAAATACTCTACGTGAAAGATAAATTCTGTGGTGTTGATCTTACCAACTTACTCCGATTTGCAATCCTGAATTAATCAAGTTGCTTTATGCACGACATGGAGTGCTATTTGTCTGGCTACTTAAAGAAATTTGCATACTTGTAATCAAATTATTAAAGTAATGAAACTAATAATTTTCCAGATCCGTTTGTTTCTAAATGATTAGGAAGAGCTTGGGCTGGTGGCGACGCTGAAATTCTGAATTTTTATCGTAATTTGTGTGAGAGAAGCAGCTAGAAATGCGAGATAACGTATATGGCTCGATGAGAAGCTTCGTAAAGATAGTAATACGTTACACAATGCAGCTGAATGTAAGGCGCAAGAATATAATGAGAAGGATGTTAATATTATTTGATCATGTTTACCGGAGTTGTTCGACGATTTTGTCGCTTTCAAGGATAATGATCCTAACAAATTGTCTATCAAACAGATGTTACATAGCGAGCAGGATGTAAAATACTTTCTGATAAAAAAAGGAAATAAAATAAAAATAAAAGAGAAAAAGTGTGTTGCACTAATAGTAAGATGGGAAGGATAAGATAGTGCTTGCTAAAGACAGGCAGCAGTAGCCAACCGCGATAGACGCAGCAGCACATAAGTAAACCACTTTTGTGACATTTACGAGTTCCTAACCAGGAGCGAATTTTATTGTATCTGTGTGCTTTAATAGTTTAGTTTCTTGGGTTCCGCGTGTAAATTTAAAATCTAATAGCCACAGTTCTCGCGTTTTCGTTTACGTCAGAAAGTAAACCGATTTTGTCACATATTACAAGTTCCTTATCAGGGGTAAATTATTTAGGTTCACTGAGTGCTTCGGTAGTTATGTTTTCGAATATGTGCGTATTGCTAGACACAGTTCGTGCGTTTTCGTCAGGTTTTACGGTAGATTTCCGTAGCACGAGTCGATAGGCCGTTTATCTGCATAGTTCAGTTTTTCACGGCTTTTAGTATGGACAGGGACTGCGATTGTTGTGTACGGATGCGAGCCGAGTTGGTGACACTTCGCTCTCAGCTTCAGGCTGTGATGGTTTTGGTTACACAGCTTGAGGCTGCAGTGGATGGGCACCACTGTTGTGGGCCGGCCGTGGGGATCCAACGAACGTCCAGCACGTCAGAGCCCTCAGATCGGTCTTCACCGGTGGCCAACCCAGTTACCGCTGGCCCTGAGGCCGACCCCTCACCTGTGGTCGAGTGGGAGGTCGCCCCGGGGCGTACCAGGCGGCGAAAGACTTCGCAGGCGGCCGCACGTAAGGCCTCCAAGTTTGTCTGACAAACAGGCTCCAGGTGCTTTCTGTGGCTGACACTGTCGCTGAGCCAGATGCTGTCGCCTGTCCTGTTTCAGAGGAAACCACTCGGCCTGCAAGATCCGGGCAATCGCAGAGGGTGGGATTATTGGTAGTTGGGAGCTCCAACGTTAGGCGCGTTATGAGGCCCCTTAGGCACTTGGCCGACAAGGAGGGTAATAAATCCAATGTACACTCCGTGTGCATACCGGGTGGAGTCATTCCAGATGTGGAAAGGGTCCTCCCGGATGCCATGAAGAGCATAGGGTGCAGCCAACTGCAGGTGGTGGCTCACGTCGGTACCAATGATGTGTGTCACTTTGGATCAGAAGAGATTCTCTCTGGTTTCGAGCGGCTGACAGAAGTGCTAAAGGATGCTAGTCTTGCTTGCAAGATGAAAGCAGAGCTGACCATTTGCAGCTTAGTCGACAGGACCGATTGCGGACCTCTGGTACAGAGCCGGGTGGAGGGTCTGAATCACAGGCTCAGACGGTTCTGCGACCGTGTTGGCTGCAGATTTCTCGACTTGCGCCAAAGGGTGGTTGGGTTTCAGGTTCCGCTGAATAGATCAGGTGTCCACTATACGCAGGGGGCGGCTACACGGGTAGCAGGGACTGTCTGGCATGGACTGGGTGGTTTTTTTATGTTAGAGGGTTTCGGGAAAACACAAGAAGGGCTTCAGTCACAAATGGAGCAGGCTGAACTCAGGAAGAACGTAGATAAAGGAACCATTGGAATAACAGTTGTAAATTGTCGTAGCTGTGTTGGGAAAGTACCAGAGCTCCAAGCACTAATAGAAAGCAGTGATGCTCAAATCGTTATAGGCACTGAATGCTGGCTACAACCGGACATAAGCTCAGCCGAAATTTTGCGAAGAACCCAACGGTGTTCCGAAAGGATAGGCTAAACACGGTTGGCGGAGGCGTGTTTGATACAGTCAGAAGTAGATACTTCCTGTGAGTTAGTATGGGCAGAGGTCATTGTTGGCAACCGGAATAAAATAATAATTGGATCCTTTTACCGACCTCCAAATTCGGATGATACAGTTGCTGAAAGGTTCAAAGAAAACTTGAGGGTGGTTTCAAACACGTACCCGACTCATGCGATAATAGTTGGTGGTGACTTTAATTTACCCTCGATATGTTGACGAAAATACATGTTTCATTCCGGACGTACGCATAAAATATCATCCGAAACTGTGCTAAACGCATTCTCTGAAAATTATTGCGAGCAGTTAGTTCATGAGCCCACGTGAATAGTAAACGGTTGTGAAAACACACTTGACCTCATAGCAACAAATAATCCTGAGTTAATAACGAGCATCAAAATCGATTCAGGGATTAGTGAACACAGGGTTGTCGTAGCGAGACTGAATATTGCAATCCACAAATCCCAGAAAAACAAGCGAAAAATATATCAATTCAAAAAAGCAGTTAAAAATTCACTTGATGCCTTCCTGAGAGACAGTCTCCACTCATTCCAAGTTAATAATATAAGTGTAGACCAGATGTGGCTTAAATTCAAAGAAATAGTATCAGCAGCAATTGAGAGATTTATACCAAATAAATTAACAAACGACGGAGCGGATCATCATTGGTACACAAAACGGGTTAGAACACTGTTCCAGAAACAACGAAATAAACATGTCAAATTTAAACAGACGCAAAACCCCCAAGATTAGCGATCTTTTAGAAAAGCTCGAAATTAAGCGCGGACCTATAACAGTTTCCACAATGAAACCTTTTATCGAAACCTGGCAGAAAATCGAAAGAGATTCTGGTCGTATGTGAAGTTTATTAGCGGCAAGAAACAATCAATGCATTCTCTGCGCGATAGTAACGGAGATACTAAAGAAGAAAGTGCTGCCAAAGCAGAGTTACTAAACCCAGTCTTCAGAAATGCCTTCACAAAAGAAGATGAAGTAAATATTCCGGAATTCGAATCAAGAACAGCTGCCAACATGAGTAACGTAGAAGTAAATATCCTCGGAGTAGTCAAGCAACTTAAATAACTTAATGAAAGCAAGTCTTCTGGTCCAGACTGTATACCAATTAGGTTCTTTTTGGAGTATGCTGATGCATTAGCTCCATACTTAACAATCATATACAACCGTTCGCTCGACGAAAGATCCGTACCCAAAGACTGAAAAGTTGCACAGGTCACACCAATATTCAAGAAAGGTAGTATGATTTATCCACTAAATTACAGGCCCATATCGTTAACGGTGATATGTAGCAGGATTTTGGAACGTATATTGTGTTCGATCATTATGAATTACCTCGAAGAAATAGGTCTATTGACACACAATCAACACGGGTTTAGAAAACATTGTTCCTGTGAAACACAACTAGGTCTTTACTCACATGAAGTGTTGAGTGCTATTTACAAGGTATTTCAGACCGATTCCGTATTTCTGGATTTCCGGAAGGCTTTTGACACTGTAACACACAAGCGGATCGTAGTGAAATTGCGTGCTTATGGAATATCGTCTCAGTTATGTGACTGGATTTGTGATTTCCTGTCAGAGAGGTCACAGTTCGTAGTAACTGACGGAAAGTCATCGTGTAATACACATGTGATTTATGGCGTTCCCCAAGGTAGTGTTATAGGCCCTTTGCTGTTCCTTATTTATATAAACAATTTGGGAGACAATCTGAGCAGCCGTCTTACGTTGTTTGCATATGACGCTGTCGTTTATCGACTAATAAAGTCATCATAAGATTTTAAAAAAACTGCAAAACGATATAGGAAAAATATCTGAATGGTGCGAAAAGCGGCAGTTGACCCTGAATAACGAAAAGTGTGAGTTCATCCACATGAGTGCTACAAGGAATTCGTTAAATTTTAGTTACACGATAAATCAGTCTAATCTACTCGTAAAAGCCGTAAATTCAACTAAATACCTAAGTGTTACAATTACGAACAATTTAAATTGCAAGGAACACTAAGAAAATGTTGTGGGGAAGGCTAACCAAAAACTGCGTTTTATTGGCTGGACACTTAGAAAATGTAACAGAGCTACTAAGGAGACTGCCTACATTACTGTTTTAGAATACTGCTGCGCGGTGTGGGATCCTTACCAGATAGGACTGAATGAGTATATCGAAAAAGTTCAAAGAAATGCAGCACGTTTTGTATTATTGCGAAGTATGGGAGAGAGTGTCACAGAAATGATACAGGATTTGGGCTGGAAATCGTTAAAAGAAAGGCGTTTTTCGTTGCGACGGAATCTTCTCTCGAAATTCCAATCCCCAACTTTCTCCTCCGAATGCGAAAATATTTTGTTGACACCGACCTCCATATGGAGGAACGATCACCACGATAAAATAAGGGAAATAAGAGCTCATACGGAAAGATATAGTTGTTCATTCTTTCCGCGCGCTATACGAGATTGGAATAATAGAGAATTGTGTAGGTGGTTCAATGAACACTCTGTCAGGCACTTAAATGTGATTTGCAGAGCATCGATGTAGATATAGATGAAGATGTAGAAAGAATTGATTCAAGTCGGATTCAAGTATGAGCATGAATCAGTATTGGGTGGCTATTTAAGGATTTTGAAGAGGAGGATGAAAATAGAGACTATTTCAACCGGAAGGGAATGTGCAATTATATTAAGCTGCTGGTTTGTGACTCTAATGTTTGTAAGGTCAGCAAACTCAATGCTGATGCGCAGGAAGCTCCAGAGAGAGACTAGACCAATGGAGGCAATTTTTATCGACTATTTAGTTTCCTTACCTAGGTCAAGAGAAGGCAATACGTAGATATTTGTGGTAGCCAGTTCCTTCTGTCGTGTGTGGCTAGATCCTATGACAGGAATAAGTGCCACCATAACTATTAAATGCCTCAAGACTATTTTCTCTTGCTTTATCTCTCCCAGGAACTTTTTTAGTGACTACGCAGTCGTCTTTTGTTCTAGAGATGTCATGTTTTTTTTGTTTAGATGCTGCTGTTTACGATATGACAGCAACACAGTATTAGCCCTCATTCGCTGAAAGAGTCAATAGAAATTTAAAGGCTGCGCTAACAGCTTATTATCATCAGGAACAAACTAGATGGGATCAGTCCCTGTCATGGCTTTGTTTTGCTTCCGTGTGGCCTGGGGAGTGTAAGCAACTGCAAAGTAGCCCTGTGCATGGAAAGACGTGCGACTATTCGAGCTTTCCTAAACATAAGTCATCTAGTACAGAGTAATCATTAAATACGTGTGTAAGTGTGTTTTTAAGCTAATTATTAAACGTTTCACTTATTTCTGAAGTTTCCCTCCTATGAGTTGTATATAACTTCAGCATAATGGTTAATGAAAAATCACAATCAACACAGTTTTGGCGCATTTAGCGTGTCACTGGAGTCGGTGCTAAATGATATATGCTAGTTTATTCCTCTTGAAGGGTTTCGGTAACGTGAAGTGGATTACAAACTTGTTGCCAGAATACGACGTGCATAATATTGAGGACAATGGCTGCCCTAACTTAAAACGTATGTTGACAAATACAAACCAGTTACTGCTAAACTATATGTGAAGTTGTAGGAGCAAGAGCGAATGCACCTCGAACAACGACAGAAATCTATTGTTTTTTTTTTTAAATAAAATTTATCTGTAGATAATTTTTGTTCGTTTCTCCCCACTCCTCTGTAGCATATTATATAAGGAAATATTTTACTGTTGATGCATTATTCCAATGAGCTCTCATGCTGCCGACTTCATTGCATACAGCATGAAAAGTGAAACATCTGAAGTACTGCATTGCTCAGCGCACAAAGTTTATCTGAGGATGGTGGTCATCGCGGTAGGCGTTGATGAACTTCATGAAGTCTATTTGCTTTACGTGATTGCATAACCCAAATACAATCCCGGACATAAATACCCGAACGAAAACATCAGTGAGGAGTTGACAATGGCGTTTTTATCACCCTAAACACATTCTTAACTAACATCAACTCAGAAAACCTGATTTGCATCCCCATAGGGACGCTACTAGGCCCACTCTTACGCAACTGGCGCGAAATCTGAATAGACATTGTCTTTCAGATGCAGAAACATGCCTACCAACTTTCGCTTATGTCGCACAACCCCTTCATGGTGTTGCGATTTTCTTCCGTCTTTGTATTTATTAACAGTCTACATCTACATCTACATCTACATGGCTACTCTGCGAGTCACACTTAAGTGCCTGACAGAGGGTTCATCGAACCATTTTCGTATTACTTCTCCAAATATTGCCGTTCGAGCTCTGATTTCTCTTATTTTATTATGATGATCGTTTCTCCTTACGTAGGTGGGTGTCAACAAAATATTTACGCACTCGAAAGAGAAAGTTGGTGATTGAAATTTCGTAAATAGATCTCGCCGCAAAGTAAACCGCCTTTGTTTCAGTGACAGCCACCCCAACTTGCGTATCGCATCAGTGACACTCTCACCCCTATTGCGCGATAACACGAAACGAGCTGCCCTTCTTTGCATTTTTTCGACGTCCTCCGTCAATCCACCTCGTAAGGATTCCACACCGCGCAGCAATATTCCAGCAAAAGACTGACAAGTGTAATGTAGGCTGTCTCATTAGTGCGTTTGTCGCATCTGCCAACAAAGCGCAGTCTTTGTTAAGCCTTCCCCACAATATTATCTATGTGGTCTTTCCAATTGAAGTTGCTCGTAATTATAATTCCTAGGTATTTAGTCGAATTGACAGCCCTTAGATTTGTGCCATTTATCATATACCCAAAATTTATCGGATTTCTTTTAGTACCCATGTGGATGACCTCGCACTTTTCTTTGTTTAGTGCAAATTGTTACTTTTCGCAGCATACAGTAATTCTCTCTAGATCATTTTGTAATTAGAATTGATCGTGTGATGATTTTACTATACGGAAAATTACAGCGTCATCTGCAAAACAATTTAAGGGGGTTGCTTATATTATCACTTAGATCATTTATGTAAATCAGGTACAGCAGAGGGTCTGTGACACTACCTTGCGGAACGCCAGATATCACTTCTGTTCTACTCGATGATTTACCGTCTATCACTACGAACCGTGACCTCTCTGAGAGGAAATCACGAATCCAGTCACACAACAGAGACGATACTCCATATGCACGCAATTTGATTAATAGTCGTTTTTGAGGGACGGTATCAAAAGCCTTCTGGAAACCTAGGAATGTGGAATCGATCTGAGATTCCTTGTCGACAGCACTCATTACTTCATGGGAATAAAGAGCACGACAACGATTTTTCTGAATCTCCGTTGGTTATGTATCAATAAGTCACTTTCTTCAAGGTGGTTCATAATGTTCGAGCACAGTAAATGCTAGAAAAACCTACTGCAAATTGTGTTCAGTGATATGGGTCTGTAATTCAGTGGGTTACTCCTATTTCCGTTCTTGAATATTGGTGTGACCTGCGTTACTTTCCATTCTTTAGGAACACACCTTTCGTCAAGTGAGCGGTTGTGTATGATTGCTAAGAAAGGCGCTACTGTGTCTTCATACTCAGAAAGGAACCTGACTGGTATACCATCTGGACCGGAAGACTTGCCTTTCTTAAGTGATTTGAGTTGTTTCGCAACACCTAAAATGTCTATTTTTATGTCACTCGTGCTAACAGCTGTTCTGGTTTCGCATTCTGGAGTATTTACTTCGTCTTCTTTCATGAAGGAATTACGGAAACGTGTATTTAGTAACTCCACTTTAGTGGCACCATCATCGGTAACTTCTCCATCGCTATTGCGCAGTGACGGATATTTACTGTTTTTTGCCACTGGTGTACTTTACATACGATCAGACTCTCTTTAGGTTTTCTACCATATTTTGAGACAATGTTTCATTGTGGAAACTATTAAAAGCATCTCGCATTGACGTCCGCACTAAATTTCGAGCTTCCGTGAAACTTAGCCAGTCTTGGGGATTTTGCTTTCTTCTGAATTTGGCATGCTTTTTTCGTTGCTTCTGCAATAGTATTCTGACGTGTTTTGTGTACCATGATGGATCAGTCCCGTCTCTTATTAACTTATGCGGTGTGAATCTATTGCTGTCGACACTTTACCTTTGAATTTGAGCCATATCTGGTCTACACTTACATAATTAGCTTGGAAGGAATGGAGAATCTCTCTTAGGAAGGCATCAAGCGAATTTTTATCTGCTGTTATAAATAGTAAACACTAATTGACGTGTATGCTAAATATGCGTGAGTTGTTGCTCTAAAGACTAAAGTCAGTATTTAGGCTGTAGGTTCATTGAGGAAAACGTACAGGGGAGGTAATACAACTCCAAATCATTTACAAATAGCCTATAGGTAAGGAATTTTAAAACATTCACTTCAAGGACCTAATGCAAAAACATAAGATTAATCGATAACTATCATTGTCGACCTTTAAAGCCACAATTGTGGAGCGATTCAATAGAAATTTTAAAGGAAAGATGTTCAAACATTTCACTGCTCGGTGATCTTTTAAATGGTCTGACACAGTGAAAGATCTAGTCAGTCAATATAATCAGACAAAACACAGCACATTTAATATGGGACTTGTTGACAAGAAAGATATCAGCTTTTTATCCACCGAGATATTCGAAATTTGAGCAGCAGATCAAATAACACACCTGCTCGAAGATTGCATTTCGCAATCTGTAGCAAAGGTTTCTACTGTACAGAACTACAAAAAACCATCTGCCCATCCACATCTAGATGAAGAAAACATACAAGGAAAAGGAAACAACGCCGTCATAAAATGGCTGGGCGTTGATAAAGCACAGAATTACTGAATTGGGTTGTAGGAGAGAGAGGGGGAGGGAAAGGGAGGGAGAGAACATGTGTGTACCCGTTTCTCCCTCTACAGATCAAAAGTAGCATCAGCGGTATCTAGCATGAGAGATGAAACATTAGTTGCGTTACCTACGCAGCTCCCTCGACATTTTAACAAACACAACCACTACTGATGTGGGAAGATCACTTTCGATCTGGCCCAGCATCCGAGAATCTCTCTCTCTCTCTCTCTCTCTCTTTCTTCCCCCAGCATTCCAACTGCATTCGAGTGCGTAATATGTTCTTTCTGAGACGTATGTACATATTTGTATGGATATATCTGGCCAATCTATGTGTGTGTGTGTGTGTGTGTGTGTGTGTGTGTGTGTGTGTGTGTGTGTGGAGAGAGAGGGGGGGGGGGGGAGGAGCATGTACATTGGTGTATGAAGAAAAGAAATCTTTTTGACATAAACGTTTTCTAAGTGAAATATGAAACACAGAAATGTGCGCGCGCGCACGTGTGTGTGTGTGTGTGTGTGTGTGTGTGTGTGTGTGTGTGTTGAATGATACCAATTCATGCTGTTTAGATGAAGTTCTTATCTATGTTTCTTTTAACATGGCACCAATTCATGTGAAGGTTATGTATTTTTCAGTACGGAAATTAGTTTTGCCATTATTTTTTGAACATGACACCATTCTTTGTAGTAGGCTACAAGTGAATTTACATAATATATTTCTGGAAGTACTGCAATATTATCTTTTTGGAATACGGTGCCCTTTCATGCAATTCAGGTGAAGCTCACATAATTCTTTATGCTGTGTGTGCGCATTTTGAACACGCGCTGTCATGAATTGTAATATCAGTGGATGAGGAATTACAAAGCACAGCTGGGCCAGTTGCAATACCTCGGATCTTTTGGTTTCCCACCACTGCCATCTTCGATTTTTCACAGTCTCCCACCATCGCCAACCTGATGCTTTTCTGTCACCGTCAACTCGCACTTATAAATTTTCTGACAGCGCCACTCTACATTTTTAAATTTCCCGCCACCGCCATCTTGCGTTTTTAAATTTCTTTTTGTGGCCTCTTGTATTTTTAAATTTCCTGCCACCACCACTCTGGCTGTTTTGGGGACTGCAGCGCCAACTAGTGGCGAATGCTTGAACTATGTGTCAGAACTTCCATAGCCATATTATTCACAGAGTTAGATCATTGGTTCTCTATTGTTCTTGCATTATGTCAATAATTTGCCATTTTATTTGAATCTGGAGGCACATTTAGCATGTTTATAGACGATACGGGGCTTGCTGTGAAGCTGAGCAAACAAGAGTCAACAGAGAAAATAGTAAATGACGTTATTGCGAGTTACTGACTTGTTTTGTAAAAACGGGATGCCATCAAACTTGGAAGAAATACAACACGTCCAGTTATCTACTGTAAGAAAATTGCACTTTCTATTAATCTAGGATATCAACAAGATATGAAAAGTAGTACAGAAGGTTCTAAATTCTTAGAAGTCCATATTGATGAAAACTTGAACTGTAAAAACCATACAGTAGACCTGCTGAAACTTTTAGGGTAGACCACATTTCCTACAAGAGTGATTGTCAATTTTGGGGACATATAAGTCACTAAATTAAGATATTTTTACTCTCTGGTAACTCGTGAGATAATGTACTGGGATAACTCCTTACTTAGACAACAAATATTTGTTGTACAGAAGAAAATTATTCAAACTATTAGTGGGGGTCGCAAACGTACATCTTGCATACCTCTCCTAAAGAACCTGAGGATACAAACGACAACCTCACAGTGCATTTATTCACTTATTAAATTTGTCATAATTACCCATCTGAGTTTGTGAGTGACAGAGCTGTTCGTGCCGGCCGGTGTGTCCGAGCGGTTCTAGGCGCTTCAGTCTGGAACCGCGCGACCGCTACGGTCGCAGGTTCGAATTCTGCCTCGGGCATGGATGTGTGTGCTGTCCTTAGATTAGTTAGGTTTAAGTAGTTTTAAGTTCCAGGGGACTGATAACCTCATATGTTAAGTCCCATAGTGCTATGGGCCAATTGAGTCATTTTTAGAGATATTCGTAAGTAAACGCTAGAAAGAAAAATGGCCTACCTTACTCTTTACTGAATCCAGTAGATGTTTCCCATTAACAACTGATGTTTTACCTTAGAGATAGATACACTATTTTATGGAAGAAGTTGTAAATGGCTAACATGTAACCACATACATATGCTTTTAGTCTTATATCGACCGGTCCTGGCGTCATACGGGAAGTGCTAAATATCTAGGGACGGACGAAAAGCCATTCTTGAGAATTAGCCTCTCTGTTTGTGAAAATCGTATGAAAATCTTCACAGTAATTCCTGAGAGTAGCCTTCAGATGCACACAGAAAAACATAGTGGAGGATTTTAACTCACGACATTCCAGCCAGTTTGTGCGAAATATTTACCCAGCCAGTCACATTAATTTGACCACAAGCTACGTTTGTCATCAACGCGCAGTAACCACTCACAGACGGCAGGTGGCAGCACCAACGGTGGAAGGTGTATAAAGCGTGTCCAGGGGACACACAAAATTGTCGTAATGCGGAAACGGAGCAATTTATCTGACGTCCAAAAAAGGGAATGATCATTGGCTTTTGGGCAAACGGCAGATGCATTTCCGAAACGGTTAAATTTTTGAACTGTTAGCGTGCCATCGTGGCTAAATTATACCGTGCATAGAAAAATGATGGTACCCATAACAGCCGCAGCTGTGGAGCACTGTGATCCATAGATGACAGGGGTGAACGACAGCTGCAGAGATGCATACGAGCTAGTAGACGTGCAATTATTAAGCTACTGACTGCCCAAATGAGCCAAAGAGCTACCAGCAGTGTCTCCTCAACGACCGCTCAGCGAACTATGCTGAGTATGAGCCCCCGTAGCAGGCTCCTGGTTCATACACCCTTGCTGCCTTCTGTCCAATGGCTACTGAGGCTGGAAGTTGCACACCAATGCCGCAATTGGACGTCCACTGAGTGACGACTTCTCAGATGAATGACGTTTTATGCTCCGTCTGCGTGAAAAGTCTGAAAGAAACATCCTGCACCAATCGTAGGAACTGTCCAGGACGGAGCAGGGAGCATTATGGCCCGCGTAATACATTTGTGTGATACTCCGGGTGATGTAGTCGTTCTGCAAAGCACAGTGGATCAACAGATGTATCAGATGTATTTATCTATCCCTGGGGACCATGTCCACCCCTAAATACTGTCTGATTTTCCTCGACAACATGGCATGTACCAGCAGGGCAACGCAACGTGTCACATAGCCCGCAGTGTACGTGCGTGGTTCGAAGAGCACCAGGACGAGTTTACCGCACTCCCTTGGCCACCGAACGCCCAAATATTCAGCCCATTCGAAAAACTTTGGGATCACCTCGATCGGGCTCTTCGCGCCATGGACCGTAGGGCAGCTGGCCACAGCACTGGAGTTGACACGGCTCCACCCTCCTGTCGGTACCCCCCGGAACCCCACTGACGCTCTTCCTGCATGGGCCACAGTGTCCCACACTGACTAGTGTGACTAAACAGTGTATAAATAACATATACAGTCCTTCATCGTGAATCAGTCTATCTGCTGTCTGTTGATGGAAAGCGCAATAAAATTCCTACAGCAGTTTCTGCGATTAGTTCCTCAGATGCACACAAGAAAGAGAATACATACCTCATTGTGATGTTTACCATACATGTGACCTATGGAATGAATAACTGAGTAACTGGCCCGCCGGTGTGGCCGAGCGGTTCTAGGCGCTTCAGTCTGGAACCGCGCGACCGCCACGGTACCAGGTTCGAATCCTGCCTCGGATATGGATGTGTGTGATGGCCTTAGGTTAATTAGGCTCAAGTAGTTTTAAGTTCTAGGGGACTGATGACCTCTTAAGTCGCATAGTGCTCAGAGCCATTTTGAACTAAGTAACTAACAAACTTATGGTCTGGTGGGTAAGTTCTGTTACTCGAACGTCTCTGAACAAATAGTCAATTAACGCGCTGATCATCCATTTTTGCCTTAGATACGAATTCCACTTCAATTTGAAGACACATTGAATAAAACTGTCATACACGGATGACGTTCGCGAATTGCATCTGCACCTTACATTAAGGCGCCGTGGAGATGAGAAGGTTACAAATGCAAATGAAATAAAATAAAAACTGTAAGGTTAAAATCATTTTTAAATTTTTTAAATACGTTATGATTGGCTTTGACTAAACTTTGGTTGTTCATAAATTGCACTATTACAATTTTGGCCATGTGGCTATTATCAGGTAGAGTACTGCGCAAATTGTGCTTCAGCAGAGTTCAAAGCATTAAAAAATTGAATGCAATGTATATGATGGCATATATATATATATGACAGATATTTTTTAATATTTTGATATGTGTTGAAGTTCAATTTTCACAGCATTCCAATTTACAACGGCTGCACGATCGGGCTTGCAACACTGGATTTTACAAATAAATATTGTATACAGTCAAATGCAATAATGTTGTGTTTCAAACAATCTTACGTAACTGCGGACTGCACCCATGTAAAGTTAAGAAAAGACACCAAAAATTAATTAATTAATTAGTAAAACAGAATATATAACATATCGCATTATGAGAATGAAGTACTTTGACGAGAAAAAGATAAATCCTGTATCTTAAATGAAAAGCAGGAACCATTTAGAAAATTAGTTTGATACGTGAAGAAGACACGAGGAACCTCTGCTGGAGCTGAAAATTAACGCACAAGGAGGGAAAACGTGGTATCTAAGCTAAATCTTGCAAAAATACGTTTTGAAAGAAGTACAAACGTAGCATTTTGCAGAGTAGAAGTGTATATTGCATATTTTTTTTTTTTTTTTCCTTTGAGGCTGTTATCTGCCGGGCTGATCTAGGTCCCCGTGGGTCCGTGCCGGAGTGAAAGAGCCGCAGTATAACACAGCGCAGCAGAGCAGGGCAGGGAAGGCAGCGGGAGGCGGCGTCGACAGTCGGATATTGGGAGCCGCGCTGCGCCTGTCACGTGGCGTGGCGGCGGCGGACTGGCAGATTAGGCGCGTGGCGGGGGGTGCTTGCGCCTGCCGCCCGCCTGATACTCCTGACACGTGCCCGGCCAGCTGCTTTGTGCGCAGGATACGTCTCTCGCTGATCCCTGACACGGCCCACCGCTTTGAGGGCTCGTGCTACAAGAGGCACCACTTCTTCTTGTCCCTCTTTGCGATACTTTTAATAAAAAAGATGGCACCGTTCGGGTTAGCTCCAATAACTGAAATCGCTAAGTAAAACGCCTCTATGTTCCGTGACGAAATGGAGAGTCAATTTTAACTCCTTCACAACGCTTTATTGTCTATAAACACATTAATTGTATCATAAATCACGTAAGTTGTTCTTTACTTCGGATAACACTTTCCCAGATTGCAGATTCTCACATTCCCCGTTTGGTTAGTAAACTACAATTTTGAAAACATTCTGTATCGTCCATCCATAAGTTCTAAAACATATCTGACTAATCACTTTCGCTTGCTTTACGCATTCCGCCATCTGCTAATCAAGGCCGCGGTGTTACAAAACATTGGACCCCAACGTTCTGTTATTTACCGTGGCGTAACACTTGCTGACAAGCCATTAGAGATACAGGGAGTCGCGATGAATAGTAAAAACTCACACAAATCGAAGGAGATCCATAAGCGTTTCTTTTCTTTTCCCGGTTGGTTTGCTACGGCTCTGCTTGCATCCAGAACCTGTGCCAGTTTCTCCATCTCAAAGGAGAACGTAAGTCCTCAATTATTTGTTGAATACATTCCAGTCTTTGTTTCTTCCTAAAGATTTTGTGCTCTACATCTCCCTATAGCGCTATGGATGTTATTCCCTGATGTGTTAACACATGTCCAATCTACTTCTCCCTTCTTTCATGTGTTCCGTTCTTTTCTGGTTCTAAGGAGAACTTCATTTTTTACCTTACCACTGTACCTGATTGCCAACATTCTTCTGTAGCACCACATCTCAAACGCCTCGATCCTCTTCTGTTCCGGCTTTTCCACTGTCCATAATTCACTACCAGAACCGATGAGAAAAGGAACATATGGAAGACACTGACAGGAAGAAGGGACAGGATGACAGGACGTGTGCTAAGTCATCAGGAAACAATCCCATGGTACTAGAGGCAGCTGTAGGAGAAGGCAGAGATGGAATATGTCCAACAAATAATTGAGTACGTAGGGTGCAAGTGCTACTCCGAGACGAAGTGGTTAGCGCAGTGGAGGAACTCACAGCGAGCCGCATTAAGCAACAAACCAATAGGAAGACCTGTCGTATCTAAACACAGGATAGAGGGATGACGGGGGGTTTGATGTCAGCCTGCAATTTCCGATCTGTGAGGAGCAAATGCAGAAAGACAAAGTCCCATGGAAGGCAGGTTGATGACTTGAATCAGCGCCAAGCTCTGTCACAGGGTACCTACGAGAGCCGCGGTTTCAGGGACTTGACAAGAGCTTGTAACAGGAGACTCATGGAATTCAGGGGTCTGATTAACACTATGTATTTGTGATCACAGTACCTACTGCAATGAAGACTAATTCTAAACATTAGAAAAAAGCAAAGGTTGCACAACAAAAGTAAGTGTCTGAAGCCACGCGGGTGGATGCTAACAGAAGAAGATAACGCTAGTAGTACTATAAATACAAACTTGAGAGCAGCACTCCAACTTAGAAAAACAGACAAATTGGAGGTTGCCGGGGCTGCCACGAGCGACATCCGCGTCCCAATGATCTGATTCACAAATAACTGTGAATGCAAAAAATATGAGTTTTTAAAGAATCGTGGCGGTGCACTATTTCTCCTTCCCTATAGTCGACCATCAGCCCACAAGCTAAAACCAATCTGGCGAATTGCATTGCTCTACGAGGCCCGTCTGGCCAACCACATTCAGATGCCGCCCCTACTCCTACTCGATAAGTAGGGGTGCTTCTGGAATTTACAGCAACAAACTTCAAGTTGAATATCAACAGCGTTAAGCTGAAAGCTAAACGTCACTGCCACTTCCACTACGGCCAGCAACAACAGTGTTTTGCGTCACTTGGCTCCGCCCTCCGTCCTTTTGAGAGAGGGGCCTACTGTAGAAGCACTCTAACCTGTGTAAACCCACTGACGTTGCAGCTCTCAGGAGTGAGTATCACGCTTGTTTGCCTCTGCCAAACACGTTGCTTCTCGTGGCCATCTTCTACAGTGACGACTTACAACAGCGCCTAGGCGGTGAATGGAGTTACCAGTTATCTCTCTGAAGTGAAACTTCTCCCTTAAGACAGCTGCCCAGTGCGTCTGCAACTTGCAGAGCTTTAGTGTTGCTATTTATCTCTGGTAACCAAAACGCTACCACTTTTGCCTGCTCTCTACATTGTGTCTCTGATTTCCTATCTCGGAGTGCCCTTGATGGTTCCCAAGAGCCTTAAGCGTGACGTAAAAGTCATTAAGGCCTGAATATATGACAGACCGACGGCCAAAAATATAGATGTGTGAACTTATGGAAAATATTCCACAGAGATCGCCTGTGCCTTCGCATCGACAGGCTATAAGAGATACAGTTTAATCTTTACCTAATGGTAGCCTTAGTATAACAACAAACACCACCACAGCCTGGTCCATCATCATTGTGGTATGGGCTGATGACACCAGCTCATTTGCCAATGCAACAACGCCATGAAGCATCTTGCAGTGATCGTGGACCTGCGTTTCTAGATGCACTGAATGATAATATTGTGATGGATCAGCAGGGTATGATATTACAAGACAACGTTGCAAATAACGATGCGACCTGCAGCTCGTGGACTTACTCGGACGCCTCTAATTTAAAAGATGCGTAAACTACTACAGAAGTCTGCAAATATTATTTTTCCAGTTATGCATGACACTCATAATTTTTTTTCCTTTCTTTGCAGATGAGATGGAGGCCTTACGCGGACACTTGCATGCACCTGCAGCTACCAGTCCACTACCTGAATCCCCTATGAAATAATTGTCAGCTCATGACAGTTTGTAGACGATGTGTTAACTGCGCCCAAAGACATCACCACAGCAGAATCATCGTCGTATACTAGCTTGTATACTGACGAAGCCGCGCCCTGAACCTCTCGCAATCGTCATGGAGCTTCAGGCCATCGGACACCTTTTCAATAGCACTCTGCACCTGGTCGAAGCTGTAGGGCTGTCTATTCTCGTTCATATCACTAACTAAGTCCTTCATACAAAACGGACCATTCCGTGGTTGCTGAAGCTTTTAAGGACTGCATCTTAGAAACCCATACCGATAACTCAAATGTGGCCTGTCAAGAACCTGCCACTTCTCCCTGTGCCTGACAAGGCGTTTTGTAAATGATGATCTCTGATACTGTCATCGATACACAGCATCCGCCTGCTTAGCTGAGTGATAACGTGGTTGCCTCCCATGCAGCGGGCCCGGGTTAGATTCCCGGCTGGGTTGGAAATTTTCTCCGCTCGTGGAGCGGGTGTTGTGTTATCCTCATAATCATTTCATCCTCATCACCAGCATGCAGGTCACCCAATGTGGCGTCAACTGAAATGAGACTTGGAATTGGTGGCCGAACTTCCCCAGATGGGACCCCCGGCCAACAATGCCACATGATCATTTCATTTTTTAAGTGTAACGCGGCTCTATACTGTATATTGACGTACCCTCTGAAATAGTGCTTTGATACTGGAGAGGAGCATTGTGAAAAAGGAGTCTTTCTGTACAAATACCTGGATTCGATGGAGAGACTCCGCGAAACCACATTGCCCAACATAACCGCATTCCCCATTATACTAACAGGCACTGCCTTAACGGATGCGGAATATGAGCATGTAGTGAATGTTTGGCCGGAGTTCGTCATCTCTGATTTAGAAGAATATATTGCCTTTACATGATCTCTGATGTACCTCCGCTCGCAGGTATCTTTGAGAATTTGAAGAGTGTATACCTTGGAACATCCCATCTGGTTCCGGCCTCGTTCAGAGCACCAAATTTCGAGGGTCGGAATATTAAGGAAAACGTAAGACGTGGGAGTATCGATCAGTTGATCGATTTTGACATCCTGCTCTTCTTCAGACACAGGATTCATGGCGCACTTTGCAGTGCGTAAAGGAACGCCAAGGCGAAAACCCGCGAATGAGTGTGGAGGACCTCAGGCCATCAGACGATTTAAGTAACATCTTTCACCTAGACTTTAATTATGTTGATGGGTGTTCCATACAACAAAGTCTATCCTTTGGACTGCTGAGCAGGAAATCTCCGTTTAAGTGGAAATGTTT
Organism: Schistocerca piceifrons; assembly: GCF_021461385.2. Classification (NCBI taxonomy): domain Eukaryota; kingdom Metazoa; phylum Arthropoda; class Insecta; order Orthoptera; family Acrididae; genus Schistocerca; species Schistocerca piceifrons. Next base: position 663,939,727 of record NC_060138.1, read on the forward strand.
ATGATTTGCCTGTGTATGGTGGTGAGGTGTACGTTCTGGAGGTAGAACTGGCAAATAACATGTTTCCATGATGAGCACATGTTTGCATCTCCAGAGCACCTAGACCTAAAAAATGGTTCTACTTTGAAGCTGTTGACAATGTTGGGATACAAACCGCGTTACATTCTGCTCTACAGAAACCTGCAGGGGATCCACGGAATCTGTTTCAAGCATCATTGCAGATTAGAGGAGTACATTCATGTAAACAGAGGATTCTTACAACTTGTGACTCTGAAAATTATTTTTGCAAGTTAATGACCAATTCATTTTTCGTTAAGTCTGTGGAACATCTTAAAGAATAATGAGAAATTCGTTTAGGTTATCAGCTGAATGCATGTTATGGCACAAGAGATTACATTGCAGGTCAAATTTAAAGCGAGCCACCATTTTCAACGAAGGTCTGTTCGCTGTGGATATATCCAAGGTTTCAGTACAGTTCAGAAAGTCTGTTTACATTGGCATTCGTGGTCTAATCTCTCCAAACCCCACATATGACATTGTGAAGCTAAACTTCGCCAATCCCAAGTTACTTTATACGGATGCAGACAGTTTTTGCACTATGTGAAAGGTTGTGAACCATATGAAGTTTTTAAGTAGAGTCCCGAAACATTAGATACGTCTGGATATGTGGTCGGTAACCCTTTTGGAACAGCAGTTCGAAACAAAAGGTTTATTGGCATGGTGAAAGGCGAGGCGAATGGGTCACGAATTGTGGAGTTTGTGGGGATCTGATCAAAGACGTACACAAACTGTGTACGTTAAGTGCCACTCAGAGGGCGAAGAGTGTGCATCATGTGGCCTCAAAGGCTCACAAGACTGATGGTTACAAGAGGTGACTCCTGGAATGCAGTGATGCAGCTTCATATATATTTATATATAATGCATTATTTCACAGAACCAACACACTTGTGTAAAAGCGAAGGACAGTTAGGATGCAACGTCTCATCAACGGCAAAGTGATTATAGGCGAAACGTACGAACAGTGAGGAGGAAGGTAATCGGCAGTGTGCTTTTGAAAGATTGAATAAATTAAAGGGTGTTAAGACATGTCCAGCGCTAAAACTGACATTTGCTGGTTCTATATTATTTTGTGCATTTTCATATGGACATTATCTTAATTTCCTTCTGTCATAACTTGACATAATTAAAAATAGTTTACATACACATTTTTCAGAATCACGAGTGACATACCACACTGTTAATACATTTAACGCACAAGGGGACCGTAAGAACTTCCCCTTTCCGATTTGAGTCTTACTGACACGGTGTGTAGGGCACAACTATGACTTCTACATCTGTAAACAGGAAATCGTGTTTGAAAATTTTCGACATTCTTATATACTTTGTGTCGCCGTTGATATTGAAGAGGTACTCTGCCGACCGTGTGAGAGCTTACTTTCATTAATCTATGGATCAATCTTAGTGCTGGTACTTTTTTTTCCCACGTCATTCTAGTAACAGATTTATTATGTCTGTGCAAATGTTCAGTATTTAAGTATCCGCTTACTATTTTGAAAAATCTGTATCCCGGAAAAATAAATTTTTCTCTAAAATGTTGATAGCAGTTTCCCATTATACTTTATTCCTACAGGTACTTTCCACATCACCGTGAGGCCGTTTTCTCGGTATCCCTGCAAGTACATCATGATATATAATGAGCCCTTTTTCCTGGTATGTGGCGAGAGACGGTACGACTCATCGCGTCAACTCATTTTTCCTGTACTTCTACAAGTAGTTTTTACTCACCAGAAACAGCTTCATATATACAGAAGTCTTTCGACTGAATGAGGGAGAAAGGGAACAGAGTTCACAAACCCGGTGAATACTTACTTCGTATGTTAGCCACCGAGGTAGCTATTTGTCAAAGCGACAACATCTTTGATTTTGCAAGTAAATGTAGCGATTTGCTTGGTACTTCGACAGCAAGAGGAGGTGAACCTGACTATGAAGGTAAATCGCTTAAAACTGAAGTGTCAAAAGTACGACTAAAAACGGCAGTTGCTTATAGTGGATAGCACTTTCTCTAAAATAATCTCATCATATCGAATCTTTCTGCAATAAGAACGCATGGAACACGGAGAAGAAATATTTCGCCACTCTCCTGAAATGCTAGCGGAGAAACAACTCATGTTATAGGAAAGTCTGAATAAACCGAAGAAGTCACTTCATCCTCGTCAGATGATTGCGACTCTGAAGAGAAGCAAGCAAAAATGGGAAGTGATTATGCTCCACTGGAATGGAAGATTAGGGTCATCAATCCAGCGAGAGAGCATCCAGGATGGAGTTTGGCTACTCTTCATGGAACGGGAGAGTTGAACGGAAAGTTATGAATAGTTGAGAAGAACATATCAAACAAGGTGTAAGAACGAATGAACAGCTAATCGTGTACCTATGATCGTTTCATAGAAGCTCTACGGGCAGCTATGTGATCTTCTGACTCGTGGGTTGTGCTCTTCAAATGAAGACATCGGATTCGTCAGAGAAAAATCGCGAGATTTGTATTGGAGAGTGAAGGCGCTTCAGTGCAAAAAATCCTTCATGCAGCAGCAAATTTCTTAATGCAGACTAGAGCCCTCATACGAAAATAAGACAAGAATTTTGTTATTATACTAATCAAACAGATATTACACTTAAAAGTACACGATCCACTTAAATCAATTGCAATACTTTTTTACAGATCATACAATGCTAATTTGTGAACGATTGATCATAGAATGATTGCTCTAGGGTGACAGTATCAGTCAACTTATTATCGAACTCTCCCGAAAGCGAAACAAATGTGGTTCTCGTGCAGCGAAAGGATATGGACAAGGTGACACATCCGTACACTGCGCAATACACTGTCACATTATCGGGAAAATTACTACTAACGGTCTTCATTTGGTTGCAAGAGACCACTGACGTATTTGGACGAAGGGTGCAAAAAGCAGCTGATGAATATGCACACAAATAAAAAAACGTTATGATAAAATCTTCAAAGCCCGGAAAACTCACAACAGTACTGTACAGGAAATTTATAACTGAAGTCTTGAAGCCATACGTGAGAGAAGAACAATTTCTTTCACTTCTTGATTCAAGAGGAGGGCAACGAACACGGGTTTGGATGACGAATCTTTTCAGAATGTAGAAGGCTTGCTAACGTGCAGTATTAAAGTAAATACTCCAAAATGTACTTCGCTGGAGTAACCTTGCGATGTTTATTTTGAAAGCAAATGAAGAAGCTTATAAAAGACTATAAACTTGTGCATACACCATACAGAATAGAGAGATAGCTTGTAGGAAAGATTACGTAAAAGTTCAATCAATCGTACATCAGTTGTCTGCTCCAATATTCTGTGTTATTCTTCGATATTCATTGTAGATAAAGTTTGTTTTGCTACAGACATATTGAAAAAACCAAGTCCGTGCAAAAATTCGCTTTCGTTTCATGTAACGCAGGTATCAATAATAATTGTTTTCCTTGTTTCTACGGTGTATCATCCTGATTCGTGTAATGTTCCATAGGTTATACATAATATTTTTCACAGCAGGAGATAAAGTGATTATATTGATTTGCTTAGAAGTTCTCGTTATCATTTTCTATTTTCAGTATTTCTACGAAAACTTTTTTCTCCTTTTTTGATAAAGATTATGAGAGTAATAAATGAATCTTTAAGTATTGATAATTTGCACAGTCGTAGTAAACCTTTTGTTAGAATTACGTAGCAACGAAAACATTACCGGCAGAAAACTCTCACTTGCGAATCCAAGTGGCTTGGTTGTGGGCTCCATGAATATTAGCGACCATACGAAGTATACAGTGAAGAGACATATCTCATGGGACAGCGATGTGTACATATACACATATTGCTAGTATCGCTAACACTAGGTATAAAACGGTAATACATTGGCGGAGCCGTCGATTGTACTCAGACGTTTAATTTGAAAATGTTTCCATCGTGATTACGACCGAAAGACTGGAATTAACGGACTTTCAACTTGGAATGGTAGTTGGAGCCAGACATATGGGACATTCCATTTCCGAAATCGGTTGGGAATTCAGTACTCCGAGAACAACAGTGACAAGAGCGTGCCGAGAATGACAAACAAGGCATTACCTCTCACCATGGATGGCCTTCACTTAACGACCGAGAACAGCAGTGTTTGGCTAGAGGCATCAGTGCTAACAGACAAACAACACTGCCGAAACAACCGCAGAAGTCTATCTGATACGTACGACAAACGTATCCGTTAGGTCAGTGTGGCAAAATGTGGCATTAGTGGGCTACGGCAGCACGCGACCGACCCGAGGGCCTTTGCTTATCGCACGATATCGCCTGCAGCGCTTCTCCTGGGCAAGTGACCATATCGGGTGGATCCTTGGCCTGGAAAGATGAGTCCCGATTACAGACGGTAAAAGAGCTGATGGTAGGGTTCGAGTGTGACGCCGACGCCATGGACCCAAGTAATAAACAATGCACTCTGCATGTTGGTGGTAGTGCCACGATGTTGTGGGATATGTTTGCATGGAATGCAGTGTCCTCCGGTCCAACTGAACCGATCATAAAGTTCAGATGGCTATTTCCGGGTGCTTGGAGACTCTAGCTGTCATTCACGGACTTTATGTTCGCAAGAAACGAAGGAATTTTTATAAATGATAGTGTGCCGTGTCACTGGGCCACAGTTGTTAGCGGTTGGTTTGAAGAACATCTTGGTCAATTCGACCGAATGATTTGGCCATCCAGATTGCCACACATGAATAGCATGAAACGTTTACTGGACATAGGACAGTTCGTGCACAAAACCCTGTACGGGCAACACTTAAGCAGTTAGGGACGGCTATAGGGACAGCATTGCTCAGCATTTCTGCTGAGGACTTCCAACTATTTGTTGAGCCCGTGCCTTGTCGAGCTACTGTGCTGCGACGAGCATAAGGAGGTCCGACACAGTATTAGCAGGTATTCCATGACATTTGTCACCTCAGTGTGTACGTACACGTAAAATCCTCAACCTCGATTTGGTAGGAATTCTTTGAGAGTTGCGTCTTCGTGTATACGTATGTTGAAGTCTGAAGTCCTAGACGTGCCCTACAGACACAACCAATATGAATAACAATGGTGAGAAGAAGTTTGCATGGTCTCCTTGTAAGTCGTTTTAATGTAATGATTATCGCAATCATGATTAAATTATTTAACTGGCAATTTAAATGGACTCGCATGTGGAAGGCCATTCCGATTTTAGTTCGAATCCCAGTAGGAAGAGGAATGGAAAACATCAACCGCAAGAAAGGAGGGCACACACATCAAAACCAGTTTTGCGTCATCCCGGTTCCCAAAACTCCTGAAGACAGACGTTGACTGTGGATACTGTATCACAGACACAACCATGCATGAGCTGCGACTATTAGACGGAGGGTGTCCGACAGCCGATCAGTTCCAGTCATCCACCAGGAAGGAGGTACACACTTCGTGTTTTCTGTAGTTCAACCACGCCTAGATGGTCAATACCGCGGTTCGATCGCGTCCGCATTGTTACTTTGTGCCATGAAGGTCTTTAAACAGCGGAAGTGTCCAGGGGTCTCGGAGTGAACCAAAGCGATGTTGTTCGGACATGGAGGAGATACAGAGAGACATGAACTCGCTCAGACCGCTCAAGGGCTACTGCAGTAGATGGCCACTACCTACGGATTATGGATTCGGAGGAAACCTGAGAGCAACGCCACCATGCTGAATAATGCTTTTCGTGCAGCCACAGGACGACGTGTTACGACTCAAACTGTGCGCAACAGGCTGCATGATGTGCAACCTCACTCCCGACGTCCATGCCGAGGTCCATCTTTGCGATCACGACACCATGCAGGGCGGTACAGATGGGCCCAACAATATGCCGAATGGACCACTCAGGATTGGCATCACGTTCTCTTCACCGATGAGTGACGTATGTGCCTTCAAGCAGGAAATCGTCGGAGACGTGTTTGAATGCAACCCGGTCAGGTTGTACACCTTAGACACACTGTCCAGCGAGAGCAGCAAGGTGGATGTTGCCAAATGTTTTTTGGTGGCATTATGTTGGGCCGACGTACGCCGCTGGCGGTCATGGAAGGTGCCGTAACGGCTGTACGATACGTAAATGCCATCCTCCGACCGATAGTGCAACCATATCTGCAGCATACTGGCGACGCATTCATCTTCATGGATGATAATTCGCGCCCCTATCGTGATCATCTTGTGAATGACTTTCTTCAGGATAAGGACATCGCTTGACTAGAGTGCCAGCATGTTCTCCAGATATGAACCCTATCGAACATGCCTCGGCTAGACGGAAAGGGCTGTTTATGGACGGCGTGACGCATCGACTACTCTGAGGGATCTGTGCCGAATCGCCGTTGAGGAGTGGGCAATCTGGACCAACAGTGCGTTGATGAACTTGTTGATGGAATGCCACGACGAATACAGGTATGCATCAAAACAAGAGGACGTGCTACTGGGTATTAGAGGTACCTGTGTGTACAGTAATCTGGACCAACACCTCTGAGGGTCTCGCTGTATGGTGGTACAACACGCAGTCTATGGTTTTCGTGAACAACAAAAAGGGCGAAAATTATTATGTTGGTCTCTATTCCACTTTTCCGTACAGGTTCCGGAAGTCTCGGAGCCGAGGTGATGCAAAACGTTTCTTGATGTATGTATATACATCGCTTACCTCGGTTTCATTATGTGTCAGTACACCGTAGGGGCTGGCCGCTGTGACCATGCGGTTCTAGGCGCTTCAGTCCGGAACCGCGCTGCTGCTACGGTCGCAGGTTCGAATCCTGCCTCGGGCATGGATGGTTGTGATGTCCATAGGTTATTTAGGTTTAAGTAGCTCTAAGTTCTTGGGGACTAATGACCTTAGATGTTAAGTCCCATAGTACTCATAGCCATTTCTGAACACCATAGGGCTATTTCTGTGATCACTTGAATAAGAATCAGTCTTCTCTTCTCTTGTGTATCGCCTACAGCTAAGAAAATCAGTAGGTGAAGGGACGGAGCTATCACTCATTTTATCTTCGCTTGCCCCAAGTTACAGCAACATAGAGAACAATTCCTCGTAGAACTGAGAAAGCTTAAACTCCGTGCAAGAATTACTGGTGTTTTAGTACTGTATAATATAAATTCTGATAATATTTGTTTTAGTTAGCAATTATAAAATGTGACCACAGGCCGATAGAGAAGGTATCATCACTATTTTAATGATTAATTAAGAAAATTTTGTAGTACTAACTTGAAGCGAATATATTAGAAATATCATTACTGTTTGTGTCTCAAGGACTTGGACTGTTTGTAAGGTCTTTTTGTAAAGAAGAAATTAATTATTATTTCTGTATTGATAAATGAAGAAACTTTCCTTTTTTCCTAACAGTGAAGAAATTTTGTTCTGTTATTTTTCAGTAATTTGTACATTTATTTGTTTCCAAAATAATCAGTTTGCTTTTTTAATGGTTTATTGTTGAACACTACAATTGTTGAATGCTAAACATAATTGTTGATAACTAAACAGTGTATACACTGAAGACCAAATAAAAAAAATAAACAAAACAGTTTTTCTCTGGTATGCGAATCTCTCAGAAGGAAGACTGAGATGTTTTTTCGAGAAAGACACGCCTCTAATGATCTTGTCGCCGACGTGAGGTTACCCCATAATCTTCCTTTCTTTCTTTCCCTTTATAATTGTAAACTGAATAATATATTCGACGAGGAATGCACCCTTCGCCGACAGCTAGCCTTGTTACACCTACACACGTGATTCGTTCGGTATGATTGAGCCTACTTGTAGTGTTTCTCTTCTTCATTACAATTGCCACTGTTTGAGATTAAATGAGAACACACATCTCACTCGCAGAAAACTGGAACAGGTGTCAGGCAGTAGAGGCTTCGAGCACTCCAGATAGGAGTGTCAGCACGCGGCGCCAATGTCTGCAGCGGCGCTGCCGTCGGCCGCAGTCAGCCAGCCAGCAGCTGCGGTTCAGATGCCTCTACGCGCAACCCGCGCCGACAACAGCTACTGGTAATGGCCGCACTGCACGCGGCACTGAAAGGGCGCTGGCCGAAGGGTGGGCGTCGCTGCACAGTATTTTTCCCGCTGCTCTCTTTGCCTTCTGCTCTTTCCTTTGTACCAGAGCGCTTTTTCATCCCTCCGGTACCTTCCTTTCCTAGGAGTAGCAATATAGGAGGTGGAGCTTACAAACACCGAGTTCGGGAATGGAGCACATTAATGCGGTTCTTACAATGTGTGCAAATAATGCTCATCATCCTCTCGGACCAAAACTATTGACTTTTTCCGTATTTCCTCACACATTCATGTTCCACTGTAATTAGCCCTAAACGTTAAATAGAGAATTTAAGCTGATTCAGTGACAGGCATTTTTAAGACGCAGTACAGTCAGAAATGGTTTGTACTCGAGTCAAGAACTTGTAGTGTAATCCGACGAGTGGTTTTCCTTGTTTGATGACAACACGTTTCGTTCAATCACTAAGGTGATTATAGGCCACAGAACCAAACGCAGCGCATCGCCCTGTAAGAAAGAGTGTCTTTTTTCTGTCCTCTGACTGGCTGGGTAAGAAAGGGCAGACACATAGCTAAGTTGAAGAAACACAAATCACTGACTTACCAAATATGACGAATGTAGTCGCAGACATGTTAGATGCGTACCAATGCAGATTTGTATCCAAAGGAAATTTTGTGTGACAGTCCTGTATAATTAATCCTATAAAATACTTCTTAAGTAATAGAACCCAGTACGTTGTCCTTGATGGTGAGTGTTCATCGGAGGTGAGGGTATCATCTGCAGTGCCCCAGGGAAGTGTGGTAGATCCACTGCTGTTTTCTATCTACATAAATGATCTTTTGGATAGGGTGGATAGCAATGTGCGGCTGTTTGCTAATGATGCTGTGGTGTACGGGAAGGTGTCGTGTTGAGTGACTGTAGGAGGATACAAGGTGACTTGGACAGGATTTGTGATTGGTGTAAAGAATGGCAGCTAACTCTAAATATAGATAAACGTAAATTAATGCACATGAATAGGAAAAAGAATCCTGTAATGTTTGAATACTCTAGTAGTGTAGCGCTTGACACAGTCACGTCGATTAAATATTTGGGCGTAACACTGCAGTTCTAGGCGCTGCAGTCTGGAACCGCGAGACCGCTACGGTCGCAGGTTCGAATCCTGCCTCGGGCATGGATGTGTGTGATGTCCTTAGGTTAGTTAGGTTTAACTAGTTCTAAGTTCTAGGGGACTAATGACCTGAGAAGTTGAGTCCCATAGTGCTCAGAGCCATTTGAACCGTAACACTGCAGAGCGATATGAAGTGGGACAAGCATGTAATGGCAGTTGTGGGGAAGGCGGATACTCGTCTTCGGTTCATTGGTAGAATTTTGGGAAGATGTGGTTCATCTGTAAAGGAGACCGCTTATAAAATACTCTTACGACCTATTCTTGAGTACTGCTTGACCGTTTGGGATCCCTATCAGGTCGGATTGAGGAAGGGAGGACACAGAAGCAATTCAGAGGCGGGCTGCTAGATTTGTTACTGCTAGGTTTGATCATTACGCGAGTGTTACGGAAATGCTTCAGGAACACGGGTGGGAGTCTCTAGAGGAAGGGAGGCGTTCTTTTCGTGAATCGCTACTGAGGAAATTTAGAGGACCAGCATCTGTGGCTGACTGCAGTACAATTTTACTGCCGCCAACTTACATTTCGCGGAAAGACCACAAAGATAAGGTAAGAGAGATTAGGGATCGTACAGAGGCATATATGCAGTCATTTTTCCCTCGTTCTGTTTGGGAGTGGAACACATAGAGAAGATGCCAGTTGTGGTACGAGGTACCCACCGCCACGCACCGTATGGTGGATTGCGGAGTATGTATGTAGATATAGATGTAGATGGTGACTGTAAATTCTTTTTCACTCATTGTAGCAAATAGATCGACCTTCTTCGCACCGAGTAAAAAACGTTGTCGACAGCATAGATCGTTGGTTAAAGAATCATTATCAATGGCTTCTAGTTCATTTCTTCTTAGCGTTAAAGGTCAGTTATTGACGAATCAGCGACCAAGCGCTGCCTACTGTGACAAGTCGTGTTGTGAAGAATCGAGTTCAAATTGTAAATTTGTGACATGTGCTTGAAGTCCGTATGTCTTTCGCGAAAACCTGCGTCAATTGTAGAACTGTACAACTAGAGTTGTGCTCTATCAGAACTATAATCCAATAGTTCTGGTACACTACATAAAAGACGAGGTATATGGTATAATTAACGGTAGTACTGGTAGCACTGGTAGAGAAAGAAACATAAATGAGTTCTGATACACTACATAAAAGACGAGGTATATGGTAGGATTAACGGTAGTATTGGTAGAATTGGTAGAGAAAGAAACATAAATGAGTTTGTGAGAAAGAAACTGGGAGCCGACGTCTTCTCTTTGTTTTTCTAGTTCGTTTGGTTGTTTGCTATACACAGAATGAAAGCTGCACATCATTCACGGCTAGTTCGTTGTGTGTTTTATATCCCTGTAGAATGTAAATTGCTTTTCATAAGCAATAAAAATTAATTGACCGTTTAAGTTCTCCTCTTTCATGTATTCAAGACAATTCCTTTTGATGCTGGTACAATTTACATGCACAAATATTATATTATTGTTACTTTGTACTCAATAGTACCTTCTTCATCATGATCATAGGTAAGAGTTTCCTGTTATTATTGATAAATGCGAAAGTTGTTTAGGAATAATTGCAAGCGAAGCGATATTTGATTTATGTTTGTTTTGCAGTTCTCTTTAATCACATTTTTGATGAGGAAAGTGTGTTCTCTATTGGCTGTATAATAAATCTGTATTGTTTTATTTATTTTTACTACGGCACCCCTATGTTTCATGTTAAGCGCCCAGCAGTTTGCGAGTAAAACCTGAATTAAACAGAGACAGTTTTAGTTTTGCTATAAATACTGATTAGTTTTAAGAAATATACAGGAGGATAACTGTATAGAACAAAACCGGTCTGTAGGTTACCCGGCTCAGTTCGTTGAAACAGAGCCACAGAGGAATTTCTCGCAGAAGAATGTTCGGTGCAGCTTTAACCAGCGATTATCCGCTTCAGCAAGTGATACGTTGGTTGAGGTTGACGTGAACGTTCTGGTTAGTACACGCGAGGTTTTGTACTGCATAATGGCGTGTTGTCTGACGCTGATCCGTAGTACATGTGGCCGTAATCAAAGTGGACATAGTAGAAAAAGGCCTTTCACGCATATATGTTGATGGAAATATTTTGCGAGTTCATATAGAGATGTGGAAAATCTACCTGAGGAAAGCAGTGTAGACACCCTGTACAGATTAGCGCAAAAGGATTTGTTTTTAGGATGGGAATCACACTGCAGATCAGTTACACCTGCACATGAACGGGGCCGCTTTCAACTTAAACGACCAATGATCTGGAAAACAGCTCGGAAACAGATGTAAGATGGGTAGCGATCTTAAAACGTTTAGGAAAATATCCTCATAATTCTTATAATTAGGTCTTCAAATCCCCCGTTTTCTTTAACTTGGGGGACGGTGTTTGTCAGAATTTGTCCCTTCTACAACGCAACTTTATTTTGAAATGCATCCCCATTAGATCAGCAATATGTATTTTCTCAGTTTGCATTGTCTTACTGTGGCGAATGTGTAGTCAAATGCATTTAAAGTACGAGGCCTGTAACCGATTCCGGATCTTCTAATTTTCGTTCCCGCACTCTCTTCTTCTTCATAAAATAACAACAGCGAGTTTTAAATTCAAAAATCATTGCTGGCATGCCCCATGGCTAACGTACTTTGCAATGATACAGAAAGTCTTCTTTCCATCGCATATTTTTGCAACTGAAGCTCTACCGTCTCCATTCTGTCTTACCACTAATGTCTCCTCTGTCACTGCCCCCTCTTGCTCTCTCTCTCTCTCTCTCTCTCTCTCTCTTAATAGCACTATCTCATTCATTCCTTCCTACTGCTACTGTCTGAGCCCACTGTCGCTATCTCTCTCTTCCTCGTTGTCATTGTTATAGACTCTGTTTCTTATTATCACTGGCTCTCACCCACTTCCACTTTTTCAAAAAATGGCTCTGAGCACTATGGGACTTAACTTCTGAAGTCATCAGTCCCATAGAACTTAGAAATACTTAAACCTAAGGACATCACACACATCCATGCCCGAGGCAGGATTCGAACCTGTGACCGTAGCGGTTACGCGGTTCCAGACTGTAGCGCCTAGAACCACTCGACCACCCCGGCCGGCTCCACTTTTTCCTTCTTTTTATTTCTCTCCATCTGATACCTACTCTTCATTCTTTGCCTAGCACGGTTCTGTCACTGTCAACAATGTTCCACAGCTTCTGTGTCCTTCTCTTTCTCTCACAGTGCCATTGTCTTCTTCGCTCTTTCTATGCCACAACCACTGTCTACTACCATCAAGTATTTGTCACTATTCCGTCTCTTTCCACTACCACTGTCTCCTTGTCTCAGTATGAAAAAGTACGAATATTTTCGCATGCCAATTTTTGGGAACATATCTAAACGTCCTGTGGAACGTATAATGTGTCAGCTGGTATCCCACTTTTCAGTCTTTTAAATGGGAGCATATTCGCCTTCTTTGTGCTCTGATAAGAGCATTTGTCCGCTGGTTCTCTTCTTTTCTCTGCTCATGTCACTCATACGAAAATAAATTTATGAGCCACTAAAACTCTGAAAGTTTACTTACGTGCAGTTGATATAACGCAAGTCTAATTTTATAAAACAAATCTAATTTTACACTTTAGACCGGATTGTACGTACACAAAAATTCTGCTTCTTGTGCATTACTACAACATCGTGTTCCTGCAACCCTCCTGATGATAATGGAGACAATTTACAGCTCATTTCTTCGTGCTATTTTACTTTGTAATATACGTTTTCGCCTCACAACGGATTTTACGTACGTAACTTACATGCACAAGTAGGGCACATTTGAACCTCGGCACCCCGAAAACAGCTAAAGATATCAAAAAAATTTTAAATATTATTCGAGAATAGTAATATATCTCAGGAATAGATGGTAAGAAGCACAGTCATTTGTTGTGCATAACCGTCTTTGAATCCTCGGTTCGGTTTTGTAGCCAAATACTATGATTTTGAGATGTTTCTTGATAACGGATAAAGATTTTTGAAAAGGGAAGTTGGCACTTCTAGATAAATGTCTACAGAATATACCGTTAAAATCTGAGCGACTTGCTGCGGTTATAATTTAGACAGTACTGTACTATAGCTACAGTAAGACGATCTTTTTATTGAGTGTACAAATGGTTCCTATCGAAAGAGCTGCCAAAAACACTTTATGCTGCTTTTCTATTACCATCAGAACTTGAGGTATGAGCCCCAGAAAATCCCGTTTTTATGCGTGAGGTTTCCGAACATATTGACAGCAAATGCTGTAGCATGCGTACCGATAGCGGTAATGGATGCATATCGTTGTGCTGACCTTGTGAGAACACGTAGATCTAAGAGTTCATTGTATATAACTGGTTCAGTCAGACAATGTGGCGCCACTTCTCTGTAAAGAAGCGCAGGTAAGAAAAAATAGTGTTGGGCGAAAAATATTAGTGTTGCGGATATTCGTAGGTCCCACCAGATGCACAATGTAGCCAATACTGTCAGTTCTATTTGTAGAATTTTAAGAGGACATATAGAGGAAAGATACCATGATTTATAATAGCGTGTTGTAGATTAGGTGCAAAAAAAAAACGCAATGAAGCCTTTCTCTTGTTGTGATAAGATATTGTAACGAAAGCGTGGGAAGGAAAGAAAGCGGGGTTTTACGACCTGTCTACGACTAGATCATTGGAGCGGAAGTTAGTACTGGAGGAGGCTGGGGAAGGAAAGTGTCAGAATATCCCGGTCTATGCTTTAGTCGACTTAGGAGAGCTCCAGAGCACCTAAATCGTGATGGTCCTACTGGAACACAAACCCGGCATTTCGACTCCAGTACCTTAACCACTGCTGCAGCTCGCACACCAAAAGCCACCAGAGATACAGCGCCGAACTCAAAAGCAATGTGGACAAAGCGTGAGCGTCACCAAGAGGGCACGTATTGTTACTGAGATCTTTATTTTTCAAAAATAACTTTATTTACACCAGTGTGTGTATAAAATTAAAGAGTCCATCTTGAACGAAATGCCAACAAATTACAAAAGGACTGTGTCTTGCGGGCAAAGTGAATGTCCCGAAGATGGGTTCATGACCACCATGAATACTGTGGAGGACAGTTCCGTGGTTGTCAGTGCTGCAGCTACGGCTTCCTCCATACCTGGGCTAAAAGGAAGCCTGCAGTCAAAAAACTATTCTAAGGGTGATATGGGAGCTCACCATTTACTGACAATTGAGAATAAACGGAAACTCATTGCTCATATTACGAAGTTGCAATAGCGAGACATGCAGCGTCGCACAGCATCTGCGAAAACTGCTCAGCTCAGCGTGAGTTAAGTCAGCCAACTATGAAAGTTATACAAGTAGCTTCAAGGCTGGGGCAATAATCCCACTGAATATGGTTCGAATGGTTCAAATGGCTCTGAGCACTATGGGACTTAACATTTGAGGTCATCAGCCCCCTAGAAATTAGAACTACTTAAACCTAACTAACCTAAGGACATCACACACATCCATGCCCGAGGCAGGATTCGAACCTGCGACCGTAGCGGTCACGCGGTTCCAGACTGAAGCGCCTAGAACTGCACAGCCACACCGGCCGGCCACTGAATATGCGCGCAGTTCCAAACTGTGCTTATTTGCCATAAGATACATCTGTGCCAACAAAGAGAAAGAGTAAAATCTCACACACAAGCCTACCGACCACTTCAAAACTCATCAAAAGACCTACAGATCCCAAGAAAGCTGAAAGAGCAGAGTTATCTGCTGAAGTCAAATTCATTTACTGTCACAACTTCGGACTTCACTCCTATTTAACCTAACAATTCCAAGGTTACCACTTCAAAACTCAGTAGCTATTCTTAAACGAACAACGACAAAACGTTTGTTAGAAATATTACCTGTTCGTTCTACTGATAAAATCATGAATTTTAAGAGGAAGGACACAACTGTATCCAAAGTTCTAAGCTCTGCTGAAGATATTGAAACTGTAAAGAATGAGAAGGATGAGAAACGATAGGGAACAGAGAGAGGCATCAAAAAGATCACCAAAGCAAAGTACCAGTGAAGAGAAAAACAGACCGAATACCCTAAAGAAGAAAAATACTGCAGATAGGTCACCTTGTAGATGTTTATTTGCGAATACACCATTTCTTCTTATCTTATTTGGTGCCTCTTACTACTTTCTGTCCTTTTTTTGTTTTCGTCCGTATTGTTCGTTACTATGACAGTTATTACATACTTAAGCCCTATTACTTCGTAGCCGGCCGGTGTGGCCGAGCGGTTGTAGGCGCTACAGTCCGCTACCGCGCTGCTGCTACGGTCGCTGGTTCCAAACCTGCCTCGGGCATGGATGTGTGTGATGTCCTTAGGTTACTTAGGTTTGAGTAGTTCTAAGTCTAGGGGACTGGTGATCTTAAATGTTAAGTCCCATAGAGCTCAGAGCCATTTGAACTATTTGAACTACTTCGTAAATAACACGCAGTACCACAATCGTGCTGTATACTTGTGTAAAGAGCGGAGTTTATGTAACTGTGACGAACAGTGCTAGCACAGCGACTTCTTACTTTTAATCAAGTGCTAGTGTTAATAGCGTCATGTAGTAGGTTCAATGGAATGATACGATTTTCTTATAGACAACACCGGCAACTTGAAGTACACTGCTGTTTATTTCGATATGATTTCAAGTGTTACGGTCAACGTGAATAGTGAAGGGAGATGTTCCACTGCCCCTCCGCCCCCCCCCCCCCCCCGCCACTCCCTCCTTCTCTCATATGCATTACCTCGCACTGAAACTACGGCCATCGCAAATGAAGAACTGTCGACAGGGTGTGTCTTTACATCCCAAGAAAAGCTGATAAGTGATGATAGATTGGGTGATTATAGTTCGAAACACAAGACTGACCTATTTGATTAACAAGAGGAAAACGATGAAGATAGATTCTTGTAATCTGTAATTTTCATTAATTAAAATCTGTTAATAATAACAAAATTCTCTAGGGTCCTCTTCAGAATAGGACTGCCTAATATTCAAATTCATGTTATAATTGGGAAAAAGTTATAATAAATTAATTAAAACAATACATTCAATAAGGCAATCACAAGAACCATATTTCAGCTAGCAAGTAAACCATATGGAAATAGAATTTTTGTAATTTTTTATATTTATAGCACGTCAAGTTCAGCATTAAAACATCACTTCCCAAATCATTTAGATACAGCTCTCAAAAAGTATCGAGAAAATCGAGTTTGAAGTTTTGCAAATGTCTTCCATGACCTAAAGAAAGATCGCCGTTCGGGCAAGCAGCGTCGCTCTCTGCTAGTATGTTCGCCTGCTGCACAGGCAGTCCCGGTTCGATTCCCGCAGACGCTAATTTTCAAATAAAGGTTCACGTTCCACGAGCATTTTTGTGAAGCGTAAAATACACATACATGTAAAAAAAATCAACAGCACTCGAGACTGGTAATCGCTGGTTGTTTCGATCATCCTTTTTTGCGATGTTTTCCATTGATTTCGAATAGCTACATCATTTAAATAAAAAATTCATCAAATATGTGCAAATTTATACAAATCTAATGGTTCTTTTTAGTGAAAAATGCGGGTCTCACTACTTCTTCTTGCATATGGCACTAAATATTAATTCTGAATTACTAATGTTTTGTAAAAGATGGTTAAGAAAGATTCTGTAAATTAATAAACAAATTACAAATTAGAAATTACAAATTAAACTGTGTTTAAAATGTACCAGATCTAGGAATAGAACCCTGGCCGCCTATTTGGCAAGCGAACACCTTACGACAGGACAACACTGAATGGCCGGCCGCGGTCGCCGAGCGGTTCTAGGTGCTACAGTCCGGAACCACGTGACTGCTAATGTCGCAGGTTCGAATCCTGCCTTTTGCATGGATATGTGTGATGTCCTTAGGTTAGGTTAGGTTTACGTACGGTAGTTTTAAGTTCTAGGGGACTGATGACCTCAGATGTAAAGTCCCATAGTGCTCAGAGCAATTTGAACCATTTTTTTGAACAATGAATGTTGAAAAATCAGCTTACTTTAAGGTATTGAAGATGCTCGGAAAACTTCTGAATCGATATCCCGGACGATCGAACGGGTTTGGTCGATTGACAGTTCAATGCTGAACTTCAAGAGACATGGATATAAGAAATTAAAATCATGCGATTGCTATGTGCTCTTCTTGTAAGTGCTTATATCAAGGGGCAGTATTAGAAAAAACAGAACCTACTGCTAAATTGGAGTAAGGTATGGACGTGACTTCTGTGGATGTTAAGTAATAGTACTACGACAGTGATGATAGCTACAACAGTAAGGATTTTAGCCGGCCGCGGTGGTCGTGCGGTTCTAGGCGCTGCAGTCCGGAACCGCGGGACTGCTACGGTCGCAGGATCGAATCTTGCCTCGGGCATGGATGTGTGTGATGTCCTTAGGTTAGTTAGCTTTAAGTAGTTCTAAGTTCTAGGGGACTGATGACCTAAGATGTTAAGTCCCATAGTGCTCAGAGCCATTTGAGCCACTGTAGACTATTATTTTTAATATAATGTTACATTTGTACATTTAACAAAATCGAACATATTTTACTATTACTGATAAACCGATACATTTCTTGGAATCGGTCGCTATACTCATTTTCAAGGGATTGTAGCACGTCGATGTATACTGGTGTCCTAAATTAAAGCAACAAACGGAAATTTTTCACGGTTGCGTTTATTCTGCCACAAAACAGTGAAACACGTGACAATAAAGAAAAACCTACATAAAGAATACAGAACGTAATCAACTGCGACACGCATAACGGTAGACAAAAATGTTCTTGGTTTTTTCCAACTTAATCGATTCATACACACTTTCTGACAACTGGTTAAAGTGCTCAGTATGGGATGTGACCACCTCTGGTACCAATGCAGGCCTGATAACGACAGGAAATGCTGTGAATGATGTCATCAATCCCATGTTCAGCCAAAAACGCCGCCTCTTCCTGCAGAGCTACTAGCAAATCTTGGAGAGTGGTCGGTGGATGCTGACATTTTGCAACGTCTCCCTAATGCATCCTAGACATGATCTATAGGATTCAAATCTGGAGAGCGAGCAGGCCGCGCCATGCATGCAATATCTTCCGTTTCCAAAATAACATCAACCACCCGTGCTCTATGACGTCAAGCATTATCGTCCATCAAGGCAAAGTATGGGCCAGCAGCACTTCGCAACAACCGCGCTTGAGATACTAAGATCTCCTCACAGTACCTGACAGCAGTTAAATCTTGCTGATTCACCAGTACTGTTTCATGAAGGGGTTTTTGAGTGGTCAGCATAGTCCTTGCAGACATCATTAGGGCTCCTCTTCGGTATCTGTCTCTTTACACAATGTTTGGGTACTCCACGCGACCTCCAGATGCGAATCCGTTGAGAATCTCTCTCCAGACCAAATCTGGACTCATCTGTGAAAAGAACGTTGGCCCACAGTACGACCCTCCAGGTGGCATGTTGTCGGCTCCCTTCTAGACGTTCCCTTCTGTGAAGACGTGTCAGAGGTAAACAGACAGCAGATGTTCGACAGTAAAGGCCACTCTGATGAAGCATTTTGTACACCGTTTGCCTCCACACAACCCGTCAAGGGGATGCTGCGAGGCCAGATACCAAATGCCGTGCGGTACTCAGGCGGTACCGCCGTGCCCTTAAAGCCAACCAACATTCCACTCTTTCTGATGTCACAAATGGTCGGCCCTGCCCTGCTCTCCGGGATACATTTTCCTCTACAAACCGTAGCCTCATCCGAGAAACAACAGAACGATTCACATTAATCCATCGGGCCACATCAGTTTGCGACTCTCTTGCTTCCATTCTTCCTATGGCCCTCCACAACAGAGAGTCTGTAGGCGTATTCTCTGTGGCATAATGCACATGTCTGTGGTTGTGCATACAGCAGTTATGGATGTGGGACTACGCTGCAAACACTGCCCCGCTTGATAGGTGCCCTGACGTCATTGCTGGCGTTGTATTTTGACCGGAATGCCATCTTCCGTGCAGAACACAATCGTAACGGCATCTGTTGACAGTTTATATGATTATATCGTGACTTGGACAAAGGAAGGAGAACTAGCAGTTTGTTGCTGAAATTTGTGTATCACTTACCTAGCTCATGAAAGCGTTATTTATTTTTCTCTGAAATGTTATTTTTAACGAGCTGAAGTTTACGTTGCAAAGCCTTTATTTTGACAAAAGATACTTTATTTTTGGAGCTTCAGGCTAAACTCATTTAGGAGAGCCAGTAAATGTCTGCTAAAAATTCTAAATCAGATACCCATTCAAGATCATGCAAAACTGGCGCCAGACGTCCTTTATCCTCCAGGTGAGAAGTGATCGAAAAACTTCTGAAACCACGCTCCCTTTGCTTAGCCAGCGTACCTTAGCCTGGCGGGAGATACATGGATACTTCTCTTCATATGAAATAAAAAATATTTTGAACTGACGATGAATGAGACCGTGAGAAAGAGTGTGGTTCATGATACGCACTGCTACGTTCATCACGTCTTGTAGACGATACCCTTTTACCTAGACCCTCTTGGTTTTCTCGACATTGAAGGAAGGTAAATTCGACATGTTCAGCTTTTTCCGTAGTAGGTCAATAAACCCTTTTGCTTCACTGCGCGTTACTGGGGCCCGGTCCGTGGTCATGGAAAGCAGTTTTTCCCCAAGTGAGTGCTATTCCTTCAGCTGCCATTTCATTTCTAGAACATCAGCCCCTGTATCAGTGTCCTTCTTCGAAATCATATCCAGAAGCACCTCCGTTACATGTATGTCACCGTCTACGCCATGAGAAAAAAGAAAAGAAAAAGACTATCTGAGCCGAGTCACTAATGCCCATGGACTCAAGTACAATGGAGTACTCCAGGTGGTTTTTAGTTTCAGTGCCAATTGTCCCTCCAAATTTCTACGAATGACGATGATTCGCCGAAATATTATCATCGTGGAAAGTGGTATCTTGCTGCATGCGGGAGCTAATGTGGTATTCACTGTCCCTATTACGTCCAACAAAAAACTCTTTATCAAAGGCTCTTCCATAAACGGGTTCCCACCTCTTGCTAAACATAGAGCAACTTTATAACTAGCTCTAAGGGTCCTTGCTCAGCACCCTTCATCTTCTTCGTCCTAAATTAGAGGAAAAAGGTTGTGTTATGTATAATAGAAGCGAAAACGAAAACATATCTGAGAGGAATGTAAACAAACTTCAGTATGTGTCGCAGGACCTTTAACCAAAACAAACATGCTTAAGTACTGATACAAACCTCATTTCTTGACACAGAACTCACTTCTGCAAGAGTTTACAACTTTTTTAATTCTTCCTCTCTAGCAGCCTTTACGATTTCATTATACTTTTCTAAATGCAGTTTGGGGTAGGGTCTTTCAATTTAAGATTTTCTTACACAAGCAATTACTGCACTGCAGATTAGACGTCTGACTTTATCGTCACAACTCACAAAAAATAACGAGGTTTCCATCTCGATTTAAGTGGACTTCCGAAAATTTTTGCAATTTTCGGAGCAGATTGTTCCATTACTCTAGTAAGTGACATGCGCTTATCTATTTTAGTGTTGAACAAGCCCTCTGTCAACGTACCACTGCGGCTTCACTATGCAACCCGAGTCGAGGCGAATTAAGCAGCGTGCACCGTCAAACAACCTCCGCCCCATGTTTTGCCGCACGTGATTTTCCGTGTGAGAGACGTCCTACCTCGAGTCTTGCGTTCGATTCCCGATCGGGTCGGAGATTTTCCGAGCTTGGGGACTGGGTATTGTGTATCGTCGTAGCTGACAAAGAAAGTCTTCTTCAATACTCTGTCATATCGTCTTTCCATTAGTGGGATGGCTGAATGGGCACCAACCGAAAGACAATAAATTAGAAAAAAAAAAACAAAGAAAAATTCGAATATAGAATGTAAATGAGACAATGTGTTCACGAGTAATTTTAAGAGTTTCCTTTTGTTCTCAAAAATGAAAAAATCAAATAAAGTAACAATTTAATGAACGATAAATATTTCTTATGATTTTAGATAAACGTCCAAAAATATTTAAATGTAGACGTGCTGAATAATCTAAAAAGTATACATTATACGTATTGAAAGTTATGATGCCCAGGTGAAGAGGAAAAGATTTCCGCTGAAGATAGCAAAGGGTGTTAAAGGTTGTATATCGACGAGGTAGAATGTGGGCCATACGTTAGAATCACGGTATAGTAGTTAAAATAATTTTCTAATACCTGTGTCTCATTGCGTTCATTAAGTATACAGCAAATCGCCATATTTCCCCCCCTTCTCAGGGTAGGAAAAAATTTCAGTTCTTTTCAAATAGTCGGTTTCAACTATTATTCTCGACAAATATTTGACTATCGATACTTTCATTCACGTAAAAGAAACTTTTCATTAAGCAGTACTGGCGGACAAATTTGTGAAAGTGACTATTAGGAACGTCGAATTTCGATGGAGTTCCACGTTACCTGACGAGTGTAAGAAATCATTTTAGGTTCGACGACGAGCGTCATTCTGATTAAAATAATTTTGGACGTTAGGCCGTGCCATTGTAAAACGCTGCAGCAACTGAATTTCCGATGTTTCGACTGACTTGCTGCCATCCACTTACCACGCTGAAGAGGAAACCACGCTGAAGAGGAACGCAGCAAGTGTGATTGACGATTAGTTGTACCACTGGCACATATTTTTTCACGGCGTTATGAGGTGTTCAACAGGAAAGGTGATTTAAGGGAAATGTGGTGTAAAGAAAGTGTGATTTATATATCAATATACAGTGCTTAGCACGTGGTTACTTCAAATAAACAGCTTATTTTAAAAGGTGAGTAACATCATTTTCTTGAATATCACTCGAGCGTATAAGAATCCATACGTAGTCACATTAGACAGTCGGATCCAGTAAAGACTGATGCCAGGTTGTAGCCTGTGCACGGTCCAATTCCAGTGAATTAGATCCCTTTTCAACGGAACAGTTTTGAATAGTAAAGCTTTTTCTCAATCGCAAGCCATCATTCAATATTCACTGCACCTATCTACGTAGTCTCCGACTTGTCTAGCGTAAATCTTGAGTAAAAAGAGCTCAGGTTACAGATATCTACATAGTTTAACAACAGAGACGGCGATGAGCAGAAGAGAATCTTCGTGTTCCACAATTGTTTGGTTTCAGCTCTACGAATCTACCGTTGCTGAGATATTAAAGTATTATATATTTACTACAAAAACGGCTAGTTAAACTGAAAGGTTAAGATAATTTACTCCATTTTCCTTGGATCAGATAAATAGTAATAACATGATCTCAACTCGTTCTACACTGTTAAGTAACATTTTAATTTTCAATGAAACGAAATCAGCTCCTCTCTGTCTCTGTCTGTCTCTCTCTCTCTCCCCCCCTTTTTTTTTCATGGAACATTTAAATTACACATTCCAAGCAAATACTTTTTCGATAAATAATATAAGGCTTTGCTACCATCTTTTTTACAAGCCGTCGAAACGTCGGGAATTTAGGTGTCTTAGCGTTTAAAAATAGCGCTGCCTAATACCTAAAATTATTTTATTAAAAAAAATCTTTCGGTTTACGAAAAGAGCCAACGATATTGTCAAGCGACGTAGCATCGAAAAATTTCCGCGCAGTTGAGAGCCGCTTGCGACCAGAGAGTTAGTGATACCGCAGTGGCATGTTGTTAGGTGAAATAATTGTGGGAGGCTGGATGGCACTGCGTTGCTCCGCAAACAGAATTAACCGATAAAGCCACGGTATTGACACGGCCGGGAGTGTCGTAAAACCCGGAGCAGGCGGCGAGCGGCGGCCGAACCCTGGCTGCGTTCCTGGCATAACGGAGCGGCCTGCAGCCCGTCCGCATCCCGTCGCACATCCACATCCACATCCAGAGCCACATAGCCGTTGCGACGCTCGCCGGGAAATGCCTGACCGCCCCTCTCCCCCTCCCCCCATGCTCCACTCCCGCATCCACTACCCGCTACTCCGCTTTAATTGCAATTCGCACGCACGCCGCTCGCGGCCGCGGTCCGCTGGTCAGGTAATGATTGCGTGGCGGATCGTCATGGTGTTTCCGTTTTGGCCGCGCTACGGCCAAAGCTTTCCAAGGTGGGAAGCACACTGTGAATAAATGGGCCGATTACCTCCTGCTTCGTTGTACCTATTGTTCCGCGTGAAACTGAAATGAGAGCAGTATAATTCCCTCACACCATTAGTGCATTAGTGGAATCAACTCTGTCATTTCGCATTCACTTTCTCCCCTCTCTGCTTAGGGAAACTTGCTGGTGATGAATCAGTTTGATGTACGTTTTGTGTCCAGTACCTGGTTTATAAGAAACGAGGATAGAGAGAAACGGATGGCACGTGCGACGTGTGGAATTTACCGCTTAGTTGACATCTCTTGGTATGCAGGCATCCAAGGATCCCACAGCAAGGAGTCAGAGCTCAGAGGACTGCCTTTTCCAGAGACTCAAAGAGAGCTATTGACGTCCCATACTGAGATAAAAGGAAATGCAGAATACCATCACAGCCTTGTACAATACAAATACGTTAGCACGGTAATTAACTATTAATATAACTTCATTTATTTCAGTTTGGTGCTCTGACAGCAGTCCTATACGCATTTTGAATAATAGGAATTCAGGTGAGGTTGTTAATTAAATGACTGTTCTTCTCTTGCGCATACATGTTTTAGCACCTTTGTGTCATCATCAGGCCGACATCTGTGGCCGAACGGTTCTAGGCGCTTCAGTCTGGAACAGGCGACCGCGCTACGGTCGCAGGTTCGAATCCTGCCTTGGGCATGGATGTGTGTGATGTCCTTAGGTTAGTTAGGTTTAAGTAGTTCTAAGTTCTAGGGGACTGATGACCTCAGATTTTAAGTCCCATAGTGCTTAGAGCCATTTGAACCATTTTTTGTCATCATCAGTGTTTACCTTTATTCAGTTGTGCTACAATGGATGTTAGGTTCTGTAGTACCTGCCTCATATTACTGTGAACCTTCCCATCTACAATATTTTACAAAATAAGAACTGAATAAAAGTAGCCACGAAGATGGCACGAAGCTACTACAACTTACATGGGCATTAAAAGAAACAGTCTTCGGCTTAATAGGTGGAGCTAAATACCCATAATTTAAAACTTCCTGGCAGATTAAAACTGTGTGCCGGACCTAGACTCGAACTCGGTACATTTGCCTTTCCGGGCAAGTGCTACCCAAGCACGACTCACGCCCCGTCCTCACAGCTTTACTTCTGCCAGTATCTAGTCTCCTACCTTCCAAATTTTACAGAAGCTCTTCTGCGAACCTTGCAGAACTAGCACTCCTGAAAGAAAGGATACTGCGGAGACATGAGTGCTAGTTCTGCATGGTTCGCAGGAGAGCTTCTGTAAAGTTTGGAAGCTGTGAGGACGGAGCGTGAGTCGTGCTTGGGTAGCTCAGTTGGTAGAGCACTTGCCCGCGAAAGGCATAGGTCACGAGTTCAAGTCTCGGTCCGGCACACAGTTTTAATCTGCCAGGAACTTTCATCTCAGCGCACACTCCGCTACAGAGTGGAAATTTCATTCTGGACCCATAATTTACCTCGACTGAAAAGACTATCGGCTTTCTCCTTACTCGCGAGACAATAAGAGCACGAACGCTTCTTTGAAATACCCGAATACAGACTTGCAGTTAAAATCTCGCTCAAAAGACTATTGAAGATCGTTGTTTAACTCTAGACACAAGTCATTATACACCGCACGGGAACATCCTCATGGAAGTAATAGCAGAGAAGGAAATAGGAAACGCTTAAGAAGAATTTCAGCTCTGGTTCTGCCTGGCATTAATACGTGGAAGCTGACAAATACAGCAGCTCATAATTAACCTCGCACGAGATGCCAAGAGGGTAAGAGAACGTCAGCAAGTAGACAAGGCTTTTTCGGTTTCCGCGGCAACGCTGAGCCACGAGAAGGTGTTCTTGAAGCAAATGGAGTTTCAGAGCATTGTGGGTATATGGAACAAAGACATTATCGAGGTCGTTTATACTAAACCGCGGATACATTGACTAGCTGCTAGATTTCAGTGCTGAAGCTAAAACTATTATGTAGACGTTAGACAAAACTAAATATATTAAGTAATTAATTAACTAAGATCAGACGTTGCTATAACTTCTGAATGTTATGCCTACCTTAAAAACGACATGTCACTTGATATGGGATATGAAGTACAGCCAAAACCCTTTAACTGTTTTCAGACTTACATGTGAGCCTAAAAACTGACTTGTAACGCCCATTAAGAAATAATTAAGGCATTAGACGCTACATCATTAATGTATCTACCTGCCAAAATACATTTCTTGGAATAGAGATTTTACTGGTGCACAGTAAATAATTGGGCACTTGTTTCTTAATTAGTTTCAACTCTCGGCTAATCTGTATGTCATTCAGAAATATTAAAGAAATGACCAACTTCAAAATACAGAATCCATTTATCACATATTGCAGTTTTACACAGCCGGTGTAAATTTCTCTTTTTCTTCTCCTGTGATTTTGGGGACTTTTGTAGAGCATTGTTCCTTATAGTCAAATATGTCACCTTCAGCATCCACTTGATAACGAAGCGAATGCATGAAAAACCTAGTCAGAAGCATTTATTTCTTTTATGAGACAATACTTTCCACTGTCCCAAACAAAATTACAAAAAATATGTATCTGAACATTTGAGTCCATCTGTGTATGCGCATGCATGTCAGTGTAATTGATTTAGACTGTGAGTTCCGGATCAGAATTAGGCTATAGGCTACCGATATTTTTGTGCTTCATCTTCACTGAGAGAGACATCGACACATATGTCTAGCTGTTGGCTGGAGGACAAATTCTCCTCCATTCCGTAAAAAAGGCTACACATGGCTTCATGAGACTGTTTAG